>NC_083285.1:58058557-59258557 GCF_963506605.1 Zootoca vivipara | reverse complement strand
CACATTCTTAAAGGCAGTCCTGAGAAAGGGCTATAGTATATTTCAAAGAACTGTGGGATACTTGGGGAGTAATTAGGAAGACACGTTCTTCTCTATTTGATAACAGTCTCCTTGTTCCATCACAGAAACTGCAGATAGCTAGCATTTTGTTTGTGTGGAGACCCCTGCCATTTGTGCAGCTGAAGTCCAACAGCCTTATACTAGAAAAGGATTTCTATGCTTTAATTATTCAGGTTCTGAAGACAGCTGTTTCCCCCTTTTTAATGTGAGTATTCTGAGGCTTCTGCTCGTGCACGCTGGGAATGGCGGACATAACATCTGCTCCGCTTCAACGGTGGTGTTTTTTGTGGTGTTTTTTGGCGGCTGCTTCGGGAGTATGCAGCCTCCCCCACCCCTCCCGGGATGCTACGGACCCTGCAGGGGGGTGGGGGGCTGGGCCGAGCACCTGTTGGAGTTGGCACTCATGGAAGCCACCCAATGCGGGCACGGGTCCCATAACTTGGAATTTTAATTAGATAAAAGTTTTTGGCATGCCTCAGGGAAAAAAAATCCATTGTCTGCGGACCCAGCCCTGAGCAGTAGAGAAAAAGACTTGATTTACGTCCACTGAGAGACAAGAGGTGGAAACATCGCAGAAAGGAAGATGGATTATCTGAAGAAACCGAGAAGCCTGATAGGGAAGTGAACCCCCCCCCCTTTTCTCTTAAAGATTACACTAAACACCTTCTCTGGACGGATTATATCGGACTATCTAGAGCAGCGGGAAAATAGAAAGTATAAACTGTGTGTACGTGGAAATATAAACAATATAAAAATGGAGAATTTATATATGCTTTGATAATCTACTAAAAATCTCCCTACTGAAAGCTGGTGCTTGCTGGGACTTTTTGTGGATCAATTAAGATTTAAGACTTGTGTCATAGTCAGAAATCAAGAAAGCACAAAATGGCACCGAAGCAGAGCGCAGCTAGTGGCGGGGGGGAAAGCCGTTGCTTGTTTTTAGAAGAGTGATAAGATTTGACATGGCTAACCCCTCACTGGAAAAGCTGTAAATCTGTTTTCGGAGGAGCTATGGAGTAGAATTTGGACACGATTTGTGCTGGATCTGGAGGGGACCGGCTAACAGGGGGAGATTAAAGAAATAAGCCCACGCAACGACAGAAAATATTTTGACAAAATCCGGCTTGCAACACAACTCAGAGGCTTGGAGAAGATTGAAAGATGTCAACAAAGACTGTTAGGAAAGGACTGTGTTATTTTGGGACAATATGTGAAGGTTTACATCAGAGGCTGAATAACAAGGGGGAAATTATTAAAAGCAAATGGCAGTATTGATTAGTAGGAAGCTCTGGAATCCGAGGCATGGGGAGTCTGAAAAATGTAGTATAATTAGGCATAATTGGAATTTTCCTTTAATTGGAATTGTATAATTAATTTGGATTTGTAATATAAAGTGTAATTGGGAATAATTTCAATGTGATTTGATGTTGTTTAATTGGAAAATCTAATAAAAATTATTTTAAAAAAATAATAATGTGAGTATTCTGCTTTTCATTTATTCTTCCACTTCTATACAGTGGTACCTTGGTTTAAAAACAGCTCAGTTTATGAACAACTTGGATTAAGAACACTGAAAACCTGGAAGTAGGTGTTTGTGAACTTTGCCTTAGAATAAGAACATGTTTCGCTTCCTGTTGAGTGTGTTCCATTTGCAAATTGAGTCCCCCGCTGCTATGGGAAAGTACGCTTTGTTTTAAGAAAGCTTAGATCTAAGAACGGACTTCCGGAATGGATTAAGTTCGTAAACCAAGGTACCACTGTGTATATGCTATGTTAAAAACAGGTTGCCTCTTGTCTCCAAACTCCAAGTTATGAAACCAAAATCTAAATTGCTGATGCAAAAGAAGAAAAGCTACAATAAGGAACACAGACTAACTTGAAAGAGAATCAGTCCTAGACACTGCTCTCTGCCTTCTCTTTATCAAGCTGCAAAATTCCAAATTAGATAACTCATCTCTTAACTTCAGACATCTACAAATCTTGCTTGTGACAAGTGCCAGTTTATATCCCTCCCCCCAATTCTCTCATTCAGTGGTGTGGAGGTAGCAAGAAACAGCAGGCATTTCTCCAAGTGTTTCTTACTTTCCACACACCAAAGTGGAAGTGAGAAAAATCCCCCCCCAAAAGACAGCAAGCTGAATAAGATGGAGGCAATGCTGATGGACGGCTGGCATTTCCAGGAATTGGGAAATCAGCCTGCTCTAGACAAAATGGCACTCCCTCTGAAGGAAGAGGTCTGTTGTCTGAGGGTGCTCCTGGATCCAGCATTGTCACTAGAGGACCAGGTGGCTTCCAAAAACAATTGGCATTTTATTTAGCAGCAGCTGTTATTAACTCTCAATGCACACAGTAAAAATATCATGGAAGAGCAATGAAAAAGTAAACCAACCCCTCCTCGCTGGCCATCTACATGTATAGAGCGAATGTGGTCTGCCAGATCTGGGCTTGAGTTGAAGCAAGAATGGCACTCGTCCCAACAGCAGTTATAACCAATACTTTTTGCTGATGAAGCTGTAACTCCTTGTCCACCCATCATAACTGGAGTTGAGCGTCCACTGGAAATTGTGCTGTCTACATCCATTATGGTACTGCTGATGCTACAGGAAGGGGGGTGGAGAAAAATGAGTTAATTATGAACTTTCTCATGTTTTCAAGCAAATTTATATTTCAACATAAATGGCAACACTCTAAATCCCAGCATGCAAATTAACAAATCTCAATATGCAAATAAATGAGGCAACTGTTGGTTCTGTCTAAATATAGGCCATTACTTCACTACTCCCTGGCTCCATGCCAGGAGTTAGCAAACCACAAGCCTTGGCTTGTCATTACATGCAAACCCATGATCATGGCTTGTTTTGCTCCACACAGACCAGGAGTGTAACAAAGGAACTCCATGCAGGAAGGTGGGTGAGTTGGTTGGCAGAGAAAGGATGGAGTAGTGTGCCCCTCCACTGTGCCCAGCATAGAAACAAAATGGGCTGCCAGCGGAAGGGAGCCCTCCTCTGAACACAGAAAATGAACTTTTGCCCTTTCTCTGCCAGTCTCCAACAGGCTACTAAAAACTGTTAGGATTCTTTACAAAACTAATGTACACATAATATACATCACAGCCATTTCTGGAAATATGTAAACAACTGCACATTGGCTCAGTCTTTGAGCACATAGAAAAGAATGACTGTGATTTCAAGCAATGGCCATTTTGTGTAGGGGTTCAATTCCTGCTCCCTGTGCATGTTGGTGGGGCACATTTCTGTTCTGCTCCACCCCACCCCACCCCCTCCTCCTTTGTTCCCTCTTCCGCGTCCAAAAGGACCCACATGCCAGTGATCACACATCATTTGAACATGCCTAAAATGGTCACCACTCCGCATGGGTTTCTGAAAAAGAAGTCAAGCCAAACAAATCTCAAATTTATTTTAGTTACAAGCTTGGCGAATCAAGGGAATGCTGTGGCCTTAGCGTATCTTGATTTCAGTAAGGCTTTGACAAATTCTCCAATGATATTCTTCTAAGAAGTTAGTAAAATGTGGACTGGACGAGATAACTGTTACCGGTAGGTGGATTTGTAGCTGGTTGACTGACTGAACCCAAAGAGTGCTTGCTAACAGTTCATTGTCATCTGGGAAATAAGTAAAAAGTGGAGTGCTGCAGGGTTCTGTCCCGTGCCTATTTTTGTTCAACATCTTTATAAATGACTTGGATGGAGGTATTGAGGGGAACCTTGTCAAATTTGCCGGTGACACCTAACTGGGAGAGATAGCTAATGCCGCTGAAGACAGAATGGGGATTCAAAATGACCTTAGCAGATTGGAGAACTGGTCCCCAATTAACAAAATGAATTTCACTAGAGACAAATGTAAAGTTCTACGAACTAGCTGCAGAAATATAAGATGGGGGACACCTAGACTGCCAGTACTACATGTGAAATGGATCTAGGAGTTTTCAGTAGCTTTTAGCATGAGTCAACAGTTGATGCAGCGGCGGGGGGCGGGGGGTGGGACTAATGCTATTCTAGGCTGCATCAACAGGTATCTCCAAGCAACCAAATGCCATTCCAGGCACTTCAGAAATAGTATTATTTTAACTTAGGCTAGACTACAATTGCAGAAACACTTAACAGAGAGTAAACACTACTATCACCATGGAGCTTACTTCGAAGTACAAAGAAACACGACTGCACTGCAGAGGCCTCCTTGTGCATTCTCTCTCTCTCCCCCCCCCCCCCTTTTCCTCATGCAAGACTGTAAAAGCTTGTTGATTGTTGCTTTTATGCTTTATGTCCCACAACACTTTGCTTTATTTTGAACACATAATAAATAAGAAACAGTATTGCTACATCTACTGTATTTTATTCTATTAAAGGAAAGAAACACACTGCACTCAAGATCTGCAGTTCATTCCTTCAAGGGATGAGATTTCATCACTATTACAAGCAATCCCTTTTGGCAAATGTAATGAAAAGGCCTGCCATCTAAAAATCTTCTGTACTGCATTTGTTAAAATTGTAATGGCTAGGTCAGTCAAAAACAAATACAAAAATATTCATTGTAGTGTTCATCAAATAATTGCTATGACGGCTGCTTAGACAAAACATTGCAAAACAATGCCAGATAAATACAAAAAACCTAAACAACCTGAAAGTATTTTCGTGCTCTGCCTTTAAACTTTCCTTCCTAAAGTGTTTGACCAGGGCAGCTTTCCCTAAGGCACACTTCAGATCTAACAGATGGCCCTGGAGGTCAACATACAGGCTGGATCTGGTCATAGAACAGTATTCCTGAGATGCAAACCTTCCATTAGGCGCACACACAACTATTTGCAACCAAAGTGTATCTTGGCTGGTTAGGGGGAGCCAACACAGAACTGCACTAACCTAAGTCAAAGCTGATGTAGATTTTGGGATTCACAAAATATCTGCAAATGCTAAGAATCATATGGTACTCAATGAAGCTCTCCCTTAGCCCAGTTCTGTACATGCTCCAATGGGGTCAAGGGGGAGCATACAGACCTCTGCTTCTGATCTATCACCCACCCCCAATCACCGTAATGCTGACAAAAGTATAGACTTTTTTTGTATTACACTATTGATGTCTGCTAAGATTCAGGTGGATTTGTAGCTGGTTCTGCATTCTCCTGGAAAAAAGTAACAAGTGGGGTGCCACAGGGTTCTGTCCTGAGCCCATTGCTAGTTTGTCTTTATAAATTACTTAGGCAGGCATGACCAAACTTGGCCCTCCAGCTGTTTTGGGACTACAATTCCTATCATCCCTGACTGCTGGTCCTGTCAATTCAATTCAATTTTTTTTTAATTACAGCAAAAGCCAGCAATACAGAATATCATATCGCTGATCCTGTTAGCTAGAGATGATGGGAGTTGTAATCCCAAAACAGCTGGAGGGCCAAGTTTGGCCATGCTTGAACTAAGGGAATGCTTATCAAATCTGCAGATGACACCAAACTGGGAGGGATAGCTAATGCCATAGAAGACAGAATCAGGATTTAAGGAGACCTTAACAGATTGGAGAACTGAGCCCAAACAAACAAATGAATTTCAATAGGGACAAATGTCAGGTTCTACACTTAGGCAGGAAGAACCAGCTGCACTAATATAAGATGGGGACACTTGGTTTGCCAGTTCTACCCATGAAAAGGATCTAGAGTCTTAGAAATTTGCACTGGTTGTCAATTTGCTACCAGGCCAAGTTCAAAGTTTTGATACTAATATATACTGTACAGCCCTATACAGCTTGGGAACAGCTTATTTGAATGATTGTCGTATCTTTTGCATACCCAGCTGAAAGTACGCTCATTCAAGTTCCAAAGATGTAGTCCTTCTATGGAAACCTGAAGTACGGTTTTCAGCGGAGATGCCCCATTCTGTAGAACAGCATTCCTACTGGGGCAATTATCTGCATTTTCAAAAAACAACTGAAGACATGTTTGTTCTGACAAGCTTGCCCAACTGGATTAATTCATCTCTGGCACATGTGTCCATTTTGTATTGTTTGAAATTCATTTTGGTTTTGTTTATTTGTGCTGATTAGTTACTGTTTTTATCAGATACCATACAATGCCTTGGAACATATGTGGAAGGCAATGAACAACAACACGTAGGACACTATGTTACTCCCCCCCCCCCAAAAAAATCTCAAGTCCTAGACATTAGTCACTGCTCAGACAGAGCCCCTCAAAGACAGGGCACAGCTCAGGTTAAGTTCCCCACTAATCTGAGCTAAGACTGGTAGTGTCTTCTGGTGTCCAGGGCTTAAATGACAAACAGATGAAATGTCAAGGGAGTGGTCAAATGCACACCACAAATAAGTTATTAGGGAGGAAAGAAAAAGAAACAACTGTTTTGGAGCTGCATAAGATCTAACTCCAGGATTCCATGCCCATTTGGTCCCACTTTAAGATTTAACTACATTTTAAGTAAAGCTCTCCAAACAGCAATTGACAAACTTGTTTGCAATCCTTCAGTTTTAAGACTTCCAAGGCAGTAAACAAAACTCATAGATAATAGAATAGAATAGAATAGAATAGAATAATTTATTGGCCAAGTATCAACCATACTAGGAATTTTGCTTCGACTACATTGCAATGAAAAGAAGAAACATACATCATACAAACACTATTCCCCTCACAATACAACAGCACAGCGAAAAAACCCCATACCACCAACTGGCCTCCCTTCCGCCCACAACTACAGATTCAACCATTTGATGGCACAAGGGAAAAAGCTATTCCTGTGCCTAGACGTTTTTGTATATAGAGTCCTGTACCGACATCCGGATGGGAGTAAATCAAACAGATGATGACGAGGGTGTGAAGGGTCTACAGCCATTCTCTCTGCTCTCTTCCTGACCCAAGTGGCATAAAGTGTCTCTATTGGAGGCAAACTAACATCAATTACCCTCTCTGCAGTTCTTGCATACAATTAATGCATACAATTAAACTCAACCTAATATAAGAAAACAAATGGAGGAAATCAACAGTACAACCAGGATCATCACCAAACTCCAGTCAACCTAAAAAAACTTCAGAAGATATGTGGGTCTCAGATTAATGCCTTTCACGACCTGTGCAGGTTCATGTGGAAGGAGGCAGCACAATAGATGTGTAGGGCACAAACCATTTAAGACTTCAGAGGTGAGCACCAAATTTCTGGTTTCAGCTGTTCCCAGAAACAGACAAATACAGGCATACCTCGGGTTAAGTACGCTTCAGGTTGAGTACTTTCAAGTTAAGTACAGTACTCCGCGGACCTGTCTGGAACGGATTAATCCACTTTCCATTACTTTCAATGGGAAAGTTCGCTTCAGGTTAAGTATGCTCCAGGTTAAGTTCGGACTTCCGGAACCAATTAAGTACTTAACCTGAGGTACCACTATAGTTCAAGATAGCTGTTCAAGGACAGGGTATAGATTAGAGATCCTATTAGCCAGTCCCAGCTGGGTTTTGTACTGAGTGAAGTTTCCAAGCATTGTTTGAAAACAGCATTACAGCATAAAATACATTTCCATGGTCCAGTTTGAAGGTTACTTGAGCATGGATAACTATGGCCATATTAGCTTGGTCCATGGCGATGCAAGTAGAATTAAGAAGTTAATTTTCTTAAGATTTATGAGCTACTGCAACATACAAGCACCCTAGAAAGTAACAGCTCTTTACCAAAAAAAGGTTGAGGAAGGAATAAACAGATCTGATGAAGTGACAAGGAGGAAGTGGTAATAGAAATCATTCATCTGTGTCCTCTTCTAGTGAGAAGCAAGAAAAATCACTAACCTCTGGCTCAGGTATATATAGAGTTGAATCTCAGCCCTCCACTTGTATTTTCTGGTATAATGTACAGAATCAGATAGTGAGTTAAGAAAATGTTGGAGCTTGACTTGTACACCAATGAAGAAAGTTATCTCCTCCACTGGAAACAGCCAATCCTCTCTGCGTTCCTTTGAATGTTCCCTTTGAAGGGAAGCAGAGAATTTGTCCTCCCACCATCTCCACACTGTTGGCAGCATTTGCAGGCCTCTATGAATTTGGATTTTGCTTATTCATGACCAGTCAATGCTAATGAAACAACCCGTGTTGCAGACTTGAGTCAAAATACCAAAAAAAAAGAGGCAACACATTGACCAATTCCAACGGGCGAAATATATCTATTTTTATCTTTATAAACTGTAACGACATGCGAGACAGTGATCCAAGGTAATCATACTGTTTCGGTTTGGTCTTCTTCAGTTTTTTAACTTAATGTTTGTATACAATCTGCGGAACAGGGGTCACATAGCAGGGGTTACATATGTGTATGGCCCCTGTTCCGTAGATTGTATACAAACATTAAGTTAAAAAACTGAAGACCAAACCAAAACAGTATGATTACCTTGGATCACTGTCTCGCATGTCGTTATAGTTTATAAAGATAAAAATAGATATATTTTGCCCGCTGGAATTGGTCGACGTATTCATGACCAGTGACAACCACTGCTCTCCCTTCAGTTCTCCCTTTGCTCTTAGGAACTGGAGAAACAGCAAGAACTCCAACCACTTTACCACTTTACCCTTCTCCAAAGCAGAGTGCAAAATTATAGAAAACATTCTGTCCTCTCCTATACATGCCACATAATTCATAGGAGTAGCACAAGTTTAATTCACTTCACACTGGTCTTTTCCAGAAACTGTGTGTCCATACTGATGCTTTTACAGTGTGAAGTTAAATGTAAATGTTATTGAGAAAGGAACAAGGTATGAGGAGATAGCAGCCTCTGTTGAAGACATCAGATTGCTGCAAGCTGATGGTGCCAGAGCTTCTTTGCACTCCATGGTCTCTAAACCAATTAGCCAAAAGGGTTAAGGTCTGGTAAGACAGCAGCTTACATTCATGTCACTCTGCTCAAGCACTCAAATGTAGATTCAAACAGGATGAACATTACTTCTTAGCTGGTAGAGCATGAAACTCCTAATCTCAGGTTTGTGGGTTTGAGCCCCATGCTAGGTGAAAGATTCCTGCATTGCAGAGGGTTTGACTCAATAGACAATTCTACAGTTCTATGATTCTTACATCTAAGTACATTTCACATGTGTCATCCAAAAAGCCCCAAAACCTTTCCCCATCTTGTCATATGCATAGACATATTCATCACAAATGTGTACACCTCAGTACTCTCAAATTTCCCTCATATTGCTGTTACATATCCTCAGATAGCTCAGTTTTGCAGATCATAAGACTCGATCTCAGGGTCAAGGGTTCAAACCCAACCTTGGGCAAAAGATTCCTGCATTGTAGGGGTTTGGACTAGATGACCCTCGTGGTCCCTTCCAACTCTAAAATTCTATGATTCTAATCATTCATTATCATGTGGTAATGAACACCACTGTGAAAAGGTTCTTCTAGTCTGTAATCTATTTTATGCTCCTGTATATACTTAGCTCCTCTTAGCTAATCAAATGAATTAAGGTTCCAATTCTTCAAATGGACAATTCGTTCACTGAAAACTAAAGCAGACACTAATAATGGAAGTATGTATATATATATATACTTCTATTAGACGAGGGATATATATATATATATATCTCGTCTAATAGACGGAAAAGTACGGTATATAAGTATCTTGCTTCATTATCTATATTCCTGATATTTAAAGGCAATTTATTCATTGTTCACTGTTAAGAATAAGTAAGTTTTTGATAATAATAAAAATTGGTATGAGCTTTCGTGTGCATGCACACTTCTTCAGATACACATGCACTTCAGATACACTTCAGATTCGTGCATGCACACGAAAGCTCATATCAATGACAAACTTAGTTGGTCTCTAAGGTGCTACTGGAAGGAATTTTTTATTTTGTTTTGACTACGTCAGACCAACATGGCTACCTACATGTAACTAAGTTTTTGCTGCATGACTAGCACTGGTCCCCAACTGGTAGATTCCCGAACTCCCTCACTCAGTAGCATCAGAACAGTTATTTAAAATAAATGTGACACCACTCATGTAGTCAACATCTTTTCTAAGGGAGAATGTGAACATTTGACCACTCTTGCTACATACAAGGTCTGAGAGCAACAGCAGCATCTCTAGAGGCCCTTGAATGAGAATAAATCCATTCCCAGTTCTTCCATGAATCACTGGGGCAACGATTGCCATTTATTACTGTGAAGATACAATGGATAAGGATTCTATGCCATTTTAACTACAGAGAAATGACAGTACAGTAGGCTCTGCAAATGATTATAACTCAATCATTTCGGGATCAGTTGTGCCAAGTTATGTTTTTGTATTTGGGACCAGTTCACTTACAGGAAAACATTCAGCTCAAACCAAAAAGTTTCAGGGAGGCCCAGAGGTAAAGTGGGCCTACAGGGAAGATTAGTTCAGAGAATACAAACCAATGATTCTCATTCTTATTCAAGCAGTCTGAACTGCTTCAGGGAACTCCATGCTATACTGCAGCATAACCTAAGTTCGCCCCCCCCAAACTTAGTAAGCTGTTTTTGATGGATTGTGGCACATATAAAGGCTACAATATTCAGAGCCATGTATACCACTTTTATCTGAAATACTGAGACACCAAGCTGCCACACATCAGAGCTTTCAATGTCTATAATAAAGTTAACTTTCATAAAGATCTAGAAGTGTAAATTAGATTATTAATGAAGAGCAAGTGAAGTTCAGAAGGCATGTGTGTAAGCTACTTACATTAAAAACTTACCCTCTGCATCTGGGTTTGTTGTTTTTAATTTATAGTTTGAAAAAAGTTTAATGATTTTTTAAAAGCACATGGATGTACACGCACTTGAAGAATACATAGAACACACCAAGAAGCCTTCATTTTTACAGCCATCTCCATATGCTAGTCTGTAACCGTTGTACAGTAGTACCTTGGATCTCGAATGCCTTGCAACTTGAACGTTTTTGGCTCCTGAAAGCCTCAAACCTGCAAGTGAGCGCTCTGGTTTGTGACCGTTCTTTGGAACCCAAAAGTCTGATGCGGCTTCCGATTGACTGCAGGAAGCTCCTGCAGTCAATCGGAAGCCGTGCCTTGGTTGTTGAACATTTTCAGAAGTCGAATAGACTGTACAACTGTCATACTGTAAAACATAATGAAAACTTTAAGAAGTTAAAGACAACTGAGAAAAAACAGATGGACCAGCACATGGAGTTTTTTAACTTTCAACGAAGATTGGAATATGTGCAGGATAAAGATGAGCTGCTGAATCCCAGTAGAGCTGACACAAATATAAACATCAAGTGTTAGCACCTTTAAATGCATCATATTTGAAGAAGACCATTAATCTTGGTTGTCTGTTTTGATGTTGGATTCTGCACAGTTATAAAGCAAAACCCACCTAGCTGTCAACTGCATCAAAAATGGCTCATGTATAAATGCACCGGGATATGAGGAACGTCAAATGATGTGGATGAGTACACCAAGCATATTTAATCTGCTGAACATTCATGATTTGTTGCCTTATGGGGCTTTTATGAAGTCATAAATGTGTGTTTAAAGCACATTAAACAAGCAAGCTGTTTTAGCAGATTTTAGTGCCCACTTAGTAGCTGCTTCTTATAAACAAAAATTTACCTTAAAACGGATTAGATAAATGCAGCATTAAAAATGGCCAAAGGCAACTACTGACTCCATATCACCCAGGGAAGAATGCAACATTTATAATCAGAACATTAGCCGAAATGAAAATAGTTAGAAAAAATAATGATGGAATTTAACTTGGCTCAATTTTTTAGTATTTGGGATCAATATTACAGCTCTGTATTTAAATCCCGCTATGATTAATGCTAACAGAATAGGACATGCTCTTCTGCTTTCAGCAACACCATTCCTGGAAAATACTGGAAATGGCCTCCACTACTGTCACTGGCCAGGTGCAGTGCCTCAGCCGTCCTGAGCTACCACAAACGTGGCAAGAAGAGACAAGTGTTCCCAAATGCAGTATTGAGCAGTAAGTCAACAATGCCCCAAAGGGCTGCTACCGTCCACTCTTTTATTTAGACCAAGGGGCACATCAGGCATTATATTTTCCATCAGAGAGATCTGTAGTAGAGAAGAGTAAATTTTAAAAGATTTCTGACTTACAGAAATGTGAAGGTGGAAAAAAATCAAGGGAGGGGGAACCATCTTGTGAACTGCCCTGAGATCTTCAGATGAAGGGTGTGTATATAAATTTAATAAATCACCATCACCACCATCATCCCTGCCCCGTCCCCGAGGGCTTTTTCTTTCTTTCAGTTTTTTTCAAATGGTAAAACTGGAAATTTGGGGGGAAATATTAAATACTTTTCCTTTTGAATGGCAAAATGCTTTTACGACAGTTTTACTTGTTCAAAATGTGTTCTATGTATTACTACGGTACTACAGTATATTTTATTACCCATCCTTCACCCTAGGGTTCCAGGGTGGGTTACAACAATTGAAACATAGTGTGGAAAATGGTTTGAAGCAACCTGCATCACAGAAATAAGGTAGGTCCTAAAAATATACATCTCAAGTGCATAAAGAAATGTGCAAAACAGCAAGAAGTAAGATGTGTGTTCTTAGACAGCAGTTTGTAGTGCTCTTTCTCTCTACTATTGGGTATATCCACAATTTGGAATTTACAAACCAATGCCATTGAAACCTTAGAAGCAGCAGTCCTATGCAAGCTAATCAAGGGGGTATATCCACCATTAAATAGAGTGGGCTCTACTAGAGTGGGCTCTACTTCTGAGTAAATATGAATAGGATTCCTCTGCAAAGTTCATAAATACTGAAAAAGAGTTAAGTACATAGCTATGATCTAAGTAAGTTTGCATTTTATATTGTCAAAGTATTAAAAGGCAAATTTGCTTACATTTCAACTTCCCCAAAGGATTTGCATGTCCCCACCTCCATGCAGCTCAACAAAAAAGGGGGGGGGCTCCTGCTGCAGGCACACCCAGTGATGAGCCAAAGCACCTATCCCTGTACTCACAGAAGACATTGTTAACTTAATTTCTATGTACTAATTGATTGGGGAAACAGGGAAAAATTTTAAAAAATGATAATGGCATTATACGTTTTCAGCATTATTTAAGATAAGCTTTAGTATCTCATAACAAATTACTCCTTAACTCAACAATTCAATGTTATTTTATATGTGATAAATGGAGTCTATGCTAGCAAATTCTGGCTTGCAGGGACTTGGGCCAAGTAACTTTTTTTAAAGGAACTTTAATATTTCAGGACTATTTTTTTTAAAATGCAAACTTTCTATTTTGCATCTAATAAGCTTCAAGTTTTCTTCTAGTCAGCAACTGTCTCCTAGGAACTGAACTAGCCTTAAGAATTTAAATAGTGGCTCAACACTGCAACTTGCATGTTTGCATGAAACCTATCTGCCATCAGTTATTATTCATTTAATAGGGTGACTAAATAAAATACAGGTGCAAGCTAAAATAGTATAGTCACTACGACTAGTTTAACAATTTATTTTTAATCATGTCATACTATATACTAATAGACAAGTATCATAAAAAAACAACATACCTACTAAGAAATGCCCAGAACCCCAGCAGATTGTTAATATCTGCTGCATACGCTTGTGAGAACACAACTACCGTAAGAACCATTGGTCATGCAGAAGCTTGTTGTGCCAATATAAGCATTATACACATACCCTTTTGTTCAGAAGCACAACTGGGTTTTCATAAGCTGCATAAACCCACTTGTGTTAGTAAATTTTACAAGATATGCTTGTTAGTTACACGGCTGATACGCACAATTAGGTATTTGCTGCTCCCTTAAAGGGTGAGTAAAGGAGAAGAGGAACCAGTGCAAACCATTCCCCACTTCCCAAGCTAAGATGCCTTTTGAGGAGGATTTTAGAGAGGAGTGTAAAAAACATAAAAAGCTCCAAAGCTAAGACAGCCATGTTTGCTAGAACAGGGTGTGGTAAAAAAGGAAGGAGCTAAAAAAAAGAAAGAGGGGAAATAAAATATAAGACGATGAGCATCTAAGGCTCTCTAAAAACCAACTCCTCCCAAACCAGCAATGGATTGTATGGGGCCTGGCTTCTAGCCAGATGGGGAAAAGGAGGATTTCTGTAGTAACAAGCCACAACCATTCCAACAAACAGAAAAACCAAATAAAGTTCCTCTCACTGACAGATAAGGATATGCAATACATAAAGGCCCAGTTGCCCTGGAAGAACAAGAAGAGGCGTTTTAGGGTGGATGGAGACTTGTTGGTTCTACCTTCCTATGGGCACACATGAAACCTTTTAATACTTTTGACACAACACACCTGGGTCAGCAAGTAGCAATTCTTTTGCAGGAATTAATCTACATCAGTGTTTCCCAAACTTGGGTCTCCAGCTGTTTTTGGACTACAACTCTCATCATGCCTAGCAAGCAGGGGTAGTGGTCAGGGATGATGGGAACTGTAGTCCAAAAACAGCTGGAGACCCAAGTTTGGTCAACACTGCTGTACATGCCCAGGAAGAAAAAGAGAGGGGGGGGTGAGAAGCCCCCTCCCTGTCCAAGATGGAGGGGCCATGCTCAGGCTAAGGGCAAGTCCTGCCAAGTGAGGCAGCAGCAGCTTAACTTCTGGAACTTTTGAACCTGGAACAAAGATGGGAGACAGTGCAGATTGGAAGGGGGCATCGCAAAAAATAGAGCGGGGTGGGGTGGAAGCGAAAAGATGCTGAGGGTTGGCGTTGGGCCGGGGGCGTAATCCGCTTTTGAGAGAGAGTGCGTGCTGATCTTTAAAGGCTTAAAAATTTAACATTTCTAGGGACTGGGGCACACCCCAACACCCTGCGCCCGCCTTTATCACGAGTCCCCACTCCACTGTGATAAGTTGCACCCCGGGGGCCCCTAAACTTGAGAGAGGGAAGAAGAACGAGCGCACCCCCCCCAACCGACCTGTCTTCGGAGTCCATGCGGCTGAGCGGCTCCCCGTCCGAGGAGATCTCGAGGCTGCCCCTCCGGCCTGCCGACGAGGTGCTGCAGGTGCTGCTGCCGCCGCTCCTTCCTCCGCTCCCGGTGCTGTAACCCTCGTCTCCTCCGCCCGCGCTGGAGCTGCTGCTGCACATGCCGCCGCTTCCCCCGCCGCTCGGGCCTTCGCCTCCCGCCGCCGCTGTTCCCGCCGCTGCCGGGCCTCCGCCTCCTCCGCTGCTCCCGGGCCCGTCGCCGCCGCCGCTGCCCCCGCTCCCTCCGACTCCTCCTTCTCCCAGGCCGCCCTTGGCGTAGGCCTCGCTGCCTGCGGGGCTGAGGGAGCGGATCTCGTCGCTGCAGCAGCCGCTGGAGGACGAGGACCCGGCGCTGCTGCCGGCCTCGTCGTCGTCGTCATCCTCGTCCTCGTCGTCGCCGTCGCCCGCCTGGCTGGCGCTCTGAGGGCTCGGCTCCGACATGCTCTCCGTGCCTTCGCCGCCGCTCAGGAGGGGCTGAGGCGGAGGCAGCAGCAGCAGCAACGGCGGCGGTGAAGGCTCGGCCTCCATCTCGACCGCCGCGGGGAAAAAGGACGAAGGGGAGGCTTCGCTCTCGGCCTCCTCAGCGCTCGATGAGGAGGGAGGAGGCGGCGGCACCCCCAGCGGGGGAGGCTCCGCCATGTCGCTCAGCTCGGCCGCCATGGCGCGTCGGGAGTCTCAGCGTCGTTCGGCTCTCTTTCTCCTCTCGCGCCTACGCAGACAGACGGACGCTCGCTCGCTCGCTCGCTCGCTCGCTCACTGACGGGACTGACGGACCGACTCACCGGCCAGATGCCGCCGCGGGCGAGGGGAGGGAGGAGGAGGAGGAGGAGGAAGGGAAGTGGGAGGAGCTTCCGCTGCGGTGATGGTGGCGGCGCCAGGCACGCGCGCGCGCCGCTCGCTACGGCAGCCGCCTGCGGACAAAAGCGCGAAGCGGGCTCCGAGGACGCAACCGCAGGAGGACAGGGTGGGCGGGAGGAGGAGGGGTTGCCGGGCGAAGGGATTGGCTGAGATGGAACCAGGGGGGAGGAGCGAGCCCGTGCTGGTGCCTCTCTTCAGAGTGAGGCTGCGCAGGGAGCCGGGTTCAAATTCCTCCCTTTTAATCCCGTGAAGTTGGGTACTGTATGGGTATCTGTGTGAGCCCCAGCCTACCTCGCAAGGCAGTTGTTGTTTTTTCGTTTCATATAATATTTTTGTCATGCAATTTAATACCTGGCTTGTTTGTTTTTTAAAAAAACTACACACACACACACAGAGACACCTGAAAGGTAACGCTGTACAATGATAAATAAGTGCATATCTCTTTCCTCTTGGTTGTGATGTATCCGGTCGGGGCTAGGTTATTGTCTGTACTGTCTTTGGTTGCCAGTCGCTTTGGGTTGCACTAGGCAAGGTAAAGCAACTCAGAAATTTAATAATGGTAATGCTAAAATGGTGGGAGGGGATTCATGGCCCTACTTCAAAACATACAAAAGTAAAAAATACTAAGCTTAAGATCGCCTCAATTTTATTTTATTTTATTTTAATGCATTTAATTCTTGCAAATGTAACGGGATGATGATGAGAAGAATCATCATAATCTGACATTTGCTATAAAAATAATGATATTCCGACCGTCTTCACTTGAGTTCCCCGGGAAGAGGGAATGATGGGTTCCAGTACTCTGGGAATTTCAGTTTCAGGATGGGGTGTCTCCTAACGGGTTGAATGCTCTGTAGACTCTGAATTTCTTGCAGCAAGTGGCAAATTAGATTAGACAGCCCATCCCACTCCTCCACAGGGCCAGCCCAAGCCATTTCCAACAGGTGGTTCTCCAGGCGCAGGTTGAAGACTTCCAGCGAGGGAAAGCCATCTGCACCCACACACTCCAGTTAATTGTTGAACTGCCCTTACTGTAAAGAGGTACTTCCCAATGTTCAACTAAATCTACTCTGCTGTCACTCAAGCCCATTAGTCATGCCCATTGGGACAACAGAGGAAAAGTCTCACCCTACATTTGAAGCAGCACCATACCACTTTAAACAAAGAATCATGGGGACTGTAGTTGCTGGGACTTAGGAGTGGGGTCAGTGCTGTTGCGTTGAGGGTCCTGCTTGTGGGCTTCCTCTATGCATCTGCTTGGCCACTGTGGTTGCAGGATGCTAGAGTAGAGGGCTTACATGTGCCTTTGGCCTGACCCAGCCAACAGCACTCTTCTTAGGAAAGGGAGCAGCAGCTGGTGGAGAAGGAGGAGGTTAAGGAAGAAGGTGGAACCACAGGCAATTTAATTGTTAACATCCTGACAAGAAGAGATTTGGAATTGGAAGGTAACCCTCCTGGAAATACACTTCCATGGGGTTAACTGGAGGCAAGGGAGAAATCATACTTTATTGCTCCCTCTCTCCCATATCCACCAGCAAAAGAGAACAATTGGGGCATCTTAAAACTGTTCTCAGCGAAAGTGAACCTAGCCTAGCGTAAAGCTTCAAGCTGGGGATCTGAGTAAGTGCTCAGCTTTCCAAAGTGCTTTTCCAGTTTTGAAAGGAAAGGAGCAAATATATGCAGCCCACAATGAAGTCATTCCCGAAAATGAGTTGACGTAGCAAACTCATCCATTCTCCAGGATGGCAGAGACATCAGTGGCCCTAAAACCAACTGGCTACCCTCATCTGAGGGGCTGATTGAAAGTGTGCAGCTGCTGTTCTAAAAGCTGGTTTGTGTGTTTCAATACAAACAAGCTAGAAACCGATACTTTGCTTGTACAAACTTCAAGCAGCAGCAGCAGCAGCTGTGGAGCAGAACTAAGCCAGCACAATCTGATATGAAATAGCTAAGAAGTATGCCATTAGAACTATGAAATTTGAACATAGGAACATTATCGTGACCCAGGCTATTGGTCCATCCATCTAGCTCAGTATTGTCTACAACAGAGATGGGGGAGCCAGCTGCCCTCCAGAAGTTGTTGGACTACAACTCCCATCATCCCTCATGATTGACCATGCTGGCTGAGGCTGATGGGAGTTAGAGTCCATCAACATCTGGAGGGCCATGGATTTCCCACTCCTGGTCTGCATTAACCTATAGCAGGCATCCCCAAACTGCGGCCTTCCAGATGTTTTGGCCTACAGCTCCCATGATCCCTAGCTAACAGGACCAGTGGTCAGGGATGATGGGAATTGTAGTCCAAAACATCTGGAGGGCCGAAGTTTGGAGATGCCTGACCTATAGTAATATACACATATAAATCTGTCACCTTGAGCCAATTACAACCTCTCGCCCTAACCTACCTGACAATATTGTTGTAAATAAAAAATGTGTGAGGGAAGGGATCATGTACAACACCTTCAACAGATAAATGGAATTACAGTAATTTTTAAGCTGTAAATTGCCTTAAGTCCCTGTCAGGGAAAAAGGTGGGTAACAACAACAATCAACAGTGAGAATTATCAGGAATTTACCAGAGAGTAAATCCTATTCAACTCAGTGGGAGTGAGTAAAAATGCTTAGGATTGCAGTGTTAAGGCTGCACAGTCTTTACCCAATTGCCTGGGAGTAAGCTCCATTGAATACAACGGGACTTACTTGAGAGTGCACAATGTAAGGCTCCATCTACAATAAAGGAATAAGCACTCCACGCATTTCCTAAGAAATGACTGGCTGCTGAAGCATTGCAATTAAAGAATCTAAGGTGGATTGGTGACCTTTTCCTTCAGAATTAGGAAAGGCTTCATATGCCAGCTTCACCATTTCCTCCACTGGGTGCAGACATTTTCTTTCCAGTATAAACAGGACTCTGTTTTTACACCTACACACCCACCACTTGTAATTGTTCTCCGAGATGTGGAGGAGAGGGGGGAAAGGAGAACCGGGACATTCTGGGATCAAAACAGAAACTGGGACGAATTCTGTAATTCCCAGGTTGTCCCTGGAAAATCGGGACCCTTGGGGGGGGCATGTGTCAATAGGCAGGGAGTTCCAAAGTGTGAGTGCTGCAAGACCAGATCAATTTCTTACAAATGTGGAGCAAGTATTACATGGCGCATTAGATCATGCCAGTTCCATAGATCGGAGTGGCTGAGCCGGCACGTGTGGGGGCAAGGCGATCCTGCACGTAAACTGGTCCCAAGTTAAGGGCTTTATATACTGAGAGTAAGACCTCGAAGCAGCAGAGGTGTTCTATGCTGAAAGAGTCTCAGGTAAATGGAACATATCCTGTGTAGACTGATACTAACACCTACAGACAACTCTCTTGCCTGTCTCTTGCTGGTGCAACAAATAGGTCATTCTACACCATATACGTGGAGCCTTCTAGAATATTCTGTGCTGCGTGTGGTTCTGCATCCATCACCCCCTACACGTTAATTGGATCCCGTACAGAGTCTCAGTGGTGTCAGGTTTCCCCCCCCCCTGAAATTGGCCCTTGTCAGCAGCCTTGAACTCCCCATGACCTCCATCACAGAAGCTTCGCTCTGTCTACACAGATTACTGTGCAAAACTCATGACGGGTTTGGATTTTATTCAACGGCAGATTTACACGTCGGCCAATGCAGCGGGAGTGCCCCAAGAGCTTAAACCTCGAATATCTGGGAGCTGTTAAGAACAGAACGAAATATTCTGGGAAAGGAGGGAAATGAGGAGTCTGCATCCGTTACACTGCAACCCCAGCAGATGCACAAGCAATCTAGGGAAAGTTCACAACCACACAGCACAATAGCGGTTCTGTGCAATCATGTTAAATAACACTAAAAAATAGTGAGTGCTAAGAGATGCTCTGCATGAGGGAAGGAGGACAATTGTTAAGGATCTTCTTTCAGAGAATAGAAAAGGGGGAAAGCCTCAGAGCACATTTTTGTATAACATTGCCAAGATATTTTACAGCACAATCCTAGACATGCCTGCTCAGGAATAAGCACCGCTGATTTCAATGGGACTCACTCCCAGCTAAGCGTGTATAAGATTTCAGCCTTCTTATGCTTTGCTTTCAAAAATAGCAGCTCTTCTTCTTTCCATAGTTTTGCTCCGACGTTGTAAAAGCAATCTTTTAAAAGTCTTTTACCACAAATACTCTCTTCAGAATCAAGGGAATTGTTAGGAGCTAAGCCAGGGAGAGTTGCAAAGTAATGAACTCTTGACTTTTTCCAGCTGCTCTGCCCCATGCTCTGTCTTATTAAACTGCTGATGCTTTTAGGCAGCTGCTCAAGAGGCTGCAACTCTTTTTTTGGATGGGGAAGCCAAGGTACATGCCTAGATGTTCTGCAGCAAGTCTCCACCACCCTGGCAGCTTTCGTCCAGGAAGCAGATATCCATGCATGTTCATTCATACATGTATGTTCATGTTATGTACATCACACTGAATTGCCCCAACACCCCTGCTGCCTTTCTACCTGAACAATGGCTATTCTCCTCCAGAAAGGTGCTGGCCTCCTTGGTCTGCTGCCTAACTCACTTGTTACCTTGACACTCCATCAGTAGACCAGTGAGACTTCCTGGTGTTCACAGGATATTTTATTCGTTTACTGTGCTGTGAAAGTTCCTAGCATTTTGTAGCTGATACTTGTACAAAACGTTTGCATATAAATAATAATAATAATAATAATAATAATAATAATAATAATAATAATAATTTATACCCTGCCCATCTGGCTGGGTTTCCCCAGCCACTTTGGGTGGCTTCCAACAAAAGATTAAAAATACATTAAAACATCAGTCCTTAAAAACTTCCTTAAACAGGGCTGCTTTCAGATGTCTTCGAAATGTCAGCTACGGTAGTTGTTTATTTCCTTGACATCTGATGGGAGGGCGTTCCACAGGGCAGGCGCCACTACTGAGAAGGCCCTCTGCCTGGTTCCCTGTAATCTCGCTTCTCGCAGTGAGGGAACCGCCAGAAGGCCCTCAGCGCTGGACCTCAGTGTCCGGGTTGAACAATGGGGGTGGAGATGCTCCTTCAGTATTCTGTTGGTTATTTGTTGTTGATTTCTCTCATGCCTTTGCCTAGCTGCAAATGTTTCCCTTAGCTTATTTAATTTGCCTATGATTGCATTTTGTGCTTTGACATGAAAATGGCAGTTTAATTTTACTTTGCTGATTCTGGGGTCTGTCCAACTTAGAAGACATGTCTTGTCTTTTATTGATACTGTCTTAAGGTCTGTGTGGCCGCCTTTACTTTTGAGCTTGAACCTTCATCTGGTTTTATGAGGCCTCAGCGTTCCTTGGGAAACAGAGTTCCTTAATTTAGCGTGCAAAGGTCTGATCTGTATTATTATTTGGTATCTGCTGTTTATTTCTGTATTTGGGTTTTTGCATATTTGCTGTTTATTTCAGATGCTTTAAAGCTATGTTGTAAACCACTGGGACTTTTGCTTAACTATAAGCAGCATATAAATTGTCCTAATAAATAGAAATTCAAGTTGCATGATGTCAGAAACTGGTTGGACACTGAGAAGTGGTGGGAGGAACCAGCTGGGGAGCCCCCAAGGGAAGACGGCTTGGGGCCTGGGGAGGGACAGCAGTGAGTGGTCAGAGGGAGAAGAGGGGGCAGAGGGGGGGAGGGGAGGTGTCGGAAGCTGAAGAGGTAACAGGGTTTAGTGAGCTGGGAGCGTCTGTGGCAGAGAGAAGTCCAGAACCAAAGACAGAAGCTGAGGCAGGCAAGTGGGAGGAGGGAGGTCAAGAGGCAGAGATGAGTCAAGTTGTTGAAGAGGCATGGGTGTCTTCCCCTCCTGCTGCAACAACCTCTCCTCCCCCCTGGTTTCTCAGGACCAGGAGAGGTATGAAGTGGGAGGAGGAAAAGCAGACATACCGTAGTCTCAGTTTGCTAGGGAAAGACCTGAGCTGCCTTCCCTTGGGGGTTCCCCAGCTGCTGCCCCCCACCATTCCTATGTGTCCAGCCAGTCCATGACATTGGTCATTTCTCTGAGGCTGTCTTTTGATGTGGCGAGGTTCAGATTCTTCTATCCCAGAATGACAAAGAGCACAGGGTAGAATGAGTGAGGAGTGAGGTTTCTTTACAGATTCTGATGATTCCTAGTTGCTAAAGTGAAATGCATAATCCATTAGACTCAAGATGGGCTTAAGAATGAAAGACAAAGTCTACTCCTCCTATACGGCTGTCAGGATTTGGGTGGTGTGATAAATTGCTTCAGAGGCAGGGTAAATTGCCCTAAAAATACCTGGTTAGTATGCTTTCAGATAGCTGTTGGATGTTAAAAATATAATACATAAATGGTGGCGGGAAAGTGGAGTCTGTCCTAAATCTTCTAGAAATGGCTTCCAAAAATGCATCTTCATTCTGCTGTCCAGAAAGAGGGAAGGGAAAGAGATTAAAATATATTTTCTAGTGGGAGCCTCAGGTCATCAAAACTTCTTGATTAGTCACTGTGGGGAAGGGAGGAGTGAGGTTTTGTTGTCCATATAATGGGTTAACATTTCCGGAAGGAATTTGATGTTCTTTTAACTTTAGATTTACAAGGGACAAAAGAAGGCAAAGATTTACAGTCAATGGGGCAGCAGTCAATGGAAGCATTGTAGCTTGCTTGAACATGCCCAACTCTACCCTTCCCTGGAACAGACCGCAATCTTTATTGCAAAAGCTGGATTGTGGGGCTATTCCATAAAACCTTTCTAGAAGTGTCTTCTCCACCTGAAGAGCTGCTCACCACATAAACACCACATTTAAAATCACATGCCCCATCCCAAGAATCCTGGGAACTGTAGTTTACCCACCACAGAGCTACAATTCCTAGCACCCTTAACAAACCACTGCTCCCAGGTTTATTTGAGGAAAGTTGTGTGCTTTTCATATATGGTGTGTTCGTAGCTGAAGAACATAGCTGAAAAGTGAGGCACTTCCAAGTGTCCAGTTTATTAACCTCCAGATTTGTTTGCAGATATGTAGACTATTTAATTCATCCTGATTTGTTTGTGGGGAGGCTAGATGACACTGCATCAAACCAAGCATTACTTCACACTTTCCACTGCACTTCCCCATCACTTTTCTTGCCAATCTTTTGAGGAAGTGAGTTTGTTACATGAGACCTCCCCAGTAAGTCACACGAAGGAAGTGGAGTTAACTCTTTATTAGGGAAAAAAAGAAAAAGGGATCTGCACAGGAGTGCCGGGTGTAATGAGCATGACAACTCTTCTTTGATACGTCTTGCCTCTATGAAGCAGTTGCGGAGACTGAAGTTCCTCGCCTCCCCACAGCTATCTAAGTCTCCTTCTCTTCAGCTCCCCCCCCCCCCCCGTGCAATGAGAGACTGCGCCTGCCTGTCTTTGCTCCTCTCACTTCATGCCTCTTCTGGGGCTCATGGCAGTAAGATTTGGCTGCTAAGTTCAGTTCCCTTCTGGGTGTGTATCGTGTTCGTTGCCTCAGCTAGGAACAGAGGAAGCTGCCTTAGACTGAGACACCACCATTGGCCCAACTAGCTCAGTACTGTCCACACTGACTGGCAGCAGACTTTCAGGGTTTCCCAATATTACCTGGAGATGGGAGCTTCTGCATGTGAGGCATATGCTCCACTGCTTGTTAGGATCGTCCTACTCGTGTGTCAAGAATCCTAACACTGCTGAGCTCCGGCCCTGTGCCCCAAGAGCAAAATGTCCTGGGCCAGCCCTATCTCAACAAACCTTGCCATAAAAAAAAAACCTGAGCAGAAACATGTCCTCCCAAAAAAATGTTCATACAGATGGGATAAAAATGGGTCAAAGGAGCGCAGGAAGAAATCCCTTTTCCCGCTTTCCCAGCCCTCCTTCCAAAACGGTTATTTCTGAGCAGTGACAAAACACAACCTCTTTTGTCAGCTGCTTGCGTTCCTGGCCGACAGTCCTCTGGGGTTCCATTGTGCCGCCTCCTCAGGCTGTTGTTGGAGCAGCTCCTGGGAGCCAATCTCCATTCCTATGCAAGGTGCCATCCTGTCAATCACCAGCTTTCATTTCTCAAACTCCTGGACAATAGCAAACAGCAGGAGGACAAAAAGCTGTTGGGGAGGGGGGGAGGAGAAGGGGGGAGGAAGCAAAGTGCTGGAAGGAAGCAGCTGCAATTGCTGTTGAAAACCAAACTCTGTCCTTGCGGCCCTTTCAGCTTCGATTTCTTCAACGGACCAACAACTCTCCCCCTCACTTCCCAAACTCCAGCCGCCCCATCACTTCCCCACCTTTGGTTCTGGTGTTGCTTATCTCCCTGGTGTCCCAAACTGGAAATGAGCTGGAAACAGGCCTCTCCTGTGCAACGGCTCACCAGTAGACCGTAACTTGCCAATAAAACTTTCTGGAAAGCAGCTTTCCAAGGACTGCCAAGACAAGCCAGAGAATAATACGTCTAAAAAGTCATGGGGTAGCAAATTTAGAGCAACTGAGGCTTTCAGACCCAATCCAGCTCCCTTTCCTCCTAGCCTAAGGAGTGTGCACACAGGGAATTAAATAAGCCTGGTTAGGTGCAGGAGGGGGGAATGAGGGACCTTCAACTTGTGCAAATGAAAGGCTAGATTTTTGCATCTTTCAGAGAAGGCAGCTCTGCAGTGCCTGCTCCTCTCTGGCTCAAATGGGGGATTCTTTTCCAACCTAAAGATTGCACCCCCAGTGCAATCCAACACATGGCTATGGGAAGGCAAGACCCACTGAATTCAAGGGGGGCTTACTCCCAGGTAAGTGGATAGAAGAGTGCAGGCCCCTTATTTTCCTTTTTCCGTACATGAAGCAGCAGCAACACCCCCCCCCCCCGGTGGCTTCTGTAAAGACACACCTTTTTGAGGATTTGCTTGCCCCCTAAGATCAGACCTTTTTTATTTAAGCCCCCATTAAGATGTTTTATGGCATGCCTTTATACATCTGTTTTACTGGTTTTACGCATTCTAAAAATGACACTACTGTATTTATAGTTCTCATGTTGGTACGCAGGGCTTCTCCCCACCCCCCTCCAGCTGGAGCTTCTCAGGTGGGCTCCATTGCCATTCGAAGAGAACATGGGAGAAGTTCATGGTGAGCTCCAGCACCTCTCTTTTTCATAAAAATGATACTGGTTGTACACCAGTTTAATTTTAAGCGGCTTATAAATGCCTTAAATAAGAAACACTGTGTGTTTGGTTTGTCTTCCTAATACTTTTAAAACAAGGTGGCCTCAATATCTTGTGAAACAGGCTTTGCAGGAGAAATGCTTCCTACAGCTACTGTTTATATAGTGCCACCAAGCAGTGCTAGCTGTTGATAGACAGAAAACACCCAGATCTTGCTGGAGAACTGAGTAGGGAAGTTGTGCCCTTCCAGACATTGCTGAATTTCACCTCCCATCAGCCCCAGCCAGCAAAGCCAGTGGTCAGGGATGATGGGAGCTGTAGTCTATCATCGCCATCCAGAGGGCCACAGGTTCTGTCATAGACTGGTTGGACCACATGGAATGGTGGGAAGAACCTGCTGGGGAAACAACCAAGGGAATAGGCCAGGCATCCCCAAACTCTGGCCCTCCAGATGTTTTGGACTACAATTCCCATCATCCCTGACTGCTGGTCCTGTTAGCTGGGGATCATGGGAGTTGTAGGCTAAAACATCTGGAGGGCCGCAGTTTGGGGATGCCTGGAATAGGCTCAGAGCCTAGTGGAGGGACAGCAATGAGTGGGCAGAAGGAGAAGACTGGGAAGAGGTGGTGTCAGAAAGCTGAAGGGCTAACAGGACTCAGTGAGCTGGGAGAGCCTGTGGCAGAGAGAAATCCAAAATCGGAAGCAGAAGCTGAAGCAGGAGGGTGGGAGGAGAGAGGCCAAGAGGCAGAGATGTGTAAAGCTAGTGAAGAGTCACAGGTGTCTCCCCATTGGGGCATATAAGAGGTATATACATTCATCAAAACAAATTATTAAAAGAAAAAGAGCTCTCTCGTATCCATTACCAGAATCTGTTTGTTCAGGAAGGAGGCTGTAACTGAGATGGCAGAGTATGTACTTTGGTTCAATCCCTGGCATGTAGGATAGGGGGAAAAACCAACTCTTTCCATACCTTAGCGAGAGCTGTTGCCAAGGCATTGTTTGACCCAGGGTTCATCAGCTCATCTACCTGCTGGGCTAAGTAATGCTCAAACTGAAGTGTGACTCACTACTTATTAGTAAGAACACAATGCGGCTGTGTGCTTCCTGCAAAATGGAGCTGAGCAATCACGGTTCACATAAGGAATGAGGTTTCTTTCTTTCTTTTTATTAAGGGGCTTTGCTTGTGTGAGGGATATGAAAAGAGCACGTTCACCGGCCTTCTCAGAACAATGGCTCCAGATGGAAGATGTAATTGATTTTGAAGAGCATGAACATCTGTAGAGCATGTGTCCCACTATCCCAATGGGTCGCTCATTTGGAAAAGAAAACCCCCTTCTCCTTGTGTGTGTGGCGTGCAGAGACCAATGAAGCAGTCAGTCACTTCCTTGCAGTAAGGACAATCCTGTACTTGCATTCACAGATGGGCACAGAGTAAGTGCTTTCTTACTCTCTAAAGCCTGGCTCGACAGCCGGTACCGTAGGTATGTTCAGGAAATGCATTTCAAGCGGGTGAAATAAGTGGAGGGGACAGCTTCTGTGTAGAAGCAAAAAGCCAGCAATTTTTCACCGTAAAGCACTGCAAATTGTTTTTGAGAGCATCAGCATGGGACTTTTAAGAATGCTTACAGAAACTGAGACGGTTGCAAACTGTGCTGAACCCAAGGCAGCAGTTTTGCAAGAAAAGGCCACAGTTCATTTGAGTGAAGTGGCTTTTCTCGGGATTAACTGATGACCGATATCAAGATGAACTACCAAGGGATCAGCAGAACCTCATTTAAATTGGCTAAGTGAAATCAATCGCACCCCTGCTCTTGGAATTCATTAATGAACTACAAGTGCAACCTGCAACAAAATGTTGCAGTGTGCAGTGCTCCCGTTTGGGAGGCCAGATACACCTCTGCCCTCACTGAGTGAATCTATTTGCTTCTATGGAAAATAAAAAAATTCCTTCAGTAGCACCTTAAAGACCAACTAAGTTTATATTTTGGTATGAGCTTTCGCGTGCATGCACACTTCTTCAGATACACTAGAAACAGAAGTGTCAGACCCTATATATATACAGAGGGTGGTGGGGGTGGGTGGGAATGGGAGATGGGCTGATGGGAGGGGTAAACCTGTAGATGGGTGTTAATGGCTGCTGATGGCTGCAATTAGTCCTGGGCTGAGGTGCTAAAGAAAGCTTGATCATGCATAATGAGATAAGAATCCGATATCTCTATTCATCCCAGGTGCTTCCATGGTTTTAAGCTTGGTAATGATTTCCAATTCAGCAACGTCCCTTTCCAGTCTGTTCCTGCTTCTATGGAGTCTTCCCTGCCACTCAATTTATTTGTACTTCTGTAGTTTGCATGATACTCCAACGATAGTAAAATCCAATTCGGGAGGAGAGGTCGGAGAGAGCTGGAAAGAGGAGCCTTACACAGCGGCCATCTTGGAAGAATTCGTTTGCATGATACCTCTCCATGCCCAGTGCCTTTATGGGGACAGAACCAATGGCACTCAGAATCTGGAAATAGAGGGGACAGTCATCATTCTTCACTTGGAAGATTCAGTGATGCATTGTCTATTACTTATCATTTTTCCATTGGAGGAGTTGGCCAGAGGATTGCAGCCAAGAGTGGAAGTCATGAACTACAGAGCCTCCCATTCAACCCTTTCCAGCTATGATTACATGATCTCGGACAAGCTGCGATTTCTCACCCACAGCCCTCCAAGCCTCTGAAATACGGAAATAGGATTGACCTACCTTACAGGGTGGCTGTTAAAATGTTGCTTCAGATATTAAGTGAAGCACTTTGGACGTAGTACACAGTATTACTAGCCACCAGAGACTACATCATTATTTGTTTATAAAGCACATACCTAAAATTACTATACAAAAATATAAATGGAGGGGCCCGGCCTGCATACTTCTATTTTAATAGACATGATTTTAAAAAAGAAAGAATGGGGAGGGAACAGGAAGAAGATAAGCAAATTCAGATACTGATTCTTGCTAGGTGGGAAGGTCCCAGAGGGAGCTGATACTGGAAGTTCCCAGTGGCAGTTTGTGGCAGCTGAGCCAATGGAAGGAGCCTTGCTGTTTCACTTCGCCCTCTAGTGCTGCCAAGTAAAAATGCTCCAATGAAGACAGTTCTGGGAGAGAAGCCAACAGCTCTTTAATAGGAAGCTTCAGATCAGAATCTCTTAATTATAATTCCCCTTGCCAAATTATTCCTGTTTTTGTATTTATTGCAACAATATACTTATCAGGGGCACAATCTAGTGACAATTCCATTGATTTCAATTCAGTGCATACTTACTGTAGATGTGCTTAAACCACGGGCTGAAATGGGCCTTGAGTTTTAAAGTGTGTGGGTATATATATATATATATATATATATATATATATATATATATATATAAAATCACCAGCATCTGGATAAAGTCCAACACCTGTGATTCCTGTTCTTTTGATCAAGCATTTATATTTGATGAATCAGCTTATTTATTGGCTTTCACTACAGCCTTGATATCTATTGCATCTATTTGACATATGCTTTTGTTTCCAATGTCCCAAAAATACTCATGGAAAACTTTACTTTCAAAGCTAGAGTGATTTTACCCTTTTGACTGTGTGTTCTTGCTCTGCCCTCAAACTGCTGAAAATGTTTTGGTTTTGCAATTTTTTTAAAGAAAATTAATTTGCTTCAGTACTGGTCATTTGCTCTGTATTTAATGATTTTAAAATGCTTTCATTATCTTATTACACACCACCAATATATATATATTTAAATTCAGTTGGTGTCTTAAAAAAATGCTTCTGGAAAGAAGCTGGAACGTGTCCAGAGGAGGGCAAGCTGGAACGTGTCCAGAGGAGGGCAACCAAAATAGTCAAAGGCCTGGAAAGAAGCTGGAACGTGTCCAGAGGAGGGCAACCAAAATGGTCAAAGGCCTGGAAACAATGCCTTATGAGGAACGGCTTAGGGAGCTGGGTATGTTTAGCCTGGAGAAGAGAAGGTTAAGGGGTGATATGATAGCCACGTTCAAATATATAAAAGGATGTCATATAGAGGAGGGTGAAAGGTTGTTTTCTGCTGCTCCAGAGAAGCGGACACGGAGCAATGGATTCAAACTACAAGAAAGAAGATTCCACCTCAACATTAGGAAGAACTTCCTGACAGTAAGAGCTGTTCGACAGTGGAATTTGCTGCCAAGAAGTGTGGTAGAGTCTCCTTCTTTGGAGGTCTTTAAGCAGAGGCTTGACAGCCATATGTCAGGAATGCTTTGATGGTGTTTCCTGCTTGGCAGGGGGTTGGACTGGATGACCCTTGTGGTCTCTTCCAACTCTATGATTCTATGATTCTAAGACATCCTTCTGTCCTTGATAAAGGTACAATGTCACACATTAAAGGAGACAATAAAATATCCTACAGAACTAACACTGAGGGCCAATCCAATGCTGTTACTTTTACTGTGCAATTAGCAAACTTTTACAAATGTAATCCTCAACTGGTGGAGAAAGTGGTCCTGATTTTCACTGGGACCCCAGCACACAGGGGGAAGAAACCTTTTGTGCCCCAAACAAGATTCAGGCGGAAATTGCCTCAGCACAACAATTCATGTTAGGAAAGAAGCTCCCATTGTTGCCACATTCCACCAGAAAGATTGGCACTTATGGTGCTCTATTAGTGGAAACAAAAGGGAAGAGTGAAGCATACAAAACTCCCCATTACAATCTACAGAGGGCTATTCTGAAATTAGTAGTTCTGGGAATATCTGTGGCAGATACAGTACTGATTTATAAAACATTTCCACTGTTTAATATAATTAAAAATATATAAAAGTTTGATTTAGTCCACATGAGAATGTGAGAACAAAATAATCAATGTCATGTTTACTGTGGATGCAATAATTTGAGGTAGAGGGACCTTGATAATATAATCCGCAAATGAAGGCATTATCAAGATTAACTGAGCCATTTAAGTGTCATGCACAAAATCTCTAAATCTATAGAGCTTAACCATACCATAAATTCTACTCTTCTGCTTTTAGACATGGAAACTGTGTTATGAAGGAGGGAGCCTTGTGACACTTCTTAATGGTTCCAAAGTAATCTTGACCCTCTGATTCTATTCTCATTCTAATGTGGACTGGAACTGGCCCATATCATGTGTTCTTCATTTGGACTTCATGAAACTGATCGCCCACATCTCTAAGAGGCAGGAGCCATGTTTTCCAGTTAAAAATTTCCTTGCAGATGAAGATAACATCCACACAATTACTTAAGAACATTTATTTATAACATGATATAAAAGAAATGAGATATGAACATTTTTATTTGAACAATAGTAAGTGGCTTCTTATACTTACATTGGTTGTGCTCATTGTATAATATATACACAATGAACATAATTACATTTGTACACAAACTTAACTGGGAACTGAATACCTGCTTATTGCTGTACATACCCTATTCCAAAAGAGGAAAAGCCCAGTACCTCAAGTTTCCTAACCCTTCATTTTTGTTTAAAGTAAAGGAGAGAGAAAAGTAAACACTAACATTCATGTCTATGTTGAGGACAGTATGGGAGAAACTGACATTGCAACTTGACCAAGAAATAATTACAGATCAGAAATAGAGCACATCTTAACTCGGCAATAATAATAATAAATGGCACATTTTAAATAGGGCATAAAACATTTACAAATCAAAAGGTGAAAACAATACATGATTCATTTTTTAGAAGCATAACTGAGGTTTAAGTGGTGATCTGTAAAAGCAACCCATGAAAAAACTAGAAAGGAAGCAAACTTAATTAAATTCTTTTTTTTTAAAAAAAAAAACCTTACACCAGGGAAAAACCACTTGCGAAGGTTCCGATTGTAGGCCGCACATTTGAAAAAGAACCCTTAATTATGTGGATGGAAGTCATAGTAGCAGCAGGCTGGTGTCAGAAGAACAATCTCCAAACTGTTGAGGGTACCATGGGAGGCATTTAAAGCTCTCTTGGAATAAACATTTTCCATGAAGTGATAAAAATGATGCTCTGTGGCCAAAAGCATCCGAACTATGAATTTCATAGATTTAATAAAATTGACTGTACAGTATCTTCTTTCCGTAGGTCCGTTTTGTTAGCCATGAATCGTTTCAGCAGAAGCTGGAAGAGCTGGGGGGGGGGGAAAAAGCTGAGTGAGGTTTATTGCAAACCAAGCCACTGAAAAGAGAAGTACAGTATGTGGGGTTTTCTTTTTGAACCTGGACAGAGATAATGGAGACCACCTTCTGCAAGCTGTGATTATCCGTAATCTGAAGTAATCCTAATGGAAGAGCAACCCTGTTGCTGGATCAGATCTAGCTCAGCCACCTTCTTTCCTGATAGTCTGCCATTGACAGAATTATCCTCCACGAATCTCGTAATTTTCTTTAAAAGTAAGGCCCTCTCTTTTCTGTCCCGAATCAACTGCCTATCAGTTTTCACTGGGTTTTAGCACCCGCAAAATATTATCTGGGGTGTGCGTCACTCAACACACAGGCACTGATTTTGACAGCACAGGAGAGAAAGAGTTTGAGGGCACAGGAGAGAAAGAGTTTGATGCTAACCACACAGACATGATTCCTGGACATTATTTTCTAAGAGGTGGTAGGAAGCCCTGTGTTTGGGTCAGAAATGTGCCATTTCTGGTATCCTAAGAACAAAGGCATAAAACTCAAGACTGGTGGCTCAGTGGGAGAGGACATGCTTTTCAGACAAGAGATCCCTAGTTCTAGCCCCATCATCTCCACTTCGAGAGACAGATGATAGGAGAGACCCTGGAGAGAAAGCCACTGCCAGGCAGAACAGACCGTACTGAGCACACAAATACTTTATATTGGCAAAAGGCAGCTTCCAGCGTTATCCCCAAGGTTTAGTATTTGAACATTCCAAATTATTTACCAAGACCAACTCTTAACTGGTGTTTTAGATGTCTGCTGTAACACTGCAGCAGTGCTTACGAAGCTCTGCCAGCGCATGCTTATGACATCTCTGGCCTGGCCACAGAAATCTAAGATGTTTGCTTTATTTCAAAATTTTCTTTTTAATTATTTTTAAATAAAAATTTAGAAGCATAACTATAGTACATGTTGTTATAATACATTTTGGCAGTCTACATATCCTAAATCAAACCTGCTGCTGTTGAGTTTCCTCTTGAAGTCTGTGCTGGCATCTCAAACGAAGAAATAGTATCCTCCTGCTCATGAATGCTGGTTTCTTCACTCTCTTCTGTGCTACTTTCAGGTTTGTGGTTTGCAACTGGGGCCTCGTTCTTCAGGCTGGGGGGGAACGATCTAAGTTTAGAGTTTCCTCTAATTTCTAATTGGGTTAACTGATATTGTACACCACTTCAATAAAAGCCTAAAATACTAGTTGTGGTGTATATAGGATTATGAGATCACGTAACCCAATCTCAGAATCTATGCTTTTCTATAAGGGGGGGGGGAGGACATCAGTATTGCTTTCTACTTCACACACACAGCACTTTTTAAATAAGACCTAAGAAATCAGATTACGTATTTTGACCTACAATCTTTATCTGAGGCCCTTCTTCATGTGCCTTCTCCATGAAAGATCTGGAGGGGGGCAGCATGAGAACAGGCTTTTTCCACGGTGGCTCCCCATTTGTAGAATGCTCTCCCCAGGAAGGCTCATCTGGTGCTATGTCTTCCTGAACACACCAAACTTATTTCTGTAGTGAAGACACCTAGAGGAGCTTCTGTAGATGATCTTAAAGCACGGTCAGATTCACAAGACTTGGCAACCCCTGAAACAAATCAACTTGCTAGTCACACCTTCTGAATGGTGAGTGACTATACTGTTTCTGGTTTTGGGTCATTAAAGACTTGGGCAGGGATCCAAAAGACTGCAGGTTCACCAAGGTTCTCAGGCCTTCCTTTCCTAACTCAGCCCTTTGCATCCCTTACTCCTACCCCAAAATAATTTCTGAAGGTCACGGCTCTCGTGGAAAGGCTTGCAATGTGCCAAGAGCAGCTGCTTCCTAGGTATACATCAAAGTGCTTTGCAGGTAGGCATGGGCTTCTTTCGATCCCAGCCTTGTAGTTTCCCAACTGGAAGTAGAATGAGTTTGGAATGAATTTTGACACCTTTATCATGCTAACTTTTTCAAAATGGGAAAATCTATTTTGGAGCCTTTGGAAGACAGGAACTTTTACGTTAGCTTTCACATGCTAGGTAAAAGGCCAACACAGCTGTTTTTTTTATGGCTGTGAGACTATTTTAATTCCTTTATTTAAAAGTTTGGTAGTGATCCAGAAACAAACTGGACAATTTTACATTTTTTTATTAAAAAAATGCTCTTGAAACCTATATTATGTAATAGCTTCAGTACTTTATTTTCAGGTCCCAGAAATAAGTACATGAAGTGGTAAAGCAAGAGCTGATGTGGAGGGGGTAACTGTTAGTTTGTGAATCCCCTCCTATGAATTGAAAAGAAATGGAATGCAGGGGTGAAGTCACCCCCTAAATTTGCAGATATGGAATCAATGCAATGACTTTTGGTTTTACTGCAAAGCCCCACACAGCTGCTGTTACTAGTAAGTTACCTGAAGTCAGCATCTTGTTTCTCTTCTACTTTTTTTAGCTTTTCAGAAGCCTCATAGGGAGTCCCCTCCTTTGGCTCTAAGACATCTGGTGACAGCTGACTTTCATTTTTTGATAACTGAGGGTAAACAAAAAGGTGAATAATAAATGTTAGCTATTTGAGTACCAAAGTTGAAGAGGTGTGTAGATAGAAGAGTTTTATTTTCTGTTTTTAATTTCAGTTACTCAATCTCCTGCATTGAGGTTGGTGCACTTTTTAAAGCTGTCCCTAATGAACAAGCAGAATTAAGTTTGGGACAACCAGGAGGCACCAAGGAAAGAAAAAAGGGGAGGTAAAGTTTCAAAGGTACACACGCTAAAAAACACTTTTGTTCAGGAGCATTTAAGAAGCACATCATTGCATTCTCTGTGTCATGAGCAGAGAACACAGAGATGTGCTTTCTAAGTGCTGCTAAGGAAGAACTATATTTTGAAATATGTTTGGCCAACAATATCTTTATTTTTGTGTACCCTTGAGATTTCACACCCCTCTTTCTCCTAGTTAATTGTGGACTACCTGAACTCTGCACTGTTCACCCAACATTTGCTCAGTGATTTGTAGTAACCCAAACTATAATTTTAGTTTGAAAGCATGCCCTGCAAAAGAGAAAGAAGATTAGAAAAAGTGGTTAAAATGTAGACAAGAGCTCCAGGCTAACTAATTAAGCAAGTTCTAGAGGTGTCTTTGTGGGGAAGGTTTTGGTTCTATGTTTTCTGACCCCAGTTCCTTATTTTCTGATTGCATGCCAATAAATTTCTGTGATCAGGAAAAAAAGCAGTACCTGTGTAATAAAACCAGCATGATGTTCATTTGGATGATCATTATTCTTATCCTCTGGACGATCATTATCTTTAATCCAAGGTAAGTCTTCTGCACAATTTTGATGGCTCTGGTCTGCATCACTTCCTCTAATGGCATACTCTAATTCCTTGGTAATGCATACAAAATCATCCTTCCTTTGGTTCTGCAGAGAGTATTTGATTTATTGTGAACAAGCAAGGCAACTAACTGGCAGTACAATGATAAAGACAGACACTGGTTAGTTAGGAAACAAGATACAACAGGGCCCCTCTGGACATCATTTTTAAAGCACATTCCTAAGATTTGTGCTTGTGATGCTGTCTGGGTGCCTTCAATACTGTTTGTGCCTTCAAAGGTTTTGGAGTGGTCACACTCCTTCGCTTGCAGTCAGAACATATTCTGTAACTTCCTGCTGAAATACTGTAACTTTTTATACCAAAAATGTTCTATTTATTTTTGTCCCCACTTCTGTTGTGCTCTAACCCCTCCAGACAGCAGTAATGTGGCAGCATGTGGTGGCATTGCCAAACAAATCTACTATTAAAGCACCATTATTGTGTCAAAAACGTATTGCAGAATATGCCCACAATATAACATCAGTCTGGAGGGGCTCACAGATTGTTAACTTCCTTGTAGAAAACATCTTACATGAGACTCCTTCTGTACATGACACACAGGTACTGATATAATGGGTGGTCACTACACACCTGCAGCATAGGACCTTGCAATTGCCTGTACCTTCCCTGTGCACCAAATGTGTCCACACAGAGTAACATTGCTCAAAACACTTTTTTTAAACCAAAGAGTAGACCTCTCTATCTTTTAGTGATGCTACTGTCCATTCCAAAAAACAGGGAGGAAGCTGCTCATCTTCTTGGGGAGCAAGGTTGCTCTAAGACAGGCATCCCCAAACAGCGGCCCTCCATATGTTTTGGCCTACAACTCCCACGATCCCTAGCTAACAGGACCAGTGGTCGGGGAAGATGGGAATTGTAGTCCAAAACATCTGGAGGGCTGAAGTTTGGGAATGCCTGCAATATCTGTTTCCACATCCTTATCCAGATTCTTGAGGCAGCACAGAAGTCAGTCCTCTGCCATAAACTGAGACTCTAAGACAGGCTCTCCAGATGTTTTGGAACTACAACTCCCATGATCCTTAACTAACAGGGCCAGTGGTCAGGGATCATGGGGGTTGTAGTTCCAAAACATCTGGAGAGCCAAGGTTGCCTATGCTTGCTCTAAGAGTTTCTGTCTGTCAAGGAGAGGGTTGTGGGGGGATGAATGTGTGGCATACCTGAGACAACTTAAAAGGATTCTCTCTGGCAAGGGATGGGCTTTGTGATGGGGATAGATCTGAGACACCAATAATATTCAGTCCTTTCTTCTTCTCTTTTAGGCAGGCCTGCTGATGTCTCTTTATTCTTTCCATCTGCTCTTCCACTGTCATCCGGGGACGAGCACTTTCTGCCAAGCATAGCTGTTCTACTGCACTTCTTGGCCTTTCCTTGAAAGGAAAGAAATGTATGGTAAAAAAGCACTTCTAAAAAAGGAAGCAATGTTTGAGGGACACCTTTACTCTGCTGTTGCAATGGGATATACCATGCTATTCCCAATACATAGAAACTGGCATGATTTGAAGCAACAAGGTCAGCTACACAGAATGTGAATCTATAATTTTTAATCCATGTCAAAGATTTCCATCCACAGAATTCATTGCACTGTGATAAATTCCATAAAATATCACTGCCTCTATTCAAAGAGCACCATGTAAAAAAACTCGCCAATAGCCTTATGGAACTACGTAGAACCTGATGACTGCAATAATGCTGAACAAACTCTCATCTCTGATTCACAGAATGAGGTTGCACTGATGGAATGAAAGCACTCTATTTTATTAGGCAAGTTGGTTTTTGTCTTTTGCCTATCAACAATGCTGCCGACAAATGTGACTGGGGAGAGGAGGCGGGGAAGAGATAGGTGCTGTGCTATTTAAAGACTAGTTCTTCGTATATCATCATGAATCAGCTGCAGTTTTTCAGTAAGGCATTCATATCCCTGTGCATTTGGCCAGGGGGTGAGAGGGTGGTGTTGATGTTCTCATATATACAATATGCAGAAGCCCACTGGGCATTATGGAAAACATGCACTTGACAGATGGTGGCAATCCGGCAAGTCAGTATTTTTCCTCTGCTATATGAAATTGTTCTCTGTCTTCTCATCACAGTCCTTCTGAATATTGTGCCAAGCAGGAGCAGTGCCATGATGATCTTACATTACATGTTGAACAGTGGTGGTGTCTGCTGGTGTAAGAATAGCCACACAGTTGCACTGAGTTGACGTGCAATGCAGATGGAGAACTGGAGGCAGCAAGGGATACAATTCAAAAGTAGTAAATACCGTTCTTAGATCTATCTTCTTAGTTTTCCTTAAAGTCACATAGGAAGCTATTGTTGAAGATTCAGGTGTTGGTGACTTTGTTCTCGGAGGCACAACTCCAATGGGAAAATGAGAGCCTATAAAACAAGAGGGGGGTTGAAAGCATATTGTAAAGACCTTAACTCAAACTCTAGACACAGTTAATGTGAAACATGTTTTATCATGCAGTTAACGTATTTCAGCACCTTCCTAACAATAAGTCTGCTCATAATAAGGATTTTAAAATACATTACATTGAAATCTAATGATTATAGATAAAAGTTAGGTCTGAAGAAGTAATGATTCCTGCTTGTAAGTAATTCTAGAATGATGGACCCCAAGTGCTGGTACTTCTCTTTTAAGATCCATGTACAAGTACGCAATCTTTGGTGCCAAGGAGCCTTAGACCCTGATCATTCCACTCCTGTATTGCCCACAATTTCTGCGCTCCCATTCTGCCAATAGTGCTTTATGAGGTGTAAGAAGGGAGACAGATGGTGGTGGATTCGCTGCAGCAGTTGCTGAAACTGGGGCACACACTGGATTAAGCAAGGGAAAGCTCAGGTCTATGTAACCAGCATAGGCTTTGGGGGTTTTAGATGGATTAACAATAAGAGCTTAACTTTTCTGCCATGCTTTTGGACAATAAGTTGCTGAGAGTTCAGTTATATTTACTGCTTACTTTAAGAATATCTGTGTTGTATGGGGTATTTTTTTAAATAAAAAAAACCCATTTGCTATTAATGTTTGTTTTTGAATTACCATTGTTACAAGCTGTTTTGGGAATTCCTATTAAAAAGACACACACACACACACACACACACACACACACACACACACACACACCAGTGACTAACGAAATAGAACATTTATATTGTTATAAAAAAACATTTTGATTTCCACCTTCAACAGCTGCTGACACAAATGATGTGTTCCATCCTCAAAGCTCTACAATTGCAATCTTAGAAACAGTATCATTTTTTACTGGTGCTTCCTTTGAGCTCAGGGCTTCCTGTCTGATTATTATCTTGACCTTTAAGAGATTTTTGGTGGCTATCACTTCAGCACAGCGAGTTTCTGAGCTGGGGGCCTTGTATTCTGATCCCTGACTTATGTGTTTTACCTGGACAAAGTGGTGTTAAGACCCAATCTGCGGTTCTGCCTACGGTATGTTCTACTTCTAATAGGTCTCAAGAGGTGGTGCTGCTCTCTTTTTGTCCCAATCCTTCCTGCTCCCAAGAACATCACTGCCATTTGTGGTGGGAAAATTCGATCATCTCAGCAAGCACACAGTAGGAGAGCTTTGAATGTCTGGCGTGCTTTGAGATTTTATTTGCAGCACACATCTGAGTTTAGAAAGTTGGTAAGGCAATAGTAAAATCTCAATTTTAGTGGCGATCTTACAACCAAGAAATCATGGGGGACCTATCAATTTTTCTTCAGTTTCTCTGTACTACTTTTAACTCCATTACAGAACAGTAAGACACAAACAAATCCTCACAGTGCAAATATCAACAGGCCATAATATTCTATGTATAAAATAATATTTATATTGTGTATTCCTTGTCACATCATGTAGGCAGGATTTTGGACCGTGGCCACTTTCTGCCAGCTTTCATCTAAGGAACTTAAAATACAATCCTAATCCTTTTATGCAGGTACAGCCACAAAAATGACAATTAAAATGAATGCAGCATGCCCAGATCTCCCTCCTTGTTCTCAAAGCAGTGCAGGTGGTTGACAATTCAACACTGGATCCTTAAAAATGGGTTTCATCGTGCTTTAACTGTTTGCTTTGAACACTTTGGTCTGATGAAATGTATTACTCCAGCAGGAAATGGTACATTGTCACTAGGATTCTTTATTTAAAACTAGCAGCATCATACCCAGAGCTGCTCAGGAATTCCAAGAAACCATTTTTTATTTTATTTTTGGTAAGGTTCAGATTGCTATTTTGATTCCAAATGGCATCCAATTGTATCCAAACAGATGAAAACCTGCTCCTTGATCGCAGGGACCATCATGCAAGATTTTGTGAAGGTATCTTAAGAGGTGTCCAAATGCAGAGAGAAGAGACAAACAACTTTCCAAAATACATCGTAGATACTTTAATTAGATAAGAGGATTTTATTATTGGCTATCCTGCAAGTTGTTTTCCCCACCACTTTTGGAAAGACAGATGTGGCAAGACTTTCTATGCATACTGATGGAAATAAGTATCACACCATAGTTTTAAAAAGCTGCATTGCTTTGTGCCTTGCATCTCCCAGCCCTGCTGCATGATAGGTTTTGACAGCTCCAATGAAGTGTATGTGCCTAAATTGTTGATCACTAGTTGTGCGATGAATGCGATTAGCAGAATAAACACACAGGTTAACATTCCCTACCTAAGCCCCTAAAGCTCTCAGACTAAGTTAATAGGATTTACTCTGAGACTTTAGCTCACCACTTCCTCCGCAGTAAGCAGATGCAAGGACAATCGTCTTAGTAAAGCATCAATTTTGGTTTATTAGATTGCTGAAAGCAGCTCACGCATTTGCCTTATCTGACCATATCTCTCTAGTACAGGAGCAGACAGAGGTCTGACACTAGCAAGATGAACAAAATGGGTCTGGTATTTCCAAAGGGACTGTTAGAAAATGTGTCTGCTTCAGAATATAAACCATTATAGGCAAAGCAATACTTCTTATTAGACCCCCCCCTTTCCTGTCTCAAGTTGAAATAACAGTCTAGTTCCTTGTTCTGAGACTGGTCTATCTAGACCTACAGCATCCCCAGATAAATGCCCAATTGCTTATTTAAATAATCTCCAAGAAGGTGATATGACAGCATCCAAGGCTGTTTCTTCTATTACTTCTATTCTGTTTAGGGAAGCTTTTAATGTTTGATGGATTTCTGTATTTTAATATTTTGTTGGAAGCCGCCCAGAGTGGCTGGGGGAACCCGGCAGGATGGGCGGGGTATAAATAATATTATTATTATTATTATTATTATTATTATTATTATTATTATTATTATTATTATTATTACGGTATTACAGCACATTTATAGACAAAACTTTCTTCCAATCCAGCCTACACTTCCTTTGTTTGAAGTTTATCACCTCACTGCTTCTTCCACAGACTTCAAAGTTGCCAGCTTATATAGGCACTTCATATGCTTAAATTGAATTTAGTGTAAGATGGAAAAGAGGGGAAACGGGAATCAAAGAGCTATAAGAGTACCCTCCTCAAACTGAAAGGCAGTGATAAAGCTGGATAAAGCCAACTGGCATGATGCAAACAAGAAGATGTTGAAAAAGTAAGGCAGCCCAACATGTGAAACTGTTCAGGCTCTTCACCCCACCCCCCACCCCCCAATTATTTTTGCATTTTTCACCTCACCATCAAACGCTAAGGAATCCAATGGTGTGAAAAATGACTGAGGGGAGCTGCTCCACACAAGCACATGTATGATTAGACTGCATATTGTACAAGGATTTGTGATGGCTATTTATATCCTTTCTGATAACTCTTTACAAACCGTTCTATACTTACTTATATATGTGTGGGTGGGTGTGTAATGTGCACATACATATCATTGTCGCTGACCAATATGAATAATCTTTTTGTAATTAAAATCTAAGTTCCTCAATTTGCTTCCCCCCCTTCTCCCTCCCAATCAGTTTTCCTTTCATGTCATGCCTTTTGAATTGAAACCACCGGAGCAAGTACTGTCTCATTACTGTTCACTTTGAACTGGTCTGGGAGCCTCGCCCGCCTTCCCCAAAGAGTGAGTTAAAAATCCTTCAAATAAGTAATAAATAGGCAGCATAGCCTTGTGCAGCAATCTCAACATGCCAGGGCTTCAAGTGGCTTGGTATGCTATTTACGTGAGTGAACTGAGCTTAAGGGAGTTTCATTCAAAATGGATTGCACAGAACAGATGCTGCAGTGGCTAGAATGCTGCCAAGAAGGATATATTTCTGCTCAGCCATAAAGCCCATGAGGTATTTCATCATATAAAAATAAATAATATCCTTATTTTGATTTAATGCTCCAAACTAAGTGCTTTGTAAAATCAAGGTGAACAAGCCTCCCACTTGCAGACTTAAGATTCAGTAGACCAAAGAGAAGCAATGTGGCTTAAAAAAAACAAAAAACAAACCCACACCAACCACTACAGGGTATTTGTCTAGGAGACAGAGAAAACTTGACAATTGCAATATTACACTTTTCTCTTTTCTTTTTAAGAACACACTTTCCCCCCTGTCTTTTGACAAATCTTGAAGTTCTGTAGTGCTGCCTTCAAGGATGTTCCAGCAAAAAAATGCAGGAAATGGAAGAACAAAGATGGAAAGATTGTTCAAGGGCAATGACTGAAAATGAACAATTGTTTGGAGGAGTGGTGTGTGCAGAACATGAGAGATGTGATTAGGCATAGCGTCAATATGGATTTCAAGGCTGATTCTCAGTATTATCTTTTATTTTTCTTCTTCCTGCGACTGACTAAAAGCCTTCTCTGGTTGTATTGTTGTTGTTTAGTTGTTTAGTCATGTCTGACTCTTCGTGACGCCATGGACCAGAGCACGCCAGGCTCTTTTTGTATAATTAAACCTAATTTCACTATGCTAGCTGTTTGTCTTACGATAAGAACAAGTTACTCTATTTGTAAAACTACAGTGGTACCTCGGGTTAAGAACTGGAGGTCCGTTCTTAACCTGAAACTGTTCTTAACCTTAGGTAACACTTTAGCTGCCGCCGCGCTGCCACCGCACGATTTCTGTTCTCATCCTGAAGCAAAGGTCTTAACCCGAGGTACTATTTCTGGGTTAGCGGAGTCTGTAACCTGAAGCGTCTGTAACCCAAGGTACCACTGTATAACCAATTGTGCTGTTTCTTCTGCGTGATTACAGGAGTTCCCTATTCCCCTATCAGGGGAAATAGCAACCAACTGTTGTTTAGCCTATATATTATTTTACCGACCTTTAGCTGCAGACATTTCCGACTCAGAAACTGGGTCTGCCTTTTCTTCCCCATTTGATTCATCAACTTCTGCCACAGTTGTTAGCTCAGGCTCACTTTTATAAAGACGGTAATCTGGACCCTAGAAGTCAACCACAGTAAAACATACATTAGCATTTTCCCATAAGACATGTCAGAACATAACAGCAAGATAGAGTAGAGTATGGCAATGATGGTAGTATGTTCTGAAATGCCCTCTTCTTCTAAAGGCCCAGGAGAACAAAAGATTGCTTACATTCTGTGTAGATATATTTTTAAGTGAACTGCATGGCAAAATATATGCCAAGAGGCTGGATAGGCACAACTCACAAGTACAGAACTTGTTTTTGTAGCTGTGTGAAACAACACTCAGCTTTTACTGGAAAACCTATGGCTTTTTCTTTCCTTAGAGCATCACATGGAAAATTTGAAGGAAAGTGTTCTCTGCTTATCGCATCATTTTCCCTTGCAGAATGTAAGCTTGTTGTGGCAGCTACCTATGCATGATTAAATAATTATGGACAGTGCCAGGTACTGTCAATAATTCCTTTAAAAAACCTGTTGGACTTGTTTCAAAATATGATTTTTTTAAATTAATAAATTAAGCACCCACCTAGCAAAATGGAACATAGCATGAGCTCAAATCTGGTTTCAGAGCCACCAATATTGTTGGACAAAGTACAAAATGCAACCAGTCTGAGTCAATGGGTACACTGGCATTCACGTAATATTGATGAAAACAGAAGCGGCAAACATGAACAATGCAGCTGAGAATAACGCAGTTAAGCTGAAAAGAAGCAACGTCACAACACAAAAGTAGCTGGATGTCAAAATAAAATGGCAACTGTGCAGGGGTGGTGGGATGACTGATGAAGAACGTGGCAGTTTCGGCCACTTACAGAGTGAGCTCCATTTCTTTGGTATCCTTGAACTTGGTGAATCTTCCTCTCTTCTGGCAGATGTACAGGGCCCCTGCTATAACAGAGCAAGGAGCTGCTATCACTGGGCAGAGGGGGGATTATGGGAGGATGCTCTGCAAAGTCATAGGACCGAGGGAGTGGAGGACGAGGTGGGACTACTTCCTCTTCCTAAAGATTGCAGAACAGTCACCTGATTTAGATGTGCTCATCTATCACAACAGTTATAATTTCTTTCACATATTTTACAGCAGTTATATTGCAGGTTGGAATTAAAGGGACACTGCTGTAATGAGAGGGACAGATTAAAAAAAAATAACTCTAGTACATCACCAGTGGACACAACATTTTACCAATTTGTTCTTGGTCCACCTCTGGTCCCCTTTATGGGGGGGAGGGGAGGGAACAGAACAAAGCATGCAATCCTCACCCACCCCTGAGCAAATAAATGAACTTTCCTCAGGTCAATTTTTCTTGATGGTATTTCCCCCCCAATTTCCCTATATTTCATGTGTTGATGCACTCTCACACATTTCAATTTAAAAAGTGTACATTCTCTCATAAAAACTAAAACGTATATTCCAATTCCTTTAGACATTGCCTCCCACATGTCACTCACAGTGTCCCTTTAAAACAACCCAATTCCTGAAGTTATTATAGGCTCAGAGACACTGAGCACTATCAACTCCCCAACATTTTGAGCAGGAATTGTGGGTGCTCAGCTCTTACAGAACTGAGCTTATAGGTGCAAACACACATGTAAAGCATTTCTTGCTATATGAAATGTGTGTGGGGCAGGGTGAAGAATCAAGGTTCACAATTTGCTGGGAGAGGAATCAGGATAAATAGAAAATAAGAAATGGGAAGAGATATATGAACTTATAAGAGTAAGAAGTCACAAAACATACAAAGGAATTGTCATTTGGGAGTTCAGCCTTTAGAATTAACCTTGTTTTGAAATCTGGTTATTTAAATATACCAAACATACATAAAACAACTTTAATAAAAAGGACAAGTAGGAGATTTGAATCAGAAAGTGATTACAAAAGCCCACCCCACCCCAAAAAAATCCTTAGGACATACCTCATTTTTATATTTAGATGAAAAAGCCTTTAATGCAACGATATCTATTTAAAAAGAAAGAAGAACATTTATTTTTATGAGTAATGAATTAAATCCTTGGTAGTGATCAACAGCTTAAATATTTCCTTTTCAATAACTGAAATGAAACTGTATTCGATCAAGAGCGTATATAACAGCTTTTAAGAGGTTGGCATGCCAATTTACCTGCCTCTGCAGTGCTGTTTCTTTGCTGTTTATGTTTACTCAAACCTTCCATGACATCCTGAATTCGCCAAAGCTCCTTCTGAATTTGAGCACGTTGTATACCGGCTGACTCAGTCTGCCAGAGAGAAATGTTAAAATTGAGATTGTCTGCCTCCACTTTTTATAAAAAGCATTGAAGGATTCACTGTCTTTTATCATGCACTTTTTTCATTCTGGATACAATGCCCTTTGAAACAAAAGCCACTTGCAGGCCTCTCCCAAGGCAACAAGCTATCCAAGGCTGTCAACTGCTACCCACATGGGGCATTTGGGGATGTCAGCTTTCATCTACCCCGTGACCTGTTCCTGGAGCTTGGGGGCAGTGCAGGATGTGGAGAACAAAGGCAGTAGAATCCATTCACATTACACATTTAATAATATTTATTTTAACTGCAGTACTGAGGACTCTCTAAGATGTTCCGTAGGCAAAATGAGGGAACATTATGCACATGCTGGCACATTATGTTTCAGCTGTATTTTCCGAAAGGTTTCTTTTTATTTTGTAACCAAATTCAGGCAGATGTGCTTGGGTGGAAATGAAGGAAAAACTAGGAGAGACTGAACTTCTGACCCAAATTTTGACTGCACCACATATTTCATTGAGATTTTGTCCTTTCATCCCCACTCACTGCATTCCAACCTCTTATGGGGCAAAAATCTTATTGGCTGGACTATCAACTGGCAGAATGACATTACAATGCTTTGGGAATTTCCCCCACCGCATCGATATACTAGTACTGTATCTAGCTTGCTACACAAGAACATACATCTCCAGTAGAAAGCCATGTGCATAAGGCCTATGACCATAACAAAGCCGACTGTTCTGAAGATTGAAGAAGCAGGTGGGCGTGTAATTTGTTCTACGCCATTATGCATTTCAGGTTCCTTTAACAAATATGGGTGAACTCATTCATCTTTGCACATCACATCCACAAGTACATTCTAATACTACTGCATACATTTTCATATTATTTCTGGCATATATGGATATGATACAAAGTTTATACACTGGTCGCACCTGAACTTCTCCCAGCCGCTCCAGCTGCTCCTGCATGTGGTTCTTTGTGACCGTTACATCGTACTCTAGTTTGTCATATTCCCGCCAAGCTCTCTCAAGCTCCTAAATACAGACACATACAAAATGTACGCATGTTAGTTTTGCCTCATTGGTAAATGCAAAAAATATAAATTTGGGAGTATGCATGATTAAGAACAATAAATGGATTTACTACATTCAGACAGGTTGGGTTGCCAGAAACTGTGGGTGTGCGGTGGTCTAAAAGTTGAACAGCTGATACACATCTCTGCAATTGTGGATCACTTTCCAAAATAAATGCATTCTGTTGTTCCATTGTAGCAAAATGAGCCCCCTGCCCCCTATTTCCATGCCCACACAAGGAGTGGTGAATTCAAGACAAATAAATGTTTGCCAGAGTGTAATAAAGAAGAAAACTATACTGGTATATAGCCGTTTTCTTTATTTTAAAAAAATGCCTACACAAAGAAGGCCCCCTCTTAACACACCACTGAGCTTTACTAGCTGAAGAAAAATTGCATTACTTACTGCGGTAGCTCGAGACACTTCTCGACAAGTGCTAAGGAGTCCATTCTGTAAATCATCCCTCTGCAAGATGACATTTTGTATGGCGGCTGGATTTTCCGCATTCATTTCTATCTCCTGACTGGCTGATAGCAGAGCTTGCTCAAGCGTATACTATGGTAATAAAAAGAATAGTTTTAATGTTCCACATCATTGAACTAATTTTCTTTTTACTTCACTTATCAGTGTTCTGATAATAAAGCATGCAAAATAAGATCCATTTTGGGTAATAAATATAATTGTCCTACTTTTTCCTTGTGCAGCTGCTGAAGCTTTTCTTCCAGGGCTTGAACCACTTTGTCTTGCTCGCATAATCGGCTAAGCTTAGTCTAGTGTGGAAGTGAAGATGGTAATAATTAGTGCCACTAGCTGTTTTGCAGATTGCCAACTGATGCACAGCCTTTTTATTTAAAAAAGTGCATACACATTGGGGCAGCCTGGAAAATCTAAATGCAGATTATCACAGGTATGACCCTAAATTACACATCATGCTAGGTCTGAACCACAGTGGAGTGCTCTGCTTTAATTACTATTTATTTATTATTACCCTGAGTCAGTAGGAGCCATTATGCACCTGGTGTACCTGTCCCATTCACTAAGTCAGGGAACGCTCCATACACACCATGGGGAATCTATGATACATTATCTAATAAGGGGCAGCTCCTGCAGATAGGGAACTGAGTACCCACTACACATGTCCAACTTAGGATAAATAGCGAACCTGCTGTGGCATTTGCAAAAACCTGGTACAATATCTGATTTATGAAGGGAGTGCTGTCTTTTTGGTAAAGTCAAGTGAGTGGGGCTTTGTTTAATACAGACTGTGTGTATTAAAGGTTCAACTTACTGTGCACATTATATGATACTGCTCTTGAATATCTGGGATAGGATGACCTATTCATTGGGGAAATAACACTGCTGAATTTACAAGGGGCCCTGGGAATAACTGAAAGATAACTTCCTACAGTGACTACTTTGTATGCATTTGCAACACAAGCTACTCTGTACAAACAAGAGAATGTTCATTTTAAGGCTTTGGCCATACAGTCACATCAAATTTTGTCTCAGAAAAGCTATTCCTCTTGCACCCTGTTTTTGAAAAAAGGCAGGGCTCAAAAGTTTCTGTTCTCTCAAAGGTGGCTGTGGGTAAAACTGTGCATTTTTTTTTTTTGCAGACTTTCAACCACAGACTAGTCAAAGCGCATCTCAACTCTGTTTCAGAAAGCCGGGGAGATGTGACAGACTAATGCCATATTGAGTTTGAACTGTTTTTTACATGAGTCAAGCATACCAGTTTGTTTAAAACACACAAATGCAACATACAGAAAGCCAACAGTACTTACATCAATATCTAGGTCTTCTGATCTGTATTTGTACAGAGTTCCCCTACATTCATCTTGTGTCAGCTATAATAAGGAAGAACACTCCCATCAAACAAATTCACTAAAATCATGCAAAACAGTGTGCAGTCTAGTTAACATTTAATTAAGCATACATTACTTCATATTGAATGTTAAGCACATAATATGCCTGAATGCATTTAATCAACACACACACACACCATGTAAATTTCAGTTCATAATGGAATGCCAAATATGGATTGTCAGAAGGGGAAAGCACATCAGAGCTATTTATTCTTGCTATGAAGGTAACCTATGAAGGTAAAGCTAAGTCTGGAATTCCATTCATTAGTGATGTTCAAAAGTCTTCAGAAAAAAATGACAAAAAACCTTAGATAATAGCCAAAACAAGCGAGAACCAACAAACAATTTGGGGCGGGGCGGGGGGACAGTGAATAAATTCTCAGTTGAGAATTCTGAACATTTTCTTTTCTTTTACTTCTTAGTCTCCGAAAAACTCAAGAAGAGTTACATGAGATTTACAAAAAAAGGACATTATCTGTGAAGACAACACAATGAAAACTGTAAATGCCCTGTCTTTGACATGCAGGTTTTATTACTTCACTCTCAGCTTTACTGTTAAATAAGACTTTTAACACAACACAAGTAGCTATACACTACATACTCCTTTACACAAACAACTGGGCAGGGGCAACGCACTATTTTGACAAATTTTAAAAGAAATGTATCAAGCCAAGCAAGATTTACACCAAAGTTACACTGATGAGGGACTACATGGAAGAGAAACAATCAATTCAGATAGCAGAGGATGACAGTTGGGGTTCTACAACGGGCTGGAAAATCATTCAGATGTCTAAGTGCCAGTAAGGACTTTAGATACCTGAGTTTTCCAGTGTGGCTCTACTGTATATGGCTCCAATGTTATTGTTTGTACCTCCTTGCCCCCAATATTATAAGGGGCTAAATGGGACTGCAGCTAACACAATAATCACACTGCAGTCATGAAGACAGATTGTTGACATATTACGTTCTCTTTCCAATTCTAGATTTCAGACTGCCTAGTATAAAGACACAGGTCAAAATATCTAGACAAACATTTCAGCACATGCATTTTAAAGTGTATTAATGAATGGGGCATTGAGGATATTCTGCACTGGGCCAATCTCCAGAGTGTGGTTAGGATACTGGGAGCAAGCTGCAGGCTCCTGCGTTCCTACTGCTTCCCTCCTGGCTCCCATTGTATAACCATGAGGTAGTGCCAGGTCTGCATTAGCAGTAACTGTGGCTGATGTGTAAAGGGATTGCCTTGCCAACCAGAGCATATTTGAAGTACATTTTCAAACCCTAGCTTGCTGATTAGGTATGCTGATTAGTGCCAATGTGAACATAATGTTACATGATGTTTAAAACTGACAAGGAAGGTGGGAGAGGGAAAAGGAAGAAAATGGCAAATCTACATTAAAGCATATTTGCTAACAGTTCACATGTCGACTATCTTCTCTACCTTCACATACATGCACAGGGTTTTTTGTGTACAATGTAAGCTCTCTCTCTCTGCTTTTAAGGAAGGGCTACATCTGCAAGCATGAGGCAAGGGTTTAGCCAGACAAGCATTCCAACCACAGAATAGAACCTCAGAGGACTTTTAAGTGTTTCATTTCAAGGCATATCCTCATGCAAATGCACTGTGTGACGATCTGAGATTATGCACGGTGTGATAAAGCCATATAAGTAACCTTGCTTTGAAATGAACATTTAATGGAATGAATACTGGAAGATGAAAAAGCCACAGCACCTTTGAGTGTCATGAAAATTACAGATTTTAATTTGTTGTGATGTTTAGTACCTAACAGGGCTTTCTCATTTTTAAACCCACTTGAAAATGGACTACAGATTCCATGTTGACTGGAGAAAGAATTGAAGAATGGAAATATCTTTTTTCATAATAATAATAATAATAATAATAATAATAATAATAATATGCTCAAACATGGCCAATGTATATCTGGCCAAGTTTACAAAAGGAAAAATACAAGATATATGCCTTTGTTTTTAAGAATTATGGCATGGATGCGTACATTTCTGAAGATGCACCCAATTATCACTTTGTAGGCAATTCTGAAAAGTTTACTATTGGAACGGGTTTAAGCCTAAAACTCCCCCCCCCTAGATTATTTTCCAGATTTCTTGGAAGATAAGTTGCTTATTTAAAAAGATCTGTACTCTAAAAATCACAAAGGTGTTTACACATCTGTTGCTCAGCCTTATCTTTCCAATTATCGTATATAAACTCATATAGAGTTAATTCTACATAGGGATAATTCACAATATGTTACCTTAGGGTTTGCATACTCCCTTCTCTTCTCATGAGCGCCAATTCAGTTTTCTTCTGGGTTCACAGAAACAAAGGTATGAAGAATTCAGGTTGACTAGCCACCATGGTTTGAGGCTACATGTGAACCATAGCTAGGATTACTGAAGCCATTCTTTAAATTCAGTTGCATGTCTAGAGTCACAGGAGGTTGTCATTGGCTCCAGAACTGTAGCCTGAAAAATTTAGTTGATGGAAGACCACAAAATGCAGCACCAGCTTTCAGTAATTTGCCAACTCTTTTCTGGGAACCCTGTTGTTCCTGTGAAGGTTATGAAGCTTCTTCACTTAGAAGCTTGGTAATAAAAGACTCATTTTCCTGAATGACAGCCTGCTCATCATATATAGATCTCGTTAATGGGCATATGGAAGAATATAGTCTAATGTGCTCTAGGGGAGACATTGCATAGTTTCCATAGATCAGAGGACATTAGATAATCCTGGATCAGGCCAGTAGGCCTATATAGACCAGTACCCTCACATTGGTCAACCAGATGCTTACAGGAAACATGTAAGAAATCCTGATAACAATAGGACTCACTTCCTCCCTGCTCTCGAAGTTTTGAGCTATGGGTATTCATAAGCATATGACCTTTAACAGTAGAGAAAGAACATAATTCTCTCTCAGTGGAAAACAGCAACACCACTTTATAATAGACCCTTTTAGATGCTAGTCATAGCAGACCATCACCAACTGTAGCAGTGGCTTGGGTGATTGAAGGTTTCTCAATATGTTTCTCAAAACACACACCAGAAGCCACCATTATGATTGAGGCATAACATTTAGTGAAGTTGACAGGGGTAATTTTTCCACTCTTTAATGCAAAATGCTCTTGATATTTGTAGGTTTCACATCACATGACAATAAAAGCTCATCAGAAAACAGTTTCTGCTCAACTGCTTAACACCAGAGCACTGACTCAGGGCACAGCGCCATCTAGTGCCCAAGCACCTGCACTGCCTATCCGACCTCACAATTTAATTCAAGTACAGTACCCTATCTCTTCATTTATCACAGACAGATTTCTCTCTTTCTGGTACTCAAGAAGAAGTGAAATTTATTATGGATAGCTATGTATAATACATACTGAATTCTGCTGCTGAAATCTTATTTTATAAAGCTACCCTATGTGTGCAAGAGTTTTGGCTCGTTATGACTTAAAAACTCACAAAGCACAAAGCCTGAGGGCATTAAAATGGTTTTAGCAGCTTGGGGAAAGGACGAATAATAGTACAAAGCCTCTGTGTGCTTGTGGACTCAGCACACGTAAGACTTGCAGCTACTACACAACTCACAGTTCTAATGAGGATGGAAGCTGACAGGCATTTTTCAAGGTAGCTGCTTAAAGTATCATCCATATGGGGCTGGTCCTTTGTAGGCTCCAACCCTAAAAAGAGTACTACCATGCCCCATTTCCCCAGGCTTTCCACGCAGTTGTGGAAGTATAACTTTGGGAACATCAGACTAGGACTGGCTAAACAAAGTTTGTTGCCTGGGACAAAGCCAAGATGACACCCACCCATTCCAACTCCATGTGCAAAGGTAAACTGAACTGGCAACTTCATGAAAAATCCATTTAATTGTTTCTATCAGACACCACATAAAACTCTGGCATGTGAATAGTGAGTTGTATGTGGATTGAAAATGTTGATAAAGATGCAAAGGATTTGCTCAGAAAAAGGTTTGTAGGCAGTACCTGCTCTGACACAGACCCACCCACCCAACATGCCAGTTTCTATAATGAATCTTTCATTAAATAGCTCAGCTATTTAAAATCCCATGGAAACATTTCAGAATTTAAGGGCAGTGATTCAGTACAGGATGAGCTTCTCCAAGTCACCATCTGCATATCCCTAATTATATATTTGATATTAATGAACATGACATGTTGGAAGACTATTTCTTCAAGCTGTTTTTTTAAATAAACGCAAGATTAAAAGCTGTGAAAACAACACTTCCCACCTGTGCTCTCAATTCCATTAGGCCTCAAAGGCTTTCTCTAGGTACCATGCATCCATGAATGATCAGGCAGTTCAGCCTTCAAGACCTTCCAGAGTCAAACTATCAAGTATGGTGCTAACTCAGTGTAAAATGATGAACCAATTTTAGTCCTTCCAACCTAATGAAAAGCAAAACCAAATAATTAGGTAGCTAAAAAATTGATAACAACTCTCTGCACTTCAAGGGCACCTCATTTCTTTTTTCATTCCAAGCTGCAGAACTTTCCTTAGAGACGCTAGTTTCAATTTGGCAGATAAATCTGAATACCAATTTGGCTAGTGAGTCTCAGCCAAGTAGCAGATAATGAAGCCAGCGTTCACCCTTCATTTTCAGTAATACTGCATGCTGTTTCCCCCCCTAACTTATGTAATAATTCACAGATGGAAGCAAGGGAGATAGCATGTTAACTTAAAAGTTAACAAAGCGCATGTTTGAGCAAGATTGTAGTGGCACAAAAAGCATTTCATTACACAATTTCTACTCACAGGAGATGCCAGTGAAGTGGCACAATTTTTTTTGCCTACGTTGGCAAGGTTACCAAGTCTTGCCCCAAGAGGGAGACTGTGTCTTTATCAGCTGCTTATTCGGCAGACATTTGACAGATGCAGGTTCTACCATCATAGCTGCAGTGACAGAAGCTGCATCTTCCCAAGTTCTCAGTACATGGTGTGATTAAAGGAAAAGGCAGCAGCAACCTTATGCACTGGTGAAAGCTAAAGCTAGGGCTAACTTTGGACTAGAAGCTAGAGAGCCTCTGAGTTCATAGGCTGAAAAAAAATAATGCCATTACTTGGAAAAACAACATAATGCCAGAAATTTTATTTGGTACGGGGTGAAAAACCTGTTGACATCCATGTTGTTTAGGATAAAATTCTTTCACAAATTAATTTCTAACAGACAAGTTGATGTTATATTTCCATTCAGCACATTTCCCCTCCAAATATTTTATCATGACTTGATACTGACTTCGTTTGCTGTGACTTTCTGAACACACGGCCCTTAAGAGCTATAGCCCCCAGATCAAAATTATTTTGATCCTTTTTAACTCCCAAGGGCAAAACAAAGCAGCTGTCTAGGAACCTACAACAATTAGTAAATTCATTCCTAAAATGAGAAGCTGCCAGGAATGACAAGGTAAACATTGCTGTCATGCTTTAGTGTTAAACCAAAATGAAGTTGTTCCTTCAACGGAAAAAGAAATAAACAAAAGAAAATGAATCGCATAGATCCATGCTATGACAAATGTTGGAAGCTTGTTGGCGATTTTATGAATTTACTGAATTAACCTACAAAAACCAGCAAATTGCCAAATATTCTGAAACAGAGAAAGTTATCCAAAGGGATACACTCAATACCCATTGACAAGTACGTTCAGCAAAGCCATGCTAACAATATTGCAGCATTTTATAAAACACAGATGACTTGTGGTTTTCCAAAACAAATAAGAGGAGGAACACCAATGTTATGGGTAAACTGGAGGGGACAACCAAAAACTGTCACTGAGGAAAAATTTGCAATGATAAAAAGCAATTTCATTCACTATCCAAGACCTTACTTGATGGTACAGTTGTGGTCTTAGCGCCGAGTTCTCAATCATAGTGTGAACCATGATGATTAAAGGTTCATTCTCTTTCATCTATTTCAAATCAGGAGGAGCATACAGCAAACATCAGTTTACAGCACGGCTAGATTTGAAAGACGACACTGTAAATATAGCCTCTACTTTAATTATTTTCTGTTAGTGCAGCAGTTCATATTTCCTCTCATGCTTAAGCAAAGCTGTACATTTGAAAAGCCTGCTAAGGCCAAACTAGAGTACCTACAACCCATATTAAGTTTAACGTAATGATTACCAATAAGCATTTCAGACGTTTCTCTAACTCAAGCTGAAAATGTTCAATCATCTTTAACAAATGGATATGATGGACAAATGGCTAGCCTCATTAAATAAACCACCCATACACATTATCAGATTTACAGCATAAATAACACATTAATTGTATTAGGGATAGTTGCACACCATTAACTCTGGGCAAAAGGGAGGTTTCTGGGGCAAATCCTCACTGTCAACATGGGGACTAGATACTGGGCAGATGGTTGAGTTTAGTCCAGATTTTTCTCAACTTGATAGTCATTTTATGGAGAGTAGTGACCTTGACCCATGTACTGTATATTATTATTTTCCTGAACACCTGTGTTGGGTCAGTCCAAAGCTATGGCACAACATGTAAACAGATGAATAGTGAACAAGCAAAATCTTAGTCCAAGTTGTAGACTGAGGTAGTCATGAACAATTGTGCTTATTATAGCTTTTCACAGTGTGAACGGCAATAATGTAAGCCCTCCTAGACAGTGAGTGCTCATTTGTCAGTGTTTTATTTTGAAATACGGTACTTTATGATCTGCAATGTAACACCATAACATTGATAACATACAGCAACTATATTTACCAAACTCTAATACAGTACCTATCTTTTACAGTATAATAATTTTCAAGGCTACATTATAACTATTTATATAAACTATTTATTAACTATGTTCACAAATACTCTGTGTTGATGAAGTCAGTAACAGATTTTGGGAAGCAGCCAGATTTGGGAAGCAGAGTTTCAGAACATCTACTTTTCATTTCAGTAGAGCTTGTTAAGTCTCATTTAAATGAAAGGAGGATGAGTGCTTGGAGAACTAAGCCTTTAAAGGATTCAGTTCAACTAAGAGGGAGTATATACATTTTAATATTCAAGGAAATACACAGGTTATATCATATATACTGTCATAAGCAATTTGTGGGTTGCCCTTAACAAAGAACCTGCTCATCTGTCTACTTAGGGAGCAACAAGCTAACACTGGTTTCTCATGCAGGCCACATGGCAAACATAAAACCTAACTTTAAGTATGTGGCACAAGGTGATAGGGACCAGAGTGGAAATTGTGTGAGGACTACAGTGGAGGCCCACTTTTTTTATGTGATTAGACTTCGCTGTGGACTTATCTACAGCACAGTGTATGTTTCCCCAACCTAACTGCACTCCAGATGTTTTGGATCACAACTCCCAATATCCCTCCCCATTGGCCAAGCAGGTGGGGCTAACGGCTGTTGTAGTCCAAAATATCTCAAGGGCTTGGGGAAGGATGGAATGGCAGACCAGCAGTTATTTCCAGACCACACTTCTGGAGCCCATTTTCCATCTGCGCGTAAGGAACGCGACTCAAAAACTGTGAGTAGAGGGTTGCTTTTAAAATCATTATAGACAGAGTCCACATCCTATAGAAATGATGCTAAAAAGCATGTTGTTAAGCATCTTACAGACAACACTAGATTATAAACTTCTGAACAGGACTGTATTGAATAGGAAAGCTTTTGATTCTTGAGAATTCCATATGCTGAGAATTCTCATGCATACAAGTAGCCTCTGGAGGTTAAATTGCAGTTAAACAGTTTGCCTGGTTCACTACAATTTAACTATTCCAAACCTAGGGTAGATTTTCTAATAAGTTTAGTCTATAAGTCCTTCTGATGGTCATAAGCTGCTCCAATAGCAGAATGGGAAACAATGCCCTTTGTAAGAATATCCATAGCCGGTACTAAAATCTTCCATGATCAAAAATTATTCAAGGGCCCAGAAATATCACCCCTTTTTTTGCTCAGAACTGCAGTTACAGTCAGAGACAGAACTGAATATAAATTCATGCACTGTCACGCTTGAATATTTCAGTTTGCTCAAAGATGAATACAAATCAAGCATCTCAGATTTTGCTGCTTTTATATTAAATTACACATCAACTGTACATTTAACTCTGACTCAGCTAGATAACAAGCCCAAGTGGCAGGCAGATAGAATCAGTCTGTGATTTATCATTAAACATGGCTATTGTAGGAACGCAGCCTAAAGCTTGCCGATCAGAAGGTCGGCGGTTTGAATCCCTGCGACGGGGTGAGCTCCCGTTGCTCGGTCCCAGCTCCTGCCAACCTAGCAGTTCGAAAGCATGTCAAAGTGCAAGTAGATAAATAGGAACCGCTACATTGGGGCGGGAAGGTAAACTGCGTTTCCGTGTGTTGCTCTGGTTCGCCAGAAGTGGCTTTGTCATGCTGGCCACATGACCTGGAAGCTGTACGCCGCCAATAATGCGAGATGAGCGCCGCAACCCCAGAGTCAGTCACAACTGGACCTAATGGTCAGGGGTCCCTTTACCTTTTTATGGCTATTGTAACCTGGTTAAAATGAACTCAGGGATACTTCTGAACTTCCTACCAGAATGAATGATTAACCCCAGGGTCCACTCTCTCCTAATCCCTAGTTATGTAGTAAAAAGAAACTAGAATTCCTTATCAAATACAATTTTATCCTTATGCATATGAGAGTGGTATAAAACAGAGAATCAACCAATTATGTCTAGATCAAAAAATAAAATTAAAAAGGAAGAGATTGGGTGTTGGCAGCAACTCGTAAAAACAGGGAATGGTGCCATGTGCCAGCACAAGTGGATGATGACCCCACTTTGTGCTACTGCTTGATGGAAAGCACTTCATCCTCAGCACAGCTGCCATGGACTGAGTTGTAAATGCGCTGCATTATTGGTGGTGTGTCAAGTGAATACATGCTCTCATTTCGGGAAGCAGATAAAGGGAACTGAGAAAATCTAAAGAACTCCGAATTCCTGTGCCAACAACTCAGCAGGCGCAAAAAATAATGGGCAGATATGCAGTTTTCAAGTTCTGTGCAAAGGTTTTTTGAAGTATTCCTCCCCCTCCCCATCCCCCAAATAGATGGCTATGATAGAAGTATATCCTTACTCATTACATTAAATGTTTGTATATATTTAGACTTTGACTGCAGAGATGAGGTAGACAAAAGCCAGGTATAGCTACTGTGATAAACACTAAATTTTTAGGATTATTTTTAAAATATTCATTTTGCATTCACATTAACAATGACATGTAAATAACTGAACCCATTCAAATATTGGACCCCATTTTATTTTAGCAGACAAGCTGCAGCATTAGGACAGAGTATGAATGGCACAGAACAATGACCTTTGCATATAAATTGTGCTATCTGCACTTGGAGAAACATTTTCACCACCTGCCCTGTAAAATTTTAGATGAGACAGTACCATTAAAAAGTTTAAATGATAAAAAATAGTGTCAACATGTTATCAGATATAAATATACAAGAATAAGCTATGAATCCCACCTGATGATCCAAATATATGGCATTCCTTTGAAGGTGATGAGAAAGAATCTCATTCTAGCAAGCAGCATTCAAAGAGGAAGGAGAGAAGAAAAGGACAGATATGAAGATGTGGAAAAGGTCAGTCAGAAAAGAAAGAGAACTACAAATTCTAATTTCAACCTTTAGACTATATTGTCATATTAATCCAAGCGAGAATTACATTGAATTCTGGTCTTCCTAGAATTTTCATTAGCATATTTTGAAAAGCCAATCAATACTCCAATGACAGAAGGAAGCAAAATTATAACCAAACATCTGCTTTTGAAAAGTAATAAAGCATTAGTTTGCAATTGCAGATTTAGTAATATCAGCCACACAAACAACTTCGTAACATTAAAACAAAATTAAGAAAAACCACCATGGTCATGTTGAATTTACACAGACAACTATAAACCCTTTGATACATTTGTGTGCATTTTCTGCTTCTAAATGCTTATTATAAATCATTTCAAAGATGAGAAAACAAAATGAAATGGTTATGGTAGATTGTATTTATCACCACCCTTACCTACTTGGGCTTCATATTTATGTGTAATCTGCGTAACTTGCAAAATTTCAGACTCAATTAAAGTGATATGTATTTGAATGCATTCCTATTTTTTTGTTGCAATGTATTCAACATCCACATTAGAACTCAAAGGGTTAATAGCAGACCACCACAGATGCCAGGAAAACAATGACGCTCTAAAAAGCTACATTAGAGGAGGTTGGCACCAATGGTACAATGCAAGCTTGGATTAATGAATGGCTAAGAATAAGTGAAGATGGCACATGACAAACATCACTTCATAGCTGACCTTTGGGCTGCTGGCCTCAAGTTTTAGTTGCATGAGTTGTGCTAATGTGTGTTCCCGGATACTACTCAGTTCGGCTTGCTGCCTTCTCAGCTTTATAAGCAGCAGCGTGAGCTCCTCTGGCTGAAGGAGTATCGTATGAGAAGCCAAAGAGTGGAAAATAGGTTAATCATTATCTTGCACAAGACTTCAGATATATACTTGTGTTTGATAATGGTGGATATCATGCTATATCTAAACTGTGTGAACCTCTTCAAAATAAAAAGGAATCAACAATGTCTGCCAATAGAATACAACTCAACTAAGAGGAGGTGAGAAGAGCTTTAAAACTGCAAAGCTTCTGAAACTCATGGTAATAACTTCTACACACAAAAGCTAGCAATATTGCATGAAGGGAGGAAGAAAAAACACACCACGGTCACGAAATATAGAGGCTGGGTATACTCAAGTTTTGCTTGGTATGTTTTAAAAGAATTGGATAGCAACAGAAACTAAGGTATCTGAAACAAGGAAGAGTCTTGTAGCACCTGAGTAATTTTTTCAAATGCTGGCCAAAGAAAAAACAAAGAATGAAATATTAAAAACACACATACAACTTTTACTAAAAGTATGCATTGTAAAAATACACTGTCAAAGTTTGTAGATCCAAAACACAACACACTTTCTGTTTTTTCTCCTTTAAAGCAATCACAGCAGGTTTTTTGAGAGTCTATTTCCCAAACACATCTAAGATTTTTCAACACAATTATACATGCTAGAACTTGAAGGTTGAATAGGAAGATCCAAATGCTTGAGAATCAAGGAAAAATTAAAGAACAGTACTGTAATACCATTAGCCCAAGCCAAATATATTCTGGGGGAACTCCATGCTACTGACCCAAAAGCCTCCACTCACGCAAAGGAAGGAGACTGCAGCCCTTAAACCAAAGCAGCTACACATATATTTAAATTCTTAACTAATATAGGGTTTTATCCAATTGTGTCCATCCTCTGATGGAAGGATTTGATTTGATCCACCAATACTTCTGTAGACTAAAAAGGGGTGTGCTTGATGTTCAGAAAGCTCCCTTTCCTCCTGCAGCCCCCTACCACACTAAGATCCCCCTAACCACCTGGGGCAGTTTTTAAGGAAGCTCAGGGCTGAAGAGGGAATGGGAAATCAGCAAATGTTGCCTCTGCTCACTTCCATTAATGGAAGCATCTGCTAGCTGAACTAAGGAGGCTTCCATCAGTGGAGGGACACAATTGGATGCAACCCAGTCAGTGCTCCATGTTGTTCTGATTTGTATCTGTCGAAGAGAGCCAACCTAGTTCTTGAAAGCAATAGCACAGGGATGGGGAACCTGTGGCCCTCCTGATGTTTAGTAGCTCCCATAAGTTCCAACCAGCATGGCCACTAGTCAAGGATGACGGGAAGTGTAGTCAACATCTGGAAGACCATGGGTTCCCCACTCCTGTCTTAGGAGTACACTTTTTATCTCATCCAAATTTAACACTTGACTAAATCTTCATAACTTATACGTGGTCTACCCAACCCCCAAAGTACTCTCTCTTTGTTGTACAGGCTTTCCTTGGCTCCCACTCAACCTGCACTCTGACCTCAGCCTTCCATAGACAGCTCCTCCTACAATGACCACATCTATTTAATTTTCTGAACAAAGCACCTTTGCAGTGGAACCCTTCGTTGTAATTTATTCTTATGTATTCCTAATGCAGGGGTGGGAAACTGGTGGCATGTGGACCAGTCACAGTGCCTTTTCATTCAGCTCACCATCTTTTTGCAGCAGTGGTGAACAAAGAAGCACATCCTGTAATTGCAGCATTCCTTACTTGCTTTGGGCATCCTACAAGCGGGGCCTGAGCCCAACAGCACTCTCTCCACCTGTGGTTTTCAGGGATTAGTATTCAGAAGCATGTTGCCTCCAACTATGGAGGTAGAACAGATCTATCACAATTAGTAGCTGCTGCTAGCATTATCCTCCATGAATTTGTCTAATCGTCTTTTAAAGCTATCCAAGTTGGTGGCCATCACTGCTCTTTTGTGGAAGTGGATTCCCTAGATTTAAATATGGTGATGCTCTGCCCACTTCTCTCTTCTGAAGCAAGTGCACAGTGAAGATCCTCAATAAAAGCAACATGAAACAACTAAAACCATTGGTATTTGTAGGTTGTTTGTATGTAAACGACATAAACAAGCAATTTCTACTGAACAAAAGTATGAGTTGTGCATCACTCAGCCCACTTTTACCCACCTATGAATGCAACTTCCAATGTGATTCTCAAGCAGAAATTTGTTCCCTCACTCTATCCCAATGTATTACTAGCTAGTAAATCCCAAAGATTCATGTCCTCAGTTCTTAACAGTTCTTGAAATCTGAGCTTAATTTACAATTCAGATACTGACACATATATCAGCTCTCTCATAATTATAAAGCAACCAATTATGTAAAGCATCTTTTTTGTCACGAGATGTCAAATGGAGCAATTTGCTTTGTATATGTGAAAGACCTAAGCGAGTTCTATCACATGCACAAAATTTTTCTGAGCCAGGGACTGCTCCATTTAGGCCATGGAAATGTTCCAGTACTCGTGTGACACATTCTTTAACATATAAACCATGAGAGGTCAGGTCTATTATTCAGGCATCCACATCACTGGGCCCCCACAGAGTTCTGGAAAAGGGCTTCAACTGTGATGCTGATAAGCTAAATAATCAGAAATCCTGAATTATATAGTACAAGTAATGAACTGAAAGTATTCCTTGTCTACAGCATATGGTTTTAGCAACTGGCAGTGTTAAATGAATTCCAGCAGAGGGAGCAGGAAATTTTCCTATATTCAAGAGCTAACAGGTTTCATAATGATTAACCTACACTCCCCTAATACAGTATATACTCATTGGTGTTTCACTTGGAAAAACATTATTTACTAAGAAATGAGGGGGAAGAGAAATCGCCTGGAAGAAATTAAGGTTTCAGCTAGTAAAAGTGGTCATATTTGAGTTAAAGGTCTCTCAAAAATGTTTGCTCAAATCTATTATCCCTCATCTAAACCTTAGGTATTGAATGGTAAAATACTTTTAATGATGCAAATAAAAATGTGCAATTAGTGGATGGATAGTTTCCTTTCATAAGACAGCACAATGTATAATAAACTGCCTGCAGCACCAATTTCCTAGTTAACTGCAACTTCCATTCTGCAGCAATGAAAAGCTCTGGTAATTGGTATTTTCCCTCCACAACTGAATTAACAACTTAATGGTAGGTCAATTTGTGAAATGAACAACAATAAAATCTTAAAGGTGCCTTGCTGTTGCTCTAGAGATATTTAAAATGAAATACTTACATTGCTCAAAAAGACAAATTACTCACAGATATAGTACGAATAGCATTTGAATTAAAAGGTTATCTGATTACTCTTGTAAAATTTAATGCAGCATCCAAATAGATTTAAACTGTTTAGAAGGAAAACCTCAATTTAATGCAAAAACAAAGATGGAAACTGCATTTAATACAGATTCTATAACTAGAGTAGTCACTGTGCTACGTGTTGTATTTTATGGGTTGTTCTTAAATAAAAAATGATGGGCTAAATATAAAAATGCCACTCACCGTTTTGCCTTGCAAGCTCTGGGGAGTAATAGGCTGTACACTCAGACCTGCTGGCATCGACCTTCTGTCAGGCACAAAGACATGCTGCTTTGGGGAAAAAACAAAACCGTGCACATATAATTCGGGGTGCCTGTCAAAGCTTTTCAAACCAAAGGTTAAATGTTGAGTTTAAAGTATGATTTTCCAAGTCAACTTAGGGTTTATGAAAGGTGTCTAAAGTGAAGGTTCTGGTTAATAACGTGCCAGCAGAAATACACTAAATCACCACACGTTCAGCTTGAACCTTGCAAATGTCAAAATGCCCTCGAAGGTCCAAAAAGCCCCAACTCCAACTAATAAGGTATTCCATTCACTAAAGTTTGTACCATTAAGTGCTCCTAATTAACTGCTTTTTAAAAAGCCATTGAGTGCTCTCCTATAAGCCACTGCTAACCTATCCATTCTTAAGGAAATCAGCCCTGAGTGCTCCCTGGAAGGACAGATCGTGAAGCTGAGGCTCCAATACTTTGGCCACCTCATGAGAAGAGAAGAATCCTTGGAAAAGACCCTGATGTTGGGAAAGATTGAGGGCACTAGGAGAAGGGGACGACAGAGGACGAGATGGTTGGACAGTGTTCTCGAGGCTACGGACATGAGTTTGACCGAACTGCGGGAGGCAGTGGAAGACAGGAGTGCCTGGCGTGCTATGGTCCATGGGGTCACGAAGAGTCGGACACGACTAAACGACTAAACAACAACAACAAAAATGTCCAGAAACTAAAGTAGGACACGTTTATACACATTCATGCACTGAATAAACGACACGTTTTGTCCTAATTCTTGGCAAAGCTGCTTTTTTAGAAACAGACACATACACAGCTCCTTCCCATCATATGTTCTTAAGACTTTTCCTGTGATTTCAGAACAATATACAATGCAATGCACCCATTAAGTGTGAAGCTGGGGGTTGAAAAATGTTGCACAAGGGAACAGTCTTAAGGGAAACTTCTCAAATAGCAGTACTTTCAAAAAGGCTAAAGATGTTCAAGCACAAAATAAATACACTCCATATATGCAAAGAATGGAAAATGCACATAATATCAGATCCTTGTCCTATTTGTACACATGGAAGAAGTGAATGGGAGAAGATAAGAAAATGTTACAACATTTGGGGCTTTTTAGTTTAGGGAAAAAGGTGAGCCAGGAGGGGCATGATAGACAAAATTATGCATGGTATGGAAAGTTTTTCTCCTTTTCTCATAATACAAGTGCCTAAGGCCATCCAATGAAACTGAATGTTGGAGGGCTCGGGCCAAATAAAAGAAAATACTTCTTCATGCTGTGCATAGTTAAACTATGGAATCTGCCACCACAAGAGGCAGCAATGGCCATAACCTTGGATAGCTTTAGAAGAGAATTAGACAAATTCATGTAGGAAAAGGCTATCAACGAATAGTAGCCACAATGCCCATGTTGTCTCCCCATCACTGTTCAAAGCAGTATGACCCTGAATACCAGTTTCTGGGAATCACAAGTGGGAGAGCATTGCTGCACTTAGGTCCTACTTGCGGGTTCAGCATAGGCTTTTGGTTGGCCCCTGTGAGAATAGGAAGCTGGATTAGAAGGGCCTTTGGCCTGATCCAGCAGGGCTCTTCTTATGTTCTTATGCTATTGGATAAGTGGTTGAATGGGTGGGACCTACACAACAGATGTGGAGTTCGTTATTTTATTTGTTTGTTGTGCATCTATATAGTGCACATAAAACGTTGTCCTCTGGGCAGTGTACAGGCCCATTAAAAAAAACCTTAAGATGGTCCCATCACTGAAAAGGCCTTCTCCCTAGTGACTGCCTGCCCTGCTTCATTGGATGGGCCAATGTGAGAAAGGGCCTCAAATGAAGATCTCAAGCAAGGACTTCTCAAGGGTCAGAGATCTGTCACAGACATGCTAACTGCTCAGGTGAGGTGGGAGGCTTAGCTGGGTCCTTTCGAACAAGCAGCTGTTTATTTGGGAACATCCCGTGCCATTTTTCTAGAAAAAGAGGTGCCAAAACTTACAGTGAACTCACTTGTACTCTTATTATGGCAATGGCGCCCACCTGAGAGGTGCTAGAACTGAGTTCTGCCTGGGAAAAAAAGCCCTGGGAACATCTCATGTCAGAGGAAGCACTGGCATATGAAACGGAAATACTTTATCTTTCAACCCACCCTTAAGATGTTCTACTCCCATTAACTCCTAGTGCAATTTTCTCAATTATATGCTAGTTCTGTCTATCACAGAGAGAGCTAGCATATAAATCAAAGCTAACTGTATGTTCTTAACTTGAAACTTTATATTTGGTATTTCTTCTGTGAGCCACACAATATCAATACATGATGGAAAGACTATAGTTCCAAGTTATACATTTTATAGCACATAGTAACTGAAGTAAAACAATAAAAACATCTCACCTTCGTATGATGTGGCCTATGCCTGCGGTCAATTGTTACATCACCTCTTTGCACTGGTGAGGACACTTCTGATCTGTAGTTCCTCTGAGGTGAGTATCCTTGGAAACCTGCTATCGAACCATGGGAAGGTGATGTGGGAATCAAATGCATTGTTTGATCAGATATATTAATCATGGTTTTGGGACTACTTAAAGTACCATGTCTAGTAAGTGTTGTTTGCTTATTGTAAAACTGCCGCTGTTGCCACTCGTAGAGTTGCCACATGGTGTCATCTCGCATAGATCTTCTTTTGTCTTCAGTTGGCAGTGATCCAAGGGACTTGTCATAAATAGAGGGTGTCACACTGCAGAGGCTGTCTGGCCTGGTTTTGGTATTTCTTGGTAGAGTTCGATAACCTTCTGGATATCGAGGTACAATTTGGGGTCGATGGCTTGGCATGTTTCTTGGCAATGTCTGATATGAAATTATGCTGAAACAAGAATCCTCCTTTAGTAACTCAAAATGTAAGTAGGCACAGGAATAAACAACATTTAATTTTCTTCTTCTCTAGTCTACAGTATCTCGAGGGTAACAAAAATTATTGTAACCCCTCTTCTTTTTTTTTGCTAAGGCTACATCTGTTGTGGCTGAGCAGTCAAACTCACAACATGTCATTTGTAATAGACTTTTTTTAAAGTTGGGTTTATCTGTATCCAAGGAGAACCATCTATGCACTCATCCCTGAAAGAGGTAGCTGAGATTCCCCTGGTGCCACAGAGGAGATCGCCCACACAGCAGTGGCAATAAGATGGGAAAACCCTATGAGCTCCTTGGAGGAAAGTTGGGTTACAGGCAGCCAAAATACACAATTTCCCATATGTATGGTGAAAAGGAGTATTCACATTGTTGGGGACTCTGCAAATCCCATAGCTACTGATCTAGGGGCCATGATCAGTCCCATTTCCCTACTGCTTAGATGGAAACTAACGCTGCAGCAGCCATGCTTCCTCATGGTGTATGCATATATGTTTAAGGGAAAATGATTGTTCTGGCAGCCACAACAACAAGAAGAGGGAAGAAAAACGTGCAGAAATGCAGAGGCCTTATCTACCTGTAGTCAATCTATGGAGGTTGCACAGCCATAAAAATGAGTCTTCTCCAGTTAAACATATGCAATGTCTGGCTTTGCTAATCTCTCCTAAGGTTTACCAGCTTCCTTCTATCTCCTTTCCCTTTTATACTATGGGATACATTGCACATCTCTTAGTTTCAAGGACTATTTTTCTTTCTTTCCATGAAATAACCATGAAATCCTCCTTCAGAATTATGGTGTGGTGAACTAGTTTTATGGAGCAGTTGGCCATCTGCGGCCAATACATGACCTGTTCAATTAATTATATATTTTCAAATTGGCCAAAAGCTCCAGTCCATTTGATTCATTTCTCCCTTACTATAGCTTCATGTGAAGGCAGTGCACTGGGTATGCTTGCAGGTAAGTGGGCGGGGGGGGGGATAAAAAAAGCTGAGGGTGACTAAGACTATTTTTGTGTGTGGGAGGAGTAAAACAAATTTTTGTGCTCGTTAGCAGCTTAGAGGGTTTCATCTTCTTTCATTCTAAGTCTTACACCTTGCTCCTGTTGGCGGATCTTGGGGTTCTAGTAAAATACAAAGTAGATTCCACAAGGCTGAACACTGCCTTCCGCTGCTGTACAGCCCCAGGCATTTAAAAAAACCAAGTGCTTTTAAGGGAATTTTGAACATTGAAAGCTGAATTGAGGCTATGCAGAGGCAGGATAAAGACAGTTACAATATTGGTATTATTTCTTAAAAAGGGTTGCATTATCTGCAACTTGCCTTGAGGCAACTGCTAATCACCATCGGCAACCAAGTGAGAGTGACAATTTGCTGGCTTAGATAGGAGAGGGAGTAAAAAAGAGGTTCCCTCTATCTCATTTCTACTATTTGTATTATATTTGTGCTTCTGAACTTGACTTCCTTTCATTACATTGCTCTAAGTACTGTGCTTTAAAGGTTTAATATCCCCGCAGTATGTTCAAAGAGAATGGAATTTATTTATTCCAAAGCAGTAAATAATGACATAAACCCCGGCATCTCTCTTTTACAAATTAACTTTAAACAAAGCCATCGTTTCTAAGTATATGACCTGTGTTAACAACTTCATCCATATTTAACTAACAATATGTTCTCCATGATCAAGAGGATTTGGCTCCTGCCAGTTAATAATGTTTTATGAATAGCTTCTGCTGTTATAAAACTCCTACAATGGAATGAGTTTGTTTGGGACTATAGCCAATGTAATAATACCACGACAAAACCTTTAAAAAGAATTCAAATTGGGATAGATTCATAGTTCTTATGCCTGTTTACATTGAAAACAAAACCATTTAATGCAAACATGTGATGAAATGTAAAATATTCCACTCCTACCCCTTCTTTCTGGGAATACTCGATTCATTCTATTATATACCTTGAGTGGTACACATTTAGCACTGTGTCCCAGAATGAACATAATGTTTCTGATCACATAATCATGGTTTGGAGAATGGGACTGCGCTGTGCACTTGTGCTTTTCCTCCTTCCCCCTCACACATTAATTTACTTTTTCAAAGTCAACCATAGTGCAGAGTTATGCCTTTTATTAATAGATCTTAATTTTCCATGTATGGGTTGTGTCCAGGGTGGATAAAAATCAATGATTTTTTTAAAAAAATCAAAAAAATCGGATTTTTTTGATTTAAATCGGATTTTTTTGATTTAAATTGGATTTTTTTGATTTAAATCAATTTTTTTGATTTAAATTGATTTTTTTAATAAAATGCTTTTTGAGGAAAACATATTACCATCCAAAGGTTATTCCATCATGAAATAAAGATTAGTTTTTTTAATTTTGTAGTATAAGGTTGTATATGTTTAATTTTGGGGGTAAATAAATTCCATTAATCCATTCACAATGTCATGCTCTTCCAGAGGTTTTTGTAAGATTATTGGGCAGTTTCTCTGCCTACAAGATATTATCACAGGTGCTTGGTTTACTTTTGCAGTTCTCAAAACTGAATTTGACTCAACAGAGATCACATGCCTCTTCTTCACAGCAAAAATGTTATAACATGAACAGAGTTGAGAAAAAGACCTTAATCCTATTGTTCTACAAACCTATGAATACAGAAGCAACCCCTTCAGTGCTAAGTTTCAAGAAGTTCAGTGAATAGAATAGAAACAATATTTTTCTGATTGTTTGGAGTGGACAGTATTTAAGTTTTTCATGTGTAGGCTGGGCTGACAGTCTAAGTTTCTTAAAATATATATATTTTGTTTTTGTTTAGCCAAATTAGTTAACAAACATGGATGTTTGTTTAAGCAAATAACATTTGCTGAAATGTTATTGTTTCAGTTGAATAAATCTATTTAAATTGTTATTATTAAGGTAATGATTATTTTTCTCCTTCCTAAGTACAACAGTAAAGTTGTCCAAATATGAATGATTAACCTATTAAACTGGGGATAAAAAAACTAATATGAAAAGTTGTTATTCTAAAAATCTTCATCTACTTGCATATTAAAGTTATACCAGCAAGAATTAGTCTTTATGATTTAAATCAACTATGATTTAAATCAAGCCTTACTGACTAGTGATTTAAATCGTGATTTAAATCGTGATTTAAATCAGTTTGATTTAAATCAAATCCACCCTGGTTGTGTCCCACCCCCGCCAAAAAAATGTCATTATCAAATTTTGTTTATATGCATGCATACCCTTCCTTAAGATATATATACTTTTCCACGTGTAACACATAAATTAAAACCCCACTGAAACTGGGAGGAAAACTTAACATGGTTACGGCTAGAGGAGGAAGCTGGGAGGTACGATAAAAATGTACAATGGGTTGAGAAATACATTCTAAGAATCGCAGGGCACCTCTGTGCAGACTTAAGTTTAATAAAAAAAATTAAATATTTGAGTGACTATTGGACCCAGGATAAAGGATACTCATCAACATTAAGCCAACTAAGTTCCGAAGTGAGGACGTCAAAATAAAGCCAAATTGAGTAATATCCCAAGAAAACAACCAATATAACTCAAACTGTTGTCTTCTCCTCAAGTGCAACTGTAACTGAAGTTTGAAATCTCAAACACTTCTTAGCGCCTTTCATTAACTCATGAAAGTGATATTTCAAGTACAAGTTACATTTAAAGAAGTGGGGACTGGCAATGTTTTGCTTGACCTATCATGTGACTGCTCTTCCCAAAGCAAACTATGGAACCAGAGTCTTCACTCACGTTGGGAGCTGGGAGTTAGAGAAGAAGGTGGGATACTGTGGTGCCACTTCTAGATACTTAAGAGTAATGCTGGAGTGCAATATTTTACATTTAAAAAACTGAGCAATGAGGACTAGGCACTGCTGTTCAGATTCCTGCCAAGGGTTTGCTCTCACGCAGAACCACAATTTCACATCCTAACACTACTTACTACTTAGTGGTGTCAATCATTTAGTCACAGCATTAAAACACTCTAAACAAGTATTGGAAATGCTCTGTTGGTATCATAAATTTTCAACTTTTAACACATCCACAGTATAAAAAGGCACATGCCTGCTTTGAACATTGTGATCAGCCAAGCCATGACTTCACACACATGTGCATATTCTGGGGAATGAGTCTGCATCTGTTTTGCTCATCCATGGTCGTTTTGCTGGTGCATCAAACTGAGCCTAATTGAGTTTGTGGTTTAGGCTTCCCGTACAAACAATAAACTGTAAACCATGAAATGAACCTTGGTTACAGTTCATACTTAATCCAGACAGAAGTAAGCCACAAGTCTCGGTTTTGATGACACCCTAAAACAAACTATGGCCTAGATCAGTGTAGCTGAGGAACGAAGAAGCTGCAATCTTCCTTTCGGTAGTCTGCACATTTGTGCATAGACTTCACTCAGTTTAGCATGATGTGTAAGCCAAGCCACTGCTTGTAATTTGAAAGAGACCTAATGATTGCATTTCGATGTTCATATATTGGCTTAATTAACAGAGATATGAAAAAAAAACCTTCTACACCAACATACGATCACATTACTCCTCTCTTCACAGAAGCTGGGAAATGAGCCAAGAATGATGGTTTTTGGCTTCTGAACAAGCGAGGATATGAAACCATATAAGATGGCTTCTGAACTCTGGCTTATTTGGAACCCACTAACCATATTTCAGCTATAGCATGAAATTACAGGCAACTGATTGCTCCCTGACTTGCTTTCTCATTCACACAAAGCAGGGGGGGGCTTCTTTGTGTGAGGGAATTAGATTTATTCATACATTGGTTTATTAAACTTAGTTGATCAACAGTATTTTCTGTTACAAAAATATAAGGAAAAAGGCTATTCAACATTTTAATCATTGCCTTGCTGAACTGAGAAAGGAGTGAGAAAGTTTGCAACAGAGCTATGCAACTTAAAACAGTTTTTTTTTAAAAAAACCCATCCTGGGACCTGCTGGTGAACAGCAGGTAATAAATTTAATGTTGATGATAGTGATGATAATAATAATAAGCTCATCATAGAAATGCATGATTTTCATGGAAGAAGTCCAACTCCCAGCATCATCAGCAAATTTGTGAAAGACTTCTGAGACTATGAAGAGCTACCGGTACTAACCAAGCTACTGATATTAAGATGAGATACAAGAGGGTTTAATATTTGCAACAGGGAAAGTCTTCTGATGACTGGTTCCACTTTTGCTTCTTAATGAAAGAAAGAAATCTAGAATGAAGAGCGGGACAGAGCAGTAGATAAACGGGGAATAGACCAGGTATATCCAAAGTGGTGCTCTCCGGATAGTCTATAACTCCTATCAGCCGCAATCAGAATGGGCCAATAATCAGGGATGATGGAAGCTTTAGTCCAGTAACAACTGGAAGGCACCTTGTTGTCTGCGCTTGGAACAGCCGTTCTGGGAAAGATGCCCAACTTTTAACATGATTGTTAAAAGAAGTCTATAGGTCTTTAGGACAGAGTACAATATAAATCAAAATATATTTAAGTTCTAGATAGGCCTTGAGATGCTGTTTGAAATCCTATATTTTAGCAACAGAGGTAATATAGGATCGTTTCAGGAATCCTTTGGCGCTTCAGCTAAGATTATACTGTAGCACTAAACAGGGTCACAGTATACATTGAGACTAAGAAGTCAGGATTGGCAAATAATTCTGAAATTACTTACCCTCTTGTTTCTTCATCTTGCCCCTTTCCTCTCTGTATTTTAATCCATTGTTCCAGCTGAAGCATTGAATTAGTTCTCTGTATAACACGTTCAGATTCTATGTGTGAGTGAATGGTGTTGTGATGGAGTCCATCTCCAGAGTCTCCTAGAATAAGGTTGACAGCTTTCTCTGACCCATTTAAATGAATTGGCCTGTAGTGTCCTGGTGGAACTGTGTTTGCTGGCAAAGTCCCATACTCTGACCCCAAAGGATTCAGTTTTACGCTGTTGATTTTTGTTAAAGGTCTATCACGCCCAACTTTTTGAAATCCGTATTTTTCTGCTTCTAAGGCCTTTTTGTCTTCCATTTTGCTCACTTCTTTGTTCCGCTGATTATTCTGTGCCTCTGGCTTAATTAGCACTCTGTGGTTTGCAATATTATTCACTTCACGAGGTGGTGTGTTTTCAGCAGTCATCTTGTCTGCTCTAAAAAAGAAAGAAATACACACTGGAGAACAACATCACTAGAAATATGCCGAAACAGGTACACTTGGGCGTGTTTAGTAAGCAGCGTGCAATTTCTTCAGTCTTAGAATCAAAGAATCATAGAGTTGGAAGGGATTCTGAGGGTCATCTAATCCAAACTCTTGCAACTCATGCAGCACTTACAAGCTAGGCAGCCATATTGGGTACAAGATTACAGACCTCAACAAAAGTATTGAACTTTGAACCCACACTGATATATTTGCATCCAAACAGAAAAGCTACTAAGGCATGGTATAAGCTCCCTGCTTGAGTTCTCTCTGAACAAAGGAAAGAAGTGAAGAGAACAAGGGATGATCCTGAACAATCCTTTGGCCTAAGCATGATGAGAGATCAGGACTGTGTCTACCTCTGCTACCCATCACTGAGCTACTTGCTGGATGTCCAGACATGAGCATCAACTCCCCATGTCTACAGCCTCCTTCACAGGTTACTTGCATGAAGGGGCAATGTTCATAGAGAGAGGCATGAGAATCCACCATTGGCCCTATCCCAATAATGAGCAGCCTGTCCCAGCCTTGCCCTTGATGTCCATGCATTAGGCACAAACATTTTCAACAGAAAAGCCTACATGAATAAATCTCTATGTGTATGACCAGGACTCCAACTCCCATGCATATAGACATCTATGTCAGGGGTGGGGCAAACAGCACACTCCCGTTGCCCCGAGCATTTCTAAATATTGTGTGAGAGGAGCTTATATGCAATATACATGCAACACACAATCTCACACTGCACAATCATCACATAAAATGATATTATATACCTTGGATTTTGACAAAATGAATCCAGAAGGGCTCCTATATTTAGCATATGGGGTAGGGCATGCCAGTGTTTAATATTTATTTATTACATTTGTATGCTGTACAATAGATCAAGGATTCTATCCAATGCTGGATATCACCAGAACTGATAGCACTGACATGACTTCCTATTCCCCTTTCCCCATGCATCCCCAATATCTGATCTGGCGAGTCCCGCAACACCCTGGAGAAGATTTTCAGGGTGTGTAGGGGTGGTATGCTAAGTTCTGTTGCAGACATGGAAGTCTCTTGTATGAACAGAATTGTAGCATTGGATGAAACCCTAGAAAGCAACACCAAAGATCAAGAACAGAAATCTCAGCAACAGACTGAACACAGCAGAGATAAAGAAATTGGTGATATCCCATGCTAGTGATAATTCAATCCAAATAACTTTATTTTACTAGCCATTGGCCATGACAAATCTGAATCAAAAATAAATACAAGCAAAAGGGGTGTTGCGCCACAAATAATGGTCTTTATTTAGATCTCTGTGTCTCCCTTACAGTTCACTGCTATATTGTCCAGGGTCTTCTTTCTGGGGAGAGACATCTTATCTGTGCGGACAGTAGGGTGAGAAACCGCCTCCCAAGTCCAACGTATAATGGGCAATATAGTAAATAGTGCAAGATGTCTTCCACCTGTGGTTGCCCACATATACAAAGTCTGTCTTCGTATGGTACCCTGTTATATCATCCATCAAAGATGGCAGAGGGCATAGCTTGAAAATGCAGCTCAGTAAAAGCAAATCTACTGTGAGGATGGCTGGAGATTGGACAGGTAACTGGGTCTAAAATGGACAGTTTTTAGAAGGGGGATAGTCATAATTCAGAACAGACTCATTGACATCAGTGGTCTTAAGCCTACTGATTTCTATGGGCCTACTCGATCACTTATGTTGGACATCACTCACTGTCTTAGAGATGCAGCACTAGAAGAAACTACTACTACTTAAATTCTGCATTTGATATAACTGTTAACACAGGGAACAGCCCCAACCGCAGTATTCAATCTGATAGCTATGAAAGGGGATAAAAATGTGAAGGCAAAATTTTCAGACTTCAAAGTGTTGGGAAAGTACACTTTGACTTCTTTTTAGCAGTTAAAGCCTCTCAAATCCTCATTAATTTCAAGCCATCTTTTGTGATGGAGCAATATACAGAGCTGTCTAGCTCCTGGACCTCCTGTGCTTGACATTCAATAGATAAAGGGAAATATTATTCTATTTTAAATTTTACATGGTCACTGACATCATCAATTTGCTTCATTTGGCAAGTTTCATGTCAGTTATTATTCATCTTTGGGTAAACACTTGTGGCTTCTATAATTACAGTGGGGAAAATATCTGCTGACTTGAACTGTGGTATAAAATAATTGTATTTATCAGAAACAGTAACAGCTGCACTGTTAGCATATTTACCCTGAATTTACCCATTCAGATGTTGGCAGATCTACCGCTCTTATTAAATTTTAGAGGCTTGCTTTCACCACCATCCCACTTTCTCTTTCATTCTCATCTTCCAACTAGTCTACTGCATTTAAGTAGGCCTATCCTATCGCCCGTCCCAGTCCCACAACCTGCTGAGTTCTCCCTCTCTCCCACCAATCTATTTTACTCACATACATTGTGTCAGCTGGCTCCTCCTTTCTGCTTAAAATTTCAATCTTGTTGTTCCTACTTTTGAAATACCTTCCTCATAAAAAATCCTGCATTCAGCTGCTGATTTTAACTCATTTACATTTTGGCCATGTTCTTACCTTCCAAGTCTGTTCTGTCTGTTCTTTGTATCTTATTTCACTTTCACTCCTTCCCCTTGAGATATAGGACACTGCCCTATTTCTGGTTCTCCTGTTATAACTGCCAATTGTTGTCCTGTCCCTTTTCATCTTTCCCAATCTCTGTAGGAATCCATCAGAGCTCTCAACAATTTTCATATCTGCTAAAGTTTCAGCTACCATCTTCAAGTGGATTACTTTTTTTCTAAACTAATCTCTCACCTTGCCCAATCCCACTGAACTGTCAAATCAACTGTTCTTCCTAAATGCCTCACTGACATTTCAAAAAATAATATGGGTATGAAGACAAGTATCTTTATGCTCCAACTCTCTCCTCCCCTGCTACCACTGTTATCATTTCCACTTCTTATTCATTGACACTGGTGTGTGTGTGTGTGTGTGTGTGTGTGTGTCATCTTTACCTGTCACCAGATACATTCTCCCACTTCATTACTGGCCAAGGTCCATCTCTAATGAATTTTTTCAAATGTCCTGCCTTCAATTAACCCTTTTCACACGGACTCATTCATCTATTGAGAAATCCTGGTGGTAAGGATTTGGTGGTGATTTTAACCCAGGGGTCATCAACTTTTTCAGCAGGGGGCCAGTCCACTGTCTCTCAGACCTTGTGGGGGGCCGGACTGTATTTTTTTTTTAAAAAAAATGAACGAATTCCTATGCCCCACAAATAATCCAGAGATGCATTTTAAATAAAAGGACACATTCTACTCATGTAAAAACATGCTGATTCCCGGACCGGGCCGGATTTAGAAGGCGATTGGGCCGTATCCGGCCCCCAGGCCTTAGTTTGGGAACCCCTATTTTAACCTAATTAGCACTACTCTCTCTACCCCACCCCCCTTCTCAGTATCGCCTATTCTAGCAAGCCTGTCTGCTGATATGTCTGCTTAATGGCTTTAGCAACTCCTGCATTCCCCAAATATTTGGGGAACATTATCATTCATCTAGCCTCACCAAGAAGCACCATGGATCCTGACTACATGGAATCTCTCTCCCACCTTACTCCCATTTGAAATGCTAACCTTACTGCAGTGCAACACTTTTCTCACCATCAATACAACTTCATTCATGCTTTTCTAACTGGCTTTTTTCAAGCTTTTTCTTTTACAGCCTGAGGAGTCTTATTGGTCCACATTACAGGGGAGGGCGGGGTTAATGCCCACTGCCAATACTATGGTTATTTTAGAGTAGGTAGGGAGGACTTGAGTTTCCAAACAAATTAAATTCTCTTCCCCTAAACTTTCCAATACCTAGGTGATGATTTATTTGTTTATACAGTGCTATATCATAAAAATATCAAAACAATGTACAACAGTATCTATATATAATAAAAACTCATAGATATTAAAAATCAAAGATCATGATTTGCTTTAAGCTGTCAGGTAACCAATGGTAACCAGAATTCTATTCCATTTTGAAGCACTTTGAAATAATCCCCACCCCAAAAGGATTCATGGAACAAGCCCCTGTTTGGGGACCCTGATTTTATCTCATCTTAAATCATCTATCTAAGCAATCCTAGACATTTACAGTTTTATACAGAATTCAAATTACCATTTCTTTTATACATCATATGGGCTTGATTCCTTTTAAAGCAACTCTTTTAAAATCACAATGCCGTCCTTTGTTCTTCATCTATCTGCCTACTCATGCCTAAAACATTGATATCATTCTTTCTCCATGAATGAGACTTTGGTCACAACCACAACTTTCCTGCAACTACAAATTACAGGAGGGGATCAGTAATGGAAAACAAGCTCTCAGTCATGGAAGGCTATCTGCTCGTAGCCTTTTCATTGAGAAACCCCCGTTTCACCAGAAAAGGATTTCAAAACTATAGGTCTAAATTCTAGATTATTGCAGCCTTTTCCTTGTGGGACATTCCCCCCCTGTCATCATCTTTTCCTTAAACTGAATTTCAAAAGACATCTGCTAAAACCATGTAATTTTTGCTGTTATGCTCATGTCATTCTGGTGTTTCCTTCAAAGCCTGAAGTCCTAGCATGCATTACACTCCACCTTTCCTCCACTGACTGTATCACTACCCATGTCCCTTTATTCTTTATTCCATTCTTAATAGTTCTTTAATAGTTTACTTGCATATGATGCCAAAATTGCCAAAAATTATAGGCAATGAATATGGGGTATCATTTATTGATATTTCAGCACAAAGTTGTTGTAGGAAAGCATAATTTAACTGATAAAGGAAAAGCAACAGTGTTTTGGAAAATGCCAGGGCATTCTTACGAGTGACCTAAATTAGGGAAATAATCAAAGATGTAACCACATGGGAGCTTGTTTCATTGTTTGAGTGACAAGTTTAAATGGGCTTTTGCTTATTTAAAACAGTTAGGATTAATTATTCTCAATAGACCCCTCAGGACATTATTAAACCTGAGTCTACATATAACAGAATAACTCCACCAGACCTCGCTCCGTGAGACTACCCTGTTTCTCATATTTTAAGACATACCCATAAAATAAGCCACAGCAGGATTTTTAAGCATTCAAGGAATATAAGCCATACCCCGAAAATAAGACATAGTGATAGGCGAAGCAGCAATGCCGGCCGCGGCAGGAGGAGGAGGAAAAAAATAAGACATCCCTTGAAAATAAGCCATAGTGTGTTTTTTTGAGGAAAAAATAAATATAAGACGTGTCTTATAATATGAGAAACACGGTACTTACAGTTAAGTCTCTAAGGCCAAATAGCTTCAATAACATGTGTATTATACATATTCATTACTACTGAGCAGAGATCTAGAAAATATATTATATTGCTAAAGGAACACAGAAAGATAAGAATAAGAGGAGAACCTTGCTAGTTCAGGCTAAAGGCCTTCTTCTAGAGCCCAGCATTCTATCCTCACAATGGACAACCAGATGCCCCTGGGAAGCCCACAAGCAACAACACTTTCTGTACACAGCAACTGGTATTCAGAAGAATACTGCCAATGGCAGTGGAGGCAGAACATACTAGCCATTGTGGCTAGTAGTCACTGGCAACCTTGTCCTCCAAGAATCTGTCTAATCCCCCTTAAAACTGTCCCAAGTTGGTGGCCATCACTACATCTTGGAGGGGCAAATTCCATGTGCTGTGTGAAGTACTTTCTTTTATTCGTCCTGAATCTTCTAACATGCAGCTTCACTGGATGTCCCCAAGTTTTACTATTATGAGTGAGAGAAAACTTTCCACTTTCTCCAGACAGAATCAGAAAAGGCAAGAGGTCATACATGACTCATTTCATATGAAATGTTGTTTCATCAGCAAATGTTCAGGCTGTTATTTTTTTGGCATGAAAAAAGGGAATTTTTTAAAAAGGCAAGTTGCAGCTTCTCTCCTCTCCAAGCACCATCTTCAGCTATGACTCATTCAAGAGGGCTCCAAATTAGTGTAGTCAGCAGAATGTAACCCAATTTTCAGTATGCTCTAATTCTAACATGGGAATAACTACCTATTTCAACTATTAAAAATGCAGGACAGCCTACAACTTACGTGAAGGTTACGCTTCGGGTATCAAGCCAAAAGCCAAAATAACGAAAAGTCAAAACACATTGGGTTCAATGGCAGGTGGAATTGCTTAAGTCATTTTCTCCAGAACTATTAACTTTTTTAAATTTATTGTTTGAGTTTTTTGAATGGGGTAGGTTAAAGGTTTCAACAATCTGGTCCAGCACACTTCTAATTCCACTGGCTCTTGTCCTCAAACCATCAGCCCACAGAAACCTTTATATTTATAATTAAAAGTCTTGTTTTTACAAGCTAAAATCACGCTAGCAATGCAAGGGATGAGGTTTAATGTACTACAATAGTCGGGGGAAAGTTACCCCATCATTAACTCAGTTTATTGTAAAGAGTTAATGCTACATAAAATTTTTCTATAATATAGTACTATGGGTCATTCAAATCAGCTTATCACCTCTTACAATTCATCACCTCATTATTGACACAATGGAGTCAAACTCTAACTATGTAAGCCTCAAATTGTGCTGCTCAGTTGGATGTATACTTGTCTGCTTCCCCAGCTCCAGTAAATACTTTTGAACAAGTGCTGCCTCTTCATAAAAGTCTCTTGAAAACCCCTGGACCTTGATGGGGATGGAGGGAAAAGCCCATTCTTCCAAGTATGGGTTGCTAGGAAGTTTTTAAAAGCTGGAGGAGATATAGTAACACACCCCTAAACATGACCTTGAAGGTTCACATAGGGGAGTCATCTTTTAACTGAAAAATGTATTTCTAAAAAGTTTATGCCTGACAAAACAATTAAGTATCTATCAGAATAAGCATGACTCATTTATCGAGATGTAGCTACACAAGACAGAAGGATAAAAGCCTGGTAGTATAAACTAACACAGATGCTACAGCACTGTCAACCTGTGTTACCTTTTCACAGGCTCTGTCTGTACAAGAGCTGCATCTATCATGGCTTTCATCCATAACTCCATTTCCTTCCCTGTATCTGTGCAGAAATAATAGGTCCTCATGTTTGGATGAGCTGCCTGATTGGAAATGACATGGTCATTGTGGTGGGGGAAGTTACGATAGTCTGTAAGGGAGCGAGAAGAAAACAAATAGAAGAATATTACTGGTTTCCTTAATAAGTAATTCATTGGTTTTAAAATTTATTCAGGCTGCCTCTAGAAACTCATCACACGGTAACTAATACAATGTTATTCAACATCATGCTCATCTTTTGCGGCAATTATACTAGAGGAAAAACATATTAGAATTAAATTTGTAAGCCTTGTTGTTTCACTGTGCACCTGCTGCGCTTCGAAGTGATTTCTACAAATTACTGAATAAAAATTCACTGTTGGCATCTGAGAAGCACAGATTATAGAAATATATTAGCTCAGATACTTGGGAGTCAGGACAAAATAGTAGGTTCTAAATTATGTACTCACCCATTAAAACATGCAGTGCAGTTTAGTGTACTCATCATCAACAGGAGCCCAAAGAAGTTCAAATCCAAGAAACAAAATGTAAAGTTAGGCGAGATTGTTTAACAGAAGAGTAGCTACAATTCACCCAGCATACATTAAATAAAATAAACCTTGTAAAAATGAAATTAGTGTTCAAGGGCACAACTTAAAGCTGCTATTAATTACTCTGGTGTTGTCCAAGTTAGTAAGTAACTAGCTTGCAAATGCTCACAGAACTATAGATTACAAGCAAAATCTTTTAAGCAGCCATTCTACAAAAATAGAGGCACAGTGGGCAAGTAGTGAACTATGCCTAGGAATGTAGATTATACTTCATATAGGGAGAAGATGGCCCATGAGTTTCATTCGCACCTGGTGTCACTTGCAGGCCCAATTGTTCCATGGAGAATCAAAAAGCTCCCAGAGAGCAGAGGAAGGAAGATATCAATGAATGGGATGCTAAGGCAGCGAGATAACTGAATTCCATTGAGACACACCAACATGGCAGAGGATATAAGGTTGTCTGCAGACACATACATTTCTCCAGGGAATGAGGGGACTTCTACTATTGTTAAGGTTACAACCATCCAGTTTCAGGTGGATTACAAAGAAATCCAAAAGAAGGTAAAAACAGAGGGTAAACAAATGTTTTCTAAAAGGCTAACACAAGGATGGGAAGAAGTGTGTGCACATATTTAGGGCTTCAAGTGATGGATTTCAATACTGACAAATGACCCAGTACAACTTCTAGATGGTGGAGGTTGCTGATAAGAAGTTGCAAAAATGTGATTATGTGTAGACATCATCTTGAGACACAAAATGGACTGAACTGCTCATTTCCCACACCATCAAAGAAGAGTACTGTACACCTAAACTAAAGAATCAGGATGTTTGAAACAAAAAGCTGTAAAATATGCAGTCACATTGGAGGAGCCACTAATGTTGATAACACTAAATAGTGAAATTTACTGCCTTTACAATTGATGGGTTTTTTTGTAGCTCTCTAGAGAATAAATTATGATATTGGCGTAGTCTTCAATTTGGGGCAGCTTTTGCCTAACCTGAAATCAACAGTGAATGTGTTCACAATCATGGTTTCTTGATCACCTGCACACCACAGACCAGAGGATACATAATATTCTTACCTTAAAAGCATATTTGCGATTGATGTGATCTTCAGAAGAAAGCATAGATATCTGAAAGCTGGGAAGAAGTATGCTCCCCAATATTCCCTCTTCTTTTTCATCTAGGAATAACATAAAAATGGTTGACTAAGGTAGCAAACTGCTGCTGCTCTGTGTTCTAGAACACTGAAACAGACATTTGCACTTAAAACTTTTTCCAGATGCTTAAAATTATTTGTGGAGGAAATTCAGGGCAAATTCAGTGACTCTACCATTTTAGAACAAGCTTCCACATTTCGTAACATGTCTTTAGGGAGCCAAAGACCATGCCTTTGGACCCCAAGGAGCAAAACTAGCCCATGAGAAAACAATGGCTGAGACCTTCCTGGAAGTCCACTTTATGAAAGATGAGGGAGCGAGGCCCAACCCATCATTGTCTATTCCCTCCTCAAGGCAGACCTCTTATAAAATTTGTTGCCAACAAGGATTCTTGACTGAATGCTGAACACACAGACAGCATTTGTGCAAAGAGAAATAGCCTTCAGGAGCTGGAAGAGCTCATCGATACTGTATCATGTAGCTCAGCCGGTAAAAACTTAACGCAAATCCTTGGCAATCAGCAAGGAATACCACTGCAAGCATCTAATCCTCTGCTATCTCTGCAGTGCCCTCTGCATTTATTCATCCATCCCTCACCGAATGTCAGCAGGGAGCATCTCAGAGTAATAGTCATTGTGAGCTTAGACCGCCCATGGTTCTCTTCTTACAAACCCTGGGTGAAGTATCTCAGCAGACTGGAACAGTGTTATGAATTCCCCACCACCACCACCACCACTCATTAACAGAAATACTTCACTAAACAAATATTATGAAGGATTCAATTGTCTCCTGAATAGCTGAATTAAATCTGGATATTACAGTTAATCACTGGAATGGAGAAAAGGGTTTTAATCTTGCTTTTAACTCTACCTCAAAGCACTATGAAGTGTGGAGAGCCTAATGATGCCTCTTCAATAGAGGAGCTGTTTAATACATGAAAGCGAACACACAAATTTGCAGTTCATGTGCCTGCCAATGCCCCCTGTGTGAGTGCAGCAATCACAGTCACACAAGGAATGCCTGGCCCAAAACAAAAGCGATCACGTACAACAGCAGAATGCTAAGTATTCAAGCCATGTTTCTTACGGCTGTCTTTAATGGCAACATCGAAGGAAAATGACACTATTTTTCCAAAGTGAGCATGCAGCCTGCAAGGCAGGCAAGACTAAAAGGACCATGCCTAAACATAAATCTTCTGCAATACAGAAAGTACAAGCCATTCTTGACCAAATACACTTTTGGGTGCAAAGTTTGTAATATATGAGGGCATTTCGGTATGCTAGCACACATGACAGAAAAATGTATCTGTACAAGTATTGTATGAAATTCAGCAGCATGAAATTCATAATATCATAAGGTTTGGCCATCTTAACTTTCATCAAAGGCCACAGCAAGTCTTAACATATTTTGATCTAAGTAATACCCTGTTTCTCATATTTTAAGACATACCCATAAAATAAGCCATAGCAGGATTTTTAAGCATTCAAGGAATATAAGCCATACCCCGAAAATAAGACATAGTGATAGGTGCAGCAGCAATGCCGGCCATGGCAGCAGGAGGAGAGAAAAAAAAGACATCCCTTGAAAATAAGCCATGGTGTGTTTTTTTGAGGAAAAAATAAATATAAGACATGTCTTATAATATGAGAAACACGGTATCTAAAAGTACTATATTAATTGACATGCTCTTAAAGGCATCTATACAAATAGATGCTCTAGATTGTGCTATATTTACTCATGTATAGTCTTATCTTAATTATAGTATTATGGTCATCATTTGAGACTACAGGCAACTCCCAATTTACGTGGGGGGTTACATTCCAAGGGACCGTGTGTTTAAGTGAAATTACGTATTTTTGAAGCACCACTGAAAAAGCCTGCAAACACCCAGTTCTGCCTCCACCCCCGCCCACCCCCTATTCCGCCCCTTTGTGAGATGCTTTTAGGTCACTTCCAGGTTCAGCATGGTCACACACATATCCGATGTGTCTAAAATGGTCGCTGCCTGCATGTACAGTCCACCAGATCTATGCAAGACCTATGGAAACCAATCAAATCCATGTAGACACAATGCTTACTACGGTATAAATACTAGTTTCACTAGAGAAAAGAAAGGCAAACCAACCACTACTGACTGGCTCACAGCATCAACCTTGGAACGCAACTGGCAGTGGTGGAACCAAGGCCAGGAATGGTGAAACGAGAGAGCAGAGAAACTGACGGGAGTATATCCAAAATTAAGGAATATCTGTGACAAGAAGCCCAGTGCAGGTGCAATTGTGGCTCCCTGAAAACAATGGTTCCCAAATCAAGATCCGGCTTTGTGGCTTAGTGCCTTCTTCCCAAAGCATAAGTTCTATGTTTTATATACAGCCCCCTCCTGTTGTTGGTAAATGACATGGCCTGGCTCTACCCACAGCCAAACAATAAATAGATGGTGACTCCATTCAAAGCAAGAGGCCAGTGATTGCTCTCTATTACCCACACTGAAGCAAGCTTTGAGACTTTTATCTACTAAGGGGGAAACTCTTTAAAAGAATTGGATCCCCTATTCTGGCAGAAAACCTCTCATCAATCTATACCACAGATAAAACTACCTAATTTTGTGTGAATTATGGCCAGATATTATTTCTAACAGATATGTACACAACCACTTTTATACTGAATTTATTTACTGTACCAACATTGTATTATAAATTCCCTTTAGATGAGCTTTTGTCCACAGATTCCTTTGCCTCCTGCATCTATTTTTATTTTCACATAGAAAATGAACAGGAAAAAATAAATAAAAGAAGACTCTTTTATCCTGGGCCTTCAATTAGAATGCTCATTCAATTAGAATGCTCTGTTGTTTGCAACAAAGGTGAAATTGGTCTTTTATCCTCCAGCAAAAGCAATAAAAAGAATGCTGAAAAACAGAGTTTTTACAATACCAGAATAGCAAGCCTCTGCCAGGAATAGAAAAACTGTTTGAAACTTAACATAAATGAAGGCTCTGTGTTTGGAGTGGGTTTGCTTAAAGTGCTGATGCAGAATAGAGTGGAGATCTGCACAGCTCCCTGGAACAGTATGTATGGGATCTGCGGTCCATTCCAACTTAGCATAGTATGTTGTAGTTAAAAGCATGAACTACAGGCTAGGAAACCTGTGGTTCAAATCTTAGCTCAACTACTAACTTCCAAAGTGGCCTCAGACAAGTCAGGATCCCTCAAAACCCAATCCTCCATCTATAACATGGAGTTAAGAACACTGGACTAGTTTATTGGATCATTATAAGGATTACTGAGTAAGTGTGATTTGAGCAATTGGGGGAAATGCTATGTAAGTATAAATTTATTTTAAGTTTTATAGGTTGCCTCTCTGTCATTACAAATATAACAAGTCCAATTACACTAAAACTGCACACTACCAAAGTGATGGCAGCAGCTATAAACATATTATGTTATTCTACTGTAGCTAAATCTAAGTAAACAAAACTGAAATAATTGCTAAAAAAAACATTGTATTGAAGGTGTCAGAGGACTAATAGATTTATTATGGCATATACATCTGTTGTCCACAGTCCAACTTATCGGATGCAACATCTGGTGAAGATTGCCTATTCTTCCCCTGTTTAATTGCGTCAATTTCCTCTTTTTTTTCCTTGTTGCTCTCTCCTTAGATAGCAAAAACTCTGGGGTAGGGACTTGTCTTCTCATGATATTATATTAATTCCAAACAATAAACAAGTGCTGTTTTAAAAGCACAAATGAACCCAAGCTTCCACTTTTGATGCTTTAGAACTGCTGCAGAAGAAAATGCACTAGGGAAGATGGAAGAAGGACAAAGCGGATTCAGGTAACAGGAGGAAAAAACAAGGACAGCAACTTGAACCTATCATGTGTTTTAAAGTTTCCCAAGGACCAAGCTGAAGGAAAGCAAGATCAATCAGAGACAATCCCAGCCCAAAATGACAGGACAGAGCATAGTTGCTCTCTGTGCACGTTCTGCTTTCAGGGACCCACATTCTCCAAATCAGAAAAGATGGGAGGAAACAAAATTAGAGAACCACACTCTCCTTCCAAACTGTTCTTAGCAACCGAGGGAGGTCCAAATCAGAAACAGAGAACTCTGTGTGAACCTACACAACATTTATCAAATGGTATTATATATCAAGTATAAGCTAAGGTTTTTTTTAAAAAAAAAACCTAAACAAAACAAAACTTAGCATTCAAACGTAAATAGGTGAGGGTTAATATGTCTGATGTGTTCTCATAACCATTACTAATGCTTGCAAATGATTACTAGAACATCTGGTTATCTAACTCCATCTGCTTCAATTGCTTCCCAGAGGATAGGTATATAAATAGCTTTGGTTTATTTATTCATGCAATCTAAGCAGATCAGTTTTTATATTTCTTATCTAGCCTAAAACCAATAATTTAATCAAGTGGAAAATATTAAAGAGAATTAGCAACACAGATAAGTAAAACTTTTGTACTAGGCTATGATTAATATTCTCGATGTGCACAATGGGATATTTCTCAAAAAAGCAAAAATGGTTGCCGTGAACAAAGAAGTTGCATACTTGTGTGAAGAAAGCTAAGCTGATTTTTCTTCTAAGTAGGAAAACCCACCAACAATCTGGCCACCTACCTAATTATAGTACATTTTTAGCTCAACCAAAGTCTCCATGTCTAAAATTACAGTATTACAGTTACACTAATTTTGACTCAGCAGTGACTTGGTTTTTTCAACAACCTATAATCTTTCTTTTTTTAAAGAAAAAAACCACACAATGATTCTGAATTCATTAAGTTGTTACTGCATGAGAAATTTGGTACTTAAAATTACCCTGATAAACCTAAATGTATAATGGCCATTTTGCAGAGGGGTTAACTCAATCTCAAATGATTTTTTAAGTTTTACAGATTGCTGTTATGATATTGCAAAATATGATTCCCCCCTCATTTCAATATCATGAATTGCATATTAATTTTCTTGATTTCATCAATGGATGCTCTGTATTTCATCACCCAAACTCAAAAGTTTAATTATTACTGATACTTTCCCCTTACTACTCTCTCACATAATGAACAGCCGATATTCAATTACTGCTGATTTGGCCTTAGTTAAATAACTTCTTCCATCTCAGATTGACAGATTGCCATTTTGACTTGAGTTTGGGCTTGATAGTTGTTTCAAGACACAGATAGACCACAGATACGCAGAACATAATATCATGAACATGGTGTTTCGCACATCTAAAGTATAAACAATATAGAATATATTTTTACAAGTTTGTAGATCTTGTACTGGGGCAAAGTTGGAGAATTGTAGTGTATTATGCTGACAAAAAAGTTAGATAATAAAGGACAAAGTTACTAAGAGCTTGCCCTGGGTTGCTTGTAGTTAACCTTCTTGTTAGAACTGCCTTCTTGCATGGAACCAGTGAATTAAGAGGAATAGGAGGGTTCTCTGGGCATAACAGCCAAGTGTGTGAACTTTACAAAATCCTAATTTTCTAAATTCTTGCGGATGCAAGAATTATTTCGTTAGCAAATGGGTGGAGTAATAGGAAACGACATCAGACATGGCCTCTGGCAGTGCATCAGATCAACAGAACAAAGTTACATTATTCACACTGCAATTCAGAGAGTTCCTTTACACAGTCTTGTCTTATGATGCAGTTATCATCATGTTCTGTGGAGCACATTAAGATGAGGGTTAAATTAGCCCTTTTAAGTTTATTTCAGCAGGACAGTTTCAAAACCTTTATTTTACAAGTTCAACATATGTCATCTTTGGAAAGCCTAGGTTAGCCTCTAAGAATTGGAAACTTACCCCGATAATAAAAGAGGCACAGATCGGACAGAACAAACCATCGCTTCTTCCATAGCTTCATGCCAGTGCTATCCTGTATGAAATCAAACACACAATCCATAAGAATCAACAATCCAAAGGCTTTGATGACATTTAACAGACAATAAAAACATTAAGGAAACTGGCAAAATAAGAGCCAGCATCCCCCTCTTGTGACTCTTGAGGAGGCACCTGGACTTGCTGTGAGCAAAATGCAGGCCCCTTCCTGACACCCTTTTGCTTTGGAGGGGGGTCATGTAATGTGCTACCATTACAAGGTCTTCTTCAGAAGTTATATGGATTATTAATACAGGTGTAAGAAGAAAAGTGCCACTGCTGCCTTGCCCTCCTCACCACAGGAGAATGCGGTGCCTGTCCTAGGTCAAAGGTTTAACCTGAGCTCAAGCTCACCAAGCCTCAGCTCTAAAAGCCAGAGTTCAGCACTGCAACCGTGAAGTCACTGTAGCACTGTTATATCTGTGAGGAAGCCATTAAGGTTCATCACCACAAATAGAACTCCTCATCACATAGTGTCTAAATGTTATTGCCAGGATCAAAGGCAGCATACCTCTGAGGAACAAGTTGCATATGCTTGATAAAAAGTGATTTATCTCATAAATTAATTTCTCAAAATGTTATTTTTCTTATCTTTAGGATCTTATTTGGAAACATGCACATTGCAAGAGGATGCCTCTGAAAAACAGTTGCTGGAAACAATTGCAGAAATTTGACTTATTGCCCACATGGGCTTTCCAGATGCACCAGTCAACCACTATGTTTGGGATGCTTGGCTAGAGAGACCTTTGTCCTGATCCAGCAGGGCTCTTCTTTGTCACCACATAGCATTTTTCATTTTTTAGTAGAGGCACATTTATCTGAGAACAGTTGAGCAATGAGATCAAGTACAGTGGGAGCTCGGGTTACAAACGCTTCAGGTTACAAACTCCGCTAACCCAGAAATAGTACCTCAGGTTAAGAACTTTGCTTCAGGATGAGAAGAGAAATCGTGCTCTGGGGGTGCGGCGGCAGCAGGAGGCCTCATTAGCTAAAGTGGTGCTTCATGTTAAGAACAGTTTCAGGTTAAGAATGGACCCCCGGAATGAGTTAAGTTCTTAACCAGAGGTACCACTGTAATATACATGTTTGTGTAAACCAACAATGAGTAAGCAGAGAACAACTGTCCATTTCACCCAAGCAATTATAGCCAGTCTCCAGGCGGCTGAAGAAGACTTCACAGGGGGTGAGAGAGGTGGGCATCTCATCACTTACAAATCCTTCCTGGTTGTAAGGAGATGCCAATGAGCAGTAAACTGAGTATCTAGAAACCCAACAGATATAGAATGCTGGAAGCCCCAGCTCTTTCAAAAATGTGCACACTCTTAGTGGTACAGGGAAGAAGCAACTAGTGCCAGACCCACAAGCTCCTAATTTAACTTATGTGGAAGGTAGCTATATATGGTCTGTAGATGGATACTTCTGGAACTTCAGGGTGAGAGGCTTTTGCTCAGTGCAGAGCACATCCTTTGCATGTGGAGGTTCACATGTTCTCACTCTAACATCACTACTTAAGGATCTCTACCTGAGATCTTGGGAGAGCTGCTGACAGAACAAGCAGCACTGGGGTAGGTTCCAGCTTCGGCTACTGGAATCTCTACTGTAGGTGGTGATGGGAGATAACTCCGCCAGAGACCCTGGAGAATTGCTGCCAATGAGTGTAGACAAAACTGGGATAGATGGGCAAACAGCCTGGCCAAATACAGGTGAAACTCAGAAAATCAGAATATTGTCGAAAAGTGCATTTATTTCAGTAATGCAACTTGTTATTTTTCCTTTAATTTTTACAAATGCTTTCTTTTGGAAATTCCACAGTAATAAAACAAATAGTTACAATAATACAAAAATAAACAAAAATAAACATCGCTATTACATTTCATTAATTACATTCCATTTATAATTGACCCACCTAACGGCAGATAATTACAATTACAACAAATAAAGGCTTGACATATCTTGCTTTGGATGTCATGCATCTATCTCATATATTGGTTTCACCTTTTAAGTTGCATTACTGAAATAAATGCACTTTTCGACGATATTCTAATTTTCCGAGTTTCACCTGTATAAGGCAGCTTCCGATGTCAATACTGGGCTAGATAAACCAATGGTTGGCTCTGTATAAGACAGCTTCTTATGGACACAATGTCAGCCTAGTCTACTTCAAAGGGTTGTTGTGAGGATAAAACAGGAAGGGAGAGAGAAGAGAATAATGTATGCCAGCTTAAGCTCATTGGAGGAAAGGCAGGATATGAAGAACAATAAAATGTGGGAAAGAAGAGTTTTTACTCTTCTTATTGGCCATACTGCCACTGTCAAGTAAATGCCTCCAGATACACAAAACTTTATTCCTGAAGTAATTTTATTTGCTTTTATGTTTATAATCAATTTGCAATGTGTTTCACAGGATGAATGGCTACCGCCACCACAGCTGTGTGTGTGCATTCTCCGATAATAAAATTTAATAAATATGTTAATATCAGCCTAAAGAAGAAAAGGTTTTAGTGAATTTTAAGTACTCTCCTGATGAATGGGTTTGAGATGATATCCAGGGGTGGCAGAATAATGAATGCCAAATCTTTGAATATTCTTAAAACAGAAAAGGGCAGTTGGTATACTATTTTGCTAAGATCTCTCATCAGATGTGTCCGTTTTCTTGTTCTCAAGTTATGCACCCCTAAGTAGAAAAGCAAGTAATTAGATGTTCCACTTTTACTGAGGAATTTTATGGACTTCTAACCCCAAATGCTACTCAATGCGCCAGCTTCTCAGCTGACAATCTTATTTCAAACAAATATGCTACTTTCCCAAGCATTTAATGATTACTAAACAAAAATAAAATGCCCCCACCACCAATATTTTCTCTGTTCTGCTCTGTCTTGTTTGTTTTGTTTTTAACTCACATATTCCAAATGTATTTCTCAACATATTTTAAGTACTGGTGTAATTTTTGTACCTAAAAGTATTTGAAGCTGACAACAGTTTAAAAAATGCAGGTAGTCTATTTATTCAAAATAGATTGTCTTAAACACACACACACACACAGAGAGAGAGAGAGAGAGAGAGAGAGAACACCACATCACTAACACTGACTGGGTAAAGAGATAATATCTCATTAGTACTGCAACAAGTCCACTGGGTCCCTGTAAGCTTCCAAATTCAATTCAAAGTTCTCATCTTTAACTTTTAAAACTCTGCATAGCTTAAAACTCAAATACCTGTTGGCCTGTCACTCTCGTATCAATTTGCTTGTACTTCAAGATTGTTATCTGAACCTCTCTCTAGGCGCCGCCATCATGTGGAGTGTGACAGCTGGTGACCAGAGAGAGAGAACCCTTCTAGGGTGGCTCCTGGGTTTTGGAATGCCCTCCTTGAGGAACCCCACCTGGGACCCTTATTGCTGTCATTTAAATGCCAGGCAAACACCTGTCTTGTTTTCTCAAGCTTTTAAGAACTCCTCATGTTAAGCTGCTTTCATAAATAAAATAAAAAAGAATTAGGTCACTTTTGATTTTATTATCTATTTGAACTGATGCTTTCGTTTGCTGTGCTAGCATGTAAGTTCCCTCCCTCTTTTTTTTTTACAAAATACATTTACTGTTTCTTATTACTTTGGTAGTATGAATAATGTTGAACAGGCAGAGTATAAATGCCGTTAATAAAATAACTAACTGTAGTATGTGACTATGCTATAGCATAGATGGGAAACTTGTGGCATGGCTAGTTTGGTTCTACAGTATTTTGGCAGATTATCCTTTCTTCAGTTAAAAGAAAGTGTTTTCCCCCCTGAATATTGAGAGGAAAGGTACTTCTTGAGTTTGCTTGACCCCAGCTCCCATTGGATGGGAGAATGATGGGAGTTGTAGTCCAACAGGACCTGGAAGATCATAGTCCCCCACCATAGCACTACAGTTTAGTACTAGCTTTGCATATTAAAAGAGGCAAGCATGTTATCTTGCATATGCCAAAGTAATAGTTATATACCTGGGTTTGCAACTTTTATTGCGTGGAACGTGGTAACGTTCTCTCAAGGGCACTACAAATGGAAAACTAGTTTATATATCAACATTTCCCATCCTAGGGTCTCCAGATGTTAGAATCATAGAGTTGGAAGTGACCCTGAGGGTCATCAAGTCCAACCCCCTGCAAGGCAGGAATACTAAGTTAACCCATATGGAGATCAAACCTGCAACCTTGGCATTATCAGCACCACTCTCCAACCAACTGAGCTATCCAGGCTGACTTAGTTTTGCATGTGCAGGAGACTTCTGGCATAGGGATTTGTAATGGGCGTGAGGTGGTTGCTCATGAGTAATGACGCTGGAATCCAACCTGGCTTTTTACAGGTTTATTGTGCATACAATGTATCGCAGAATCCGGGAGTGCCCCCTGCCTGCTCCACCCCCAGCATAAGAACTTGGGCACCCCCAGGCGCCGCCTCCCCTCCTTGCGTTTGACGCCTCTGCGCAGCTGAGAGAGAGACGACTTACGTCGCCCCTCTCTCTCTCTCTGAGCCCTCTTGGTGAAGGTGGTGCAGGAGCTCCTCTCTAGCATCGCTGAGCCCTCTTCCCACCTCTCTTCCTCTTCCTCCCCATTGGACGACTCGCTGCTACCTTGGCTGGAAGAGGTACTGCTGGAGAGGAGGGGCCGGGGATCCCTGTAACCCGATCTGGCATTCCCCACCTCCTGCGGACCCTTTGGGAGCCCCCTGATAGGATTCAAAACATCTCACCCCCTGTACATGTTTGACGCTTTATTTTTTTAAAAAAATTGTTTGACAGTGGGATTACCTTTTGTGGTGTTATATAAACAGTGGTTCAAACTACTGTAGTTACAGTATAATCAAAATATTCAGCTGTATCAAAAACCCAAAGTACAGAAGCAATTATCTTATTCCAGATGTTATAAGCTTTCATCAGAGAAAAATAGGGTGCACATGCCATGTAAATCTCAAAGAGTTGTCTAATTTCTATTCCGTGACCAGCCACCAATAAACTCCATACTCAATTACTTAGCTCATTAATACAAAAATAAAAGCAGAAGTTCTGCCCTGTGACAGCTGCTTAAAGGCTGTAGCTGGCATTATTGATTGTCATTTAATGAAACTCTTTCAGCAACATATAGTAACTAAAAAATGCAATCAAAGTAACAATGTTCCTGATCCCAAGAACAGGTTTCATCAATAGACATGACAAAACGTAGAATGCCAATTGAGTTATACTGCAAAGCTTGGGTAAAGCAAAAGTGTTAGGTGATTATTAGCAACATTTTAAAAATGGGTGAAATTGAAGTCCGTCACTTGATGACACCGCTGGAGTGTGAGCTAAACCTGTCACTACTGATCCCAGAACACTGGACAGAGGTAGGTCCCGATCACCCTGAAATCTGAGCCAGGGGCTTGAATAATAAGATAACTTAAGGAAGCTCGTGGGAGGTAATATCTACCGGTACTGCTGAAAAGCCTCTCCACAATGCACCCTTCAACAAAGTGGAATGAGGCACAGGTGGAGCATTGGGGGGGGGGTGTATTTCCACCAATGTCCTTACGTTGCCTTCACTTAGATTCTGAGCCCAGTGTGGGGCAACCCCCCTCATCCCATCCCACATTGTTCAATAAAACAACCAAGCCCTTAGAAGTTTTTTCAGGGACTACATGTGCCTGGAGGGGTCTGGGGAGACAAGGAACTTTCTTTCCAGCCCCTCACATGCCCTGACAATTAGTTTCAGAGGGTTGAAGTATCCTTTGTCAGGGGGAGGAATAGAAACAATGTTTCTAAGAAAAGAAACACTGTGCAAACAGAACTCCACTTGCGCAAAACTGGATACAATCCTGCAATTACTGCTGTGTCTCAAATGGAATATTCACTAAAAGGGCCAGCAAACCATTTCCGCCAAGAAATTCAAAAAGGGAAATCACCAATTTGCAATTACAGGATTCTCATGGGCATGGCATTAGCAAATTTACAACATCATATATTGAGGAATATTAAAAGTGTGTATTGGAAGAGGTTATCACCCATAATTAAAAACACAATTTGTAAATAGATAAAGCTGTTATTATTTGTATCATATTCAGGAAGGAATAATACCTGCTTATAAAGCCATCCTCGTCGAACAACAGGTGCATTGGGATTCCTTTTTATTGAATTTGACCTCTTTCCAAAATTATGAACTTTCTTTGAAGAGCGTGATGTCTAAAAAATAAAATTAAAAGGATTAGAAAATGCAATGCCAATATCTTTTACAATGAATAAATACACATGTTGCTCCTCATCATGTGATCCCCTCAGGACTTGTTAAGAAACAGCTTTATTCTGTTAGTTGGGTAAATAAGTAACTGCCTTGTAGGTTTTGCTGGTTTAGGCATTTCTTGAAGTTTTCTACAGAGGGAAAGAAACAAATCCCAGGACATACCAGGATCAAAACATTTAAATTGGGACTTAATAGGATATTACATAAACATAGCACTACTTTTTAAAAGGGCCAAAAATATTAAATGCAGTACAGATTCTAGGAAGAGAACTAAAAATAGAGAAGACAGACCTCAGCAGAAAATGAAAACAGGTTGGGGTGGGTTAAAATCACGAAGAGATTTGAATTTCCACTTGACTGTTTCAATTCTTTCTGTGTTGCGATTCGCACAAATACAGTAGACCAGCTCCATGGCTTCTATAATCTTGGACTTTTAGGAGTAGGCAGAGCATCTCTATTGGGTACATAGGTTACAAATTCAAGATGGCGATGGTCATGCCACTCTTTTGCTTAGCTCTTGACAAATTGGGAATCTAACACGGAGAAGATTATCTGCTAAATCAAACTTCCACAAGTTGCACATCACAGAAACCAGAATTAATAAGGGATTAAGTCTGTTTCACTCTGGTATTTTCCTGATAGCTGTTTTTGCAGGTCTTTGAGACTGATTGAAGGAGCAAAAGTGAACTGGGATGCAGGAGCATGAACCAGCAGGCCCACACTTAGAAAAGATGGATAAGGTTATGTTCAATCTCTCTCAAGTTGCCCTTGAGAAGCAAAGAACGGTGTACATCGTGTACTGTCAGCTACACCACTGATACAATGAATGCATCTTATTAGATGTTTGCTAGTGAAAGTACTATCCAGGGAATGTCTGGAAAGCACGGTCCATTGGCAAGGAGACAACAATTTATAAAGAGGTTTCAAAAAAACACTAGTGAAGGCCATTCAAAGCAGGGAAGGAAATGAATCCCCTCTCCCAGCACCTTTTAACTGGCACTGTATATCGGAGGCAATCTAATGTAAAACCAGAGGGTTAAAAACACACTTTCAAAAGTGTGAAATAAGCATTTTTGTGAGAGATTGGTTAAGACCTATATTAGATTAATGTGAAACCAAAGCAACTGAACAAAGCTGACTTTGTTCAGATCCTTCCCCCTTCTCTAGGATCATTCCTGGAGAGACAGTGGGATTGAGTTTTGGGATCACTCCTTTTAGGTTTCTTCTCTCACTGCAAAAATTGAAACCTTAATGGGCTGAAATAACAGCAGCATCTCCTATTTGGCCGTTCACATGTTTTTACAGTGAGAGGAGTGGGTTGGAGGGAGCATACCTGAGGTCTGCTACTGTTCTCTTCGTGGATACTATTCTAGGTGCAGTAGAACTGAAATATGTGGAACAGCGCCAAAGAGGCAGAAACAACTTTTTAAAAACATTCTTAAGATAAATACTACAACTTGCAAAACTTGAAGAAAAGTTAGAGATACTGGTTAAAAATCCAGCAAAACTATTGAAGAAAGTGCTTAACAGTTATGTTGCACTTTCCAGAACCTATTAATACCCTGACATGAATTAAATGCCAACGTTTGACCCACTCCGTAACCTCAGCTCTTTGTATCGTGTATTCTCATAACTCTACTAGAAGACTATGCTCACTTATGTACAATCAAGCTCCATTAATTTTTATAACTATTGCATATATTTCTGTGACATACAGTCCATTAGAGAGCTGATTAGTGATCAATGTCTTGCAGCATGTCTCAAAGTAAAAGTGATGTGACTGAACAAGCCTGCTCATTAAGCAAGAAAGGCTACAAGAGCAGTGGTGACACCCCACTGTTTTTCTAATCTATCGGAGGATGCTAAGCCTTCAGGAATAAATAATAAATGGAATATGACAATCAAACATCTGTTGGGAACTTGGGATATAAACTTGCTCACTTTTGTACAAGGAACAACATGGAACTCAAAGTGAATCTTTACAGTCACACACATCTTACCCACAACTGTGAATATGCATTACAGTAACTGAATCAGTGCACTGTTAATTTTCTTCCGATTCTAGCTAACAGAACCATTCAAGGAACTCAAATACTCAGTGGTATCAAGTAAATCCTAGCACCCCCCACCCCATATACAAGAAGAGGTGTGCACTTTTATGGTGTGAAGCAGTACAGACCTTGTTTTCCAACTTGTGTCTTACTTACTTGAAGATAATGGGCATGCACAATACTAGATCATAGAATTGTGGAGCTGGAAGGGACCACAAGGGTAATCTAGTCTGACCCCCTGCAATGCAGGAATCCTTTGCCCAACATGGGGCTCGAACCCACAACCCTGAGATTAAGAGTCTCATGCTCTATCAACTGAATTACATAAAACTGCAAATGTACTGCTTAGTGTTTAAAGTAGACTTGACTGTCAGCAGTCTTCCCCTTCGTGTGCTAAATTGTTTTAAGCACTTTCTCAGAAGATGGTTTTCTGAAATGTGGACTAACATAGTGAAGGGTTTCTGAATCTGCAAACAATTATGTGGTTGCAGAGGAAGGATTTTCCATGGCTTTGAACCTCCTCACTGGAGGTTATATGAAACCAGTAGCAATACTTAAAAAATGCTTCCAATCTGCCAACAATTTCTGAAGGCATGCTCACATTTTTTTCACCATATTCCTCCAATGCTTCTTTTGTTTTTGACGTTGGTACATCAGGAATGGATGGACATGCACCCAAGAAGTAGTTAAAGCAAAGCTTGCAATAAAATATGGGGCAAACAAACCTCTTTGTTACATTGTTGGAAACTTGGAAAAAAGTTATGTCTGGGGCTTCCCTGGGCAAGATTTTCTTCTCCTGGATTTCTTGGAGAGTTCCATTATACCAGGCATAGGCAAACTCGTCCCTCCAGATGTTTTGAGACTACAACTCCCATCATTCCTGACTACTAGTCCTGTTAGCTAGGGATGATGGGAGTTGTAGATCCATATGCATTCCAGAAAGAAGAACTTCACCAATTTGTGACCAAAAAATATCTCTAAAAAAAGTTTAGAGAGATGGAAGGTGAATAAAGAAAGCTGCCTCTTTTTATAGGTTTTAAAAAAATTTTAAAAAATTAAAGGACTTGTCAAGTTTGAAACATGTCGGGTCATTTTTGGAGAAAAAATACATTTGGGTATTTTTTCGCTGATTTTCTTCTGTTGAAGTAAAAAATAACTGTTCCCTAGGCTGGGGTCTCTGCACTGGGAAAGCCAGTCAAAGGAGGCTAAGTTTTTGGATCCTTGCTGCCATCCCTACCCAGCCATACACAGCCTCTTCTTAGGTGGGCTGGGGAGTGTGATGATCAGGTTCTGTTTTGTTGTATGAACTTTATAAGGCACTGTATACCTGCTGCTGTGGACTAGGAGGGTTTTCCAACCATAGGTGCTTGCCTTTAGTCTAGGGTTGCCATATTTCAAAAGTGAAAATCCAGACACAAAAGTTGTTGAGCTTTTCAGGGTGTGTGTGTGTGTGTGTGTGTGTGTGTGTGTGTGTAAAGTAGCTGGGCACTTTCTTTCTTTCTTTCTTTCTTTCTTTCTTTCTTTCTTTCTTTCTTTCTTTCTTTCATTCTTTCTTTTTTGAAACAGTACAAGCCCCTCTCCAGCACTGCCACTCCGGGAGCCTTTTGGCTGAAGAGAAGAGTACAAATGCTATAAACAAACAGATAGATAAACAGACTTCAACCTGGAAGAAGATCATGTAAAGAGGGTCCAGATCATATTCAGGGGCAGCGCCTTGCTCCACATATCCGCCTCCCCTTTCTGCAAATGTATGAACTGGGGCATTGCAGATATAATCTAGAAAACACGACTTTAATCTCCAAAGATCTAGATCTAAGTTTTTCCTTCTCCTCCCAGAAACTACAAATCACATCTTCTAGTGTTGTGTGTTTCATATGAACACACTCTTCCACAGTGGCCATAATAATTTCACTGGGCATCATCCTTGTAAGTCATGCTGATTAATACAGTAGGGAGGCTAAAAGAGCCAATACAGTACAAGTATACATTACAGCATGCCCCCTTTGTACTTTGTTTATTTAGTGCTGTTGCCTTCACTCATCAAGAGGATGAGACGCTGACAAACTAATGAAAATATATTCCCACTTGGTTGCACATTAGATGTCAGTTGCATTTGACGCCTGACCTACTTGACAGTGTGTTGCTGCTGTTATGAGTTCCAACATTCATGAAAGTAGGTAAGGTGAACTCTAGTCTAACCTTCAACGGTGAGCAACTGTATGGGGGACAAGGTTTCAATGATAATCCATGCAGCTCTTTTTCAAACAGTAACAAGAAGTTCAGAGTTCAACCAGAACTTATCGTCAAGAATCAGAAGCCCAAAGCTTTAAGCATACCGTAGTACCTGTGGTCACCAGGGTTTGTCCAAACCCAAGGGACAAGGTCCTATGCTGCACCCTTGAAACACAGTACAATGTCCATGACAAACCAAAGGGCTTAGAGGTGAGCAGAGTCTTGCTGGCTTTCTCTATGTTGCCTGTTGCATTTCTAAAATTCCAGTTGCCCACTGGGTGCAAAAACTAGCTTCCACCCACATTCAGGGCCTGGAAGGAGCAGAAATCACCAAGAGTGGAGGTCAGCCATCCCTCTCTGCAGCTCCTGTATTGCAGCCCCGTCTGACAACTTGCCACGGCAGGGTGGCAGCGTGTGAGCACAATTGTTGAATCTGTTTGGATAGCAGCTCTGCAGAACTGAAATGTATTTTAAGCCTCAGCACTGAAGAACAGCCATAATATGTTTTGCTTTACTACTTTGTTAAATTCAGAATTCAAGAAAAAGCAGCACAATAACTTATTTTGATGGACAGTCATAGGAAGAATACAGCTTTATGGAGTTTCATGAGACACACACTGGAGATAAAAAATATTATTAATTTTCCCCTCAGCTAGAATGGAACACACACTTTTCTTTACAAGAGTTAGGAAGTAGGTCTCAGGTTTGTTCTTAACAAGAACATTGAACCTTCTAAACTCCATCTCCCCACCACACAGCTGATACAGTTTCAAATGAACTAAGCCCATCTAATCAATCAGTTGTGGCAGAACATTCCAAAGCAAGATGGCTACAGGATAGCAGTGAACTTGAGGCACATTAATGATCTCCAAGGAGAAATCACAACCCTTCATCTCTCTTCATTCTGTATTACCACCAGCAGCAACTGGAAATATGATATAAAAGCAGGCAGCCACGCAGGCTCTGGCTATTTACAGAAGCAGGAGAGGAAACAGAGCTTGACCTCATGCTGCAGTTTAAAGTATAGGGACACTTCTGCGAGGCACTCATTTGTGTCAAACTATCATATGGGAACAATTAAGACACTAGAAAAAGATGTATGTGTTGAGTGGCCCAGCAGCACAAGTGCTTTTTCTGTGAGCTAAATGAAAGTATCAATCATTCTCATGTGGACACTTTCAGCCATGAAAGTGACTCTCCCATCTCATTAGATTGCAATATGGGGGAATAAAAAGATAGAGACTGCCCAGATGTCAACATTAAAATCTGGACACAAAAAAGCTCAAATCCTGCACTGTAGGTGGTGTAAAATCCAAATGAGCTGGAGAACCAAATTCCCCATCCAGTGCATCACCTGGAGATGCATATACAATTATTTCTGTTTTTATAACTCCAGGCTGTGAATGCCATGCACACAAATGAAGTGCCAGAGGTCTCTGCCTTGAAAATATTACAGTCAAAAATTCAACAAAGAGGTAACATAGGGAGTAGATGTGGATATCTAAGTCATACATATTTAAGTGTGTATGGAGTGTTAGGGGAGGGGTAGTACCTCTGATGGGGGACATGTCATGCTCCTTCTGAGGTAGTCTGTACGCCTTTGGTCCTCACCCTGCACTCAGCTATCCTCTGTGACTCCTAGAAGCTGTCAGTAAGCAACAGCGGCCACATGCTGGGAATGGTTTCAACTGGCTTGCTAAACCAGGTGAGGGTAGCCAACAGGTCTCAAACCCTCTGTGAATGATGTACTGCACCTGCATGCAAAAACAGGCTTTGGCAGATTGAGTGAACAAAACTAATAATTAGTTCAACGGTCAAGAAGGTTGTTTCTGCACTTGCCGCAGAGGGAAGTGAGGGGCAGGTGGAGCTAGTCAACCTGGGAAGGTAGCTCATCTAGGAGATGGAAAACTGATGTTTTCAGACATTTTTTATTTCAAATTAAAATCACAGGCCTAAGTGTCTTTAAAGCATGCAAACAAGCTTTGGTTATTTCTAGAAATGAGTTGAGAAATGTTTTACCAACTAGCTGAGTAATTTTAGACTAATAAATAATGTATGTTGGCTGTAGTAACTTACTCTGCCCAGAGGACTCATTGGATGTGCAGCATAATCTGATGTCAAATTATAGTGTGCAGCTTCACTTATCATGTTTACTTGCCGGTCTTTCTTTTCTTCAGATGACATAGTTGCTGCAGTCCTGAAAATAGAATATGCAACAAGATTAGAACCTTCTGTGTATGTAGACTGCTATTAAAAAAGCATCCGTAGCTTTCCTTTCGTAAAGGGTATATATATGCTATTCATACAATTTCCCAAATGCTGCAGCAGAATTGTGCGAATTTTTAAAGAAAAAACTATGTTGTTAAATTATGTTTTGTGGATTCTCAATAGAGCAGCCTCTAAAAATAGAACAACTGCAATCTAGACAATTTATTTACATACATGCATGACATTATCCCTAAGGTATAGTGAAGCTTTTGGTTTCTTTTCCAGAGGATCTCCCCCCTTTCGTTCTCCTACTTCCAGCACTACCTTCTCATGCCTGCATGAGTACTGGAAAAAGAACAAAAGGGTTTCTGGGGGTTTTCTGGTTGTTATTCTGTCTCTCACAGCTATAACAAACCTATCATTAAAATTATGGACTGGTCATTTCTTCGTCAGAGGGCAAACGGGCAAATTTAGCAGGGGATCAAATACTTCCACCCCACCCCCACCTCATTGTATGCATGTCTGTGGACCACTTCCTAAACGCAGGGAAAGCAAGGAAGTATTCAGTCTTTCTTTTGCTATGAGGTCATGACATTATGTAATATAAAAGACAGACTGACCTACATAAGGGCATTCTTGGCTACTTGGAATGTTTGAAAAATAACATGCAGTCATCTGGCCAGTCAATTGATAATATTTGACTGGTCAACTGACTGGCAGTTCCACACCAATGTGAATAGCTGTTAAATTCTGTATTCATTAAGCAAAACAATCACTTACTGTTCATTCACAACAAAAATGCAGTTGTCCTGCGATGGCTGCCCTGTGACTGGATGCTTGCAAGTCACTTTTCGTTCATTGTGACTGTGGGGAGACAAAGTAGAGGAAATACATAAGCACATCACTCTTTTCTATGCACAACTGCAAAATTCAGAAACAGCAGGCAGGCAGCTTCATCATGGCATTAATTAGTGCATACGTGCAGCTTCTCACAGTGATACAGTACCAACAACTGATGATACTTGAGGCAGGATATTTTTATTTTAAACTCAAGCGTTTGGCAATCCTTTAGAGCTTAGCACAGAACATTTGTGGTAAGCATTCCCTCTCTATCCACATTAAGCCTGGATATAGTTAGAAGTTTATTTTTTTAAGGTCGCGGGCTAATGTTTTAACCCACGAATGAATATAACCAGTGTGAGCAATGGCTATCAACACAAGTTTTGATGGACCATACTCCGGGCTACATGAAAAATAAAGGCAGATCTGGGGGGGGGGGGCAGGTATCATTACAAAATTAAAGGGGGGGGGATCTTGAAAGAAGAATGAGAAGTCAGCTGGTTTGCCACAGACTGATCAAGTTGATCATGATTCATATTCCTCATGAATACATCCCCTATTCAGATTTGTTCAGCAGAAGCCAGTTCCTGTTTATATACATACATACTTAGTGGGGAAAATAATATATTCATACATTAAATGTGTGTGTGCCAGCAAGCACAAAACAAAAATATTTGTAATAAAGAAGCGCAGAAACCCAGATGACACTGGTAGAGCTGGCAAAGCACAGTGGTTAAGAAAGTGTATTAACTTTTAAGGCCATGGTTCAAATCTCATCCTGGCTATGGATTCACTGCATGTCACACCTTTTCAGCCTCTTTATTGGAAACAAGTAGATAACAATCAGCCTACCATGACAGGATTGCTTACAATGCCCTTGTTCATGTGAAATGCTAGCTCAAATTATGACAAGCATGCCAGTGCACAGGGAGAAAGAGGTGCCTACTTTGCTGTTCCCCCACTCCTGCAGTACTACCATCTCACCCCAATCTCATTATTGTTTGCTTCATTCCAAACAAACCACAAACAGCAGCTGCAGTCCCCCCTCCCCGCCATGGTACCAGCCTAATGGCCAGGCTTACTGTTACATGGCTACAAGGTCAATATACAAGTAATGCTTTGACACTTCAGGAAAACTAGAAGGCTGTTCACATTTTTGTTTTACTGGTTGAAAGTACTCCCAACTCTGCAACACACTTGTATTGATATCAAAAGTCTTTTTCGGGGCTGACATCCTACTTGGAAAAATTCAGTCTAGCATTTTCCAGTGTTTTGCAAAGTTGTACATGGCACTTATAAACGGCGTTTCCATGCGCTCTGGCTTCCGTCATGGTGTCCCGTTGTGCCATAAACGGTTTAGTTATGCTGGCCACATGACCCAGAAAGCTGTATGCGGTCAAATGCTGGTTCCCTTGGCCTGAAAAGCGAGATGAGCACTGTACCCCATAGTTGCCTTTGACTGGTCCTTTACCTTTTTATATTTACCTGCACATTTACCAATTTTTCTGTGACATTGTTCAGGCTTAGTCATTAAAATAAAAATCTGCATTTGATATGCTGCTCACCTTCAAAAACCCCTGGAGACTTACCTTCAGCAAGATAATCCTAGCAATTCCCTGGTTGGTACTTTTGTTAAAACTCTTTAGATCTTAATCACTTTGCAATTTCACACAGTCATGCTCTAATCATAAGTCCCGTTCCACACAAAAACCTACAGTACAAAATTAAAAGCTTTGTTCCTTGGCAAGAAGCATGATAAATACCACTTATAATAAATGCAAAGGGGTGAACAATCAGTTTCTTTTAGAACTTATATCCCTTATTCAGAAAGGCAACGTTCAGGGATTTAAAGGTTCCCACAATGCCTACCAGTACTATGATACATAAAAGATGGGGCGACTTTAGCCCTGGCACTGAACTTGGCTAACAATCACAATTGTCATGTGTTTAGATTTAATGCCTGATGAAGTTTCTTTTGGGAAACTGCTTCTGCATCCTGAGTATATCTGAGTATCTTGGCTGTGAGTCTTGAAAGACCTGCACCCTGCCCTGGGTGGGCGGAGCCCTGACTGACTCCAGCTACAAAAGCTGAGGCTGCTGGACAGAATATTGGATTAGGATAGTGTGTCTTTTTGGGGATGCTGCTTTTATTGATATTTTTTGTATCTTTATTTTTAGATCTTATTATGATTTATGTGGAAATTGTTCAATTTGGTTGTGTTTGTGTGTATGTTTTTTCTTAATAGAGGGGAACAGAAAATCAATCAATTCCTAGGATTAAAATCTGTAAAATCCTTAACTTGTAAAAATATATAGTCTTCTAGTCTAGAACAATATGGATGTGGTTCATACACTGGTCCAATTTGTACTTATTTGAAATTTATCAAATCTTATCTCTTGTAAAGAGTTACCTTCAATATGCATCAGGAATAAAGAGCAGCATATTCTTTCCATACAGCTATCACCATGGTTCTTATAGGATCGAATAATTCAGAAATTTCAACACCACAAATAGGAATGTGGGGAATCAGGGTCTCTTTCACACGCAGGTGACCCAACAATGACACAAGGCAAGGCAGCCACAGATTTTGCGTGACATAAATGGCAAGAGAATAGAAGACAAGCAGATCTGTCCCATGGAGTAAAATCCTCTAAGACATTCTCCAGTGTAAGTTCCACTGAAACGAATGAGAGCTGTCCTAAATATATTACCATGTGGCGTTCTTATTGCTTATTAGGAGGGAGTGCTATTTGAATTTTCCATTTCTGGTACAGTACTACAGTAGTTTGTTCCCACTTTCCTCATTCATGCCTGGGTGCTGGAAGGTAACCCTAGGTGTTTGCTGTTATGCTCATTTAACCTCACTGTTCCAGAATGCAACAGCAGTCCTGCCTTCTGACGTCTGCACACAGTTGAAAGCAGAAACATGACAAGTCAAAGCATTAGCTACGTGACAGCCATGAATACACCCACTGAAGACTGGGATGAAAACCTGTGCTTACTGTTGGGAACAGTAGCTTCTGTGCTACATCTTGACAACACCATTTTAAAAGAGGTGTAGAGGTGTGTGTGTGTGTGTGTGTGTGTGTGTGTGAAAGAGCAAGTAGATTCTTAAGGAAAGGGGAGATTATATTCCATACACAAACCAAAGGTAGGAGAAATTATTCTTAGAAAACCCGCTATCTTTATGATCAAGTGTTATGTACTGCCACATATTCCTGAACATTAAAGCATAAATGTGGAATGCACAGATTTTCCTCAGATGCAAAGAGGGTGATTCCCCTATTTTATTGTAATTTTGTCTGCTTTATTGTCTACTGTAAGCTGCCTTCAAAACCATAGAAGGAGGCTTTTCAAAAACAAAGTTCCAATTTAAAACAATGGAAGAAAAAGGCCCTTAATGTGGATTAACTTGTTGATGTGTTCACTCCAGGCCACTGTGAAGCCAGAAAAGCTTCATCCATCTTGCATGGTGGAATACTGTCACATCACAAGACATGAAGTGGGTACAATTACAACACAGTGCCTACAGGATGGGGCCATGAATGCTGTCATATTATCCACATATGAGGCAGATGCTGAACACACAGACAAACATTGCATCTCTCTCTGAGAAAACAGCCAATGCATGTTACAGTTCAGAGTAGAAGATTGCAATTGTATGCATAGGTACTTGTAAGGAAGCCCTGCTGAACTGGGTAGGATTCCTAAGTAAACATGTGAAGGACTGGGTTATATGTCAGATTTGGGCCCAAAGACGTACTCAGATACAAAGTCTGACACATTCAGTTCAAGGGCATTTCAAGGGCATATGTTAATGCATGCTGATTGATTCAAATATAATGATCACCCAGTAAAGCTGCTTTTTAAAAACACATGTGTGGGTGTGCATACAGGGTTATTTTGGTTCCCTGAAAGCTGAATTTCTTTCACTATTTTAGTGTATGTGTTCAAACAGTTTTTCAGCAGTGTGCAGAAACATCAACACACAATTCTCATTTTCACAGCATAAGAAAAGGCATTTGTTGATATCCAGAATCTATACTGGTGAAATCAATATCGAAAACAACACCGTCTATCTGAGTAGCTATAGTTAACCATATAACTCAGTGACCCACAAATAACTTCACTGTAAGGCTATAGAGGCAATCACTTCACTAATTAACAGTAACCAATCTGCTTTTGATTTGAATATTCGTGTTCCACTTGCACAACTCAAAACTGCAATTCCACTTTCCACTGTGCTCTTATTCTAGACACATTCCTAAAGCTTCCTAAGAAAAATAATTCAAAAGCCTTCCGAGACACCTTGCTTGTTCTGTTAGGTGAACTGCAGCCCAATTCTGTGCTTCATTGCACAACACATAATTCTAGAAGGTTCTCTTGCTGGCTAATTAAATTTATCTGCCTAGAATTCAAGTTTAGAATTCCCTCTTCTAAAGAGTAAGCATTTATTCTCTCATTTCTACATACCCTTTTAAATTATATGAAATCCACTTAGACTACCATTCCCTGGGCTAAACAGCTTTCTTTTAGTAAATTCATATATCATCAACATGAAGAATTAAAGAACCCAAGAGATAAATGAATGTAGAGATGCATTTTTATATTTTCTGTTATTGAAGGTCATTACATAAAATATTTGGTAGCATGAACAAGTTAAGAACAGAAGGCAAGCTCTTAAAAATATGCTCATAGATCCAAAAATCCAGAATCCTCCAAGGTATTTAATTGGTATGCAAGACTATTCTGCCACAAATCAATATGTAAGTGGTGCACTTCACTCTCACACACAGGCACATGAAACCTTCAAAAATGCACAGCTGACTAAGACATGTCTTCACCAGAAACTAAGTGACAGCTCACATCATAAATCCTTTCACCTGCAGGCTCTTAGTTATGAGGCTACTGACTCAATATTGCATTTTAGCACAAGACACTGGAGTCCAAATTCTTTGCAACTACACCTATATAACACATGAATATGGAAAACTGCCTTGCACTAAGTCAGACCACCATCTATACCAGTATTATCTATACTGGCTGGCAGCAGTTCTCCCTTGTATCAGCCAGGGACGTTTCCAGTCCTTCCTGGCCATGCCAGAAATTGAACCCGGGATCTTCTGCATGCAAAGCAGATGCTCTACTGTTCTTTTTGATCCTTAGTCCTTAGGCAAATACACATTGCATTCCTCAGATGTGAACCCTGACCGCAAGGCCTGGGCGACTCACTCTCACCTTAACAATATCCCCAAGTTCAATGCTTTACTTATTTCATATAAGTAACTGCATGGCAACCATTCACCTAAACAAGATAAAGCAAAATGGTGCCTGAGGATATTCAGTAACTTGGAGGGTTAATCCTTAAGGCTCAAGTGCAGCACTGCTAGATCAGACCAAAGACTTCTGCTTTCCGCAGGGGACAAATGGATGCCTCCATATGCTTAATGAGTTTAAGTATAATTTTCATTAAGAAAACAAGGATAATTTTTTATAAAGTATTTTCTATTAATCCTGCAATGCTCGCTACATTTTATATTTTCCTCCACATTTACTCCAGAACTAAATTGTATGTTAGTTTAAATACCACAAAGACATTTCACTGTTTTTACAGTAATTTCATATAATAATAGATACACAATTGCAGCCCTCCTCCATTTACAAATTCATTAGGAATGTGAGGCCTAAAATTAAGAAGGCAGAGTCAAGAAGCGCCAACACAACCAAACCCCAGCACACCAAACTTTCCATTCCTTAAGGAGTAAAAAGTCAGCAAAATTTATTGTTATTTTTGTTCTTTGCCCCAACATTTCTTTTTCAATAAAACAAATACAATAGATGGAAGCTAATAAAATATTGCTTGAAGACAGGAAAAAATGTAATATAATATATTCATATCTACTACCAGTAAGGATGTGGTCTGTGGCTGCACAAGCTCCTTCCATTTCCCAAAAAATGTCACTCTATATTGCACATGTAAGCATTTGCATTCAGCTGAACATATGAACTTTTCCCCCAATTAATCTATTTAAGAAAACAGTTTGAAAGCTTTCTGCAGAAAAGGTTTTCCTGGAACGTGGATTACTATCAGGCTCCCCAATTAGAATGCTTAACTAGAAAGGTAACAAAAGAACATTATAAGGAACACCAAAGTAATTGAATTCTCACACAAAGGTACTCATTTTAGCTGTTGAACATCAAGTTTTGAAATCCACATTAATCATCTCTCTGGCTCCCACACAATTTCACATGCACACCTATGATAATAGATTTCCAATTTGCTGGAGAGAATTGAGGAATATAATCTAAGGAGGTGGCAGCTTGCCATTTGATCTAGTTAGGCTTACTTCTTTATTCAAGGGACCAGTTTGCCAAAAATGCTTAACAATAACTGTAAGACTTGGAATACTTAACAAAACACCTGTGTAGACACATAAGGAAGAGTACAGTGTGCTCAAATGTCACCCCAGAAACATATATCTGAACTTCTAGCACAAGGGTCCCTCAAAACAGAACGATTGCTACAAAACTATCCAATATATGGAATATCTACTCTCTCTCTCTCTCTCTCTCTCTCTCTCTCTCTCTCTCTCTCTCTCTCTCTCTGTGTGTGTGTGTAAACTTGCATTAGGGTAAGCACAAGGTCTGGTGGGAAAGGGGGAAAGGAGGGAAATAATGAACTGACACAAATCATTTCTACCCATGTACAGGCTTTATACTAAAATATTTCAACAACATGGTAGGGAATTTCTGGCTTATACAAGAACAACTCATTCAACCATCCCTGGAAATGACAGAAAAGCAAAATTCCACATATAAAAACAATACCACATATATAATTTTCTCAGATACCCAACATTGTTCCTTAACAGCACACTGCACACCTGCAACATCTTGTTCAGGGTTAACAATTTTATCTAAATGAACCACTATTTTTTCTCCCATTCTGCCTGTTACTCCCAGCAGCCTCTTATATGCCTCTAGTGAACTACCTCTTTGCTAAGAACTAGGGCTACAGCTCCCAAGCAGTAAACCTGATAAAGGAATAAAAGGTGACGCATAAACAGCCTCTTGGTAAACATTTCCAACATTCACTAAAATATAATTATGATTTGCTTATAGATAACATACAGAGCTTTATTACTGGAAATATTAGAAGATAGATTTTCAAACACAAAGATAAGCTTGACAAGCTTGTTCAGAACAAAGAACAACTAATTCAATGCTGTTAAGAGATATTAAAAAGAACACAATCAACTTGGAAGTGTGTTCCAATATATTTCTATATATATGTTAAGTGTTTCCTTGAACCTGATTTTTTTTGGGGGGTGGGGGGGAGTTACCTTCCAAACGAGATTATTTCAAATTTACAACATTTTACCAGGAATGAAAAGTAAATGCATCACAGCCTACAATGCAATAATTTACCTAATGTTATAGTCAGAACATCTCACTGTATAATTACAGGAAGAGCAATCTATCTACTGAATAATTCTAAATGTTTCTTTTCTAAGATATCCAAGAGCTGTTTTACCATATATTTAGGCATATATGCTTTACAGCACAATTCTATACATCTCTGCTTCAGAAGTAAGTCCCATTGAATTTAATAGGGCTTATTCCCAGGAAAATGGATAGGATTGTCTTATGATCAATGAGTGCTCTCTCAATGTAGGGCTGATCACTTGCTTATTTTACTGCAGTATATTTACCAGAGCTTGAAAAAATCTAGTATTTATTTGTTTAGGTAGATAAGATACTTCATACATGTCTTTACAACAAACATCACATAAAAGCCCTCAAGAGCAGTTTACACGTGCAAATTCACCACCAGACATAAATTTATTCACACATCAGTGTGTGATGTCTGCCAAAAATCTTCCTTTCCCATTGGGAATATAATATAGATGACCAAGCTCCCCTGGAGAAATACAAATTCACACCAGGGTTGCATGCATCTTTACAGTCTTTCTACAACTGCAAGAACCAGACAGAGATTTTGTATCATCACACATTACCCCAGGCACAGTTTGATAAACCTGATGGTCCCTCTCCTCTTTGATGAGCACTGTATGCTTCCTTCAAATTGCTGAATTCCCTCAAATTGCTAAATTGCTTTCCCTTTCATCCCCATTCTCCAGGAAGGTGCTATGTTAGGTCAGCTTTTACAGAAAGAGCCAACCTAAAAGGAAGGGAGAGGTAACCACATTGCTGTAACTATGAAGAAGTGTCTTATTCCCCTCCCATTTTTTCCTGCATAGAGAATTGCGAAGAAATGGAAAGAGACTTATTTCCTGCATATTCCCTCCGTGTCATGCCTTGCTTCAGGTTCTTGCAACAACCCAATGCAGAGGAAGAGAAACAGAAGAAATAACAAGTCCGTTTTGTGTGTGTGTGTGTGAGAGAGAGAGAGAGAGAGAGAGAGAGTGAGTGAGTGAGTGAGAGTGAGAGTGAGAGTGAGAGAGAGAGAGAGAGAGAGTGTTTAAGTAAGTTTATCCATGTCAACTATTAATAAGACTGGATATATTCCAATGATGTTTTAAAAAGGTATCTCAGAACATTGTGTGGTGCCTCTCAAAGGCATCTTGAGATGTAAGAAAATAAGGCAGGCTGTATTTTGGCAACCATTTTCTTAGTCCCTTGAACATCTTTGAAAACAAGCAGGATGAATCATGTTATAAAATTTAGTCTTAATTATAGCTTTTTAATGAGAAAATGACTTTCACAATGTGAATACCTGGAACCACAGCAGAGCAGTAAAAAGCATGAGCCCAACTGTCTGCTGACCCTTTGCTATTACTGCAGCTGTTCCAAAAGGTTAAGTACCATTTGGCTTCAGTGAATAATCAAGATCTTAATCAGCTACTAAACAGAGAACCTGAATTAATAGTTCTTACTTAGATGGGTTTCTAAATTCTGCTTTTGGAGGGTCATGGTGATTGGCAAGCCTGAATTTCTACTCCTAGATGGAAGCTTTGTTTGGCTTGTGGACATATGCTCTACATTGTCCCAAACTCAAATAATTTCAGGCCTTGCCTCATTCTCTGGATGAAGCCAAGAGATAATTGTTTTAAGCTTGTAAGAGACCATCTGGCTCTTGCACAAATCACTTCACTTCCCACTGAAATTCACCCACATTGGAAGTGGCATGAAGCAGCTGTTTAGTAATGGCTAGCAATAACACTGAGCAGTTCAAGTTGGGGAAGTAAGGAGCAAAGGTATCTCCTGCCTTATTTAACTGGAGGAGGGGGTGCTTAAATTTGATTCATGATGGCAACTCTTTTCAGAATATTTAAGGGACATTACAGTTCTAAATGCACTCAGGGCTACTTACTTACCTGCTATAAATGGAGTCAAACACGACTAAGACGACTAAACAAACATATACCCCAACCATTGTTCCTAGCAATCTTCCTATGGACTATAACCAGCACAGTGCAAATCTGAGAAATACATTCCTTGGGACAGTGACACTTTTAATAAAAAAATGTTTTTGAAATCTGAGAGGCATTAAAGAAAAAAATCTTTTGTTAGCCTTTTCTTATGATGTCTGTTTTATCACACATACAGAAGAACACAGTTGGATTACATAATAGAATCTAAAGGCAACTAATTAACGTTATAAATAGTGCAACTGTTTTTGGATCCACTTGCAACCTCTTTTGGAATATAGTTTTCCCAGCCTCAAAACATACAAAAAACCCAAAAACAATCTTCAGTATTTCTTTCACTGGTTAAGCAGATCAACATCATCTGTCTCTGAAAATATTCTCTTTATCATGATTGGCCAACAATATTAAATTTAAAAATTCAGCATAGTTTCCTCTCCAGCTTACTGTATTTTCATCCTTGCTTTTGGAAGGTGTGATGGATTACACCCTTGTTTGCTCAGACCAGAAGCAAACTGAAAAAAAGTATATTCTGTATCTCAGGATCTCTTTAATAGAGGAGTGTTTGCTAGAACCTCAACAGTTTGTTAATTACTTGAAAATCTGCCAGCATTAGTGCAGACTCATCCACTCTACATCAGCAGCAATATGTTAGTCACAGAAGGTCACATTTTCTCAGCCAAAGTGAAAATGTTGCACTGTTTTATTCATTAATGAGACGGGGAATAAATTAATTTTTAGATGTACTACTTAAGTGGAAATGCAATTCATACGTAGCTTGATTTTTCGTTTCTCCAGCATTTGCAATGGTTTTGAGATTTTTTTACACTATCAATTATACAATTTGTATAAATTTTACTAGATAGATAGATAGATAGATAGATAGATAGATAGATAGATAGATAGATTGTTCCTGGTGGTCCGGACACAAATGAAGGCATTGGTTTTTACATCTATCTCCCTACTGAGATTGGGCTCTTAATAAACTAAAAACATACAAAATGAATTTAAAAAGAGCTCTAACAAAGCACCATTGAGGATATGACAGGAAAGAAAATTAAAACAAGATACTACAAGCATTTGTAATGTTGAGGAATTATCTTGCATATTTTAGATTATCAATCCTTTCCACTACTAGCCTATGGAAAGCAACACATTCCACTACTTAATTTGTATTTTGAATCACCCTACAAAGAGAGACCTAGACAGCATCTTAAAAAGCAGAGACATGACCTTGCCAACTAAGGTCCGTATAGTTATAGCTATGGTTTTCCCAGTAGTGATGTATGGAAGTGAGAGCTAGATCATGAAGAAGGCTGATCAATGAATAATTGATGCTTTTGAATTATGGTGCTGGAGGAGACTCTTGAGAGTCCCATGGACTGCAAGAAGATCAAACCTATCCATTCTTAAGGAGATCAGCCCTGAGTGCTCACTGGAAGGACAGAAGGCTTCAAGACTTTCGTCACCTCATGAGAAGAGAAGACTTCCTGGAAAAGACCCTGATGTTGGGAAAGATGGAGGGTACAAGGAGAAGGGGACGACAGAGAACGGGATGGTTGGACAGTGTTCTCGAAGTTACCAACATGAGTCTGACCAAACTGCGGGAGGCAGTGCAAGACAGGAGTGCCTGGCGTGCTCTGGTCCATGGGGTCAAGAAGAGTCGGACACGACTAAACGACTAAACAACAACAAAGAGAGAGAGAACAATCAATTTGCAATGGTACCTTGGTTTAAGAACAGCTTAGTTTATGAACAACTTGGATTAAGAACGCTGCAAACCCGGAAGTAGGTGTTTTTGTTTGTGAACTTTGCCTTGGAAGCAGAACATGTTCCACTTCCTGTTGAGTGTGTTCCATTTGTAAACTGAGTCCCCCGCTGTTATGGGAAAGCATGCCTTGGTTTAAGAACGCTTTGGTTTAAGGATGGACTTCCAGAACAGATTAAGTTTGTAAACCAAGGTACCACTGTATGTGAAAATACGTCTTTCTTTACTGTCATTTCACAAAGTATACATGAGTGGAAAAATTAATTAGCCAATAACTGCAATAACTGATGTAAACAAATAATTCCAGCATGGTGATTCCAGAAGAAATAATACTAACCTCTCTTCTAGTTCCTAAAAGCAGCTCCCATACCGCTCTGCCAACAGGATCCAAAAGGGGACAAAGAGTAAAGTAAGAAGGAAGGAAGGAAGGAAGGAAGGAAAGAAAATGACAGACATAACCCAGATGGGAGATTAACTGCTACGAGTTCAGAATCACTTAGATTCACTCAGGTATTTCAAGAGACTGAATTGTCAAGGAATGCTGCCTAAAAGTTGCTTATTACAAGGTGGTCATCCAGGTAACAAGTGATTACTCATTTTTATAGAATTCTTAAACTTAAATCTTACTTTAAAAGTTTGCTTCAAAATTACAACATCTATCTAGTTTTTAGGGCTAGTTCAGAGCAGCACTATTAAGACTTTGGATGACTTTATATGATGTACATCAGCCTCTTATTCCCCAGCCAAAATACTGTAGTCAACTTTAAATTGAAACCCAGAGAGATTGGTATTCCTGCTAGCAGCAAGTGTTTAACCATTATGTGTTTTCACAACTCCACATCATGGCCCCCACATCTGTAAACCTTTAACTGCACCATGCCATTCCAAGTATTTTATAATAAGAATGTATACCATGTATTTACCAAAATAGGAACCAGCACTGAAGATAGCAATTACAGAATTCATTACTTTGCAAAAATATATGAACACAAAGAGAAGAAGGGATATAGAATTTGAGCTTCTAAACCAAATCCCAAGCCTGAATAATTGCAATACATTTCTACTAGCTTGCAAAATCACCAATAAAAGAAGTTTCATTTAAATCTAATTTTCAAGTTTTAATTCATGTATTTCTTGAACAAGCTTTCATATGAATTGCTTGCTATAAAAATGAAAATGTATTAGTTTATAATAAAACAAAATGTTTAGAAGCATCATTCTAAACATCTAATAATGTAGTAGTGCAAATGCCTTTTGCACTACATTTTTTTCTAGAGAAATGGGAGCAACTATGAAATTACAGTCATACCTCTGGATACAAATGCTGCGGGTTGCATACAACACAGGTTGTGAATGTGCCAAACCTGGACGTAACGGAATGGGTTACTTCCGGGTTTGGCGGTTTGCGCATGCGCAGAAGCGCCGAATTACGAGCCGCACGTGCGCAGAAGCGGGTTGCATACTGCTCATGTTTGCAACCAGAGGTTGTTGTTGTTTGGTCGTTTAGTCGTGTCCGACTCTTCGTGAACCCATAGACCAGAGCACGCCAGGCACTCCTGTCTTGCACTGCTTCTCGCAGTTTGGTCAGACTCATGTTGGTAGCTTCAAGAACACTGTCCAACCATATCGTCCTCTGTCGTCCCCTTCTCCTTGTGCCCTCCATCTTTCCCAACATCAGGGTCTTTTCCAGGGAGTCTTCTCTTCTCAGCAACCAGAGGTACCACTGTAATTATTTGTTTGGCTTCTGTTTTTACATATCATGGATATTAAGCAAGATCATTCATTTATTTGATGCCTATGTAGATTTCATGAAAGGGGCTGCAATGCATGCACAAGGAGTATGACCAGAGGGGCAAGCTGATGTTGCAGCTATTCCAATCTCTCCCCTACTCATCACAAATTCATGGATGAGAGGTTTCGCCATGCTGGCTAGGGATGATGGGAGCTATTTCTCAGAACATCTGGAGGACACCATGCTGGGTAACACAGTTTAGAGATCTGGGTATGAAATACAGCATGCAAACCAAAAGGACTGCTGGAAGTAATCAATACTCAAAGCTGATTCTCACATTTTCAGCTGAACCTATGAATATGCTGTGTAAGCAATCTTGCAGGAGTGCATCATATGCTCAGCACTAAAACAAAAAACCAAAGTTCTGAGACATGCATAAATTATGTAAAAATGCACACCTTCTTTTATATAAAGTAATAATATGTGAAGAGTGCTTCTGGATCAGACAAGTGGCCCATCGAATCCAGCATCCAGCATCCTGCTCACACAGTGGCCAATGAGAAACCCATGGAAAGCCTGCAAGCAGGACCTGAGCACAACAGCACTTTCCCCTCCTGTAGTTTCCACTAACTAGTTGCGTGCAGAGACCCCAGGCCCCGCAGTTCCCTTAGATAATAAACACACAAACACGAATATTTTAGGTTAATGGGATAAAATAGGCCACAACTTTATTGGTTACAGATGTGAGCGGTTTGGCTTAGGCGTTGGGTGAAACCATGCTATATCTTGACTCCTGTCCATCTGCAGGGAGTCTACTAAGGGTAAACCACCAGATGGGGGAGCCCAATGACATATGTGAAATCAGGGCACCCCACGGGTCCCCGTTGGGGTCATGCCACGACCCTAGCCCACACCCAGGCTTCGGACAGGTACCAAGCCCCCAAATTCCTTTAACAGGATACCCTTATCAAGGAGCGGCAGGCGGAGGCTACAACCTCCCCCCCCCCAACTAGTATTCAGAAGCAAACTGTTCCCAACAGTGAAAGCAGAACACAACCATCAAGGCTAGTAGCCACTGATAGACTTATCCTCTGTATTTGTTTAATCTTCTTATAAGCTAATCATGAGGACACACACAGCTAGAGGTGTAAAATTTCTGGAAATTTTGAAGCTCGGAAAAAACCACCTGTTTTGTTTCGGGGGAAAACGGATGTTTTTGAAAAATTAAAAAAAAATGCTACATTAGCATTTCTTTTCCAGATTGAAAGTCATTCTGTTACTTTAGAAACATAAAATATAACTATGGACAGTTTTCAAGGGGAATAAAGTTATCACACCTAGCATATTAAAAATATAGTGTATCCAAACAATTATTACAAGCAGAATTTACTTTTAAAACAATATTTATTTGTATTTGTAACAAATGGAGCAACAATCTCCTGAACTGTTTACTAGTTTATGTGGAACACACAAAAAACCCCACAAAACAATTTTTAAAAATCCAGAAGTAACAATTATTCATATTTCCGCTCCACAGTATTTTAAAAAACATTCACATAAAAAGAACTGAAGAAGGAAGTGGGACTAAGTTTCAATGAATGGGCATGAAATTTAAACAGAATCATTTTCTGAGCTGTAATGATCAGTATCAGTGTCAGTCTCTGCTTCTGCATCTATCTACTCTGTTGTGTCTGCCATTATCACAGTTATTATGGACTTCTAAAAACTGAAGGTTTGCTCTGATTGAAACAAGCTTCTCTACCCTTTTCTTCCAGTGCTTTGAGGCTAGTGAAGAGGAACAGAACCAATGCATACCACACATATGCAAAAACAAAACTGAAACCTTTTTCTTTTCTGGTGACAACAGCACCTCCTAAAGGAAGAAATGTATCTTGTTCTTACATTGGAGAGTTCAGTTTGTAACCTAGGACTTGCTTGTCCTCACAGAAATTAGAATAATCTGATACCATACATATTTTTAAGAAATGATTTATAAAATATTTGAACCCCTTATCTTAAAATATTTTATTCATCATGTTAAAATAAAACATTCCAGATGCACCTGAGGAGTTAATCCAGCATTCCTCCTGGTGAGTTTCCATTTTTTTGGGAAAAAACAAAAAAGGCTTCAGGAAAAAACCTGAGGGAAAAACCTGGTTCCCCCCCCCCCCGAATTTTTCCGGTTTCCCCCCAGGCCTTCACATTTCTACACACAGCCTTTGTTGTCTTGCATTGAAGACTGCACCCCTGGAAATGACTGGTGGGGAAAATTCCCACCATCACAAAGGACCCTTGAGGCAACAGGGTAGATTTTTCCTGGGACCCAGCAAAGGGTAAGGGTAAGGGTAAGGGTAAGGGTAAGGGTAAGGGTAAGGGTAAGGGTAAGGGTAAGGGTAAGGGTAAGGTGTGTGTGTGTGTGTGTGTGTACACGCACATGTGCGTGTGGAATCAGCACTAAAAAAATGCAATGATCTGCACTGTCAGAGCACTGTTGCTTTTTCATCCACAAAAAGAAACGAAGCTCTGATTTCAGGTGTCAATTTAGTCACCTTGAATCAGTGTCACCCTCCCCACCTTTCCCTCCCAATCAAGGTAATTTGATACAAGCCTAGTAAAAAGGGGGGGAGGTAAAGGACCCCTGGATGGTTAAGTCCAGTCAAAGGCGACTATAGGGTGTGGCACTAATCTTGCTTCAGGCCTGGGGAGCCGGCGTTTATCTACAGACACCTTTCCAGGTCATGGGGCCAGCATGACTAAACCACTACCAGCACACTGAGGACCATGATGAGTGCCAGAGCACATGGAAACACTGCTTACATTAGTATACACTTGGAATGAATAGGCAAAAAAGTGTCATCATTTGGAGGAAAAAACGTCCAGAGCAGTATCCTTTTACCAAAAATGCACCTAAAACATTACATGGATGTGATATAGAACTTGCTGGTCTTCTATGTTTCACTATTCTTTCTCTAATAATGATTATATGCACTGTGTAAAGAAAACTGATCTGTTAACAGAATGCTGACTTATTTTTTGCTGAAATTTCTTTTTTAACTGAATACCAAGTAATTAGTAATTTGCATGTAACTGTTCAAATTAATTGCATCTTGCCATATGCTACATTACTCACTTCTCCTTTGCCACTAGACTAATATACGCACAAGCACTCACTCCCACAGAAAATTTGAAACAGCTTCAGGAAATGAGTGAACTTCATTCTCGTTCTTCTCCTCTAAGATTATAGGCTGCATGTGTTTTTCTTTTCTTTTCTTGGAATTTATGACTGAAATCTGTTCTCGCAGAGCATCAAATATTTTAGCAGCAACAGTAATTACCACTCATGATTTATTCTCATCACAATAAAGTTGTATTTGGGTACTACAAGGCAATTCACAGCAAACAGTTCTAGATTGTAAACTCATCTTTTAACCAGTATATAAACGTTGACAGATCTTAAGATCTGTTCAGGGTTCCCTATTTGTTTAGGCCACATTTCCCTGACTAGTTGGAAAAGATCTATTTTGGCCTCTAATTAGCTATTCTTCTCTATAGTTCACCATAATTTCTGCTCATACTTTGCTTACCATTTTACAAGTTCAAGGAAAGAGGCATATGTGCATGGTTGGATGTGCCCCTCCTTTGGCATGAAAGCTTGTCAGCAATTTTTGCACTCAAATTCCCAGTGTTTTCACTGCTCTTAGGCCTGGTCCACAGCTCCACCCCACAGAGAATAAAATAAGGGAGACTGCCAAAACTTCAATTCAGTTCAGTTCAGCTGGGGTGGCTTCTCTCCAATCAGGTTAAGTAAACTCAGGAATTACACAGCTCCTTGACTCCCAGGGCTCCTGAGCTTTTCTGGGCTGTCCTCTGGGGAATAGCGTAGCACCCCCAAGAAAACCCTTTTGGGGTTGCGCACACTTTCTAGTGTCCAAATCTTGGATGAAAATAAGACAAATATTTCTAGAGGGTAATAAAGAGTGCACAGGAACACTGAGGCGTTCAACAATAATAAAAGCAAGCACAAAGCCAAAAACTATTTCAGCTCAACTCTAGTTATTAGACAAAGCGTAAACATTTTATGGATTTGGGCTAAGCTATATGTGTAGTTTCTCAAATCTACACAATTCATACAATTAATTCAATTTCCGCTTTCACACGTTGTGGTCCTTCAAACTAAATTCTGAATAACCACCTGTCATTCTACTCATTGTAACATCTGTGGCAGTGTAACCTTTGGAATTACCGTAAGTAGCTCAGGACATGCCAACACTTCTCTCTATGAACATTCATAGCTCAGGTGTTTCACTGCCACCTACATTATTAGCATTGCTAGAGTAAGTATAATCTTCAGGTGTTGATTGATGAGCTCCACTGTCACTGTTCTGCCAGTGGGAGAGATGAAAGAGCTAACTACTGGCTCATAACTTACTTCTGAGGTTACATTGGCAGATAGCTGTAGCTACCCAAGTGGACTTGGATAGTTCACTCACAATAAACAAAAATTATTTGCACCAGGATATTGCAAATACAACAGCACTGATTTGACAGAGGCATAAATGTTCGATAAAGTACAGGGTGGAATGCAGTCCATCTTCCCAGATTTGATCAGTTTAAGAGATCCCCCCCCCCAATGCAGATGACACAGTTATCCCTTTATTGCATGTATAATAAAAAATAAGAATGTTATGGTTAGTCAATGTGGTGTAGTGCATAGTGCTGATTGAGGTTGAATCCTGACAAGACAGAAGTACTGTTCTTGGGGGAGAGGAGGTGGGCCGGTGTGGAGGACTCCCTGGTCCTGAATGGGGTAACTGTGCCCCTGAAGGACCAGGTGTGCAGCCTGGGAGTCATTTTGGACTCACAGCTGTCCATGGAGGTGCAGGTCAACTCTATATCCAGGGCAGCTGTCTACCAGCTCCATCTGGTACGCAGGCTAAAACCCTACCTGCCTGCGGACTGTCTCAGCAGAGTGGTGCATGCTCTAGTTATCTCCCGCTTGGACTACTGCAACATGCTCTACGTGGGGCTACCTTTGAAGGTGACCCGGAAACTACAATTAATCCAGAATGCGGCAACTAGACTGGTGACTGGGGGCGGCCGCTGAGACCATATAACACCGGTCCTGAAAGACCTACGTTGGCTCCCAGTACGTTTCCGAGCACAATTCAAAGTGTTGGTGTTGACCTTTAAAGCCCTAAATGGCCTTGGCCCAGTATACCTGAAGGAGCGTCTCCACCCCCATTGTTCTGCCCGAACACTGAGGTCCAGCGCCGAGCGCCTTCTGGCTGTTCCCTCACTGCGAGAAGCAAAGCTACAGGGAATCAGGCAGAGGGCCTTCTTGGTAGTGGCACCCACCCTGTGGCACGCCCTCCCATCAGATGTCAAAGAGATAAATAACTACCTGACATTTAGAAGACATCTGAAGGCAGCCCTGTTCAGGGAAGTTTTTAATGTGTGACATTTTTATGTATTTTAAATTTTTGTTGGAGCCCGCCCAGAGTGGCTGGGGACACCCAGCCAGATGGGTGGGGTACAAATAATTTATTATTATTATTATTATTATTATTATTATTATTATTATTATTATTATTATCATCTTGGATAGGTGTCCCTGGGTTCAAATCCCTGGGTGGCCATAAAGGTGAAGGGTGTCATTGCAACTTTCAGCCTAATCTACCTCACAGAGTTGTTATGAAGAAAAGGGTATTAGGTAATTGCATTTACATACCCCAAGATCTTCAATACAATCAACTTTTGAACCCAGTTAGAGAATGCTTAGCTATAATGAATAAAATAGACCAATTCAAACATACCAATGATAAATAGCTCTGAACATACTGCTGCTAGTCAGTATGGACAATACTAATTGATATGGACCAAGGGGCTGACTTGATGTAGGACAGCTTCCTATATTCCTAAGCGAGACATACTGCTTGCCCCTGAATTAAGAATGGAGATATTAATGGAGAATTAAGAATGCTGCTTTTTAAAAAATGATCTACTCATGTAATACTTAAATGAACAAACAAGGACATCCTTGGTTTAATGTTCTTTATCACAGCTTGAATTCAAGTGATGTTTGAAAATTACATCCTTGATATCTTGACTTCTAAAAATAATCAATAATTCAAGAGATATGCAAACAGAACTTGCAAAATAGGGCTTTTCTGCCTCTCCAGTCCCATGCCCTCCCCCCAAGAAAGCTGTTCCTAAAGGTTCCTAAGGGTTGAGGGGGTATAGAATGGCATGGGGTATGTTGTGAATGACTGTAACTAGAGGGGGCAACTGGTAGAAATTTGGGGGACCATCTTACATGAGCAGAAGTGCCTTAAAGGGAGCTCTAGACCCCAGCCAACTACTTATCACTTTCCCAAAACCAACCACCATGGCTCCCAAGCTGCTACAGGATTGCACTTGTCCCTACAGAAACATTTCTTCATCCATAGGAGTTAAGCATCACAGAGACCTGACCATCCTATGGAAAACATTTGCTTTAGAACTTAGAAGCCTTACTGGGCTAGGCTAAAACAATCCATATATTCAAGTATGATACTAAGCATGAAGCAAGACATTCCAAGAAGCCAAAGAAAGTGCTCTGGACAACAAAAGACTTAATCACAATGTATTTTAAAAGAAAACAATTACAGAATTTCATGAAGTTCCCGCTACAGAAGAACTTTCAGTATTCTGGGTGGTATTCAAAAAAATCTTAGTCTGAACAGACCCATTCAAAGGACTAACTTAAGTCCATTGATTCTGATGGGTCTGCTCTTCGATTTAGTTGAATAGCACCCTCAGAGTTTGTGAGCATTTTCACCCCTCCCATTCTGAAAATCTGGTGATATCTGCTGTTGGGAGGGAACAGTTAGGAATTGTTACTTTGTTGTTTTTCAGTCCTGACTCTGCTCTCTGCCGTGTGCTGTGTGCAGTTTAATATCTTCTGTAGACAAGATGGCTAAGTGAGAGGCTGTAACACTCACAAAGCCAGATCTGTAAATATGCAGTAGTTAATAGAAATAAATGAGGAATGTTTTGAAACCTCTACAAATGCTTCTGCTGTTTACTGCTGATTTGGTGCTCATAAAGCCCAGTTATGAGTCCATGATTCCCGGGTGTATGCTGAAGGTGTTCCAGACGTCCTGCCCAGGCATAGGGGCCTAAGAAGACCTGGACAGATCCTGGCATTAACCCACATATGGTAGCAGGCGGATGGTTGCTGGTAGCAGACTGGTGGTTGCAGATGGCTATTGATGGTTGGATAATTGGATGTTTCTGATCCATTTCCATCTGATGCTGCACATCGGAGTTGAGCTGTGAGCTGAAGCTGTTTTTCAAGCTGCTGTTTGATTTACAGAAAGGTATGTTGCTGGCTGCCAGGAAGACAGCAGAGACGCTTTTCCAGTTTGCCTGTTAATTGTGCTGAGTGGGGAGAGAAGTTGCTGAGAGAGTCAAGAGTATTTGGGGTGCATGAAGGGAAGTGTCTTGCTGTTAACTAAACACAGGCATGGCTTCTGCACATTCTGGCCAGATGTCTCTATCTTTTCCTCTCCTTACACCAGAGACCTATCCTACATGGCAGGTCAAAATGAAAGCACTTTTACAAAGGGAAAAGCTTTACCATATTATAGAAGATGACCCCCCTAATGAGGATGATGATGGATGGCCAGCGTGGCATGAGGCAGACATGAGAGCCAGGGGGACAATTATTCTGAGTGTCCAGGACCAGTTGTTGGTCAACTTGGAGAACCAGCAGACTGCACGGGCTGTTTGGAATAAACTTCGAGATATGCATCTAAGACAAAATGCAGGATCCAGTGTGCTTTTCTTTAAAAAGCTGTGTAGGCTGGAATTGCAGAAAGATGGTGATTTGCCCAGCCATCTAGCCCAATTAAAACGTCTCAGACAGGATCTTGTCCAGCGAGACTTAAATATTTCAGAAGCTGTTTTTGCAATGCTTATCATAAACAGTTTGGATGAATCTTATGATGCTGTAGCTGCTCAATTGTCGTCTTTGCCCAATGACCGTCTAACAGAAGATTATGTGTCTAGCGTGCTCTTGAATGAGTGGGATCGCAGACAGACTGCTAGAGAAAGCAGGGACAAGGCTGTTGGAAATGCCTACAAGCCTTCAACAGGGGAAAGTGAAAGTGTTGCAAAAGCTCTTAAAATGCGCCGCTGTTTTTCTTGCGGAGAGGTCGGCCATTTTAAAAATCAGTGTAAAAACTCTTCAAAGAAGAAGGGCAACTTCAAAGGCAAAGGGGGAGGAGGCCGAAAACCCCAAGGGCCAGCTGCATCAAAGGCTTTGATTTCACGCAGTTCTAATCAACTCACACGTTCTGTTTTTGTTGTCGACTCAGGAGCCACAAGGCACGTGGCCAATGATAAAAATCTCTTTCTTCATCTTGAGAAACAGGGAGGAGCAATTCATCAAGCGGATGGAACGACTATTAAAAGTTTGGCTCAGGGAACGGTTTCTTTGCAGAGCCTTAATGCAACAGTTAAAAATGTTATGTATGCTCCTCATTTGCAGGATAATCTCTTGAGTGTTTCTCAGCTAGACGCTCAAGGATTTAAAGTGGTGTTTGCAAACTCTCGGTGTGAAATTCTTCGAGACAACAAACTCATTCTTTATGCTAAGTGTGTTGATGGTTTATATGTATTGCCTTTTGTTACAGGTACAGCTGCTGGAGCAACTAAAGAAACTGAAAAGGCGTGCTGTAATATATCAGTAGATAAGAATGAGAAATTGCATAACCATTGTATTCATGATTATCATCGTTTGTTTGGTCATTTGCATTTCCAGGCAGTAGGTAAAATGCAAAATATGGTTGAGGGCATGAAAGTTCAAAAGTGTCCTTATCATATGAAATGTGTCTCATGTGCAGAGAACAAAATTAAGCAAGCTCCCAAAGGTACAAAATCTGGGAGGGAGGTTAAGAAACCTTATGAGATTGTGCATGCAGACTTGGTTGGACCTCTAGCGCTCTCTAGAGGAAACTCATGTTATTTTTTGGTTCTGATAGATGCCTATTCTAGATATGTTTGGGTCTATATGTTACAAAAGAAGTCTGAAGCCTTCTCTAAGTTTCAAAAATTTTGTGCATGGCTCAGGAATGTTCACGATGAGCATGTACGTTGTCTTTTCACTGACAGGGGTGGAGAATTTTGTTCAGAACAGTTTGAAAACTTTACTGCAGAACAGGGCATAGAGCACATGACTGCCACGCCCAGATCTCCATGGCAGAATGGTTTATGTGAAAGAGTAAACCAGACCTTGCAACAAGGAATTAAAACTCTGTTGCATGATTCAGGCCTACCCAACCCCTTTTGGGCTGAAGCTCTATCGTGTTTCACCTATATTTACAACCGCAGATATCAATCAGCCATTGATTGCACCCCATACGAAATGCTGTTCAAAAGGAAACCGTTTGTAAAACATTTAAAAATTTTCGGTTCTGAAGTTTGGGTGCACACTCTGCAAGGTGACAAACTGAGCAAATCTGGTCAACATGGCATTTTTCTAGGTTATGAAAAAGGTTCTTATCGTGTGCTGATGACAGACACAAACACAATTAGGCTGACCAGAAGCATGGATTGTAATCCAAAATGGGACAAAGTTGGCATTTTTCAATGTCATCCCATTTCAGATGATGAGGTGGTGAAACCAATTAACAAAGAGGCAAAACCTGTAATTGATGCTGATGGTAGCACAGATTCTGACACTGATACAGATGATCAGAATGAAAAGACCTCTTTTAAGAAATCAGATGGGTCTGACACTGATCTAGAGGTAGAATCTTTGCCAGATACAGGTCACCATTCTCCCAAGGAGGAGGAACCAGACCCAGAGGATCCCAGAGTATTGCGTAGATCTGAGAGAACTACCAAGGGACAAGCACCTAAACGATTTTCTAAAGAATTTGCTAAAGCTGCTATTTCAGATATGGCTGCCACTAGCAATCCAAACTCAGTTTTTGAACCAACTAACTACAAAGAGGTTCAAAATTTACCTGAAAAAGATGCCGAACCTTGGCTTAATGCCATGAAAGCTGAATTGAATTCCCTAAAGCAAAATGACACGTGGGAATTGGTTCCAGTAGAACCAGGCATGAAACTTGTAGACAGCAGGTGGATTTACAAAACCAAGACTGATCAGACTGGTAAAGTGGTCAGATATAAAGCCAGATTAGTTGCACGTGGTTTTTCTCAAGTTCCTGATCAGGACTATCATGAGACATATTCACCGACAGTCAAATTTGAGACAGTTAGGCTGTTGATGAAAATTGCTGCAGAAGAGGGCATGACCATATCTCATCACGACGTAAATACTGCGTTTTTGTACGGAATTCTCAATGAGAGTATTTACATGTCACCGCCAGACGGAGTGCAGATAAAAAAGGGAATGGTGTGTAAATTAAAAAAATCCCTGTATGGTCTAAAACAAAGTGCTCGATGCTGGCACACTAAGCTGACAGAAGTGCTGTTTTCCTTAGGTTTCCAGCAAGGAAAGGCTGATTCTTGTGTTTTTGTTAAAGAATCTAACCAGCACAAATTGTACTGCATTTGTTTTGTGGATGATATTTTGTTTTTCTGGAAGGATGCAAATATTTACAAAACCACTCTTGCAAAACTGCAAAAGCATTTTGATATGAAAGACCTAGGGGAAGTCAGCAATTATCTCTCACTGGAAGTAGAGAGAAATAAGCAAGGTGATGTTTTGCTGCATCAATCACGTAAGATCAATGATGTGATTGAAAAATTAAATCTGACAGATGCCAATTCTGTAGACACCCCCATGGTCACAGGGTACCAACATGATACTAATGCTAATGTTTTTCCTGACACTACATTGTTCAGAAGTGTTTTGGGTAAACTTAGTTTTATAGCAAGGTGCACAAGACCAGACATTGCTGTTAGCGTAAATTTGCTCAGCAGATATGTAAATCAACCTACAGTGCAAGACTGGAAGGCACTGAAACGCATAGTTAGGTATTTAAAAGGCACTATGCATTACAGGTTGAAGCTTACTAGCCAAAAATCTGGAGGTCTTGAGATCTATGCCGATGCCAGTTTTGGTAGTGATACAACTGATGGCAAGAGCACCTCAGGTGTGTGTTATTTGTACAATCAGTGCCTATTTGATTGGTCTTGTAAGAAACAGGCAACAATAAGCATGAGTTCATGTGAAGCAGAACTCAACGCTTTAAATTTTTCCCTCATGAATGTAGAGTGGTTGTTGCAACTATGTGAGGATATGAGAGTAAAAATTTGTTGTCCAGTTCAAGTTTATCAGGACAACAAAGCCTGCATAGAACTAATCCATTCAGAAGGGTGCAAGCAAAGAACAAAACATTTGCTAATCAAATTGCACCGTGCCAGAGAATGCATTCAGAAAGGAGTTGTAAAAGTCTCATATATGCCAGGGAAAGAAATACCTGCTGATGCTTTGACTAAAGCTGTTAATAAGGAACAACTTGGTATATATGTAAAGAAATTGCTTTTGTGCTAGATTTTCATAATGGTCAGAATGAAAAGGGGGAGGTTGTGAGCATTTTCACCCCTCCCATTCTGAAAATCTGGTGATATCTGCTGTTGGGAGGGAACAGTTAGGAATTGTTACTTTGTTGTTTTTCAGTCCTGACTCTGCTCTCTGCCGTGTGCTGTGTGCAGTTTAATATCTTCTGTAGACAAGATGGCTAAGTGAGAGGCTGTAACACTCACAAAGCCAGATCTGTAAATATGCAGTAGTTAATAGAAATAAATGAGGAATGTTTTGAAACCTCTACAAATGCTTCTGCTGTTTACTGCTGATTTGGTGCTCATAAAGCCCAGTTATGAGTCCATGATTCCCGGGTGTATGCTGAAGGTGTTCCAGACGTCCTGCCCAGGCATAGGGGCCTAAGAAGACCTGGACAGATCCTGGCATTAACCCACAGAGTTTAGAGTACCAAAAACAAAAACAAAAAAGTGTTATTGAACTAAATAGCAACTTGGATCTTGGTGGACTTTGGAGAGATCTCCTTGATTACAGTATAGTCTTGTATGTTATCTGTATGGTGTGACAATGTGTTTCCCTTCCATTCATGATAGCCTGAATGCTCTTATTGATGAATAATACAAAGACAGTCAAGGTGTTTATAACAGTTCTTGTTTATTACATACTGCAAAATGAAATAAAAGCATTTTTAGAAAATAATGACTCTATTCTAGCTTTGAAAGCAAAGAGCTGCTTGGTACAAAAATAGACTAAATCAATCCATCTGAATTCCAGGCACAGCCTCTCCCCTGCCAGAAATAGATATCTATCATTTGCCGAGATTAGGGGCTTTACGCTACAGGAACCCCAGAAAAGTTGGATTAGATAGGCTTAATATTATATATATCCATGAAGTCCTAACATCCTTATTGTAATAAATTCAAGGATTCGCTACAGGTGATATCTATGTATATGTTCATAAATAATTGTATAACTTTATCTGCACAAAAACCAGATTTGACATGGTAGGATTTTGAATGAACAACTGCTCTGGTGATTATAATTAAAAACTGCTTCTCTCACAAAGATTTTTCTCGCTAGTAAAAAAGGCAATGTTTCTGATTTTTTCAGTGATACTAGGGAGGGAAGAGAGCAGTTTATAAATGGAACGCAAGTTCATACATGCAATTCTGATCTTTAATGCCCACAAATCAGACTATTGTGTGGGCATTTCTCATTCAAAAGTGCATATTCAGTTTCCATGAGCAGTATTTTTCTTGCATCATGACCTCTAGATAGGTTTAAAAAGAAGTTATTTAACATTAATGATTGCTATGCTAATTGCTTCAGGCAAGTGATAAAATACTAGCACTGCAGCTCAAAAACTAAGCTTAAAATTTTAAAAAGAGATTCTAAACACATGCACAATTTTAAAAATAAGTTAAGAGAGAGAAACCAAAGCCTCTCTGGATGTTGTAAAAATAAACAAGCATCTGTTATGGATGACACAAGCTCCTCAGTTAGATGGATAGGGGCTGATGCAAGATCTTCTGAAGAGTCTTAACATCCCCAACTTCCACAGTTGTATTGATTCTATGCCTTCGCTTAGAACAAACATCACTTTCTTCACTACTTAAATGGAGGAAGATATGCCCTGCTTTTCAAGTAACGTTCACAGAATCAATTCCAACAACAGCTTCACAATGCATATTGCCAAAACAGAATTCCCTGCATTTTCCATTTGAATTCTTCAATGCAGAACAGCAGTCATGAACTGGACAATCTACAGAAAATGTTGAAGTCCCCATTAATAATTTCTATGGAACTTTTAAGTGTTTTATCACTTTTATCTTCCTCAACCTATCAGACAGGACAAAGTAAGGAAGCTGACAAGTTTGTTTTCTAAACTTGCTTATGTCTAAGCTATTTTAAAATTTTATTTATTTATTTTACATGCAGCATGCAAATTTATTCTCCAGCTTGCAATATTTTCAACAACCACACAGCTGTGTTTTTTTAAAAAATAAAATCTTTCCTGTTATGCACAATTAATGATAATGGAAATTAGATGAGTAAAGCTTACCAAAAAAACAAAAAACAAACCCACATGCTCTTTCTCCAAATCTAATCTGAAGCAAATGTACTTTAACTGTGCATGTTAAAAAGTGGCTTAGTTTACCAAAAGAAATTATCCATTTGTAAAAGAAAATACACAATCACTTACCAGCCTTCAGAGAAATTCATTCTTCACCAAAGCCTCAATGCAAACAGCATTTGGAAAAATACGAGGCACAACCCTTTTGTCTTGAAGCTGCTCCCCCATGAGCTGTGCACAGCACTGCCACCAAGAAAAAGCATCCTGGCTCTGAGAGTTGCTAGCTAGAAAACCGATACAAGAGTGATGTCACACTGCTTCTGAAAAATTACTGAACCTCAGAATCATCAGCACTGTTCTCTCAAGTAAAACACTGTTGTGTAACAAGAGGCACCCTCAAATGGTTGGATTTTAGCTGTAAGATCACTTAGAGAAAGTGGTGTTTTGATACCCATGAATTATAGCATCCCCAGAGTGATCCAGGTTTTATGCTTTGCTCCTTACAAACATGCTATTCCTTGCTTGTTTGGGGAAAATAAGAAACCGATTCCCGATCTCTTAATGCTTCTTTCCTCCTCAAAAAGCTAAGCACTTAACACTTAAATTTAGCAAGTTAGTAAATCTCCCAATACTATAATTGCTCTCACATCAGCACTTCTGATCTCAGTTTTTAATGGATTACATCCAATATACTTCCAACAGATTTGTTTTTACAGCCTGTTCTTAAAATTTGCTTCTGAAGAACAGGCACACATAATCACAACTTCTACAGGTGATCAAGATTTAAAAGGGATAAAGAATGAACTACCATCTCACCCCTATGATGACAGAATAGTATATTTGTCAAGCAACTTTGACTAAACAACATTTGTCCCAAGTGTTTATGTTATTGCAAAAGAAAAGAAAAAACTTCATTTCCATGACTGCTGGCAGTTCACCCTGCTTTACTGTTTTGAAGGCAGAATTTCCATTGTGCAAGGAAAGAAATATGCATTCTTATCAACATGTTCTAGCCTTTATAAGCCTATTTTGTTACTTTCAAGGAATGGCAGAAACACACTGGGGAAGAAAAGCTTTTGTAACAAAAGAAATGGCAAGCGACAAGAAGCACAAATGAGACTGTGCTGTCTATAAACATGAACACAAAAACACTTACACACCCTCACATAATGAAAGCCTCAATCAGGACTGGAGCAGAACACAATCAGCCTCTTTACCAGTTAAGGGATCATGGGCAAGCTGCAATATTACATGCTCTCTCTTGTGTCTGGTGCAAATTTTCTCAGCTAAGGAGTACATTGGCACAAGCCTTGGCATAAGAAGAGCCCCACTGAATGAGGTCAATGGCCCATCTAGTCCACCATCCTGTTCCCACTATGGCCAACCAGATGCCTGTGGGAAACCCATAAGCAGGACCCGAGCACAAGACCACTCTCCTTTCCTGCAGTTTCCAGCAACTGTTACTCAGAAGCAATGCTGCCGCCAACTGGCCATGGCTAATGCCTACCAGTGTTTGATCTTAAGCAGAATTTGAAACTAGCTTGGGACAATGAACATTATGTCAGCACTGGTCCTTTAAATCCATCACCACAAAACAAAAACAAAAATATAGAAAGCACAGAATCAGGACAGGGCAGCATTTCTCAAACTAACTTTATTAAAGCACAACTTGACTTACTAGCACAGTGGTTTTCAAAGGGTGTGGCGTGCCACACAGTTGTGCCAGGAGAGGATGGCAAGTGTGGTGGGAAGATTAAAGGACAATCAAATAAACAAGTGTGGTGGGAAGATTCAAGGACAATCAAATAAACATTTAAACATTTCAGTACATTATCAAAATATTTCTACAGCCAGAAACAGCATCCACACTTCTCTTCAAGAGCATTGGCTATTCTTCTACAGCTCTCCACAACTAATTTGTTGTGAACAGGGATTTTCAACTCTGAAAAATATGATCAGAAAAGAGAAATGCTTCTTTGTGTTGATGAGGAGGTGAGAGTTTGTCTCAAATCAGGCCTATCTCAAATACATGGGTAATCTCAAATCAGACCTATCTCAGATACATGAGATTACCCGGAAAAAGCAAGCTCACATCTTTCATTGAGTTTTTATTTTGGTATGAGCTTTCGTGTGCATGCACACTTCTTCAGATATCTTCAGGTATCTGAAGAAGTGTGCATGCACACGAAAGCTCATACCAAAATAAAAACTTAGTTGGTCTTTAAGGTGCTACTGAAGGAATTTTTTTATTTTACTTCGATCCAGACCAACACGGCTACCTACCTGTAACCATCTTTCATTGAGTTTGCATACATACTTAAGGTACATATGTAAGAGGCTCATTTATAATTACTGTATATGTTCTTAGGTAGCTGGATTGTATTATACACAAAACTCTTAGTCTGTCCCAAATTATTTTGATTTAATTTATAGCCAAGCCATAGTGTGTCTTGCTGCTCACACACAAGTACTGTCTTGTGACACTTTATATAATAACAAAATTATTATGGCATAAGCTTTTGAGGACTCAAATGCAAGCCATATTCATTAGATGGATGAAGTGAAAACTTGGCAGGTATAAAAAAAATTAAGGTGAGAGTTGAATGCAATGAGATGCAGAAATTACAGTCAGTGATAATTAGAGCTTCAATGTATGTTAAATAGGCACACCTTTACACTTTTGCAATAACAGACAGCACTATGGAGATGATTCTGCTAATACTTGTTAGTATTAGGGATATAGGGTGGCGCTGTGGTTTAAACCACTGAGCCTAGGGCTTGCTGATCAGAAGGTTGGCGGTTCAAATCCCCGTGATGGGGTGAGCTCCCGTTGTTCGGTCCCAGCTCCTGCCAACCTAGCAGTTCGAAAGCCCATCAAAGTGCAAGTACAGTGGTACCTCGCAAGACGAAATTAATTCGTTCCACGAGTTGTTTCGTTTTGCGATAATTGCTTCTTGCGAAGTGCGGTTTCCCATATGAACGCATTGAAATATAATCAATGCATTCCTATGGGGGGAGTGCAAAAAAAGGGGCCGACTCACCCGCCATGGCCGCTCCGGAAGTTTTTAAGGCTCTGGGGAGGGGGAAGCAGGAGGAGGGCCAGGGAGAGGCTCCCTCCCTTCTTCCCCAACAGCCGGACCCTCACGCCCAACCAGACAGTTCACGCGCAGGCAGGCAGGCTTAAGGTGAGTGAGGGGGGATCTGGCTGCTGCGGAAGCCGGGCGATGGTGGGCGGGGAAAGCGCGAGGTGGCCGGGCTCTTGGTCTGACCTTCTCTTCGTGGCGCCCTGCTTCGTCTTGCGAAGTTTTCTATGGCACAGCCATAGAAAACTTCGTCTTCCAAGTCTGCCAAAAAATCGCAAAACATTGTTGTCTTGTGATTTTTTCGTGTCGTGAGGTGTTCGTTTAGCGAGGTACCACTGTACCGTAGATAAATAAGTACCGCTCCGGCGGGAAGGTAAACGGTGTTTCCGTACGCTGCTCTGGTTTTGCCAGAAGCAGCTTAGTCATGTTGGCCACAGGACCTGGAAAAACTGTCTGTGGACAAACGTCGGCTCCCTTGGCCAGGAAAGTGAGATAAGCGGCGCCACCCCAGAGTCGTTCACGACTAGACTTAACTGTCAGGGGTCTTTTACCTTTAGGGCAGGGAACCATTTGCAAGAAGCAGCCACAGACAGTTACTGGCTACAGAACAATGATTGTGTGCACAAGCACTCAACTGTTGTAAACAGCAAATCGCAACACAACACACATTTTTGTCATTTATCAGCAACACTACTACACAGGTACATCCCTATTGCAAACAATACATGGCGTGTCTAATTATGATCAATGTATGTGGAGTTGGGGCAGAATTCACGCAATGGAAGGGTCTTGGCAGCAGCACTTGCAGTTTTTGAGTTCTCCCCTCAACAAATCCAAACACACCATCATTGCTGCAGGCAGCAGTAATAATTAAATGCAGCAGCTGTAAGTCCCCCCTCCTCCTAAGGCTGGCGGTATTATTAGTGAGAGCAACCAGCAGAGCATAGGCTGGGATCACTTTCAGTTGGCAGAACAGCCCAGCTATGCCATCTGCCAACTTTGCAGGAAGCAGGAAACAGCTGAGCCCGGAGCCCGGAGGTGGGGGGCAGCCTCATCATGTGCAGGCAGCACCAGTCCCTCCTCCTTTCGGAAGAGGTGGAGTCAGGATGGAAGGGAAGAGGCATGCAAAGGAGGGCAAGCTCCCTTCCACTCTCAAGCTCCCTCCATCACTGAAGCAGCTTAGCTCAGCAACTTGAAAAGGATTTGAGAGTGAGGCAAGTATGACTCCTCCAGATGAACATTTTCAGTGCTTGCTCTTCAAATCAAAACACCTTGCTTGTTGTTCTATATGCAGTACTAGTTAGGGCACCTACCTAATGTCACAGAATCTGTGCCCACAAACACAACTACAGGAGAATAGAGCATCCCTTTAAGTCTGCCCCTCCCTCAAATCAATTTGAAGGGGCTTGACACAAAATCCCTAGGATATAGTTGTCTGAAACATGGTATCTTAATACAGGGCACCTCTCACACATTTGCTATTTTTCACACCAGTTTCCTACAAGTGTTTCCTTTTTTAAAACACCACCACCACCACCCACCCACCCACCCACCCACCCACACGGGAAGATTTAAGGTCGTCTTCCCCGCTTTTTTTTTAACCCACCTCAAAACTGTAAAAGCTGCCCTTGCAGGCAAAGAGACCTAATATTCACTGGTAATCTGTGGTAAGCAAAACAGGGGGGAAAGAAAAACCCCAAATGCACACTTCATGAAAGGAAAAGAGGTTAGGAAAGAACAGTGAGGCCAGTGGTAACATTAAAAGGTGGCTGAACTCCTGAAAGAGCCCTCTGCAGCGGGGCTTCCAGGAGAAAGGGAAGTGAAGTGAAAATCGAGTCACTTTAAGATTACGGTACATGAAATCACATGAAAGGCCCTGAAAGTCAGTATAGAAGAAGAAAGAAGTAACCAGAAGTCTTAAGCAAGGAATGCAGAGTGTATCTCCAGCACTGCTTGGAGCTAGAGGCAGAAAGTTGAAATTGAAGTCACTGCCAGGAGCACCTAAGGAAGCAATAAATTCCTGCCTTGTTAGCAGAGCTAATCCCACCTGAGTCCAAGAGGCCAGCATAGAAGATTAGGTTTTTAAACAATAATGCCAACAACAGCTAGGCCAGCAACAGCAAACATTCACTACTTTAAGTTCCACACACCCTAAAGGCTTGGATGTGAGGTGGAGAGAGGGAGACCCTTTTTCAGAACTGTTAGCATCTTCTGCTCCCTCTTGTGGTAAAAAATTTCATCTCTTGCCAGCTTTCAGGAAATACTGGTAATGCAATCCAATTGTAATGTATTTTGTTATTTGACAGTTACAGTCCTTAGAAGTGATTACAGAACAAAAAAACCTTTTCTGAGAATCCTGAAAAAGCAAGGTTTGATCATACATGCTTTCCTCCAACAATCAGCCCACTATGTCAATGGAACTAATCACATGTGGATGGTTTTTTTTCTTTTGAAGGAAAATGAAGTCCCTTGAGTTAACCTTGGCTAGAACAATTTTGACAAAAAAAAGAAAACTGTCCCAAGAATTTTGCAGAATTGTCAGAAAATTTTGAGAAGTAAATTTAGGCATATTATATAATTACTTCAAAACACACTGCAAGAGGAGTAAAATATGAATAGAAATAAAGTTCTTGTACACCAATGTAGAAACACCAAAGAGATTTGTAACATTCTTAAAATCACAGAATTATTGAGTTGGAAGGAACCCACCCCGAGGGTCATCTAGTCCAACCCCCTGCAATGCAGGGATCTGAACACACAGTCTTCCATCCAATTTGAAACTATACTGGACCATGCGTAGCTTTGCAAATGTGCTAGCAGTTTTATTCATTCACTGCAGAACCCCTTATAGTTATAATAATTGAGCATGGTGGTGGAAACACTCTAGGTTATTAAGAAGATGGCAGGTGGTGTGCTTATAATATGCTGGGGTAAAAGTTAGTGTTATGGTAAAAGTATTGCTCAAGTTGTAGATAGCAGAAATAAGCTTCAAGATAATTTCATTGCATCAGATGTGGATTTGGTGGGACAGAATAAACAGCTTGATAAAAAAAAGATTCATCCATTTGGTTGTAATACAACACCCATCAATTAAAACAAGACAGAATTCACATAGAATCTTAAAATTAACTTTTCTGTGAGATGGCCTATCACATGCCTCATGCTTGGAACCAGCAGATACATTCATGTGTGTGTCCCCCTCCCCGCACCCCAAGTTACAGTGGTACCTCTGGTTACAAACTTAATTTGTTCCAGAGGTCCGTTCTTAACCTGAAACTATTCTTAACCTGAGGTACCACTTTAGTTAATGGGGCCTCCCGCTGCCGTGCAATTTCTGTTCTCATCCTGGGGCAAAGTTCTTAACCCGAGGTACTACTTCCGGGTTAGCGGAGTCTGTAACCCGAAGTGTTTGTAACCCAAGGTACCACTGTATTCATAATAAAAATGGTTCTTTCCTACACAAGTACTGTATACTGCCAAGTAGAACTTGGCCAACTTTGAGGCTATCATCAGCTCTTTAATACCCAAGAATGGGACTCCGTTGGGAACTGTTATTGAAGTAAGAGGAAATGCATTCTGGAAAATCCAAATATCATTCTTAAAGGATGATAACATGTCCTAGGGCTATTTAAAGCTACAGGTAAAATATGGAATGTGATGCTCCTCAAAGCATTTTGAAAATTCAACATAGGTTTGCCATAGAAGCAACCTACTCCCAAAGCTCTCTGCAGAACCTTGAATCAAATTTTCCTTTCAACATAAAAGCATAGGGGAAACGTCCTGTCCTTTCTATCCTGCGCTTTCTCCTCACTCTAGTTCCAATCCATCACAGAGGCACAATATTAAGTAACAGACAAAAACAGCAAAGGAGCAGGTGCCAAGTAACACAAACGTCAGTACCAGCTCTGAAGGGAAAAGTCCTTGTCAACTGGCAACTTGAAGAGTGAGTGAAGGATTGATGAAGAGCATTTTTTTTTGACATTCTCAGCCAAACCGTGCAAAAAGCTCTCCTAATGGAGTGGGATGACAGTCAGCTTTGACCTGTTTTTTTGTTTTGCTTACAGATTTCCCCACTCTTTTTCCTTCCTCGTTTTTTACTGAGGGGAGAAGAATGTACAGTACTTGCATATACTTAGAGGGTTTCGGTTCACCCTAGCGACTAAGTGAATAGAGAAGAGAGGCTTATGCTACTCCACCACCACACCATTACAAGGCTATACCAGGATGAATGTATGAAATGGGGTTTCAACCTCTAAACTGGGAAGTGGAATGAAGACACACAGGACAATCACAAAAGGGAATTTCAGGAATAATATGGTATGTACTGTGCTGAATTCTGTGAACACCTGGAGGCCCTCAGCAGAAGAAAACGTAATTTGTGTAAAAATAATAATTTGTGTAAAAATATTTAATAGCACTTGTTTCTGTGCTTTCACAGCAGCTGTATTTTATTCTGATGAGGACCTCTTTCACCCAGGGATTGCTTGAGTTTAATTCATTGCAATCCATAGTTAATTGGTTTGGTACTGTAACATTTTACGTGATACCGATAAAGATGGATACATTTATGATTTGTATTTCTCTTTTGTGCAACAGAGCTTTATACTGTAGACCAGGGGTCCTCAAACTTTTTCAGCAGGGGGCTGGTCCACTGTCCCTCAGACCTTGTGGGGAGCTGGACTATATTTTGAAGGGGGAAAAATGAAGGAGGGACGATGAGTGGCGTGTGAAAGGGCTCCAGAGAGGGGCTGCTTTAAATGGCGGCCATTCGAGAGGGGCGCTCAGCTCCTATGTCTTGTGAGCGGCAAGGACTGGCGGCAGCGGAGGGAAGATGAGTGGCACACGAAAGGGCTCTGGAGAGGGGCTGGCACCAACAAAACCCAACCCCCTTCCTCCTCTAGGCAGGGTGGGGAGAAGCCAGGAGGAGAGAGGGAGGAGGTGCCGGCACCACCGCCGTGTGAGGGAGAGGGAGGGAAAAAACGCACACACTGGCGATCCACACGGCAATTCTTGGACCATCTGCAGGCCAGATTTAGAAGGCTATTGGGCCTGATCCGGCCTACAGGCCTTAGTTTTGCCGACCCATGCTGTAGACAAACATAGTATTTGGAGCTCATTACTGCTTTTCTATTTTTGTAACTGTGTCTATCCCTCATCCTCATCCCTTTTGACTAATTGTTGATCATGAAATTGGTTACAAAAGCTGTAGCATCTTCAAAGCTGAATATTCCAATCTAAGTGCCAACAAAGCATGTTCTAGAATTGTAAAAGAAAGTCCACCAAGCATCTGCTATGAGAACATTCCAACTCGATCTATGGTGGACCTTCTGATTTAATTCTGTGGAGCTGCAATATAAGCTTATTTAGATTTACAGCACAGATACCCGCTAAAACAGGCATTCCCAAACTCTGGCCCTCCAGATGTTTTGGACTACAATTCCCATCATCCCTGACCACTGGTCCTGTTAGCTAGGGATCATGGGAGTTGTAGGCCAAAACATCTTGGAAGGCCGCAGTTTGGGGGTGCCTGCACTAAAAGGACAAAGTAATAGCTGGTAGCAGAAGAAGCTTATCTTCTAAGTGGACTAGCCTCTATTTGCAATCTGTCGATTTCAGTAAATGTTTCAGTTCAGCTGGGAAGAACAGAGGCATTTGTTCTCAATGCTGAAGATAATTTTTTTTCTAATGGTAACAACACATGCTGACATTTGAAGAGAAATAAGAATATTACTTCTTAAAAACAGTCATGTTCAAGAATTAGAATACCATTAGAGACTCCAGCTCCCTCTCCATCACCACTAGCAGTCTTCCCAGCTGGCTTATCAAAGGGATGTATAATTTGTTTGGTTCTGCCAAATAAACTGTCAAGTGTGTTTTAATCTCTTTGCTTAATATTCTGAATAGCTTCTCTCTGTGATGGAGGTAAACAAAGTGGTACCAGAGTATCCCCTGCTTTCACAAATGAGAGAAAATCAGAAGCATGCATGAAGCTCTCCTTTTTCAGTTTTTGAAGAGGGACACAAGGCTCTTTGCTCTTTTGCTCATGTGTGTAAGGCTCCAATATGGCTCACATCTATACTGCTCTTTCCAACCACAGCTGGAAACAGACCTCCTAGCCACTGAAGCCACCTGTGCCTCAAGTGACAATGCTGAATCCATGAGTAATCTCAAGGTACAAAAACCTTCTTCTTGCAAGGCAGTGAAACCCCACCCACAATAGGCTGTCTTCCTAACTCTTGGACTTATAAAACATTAACACCTCTGTCTTCACAGGATCCAACAACTCCCATGTTGTTGGCCTCCCATAACTACTTTCTGGAACCGGCACTGCAGGTAGGAGCAGAACAACTGAAGTACAGTGCACCCGCAACTTCAACTTCCTTGAGACTCTCCAGAATAATACCATGGTCAATGGTATCAAAAGCCACTGACAGATCAAGAATGAGCAAGGTCACTCTCCCCCATCTCGTGCCCCTCTTCTTTCTGTGTATTTTGAACGTGCATCAATACCCTCACCATAATTTATTACTCATTTCTTTCAGATTTTTTCAAAGTGCTGCGTTTTGCATAATTTTACATCATGGTTTTCCTCTGGATAACATCTTTTGCTGGCAATATCTTTTGTTGTGTAACTTCACACCCAACTTTATATGTGGGTATCAAAATTATTAAGAGTACTCCCACAACATAAATCTAAAATGAGGAGAGTACAAGTACTCCAAAGATTTATTGTTAGAAAAATATACAAAGGGAACATTTCTATGCCTAGTAGTTGAAACAAGTGGTGCAAATTTCCCTCCATCATATTGGGCCAACCATTCAGCTGACAGCCAATCAGCTGACAGGCATGATGGAATGCAATTACAACTGAGTTTCCTCATCACCTACTTGAACCTGCCTTGATTGAGAGAATTTGCAGTAACAGCCAGGAGCAAATAGGCTGCAGCAGAATCTAACCTATTACACTATTTGCTATTACTGTACAATAAAAATCCTGGAATCAGATTTCTTTTTCTGTGCTTCTTCCCAACCTGAACCTTACTGAGGTAAGCCCAATTAAAATCAATACCAATACCAATCCAGGAAGCCTCCTCTGCACCATGGGAGTTGTAAAACAGCTATTTTTATAAACTGAGCATTCGGGAAGAAAGCAGATAATTCCACAATTGGCCAGGTGCATTAAGAAGAGGTTTTCTTACTTCCTTTGAAGCATTTAAGCATTTACCACTGCCAAAAGCACGATATCCGATTTGATGAATAAATGGGTTGATTCAGAATGGCATCTCTTATCTTGCTAATCTAGACACAGTCAGTTTAATTGCACTCCATCATTATGTTTTCTACTGATAGTGTCCTCAGTACAACAGGGAACAGAGAAAAGACCTTGCCCAAGGAACACAGCACAATTCCAGTAGAAGCAAAAGACATTTTCATCGTGATTTATATTAAGATACTTAACATACTCCAACTATTGATATCCAGATAATGTGATCCCTAGATTCAACATACAATATTATTTCAACAAAAATTCATGTGTTATGCTTAAGCATCATGCATTTAGTCTAATCAATCCATTTACAGGGTGGCATACTACCGTGTGCACATCTATCAAACCCATGTATTTCATGAGAGAAGAATAGTGATGGAAATTTCTATGTCCGTTAAAAATACACACTCCTGGTGGTCTTTTTCTTCTCAATGCATCCAGCTTTTCCCTAGTAGCAGTGAGTTTATACTGAGCTTCTCAGTACTGTATCAGCTGTACTGTATACACATTTTAAAGGCCCAAGAGAAAATACGACCCTTTGGCATTTTAGAGTCCTGTTTTAATATCTTCCACAAATCTACTCTGGTACCTAATTTCTCCCCTTTCTGTACACTCCAACAGTAAGCAGCATATTAAGGTAAGGAGTGAAATACTCTTATACCTGTAAGCAGTGATGCTTTTGGAATTATTCTTTTTATTCTTAAAAAATCTTTTTGGAAACCACATTCAGGCATGTTGTTCGTTTGTTTTTGTTTTTAAAAAACCCAATCAAGCAGTATATAAATTTTACAAAATAAATAAGCCAAACTAAAACACTGATTGAACTAAAGCCAAACTAAAACACTGAAACAGAAGGAAAAAGTATCATTTTCTATGTTCACATACCATTTTCCTTCCCTATCCTCCACCTTGCAGTATCCTCAAATCTCCTCTGAATACTTTGGAGTAGATTGGAAGGGTTCAGGAGCTGCAGGGGAGAAGGGGAAGTCCTGTCTCATCTGCTGGTGCTACGCTGTTGTAAAGCCTATGTTATGGCATTACAGATTATTTTGAATGCTGTAAGAACACAGACACGAGGAGGAGGAGGAGGAGGAGGAGGAGGAGGAGGAGGAGGAGGAGGAGGAGGAGGAGGAGGAGGAGGAGGAGGAGGAGGAGGAGGAGGAGTTTGGATTTGATATCCCACTTTCTTTATCACTACCCGAAGGAGTCTCAAAGTGGCAAATAATCTTCTTTTCCTTCCTCCCCCACAAAAACTGTGAGGTGAGTGAGGCTGAGAGACTTCAGAGAAGTGTTACTAGCCCAAGGTCACCCAGCAGCTGCATGTGGAGGAGCAGAGACGCGAACCCAGTTCACCAGATTACGAGTCTACCACTCTTACACTACACCACACTGACTCTCTTAGGGGAAAATCTTGGTAAACATAATTGGGAGGGAAGAGAAGAGCCAATCTTTTATTTTAATTAATTGCTTTTTATGTTTTATTGTAATTTTATTGGTGTTAGCCGCCCTGAGCCCAGTTTTGACTGGGGAGGGCGGGGTATAAATAAAAATTTATTATTATTATATAATATTACACCTTATATTAGGCCTTTCCCCTCCAACCACAATTCCTCCAAGATGCCAGCTTGTAGAAAAATGCCTACTTCAGGTCTGCCAGGATTGATTCTTGTTTCTTATCAGACCCCTGTGATGTTTCGCAACCTATCTTTGGAAATTCCCCTTGGTTTTGAAAGTAGGTTGTCATATGGCAAGGAGGGCTGCTGTTCAAAAGGCGGTACTGTCTAATTTGCTTGACAGCAGCTCTCCAAGGTCTGCCAGGTCTCTCTCAGGAACCATATTCTCTGAAATCTTTTTAGCTACCAGGGGATGAACCTGGGACCTTCTGCATGTAAAACATGTGTTCTCCACAGTGAAACTTTGTGTGTGTTTATTTCTTATTGCTCAAAATGAAAAACTCTCACTGTTAGGCATGTCTTCAGATCCATATGTACCGTGTTTCTCCAAAAATAAGACACTGTCTTATATTTATTTTTCCTCAAAAAAAACCACGGTGGCTTATTTTCAGGGGATGTCTTTTTTTAAATTAAGTATGGTACAGTTTAACCTACAAGGTTAAACTGCCTATCACTATGGCTTATTTTCGGGGTATGGCTTATTTTCGGAGAAACACGGTAGTATGAAACCCTAGCCTTGTGAAGCAAAGATTTCAAACACCCTATAAACACATATTGCTCCAGATTTGTGTATTCATGCTAGCCTAGCCCTTTTACTGAAAAGCCAACTGAACAAAAATCAGCAAGCCTCTCTTCACAGAATATATCTATTCATAACATCCTTCAACCCCTGCAGAGAGAGCTCTACATTAATCAGCAAGCAGCAGCGTGTGTGTTTCATATAGGTATTGGCACTGGAAAGCATGCTGTGTACGATACAATAAAAAAAAATCAAATTGCTTGCAAAAGCATACATGATGAGCTTTCTAGAGTGAGCATTAGCCTCTTAAAAGGTACTCAAGCTTACTTCGTGTATTTTTACATGAAAGCATTCTGAACACTGGGCTATAAAATGCGTTAAATTTCCAAATACTAGTTATTATGCTGATGTAATTTGTTACAACTGAGTTGTCCAAAATGAAACCAAGTCTAAAAATGGCATCACAGGTGTGGAAATAATCCTCTAGATTTCCTCATTTTCTGAATAAGCTGAACACATAACTGTTTATAGAGGCATTACTCAAAGAAATAGAGATAGATGTGGGCTTAGTGACTACTGTCTTGGCAAATCTTCTGTTATTGAAATTACTTTAAACACTGTGAGCCTTCATAAAATTGTGACCAACACAATAATAAACAATAGCACCATCTTTATAACTTGGCATGTACATGGTACCTACAGATACATTTATAGTACCCATTTGCATCATTTACTGCTTCCCTGACTAGAATTCAAAATGAATTGAAAGGTGGAAACCCCGCCTTTGCCTGTGAGCAATCTGTTTTGTACCTAATCCTTCCTCTTTTTAAAACATCTACAAAGCGCCTAGCTATCATCCCCAAATAAGATACAATGTTCAACTAGTGAGCCAAAATGCTTACATGCATGCAATCTTTTTACGTATACTTGTGTATGTTCATGGATCATATTGCACTAGGCAACAGGTACCTGCCCTTAAAATCACAAGGTATTCTTAAATCAGTTTGTAATCTGATTGTTTAAAAAGAATTATATTTTCAACAGTATCTATTTGATCAGTAGGCACAAACTACCGGTACATGGTTCACCTTTAGCAGTTTTATGTTTAAGTTAAACAGACAAATCACTTCTGCAAAATGCAACACAGAATATAGAATCTTGAACAACTGAGGGAATAATATGGCTATGAAAAATAATTAGACAAGTTTAACAAAATGCCTGTCAAATAAATTATACTCATTTCAAAAGGTTACTCGAATCATTCAGTACAAATAGATGCAACATTACCTACCATTAATTTTACTTCAGGTAAGTATATCCACACATACCTCCCACTGCACACAAACCATTTCTTAAAGTTTACTAAAATAAATTGCCTTCTGTTTCATATAGTGCGTAATATCAAGATTAAACAAATATATTAAAGTATAACAGAACTGTTTTTGCTAGGAACTATACAATGAATGCTATATGATTCACCTCTGTAATTGTTTTAAAAACATTGATCATCATGCTTTCAAAGAGCCTCAACAGGCAAAGAAACAGATTTAAACTACAACCAATGCAGAACATGAAGAAATTCACTAGATATTACTAGGACAATTAAGCATGTGCAGCCCATGGAAGGGAAAATAAGCCTCGTGTCAGTTTTTCATTCCTATAGAATGGTCCCACTTCCTTGAAATCTTTTTTTGTAAAGGGCATGCTACTTTACTTCACTCCACTGGTAATGGTCACACACAACAATTAAATGATATTCTTTCTACTGCCAATATAGAAGCTCAGTTTAGATGACGATAATAATCTGTTGTTATTCAATTGTGTGAAGAAATAAAGAGCATTTCTGGGGCTAGACTTGGAAACAAAATAAAGCTATATTCCTGTGTTAGACACAAGGGAGAGGAAAGTATAGCCCATATTAACTCACCTAGAACAGCTTGTTGTTGAAATTGTGCCCTCACCAAATTCAGGCTTATCTCCAACTTAAGTCTTCAGCTCTACTAATAAATCATGTACTCGCGAACATAACAGTGACAAAAGGACATGCTGTGCTCTTTTCCTTCTCACTTCGATGACTGTTTCACTGACGGAGCTCTGAGAGGCTGCAATCTCAGAGTAAATATTCAATATGAGCATGCTCTGTATCCACTTTGAAAAAACAGTCTGATGCTAGGCATCTCTGTGTGTGATGGCCTACTTTCAAAGCAACACAGGGCTGTAAATCAAATCTTTAAAAAATCACTAACTGCAATAAGCAAATCAGAACCACCATGAAGTATTGATTTTCTCCTCTCTCATGATCTCACTATTCCCCTAGAATTAATTGGACCATGTGTGCAAGAGGCTATTTGCAACATTTGGCTGTAACATGTACCCAGACTTCAATACTATTCTTTGATAGACGAGAATAACACTGAACTGGATCACCATTTGACCCTCAAATCTTAGCAGAATATTCTTTCAACCATAAATTTTGCATCTGAAGTTCATGTTAGCATTCGTAAATATAATCCACTTTAGGTAAAGGAACCCCTGACCATTAGGTCCAGTCGCGGATGACTCTGGGGTTGCGGTGCTCATCTCGCTTTATTGGCTGATGGAGCCAGCGTACAGCTTCTGGGTCATGTGGCCAGTATGACTAAGCCACGTCTGGCAAACCAGAGCAGTGCACGGAAACACCGTTTACATTCCCGCCAGAGAGGTATCTATTTATGTACTTGTACTTCGTGCTTTCGAACTGCTAGGTTGGCAGGAGCAGGGACCGAGCAACGGGAGCTCACCCTGTTGCGGGGATTCGAACCGCCAACCTTCCGATCGGCAAGCCATAGGCTCTGTGGTTCAACAGTGCCACCCGCGTCCACTTTAGTCTGGTACTATCTAGCATCCTTAGTTTGTTCTGTGCACTGGTCTGTACCCCAGAATAATATGCTGTTTCCCAATACAATAAGAAAAGACAACACTCTAACACTGCACTTTGGAATTTTACTATTCGTCACAGCTTAAGTGACTTACGGATAGCTGGCAGGCCATGGAAAAACAGCAAACCAACTAAGATTTTTATTTATGTTGTTTCAACACTGCACTTAAGTATTGCCATGGCTACTGAATATGTTTCTGTTTAAAGCCAGTGAAACCAGATTTCACTGTTTTACTATAATTTCAAACAAAAAAACAAATCCAATATAAAACAGATCCATCCCTATTATATCAAACAAGATAAGCAGCTCTCACTGAACTCTTTCTGAACCCTTCCCACTAGGTCTGGGAAATGGACTTTGATTGTACAGTGGTACCTTGGTTTACAAACACAATTGGTTCCGGAAGTCTGTACTTAACCTGAAGCAAACTTTCCCATTGAAAGTAATGGAAAGTGGATTAATTCGTTCCAGACAGTCCGTGGAGTACTTAAACTGAAGCGTACTTAACCTGAAGCGAACTTTCCCATTGAAAGTAATGGAAAGTGGATTAATCTGTTCCAGATGGGTCTGTGGAGTACTCAACCTGAAGCGTACTTAACCCAAGGTATGAGTGTAATTGGTTCCGGAAGTCCATACTTAACTTGAAGCGTACTTAACCTGAAGCAGACTTTCCCATTGAAAGTAATGGAAAGTGGATTAATCCATTCCAGACAGGTCCGCGGAGTACTTAAACTGAAAATACTCAAACTGAGGCGTACTTAAACCGAGGTATGACTGTACTTTATTAGATGTCTAAGCTTCTCCAATCAGTAAGTGAGAGCCAATGAAACTTTAGCACAATAAGTTTAAGAGATGATGTTGTGTAAGTGGTAGCACACAAGCTTAATAAGAGTACTTTGTAACAGTTGTTAATACTCTAATAGCAGCAGTAGTTGCACTAGTTCAACATATTTGCAAGCGCAATATACCCTCTGGATTTGGCAGTTGCACTACACTAAAACCAAGGCTCCTGCCAGCAGAATTATTGCTGAAATGAGTGAACTGCCATAACTGAATATCACCCATTGCTAACAGTTGGTATACCATCATCTGAAACTGAACATTCCAATTATCGATCTACTTTTGTTGTTGAAACTAGAAGCTTCAAAAGAGCCAAATTAGCAAGAGAAGAACGAAGGTAACATTACGGTACAGTATTTACAAATTAAGGATGTGATAATGGGAAATACAAGGAATAAAAGTGCAAAGAATATGACATAAAACTTGATTACCGGTAATCTAAGTAGTCAGAAATTTGATTCTTGTAAAATCTTTTCTCAAATATGTATAACATCTTATTAGAGAAGACAAAAGATAATAAAGATGCTGCTTCACTATAATGAGAAAGGGGAAAAATATTTGCAAAAGAACATACCAATAAAAAAAATATGCCTGCTGGGTAGGTGCAATAATATATTTCACAAAATAACAATTTTAACATCCTTGTTAAATAAAGAGATGGGAGGTTGCACACCCTCTAGTTCACTAACGTAAGTTTCACCTGTCTTCATACTCCTTCCCTCCATATTCTGAGCTACTACACATACTTTGCATGCTTCCCTCCCAACTCCCACAGTGAATTGCCAGGAGGAGCAGCTGCCATTGAATCTTGGAGGGCAAAAGAACATCAGCCCACAGACAGCATCCATAGCATTGCTATGGAGACTGAGCACAAACTTCATCTCCCTCCTTCACCCCCTGCCAGAGTGAAAGAGAGCGATGGAGCACATAGCATGCAGGAAAACAGGGAGCTAAATCTATTCCAATCCCCCAAAAGAACATAGCACAGTTAGATCCTGATTATCTTTCCATCCTTCTCCTAAGAGAGATTGTTTTGATGAGGGGCGGGAATGAGAAAACAAGCAGCAGAAGCATATCTCTCCAAATGGAACCCTACAATATTCTCAATGGACCATTTCTCTCCCATTCCTACTTTGAAGATGGAGAGGGTACCTGCAGGAACAGTCCTCATCAATTGCCCTTTCCTGCTCCCAACTTAGTCCCAACTTAGAACAGGAGTGGAGTCTAGAGCCGCTGTCATACAGAGCACCAAATCTGGGGAAGAGTGGAGTGCTCTTGGCAGCCACATGTTTTTGCTTGGCAACCAAGGTCAGACAAAATTTGCGCAATTTCACTTAGAAATATGTGGTACCCTGTGTTAATGAGTAAGCTACCAACAGCATATGAGATATGCATATAAAAGTCTCTATAATAATACATATGGGTGAACAGGTGGGTGAGCACACATGAACAGACTTCAATGACTTCCAAGAATCCCTCGGTTCTTGGATTCAAAGTAGCAACCATTCCCTCTTGTCAATCTTTAATGAATATGTATTTAACTTCTTCATAAGAATATGGGCGTAGCATTACATGCAAACAAGGGATCCTAGTTTCAAACAAATCATGGTTACTTGCAAAACAAACCACCTTCAAACAAATTAGCTTGTTTAGCAACTAACCACTGCTTGTTTTAATCAGGACTCCTGGTTCACAAGTGACACTAAAGTCACTTATTCACAATTATGTAAACTTGGCAGAAACTCAGTTCAACATTTCACTTGAGATTGCCGAGACTTGTCTACATAGAGCTAAACCATTGTTTAGTATTGCATGGGAACCAGTCCAGTGCTCATTAAAGACTTTCTTATTCTAGACCAAAGGAGTTGAAGAAATCTCTGATAGTAGTTTCCCCTCTTCTTCCAGTATTTCCTTTACTCAGATCACAATCTCTTGAATAGGAATGTTTGTTTCCACCTGTATTGTTTTAGGCAGAGGAACAAGTCACACTTTTAAAAAGTAGCAGTTTTGAAAAAGATATAAACATTAAGGTAATTTAAATAATAATCCAGGCATAAACAAAATGCTTACTACCCAATGAGGCAATATTCCCAAAGTCATCCCTGGCATTTCCTTATAAACTCGTACAAAATGATAGGTTGGATTTTTATTGCACAATCTTCTTCAAAACATCAAGCTATCAGCAGTATGCACCATAGTAAAATGCATCTTGAGCAAACCAATTCAAGGACTCAGATAAGCACAACTGGAGTAGTGCAGAAATATTTATAGTAACACAGAGAAATGTAAGATCGGATCCCAGAGAGGCCTGTATTTTTCTTATATCAACATACACAAAACATAGAACTAAGCAAGCAGAAGTTATTTTGAACAAACATTCTAATTAGCTATCAATCTGGAAAAGGAAGATCATGCCTGGGGTGCTAATATTGACTTCATTTAGTAGCACAAATAAGCACAAATTTGATTGCTAAGTCTTTTTGTGAAGAATGAACTACCAAAATCAATTTGTTCTTAATAGTTTCATTCTAGATGTCTAGCAAATTTGCCACAAAGAAAACAATGAGGATTACCAATGGAATCTCTTTCAATCAAGCAAGAAGTACTACAATGAAACTTTATTATGAGCTTTAAAAAGGTGTGGGTAACACTTGCTCAGTACAAGATTAGAAGGCAGAAGAGCAAATATTTTGGATGCTTGAGGTGGTGGTGTTTTTTTTTAATCTAACAAGATCTGTTCTGTTTTCTAGGTAAGTGCATGCAATAATGCTTTCAGCAACAGCTCTCACACATTTCTTTTGATCAGTGTATGAAGCATTTGAAGAGCAAAGATATTCTAACCTTAATATCAATGTGTCAAAATAAAACTAAATCAGCTTACCTAAATACAGAAGTAGTTTTTAAACAGGCAAAAAAAGAAAAAATGTATAGACATAGTCTTTGGTTAAATTTGTGAACGGAACCCCGAACCTGTTTTGTGTTTATCACTTGCTGTTCAAGTGACAGGTGTCAAAATACTGAATCATAGAAATGTAGAGCTGGAATGGACTCCAAGGGTCATCTAGTCCAACTCCCTGCAATGCAATAATCTCAACACATGGTTCTTCCATCCAATTTGAAAACATACTGTACAGTGCTTAGCTTTGCAAATGTGCTTGTGGTTGTATTGCTGCACCACTAGAAGGAAGTATATATAGATTTCAATGCATTTTAAAATCCATTTTTTATGGAGCCAGATTTCAAGTCAAATGCAGAATTTCACCTCTTTCCTTCCTGGCTCCCCTTCCCTACACATTTAATTTTGGAGCTTATCAGCACCATATTTCATCAAAGTGATTCTTGGAGCAGTGTTAGAAACTCCTAAGTATTTTTTTATTTTATTTTATTTTTTCTATGCCATTTTATATTTCAAAGAAAAGTCTCAAATTGGTTTACAACACATTAAACATCAAATAAAAGAATCCAAATTCAAGCAAATTCAAGGATCAAAAAAGATATTTCAGATCCTTCTCTAGGTGAATTTTGATTTCCCCTTATTTATTTATTTACCTACATAATTTATAGAGCTGCCCCATAGCAGAAGTACTCTAGTGGCTAAAGTATCAGACCAGGAGCTGGGAATACTGAGCAAAGCTGAAGACCCCAGTGCCCCAAAACTGAGGATTGGGCAGAGTACGTTCCAGATCTAAAATTATTCTAAATTATAAACAACAGGCTTAAGGGTTAACTGGATAGATGAACCAAGCCTATAAGAGGACCAGTTTTGATAAGTGATTAATGAATAATGGCACAAATATATTTATTTATTTGTCAGTCATTACAGAAAAGTTTGCAAAATATTGAATAAAAGACTAGGATTTAATGAACATCACATCCCCATCCTCCAAACCCCAGTTTGGGTTAATCAAGGGAAGGGAGTTCATGATGGTTGGGAGTTTGTTAAAAGGGACATATTAAAAGTACAACTTCAGGCAATACCAATGAGACGGAAACATGGAAGGTGCCTAAAGAAGCCAGGGTGGCTATCTAAAGAACTTTTAACTGAGTTAAGATTTAAAAGGGATATGTACAAAAAATGGGAAAAGGGGGAAATCACCAGAGAGGAATTCAAGCATATAGCCAGCACGTGTAGAGACAAAGTCAGAAAAGCTAAAGCACAGAATGAACTCAGGCTTGCTAGAGAGGTTAAAAGCAACAAAAAGGGCTTTTATGGGTACAGTATGTCCGTAGCAAAAGGAAGAACAAGGAAACAGTGGGGTCACTTAGAGGAGAAGATGGTGAAATGTGAACAGGGGATAGAGAAAGGGCAGAACAATGCCCGACCTGAAGAATATGGAGCAGATGATTCAGCAGGGGAAACACAGCCCAGAATAAGTAAGGAGGTAGTACAAGAATACTTGGCTAGTTTAGATGTATTCAAGTCTCCAGGGCCAGATGAACTACATCCAAGAGTATTAAAAGAACTGGCAGAGGTGATTTCAGAACCACTGGCAATAATTTTTGAAAATTCCTGGAGAACAGGTGAAGTTCCAGCAGACTGGAGGAGGGCAAATGTTGTCCCTATTTTCAAAAAGGGGGAAAGAGAGGACCCAAACAATTACCGCCCAGTCAGCCTGACATCAATACCAGGAAAGATTCTAGAGCAGATCATTAAGCAAACGGTCTGTGAGCACCTAGAAAGAAACTCTGTGATCACTAAAAGTCAGCATGGGTTTCTGAAAAATAAGTCATGTCAGATTAATCTGATCTCATTTTTTGTCAGAATTACAAGCCTGGTAGATGAAGGGAACGCTGTGGATGTAGCCTATCTTGATTTCAGCAAGGCCTTTGACAAGGTGCCCCATGATATTCTTGTAAAGAAGCTGGTAAAATGCAGGCTAGACAATGCTACCATTCAGTGGATTTGTAACTGGCTGACTGACTTAACCCAAAGGGTGCTCATCAATGGCTCCTTCTCATCCTGGAGAGTAGTGACTAGTGGGGTGCCACAGGGTTCTGTCTTGGGCCCAGTCTTATTCAACATCAATGACTTGGATGATGGGCTTTGGGGCATCCTGAGCAAGTTTGCAGATGACACCAAATTGGGAGGGGTGGCTAATACGCCAGAGGACAGGATTACACTTCAAAATGACTTTAACAGATTAGACAACTGGGCCAAAGCAAACAAGATGAATTTTATCAATGAGAAATGTAAAGTACTACACTTGGGCAAAAAAAATAAAAATGAAAGGCACAAATACAGGATGGGTGACACCTGGCTTGAGAGCAGTACATGTGAAAAGAATCTAGGAGTCTTGGTAGACCACAAACTTGACATGAGTCAGCAGTGTGATGCAGCAGCTAAAAAAGCAAATGCAATTATGGGCTGCATCAATAGGAGTATAGCATCTAGATCAAGGGAAGTAATAGTACCACTGTATTCTGCTCTGGTCAGACCTCACCTGGAGTACTGTGTCCAGTTCTGGGCACTGTAGTTCAAGAAGGATACTGACAAGCTGGAACGTGTCCAGAAGAGGGCAACCAAAATGGTCAAAGGCCTGGAAACGATGCCTTATAAGGAATGGCTTAGGGAACTGGGTATGTTTAGCCTGGAGAAGAGAAGGTTAAGGTGTGATATGATAGTCATGTTCAAATATATAAAAGGATGTCATACAGAGGAGGGAGAAAGGTTGTTTTCTGCTGCTCTAGAGAAGCGGACACGGAGCAATGGATTCAAACTACAAGAAAGAAGATTCCACCTAAACATTAGGAAGAACTTCCTGACAGTAAGAGCTTCTTTGGCAGTGGAATTTGTTACCAAGGAGTGTGGTGGAGTCTCCTTCTTTGGAGGTCTTTAAGCAAAGGCTTGACAGCCATATGTCAAGAATGCTTTGATGGTGTTTCCTGCTCGGCAGGGGGTTGGGCTGGATGGCCCTTGTGGTCTCTTCCAACTCTATGATTCTATGATTCTAAGGTTTGTGGTCCCCCCCCCCTTGTGCACCAATTCCCTCTTCTGTTTCCTGGTTTTCTCTAAATATATTTTGTGATAATAACCCTAAACCAAGTTCCAAACCTAGATTTCCAAAACCCAATTTTAAAAACAATGATTTGGAGGCTGGCACATACCATAGTGTCCCTGATCCTGGTCTGAAACTGTGGTTAGTAAAAACCAGAAACAAGGGAGCCTACCAGGCTCTAGGATGCTCTTACATGGGCTCTGGGACCCTCTCACGAGATCTCAAAGGCTCATCTGAATTCCCACAAGATTTCGTGAAAGCCTTGCAGAGCCCAGTAAGCAAGTCTGAGAGCTTAAACGCTCGTTCTGTACCAGGAAAATCCTGCACAAAAAGAGCTTTTAAGCTCTTCAAATCCCATGCATTTAATTTGTGTGACTTCCACCAGCTGGCCTTCAAAGTTGAAGTTGAAATCGCACTTGTTAAACAAGTTTAAGTTGTAAGTTACAAATGGCACACTCCTAGCTTTAGAATATTGTCAGTCAACAGGAGCACTTGCACACTTGCCACATATTAGAAAAGAAACAAAACCTGTGTATATGGTTTCTACAGAATAAAAAGTACTACCATTCATTACAAGTAATGGGCCAAATGTAAACCGTTATCTTGTTTTACTATTTGCTCATCTACTATTATTTAACCAAAGTTCTCTCCCTGTCTTATTTAACAGCAACAGCAAAGTTGACCTGGATCTGGGATTTTTTAAAAGATGAAATCCAATAACCATGTCTAATTTCAGGTTTCAATTATTAGATAAAAATGTATAGTCCAATTCTCTCAGCTGCGTTACTGCATCTTAAAAAACCTATTAGTAATTTCACACAAAAGACTGCATTTACCTGACTTTCACACAAGTTGTCAGCAAGAAAGTTCTATGTAAACAAATCTTACATAAAACATGTAAATATATTATGACCTAATTATGACTGGGAAATAATTCATATTTTATCAAGCAACTACTCTTTGATCACAGTGCAATATTGTCAGGCATTTCACAAAATTAAGTACTTCTTTCATGTGTTATTTAAGTGAGACAATAACCTATCTTCACAAGTGGCACCATCTACTCACTAAGGGGAGGCATCTGCTTTATGAATGCAGGACATCAGCAATCAGGCACACAACCTGACCTCCTCTTGATGCCATACCAAACTTCACACCAAAGAGACACAGTCAAACAGGTTGGCTCTGTTCATGCAAGAGGGCTTCATAATTCTTGGGTACGGAAGGGAACACAGCACATTAATTTTGATTGCCTAATGCAGCCCAACAAATTTAAATGGCTCAAACTCTGCTTATCTCCCATTCTGGCAGCTTCCTGTTCACAACCATGTAAATTTTCATTTTGCTTTTGGCTGTGGACAATTGCCTAGTTAATATAAATGTTTTAAGGCATTATATTTTCTTTATAGTCCTCATGGGTTCCTATCTGGGCATTCCTGAATAACTGGGCTATTTCAATGTAAGTATTATTCAATGAAAGTATTACTTAAAATTTTAAATTAAAAGATTAAACAAGTATATATCCTATTGCCACAAACTGTGTAGCATTTTACAAAACACTGACAAGTATTTAGCTATTTCTGAACTGTCCTGTAGCCAATTGAACAGAGAACATTAGCTTTCTAAAACACTTATTGGAATCTACACACTTGGATTTTTAACCATTTGGATTTTTAAACATTTGGAACCATTTGGAATAAAAATATGTTCTCAAATGTATAAAATGTTGCCAGTTCTATTGCAACATACAGCAATGGCAACAAGCAGCTCTGGCTCGCCCAGCCCTACCCATTGCCACCCCACCACCACACTTACCTGACCTGGGGGTTCTGGATCATAGGCTCTACTGGTCAAAACGGGAGCCTCACCAATCTCCCTCTCCCACTGGAAACAAACCAGGACTGCTCCAAGTACAGTGGTACCTCAGTTTACGAACTTAATCCGTTCCGGAATTCCGTTCTTAAACAGAAACCGTTCTTAAACCAAGGTGCGCTTTCCCTAATGAGGCCTCCCACCGCCAGTGCCCAGAATTCCACCGTTCGGATTCCGTTCTTAGACCAAGGTAAAGTTCACAAACCGGGACACTACTTCCAGTTTTGCGGAGTTCTTATACCGAATAGTTCGTAAATAGGGCTGTTCTTAAGCCAAGGCACCACTGTAAAGTGTCTCAAGAGAGAGGTGGGATGTCTGTTAACAGTAGAATTATGTATATTTGAATTATGTATATTTGATACTCACTCATAGCCTCTAGACTTAGAACCTCTAGTTGCTTGTCAAATACAAAGATTCTTATACAGATTCTTATATGCCTTGGGTTACGAACAGCCTAGTTAATAAACTTTTTGGCTTACGAACACTTGGGGAATGAGTGTTCCGCGTTGCGATTTTTTCGGGGATGCAAACGTACTCTGTTCGGGGTGTGCACTTCCATTTTGAGTGCCACACTTCCGAAGATGGAGGGAGAGAAAGAGAGAGATGCACAAGTGATGCCAGCTGCCGTGTACCAAAGCATGCTTTGGAGAGATCCCCATCGTGACTTGGAAAGGAATGTGCTGCAGCGAGGGTGATTATCCGGGGGAGGGGCGTCACTTGCCCTTAGGATCCTGCAGCTGATAGAGACAGGAGGGTGCAGGGAGGGGAGTCCGTGGCAGCGAGCCCGATCCGGGTTGAGTTTCCTTTCGCTTTGTGCACACCTCCCTCCCTGAGTGGAGATTATCGGTGCGCCTTTGGCCTCCTTCTCCCCCGAGGTACCACTGTAAACCCAAGTTGCAAAAAGTAGCGCTAGGCCCTGGTGGGCTGTCCCCTTACCTTGGCCAAGCGGATAGCCAATCAGGATTTTAAAAAAAATGATTCCCCCCCCTTCACTGCTCACTTCCCTCTGTGGCCCCCTAGCCTTGTACTGTGCCACTCCCATTCATGCGATTTTCACCTGTGCCCCCCTTGGAATATCCTGGGGGTCCCCAGGGGGCCATAAGACCCTCGGTTGGGAAACACTGCTATAAATGGCCATATAGTACTTTCTATTAAAACTTTTAAGTTTTTAATCTGGAATGCATTGCACTCACACATATACAAACCCCTGGTACAGCAAGAATATTACTTGCTATACAAGCCAGAAACAATTATAAAAATGAAACAGCATTTATTTATATTCCCAAAGAAACAGAAGCTACCAACATGAGTCTGACAAAACTGCGGGAGGCAGTGGAAGACAGGAGTGCCTGGCGTGCTCTGCTCCATGGGGTCACTGGGGTCACGAAGAGTCGGACACGACTAAACAACAAAGAAACAGTTGTTCCAAATTAGCTGTGCCTGCCATTCACTACCAAGCAACTATTCGAGTTTTAGACAGGAGAGGCAATTCCAGATCTATCCCTAAAACATGCAAGCTGTGCATACAATCTACAAAGCAGAGCTGTGTGCAGAAGTTTAAAGGAAACTCTGGCTTTAAAATGATTTCCTGTATTGGAGCCTCCTGTATAAACTTCAAACTCATGGAGCAGTTTTGTTTGGTATGTGGAAAAATAAAACAATCGTTCTGATTCTACTCAAGATGCAATCAGGGAAGCCAATTGTGCTTTTTGAAGCCTTGTAAACAAAGATCATAGAAATGTAAAGAAGGTGGTGCCCTCAGCTGGCCAAAAAGATCTCTGCAGTTTCATAGTACTAATTTTTCTAACTACAGTACTGTACAACCTCAACATTAGCATACCTGGTTACAGGTAGGTAGCCGTGTTGGTCTGGATCGAAGTAAAATAAAAAAATTCCTTCAGTAGCACCTTAAAGACCAACTAAGTTTTTATTTTGGTATGAGCTTTCGTGTGCATGCAGATTAGCATACCTTTTAGAGATATGCTCAAAGTTAATCAGTTATAGAAATAATTAAAACGACATCACTTCAAGGAAGAGAAAGCACACTTTATGCAATGCTGCCCTTATTCAATTTGCTTGTCACAGAACAGTGGAGAATACTAAACCAAATTGCTTGTCACTAACAATGATGGTCACCAGGTGGTGGTAAATTCAAGATTTTAAAGTGATACTGCTCCAACATTTTGTTGTTGTTTAGTCGTGTCTGACTCTTCGTGACCCCAAGGCAAAGTTCACAAACAAAAACACCTACTTTGCAGCGTTCTTAATCCAAGTTGTTCATAAACTAAGCTGTTCTTAAACCAAGGTACCACTGTAAATTGATTTCTCTCTCTCTCTTTGTTGTTGTTTAGTCGTTTAGTTGTATCCGACTCTTCGTGACCCCATGAACCAGAGCACGCCAGGCACTCCTGTCTTCCACTGCCTCCCGCAGTTTGGTCAAACTCATGTTGGTAGCTTTGAGAACACTGCCCAACCATCTCGTCCTCTGTCGTCCCCTTCTCTTTGTGCCTTCAATCTTTCCCAGCATCAGGGTCTTTTCCAGGGAGTTTTCTCTTCTCATGAGGTGGCCAAAGTATTGGAGCCTCCAACATTTTACAGTATTATAAAATACATTTCACTATATTTAAATCAAAAAGCTGCACTGAATTAAAAAATAAGCTGTGTCACCAGTAAATTGTTTAGAAGTAAAGAGTTTAGAAGTTCAGAAATTATACATTTCATGCTTAAAGAGCTTGTAAAGCACCAGAAAGCATTAGAAAATTACCTGCAATGCTACAATACTCATTCTCAGAAGAAGCCTAAGGTAAATTATCCTCAGTGATGTGCTGATTTCACTAAAAGAATACAAAAATGGGTTCTAATCAGGGACACTACCCATGGCAGCTGCAGACTACACCCATTGTTTGGGGGCACATCCCAGAAAAACCAGCTGGGACAGGCATACATGTTAATCAGCAAAGTGTGTTCTCAAACCATGTGTAGTACAGTCTAGATCTCAGATAGAGCCTCCGAGTCACAAACTTGTAAACTAAGCAACACTGATTACTTCAATATGACTAGAGATATGACTTCTTTCAGAAGTCTTAGGACCTTCCTCAACTAAGTTCTTATCAGAAACATGCTACTAAACAATATTAAAATGAGACTTGCTAATGCTATCTAGTTTTGCAAATTAAAATTACAGTACAATTACTGGTACCTGAAATATCTGTTGAGGGTGCCATTTTTTCATGCCAAACAGGACTGCTCCCTTTTGCTACCCTCAGCCAGCCATGTGTGCCAAGTCCCTTCTTACCAAACAGGAAATTTCTCCAACTGGCTCTCTCTTGCCATTATGCTACAATACACATCTGCCTTCATATCACTATTTCAATGAATAGCCCTGGGTTGCTAGTGTTTGGATTCAGAAAGCGACTCATTCTGCAGAATGACTGGGGGGTGGGGGCTCTGATTCCCTGCTGGGTCTGCAAAAGAATCCAAGAATGAGTCTGCCCTTGGTTATTGTATTCTGACCTACTATTTCAGATAGAGGGAGAAGTTTAAAACTCCGAACACACCGTAATTTAAAACTAGAATTCAGCAGCTCACCTCTTTGGGGCCCATAACATAACATAACATAATTAAAGTATGTTAGGAGCTGAAATATCTCCCGTTTACAATTTTAGAAGGCATCATATATAACTTGAGATTGTGAAAGGAACAAAATGTTGTGAAATACTGTAAATTAGTACTAAAAGATATTATGGTGACAGATCATTTCGAATGCAGATTTAATCTTGTCAGTAGTAAACAATTCAATGTTGCAACACAGTCAGGACTGTGGAGTCCAGAATGTTGCATTTGACACAACAGATGGTATCAGTATCCCAGGATGATGATGATGATGATTATTATTATTATTTACCTGCATGGTTGCAATAGACAGTAGAACACTGGCCTATCTAGTCTTCCATCCTGTTTTCACAGTAGCCAACCAAATGCCTGTGGGAAATCCACAAGCAAGAAGTGAACCCAAGAGCACTCTCCTCTCCTGTGATTCCCAGCAAGCATTGCTACCTCCAACTGTGGTGGAAGAGCATAGCCACTATGGCTAGTAGCAATTGATTTCCCTCTTCTCCACGAACTTGTCTAATCCCACTTTAAAGTCATCTAGGCTGCAGGCCATCACTTCCTCCTGTGGGAGGAAGTTGCATAGTTTAACTATGTGCTGCATGAAGTACTTTCTTTTATCTGTCCTGAAAAAGTGGGCAGTGTCTCTTTTAAGTTCAAACAAAGGCAAGCTGTTCATTCAGCCTTAAACATTTAATAATTTACCACTGCTAATATATATTAGATAAACTAGGAAGTATCAAAATTCTTAGGGTTGTTTACTAAACGAAGCTAAAGCAAACATGCTAACTTAGATTGTTCAAGGGCAGGGGTAGAAACCTCTGGCCCAAACTTGTCCTGCCAAGGGTTCAAATTGGGACTGTGAGGTTGTTTTCATCGAATCACACCTACTAGCTGCATGTGATGTCAGGTGTGGGGCAGATAGAAGTGTGGCTGCCTTAAAGTTCCCTCCCAACTGTGCATTGGGCAAAGGAAAGCTTGCTTCACGTTCTGTAGTCCATTAGCTGATTTGTGGTAAAATCAAAGCCTGCTGAATTGGCTTCACAATACAGTTTCCTGCAAAGAACCTGCTCATGCAGGTGATGCTGCCAGGCACTTGATAACACCCCCCCCCCCCGGACAAAGCACTCTGTAAAACCTGCACAGTAATCAGCTGATTAGTCCCACACTCCACCCTAAGGCATCAAAATTAATATTTTAATGCAGATTACCCTATGCAAATTATGCTAATTTAGAAAGGAAATTTTTCTTGAAAACCCATATCACTGGTCACCACTTGAAATAATAAATATTTACCATAAAGTATTGTATTACTAACCTAAAAGTTCCTCATTCATATATACTTAATTAAATAAAACAAAAAAGCATCTGTACATAATCACTGTTATACATTCCTTGTATCTCTGGGACCATAAGATTTATCAGTCTAAAAGTCAAAAAAATAGTTGAAAGAGTAACACATCAGAGACTTCTAAGGTCAACCTTCCTTAACTACTTTCACCAGATAACAAGGGATATGTGCTCTGCTTGAAATTCAGTATAAAGAGAGGATATTGTGTGTGTGTGTGTGTGTGTGTATATATATATATATATATATATAGCTACACAGTTGATGTTATAATGAAAAACAGAAGGTGCCTTTGACATGCATTTTTAAGCTCCTTTTGCAATGTTTATAATATTTCATGAACATTGAAGTCATCACGAAACTCATACCAATGACAAACTTAGTTGGTCTCTAAGGTGCTACTGGAAGGATTTTTTTTATTTTGTTTCGGCTGCGGCAGACCAACACTGCTACCTACCTGTAACAAATTCACCAGTTCACCATAAATGAACCCATCTAAAGTCTGTTCCGTCTGCATAAATAACATAAATGAGAAGATGATTCAAATTTGAGTAGCATTACATGTATCCAGCCTGAAGGAGTTCCAATCAATCTGTTCCTAACTGGGTGAGTCCCACTGGTCATAACACTCCGTGTTGCAAGTCACTTAAAAAGATGGAAAGCATCCAAAAGTAAAAATAAATGTTAAAAATAAGTAAAATAAAAGTCAAAACAGGCTTTCAGTGATAAAATAGATTAGGACAGGATTAAGGAGTGGACTTCTAAACAATATTCTGGAGCATCACACCTCAGAACATGTTATACGCAAAGACTAGGGGCAGCTAAATGCCCTCCTCCAGTCTATGCTCCCTGTAAGATTCATATTCAATCACCTATTCACCTATTCAATTTTATATCACCTAGGCCAGTGATGGGCAACCTTTTGAGCTTGGTGTGTCAAAATTTGCCAAAAAACCGAGCATAACTCGGGTGGTGTGTCACTTCGAGAAAAAAATCATAATTTCGCGATATTTATAGTTTAAATAACAAAAGTGTATAATTGTAATATATAACTGTATTTAATAAACCAAAAACTAATTATTTAACAAAACAAAACCAAAACCCCCTTATTTATCACAAAGTGCCCAGAGTTGTTGAGCTTTTTTGGGGGAGCTGCTGACCAAAGTTTTGGAGGTTTTTTTGGGGGGGATGCCCCAAAGCTGCTGCGCTTTTTTTGGGGGGGGGGAAAGAGAACAGAAATAAATGACAAATAATACCTTCGCTGGAACTAACATGCAGCACCGATATAGTCTGCCAAAGCGCCAAAAAACCCAGCACAGAATGGGTTAAAAAACTAACGCTGTTACACCCAATCATAGCCTGCCAAAGCACCAGGAAAAAACAGCACAGAAAGGGTTAAAAACCAATCTCTGGCTACCAGCAACAACAGCAACAAAGGATCTGGGTTTTAACAGCGGAGACAAGCTGTAGCGGAGACAAACTCTAGCAGAAATAAGCTGTAGGAGGAGCGGGAGAACAAATGGAGGGGGGACCAACAACAACAGCGCAAATGGGCCGATGAGGCGCGTGCCAGCAGTGAGGGCTCTGTGTGTCACATCTGACACGCGTGTCATAGGTTCGCCATCACTGACCTAGGCCATGTCCCCCTTGACCTATACTAAGGTTACAGCTATTGTTGCATTTTAAAGGAGCCCGCCAGAAGGATCTGGCAAGCTATGCTCACCAAGGAAAATTCCAAGTTAACCACCATAAGTGGCCTTGCTCAATGGAATTCTTAGTTAATCTACTCCCAGCATCAATACATTTTTTTGTTTTTATATATTTATAAAATGAGGATTCTCAGAATGTCATTAGGATTCTTTTTCAGATAAGAGTGAGGTGAGATATTTTGCCTTCACAAAATAACAGCCAATCTTTATTGGCATAATCACCATTAGAATCTTCTGCTCAAAGCTAAAACCAAAGCAGTTCTTTGCTACTCCCAGCAGCCAGATCTTCTGTTGCTTCCCTTCCTGTATTAGTGGGTGTCATACTCCTGCTCAGCAACTGAAGGTATGCTCTTACACATTACATGTTTGATTGGCTTTTTTATGTGAGCGCAACAACCTTGAATAGAAGATGAGGGCCATGTGGTATCATAGATTGGCAACTATCAACAATCAAGTTAGAATTATGTAAGAGAGCTGCAGCTATCAGATAGAACTGCCATCATGGATCAGCTATGTTACACTATGCTAGATTCCTCCTTCAGGAGGGAGGGAGGGTTATCAATTCAATTCAACAAAATAAATAAATAAGGTCACAACGTGGCGGATATACAGTAATTGTATCAACTCACCCCACACTCCAGATCAAAATACAGAGAAGCTTATTGCTTGGGGTGGGGATGAGGAGCAGGAGTGATTCAACACAAAATATTATTGGTCTTAGAAGAGAAAAGAGCAACAACACAGGTCACTTTGATGGAATCTACACACATATAAAAACTGTTCTGAAAATGATTTTTTAAAAGTGTTTTAAAAAATACATTGAGTTTTATTTACATAAGGCTCACCACCACCATTTAGTTTCACATTGTATATTGCACTTAAAACGTTTTATTCGCAGCTGTATAGCTGAGTCCTTTCACCTTCTGCCTCACATGGGGGCGGGCAGAAACAGTAGGCAATGACTTGATTTTGGTGGTGACAAGAATGAAAAACCATGCATTCCTAACAGCATTATGCCAATGCGCATAAACGCTACATTTAATGGCCTGTCCTATTAATACAAACAGATCAATTCCTGGAAGCAACCCAGAGGCCCATCACTACCTCCAATAAGAGTTCTGAAAACTGCAGATACTTCCATATGGCACTGTAGGAACTTTTGCTTATTTTAGAAAAGGAAGAACGCAAACAAGTTGTCCACAGGAAGACTGTGGGTTTTCTTTTTTGCAAGGGGGTGGTATATTTAAGGCTAAGGCTGTTTAGGGAGGCTTTTAATGTTTAATAGACTATTGTGTTTTATTTTTCTGTTGGAAGCCGCCCAGAGTGGCTGGGGAAACCCAGCCAGATGGGCGGGGTATAAATAAATTATTATTATTATTATTATTATTATTATTATTATTATTATTATTATTATAGCAAATAAAAAATACCAGAGTATTCTTTCAATAAAAGAGATTCACAAAATTCCTCATAAACCTCCAGGAAAAAGCAGGTTTTGCACTAAGGAAGCACAATCCCCAACGCTGTTAAATGTAACCATCTACAAAACAAGACAAAAGCTTTCATCTAGCTTGCTCCAATTTTCAGCAGCTAATCCTCTTCCCCACTGTGCCAATAAAAAGGCAAAAATACTGAAGTAATTTTCCTGAGTAGTAATTGCAGGTAAAGGCTGGGCGTACAAGAGCAAGGAAACATCAACAAGATCTGCTGCCACCTGCCCAAGAAGATGAGCAATTGCACTCCAATATCAACTACCTGCAAACAAGTTATGGGAAAACACACTTTGCTTTTCTGCTCATTAGAGGTCTCTTCATAAGAAAAGAAAACCTATTGGGAAGTGGTGAACATATTCCTTTACAAGAAGATTACTATAGAACTGGTGTAGTGAGTGTGGTTAAAAGGAAATGTACTAATCAGGATGTCTCCATTTCAAATCCCTCCTCTGGCGTGGAATTTGAAGCTGGCTCCCAGCAAGCCACTCTCTGTTCCCCTTCTGCAACATGGAAATAATAATGCTGATGTAACTTGCAGGTCGTTGCAAGGATTACCAACAATGTGTTTTGAATAGGCATGCTTTTAGATGCGATACTAAGAGCTAAAACTCACTACTTTGTGTTTCTTGTAAAGGTAAAGGGACCCCTGACCATTAGGTCCAGTCATGACCGACTCTGTGGTTGCACGCTCATCTCGGTATTTATTGTCCCATGGGATCCAGATAAACTTCCACAAGATACTGGTAGTGTATGGTCTGGGAATAGTGTATTTTATAAGCATTTAACCCATAATATTTTATTACTGAGAAAATGTAATTTTTTCCACTGCTAATGAAATCAACTGCAGTAGGAAATGCTGTTTGGAATGTGGTTCTCAGAATGTCACATAATGATACCAACCAATTTGTTAGTCATGTTTTCCATCCAATTCAGAGACTGTGTTCTGCTTACTGGGTGCAAATAAACAGGAGGTATCAAAGTATTAATATATAACAAGGTAGACTCTTCTCTCTGTTGTCACTCTGATCAGCACCGGGATATGTTTAACACAACAGTGAGAATTCATTGCTAATCAGCTCTGAAGAAAAGATACGCTACTCTTCTACTTAGAAGAAAATTTGTTGAACACTGACAGGCAGGCACTCTGTGTGCACTCTGAATGGCAACAAAACAAGAATTATAATCAATGGCTTGGATGTAATCAGATATCACACTATTATTGAGCCTATTTCAAAATAGTGTTTGGGGAACTCTTTCTACAATCAACACCATCTGCAGCATGTCTCATTTCCTCCACTCCACAATGTGCAAATGTTTTCAGTGGTGATAAATTTTAAATAATGCAGAAAACATGTGATACTGGAATACTTGATACTGACATCAGGAACATCCATTACACATTAGAAAATGGCACATGAACTGCCTACCAGTTGACTATGGCTTATGTAGTGATAAACTTTGAACCAGACTAAACTCTCAGCTGCAGTCACAGTCATTAAACCTGAAAAGCGAGTACATGTATTTGTACATACAAATTAACTAGGTATGCAAAAGAGTAGCTGACTCTGCATAACTTGCTTCAACATGCACATTGTGGTTTCTGTAGCCAGGCACATTATTGAGTTGTACAACCAGTTACTTTCCTCAACTAGTGAAACCTCTCAACCGCTCCAGAAAAGGGGTATTAGCATAAAGCCTTTGTTTTGGAGCCAGCAGCTGTCTAATGAACCATTAGACTTCTGTCAGCCAAGATAGGTTTAGGGCCTCCAACAAGAAACCTATTTGTAAAAAATATCTGACATTTAAAGAAATCATTCCAAGGTATAACACCATGTGTGGGGAATTACTTACAAATTTATCACATAATTAAAGCCTACCTACTCTCTAAGAAGCTCACAATGCAGCACACCGGATTTTCCCTATCTGTCCTCACAATAATCCTGCGAGGTTGGTTAGGCATAGAGACAAAGTGTCCATGCATAAGATACAATAGCTAAAAAATAATGCAATGTTACTTCTAATATGCTATTGACCCGAAAGCAGTGTCATATTCTTAGCAGGAAATATTCAGTACACCAAGTTATTTTCAGGTGTGAAATTATAGACCTAGGGAGCTAATACAGGAACTGTACCACATAGAAAGTTATTTGTTAGAAGCATCCCTCTTTAAAATTGCATTCACTGGGGCGGGGGAGTCTATAATTTAGAATCAAAAGTAAATTAATCCCCATTGGCATAGATTAAAAATAAAAAAATTGAGTTTCAAGTATTCATAATCTCAGTGTAAGTTGTTAACTATGAAGTAGCTCAAGCTACTTTAGTGCTGGAGTAACAGTAGATCAAAGTTAGGCCAGGGAGAGTGAAATGCAGCTGAATCAGGGATGAGGAAGAGTCTCTACCTGCTAGGGTTCCAAAGCTACTTGATACTTCTTCGTAGAGGAGCAGCTTAATGATTTAACATATTAAATAAATGTGCACTGACACAATTGCTATTTCTTTCAGTCTCACTCCAGTTACATTTAAGTCTAGTTCCATGCCTGGCCTCCACCCTTACATGTGCCCCAAAAAACTCTCAAAATATTTGCTTTAAATTTTTCTATTCTGTTTCAAGGATGGCATCTTAAGTGCTGCAATTGATAAGATACTCTCTTACTTGGAGCTACAGAACTGGAGATCATGCTATTGTGGAGGGAAAAAGTATAAAGTACTGCTTAGGAGAGACAAAAATAGGTAAGGAGGGGGAGATGATAACATTTGATGCAGCAACAGATACTTGCAGATGTCAAGAAAAAAAGCAGTAGGTAGGTGAAGCGACGAAGACTGAAGCTGCATAAAAGTACAGTGGTACCTCAGGTAAAGTACTTAATTGGTTCCGGACGTCTGTTCTTAACCTGAAGCGTTCTTAACCTGAAGTGCACTTTCCCATTGAAAGTAATGGAAAAGTGGATTGATCCATTCCAGACGATGAAAAACACCCCCTAAAACAGCATTTTAACATGAATTTTACTGTCTAATGAGACCATTGATCCATAAAATGAAGGCAATAATCAATGTACTGTACTATAAAATAAATAAGACAGTATTGTAGATGAAAAAATTAACATTTATTTTTTTTCTTACATGCACTGATGATAGTCATTGCAGCAAAGGAGCAAAGCAGAGACAAAGGCACAGGGCAGACTCACATAAACAAATCCCAAAATCTTCCACTCTCCCCCTCGCACAGGGTAGGTGGGCTTACGTGGCTAGATGCCACCCATCTTGCTACAGCTGGGGGAGGGGCAAGGGTTGGTAAAGGGCTTTTCGGCCCAGGCTCATCTTTGTTTTCTTAACAGCTTCACTGCTCTTGGTCTTCATTAGATAAGTGTTCCTTACCTAACTTTGGGGCTGGGATGCGACCTGCTGGGCATTCTGAGGATGTCGGGGCCCAGCTCCGGGCATTTGCAGAGGCATCCGAGGTGTCCCCGCTGCTGGAGCCCAGTCGCGGAGCCTCTGCAGGCCCCGCGGATGTTGGGGCCTGGCTCCCGGCATTCGTGGAGGCCTCAGCGTGCTCCCGCTGCTGGAGCCCAGTCACGGAGCCTCCGTAGGCCCCGCGGATGTCAGGGCCTGGCCCCTGGCATTTGCGGAGGCCTTGGCATGCTCCCGCTGCTGTAGCCCAGCGCGGAGCCTCCATAGGCCCTGCGGATGTCCGGGCTTGGCTCTGGGCAGCAGCGAGGCCTCTGAGAGCTCGGAACACTCACTTCCGGGTTAAAAACATTCATAACCCGAAAAAACATAATCCGAGGCGTTCGTAACCAAAGGTACCACTGTAGTTCTAAAACAAAGAGAAAGCAAGGTATTTGGAGGTAAGGAGAAGATAACTTTTAACTTATGAACAGTCATCTTCGGTCTGTGTGACCAAATCACAAGTGCTTACAAACTACTCATAGCCATCATGAAAAAGGTGACTTGATATTGATTGTGTGCAAGTATAACTATTTTTAAAATTATTTTTGTTTTCCAGATGTTTTTATGAAAGGACTCTGAAGAGACTTACAGCTAATGATTCATACATAAAACAGCAGTACATAAATAAGGACTTTCACACAAATGATATGATTTATGTAAGTGTTATAAAATTAGTAAGACAGAGCACTGTTTTGTCTTTCAGGTTGTGTCTTCCTGAACTTTGATCTTTATGCTGGCTGAAAAAACCTGCCTCTTCTTGTTTACCTCTGCTGCCCAACAGTTCTCTCAAAAGGGTTTCACTCAGGAACTAAAACTTACCACCCTATTCCTCAGAGTTCAGGGCTTTACAGAAAGGAGACATCATCCAAACTGTTCTGAGGCAATGAGATAGTTGCCCATAATAGTGGTCACTTCCTGCATCACCAACTCTCCCACTGAGCTTGTGTAATGCTGTAAAAAGTGACTGATTAAAGTTACACAGACTTTCCCTAGATCACCCTCTGTTCGAGAAAGAATGCAAACTTTCAGTCTCACTGGACTGTTTTAATTCCCTTGGTTTTCTTATTCCCCTCTCATACTTTTCTTCCTGAAGATGATGTATAATGGGCTTAATAATCTGTGCAAATACACATATCTACTCTGTTAAACTGTGCTTAAGGTAAACAGAGTTTATGATTAAGCACTCAGAAAGAAGGGACTGTGCATGGATGCTTAAAGCCAATTCACTTTTACCAGAGTCTTCCTCAAACCAATTTCCTTAAGCATAACTTGCTTGTAATAGAAAACAGTTGTATAATAAATGCACCCTGGCAGTTCACTGGGGTGGGGCAGAGGGTACAGGAAGGCATGTGCACCTGCAGCATCTTTTATAGCACACTGAAGAACCAGCAAAAATAAAAAGGTGCAATGGAACCTTCAAAACCTAGACTGCCTCCTGATCCCCAGATGCCACACCAGTTGGAAGGATATAGGTTGTAGGTGCTGTGTGTGGGAGAGTGGTTTGCCTCCTGCTGCAATCAACATCAACAGATTTTTGCAAAGGACATCACCATTTCCCTGGACAAATCCATCACCAAAATGATCTCTTCCAGTTTGGAAGACCATGGGTTTAAGAACAATTTTAGAGGCATTTAATTTTTTTAATCGAAAGCTCCATGCCTGCATTTCAGGGTAAGAGCTGGGAGAGTGGGGCAGAAAATGAAAAATCAAATTGAGAAGTGCAGCCAGTACTATACTAACAGAAATTTAAGAGAAGCAGTTAAACCGTGCTCCTCAAGCAGAGGGGCATCTGAAAGTTATTGAGGTTGTGGAGTAGGAAGAATAGAGGATTATACAGAAGGCAAATTCCTCCCAGCTTCAGAAGGCAGGGTACACATAAAAGCTCCTGCCCTAACTGGCCTTGGGAGAGAGTCTGAAATACTTGCTCTAAAGAAATTTGTTCACTTTTCAAAAGATGAAAATAAAGAATCTATTTATAGATGACCCATTTGTTGATAATACAAACAAAGATACAGCAGTTGGTGGGAAGAGCCAAACATTGGAAGTCGGGGAAGACAAGAAAGCATTATGGCACGGCAGCAGCCTTGCCAAACCTCATCATTCTAAAGGACCTTATTTTGGGGGGGGACTAAGTTCCATCAGCCCCAGCCAATGGTCAGGGATGATAGTTGTTGTCCAAACCATATGAAGGGATCAGGTTAAGGAAGTAATGAATTATACAATTCATTTACGGTGGAGATATATTGCTGCTACAGAGGCCTCAGCAGAATTTACATATATAGCTTCCCAAGCAATTATGAAGGCTTCTTGTATATTGACTCTAGGTAACAAGTCCAACAGCTTGAATTTTTTCACCATGTTTACACGAAAATTTCACTGATTGCAATCACACCTGTCTAAAACAAAGTCCCACTGCAATATAAATGTTGATCTGCCCATTGCTGAAAGCTGAAGAGATAGAATTCTAATTCCCTTAAAGAAGCTCAGACACAGATTTAGGAAGGAAGGGTGAACAATACAGTATAAATGCTTGCAGGCAGAAATGTTCAAGGCTCTTTTGCAAAGCTCACAGATTCACCAGAACCCCAGGTTTCATTTTTAAACTACAACAAATCCCAAAGATAACAGTTTCTGAAGATCAACAAACTGTGTTATGCAAGCTTTTAAAAATTGTCGCTCACCCTTCTTCGAAAAGGGAATCCAGGCAATCAACATAAAATGCAAGAATATAAAAAACAACTAACACAATTAAACCAATCAAACATCTTCAACAAAACAACAGCAGGTAAAAAACTTTTCATATTGGACCAAACACCCTAATAGGCCTGGCTTCCAGATTAAATCTGAATTGCCCATAGGTGGTAGATTCCCTTGTCCTAAAGTGGAAATGGGTAACTGGAGGAAGAGAAGTACTTACTCAACCACATCAGACACAAGCAGAACAAACCCATCTTTGAGAACACTCAAATTCAGCAGATATATTTTTAAGTACAGTTGAGGCTGGAAGTATAATAGCTGATCACAAAGCTCAACGCTTGGGACCAAAATGTAGATTAAGCAGCACAGGCTGTTCAGCCATTACACAGAACAGGTTGACAGCTGTGATTTTGCTGTGCTATTGGTGAAGCATTGGGCTTGCTGAAGTTTTCAGAAAATAAAGGGCCATTACTTTGAAACAGTAAAACCTTAGGCGGTTGACAGCAGATTAAGAAGTCTCATTAAAATTGCAGCTTTCTTGAAATTATTTTCCGAATTGCTACTGGATTAATTTTTTATATTTTGCAAATGAAGTTATTCCAAGCATAAATGTCTGCAACTTCAAACATACACTGATACACACACACACTATTTATCATCAGATTGTCATACTACATTCTTCAATTCCAAACAATCTGGGCATTATTACAGAAAAAATAGCATATCGCTCATAAACAGGAGGTTTTGATGAAATTCAAAGTTATGCATCACTCTGGAGAGACTAATGATTCACATAGCAAGCAGCAAGGGTCTGTGGTAATAAGAAAGCAGAATACACCAAGCAATACAAAGTAATAATGCATTATAGTTCCATGTGGGGAGCTGGATCTAAGGAAGTCATATTGGCGTCAAAGCTTGAAAACTATTAAACTCTGCTAAGCTTCTTAGAGAAGTAATTATCTCAAAGAGTTGCTGCTTTTGCTTACTTGCACTGACTATAATATGCAACACAGGTATGAATAAAGTGCACGAAGCATAGTTGAAGGTGAGGAGGGAAAATGGGGAAATAGATGTAGAGATGTGGTAACAGGGCATTAAAATTAAAAGATAAATGCTCCCGATTTAACATGGAAAGCAAGGGAACAAGAGGACAGGTCTGAGACAGCACGGACAAGAGGCAATTCCACTCAGGTTGGGAGCTGGCCAGTCAGTTTGCTACAAAGCTACCTCCGCACCACCAACCCCACCACTACACAACAGCATTCAGGAACAAGGCTGGCAATTAACCCCTCCTTTCCTGTGCTGTGCTGGTTATGGCTGAGAACATACCACTGTTTTACCACCGCCATGTCTCTCCTTGCAAAAGCATCATTACAGCCTTAAATCCAGATCTCTTGTTTTATAGGGGTTAGAGAATCTTAACAGTTTTAGAAACTAGAAATAAATTTAAAACGGATAAAAATACCATTTCAAAAAGCCAGGATATGCAAAAGCTCAGAAGCTTGTCAAATCAAGTTTCTCAACAACTGCAGAAAGCTACCAAATGTACGAAATGTTGAAATCCATTCAAACACACTGTAGCTAGCACACAAGTTTTATGACTCTAGGAGTTTAAACAAGCTTGTACTGTGTTTATTTTCAACAAGGGGAAGAAAAAGCACACACTGCAAGGCTACAAAAGCAGGGGTGGATTTTCAAAGCACTCTGTGCAGGGAGCAATTCAGTTATTTTAAAGAACAAGATATGTGCAAAGAAGAATAGCAGGCTTAGTAAATTATTTATGCTTTGGCTTAGAATACTCAGTGCTATACAGTGCTATGACAGTTACTCTGGGCGTTCCGCAAAAGCATACTACAGTGCAAACACTAATGCCTAGCATTTGCAGATAAGGAAAATAATAAGCTGTCTCTACATTACAGGTTCACAGACCTAGTTTTTCAATTTTTCAAAAAGCCAAGCTTCTATCTGTAATTATGGGAAATAATATAATAAGGGGAGTACAATCCCTCCCAGAAGAGGTCATCCACCTAATTTGTAGCAAGAGTTCCAACACCTTCACAGCATCTCCCAAATCAGATGGAAAGGAGAGACATCGTAACCATATAGACGTTGAATACCATACAAGTCAAAATTGACCCCTGTGTGTTTCCACAGTTCAAAAACAATGGGGCTGAACAACTAATGCTACTTGCTTGTAGCAATTCTGCAGGCAGAAGCAAAATCACTGCACTACAGTGCCTCCAACTCTTCAAGTTGTTCCAGAAAGGCACCATGGCTAATGATGTTAAAAGATAGAACCAAGAGCTCCTGCTGTCCCACTCCCAATGAAGTTCATAAATTAGGTGACCAAGACATCACCTTTCCCAGAAATGGAACATTAGAAACTGACCAACTTTCTAAAAACCTCTGGGTCAGCAGGACCTTGTTAAAACAAAACAAAACAAAACAAACAAAGAGGAAGAACTTACTACTGTAACACATAACTAAAATACCAATGGTAAAATGAATTGCTCCTCTACTTTGTCATTTTTAATAATAAAGGAGAGTACATATAAAAAATTGAGAAGGCTTATCAGAAAAGAAAGAGCAGAGGCTATGGACCTAATATTTCCATTTCAGAAAGGAATAAACTTGAATAAAGGAATTGACTTGAATAAAGCAGGATCTCAAACAATGGTTGGATTCTGGCTTGCTCTCAGTAACTAGAGTTAATATAAACCACAGTTCTCTAAAATGCAGGGTAACAGGGAACTGCAGTTATCTTAAAAGTAGAAGTGGGTGCTTCAGATCTCCCCTTTATAACTGGAAAGGAAGGGGGGTGTATGGACACCAAGGCTTGTTCAGCAATCAGGAAAGCAATGTTTTCCATTACATCTGCATCAGGACTTAATATAAATTTGAATTAGGTTTGCTTTTCATGTGGCCTCCCTGGGGAAATGTGAAGTCAAATGGTCTTGAAGTCAACTTTATGCCCCTCCAGAAACATCATGGAAATTTATGGATGACAACATGAAAATACTTAAGTTGCCTAGCACTGAAGTGTAACCAATGAACACTCCCACTGTCAGGAGTATGGGCAGGAGTCAGGCTCTGGGGCCTGTAGTGCTTTGCAGGACTGGGGCCTGCCTCAGCTAGTGCTGGGGAAGCAAGGCGTGGCCACACAGGTGAAGACCTCAGCTTGTGCTGGAGAGGCAAGGAGTAGTCACCCAGGTGAGGCCACTTGAGATCTCACTGCACCTGGTGGCAGGAGCTGGGAGGGATAAAAGCCCAGCATTTCCCTTCAGCTTTTTGCCACAGCAACGCTATCCCTGCCTGGTTGCATCTGGTCTCCTGCTCCTTGGACCCTCGCCTTGTCGACGCCTTGCTCCTCGACCCTTGGACCTTCGCCTTGCTTCTTGTTCCTTGGACCCTCGCCTTGTCGACGTCTTGCTCCTCGACCCTTGGACCTTCGCCTTGCTTCTTGTTCCTTGGACCTTCGCCTTGCTCCTCGACCCTTGGACCTTCGCCTTGCTTCTTGTTCCTTGGACCTTCACCTGGTTTCTTGTTACTTGAGCCTTCGCCTTGCTTCTTGCCCCGTGGACCTTCGTCTCTGCCTTGCTCCTTGACCCTGCAACTGCCTGCTGCTGGACCCTCAGCCCTGCACCTGTTCCTGCTTCTTCACCACCATCTTGCCTCTGGCCCTGACGCCCGCCGACCGGACCGTGACACCCACCATAAGTGCATTAGTGAGTCATATTTTCTGTAACCTCTCCAGCATTGAGGGCATACAGTAACATTTATGTTGTGTAGCCTGGTCAGAGTCCAATGCTACCTGTAACTTAGTTTTAGTATGGGTTCCTGAATCCTTGCCAAGATGCGATTTTACACACACCCCTTCTATTCCCAAAAGTGAACCCCATAGTCCTCCTCCCAGGCTAATTTTCATTCTTCTCCATCTAGGTATTGCACCTCAATAACACTGAACTTTCAAGGAGACAGGGAGCACCCCAAACTCTCAGGAGTCCCTCAGCAAAGTAGCACACCTGGACTTTTTAGAACCAGTTTACTGTACTCCTCTTCCCCACCCCAAAAGAGAGCTTTTCACTTGTGAACCGAAAAGAGCTTACCCTTCTAGATGAATATCTTACTCTATACCATCTCCTACCTTCTCACTCCTTGAACTTTGCATACTTGTCAGCATTCACAAAACTAGGCTTCTTCTCAAAGTAGCTTGTAAGAATGGGCTATTTATTTGAGCTTCACACTATGAAGACATAGGAATGCCCTTAGTGAAGGAAGACTTGAAGCAATTTCCATCATTATCCACAGAATGCCGTGGAGATTCCTGAGAGCATGAATGAATTATTTAAGTTGGGACACTGTACAATTCAAACTAGGTAGACCAAACCTTCATTTCTTACCATTTGTTTGCTGCATTAACACAAGGTTTGAAATAAGAAGCAAATTCTAACTTGTAAAGTGGGCTAATATTTCTTATTTTGAAAAATAAGAAATCTCTTATTCTACAGGGATACTAAGCATGACCTTTTTTTTTTAAAGGAGCATGACAGCAGGGAAGTGAGAGAAGAACAAAAGCAAACAGGCCAAAGCAAGTCTTGCCTTTTATTCTATATTGTTCCCATACTGAAATTTTAGTTGAAATGTAATACTAACCATAGTTTAAAATTTCAGCATTCTAACCATTGGGTCAATGAAATGTAAGAAAGTTCCATGAATTCGTATGAAAAGCAATTCATTCTCCCAACCCATATTATCTAAATAAAAGGATAGCTCAGCCTTGAACTCTGTTCAACTTCAATGTCTAAACTTTTCACTAAAAACAGAAACTAAAGAAATACAATTAGAGGGAAGAACAAATTGTAAACCAGAGTATTTTGACCTTTATCATGCTTTCTTACCTCCCTGGAATGAAACCAATTGAATTCAGAATATCCTACACTAAAAGGTCATGGATAAATGCTCAAATGCTTAAGACCCATTACATTAAAGGTGTACTATTCCCAGACCTTTTTGGGTGTATAATTTGTTGACTGGTAATGAAAATTAGAATTCTATGTACATTTCTATGGGCAAGTCTATTTGGTGATTTGGGACCAAAACCTATTTACTCTTAAATGAAGCAATGAATCAAATGTAGTACAGCATTTTAACTGAAACAAATTATGTTGAGGAAAGGGGAAATAATATTCTAAATCTTACAGAATGTTCTCAACAATAATAAAAATTCCGTCTTGTACATTTTTCTTCTACCTATGAATTCAAACTATTATCTCTCATCAAGGCCCCATGCTTTCTCCAAATCATGGATACTAATCCCTATATAGCAGGCATCCCCAAACTCTGTCCTCCAGATGTTTTGGGACTACAACTCCCATCAGCCCCAGCTAACAGGATGATGGGAAATGTAGCCCCAAAACATATGGAGGGTAAGTTTGGGGATGCCTGCTATATAGAATATATGAATTCTGGTTTTAGGCACACCTCTAAGATAAAACAGCATGTTATGTTCAAGTTCAAATGAACTACTTTTAAAAAGCTAGCATGTACACCTAAACTAAAGTACTATTCCCATCCATCAGGAAAAATACTAGTATTGCAGGTGGTTTCAAGCTGAATAAAAGATCCAGTGTGCATTTGTGGGGAGCAGCTAACTCCTTCCTTGATGACCATGTCTCTGCTAAAAAATATTTGTTTCAGCTGCTTTTCTCCTAAAAATGAACAGATAATCCCCCTATCTTTTCATTTTGGGAAATGAATTATGGCACAAATGTATCAGTGGCAAAAGGTAAATGTATTAGTGATAGACGATTTAGTGAAAGAGAACAGAGGCAAAGCCAAACCCTTCTGCTGCATTATTCTTAAGAAGGATTGTTGTTGTTTAGTCGTGTCCAACTCTTCGTGACCCCATGGACCATAGCACGGCAGGCACTCCTGTCTTCCACTGCCTCACACAGTTTGGTCAGACTCATGTTGGTAGCTTCAAGAACACTGTCCAACCATCTCGTCCTCTGTCGTCCCCTTCTCCTTGTGCCCTCAATCTTTCCCAGCATCAGGGTCTTTTCCAGGGAGTCTTCTCTTCTCATGATGTGGCCAAAGTCTTGGAGCCTCAGATTCAGGATCTGTCCTTCCAGTGAGCACTCAGGGCTGATTTCCTTAAGAATGGATAGGTTTGATCTTCTTGCAGTCCATGGGACTCTCAAGAGTCTCCTCCAGCACCATAATTCGAAAGCATCAATTCTTCAGCGATCAGCCTTCTTTATGGTCCAGCTCTCACTTCCATACATCACTACTGGGGAAACCGTAGCTATAACTATACGAACCTTTGTCGGCAAGGTGATGTCTCTGCTTTTTAAGAAGGATACTATTTATCATGGTTTATATTTTTCTTTCTTGATATATATGTATGAAATCAATAAATAATCATAATCATAAGTGCTACAGGTACTCATGGAGGAAGATTTTCAATAGGCTCTCACTTCCATCATAGTCTGGAGAAGCCCCCCCCCAAAAGACTCCTCTGCTGTTATTTATCCAAACCTCCCCACCTTGCCAAGGCAGAGTAAGGTGCTTCCCAGAGGGCTTGAAGGAAGGGAAGCATTTTCTCACTTGCACTGAAGTCCAGGAAAGCTGAGCAACATTGTGATTTTTATGATTTCACAGTGGGAGCAGGGAGTACTGTAGTCATTAAAGTAGACCAAATGACAAAGTTGACACTACCCTACCCCTCCAGATCTATACCAAAGGTTAACTTAACCTTTTTCCTGCTTGTATTTCACTTTCTGCTGAAGTGTTGGCACTGATGCGGCTGAGAAATAGCTTTTAAGTGTTTCTATGCAACACTTCGACCAACAGGAATATCATATGATGTTTTTGCACCCAACATGCATGGCAGCATAGCTCATAGTTGCTCCAACAGAAGACACAGCAAAACAAGCAAGCCAATTGTAATTAAACCAGGGCCGAAAGAAATCTAAGTGCTTAAAACGATTATGCTGGCACCCAAGGTTTTGCATTATATTTCCAGATTAGACACCACTTCCACATAGGATAACTTCTATATTATTTTAAGAGGAGCAGCCAGATCTTCAACAGATGCACTATTTCTTAATCTATTTCCATGCTGGAAAAAGCTGCAACTTCCTATCATGCAATTGTTAAGAAATGGATTCTGCATTAAAAATAGAGCGATACCTGTACTAAATAGCAACCAAGTGATTTTTGTATGTGTGTGGAATCTGCAGGTATATACTGAATTGATTTGTTAAAAAATAATAATCTTAAATTGCCTGCAAGCCTGGCAACTCAAAAATTGAAAATGTGTAAGCTGGTAATGAAACACACAGCAGTCTGAACATACAGGTGTGGAAATGAAACTCATACCTGAAGTGGCTCAGACAAACTTGAGAAGATTACTTTGGCACAGCTGCCTTTTGTATTCTCTTATTAACTAGACATGAACATTTTCCCCCAAAGGGTCCCCTTTTCACATGCCAAGCCAAAAAACAAAAACCCACTTTGAAATAAAATGTGCAAAGCTTTGGAGCAAGGCAACCTCTTTAACTAGTATCCAAGCTGTATTTTCGTGCATTACAGCAAGAAATCTACCATATGACTTCAAATAGGGGAGTGGGGTTCACCAGAACTAAACAGTACAATTTGTTCCTGGAATCAGAGAAAAACAGATACATGCAACAAATGCAAAAGAGCTCAGAAGTTCCTATTTGAAACAACTAATAACCAATCCTAAAAAGTGAAAGTTTGCTTGGTTTAAGGATCTAAACTTGCTATCTCCAGCTGTGTCTTGTGTTCATTATTTAAAATATGCATGTCTCATCCTTCCATTGCATTTGCAGCACCCACAGCCTTCAACAAAACATAAAATCCAATGAATTCATCAAATAAGCCATAACAAACCAAGCAAGCAAACAAACAAACAAAAAGAGCTAGGTGCAGCAGATGAAAGCAAACTAAAAATACCCAAGAGGGTCAGCTACAAAAGAATCCTCAACCCAGCAAATCAATGCCTGCTGGAATAGAAAAGCCTTGGTCAAACAGCAAAAAAGCAGAGGAGGCCAAACAGATCTCTGCTAGATAAGACATTTCACAATCTAGGTTCCACAGAGGGCATCTCCTGCGTCCAACCCAGCTGCACCTCAGCCACCATCAGGACAAAGAAGAGCCTGCCTCTTCAGAGATCTTAAGAAGGAGGGAGGCTGTTAAGGAAGAAGGCAGTCTGTTTGTTTTATGGGAAGCCTGATTCTACAGGACTGTGCATTAGTGCAAACTGAAGTGTTGGCCACTGCAACTAATGTAGCACAGCATTCAAGACATGTTGGGCAGAGCCAAATATTTCATCAGATTTTTTACTGAAATGTCCTGGAATATTTGCACAGAAGGTTTATCAGAGCTACTTCTGGGAGCATACAGTGTTCTTCATTTGTTGGGGTGCAAACTATTCCTTTATGCCTGCACAGCGATCCTTACACTGGTGGCTATAATTTCTAACACATTTACCTGGGAACCTGGCTAATGAAGTGCATAGCTGTACAAACCACTGGTCTACTATTTGGATTCGTTATCTAGGAAAGAATTAGTTAATGATAAACTAATGTGTATATTTATTTATTTATTTATTTATTTATTTATTTATTTAATGTATTGCTATTTTCACATCAAAACATAAAGATATAGTACCATCAACAGAACATAGTGGTTCAAAAACGGATTAAGGATAGAACATATATAGCATGCCTCAAGGGCAACCACACACAGGTTAGGAACTTCAGGTACTATTATGGGACCCCATAGCTGTACCCTTAGTTTGTTATATCAGCTGTCCATTAAATGAAAAATAATTAGTACACAAGATTGCTGTCACGGTCCGGTCGGCAGGCGTCAGGACCAGAGGCAAGATGGTGGTGAAGCAGGAACAGGTGCAGGGCTGAGGGTCCAGCAGCAGGCAGTTGCCGGGTCAAGGAGCAAGGCAGAGATGAAGGTCCACGGGGCAAGAAGCAAGGCGAAGGCTCAAGGAACAAGAAGCAAGGCGAAGGTCCAAGGAACAAGAAGCAAGGCGAAGGTCCAAGGGTCGAGGAGCAAGGCGAAGGCAAAGCAAGGGTCCCAGGAGCAAGGAGCAAGGCGAAGGATCAAGGAACAAGAAGCAAGGCGAAGGTCCAAGGGTCGAGGAGCAAGGCGTCGACAAGGCGAGGGTCCAAGGAACAGGAGGCCAGATGCAACCAGGCAGGGATAGCGTTGCTGTGGCAAAGAGCTGAAGGGAAATGCTGGGCTTTTATCCCTCCCAGCTCCTGCCACCAGGTGCAGTGAGATCTCAAGTGGCCTCACCTGGGTGACTACTCCTTGCCTCTCCAGCACAAGCTGAGGTCTTCACCTGTGTGGCCACGCCTTGCTTCCCCAGCACAAGCTGAGGCAGGCCCAAGTCCTGCAAGGCACTACAGGCCCCAGAGCCTGACTCCTGCCCATACTCCTGACAATTGCCCATGAGGGATGCTTGGTCAATACAATTCCTGACAGAGCTATCAGCCCAGCTTTCCTTATTTCACAACCCAACTCAGCTCAACTGTCTTGGCTAGGTGAAGGCAATGGGAAAGCATTAGCAGCTACTCCCACCAACTCTACCCTGCCCCACCATATAATCTATTAGTTATTTGTTTTTTTATAGTTCTTTCAATGTCCCTCAAGTTCTTGACTAGAACACATTACATATTTTTTCAGTACCGCTTTGAGGACCTGACTCTCTCCACCCCATTTTTCTTTTTTCCAAATACACCTGCACTGAAACCATCAAGAACATCAGGCAATTTGTTGCCTTTTCCTCAAGATACCCACTATCCTTAAGTGATGATGCATCATGAACACTAACAATTGCAATATAAATATAAAACATTAATAAGAGAAAGCTGGAATAAAATGTAGAGAAAGATTAATAAGGTCACTGCATCTATGTTTTAAGGATCAGCTGCTAGAATTAATGGAAACATCAAAGAAGTTTTCATGTCCTGAGCTGTAATCAAAGCATGAGGTGATGAATTACTTCATTTCAACTAAGGCAAGTTCATTAACATTGAAATATACCTTCCTATTTCCTTACAGCATGTTCCTTTAACAAAGAAGCATCACTTCTGAATGAAAAATCCTTCAGCCTCAGCCAACTACCCTTCATTTCAGCTTGTTTTTTCTGAACAACAATGACTTGGTCAAAATTATTCTGAACACATTTAATTTGTTGCAACACTAAAGTTTAAGACTGAAAGAGAGAATAGAAGGGAAAAGATACCGTACAATAAAATAAATAAGTAAAGATAGGTAACCAGATAGGATGTCAGATAAGTCTTGGAAGCCATAATGGCAGTGAAATTTCCCATTTTCATTGACAAACCCTGACAAGAAGTTGCACGGTATAAAATATGAGTTTTGGAGCAGCAGGTGATCTAATTTCACTGAGAACATAGCTCTTAGCACAATTGAAATTCAGAATGCAAAACTTAAAGCTGAATTGTAGAAATATTCGCTTACACAAAGGCTTACATTTTGGTTGTTATCTGATGGATAAATGTATTATGCACAATTTTCCACAACTGCAAATTTACTGAATTAATTGTCAATCATAACATCAACTCATTTAAAGTTACTGTATTACATCCTTTACCGAAATGAGTGTCCTCAGTTGTCAACGAAACCTTAAAAGAGATGGTGACAGCCATACGTCAGAAGGGAGCGCATTCCATAGCCAGGGCAGCACCACAGAGAAAGCCATTAACCACCCTGTTACAAAACAAATCTCACCTGGCAGTGAGGAAACAAGAAGAGCCTTCCAGGCTTAACCCAACACATGGACAGTTTGGTCAAAGGGGAGCTACATCTTCAGGTATTTAGGTCTCAGGTTGTAGAGGGTTTTATAGATCATTACTAGCACAGTAAATTTGACCCAGTAGCATACTGAGCAAGTGCAACTCTCATTATTCTGTGTCACATAGTCCTGGCAGGCTACCCTGATTAACAAATGGGCAGCTACATTTTGCACTAGTTGAAGCTTCTGCCATCATCTTTAAGTACAGCTCTAAGCTGTCAGCACATGAGTTACAGTGAGAAAGCAAAAGCTGTTCATTGCCACTTGCTTATTAAATTTATATTCCACCCTTCCTCACTAAGATACTGAGGGAAGCAAGCACACACAAGCAAGCAAGCACAAAAACAACAAAAACATCTAAAAACAACTCCCAGTTGCAAACTGGGAATGATCTCTACTTAAAAGGCTTCTTTGAAGAGGAAGGTCTTCAGTAGGTGCTGAAAAAACAACTTAGAGGTCACCTGATTCACCAGTGACAAAGCTGGATAAAGAAACACCCCCAGACTATGTACCTGCTCTTTCAAGAGGAATGCACCCCCATTTATAACAGATTGCCTATCCAATTCCAGGACAAGAGAACCATCACCACTCATAACCTCCAACTTGTCAAGATTAAACTTCATTGGACCTCATCCAGCTAAAGCAGTCTGTGGTCTTTACAGTCTCATTTGATTCCAGTAAGGAGAAACAGAACTGGATCTCATCAACCTTTCATCTTCCCCATATATTCATCTAGTTGGGAGGGCACCTTATCACTGTCTCTCCCTCCTGCTTAAAACCAAACTTAATATGGTTCTCTCCCCAGCATATAGGTCTTTCATCAAACTGCAGTCTCCTTACTTTTAAACATGTTATTGTATTCATCGGTTTTCTTTTCCAGTCACATAGGCGGAAAACCAAATTAAGAGCAAAATAACCTTATCCAAATGGAGATATTTTTTTAGAAATGGGAGAAATGACTAATTGTATTTACTGAACTCACCCTTAAAAAAATGAGAAAATGTGAAGTGTAATTTTCACATTACTACTCCAACTAGGCAGTAACAGAGTGTCCTGGGAGACCAAAACATGCAGCAATGTGGATTCATGCTTTTTTCTGTGGGTTTCCCCCCAACCCCTTTAGGTGACAATGATGACTAATAAAGTGATGGGGTTAGTCACAACTGCAGAGAACACCAGCAGCAGCATCCTGCCCCCCAAGGACAAGAGTTATGCTTCCTAAGCGGCGACTTAGATAGGCTTAGCTCCCTTTCCCTCATATGTGGCTCAGAGCTACTCTGAGCTGAGTGTGACTGAGGCCTCACACCAAGGTACCAACTGCAGTCACTTCCAAAGTAATGCTGAAGAGAGAACCAGATTTGCAGCCCTGACACTAGAAGGTACAGGCGGGAAGTTGGAACATGGGACCAGAGATTGCTGGCACTTAACCAATCCCTGTAATCTCAGCCAACCTGGCAAATATTTCCACAGTTCAAAATAAAGGAAGAGTCTCTGTTTGATGGTCAAGTTTTGTACACTAATATTTGTTGCAAATGTTTGCTTTGCTCATTTGGAGTTTCCCTCTTGCGATAAAAGAAATTTAAAAAGCAGACTTCAGGCTTAACAAAGAACGCCCTCAGTTACTCTAATGGTAGATGTTCAGTATCATCTCTTCCTTTTTAAAAGTTAAATATTAAATGTGTCAGGAAGGTGAAATTCAATGTTTACTTCAATTTTTATCATGCATATTAACAGGCTCTCACATCTTATTTGGTAGAGAAAGTCATAATAGTTTTAATAAAACTACTTTCATCCCAAAAACTGTGACTTAACATGATCTCCATACTAAATGCTTGTGAAACATGGACCACTTATAAATGCCATCTCCAACTCCTCAAAATGTTCCATCAACGGTGTCTCTGAAAATTTTTACACATCACTTGGGAAGACAGGCGAACTAATTCCAGTGTACTGGAAGAAACAAATATCACCAGTGTTGAACCAATGATTCTTCAACATCAACTTCGTTGGACTGGTCATGTTGTGCGGATGCCTGATGATCGTCTTCCAAAGCAACTACTCTATTCCGAACTTAAAAATGGAAAGCGTAATGCTGGTGGTCAACAAAAGAGGTTTAAAGACGGTCTCAAGGCAAATCTTTAAAAATGTAGTATAAACACCAACAAATGGGAAACACTGGCCTGCGAGCGCTCCAGTTGGAGAACAGCCTTTACCAAAGGTGTCATGGGCTTTGAAGAAGCTTGAACTCAGAACGCAAGGGAGAAACGTGCTAAGAGGAAGGCATGCTTGGCAAATCCACACCATGATCAACTCCCACCCAGGAACCAATGGCTCCACTGTGGAAGGACGTCTTTCAAATGCTAAGGAATATTCAATAGACATTTGTGTATAAGGGACTCTACTCCAATTAAAGCTGTAAGGAGAGTAAAGACAGCTAGAACGCAATTACCTATAATAAGAATTTGGCTAGGATATAGGAATTAACTCTGCTAATCTTGCAGAGTGAACCATGGGATTTTTAATAACCACAAGCGTTCAAGATCTTCATTTTAAATCTTAGCCACATATACCGGGACTTTGATTATTCATGCAGTTCCAAACCTTGAAGCACCTATCTGTCAATTAAAACTCTGAAAGGTGACCTGTAATGTGAAATAATTTGTATTTCTTCCCTTTGGGGCTTTCTTTTCAGCTGATTTATTTAATGCTTTAAATGTGACCATTCTCCTCCTCCCTGTCCTGCCACACTTCTTTCTTTAAATTAGAAATTCAGGTCTTGTCTAGGTTGGAAGATTTGATGTCAATTTCAGATGTTCTCTAGTTGACATTACAAGTGCTTGAAAGCTGAGGAATTGAGAAGTGAACAGATTTTCAATCATAGGTTTAAATAACTTTTTTTTTTTTTAGAAAACACCAGCACTTAAAAGAAAACTTGGAAGAGAGGAAGCATATCTCAGACTCAGGGGTTTAAGCTAGAATGAGCTTATTATCACTATATCCACACTTATCTAGCTAACAATTTCTCAGTTGCTCTCAAAGAATCCCTGTTTTTTTCTTATCAAGGAGAGAAAAATCCTGTACAGCAATGCTACCTTTTTTTTGAAAATCTGACTGGATGCCTATACAGTACATTACCTGTGTGTTGCTAAAATGTGTAGAAGTATCAGCAGATACTGTCAACACCTAAAAAATGACGAAAACTGTCAGACCAAAGATCCTTATCCACCTGCAAAGTTTTCTGACACTTGTAAAGCAACTTTTTCGCATAAGCACTGTTAAACTGTACTGACAACAGGACTCTCTTGCTTCTAAATAAAAATATATAGTCTTCTCGTGGAGTTTTTTGTTGTTGTTTTTTTCACCAAAAACTGCATATTTCAAGGCGTTATCACATTAATCATTCATTGTCTCAGTAATGCCTGGTTTTTTTAATTTATTTTTTCCCAAGTGTGTAAAAAAAAATGTAGAATCTGTCTTTGGAAAAAAGTGAAGTAATACCACAGCTTAAACATATCTAGTCTCATAAAATCCAACTACCGGTAGGAAATCATTGTCTCTGCCAAAAATAAATTGCTTCAAAATAAGGCTAATGCTTCTTTTTGGAACATCTGTCTGGAAAATGGCATCAACATGCTGAACCACACCTGGAGAAGCTGCTCAAGGTACTTGCTGGTAAGCAATACTCCATCACAATGGGAGAATTTATTCATTTACATCTGTACTACCGGTACTAACTACACAGTGTGTTGACCCTTTAGAATTACCAGTAGTGGTGAAAATTTTTGAAATAGTCCTAGTTACAGTAATTCTTTAACTCTTGCAATTATCTCCACCTTCAAGCTAAGTCATACAATGAAGCAATCAGATGATTTCAAGCAACATATCTTCTTCCCTTTCAAAGAGTATCCTATACTGCTCTACTGCTGTGTAGGTTGGCAAAGCGCCGGGGCAGGGGGCGCAATTCATGCATGGCCATGAAAGCCTTCAAGAATACATGCAACTAACTGCAATCATTCATAAGCAAAACACCATAATTAGCATTGTGTTATTACAAAATGAATTGCAAACAGGAATGGAGAACACAGGTTCCAACAGGTCACTGGATTTGATCTAATGCTTCTGTTCATCAAGTCCACAATACAACTAACAATACATGCTGTATAAATGAAATATAACCACCAAGGCTAAGCACTGCACTGAGCATCTTTGCAAGATGGCAGGATCCCCAAGGACGTGCTTTACAGAGAGCTGGCTTCTGACACCAGTCCAATTGCCACACCAACTGTGTTACAAATATGTCTACAAACAAGACATGAAGGCTAGCAACATCAACTCTGCCATGTGCAGTGCCTGGAGACAGGCAGTCAAATTGTGTGTCCATAGCAGTGACCAGAGGAAGAATGACTGCTGGGAGGAGTACAGAGAAAAGAAACGCCATGGTGCAGCTGCAGTAGCACAGCTGGACGTCTTAATCTGCCCCAGGTGCAACAAAACATGTCTCTCCCGCATGGGTCTCTACAGCAACAGCAGGTGCTGCAACTTGACCTCACCTCCAAAGGCACACTTCTCCATTGTCTCCTGACACAAATAGATGCCAAACATGGTTTCTCTTCCTCAGGCATAGCAGTATACTTTGGAGCTTCATTTGAGTAATTATTCTTACTGGATGAAGAGCCTGGCAGAAACTCCATTCAAGCTAACCTAACACAGAATGTATAATAAAATAATAATAATAATAATAATAATAATAATAATAATAATAATATATTTATTTATTTATTTATACCCCGCCCATCTGGCTGGGTTTCCCCAGCCACTCTGGGTGGCTTCCAACAAAATACTAAAATTACAATAAAACATCAAACATTAAAAACTTCCCTAAACAGGGCTGCCTTCAGATGTTTTCTAAAATTCAGATAGTTGTTTATTTCCTTATTATAGGTTGGCTAAGTAATGTACTATCAAATTACTCCCATCAAGAACTCATAGGGGTTCTCTCACATTTGTTCTGTCTGAAGCAACTTTCATGAACCTGATGCCCTCCAAAAGTTTTGGAATACAATTTCCATCGGCCTCAGCCAGCACAGCCATATTCTGAAACAGCTGGCCTAACGTTAGTGCACATGGTTCAGGATATTACCGTAGACATCTAACTTCTGTGAGGATGACTTTGCATACAGACTATTACTTTCAGAAGGAATGCAGGTTTTCTAACCTAAAGAACGCCCTATAACAAAATCCAATCATTTTCTTTCTGAGTACAATATTTTTCAGATGAAGATCACGTTTAGAATCCTGTTCCACCATTTGACAATGGCTGGGTCATTTCATGCCCCCATAAAAGTCACTGCTATGAGAAAATAAATCTTTCACTTTGTGCTCAGAATGCCACAAACTATTTGAAACATTAGTGCTGACTAGAGGATAAACAGTTGGATGTATGAAACCAATGCCACACCATGGAGAACACATTTCTGGAAAGTAACAGATTCCTACAATACAAGAAATTTGATTTTTAACAGGAAAAACAAAATTGCATCAGACAGCTGAAATATACTGATTTTTAAGGAAAGCATATCTAGTAAAAACTTCTCAGACTAACATATTGAAAATATTTGCACCATATTTCAGTGGACACCAACAAGGAGACACAGAAGCGTTTTAAGGTTATTTGAAATTGTGGAGTTTCAAATTTAAATACAGAAGATAATGATAGATGGAAAGGATAACCTGAAACGATTTTATGCAAATTTCTCAATTTTTAAAAATAGTTGTATAATTTCCCAGTGATATGTGGTGCATTCCTTGCTCTTTCATGAACTGGCATATATCAGCTTTATTATTTTAAAATATTCCTAACCCACCCTTCTCCATAAGGTACAAGTTTACAGCAACGGAAAACAATGACACATAAAATCATTACAGTTAGAATATAAATAAAAATGTTCCAAATGTAAGAGAAAAATATAAATTCAGAAAGAGGTGTGTCCCACAAAAGAAAATACCTGAACTGTCAAAGGCCAAGGTATAAAGAGATGCATCTTGAGGCTTTGAGCAAGTCACATTATCTTTGCTTAATTTATTATCAGAAAAGTTGAAAGTTCTGAATTCCTTTGAGAAATGGCAGGATAAAAAAGCAATAATAAGGCTTGTGAGTGTCAGGCAAGTGTTTAAATGCGGAAGTCATTAAACTCTAAGACAGCAACATCATAATTCCTCTGTGCAACTGGCAACTGTCATTCAAGTCAAAAAGAGAAAGCGGCCTCAAAAAACAAAAATCATCCTACTTCACTTCCATTATCTCTCTCACTTTGGATATTTTATGCCATACATTACCCTTTAGACACTTAATGACAGAAGAGATCAAAAGACTTTTGACACTCTCTTCTATTGCAAGCTATTTTGGCACTAGTATCATTATCTCCACTCAAAGACAAACTAGGGCCTCTGTTTTTTAATAAGGGATCACCTCCTTGTTTAAGATAAAATACAGCACAATGCATCCCTATTTTAATGGACTACAACTGATGTGGACATTTTCATCTACTTCTAACCACTTTCCTTTGGTATTGTGCTAAAATAAATAAATCAAATGGCAGCATTCATATGGAATAACTCTTCTATCTATCTATCTATCTATCTATCTATCTATCTATCTATTATCTATCTATCTATCTAAATGTAAACTGGGTATGTTCCTTCGTCTCCTATGTTCTACAAAACCGCTTGACCAATAGCATTGAAATTTGGACACAAAGTCAAATGTGACTGTGTGAGTGTCCCCAGACCGTTTTCAAACACAGATGTGTCAGCTACGCCAGGTAAAACCCCCAAAGCCCTGTGTTCCAGAACTCAGCAATCACCTGCAAGTGCATGCTGGGAGCACAGGAGAGATTGCAACACATCGCCCTCTAGCGACGGCTACACTGGTACTACACCTAGGAAACCTACTCTCTCCACAGGCTTGTCTTTACAGACTAAGCTGAGTGGAGGTAGGGCCTTGCCTGGGGGGAGGGGGGGCGGAATAGGGGCCAGGGATAGGTAATGGGTCGAAACAGGGTGGGGGGAGACACAGGGATGAAACCTGCCCTCTTCACAGTATCTCGGCTTGGCTTTGCAGACTAGGCCGCTTTCCAGACTAGGCCGAGTGGAGGTAGGGGCCTCCCTGGGTGGGGGATGGGGGGGGCTGAATAGGTCATGGGTCGGGACAGGGTGGGCCCAATCACAGGGATGAACCGGGGGATGGGGGGAGGGACAGGGATAGGTAATGGGTCAGAACAGGGTGGGGGGGAGACACAGGAATGCACCTATGTAAACATAACACACGAAAAACAGGAGGACTCTGAAGGTGAGGGGAGTCTGAAGTGGGACTCTGAGGCTCCATTTAACAAACTGAGCCACCGCAACGCGTGGCAAGGCCAGCTAGTACAGTATAAGAAGTAAAGACATATTGTTTATACAATTGCATGTGTCATTTTTCTGCAGTATAAGATGCTTACGCAAGGAGACTAGACTTCCTTAGCAAAAGATGGAGAAGAGACCATAAATTCTTTATTAAAGGTAAAAGTAGCAATTTCAAAAGCATATGAAACTAAATAAACAGGTTTACTAAAATAAGATTAAATTGCTTCTCACATTCACACGTTTGCTTCTTCATGCACAACCTAGTAACAAAAAACTTCACTAAGCCAAACAAGTCAGTTCCTTTTCTTGATACATCTCTTTTTCACCATTTTAATCAGCTAGAATCTGGGAGCCAGCCAGAGCACTCTCAGACAATATCACAAAAGATCTGAATGGCCCATCTTAGTGTTTCCTAAATTTTTTCTCTCAATGATCATTTGAAAGTGAACATGTGTTGCAATTCAGAGCAATAATTAGTATTTGTATAAAAGAAGCAAAAAATTATTATTTTCTTCAAACAAAACCTGTTTTGTTCCTGTTCTACAGTATCGTATTTAGGCACCATGTTTACAGCTATACTGAAATAACTTACTGAAGCTTGGCCTAAATTTAGTATTTCTGAAGCAGAATTACACAGGATATCTTCCTAATGAAGTAACAGATTCACCAATCAGTCCCTTTTTGTATCATGAAATGCTTCTAGAGCTGCATTTAACTCCTACCATCTTCTAAATTTTTATGAAGCTTGTTTACTAATTCTGACTGCATGTACTTTAATTTATACCCTGCCTGCATAAGGCATCTTAGAATGTAATTATAACACAAGAGCCCACCAAATTATTAATACGTTTAAGAACAGCTATAAGAGACAAGCATGTAGCTGGAGAAGATCACATTCACCCTAGCTTTTATTTCCTCATTTTGCTCTTTTTCCTAGTGGCCAACAGTTGTGTTATCTTTTTTAAGTAGCTTATATAGTTTACAGTTTCACACACACTCAAAGTACATTTGAAAGTTGCATTTATGCATATATATTTTAATTTTCCTGTACCAGGTTAGCTTTCATCTTGATTCTTGATGTATTAAAAGGGTTACTTGTACTTGTGCATATAAGTAAAAGGCTTCCAACTTTCAAACTTGCCTTTTTGCCTCTAGCAAACCAGCCACTTGCCATGCTTAGTCACTGTGATGTTTTCCCCTGTAGATTGCTCTCCTCCACTTTGCAGGTCAGTCATCTCCATGGGTCCTCAGACTGGACAGAGGTGATAGCCCCAGGGATAAAGACTTCCAGATGAAACCAAGACTTTTCAGGGTAACCATCCACATAGGGACCCCTCACCATTAGGTCCAGTCGTGGCCAGCATGACAAAGCCGCTTCTGGCGAACCAAAGTGCTCCCTGGTCCTCCTTTCAGTTCCATGTCTTGTTTCTCAATTCATTGTCTCTGGAGGGCTCCTTGCTGGCTAGCCCTTGAATTAAACCATGTCCAAATCACTGATTATGGAAGCTTTATGCTGCTACAATTCCCAAACACGTCTTCACTGTCTGGAGCATCCATTTCCCCCCACTAAGGATGAACATTTTGAGGATCATCCACACTTAGCATTTTGTCCTTCCAACTCAATTCTCTAAGACTCTGAATTTCCTCTTCAGTTTCTGCACCTGCAGCCTTGACACCACCTGTTCTGCCTTTCACCACTGCCTAGTTTTGTTTCTACTGTGCTGTTTATGTCTAAGTTCATAGAATCACAGAATCTTAGAGTTGGAAGGGATCCCAAGGGTCATCTAGTACAACCCACTTTGCTAAAGTGGGTTGGGAACATGGCGAGATCACTTTAGTGTTTAATATGTTAGGACTTGGACAGAGGCAAACAAGTAGCTTGTTGTAAATTGTGCTGTTTTAACTTACGGCTGACTCATGAGACAAAATTAAATATTTCTAGTGCTCATTATTTTAGCTGCATGTAAACTAAGCTAGCTATGAGATATTAATCACCTAATGATAATTAAGATAAACAGTGACTGAAAGTAATTACCCCTATTGTAAAAAACAACAACAAAGTATATAAACATTGTGCAGGTCCCTAGGTACAGTATATTGTCTTTCTTTCAAGAGCTCTGTAAACCAGTGCATTGTACTGTCTTTGCAAATGTATATGCACTGTAATTCACAATGGTTACTAGGAGAAGCACCAGATCTCAAGGCAACAGGCTCCCTCCCCTTAACGTCCAGCACACATTCACACAGCCATGTTTTACACAGGATCAAAAGTATTCCAGTTTTGTTAAATGATCAGAACTATTTCACTTGCCAGAACCATTTCAGTAACAAAAAAACAAAAAAACCCCACACCTAACCAACACAGATAGTTAACCCATCTTTGAGATTAGAAACTGCGGATCACCAAAGATAAATGCAAGTAGTCACGCAGAGACAGGAAAATGGATCTATAAGCCCACTAAGGCAGCTGCTGGATAAAGACACCTCAGCAGATTGCATTTCTACCCATGCCATATATTGCAACAGCAGCAGTCACAGGGAAGAACAATTAAAGTTTAAGGTTAAGCAAAACTTCTATCCAAGTACTGTAATCAGCAGCATCTCACTGCCCAGATCAGACACTTCCTATTAGAAGGGTCCCGTCCCCCCGCCCCAACATTCTTATTGAAGAACTATTATGTGGTTTTCTTCTGGAAAGCAACAATGATACTGTTTCAATGAAAGTGCTTTTTCTGAAGCTACAAGGAAGGTCTCTTGCTTGAAGGGAAGGAGAAAATATTAGCATGTGAACTGCTTATTGGGGTGCCAAATAGTTTTTGTTATCTAAATAGGAATGAGAATGCTTTGAGGCTTTGGAAAGCAGGCATTTCCTGGTGAACAGGTCTGGGCATCTTGCATCTGACAAGGTGGAACCCACTTTCTATGGGTTTCATTACCAAGGTGATTATATTTCCCACAGCATCCAATTTAGAATGTTTTGCCAGACATGTAATTCTAGAATACCCTCTGGTAAAAGTCATGGAAGACTTCCTATAGAAGGTAAAATGGTTTTGAGCATCAGTTTTGTTTTGTTTTGTTTCAATGAAAACTCTATACATTTGACTACACATAATATATACCTTGAAAACAGAAGACAAATACATCTCTCTCTCTCTCTCTCTCTCTCTCTCTTTCTCTCTCTCTCTCTCACACACACACACACACACACACACACACACACGTACAAAATGCTCAAAATTGTTTTCACAACAATTTTACTGTCGTCCTCTAAAATACTGCTATACTTCTCTTACAAGCATTGACCATTTGCACAAAGCAGATTATTCACAGATTTTTTTAGCCATGCCAGAACCATGTGGCAAAAGTGTTTAAAGGTACAGATTTAACATAGTTCTTTCCAGTTCTGAAAGCATGCACATTGCATTATCCTTGTGGATGTGTAGACAGCTGCACAGCCAAGCTGGTAACATGCCAGACTGGCTTAACTCTCCAGCTTTTTCGCAACCTTACCTCCTTTTTGTAACACACAAAAAAACATCTTGCTGTTTTTCATAATTAGGCATTTTCAATTGTGAAACAGAAAAAAAGCCTTGTTATTCATATATATTAGTATTCTAGAGGACGGAGGAGGCAAATGCCCTTGTAACATTTGGCTTAGACTTACAAGCTTGGCTTCCATGGATGATCAGTGGTCCTACTACTACCACATAGAAAAATCTGACTTAAACCAATACTAGAGGACTACAACACAGATTTGGAAAGTTCCATGCTGCTTTCCCATCTGGGGAGAAACGTTCTCAACACACATCCTTGCCCCTTTCATTTGGACAAGCAATAATCATTCACACATTGTAAATTTGATGATTAAATTTAAAAAATCTTTTTTAAAAAATATACAAACTAAAAATAAAAAACAAAACAGATGCAAAAGGTAACTTATTAACATAATAGGTTTAAGTCTGAAAACTCTTCAACATTCAATACTCATGCAATTCACCTTCCTCCCTAGGTACATCTGTAAACCCAAATATAAATCAACAGTACTGTTAACAGCAAACCAAGGACAAAACAAGACATAATATTTGTTATGTGGTTAGTCCAGCATGGGGGATTTTTTAAAAACACACACAAAAATAGCCGATGCCAGGTGTGTGTGAAAGCCACTAGGACTGTGGCATAAGGAGAAGGTGGGTGGCTTTAATCCTTTGCCTACTCCACAATCCCAATAACATCCCATTCTATTTGGGACAGTAGTGGGGAGGGGAAAGCTTAAAGCCCCTCACACCACCATCCTGATACAGCTTCACCACCCTGTCAGCCATTTATTTATTTTAAAACTTGCACAGCATATGACAAACAGTAAAGTTTGGCCCTAACTAATTAAGTAAATAAACCAAAAAGTAGATTTGTATTCTTGATTGTTGTTCCAGATTCAATGGAGCTCCTTACTTTGGTTTTCCTTCTGAATGCACACTACATTTTTCAAATCAACACAGGGAGTGAAAGAGCTGCCATTGGTTTTTCCAAGTACAGTGGTACCTTGGTTTAAGAACAGCCCTGTTTACGAACTATTCAGTTTACAAACTCCGCAAAACCGGAAGTAGTGTCCCGGTTTGCAAACTTTACCTCGGTCTAAGAACGGAATCCGAACGGTGGAATTCTGGGCACTGGCGGTGGGAGGCCTCATTGGGGAAAGCGTGCCTCGGTTTAAGAATGGTTTTGGTTTAAGAACGGATTTCCGGAATGGATTAAGTTTGCAAACCGAGGTACCACTGTACTTCCCTCCTCTCAACAGCACCACAAATCCCCAGCAAAAGCTGTTGGCTTTGAATGGGCCCCCACTGACCTATCTGTATTTGATGTGTTAACTTGGAGTTTGAGGGGCAAGAAAGGGAGCCACACAGTGATGGAAACAGCAGCAAGGAAACAGGAAAGAGAGTTGTCCTTCCCCCTGCACTGCTGCTCAACTGAAAAGACTGCTAATGACTCAACTAATGACTCAAGCTCAGGAAAACTACAGAGTACACAACTACTGACCGCCCTGTGAACATTGGATGACAGGCAGTATACAAATCTGATAAATAATAAATAAATAAAATCCTTCATTCCTCATTATTACAGTCTCTTGTGTCCTTCAAGGAAGATTCCACTCCATATTGTGAAACAGTGACTTAGAATACACTGCTACAATACTAACATTTGTAAATTCTGGATGGCTTGTCCCAAAATATTTAAAAGGACAATTTATCCATGGTTTTTCCTGCAATAAAAACATCTAATCGCCAAAACAATGTTTAACAGTGCTCATAAAGCAACACCATTCATATTCATTGTTCCAGCACAACTTTTTGATTGTTCAATTAAGGACATCCCCTGAAAAAACTAAGATTTTGTTGTCTGGAACCAAACTACTTCTTAAAGTGGATCAGTGCAGTGCTTGATCTTGAAATCTGCAAACCTCCCAAAAACCTATATTCCCAATTGTTCTGAGGTGGAACAAAATAGAGGGAAATCCAGGAAATCAAATCCAAACGTAAAGAAGAAACAGGAGAGATAATCACATTCCGGGATGGCTGCACACAAGTAATTATATTCAAATAGTCATTCCAGGTACTGGGTAGCATCCAAGTACGAATCATAGTAGTTCAGATTGTGGGGATTTAGCTGTTTCAAACAAAAACTCACAAATCAGAATTCCACTGGAATCCTCCCACGCAGGAACACACCTGATATGACAGTTCAGCCTGTCGATTTCACAATATACTGCCTCAGGGTTGATGATAACACTGCTAATTTGATGAACAAGGAGAGCTAGAATAGCCAACATGCTGCTGATGTATACAGAAAAATGAATACCTCACTGTATACCTGTATACTGTATCTAGTCTTTGATCAAATTCAGCAAGCCATAAACAGGACACAAGTAAATTCCATCACAGTAACAGATAGTAGGGAAGTTTTATGAGCCTTTAAAATCAAATATATTGTCTTGTTTTCTTCTTTCCATGAAGAAGTTCCTGTGCTTGTTCACCTTTTAATTAATTTCTGATATGCAGGTGTCTGTAAAAACAACAATCCTAGTTTGTCCCACAGTTGTTATTATAGGCTGAAAATTCCTTGCAGCACTCACAACATCAAGCCTTGTTTATTTCTGATCACAGCATTTTCTTCTCCCTTAAGCATTAGAAACCAAAACTCAAATAGTATGAAATAAACCACTTCCCAGTGACAGCCTCTGAACAGAAGCCATGCTTAACTCATCTGCTTCTTCTAGAAACTCAATAAACAATTAAAACTAAGGCTAGGAATGAAACATCAGACTTGGAAAAACTATGGAGCAATTTAAAAATTAAGTGAGATTATTAATTGGCTTTAGTGCCTAAGCATCTTCCCAATTAATCCAATTTAATTTCAGTCTCATAACATTAAGCAGCTTTAAATTAATTTAATTGGCTATATAGAGTAGAGTTTAGTTTTCATATTATGGATGATTACACCCAATACTGTATTACTTTTTACACACACCAGAAAAGTCAAAGAAAATGATTTAGCATATTCTCCATGCAAAATATTTCCACAGTATGATCTAAAATTGAGGGAAGCAAGGGCAACTACAGCTATCCAAACTCTAAGGTAAGGCAGTCTGAGACTTCTTCACAAATAATACTCAAGTTCTTTCATTTAGTGTGTAAATGTAGCAATGGTGGCAAAGAAGTCCTATTTCTTCGCCAATGCTGTCCAGTAGAGCTATGGCTGTGAAGAACTATTAATTTTTGGTCCTCAAAACAGTTGTGTAGTGAAAAGACGGGAATTGGAGCACAGTGTTGAAGTGGCTTGACTATCTGAAAAATGGGACCCAAAAGGTGATGCTAGTTTTAGAGTACGTTGTCAGCAATATACTGATGGCACACAGCTCTGCTTCTTCTTTACTTTTGCAGGTGTGGCAGTGGAGGTGCTGGACTGTTGTCTTGCCTGGGTAATGGACTGGATGAAAGCCAACAAACTAAAGGTCAATCTATATAGGACTGAGGTACTATTAGTGGGTGGCTCCATAGACCAGATAAATGGGTAGATGCCTGCTCTTGATGGGGTTACATCTGCATCCTTTGTCTGAGGCTCAGGTGGACTCAGTGGCACGGAGTGCCTTTCATCATCTTTGGCTGGTGGCCCAGCTAAGCCCTATTGGACAGGTATAGGTGGAGGCCTGGCTGTCAATTAGTCTCCAGGCCCAATTCAAAGTGCAGGTTTTGACCTGTAAAGCCTTAAACAGCTCAGGACAACAATGCCTTAAGGGTCGCTTCTCCCCATATGAACCAACCTTGACCCTGTGATCATAATCTGAGGCCCTTCTTGAGAGGCCTGAAGGTGACAGCCCGAGAACGGGCCTTTTCTGTGGTGGCTCCCCATTTGTGGAATGCTCTCCCCAGGGAGGCTCACCAGGCGCCTTCATTACATATCTTTAGGCACCAGGCAAAAATCTTTCTCTATAACCAGGCCTTTGGCTGATTAACATTCTATAGCCTTTAATTGTGTTTGTGGGTGAGGGATTACCGATTTGTTTTTGTTTCATTATGTATATTGTGTCTTCTCATTTTGTATTTTTATGTTGTGGACCTTCCTGTGATCTTGGCAGTTAAATAAAGCAAAGCAAAGCAAGCTGCTCCTCTTCCCATTCGAAATTGGCCTAAAGAATAGTGCAAGGTTCTATCTTGTTCCCCCATACTACTTAATATCAACATGAAGCCACTGGGGGAGTTCATGCAGAGTTTAGAACTGTGCAGTTATCAATACATTGATGACTACTTAATACTAATAATACTAATAATATTATAATATCAACTCATTCTCTCATTTTAACTACTATCCTAGAAAGGCAACTGAAAGGCTGAATCACTGTTCTATATGTGTGAAGGATTTGAAGGGGCCAGAACAAGGCATGGCTTAATTCACACAAAGCAGGAATACTGCTGGTAGGCAGAGCAATTTATTTGTTTGGATTTATAAAATGTTTTTGATGGTACTGCACTGCCTCTGTAACTCAAGGGTGGTTAATCCTGGGACCTGGGAAATTTAAGAACAGTCTTCTTTCATACTCCCCACCCCGCCCATGTTCCAACTATAATCTCAGACCCTGTTCTAGATGTCTTGACCTCATGAGACACAGCTGATGACAACCAGAGCATTCTCTGTGGTGGCACCCACTCTCTCAAATGCCTTGCCAAGTGAGGCATGTCAGACCTTGCCACCATATGATTTCAGACAAGTAGTAAATACATTGTTTTTCAAAAGGGTCTTCAGCTTATTCTTTTTCTGTCTTTGTTTCACTGTTGCATTTATGCTTCACTATTGGATTTATTACTGAAGAGGATTTTTAAATGTTTCTTACAAATGGACTTAACAGGGCTTGTTTTAATTTAAAATATTGTTTTGGTCCTATGACTTGTTAGTCTCTAGTTTCTCAAAAAGTAGGCAGGATGTACATTTTTGCTGAATGTTTATACCCTTACATTTTCTCTTACACATTAACAAAGTATCCCAGATTAAAATAAACAAGTTCTTAGGGAAATCCAAGAAAGGATTTCACACATTCAGTATTTAGATATGCTGTACTTAGCAAAGAAACAGTCCTAGACAAGAAGAGCTCATAATCAAAGCATCCTAAGGATGTATCTACCTTGGGAAAATAAAAGGTGCTACCATGTTTTAATTAGCAACTTATTTCACAAGTGCAGAGAAGCTGCCAGTGAATGCAAGAAACAAGACAGGTAAATGTGGGTCAAACAAACTATTATCCTATGCCTTTTCTCTTCTCACCCCCAAAACTAGATGCATTGTGGAAGTTGGTGTACTAAGGTATGTTTCCGATTCTTCCTTTCAAAATGTTTGGGTGAACATTATTCTTAACTTCTCATTTAGCTGCCATTACCTGCCACAACTTCTGTCTTGCTCGAGATAAAGTAGATTGACCTTTTAAAGTGAACAATTCAATAGAAACAGTTTATGAAGTTACTTTTTTAATAAAAAAATCATTAGCTAATAATGCCAAATACCTCTTAAAGAAAAACTCAATATCTGAAGAAGTGTGCATGCACATGAAAGCTCATACCAATGACAAACTTAGTTGGTCTCTAAGGTGCTACTGGAAGGAATTTTTTTATGTTGTTTCAATATGGGTCTGTTAAGCAAAGCCAATATTAAACCAATATACATTAGCCAACCTGGCCTTTGACTCTCCACCCCAATTTACACAACATCTCAAACTATAAACCCTGTCCTTCAAGATGTTGTTGTTGTTGTTGTTGTTGTTGTTTATATGCCACCCTATACCCCGAGGTAGGAGTCAGACGAAGCCATGTCTTTTTTATTTAATTTTTATTTAATTTTCTGTTTTACAATTTAAAATACTCGTACATCCTTAAGATATCAATGACTTCCCTTCTTTTCTTACCATAGTTCATTTTACATATCATAAATCCCTGCATATTTTACAAAAACTACCATTCATTATTCTATTATTGCACCCATCAAAACTTATGTCTTCCCCAATCCCTTTATACTTACTTCATCTTTCTTTTTCTTTGAAGTGCCAACCAACTTTTCAGCATTTCTTAAAATGTCTGACCTCTTTCCCCCTTGTGGAACAACATCTGCCATTATGAGAGTGATCAGGATGGGAACTTTGTTTATGTATTTGTTCAGGGCAGTCATAAGTTGAAAAAGGAGAACCCAAAACAGCATACAAGTTAAAATACAGAAGAAATATCATTATGCTGCCACTATGGGTCTCGTGCCACCTGCTCCACCATATGCTGCAACTCAATCACAAGAGGCAGGTTAATTATATGTTTCCAAACTCTATGTGGTGCCAGGCATGCAAAAGTCATTATAGACAGTTCACTTTCCTTGAACTCAAACAGGGAATTGTGCAAGAATACAGCAACTTTAAAGCTCAGCCAGGCCCGGCTCGCCCATTGACTCTAGTGGCGCAATGCACCACGGCGCCTGGGCGATCAGGCAAGTGGGGGAGCTTCGCGGCGGCCTCCCTTTTCCCTCCACCAGCCACACCGCGAGAACAGGGAGGGAAGCGAGCGGAACAGGGGCACTAGGACCCTGTTCCGCTCTGCAGCGCCAGGGTCATCCCTCACCCCGGCGCTGTGTTTCATTGGTAGAGGTGACGCCACTACCAATGAAATGCAGCGCCCTGTTGGCAGGAAGGAACCCGCCGTGGCCCGGCCTGTCCAGGCACCCCGCTGGGATAAGGGATGAGGGCCGCGTGGAGCAGCGGCGCCTCCTCCCCCACTCAATCTGGCGGCATCGGACAGGCAGGCAGCCTCCGGCACAGTGCGGCCCTGCTGTGAGGTGTGGGGGCCGCCGTGAGGCTCCTGCCACCCGGCACGCCAGGTAAGAGGTTTTTTTTTAAGAGTGGGGGGGCGCCCGAGGGATCCCTGCACCAGGGCGCCCGATGACCTTAAGACGGCCCTGAGCTCAGCTGAGATCTCAGCTCACATGTCCAATGGCTATAGATGAAGCATTTTAAGTTTCAAGTCAATGCAAAAGTTAAGACCACAACTTCAATGAAACCTTTTCAATATTATTATAAGGGAGAGTAGATCATGTTTTGAAATGCAGTATTGCCAGACTAGAAAGATTTTGTATAACACCTGTCAAATTTATCAAAGGCCTTTCATAGCCATTGCAGTCACACAGTCTCCCACCCACAGACCGATTACAAGCAGCAAAAAATCTTCATGCACCCTCTACATAAAAGGTGCTTGGGGGGGGGGGGGTAGACATCCTAACTCTGTTCTGCCAACTTGCCACTCCCCACATTTCTTCCCTTCTGGCTACAACATGTGTCCCTGGTAGCCACAGGGAAATCATGTCCTTATTTCTCAGAGAAGTTTAGAACTATTTAAAGAGAAAGGATTAATGTAGGAACACAGTCTGATACAGTTTTGTGGGACAAAAACCCTCATCACACAGAGAAAATGCTAGACACACATCACCCAGTGATTTAGTGATTTAGGTCACTCCCTGTTAACTCTAAAACACAACTAAATAAAACTGGTTCAAGATACATGTTTTCTATACAGAGCATCAATGTCCATGAAAAATAAAGTGGTATCAAGGAAAAAAGGGCTATGAACTATAGAGGTAAACCAATGAAACCAACGTTTGCAAACTCCCTGTCATTTAAGGTTGCTAAAAGACTGACAAGTTAGAAACAAAGATTTTCATGAATTTATCACTCATGTTCTGTCTGACCTTCACTATTGCCAATTAACATCTGTTTGCTTGCAGGGTGTGTGTGTGTGTGTGTTTGCGCAAGATTTATTTTAAAGCATCTTGTAAATAAAAATGTTTAAGTCTCCAATACTATTGTTTTGGTCTTTAAGGCTTTGCAGAAGATGTTTCTTTTAACCCATATTATTGAAATGCAGTATTTATATTCTTCTTCTAATCCAATACAATTTGAAATCCTTCACTAAGCTCATTAAATACAAAATGCTATCACAACCTTCAGACAAAACCTTATTACCCAAAGCAAACAGAACTCTATTTACCAGTCTGTGTTTTGGAGCTCATGTCCCATTTGTAATTAGCACAGAACCAAGCTCCAAAAAGAAAACAGATAAGAATATGGATAAAAATTGCCCAATGAATAATCTTAAACGAGTCAAAATGTCGACATATAATTTGAAACACTTATCCAATATCTGCACAAAAAAATCATGCTTGACGTTCATTTTCTCAAAACCTCAATTATCTAGCATGTTTTACTGAATCAAAGCCATAAACATACAATACCAATCTCAGAAACACACCCATTAAGCACACCAAGAACTTATTAGAGGCATCACCAAAAAACATTTTCAAAGGCTTGATTTCAAACATGGATGAGCCCTATTACACTGAAAGCAAAATCATTAAATATTCTTATTCAACCAGCATGTTGAAATTATACTTAATATTGTCATCAGGTTTCCTAATCTTACACACATTTTCATATAGCCCTCTAATGGGCTACAATTACAAACAGAGTGGGGAAATATTCAATGAATGCATGTAGGAAAGCAGTGAACAGTTCTATTAGCAAACATATCCAATAAATGAATTTAAACTCAAAAATAACTTTAGAATGAAAAGGCCTATTATATTTAATTATATCCCCTATAAGAATATCATAGGCTTAGATATGTTGAAATATACAGTAGGTTGTAGAAAGCTAGACTACTTATATTGCCAACATCAAATTGCTCATCACTACATTTTGAGGGAGGGTAGAGTTTTTGGAAGGCACAGAGTGGCAAGCAAAAGGAGTCCCTCTTATATAATACTACCACTTCCCCACCATTAAAACTGCCGCCACCCCCTCCAGCTTTCCCAAACTCAGCTATGAACATGACGGATAAGAACACAAATGGGAACAATATTCTTACCCATGTGCTCCATCATCCTTCCAGTACCTTTACAAGAAGGTATACAGTATGTGGAATCTCCTTCCTCTGGCACTGCTCACGTGAATAAACTTTTCACAGATACTTGCCAGCAGTGCAATGTCCCCTTCCCAAATGCTGAACAACAATGAAATATTCAATACATAAACATTTGACTAGCTATGTTCAGCTCTATAAGTGCATTCTGATTCAAATGATCTATTTTTAATACGTGTTTACTTCACATCAAGTCAAAACGGCTTGAAGGCCTCCCTGGATTTAAGACAACTGATGCTTTAGTTCATTGGTATTTTTTCTGAAGCTTTTCCACACACAAATGATCCAATAACTGGCATGTATTCTAAGTCAGAAATCAAAAGAATCTTTTTTGTCAGGGAAGATGGAGTACATGAGTGAGTTTGTGAGCATGTGTTTTCCCCTTGGCTATAGTTCTGCATAGGGTCCCTTCCAGGGCTATAAGGCCGGGATCCCTGCATATGTTGCAGGGGGCAGAATAGGAGGCATGTCATGGCAGGGTCCCTGGAAGACCCTTGTCTGCTTTTGTGGTTGTGTGGCTAGGAAGCTGCTGAACAGGGTGGAAGGCCTGGTTCACAATCTTACCCTTTTTGTATCTAAAATAGTTAAGTAGTATGGTAAAGGTAAAGGTAAAGGTAAAGGGACCCCTGACCATTAGGTCCAGTCGTGACCGACTCTGGGGTTGCGCGCTCATCTCGCATTATTGGCCGCGGCGTATAGCTTCCAGGTCATGTGGCCAGCATGACAAAGCCGCTTCTGGCAAACCAGAGCAGCACATGGAAACACCGTTTACCTTCCCGCTGTAGCGGTTCCTATTTATCTACTTGCATTTTGACGTGCTTTCGAACTGCTAGGTTGGCAGGAGCTGGGACCAAGCAACAGGAGCTCACCCCGTCACAGGGATTCGAACCGCCGACCTTCTGATCAGCAAGCCCTAGGCTCAGTGGTTTAACCACAGTAGTATGAGCCCCCATAATAAGCTGTACCTATGCAACTTTCATAGTTGGGACCTTAACCAAATTATTCATGTCTCATGGAAAATATACGTGGAAAGTGTTAAGTCCCAGTACAGTGCACAGCATATGTGGAAAGTAGTATGGCCTGAGATCCAGAAGAGTGTAGCTTGGGAAGAGGGAGAAGCTGTCATCATTGCTATATAACAGTAAAAATCAGGCCATAGTTAGATTGCTGCTTGGAGAGAGAAGGATCCCAATTAGTTAATGCCAGTGTAAACTTCCATCTTTGATAAACCATAGAAGTGCCCTTACAATTTAATAAAGAATCTGATTATTCATGCTGCCGAGCAAAAATCAATCTTCAACTAGTAAGGATTAAGGGGAGCTCTTGTCGAGAGATATTATCTCAAATCCAGATATTAGAACATCCGTGCACCTGCCTATGAAGAACATGTCACCAACAAAAGTGGATAGACTGTCAGCCTAATGTGGCACAGTAGTGTTGTTTTGCTATTCATATGGCAATAGTATATTGCAAACACAATGCACTCTCCAAACCATGCATATTTTTCAGGCAGATTCATACAGCACCCTATTCCCATGTTTGCCAAGAGTACTTCAGAGAAGGGGAGCATATGCTTCTCTAAGCTTTGGAACAATATTTAGATAATTATTTCAATGACAACAGAACAAGTTGATGTTCAAGTACTATCAGCAACACGTCTTTCAATTAGCAGTTCTGATAACATCCTGTACTTATCCTGCCACAAAAGCTGCAAGATGAAATGATTAAAAATGGTTATTTTCAGCAGTAAAAGCACTTTTTAAAATTAAATTTGTATACCGCCCTTCATCCGAAGATCACAGGACAGTTTAAAAATACAAAATGAGAACACAAAATACATAATAAAACAAAAAACAAACCAATAGCCTGCCTACCACAAATACATTTAAAGGCCATAAAAGGTTAATTAGCTAAAGGCCTGGTTATAGAGAAATGTTTTCGCCTGGTGCCTAAAGATATGTAACAAAGGCACCAAGTGAGCCTCCCTGGGGAGAGCATTACAAACAGGGAGCCACAGCAGAAAAAGTCCGTTCTCATGTTGCCACCTCCGAACATCTCATGAAGGAGGTACACAAACAAGGGCCTCAGATTATTATTGCACTGTCTAGGTTGATTCATATGGGGAGAGGCAGTCCTTTGAGCATTGCATTCTTGAGCTGTTTAAGGCTTTATAGGTCAAAACCAGCACTTTGAATTGTCACAGCGAGCAACCTAACCACTGATGTTTGCACCATATAACACATTACGGTAATCTGATCTCAAGGTTACTAGAGCATAGACAACAGAAGTTAAGTTATCCCTGTCCAGATAGGGGCACAGCTGGGCCACCCACCCAAGCTGATGGAAGGTACTCCATGCCACCTGAACCATTGCAAAGATGTGCGGGACAGCCACGCCAGAAGGATACCATGGTAGATGCTAAAGCTTTACATCATATAATAACTGTACAGAAGTAGCACAGGGCATATAGGAAAACATAGGTGTTTGTTAATAACATAACTATAAATAGGAGAAGATAGGATGCATTCTGTAATTTACAGCACAATCCAATGAATATTTACTCATATATAAGTCACACCATTGGAAATTGTAAGCATGCACAGGACTGCAGCCTCAGATTACATTAGCATTGTTGAAAAAACTACTGTCTTGCCAAGCCCACACTTGTTAAGATACAGTACAGGTAAAAGGACAGAATAGCAATGACAACCAGATTCAGGTACTTAAACATGTCACCCTGCATTTTAACCATTAGAAGACCTTTAGAAACATGATTAAAACTGGCTTGAAGGAACATCACTTCCTCTCTCCTCATGTCACAATAAAAGCAGAAATTAGTAATCAGAAATTTACAGGACAGAAATTAGTAAGCACTCAAATATGGTTTGGAACATCTAACTCTCAAGAAAAAGTGAGAGTCTCCACAGTACAAAATGACTTGCATGCCCAACACTCCAATCCTGCAAGCATTACTTCAAGATAAGCTCCACGTATTTCAATGGTTCAAACATATGCATGTTAGAATTGCAGCCTCTGTGGCAAAAAATTGACCACTCAATCATTGTAAAGTTAACAATATTAGTGGGACTACATGAATGCATGTTAGCTATGATTTATCCAAGGCTTTGCAAATACAGTACTATCTTCCAAGCAGGACTTGACACAAAAGCTGAACATTTATAGCTTCTTACCTCATCTTCCCAGTCATAAATATACTATACACTTCTTTTTACTAAATAAATAAAAAAATAGGAAGCTGCTCTAGTCTACAGGTGAAACTCGGAAAATTTGAATATTGTCGAAAAGTGCATTTATTTCAGTAACGCAACTTATTATTTTTTATTTTTCTTTTAATTTTTACAAATGCTTTCTTTTGGAAATTCCACAGTAATAAAACAAATAGTTACAATAATACAAAAATAAACATCGCTATTACATTTCATTAAATCAATTCCATTAATAATTGACCCACCTAACAACAAATAATTACAATTACAAGAAATAAAGGCTTGACATATCTTGCTTTGCATGTCATGCATCTATCTCATATATTGGTTTCACCTTTTAAGTTGCATTACTGAAATAAATGCACTTTTTGATGATATTCTAATTTGCCGAGTTTCAGCTGTATACCAAGTCAGACCACTGGTCACTCTAGTTCAATACTATCTACACTGAAAATCTGGAACTCCTGTTAGTCAATAGGCAGTCTCTTCCTAATCCTACCTGGAGATGCCAAAAATTGAACCAGGGACCTTCTGCATGCAAAGCATGTGCCCTGCACTGAGCCACAGTCTTTATGCTTCAAGTCAAATTTAACGGATGTGTCTTCCCAACGAAGGTGTTAAAACTGAAAACCATACAGAATCTTTTCCCAGAGTCTTCACAAGACCCGTTCTCTGCTATTATTGCAACCCTGTCTCCCCAGGGTGAAAGGCAGATAAGGCAACATGCAGCATTATCATTGTTATTGTTGCTATTAAAAATTATTGCATGCTTTTTTTTACTAAGGCAATTCAAAGCAACTGAAATTTAAACAGACACGAAAGAAAAACAAATAACAATCTACAATACAATACAATACAAAGGGGGGGGGGCAGGAATCAAACATTCCAGAAGAAGGCCACAGATTAATAAAAGCCAAAGGCCTGGCAAAAAAGAAATGCAAATGTAGCAGATAAAGCTATGTAATGATGGCACCAGGGGAGCCTCCCTGGGAGCAACATTCCACAAGCAGGGAGCCACCACAGGAATGGCCTGTTCTCATGTTACCACTACATCCCAAAGAAGGGGCACATGAAGAAGGGCCTCAGATAACAATCGCAAGGTGCAAGTTGGTTCATATGGAGAGAGGCAGTCCTTGAGCTATTACGGTCCTGAGCCAAATAAGGATTTAAAGCTCAAAACCAACACTCTGAAATGGACCCAGAAACTAACTGGTAGCCAATGAAGTCGGTCCAGGGCTGGTGCCATGCACTCAGACTGTCTTACTGAGAATGTACTCCAGGGCTCCACTAAGTGATTTCGTGTAGTTGTTAAACAACATACAAGATAAAACCTAACCCTGCAGAGCACACACTAAAGGCTCCCTGGGCATCAGCCTGTGGAAACAACCACCCGAGTTGATCTGGAACCACAGGAAAGTGCTGCCGCTCACTCCAACTTAGGTAGCCACTCCAGAAGGATACCATGGCCAGTGGTATCTAAAGCTACTAAGAGATTAAGGAGAATTAATAGGGCCCCGTGTCTCTCCTGACACACATCATCATTCCAAAGCATTTTTCGTGCCAAAACTGGGCCTAAATGTCAATTGAAATGGCTCTAGAAAATTGGTCAAGGCATGGCTTGAACGTGTGCAGCATACTAAGCTAAGACAAGCAACAGACAAGGACAGGGATTTTAAAGTATTTCCTCATCCATAAATATCTAGCTATATTACCCATCAAACCAACTGAACATTGAGACATACAATTCAAAACATATAATGATCCGTGGAAAAAACTTTATCACTTGGAGGCATGCTGTAAAATGCGAGGTGTAGATCAAATTAAGCCAGACAAGATTTAAAGCCCCCTAAAACGCCATATATTTTTGAATACGGTTTTGGAGTCAAGGAAATCTTTCTGCTGCAGCAGATGTTAAACACTGAACTGTGAGTGGAAGGGAAACGTGTGCCAACTGGGATAAAAGGAAGGTCTATGATGGGTCTCATGCTTCTGCTTGTGTAAGAACATATTTGGATCAAGTTCCTTTTTTCTTGTACATCTTTCCAATGAAATATTTAAAAAAACAGCACTTCTGTGAACAGCAGATACCTTCTGCAAGCAGGAAGACACTTTTGGGTTCAACCCAATATTTTTCAACAGAGATTACTGAAGCATAACACGACCACATAGTAATCAAACAATTATCCTGTCTTTTTTTTTAAGACTAACTTTGTTTGGGGGTACAACTTTCATCTAGAATATTCAAAATACTTGAAACATTCTAAATCCCTGAAAGCTAGGGCCCTAGCTGTATAAAAAACAACAAAAGACAATGAAACCTCTGGAAAATTCAAAGTTTAAAATAGAATTAAGCATGGCTTGGTGTAAGCAATATATGTTAATATATTTAAAAGTGGAGTAATGATCTAAGTGGTATGTAGGAGTGAGAGTGTTAAGTTTTAATGTGGAATCAGGTTCCCACACAGCTATGGAGCATTACGAACACGGGATGCATGCATAAGTTGCCTCAGACAAGTTGCTATTTCACAGTCTACTCTACCTCAGAGGATCACTGCAAAAATAAAAATACATGATGTCACAAATGCCAGTCTACCCTCCTTGAAATCTCTATCATACAATTATGCCATTAACATTCCAAAATCCCATTCTACAGGATACTTTCACATATGCATATAGCCATTTCACTACTCTCAATGCGCACAGCATATAATTCCATAAGATAGGACATACAGCTATACGGAGATTCAGCAGTATAATCCATAATGTCTTTAATTGTAGAATCTTACTTACTTTATGTAGTATCTTGCACCTTCAAATGTATAGGCCTCTTCCCAGCCTGTGGGTAGGTCTAAGAAGGAATACAAAGAGCATTTGATCACATTACGGAACCAACTGACAGTAACCAAGTCCATTTTAAATCTATGCATTATTAAAAGAAAGCAATGCTTTTATCTGTACACTTACTACTGGTTGAAATTCCAAACAACAGCCAATAAGATTGAAATTATACCAAGAAAAATCGATGAAGAACAATTCTAAGCTCACTCTTGGTGTCTTCACTGCAACTTACTCTCTCACATATATCCTCAGGATTGTCATTTTACGGAGCAATCCTAAGTATGGGGAAGCCATCATAATTTATTCTGCTTTACACCCGCATAAAGTATATCAGATCCAAACTCAGAAGTGGTGCCACTGCTACCGGTAACTGAGTCAGCTTTAATATGACAGAGGGAAAACAAGTCTTTAAAATAGAATTTGATATATGCCAACGTTTTGCTGGTGTAAATTCCACTGGCTTGCAGGTCATATGACACAGTTGAACATAGTTAGGTTCTAATTTTTACCTCTCCCCACCTAGTCCCACCCACACCACTCCTCCAGCATGCTAATTTTTCAGGGTTTATGCTGGTGTAAAGTAAGGTAAAGGTAAAGGGACCCCTGACCATTAGGTCCAGTCGTGACCAACTCTGGGGTTGCGCGCTCATCTCGCATTATTGGCAGAGGGAGCCGGTGTATAGCTTCCAGGTCATGTGGCCAGCATGACAAAGCCGCTTCTAGCAAACCAGAGCAGCACATGGAAACGCCGTTTACCTTCCCGCTGTAGCGGTTCCTATTTATCTACTTGCATTTTGACGTGCTTTCGAACTGCTAGGTTGGCAGGAGCTGGGACCAAGCAACGGGAGCTCACCCCGTCACAGGGATTCGAACTGCCGACCTTCTGATCAGCAAGCCCTAGGCTAAGTGGTTTTTAACCACAGCGCCACCTGGGTCCCTAAAGTAAAGTAAGGTAAGGTAAAAGGTAAAGGACCCCTGGACAGTTAAGTCCAGTCAAAGGCGATAATGGGGTGCAGCGCTCATCTCACTTTCAGGCCAAGGGAGCAAGGCGTTTGTCCACAGACAACTTCCTGGGTCATGTGGCCAGCATGACTAAACCGCTTCTGGCGCAACGAAACACCATGACAGAAACCACAGTACACAGAAACGCCATTCACCTTCCTGCCACAGCGGTACCTATTTATCTACTTCCACTGACATGCTTTTGAACTGCTAGGTTGGCAGAAGCTAGCAGATTCAAACCGCCAACCTTCTGATCAGCAAACACAAGACACTCGGTGGTTTAGACCACAGCACCACCTGCGTCCCTATTGTAAAATACACTGGTTTTGGATCAATCAGCTTAGATAATAATAATAATAATAATAATAATAATAATAATAATAATAATTTTTATACCCCGCCCTCCCCAGTCAAAACCAGGCTCAGGGCAGCTAACACCAATAAAATTACAATAAGACATAAAAGAAAAGAAAACAATTTATTAAAATACAGATTAAAATACAATTTAAAATTTAAAATGCAGCCTCATTTTAAGTAGTCCATAAATCCAAACCATGAGGGAGAAAAACACAGGGGTCAGACTGAATCCAACCCAAAGGCCAGGCGGAACAGCTCTGTCTTGCAGGCCCTGCGGAAAGATGACAAATCCCGCAGGGCCCTGGTCTCCTGTGAAAGAGCGTTCCACCAAGTTGGGGTCAATACTGAAAAGGCCCTGGCCCTAGTTGAGGCCAATCTAGCCACCTTTATGGCTCGGGATCTCCAGTATATTGTTGTTTGTGGACCTTAAGGTCCTCCGCGGGGCATACCAGGAGAGGCAGTCCCGTAGGTACAAGGGTCCCAAGCCGCATAGGGCTTTAAAGGTCAAAACCAGCACCTTAAACCTGATCCTGTACTCCACCGGGAGCCAGTGCAGCTGGTAAAGCACTGGATGAATGTGATCCCGCGGCCAGGACCCCATAAGGAGCCTCGCCACGGCATTCTGCACCCGCTGGAGTTTCTGGGTCAGCTTCAAGGGCAGCCCCGCGTAGAGCGAGTTACGACCGTCCCATGGATCATTGTGGCCAGATCAGGGCGAGAGAGGTAAGGGACCAACTGCTTGATACGGCGGAGATGGAAAAATGCCACCTTAGCTGTGGCTGCAACCTGCGCCTCCATGGAAAGGGAGGCGTCGAAGGTTACACCCAAACTCTTGACAGAAGGTGCTGGCACTAATTGAGCCCCTGCAAGAGATGGGAGTTGGCCCCCAACCCCATGTCATCCCGACCCAGCCAGAGGACCTCTGTCTTCAAAGGATTTAGCTTCAACCGGCTCTCACGTAGCCATCCAGCCACAGCTTCCAAGCACTTGGTCAGTGTGTCTGGGGCCGAGGCAGGTAGATAGATCTGGGTGTCATCAGCATATTGTTGACAACCCAGCCCAAAACTCCGGACAATCTGGGCAGAGGGCGCATAAAGATATTAAAAAGCATTGGGGAAAGGATTGCGCCTTGTGGGACTCCACACACCAAGGAGTGCCGCAGCGACAACTCCCTCCCTAGCGCCACAGATGTGGGCAGGCTAGAGCGAGGGACTTACACCAGAATAGTCTGGCTGAGAATAAGATCCACTGGATCCTAATTCACCCATCCCAACAGATGTTGTGCTTTGATTGCTCTCTTAAACAAATAGTTTCAGGAATATTTGTCTATTAGACTTTGTCTTATATTCCACCACATGGAGTTTTGTCTAGCATCAGTAACATACATCAGTACTAGTTCAGATGCACATATTACTTTAGACACTACTTGTAGTCATGTAACTCTATAAACTGTAACATATTTGAACACAAGTCACTCTAAAAACAAGATTGCACTCTAAGTCACATCCTTCCAAAATGGTAGCTGGGTAAGAATCACAACAGAAGCTATTTGTTATGACAGCATAGTTACATCATCTTGCCATATCTTCAAGTTGAGCTTGCAAGTGTTCATAGACCAGACAATACTATTGAGAATTTATTCTCACTACTAATCCAGTGGCAGAGGAAGAGAAATACGGTGTTTCTCTCTAGTCAGCAATGGAGCATCAATCACTAAAGGCTCTTTTTAGAAGAGGAATCAAAATCAAAGCCTGTCCTCCTCTTTCACTAGAAAAACGCAAGACCACAGAGAAAAAAACTAGACTACTAAAACAGTATGCTTTTTTAATCATAAGCTTCACTGCCTAAAATAATCACTTAGACAAGAGTACTGTATTTTCCTTTGTTGTCTTAATACATCTGGCTTTGCTTATTGCGATACATATCACCTGTCTTTTTTAAGCTGCAGTACATAGCATGAAAAATACCAGTCTAGTAACCAAAATGTTTATAGGAGATACAATCTTTTGGAGAAATATTTTATGCTAATATGAAGCATTTCAAGCAGTACAGCAAACTTGTATCAGGGAATATTGCACAAGCTAGAGTAAAAAAGCTTTCCACATTCATTCCCATGTAAGAAAAAGAACAGCAGGTCTGGTTGGTATATTAGTACGATCAGTTATCCAAATATTATCATAAGACTATTCAGAATTCACCATGCCAGCAGTATGAAGCATTCCATTTGCCAAAAAATAAGTTTGGTTCATTACCTAAAAATATTCTTAAGACAACAAAAAAACCCTGAGTTTTCATGGAAGCTGTTAACATGCTTTGGCACAACTGGCAAATTGATGAAGCGGAGCAACAATGTGCATGGTGAAAACAGAATGTATTGAAAATGTGATCAGAGAAAAAAAGCTTAAATACAGTGGGAGAACATACATCAATTCATGAATGCCAAGTGTGAAACGCAACTACACTCAACATTGAACTCCAAATGTATCTGGCTATAAACTATTCCAAGACATTCCCCACAAATATGACTAGGAAGGATGATAAACAGAACACAAGAACCTCTCCTCCAGGTCACATGCAGTAAAGGCAAAAGAGCAATGTAATGTGTGAATAAGAAACATGCAAACAAGATGTACCAACTGAACATCTCCAGGCTGCCCTCTCTTTCCTTTTTCCCTACAACAGGTATTTACACCAATGAAAAACATTTCTAAATACCCACCTCTCAACAGCCAGTGTACTGAGCCATCAGGTAGCAAAGCAGAAAGCTTTGCTTTAAATCCCTTTTCCAGCCAATCCCTCTTTCTGCTGCTACTCTTCTCCAGAGAAACAAATGGCAAAGGAGACAAATTCTACCTTCCTCTCCTCCCCAGTTATTCCTCAAGCTCCTGCCCCCACTTTCTCAGTCCCACCATTCCCCAACCACTCTCTTATCCTAGATTGAGAGGGGAAGTTTCTAGGTGAATGCACTTGAGTGCAATCTATGAATTTCACAAACCAGTCATCATTAGATGCCAAGCTCTAGAGATCATGATGCTGAAAAGGTATGAGCAGGTGATTTTGTGTTCTGCTCAGGGAGGAAGCTTTAAGCATACAGACTGTGCGACTGCAAGAGAGTACAGTAAAGGAATCCATTGGCTGTGAGCTACTTTCAAGAAGCATAGCAGTTATAATATAAAAGGCAGACAAAAAGGTAGAAGAGCATGCATACATCACCAAGACAACTGAAAGCTTGTACAATTATTTCATTTTTGATACCAGACTTTTGTAACACTTTAACTGCAGAGAACATTTCACCTTTGCAGAGAGATTCATTATTCAACCTGCACTTGGGTGCTGCTGGTTAAATGTAATTTCGTTCCCGTTAGCCTACAATGCATTCAGAGACCCTGAATGGCTAGGCAACTGTCACAGGCTCGAACTGTCCCTTAATCGAGGAAAATAAACATTTCCCTATAGCCATACTGCATAAAGGGTTTATAAATGTCTATATTTGTTTTATCTACTTGCAGAACGGAATAGGGCAGCACAAACAGGGAATAGGAATAGATTCAAGAAGCAAGACAAGGGAGAAACAGCTTCTTGCTAAAGTTTCATCTGGCTATGTTGAAGATCTTAAAGCAGTTCAGAACGCTTGTCCAGTGGGTGGAGATGTGGCCACTGAAGAAGATGCATTAAGAGAGCTGCCGATTTCTCTGCAGCTTAGCAGAGTAGTAAGCTAGATTTTGGAGGAACACAACTAAGTTGATAAGAAAACAGATTTGAGGTTAGCTGAGCTGAAATCCAGGAGCCAACTGGAAAAAGATTAGTATGGGTTTAGTTTCCCAAAGAAGAGAGAAGGATTATAGGGTTGGTTACTAAAGAGAATTTGCAGAGCAGAATGGCAGATGAGGATAATAACAGTAAGGGATAGCCAATGGCTAACAAGTCAGCGAAGAAGATATACTGGGGGGGGTTAATAAGGAAATTAGTAAACTGGACATTTGAGAATAAATACTACTTAGGAGTACAAGATAATGAAGGACTGGAGGGCCAATGGGAAATATGTAAAGGAAACTGCCTAGTTAGGGGTGGGTGGGATTAAGGGTTAATTGGAATTGTGAATCAGTGCAATTTAATTAACTAGGATGGCATGACAGTACAGTAATAGAGGTGAGCCACACAAAGACAATGTTTACGTGTCAGTTCTTAGGGAAAGTAGAGTTGCTGGAGTTAAAATTATTGAGGAGTGTCACACATTTCACTTAAGGGCATTTGAGCCTCTTGTGTATCATTTCCCACCAAGAGTTAATATGTTCATCCAAGCCATAAAAGCAGAAGCCAGCCATTTTCACACTGGATGTGAAATCTGTACTTTGCAGTCACACTATAGACCAGCTTCAAAAAAAAGTTAGCCTGAAGTGTGCACTCCTTACTTCCTAGACTAGAGGCTGGGACAGAAGATTTAGGAATTGAGGAAATTTCATTGAAGAGACAGAGGGCCCATGGGGAGGGGGTGGCAGGAAACAACTGAGAGATCAGTTAGTTTTGAGAATGCAGACTATATGCTCATTGGAATGAAAGTTACAATGGGCAGTAGGATAATGTGTACAAAGTGAAGGGTCAGAGACAACTAGCTCAAAAGATGCTGTGAAAACACAAAAGACTGAAATGGCAGATACTTGGAGAATGGGGGCACAGCAAGAGACAGTTTTAGTTTAAAGGGTCTGGGATAGTATACCTGTACACTCCTTTCAAGTGGTCATTGAAAAGGGAGGGAGGGAGTTAAGAGATTTAGAAGCACAAAATAGTGCCTTTCAATGGTGGGTCATTGTGGTCATTAGGAGTTTTTTGTGGAGAAGGAAGAACAATTTATTAGTACCAGGCTTGTGGCCTGAATTCGAATGTGAATCCAAAGCATTTTGGTAAAAGAGAATTCTCTCTCTACTTTGGAAACATGTAGTAAATGAATGGAGTAATTAGATGGGGAAGCAGTTGAGCAAAGAGATGGGTTACAGGGAGAGAGAAAAGGGCCTATGAAAGAAAGGGGTTTTTGCGGGGGCGGGGGGAGATGAATGATCACTGAGCATGAGTTGTCATTTTGCCCCTTCCCAAGGAAGGTGAGGACAAAAGCTCCAGTCAACAGCAAAAGAAGAAGAAAGGTTAAGTAAAGTTAATGAGGGGTACAGACAAGTCAAACTGGATTATGGTTGGAAGCAAGAAGAAAACTCAGCCAGGACGTTCTGCAAGAGTTTAGTGATTTTTTAAGCACATGTCGAGGAAAACCCAGTGGCAGAGGCTGAGTCAAGATCGGAACTGTGGTCCAAGAGGTAGCAGAGACAGGCTTATATGCAGAGGGTCTGCAATGCCAAATTGAAGGGATTGGGTGAGGTAAAGCTCAAATGTGGTTTTATATGAAGCCCCCACAAATTGGAGGGATTATAATGTGGCAAGTGTGACTCAGTGGTGGCTCTATTTGGAGGGGGGGGGACAAGTTTTCCCCCAAAGACAAGAGATGGGAGTGAAGGAAGGGTTTACAGGTGTGGGGGAATGGGGGTGATTCATTGTGGTGCTTTTGTATGAAGAGCCCACCTCACCCAAGTTGAAGGGTTTTTAAACATGGAGAGAGGAGTTGACAGCACCTCCAGGCGAAATGTTTAAAGGAGGGGGAAAGCACCACAGAGAGTGACTCAGTGTCAGCTTTCAAGTCCACAAGAAGGTTTTAAGCAAGTGAGGAGGAGCAGGGTGTGAGAGAGGGGCTGTGTGCCTGTGTGTAGGGGGAAAACAGTGTGTGAGAGGAGAGCAAGAAAAGAAGGGCTAGGCAGGTAAGTGGGGGAGGAAAATCAAGAAACCCACCTCCACCTCTTTCTTTCTTTCCTCACTCTATTCCACCTTCCCTGCAATAAGATCTCTACACTCTTTTCCACGGAGGGCTTGTGAGGACACGGGAAGGGGGGGGGGCTGAAAGAGAATGGCATACAGAGAAGAGAGAAAGGCAGGGGGAAAGTGGGGTTAGCGACGCTTCCAAGCGGGCTGCGCTGTTTTGTGTTTTTCTCCTTACCTGGGCTGCGGCGGTGCCCGGTGATCGCCGCCTCTCCCGTCAGCGGGTGCAGCCAGGTCGTGCTCTTCGCTTCCTCGCTAAGGGGAGAAAACACAGGGCGGCGCGTGAGAGGAGGAGCAGGAGGAGCGCGCGGCGGTGACCCGACCCCGGCCGGACCCTAAAGCCGACCACGACGACCCTCCCTCACAATTACCCCGGAGGAGCGACTTAGCGCCGCCGCCGCCACCGCCGCCTTCGACGCCCCCACCCCGGGTGGGCGGGCAGCCCCGGAGCCGCTCCTCTCCTCCTCCTCCGCTTCTTCTTCTTCTTCCCCTCAGGGTCATGCCTCCCTCCTTTCCCGCCTCGCGTCCCCTCGCTGCCGCCGCTCCCTCCGCCTTCGCTCCCGCCTCGCTCGCTCGCTCGCTTACTTGATGAAGAAGACGCGGCCGCCGCGGCTGATCCCGTAGCTCCAGCAGGCGGGCAGCGAGCGCAGCCGCTCCGCGGTCAGGTCCGCCGCCATGTCCGAGCGCGGCGGAGGAGGCGGCAGTAGCGGCGGCGGCAGCAGCAGCCGGGGCGAAAGCGGCGCGCGCGGGCACGGGAAGGAAAGAGCGCGAGGGAGTGGGAATGGGCGGGGGAGGGAGCGCGGCGCGCCGCCGCCGTCAACACAGCCGCCGCGCGCGCGCGCCGCCGCAAACGAACCAGCCGAAAACACCTGGACGGCGGCGCGAGCTTGGAGAGAGTGAGAAAAGACAGTTGGGGAAAGGCGGGGGGGGGAGAGGAGGAGGAGAGAAGCTGAGCCCCGCCCACAGGGAGGGCTTATCAGCCGCCAATCAGTACCGAGCTCTCCTGCCACGCTCCTCCTCCACCACCTCGGTATCTCCCCTTCAGCTCTTCTCCCTCCCCCCTTCCGCAGCCGACTCGTTGGCTCGCGAACGCGCGCTGCGAAGCCCCGCCCACCGTGGATTCTTTATCCCCGCCTTGAAATTAAAGGCCGGGGGAAACCCAACAGCGCGCCTCCTATTGGCGACCAGCGGAGGTTACGCGCTCCGGTGTTGCTTAAAAACTCCTGGAAGGGCGAAGAGGGGCTCTGTGTGTGTTTTAATGCTTACCCACGCAACCTCTACACATATGTTGTCCGCAGAATGGTGTGGTGTTTTCCCCCCAGCATGCACGCGCGTTGGCGCTATTCAATGGGCCGTAGCAAAATGTGTTTATGACAGAGTGAATTATCGTATTCATATTAGCCTTCTTTTTATTTTATTTTTATTTCTCTTTCTCCATTCCCCCACCTCCCGAGCTTCGGTGGCATTCAATGGGCAGAGGAGTCATTTGGGGTGTTTGCGTCAAAGGCTGCGATGCTCTTCACGGTTCCGGAGGGGGCGAAAACTAAAGCACCGTTCAGCACCGTGCTGCATGTGTGTGCTAGAGAATAGTGCAGCATTCCGGGAAGGTGGGAACATTTCTCATGTAGGAGCCGCTGTGCCTTGTTTCTGGAGAAGGCGAACATTACTGCTAGGCAAACAGACGGATTTAGGAGTAGTATCAAAGTCCAGCCGGAAGCATCTGATGGATTGATTACAGCACAATCCTACCCCGTGCGCTCATAAACCCGAGGAAAGCGTTGGCAGAATTGCAACCTGATCCATGCCATTCATTCAAAGCATGTGGCTTCTCCAAGACGATTCTGGGTACTGTAGCTTGCAGAGGGTGCTGGGAAACGCAGTTTTACGAGGAGCAAACTACAGTTCCCAGGATTCTTTGGAGGAAAGTCACGTGCTTTAAGTGCATGCTGTGGATACCTACCGTACTCAGAAGGAAGCCCTGCATCTAGGCTTGGAGCCTAAATTTCTGTCCAATATAAAGGATGGCAAAAAACCCCTTCTGGGCAGGATTGTTTGTCTAGGCCAGCATCTTGTTTCCAGCAGTGACTAGACATGGACTTGTGGGACTCCCCACATGGTGGGCATGATGCAGCCTTCCTCTTCAGCTACTAGCCACAATGGCTATGTTCTCCCTCCACTGTCAGAGGCTGTAGGACTGAACACCAGTTGCTGGGAATTGCAGGTGGGAAGAGTGAAGTTCTGCTCTGGTGCTGCTTGCCAGCTTCCCACTGGCATCTGGTTGGCCACTAGGATGCTTGGCTCCATGGGACAATTGCTGTCATATGATGCCACTGCTAAAAGAATTGCATTGGGCCCCAATTAGCTACCAAGCTAGGTTCAACACACTGGTGCAGGTGTACAGAGCCCTGTACAGCTTAGAACCAAGATACCCAAGAGATTGCCTCATCCTCTGCACACCCAACCAATCACTGGGTTCTGCAGAACAGGGCATCCTGCACATGTCAGCCTATCAGGAGGTCCATTCCACAGGATTGGATTCGGGCCTTGCATATCAGGCAGGTACCTTCTCTCTGGCCTTTCCGATGCCCCCTAAAGATGTTCCTCTTTCAACAAGCCTACTAAAATCTTCATCCCAGTTGGTGCGTGTCTTGGATTTGAACTGATTTTATTTATGTGCTGTTACTGTTTTAAATTGGTTTTATATTAATAATTGATTTTTAATCGCTTTTATATATTGCTTCAACTTTTTCTAATATGAAACTTTTATATGCATTATTATATTGTAAATCACTTTGGGATGCCTAATGGGAAGGAGTTAATAACTGATTATGATGATGATGACCAATAGTAATAATAATAATAATAATGCTTATTGCAGTTTCTCTGTTAGGTTTTAGAGCATTGATGTTTTATTGTTAAACTTAACACTTTGTGCGTGTGTGTGTGTGTGTGCAAGTCTCCTAGAGCAATTTGTTTTAGGAGACAAATACATTGAATAAAGAATAAGAAATTAATAATGATATAGAAGCAGTTTTTTATTTTGTTTACACACACACACACACACACCATCCTTCCTTGCCAGGCAATCCCAGAGGGGGTGCAAGAAAGCCATATAATATGTAAAACAACGTAATCATAGTACCATAAAGCAAGGCAGATAAACATCAAATAGCAAGCAGAACAAGCATAAAAAAGAATAAGAACAATAAGATAAAACATCTGGCCTAAGCACTCTTGCCCAACAAATGATGAAAACATAAGATTCAATGCCAGCCGTGCAAGAAGTGGAGTGATCACTCAGCCTGCAAAGAGGGGTAGCTGCATAGGCGATGAAACAAATTAAGCTAGGGCAAAATCTATATAATACTTTTGTCAGTTTCAACTTTGCAACTAATCCAGCAAAGGCTGCAATTCGATGCAGAGTTAGATATGTTTAAACTAATTTTTTTCAACACGCGCTGCTCCACTGAGTTGGCTTTGGATGCATGTCTGAGCCTGAGGGCATAATCTAAAGAACTGGTGCTCTTCGTGTGGCTGTGTCTAACTAACAAGAGCTTTATCTTGAACCTAGTGAGTTTCAGCTCTTACAGGACTATACTCTTTTAATATATTTAAAAAATCCTTCCAGTAGCACCTTAGAGACCAACTAAGTTTGTTATTGGTATGAGCTTTCGTGTCAAGCAATGCCTTTTCTCTGACAGCTTCAAAAAAGAAATCACTGAAAATGAGTAATCGCAGAGGTCAAGTGAGAGGTCATGTGAAAGGTGGAGGGGAGTTGTGGAAATACAAGGAAATATACATATGCTGGCAGGTAATAACAATGCAGCCTAATGACTGCATTGTTCATGGAAAAAGCAACCCCAAGAGTGAGGTCACGTTTCAACCACATCCCTTCCCCTAGATGACAAGCTGCACCTTTGTAGTTTTGTCTCTAAAGTTAAGCAGGTATGGGCTTGACCACAACCTGGAGCGCTCGGAAGGCTTCTGCGTACCTGAGTGCCTTCAAAAGACTGGAAGGAAACAAGCAGAAGTAAAAACAATACTTTATTGTGCAGGCAGATGTTTTATGTCTTGAATTTAAATTCACTCTATTATCATGGTCTCATACACCTCCTTTCTCTATTCCTTCTCTCCTCCCGCCCTTCCCCATGGATGTGAAGACTGTTCTCAGGTTTTGTTCACAAGCAGACACTTGTTTTTTCTAGTTGGCTGGGGCTGAGCGACCTCAGATATGCCTCTTTACCTGCCCGCCCGCCCACCCTTATGTTAGAAGGCTGCTTGCTGTCTCCTTCACACACACACCCGCCCTGTGTCCAGCCCTTGTGAGGCTCTGTTTTATTAACACCATTTTACGGTCAGAGTCCAGGTCAGTGGGGTGTGTGTGTGTGGGTCTTCCCCCTCTCTGATCCTTGGTACTATCCACAGCCACCCCTTGCCTCCTCTCACTGCTCCTGTTTCATATCCTCCTCGAGTGTTTTTGCTTGGCTGGAACGTGTCCTTCAACTCTGCCAATTCCTTTTGCTTCCCTAGATGGGGGAAAAGAGCAGTGTGTGTAGAAACCAGCATGCTGTGAAAAGGTATTTGTTGCTAGGCCTCCTTTTGTCCCTGGGCCCACCCACTGCCACTGTCATGTCCCCCACAAACATTACCGGGTAGGGAATAAAAGGTTCCCTGCACCTACATAGAAAATACTGAGCGGGATCTGACTCTATATAAGACAACGTCTTAAGTGTAAGCCGCAGTCAGCCAGCATCAGGAGTTCTGTATGGTGGCACAGAAACCTCACTTAAATCCATAGCTGTCAACCCTCCCTTTTTTTGGCGGGAAACTCCCTTATTCCAAGCCACAGCTGCCAACCTTCCCCCTTTTTTTGCTGGAAATTCCCTTATTCCAGCATCGTTTCCCGCGGCTATCCTGGATTGTTAGATATACCGTAGACAGTCCCCGGGACAGGTGAGGCTGCTGATCCCTTATTTTCAAATCCGAAAGTTAACAGCTATGCTTAAATCTTCCCCACCATCTCACCCCTCGCTCCTCCATATTTTCCTGCTCTGCGTACACAGGCTGTCCCCTCCCATCTCCTTCACTCCCTGTGACATCTGTTCCATCTCTGATTAGATCACCATCACCCCTCATTATCTTAATCTGTCGGCCGCGCCTCCCTCTGCCACTGAAACCGGATCCCTCCCATCCAGCAACGCCTCTACATCTGGACCTTCCCTGGGCCTAAGCAGCCAGAACTCTCATTTTACAGTATTAACTTTCCTAGTCAGACTGTTATGTTCACATGCGGTGGGAAAGTGTAGCAGTTTAGTCCCCAAACCACAGGGCAAATGACAGCCAGGCAATCATTGAGAGATTTGATGAGGCTGTCTCTTTCCCCCTTCTGCACCATCCTTTTAAAAGAAGAAAAGGCAATGGCTTTTCACTCTGCAGCTATGCAGCCAGCTTGGAGCAGAATGTTTCCAGAAGATACTGGAAAAACAATTACCCAGTGGGTCAGGTACACTTGCGAAACTTGAGCATCAATTGCTTTTCCCATCGCCAACAAATGAAAGAAGATACTCGGTCAGTTTAAAAGCACTACAGAAAATGGTTAAGATACGCTGCACAGCGGCACTGTCTCTGGGTCTCCAGCTGTTGCTGGACTACAACTCCCATCATCCCTAGCTAGCAGGACCCAGTGGTCAGGGATGATGGCTGTTGTAGTCCAACAACAGCTGGAGACTCAAGTTTGAGAAACCCTGGAAGAACACAAGACGACCTGCTGGATGAGGCCAATGGTCCATCCAGTCCAGCATCCTGTTCCCACATGGTGGCTGTGGGAAACTCACAAGTAGGACCTGAGCACAGGAACACTCTCCCCTTCCAGAAACTGGTATTCAAAAACATTACTGCTTCCAGCCATAGAGGCAGAACATAGCCATCGTGGCTAGTAGCTGTTGATAACCTTGCCCTCCATGAATTCTCTAATCCTCTTTTAAAGCGAGCCAAGCTGGTCGGCATTATTGCCTCCTGTGGGAGTGAGTTCCATAGTTTAACTGTGTAATATATAAACAAAAAACAAAAAAATTGTCCAGTAGCACCTTAGAGACCAACTAAGTTTGTTCTTGGTATAAGCTTTTGTGTGAATTCTGTTTCAGTGTATCTGAAGAAGTGTGCATGCACTGAAACAGAATTCAAACAAAAGCTTATACCAAGAACAAGCTTAGTTGGTCTCTAAGGTACTACTGGACATTATATATATATATTTTTCCACCTTGTCAGACCAACATGGCTACCTACCTGAATCTATGCACTGTGTGAAGAAGTACTTTATCTGTCCTGAAACTTCCAGCAGTCAACTTCATTAGATGCCCACAAGTTCTAGTGCAGGCATCCCCAAACTTCGGCCCTCCAGATGTTTTGGACTACAATTCCCATCTTCCCTAACCACTGGTCCTGTTAGCTATGGATCATGGGAGTTGTAGGCCAAAACATCTGGAGGGCCGCAGTTTGGGGATGCCTGTTCTAGTGCAATAATAGGGGAAGAAAAACTTTCCTCTGCCCACTTTCTCCATGCTATGCAGAATTTTATAAACTTAGGTCATGCCACATCTCACTCGCCTCTTCTCTAAACTAAAAGGTCCCCACTATTGCAACCTTTCTTCATAGGGGAGTTTCTTTATCCCATTGATCATTTAGCTTGTCCATTTCTGAACCTTTTCCAACTCTGCAATATCCCTCTTAAGGCGAGGTGACCAGAACTGTATTCCACATTATTCAAAATGCAGTCACACCATAGATTTGTATAATGGCATTATGATACTCGCAGATTTATTTTCAATTCCTTTCCTAACGATCCCTAACATGGCATTTGCCTCTTCTTCTTCTTCTTCTTCTTCTTCTTCTTCTTCTTCTTCTTCTTCTTCTTCTTCTTCTTCTTCTTCTTCTTCTTCTTCTTCCGCTGCCACACACTGGGTCAACATCTTCATCGAGTTAAGCCTTGCTTTAAAGAAAGAGAAGTAAGAATTATGTCTGCTGTTAACTGAATTTAGAGGGGCTAACTTTAAAACAAAACAAAAAACAACCTCTACTTTTGAGCCTGTATCAGCACCATCAGTGTTTCCAGACGACTTGTTTACTGAATATCTATCTTGATTTGTTTGGGGGATGGTTTAGATAGCACTGCATCACAGTAAATGTTATTCTACACTTTCTAGCGCATTTCCCTTTCACTTCCTTTTTCCACAAAAAGCCAGATCTTTTGGAGTAAGCAGGTTTGTTTTGCAAGCCCTCCCAATCAACTATGATTTGCACAACCTAAATCTCCTGGCATGTGATTGAATCAGTCTGCAAGCGCCCTCTGACCCTAGAGAATTAAGGTGGGACTGGGGAAGCATTTCCAGGTAAGGGGAATGAAGAGGTTTTATTTACTGGTGAGGCTCTGCATGTCAGGCTGCAGCACAAGAGAAGGGCCAATCGAAATGTTGGGAGCCCTGCAAATTCCACTTTACCTTTGCTGCTGAATCAAAAGATGATTAGCCTACCCATTTCCCCACTGACCCTTTTGTCCACCCCCCTCCTTATCGCTCCATCATAACAAGCAGGGTACACAGGAGGTAAGGCAAGCAATTGAAATAATGGAAGGTGGAAATCATTGGTGGAAGCAGCAGAAGTGTTTTCATCTCCTGATTTAGCAGCATATTATAGAACAGGGGTGATGGGGAGTCAACCTCAGATATATTTTACTTTTTTCATCATCATGGTAAGCTGTACTTTAAGGCAGAAGGAGGACTGAAATCCTGCGCACACCTGTAAACAAAAACAGCAGCCCTCCATATCGTACACCTGAGCTCTCACATTGAAATCAAAGTTGCATGCTTATGTCTAAACCGACTCAGAAGTATTTGTGGCTCTGCGTCTTAATACAGTGGACTCTTGCGGTTTAGCTGTATGAAGCTTCACTGTCACATTTAAACAACAATTTTCAAAAGGTGGCTAATTGATACTTTAAATAATCATCACAGAAAGCATCTTGGAGCAGCTCATTCTAAATGGCAGAGGCAGATAAGGCTCGGAAAATGAAGCACAAACTGCTTATTAAAGCACGCTCTGGCTCAGAGTCCACTGCTGGAAAAGCCCTGACTCCAGTTCTGGGGAACTTCAAAAGGAACTCCACCCACGCTGCTCCCGCGACAGGAAGAACAGGTTGAGCTGGCATCTGTTCTGGAGGGTGACCAGATGCAAAGAAGGATAGGGCTCTTGTAGCTTTAATAACTGTGTAATAAGAAAAGGAATCTGAACAGGTGCGGCATGCAAAAAGGTGCACCTGGCATAAAAGTTCTGCAATTTCAACCCTGCCACAGGGCAACTTAAAAACATAAACAACACTTCGAACCAAAACATCAACCAAGCACAATTACTCAAGTATGTGAAAACAGTCTGAAAACAGCATTGAAATACATTTCCCCTTCTTGCTCTCCAGCTCGACTTGCATGTTTTTTCCTACTCCGAAGAGTTCTAAAGGAATTCAGTGCAGGCCACAGAATGCCACTTGCTTGCCACACTAGGAAACTCCCAAGTAATTACACCACAGCAGGGGTACTCCTTTCTTTTGGCCTCTTCTTACACCCCTTGTTTAGTGCAACTGTAAATCTGGTCCTCGCTGAGTAACACAGGGGGGAATTACCCTTGTAAAACAGAGGGAGTCATTAGTAGCCTGTTTACTTGGGGCCAACCTTCTGCCACTTAAAAAAAACATTTTGTCTAGCATCTGGCCCATAGCTTGCTCCTTCGTAAATAATGTGATTATCATCCCTCGATTGAGCATTGGTTTCTTTCTATTCATATCATATGCCACCACAAAAATCCAGTTGACCAACTTTTTGCTCAGTTCCACACTGCATTCTGGAAGGATGTGATAATTCATAATATTCAAGAACATTATCTCATGATTATCATTTTATGTCTGATTCATTTTTTATACTTGTTTTCTAGTACAGTGGTTGTTGTTGTTGTTGTTGTTGTTGTTGTTAGGCTTAATACAAGATAGCATTTTAAATTGTTCTTTACCTTGTTATAAAATATGTCATTGTTTTTATTGCAGATGTTTTTTATTATGAAATCACTCTGAGATACTTTATGGGAAGTGATTCGTATTTGAATCAAATAAGTACATTTAAATAAATAAAAGGTCCTTTTTAAATAAGGAATTGCTTTATCTAGTCGTCTCAAAGTGATTCACAAGCATACCATAAAAACAGCTAAAAATAGTTTTGAAAACAGCTAAAGATGGGTTTCAAAACAATGCAAAATGAGGACCTAAGGCTGAGACCTTTTCATCCAGCTGGAGAAGTTGGTTGGAACAAAAATGTCTTCAGTTGTTATTGTTGTTGTTCAGCTTGCTTGAAGGTCAATTGTGCCTTCTGAAATGCTTAATAAAAAAAACATAGTTGAAGAGAAAACAATTATTTGATTATCCTAAAGGAAAATAGGAGTGCGGACCCTTGCTTCGGGCAGAATTGCTAATATACAAACTCAGGGCTGCCGCTCAAAATGGGAACAGCGAGGGTCCCTTTCCTCTCTGCATACCCCAAATAACAACACATAGTAACAATGTCCCTCATACAACACACAATCCAATTAAGCTCACTTAATTACTGACATCATTTACGCTGTGTACCCTGTTTCTCATATTTTAAGACATACCCATAAAATAAGCCATAGCAGGATTTTTAAGCATTCAAGGAATATAAGCCATACCCCGAAAATAAGACATAGTGATAGGCGCAGCAGCAATGCCGGCCGCGGCAGGAGGAGGAGGAAAAAAATAAGACATCCCTTGAAAATAAGCCATAGTGTGTTTTTTTTGAGGAAAAAATAAATATAAGACGTGTCTTATAATATGAGAAACACGGTATGTTCATATCAGTACATGTACAGCTGCTAGCATGGATCTGTTAAAAGCACAATTGCATCAGGACACCTAACAGTACCAGGACATCAGTACTGCAAGTCTCAGCGATGGAGAGCTCTCTGTTTCTTGAAACATGTCCATCTGCCTTTACATTGCAAGTAGTTAAAACAATTGCTACTTTAATTATGCTTGGGACCCCTCCAGATTTAATGAGTGGGGGACATGACGAAAGGGACGTAGCTCAGTGGTTGAGCATCTGCTTTGCATGCAGAAGGTCCCAAGTTCAATCTCCAGGGAGAGCTGGGAGTGTCCACTACCTGTAACCCCACAGAGCTGCCGACAGCCAGTGTGGTTGGTGCTGAGCTAAAAGGACCAGTGGTCAGACTCTGTAGAAGGCAGCTTCCTGGGTTTCAAAATCCTTGACCTCTGAATTAGTTCACCCAAAGCCAAGGTCTAGGTTGGGAGATATTTAACTCTCACAGGGGCTGGAAAGACTCTATAGCTCAGAGAGCATGATGCTGATAATGCCAAGGTTGCAGGTTCGATCCCCATGTGGAACAGCTGCATATTCCTGCATTGCAGGAAGTTGGATTATAGGATCTTCAGAGCCCCCAGAATATGCAGCATTCAAGGGTAAATATGGAAACCATTGAAGGGGAGGGTGGGAGGTCAATGGATAAAGCAACTTTTGTTTTATGCCAAAATTTGTAAAGTTCTTTTTGTGAAAAATCAATAAATAAGATTTCTTTTTTTTAAAAAAAAGATGATCCTCAGGGTCCCTTCCAACTCTAAATAGACATGAGGAATCTTATCAGAAAGGGAGAGCTTTCGGAAAGCTTTCAGAGAAATGGAAAAATACAGAGTTAAGGGAAGGCCAAAAAAATATTGGGTTGCTGGGGTTCTCCAGCTGCATAGAAACCATACATTGAAAGCACATTTCCCCCGCCACCCCAAAGAATCCTGGGAACTGTAAAGGAGCTGAGAACTGTTGCTCTGTGAAGGGTAAACTACAGTCCCCATGAAACTTTTCCCTGGGGGAGGGATCTCTTTTAAATGTGCTTTCAATGATGGTGTGCACATAACCTCTCTCTCTGGAGATCTGCTGCATGCCAGGAGTGCTGATGCCGCTTGCCTCCATCTAGGCTCTTCTGGGATATTTGTAAATAAGCCAGGCATTGCTGACACACCATCCATCTCCAGGGAGCTCTTTTCCAAGAGGAAGCCAACCTCCAGGGATCTCTTCCCCTGCATCATTGGGAGATCTGGGGAGCACATCACAAATATTAATGCTTCTCGTTGCATGTTGAGGTGTGTAAGAGAAGACAGAGCTCCTGCATTTTTAAAGCTGTGCGGATTTTCCTACCACCACCTTCTTAAAGGCAAAGTGGCCCCAACCCCTTTTTTTAGCATAGCTATGAAAAGCATGGGAGCCTTGCCCTTCTTTCAGTCTGGTCACCCTAGTTCCAAATGAGAGAGAGAACAGTCCTGTCCATTGCTTGCTGTGCTGTCTGCAGCAAGATGGTGCTGGAGAATGGCTGTACCGGTAGCTCAGTGGTAGAGAAGGTCCCAGGTTTAATTCCCAACATCTCCAGGTAGTATCCTGTTTGGAATCCTGAAGAGTCAGTGTGTACAATGCTGAGCTAGATGAGCCAGTGGGCAGCTTCCTAGGTTCCTATATTCCACATGACTGTTCCGGTCATTAGCGGTGGAGGAGAACCAATGCATTGCTTTCCCACCCACTGCACCATCCCAAATTGCATTCCAATGAAAGAAGCAAAACCGACTTCACCACCATTTCTTTCGCAGACAACCTGCTCCCTATGTTCGAAGGAATGTTTCAGTGGGTGCAGACACTTAAAACATCCAAAGGGATCCTGGGGAGGATAAGACAGCTGGGCACATAGCTGAACACCCCTGCCTAAAGCACAAGCAAAAAAGAGAAGAAAAGCTGGACTCGACCACGCTTCTCCTGAACTTGCCTTTAAAGCAATGGAATTCCCATCTGGATAAATTACTGATTCCAGATTCACATTTGAGATCGCCTATCCTCTCTCACACCTCTGCTGCAAGTCCTCCACCAAAGACTTTGTTAGTCCAGGAGAATGACAGCTGAACAGTCTGCGTTGGTTGATGAGAATTTTGAAAACAATTTTGTTTACTCTCAGCCGGCTTGATCAAACCCAGCAAAAATTAGTTGGTGGAGGCATGCAAAGCAGATCAATGATTAATGTAAACAAACAGAAAAACCCAAATAAGCCACCAATATCCTCTTTTTCATTTCCTGTTAATATGGAGGATAAGGGAGAAATTGTTAATTTTGTTGCAGCTGCCCATAAATAATTATCGTCCCAGGCCTTTGTGATATGAACTAATCCACAGTGCATAAGTTAAAGGATAGTTGATGTAAGCTATATATTTAAGCCTCCACTCTTGTGATAAAAATTGGGTGTGACTATGTTTGCCCACAGAGAAAATAATACCAAAAAATATTTAGGAGTAACAAAGGTTGTGTAACGAAGGGAGTGTCTGAACTATTGCATCTGACCTTTCCAACTCACAGCCAAATTGTGCCTGACCTCTCCATCTTGAAGATGTCTAACTTCATCCCCTGATGCCTAGCTTCCCCAGCAAACCAACAGATTAAGTAGGGAAAAGGTCAACAAGTTAAGTAGCAGGAACATAATTTTCATTGGCTTGGTAGGGTCTACACTGCTGCATCAGAGCAAGTGAGTGTAAGCAGGAGGTGCAAACCTTCACCTTGCTAGAGTGACCTGAGATGGGAATCTGCACCAAGTCAAGGAGACCCAACTATCGCCTTCAAGAGGTGTGCAGCAATTATCAACCCATGTTTCAGGAAACCTGTTACTAATGCTTCTGGCTGACAGCCAGGTTGCATCAGCCCTGCATCTTAACTTTGAATGTAGGATAGCATTAAAAGGGTGCTTGATTAAAGGAGCCTTGGAAAACTGTGGCATCCCGGAGGGGTGAACTAGAAGTATTTACAGTTCTTTGAAGTCACATCTCTGATGCCCTTTTGTGTTTGTGTGTTGTGAAAACGTGACTGCATTTGGAATACTGTGTACAGTTCTGTTCGCCTCGCCTCAAAAAGGACATTGTAGAGTTGGAAAAGGTTCAGAAAAGGACAAGCAAAACAATCACCCCCCCCCCACTTTGTAGCATGGGTCTTTTTTTCATAGAGAAAAAAAGGCCAAAGATGTGTTCATAAATCTCACTTGTCACATCAGATTTGAGGCTTCTGTTGCAGCTACTGATTGCATCCAATTCTCTCTTGGACCCTGAGAGAATTACGGTATAGTTGCCTTGATCAGGAGCAACTGTAGCTATTCAAGAGCTTAAAGGTAAAAGGTAAAGGGACCCCTGACCATTAGGTCCAGTCATGACCAACTCTGGGGTTGCGCGCTCATCTCGCATTATTGGCCGAGGGAGCCGGCGTATAGCTTCCAGGTCATGTGGCAAGCATGACAAAGCCGCTTCTGGCGAACCAGAGCAGCACATGAAAACGCCGTTTACCTTCCCGATGTAGCGGTTCCTATTTATCTACTTGCATTTTTATGTGCTTTCGAACTGCTAGGTTGGCAGGAGCTGGGACCAAGCAACGGGAGCTCACCCCGTCACAGGGATTCGAACCGCCAACCTTCTGATCAGCAAGCCCTAGGCTCAGTGGTTTAGCCCACAGCGCCACCTGGGTCCCTTATATTCAAGAGCTTAGGTAATTGTATATGTCCAGCTTAGAAAACTTGGCTTGCTGCTTTTCAAGTGAAAGAATTGATTAATATACTTGGGAGCAGGGCAATTGACTTCCTTTTATTAGGGAATTAATCACTAATATATCTTCTTGGTTTTGATTAAAACGGGGCTGTTGTTTCCATGTCTCAGCAAGAGAGTTCTGTAGAGAAATACTGGAGCATTCCCTGCGCCTGATGCAACCCTAACCCTGCCCACTAAATTTACTGTCCCTGCTCTTTTGTGCTGACCGTTCCTGTATATTCCATTCATTCATTTCTTCTTCCATCCAACTGTTTCCCTTTATCCTTGCTTTTCCATAACCATCTACATTTCTGCATCCTGGGATAGTTACATTGCCTTTCCACCCCATCTCCACCCATTTCTTCCTGCTATCAGGGCCGGTCCTATCATTAGGTAAAGTGAGGCCACTGCCTTAGGCAACAGAGGTTCAGGGGGGCAGCTTCCTTCCACTCATTTCTCTTGAGCCTCCTGGGTGTTCCCCTCTTCTGCAGGAGAATGGAAAGCCTTGCCTGGACCATCTAAGATACTGTATATTCCTGCGTATAAGACTACTTTTTAACCCAGGAAAATCTTCTCAAAAGTCAGGGGTCGTCTTATACTCCGGGTCGTATTTCTTATACGGCGAGTATATCCCAAACTCTATATTTTAACTGGAAAAGTTGGGGGTCGTCTTATACGCTCAGTGGTCATCTTATACGGTAGTCTGTTCACAGGTGCAGTGAAGGTCCTATCACCAGCACTAAGTATGATTCAATAGCCAGTCTGGTTGGCTTCTGTACATGGAATGGAAAGCACTTTCCCTTTGCCTCGGGCAGCAAAGTGTATTGAGCTGGCCCTTGATTATGACAAGGTGGTAATCACCACCTTCCTTCTCTTTCCCCATTGCTCATCCCCTCCTCCTCCTTGAATCTGGCATTGTCTCAGCAGCAAATCTTGAATAGTGCCTTCTGGCTCTGCCACAGGGCCCACTTCCTAGTCCTCTCCACCCATCAAAGTTTCCTGTCGTTGGAATGCTACAGTGTGAAGCCTCAACCTGCCACTCCCTGAAGAATCTTTGGGAACTTCCTGGAGGTGTGTTGTCGAGTGCAGTGCCCAATGCCAAAATCGAGGAGCTCTTGGCTCAGACCTCGGTTCACGCTGTATGTTCATTGAGTGGAACTAGGCAAATTGCTCTCTCGCTCTCTTAGCTCCAGCCTTATCTAACACGGGGATAATAACACAGGCCTGACAGGGATTATTGAGTTTATGCATTCGAGTACTTAGGAAAAGTGATGCTTAATAGTGTATTATCAGGATATATGTCAAAGCCATCACAAGAATGTTTGGGTATGTCCAACCCATTGAAAGCACAGTCATGTCACAGAGGAGGGACAGTCGCAGCATTTGGGACTTTTTAGGTTGGAGAACAAGGTGACCAAGAGGTGGTGTGGCAGAATTTTATAAAATTATGCACGGCATTGAGAAAGTGAAGTTTTTCTCCCTCTCTCATAACACTAGAACTCGTGGACATCCAAACTGAAGATGAATGCTGGAAGATTCAGGACAAATAAAAGGAAGCACTTCTTCACACCAGGCTTGGTTAAACTATGGAACTCCCTCCCACAGGAGGCAGTGATGGCCACCAACGTGGGTGGCTTTAAAAGGTAAAGGTAAAGGGACCCCTGACCATTAGGTCCAGTCGTGAGCGACTCTGGGGTTGCGCGCTCATCTCGCATTATTGGCCGAGGGAGCCGGCGTATAGCTTCCAGGTCATGTGGCCAGCATGACAAAGCCGCTTCTGGCAAACCAGAGCAGCACATGGAAACGCCGTTTACCTTCCCGCTGTAGCGGTTCCTATTTATCTACTTGCATTTTTATGTGCTTTCGAACTGCTAGGTTGGCAGGAGCTGGGACCCAGCAACGGGAGCTCACCCCGTCACAGGGATTCGAACCACCGACCTTCTGGTCAGCAAGCCCTAGGCTCAGTGGTTTAGCCCACAGCGCCACCTGGCTTTAAAAGAGGGCTGGGCAAATTCACGGAGGAGCAAACTATCAAGGGCTACTAACCATTGTTGGCTATGTTCTGCTTCCATGGTCAGAGGCAGTAATGCTTCTGAATACTAGTTTCTGGAAATCTCAGGCGGGAAGAGTTATTTATTATATATGAGTTATTTAGGGCAGCCTTCACCAATTTGGTGCACTCCAGGTGGTCTGGACTATAACTCCTCTCGCGACATAGATGGAGCTGGCTGGGGGCTGCTGGGAGTTACAGTGGTACCTCGCAAGACTAATGCCCTGCAAGACGAATTTTTCGCAAGACGAATGCGTCTTGCGATCTGATGGTGACTCGCAAGACGAATTCGTTTTGCGAAAAAATTGTCTTGCGAATTGTGGTTTCCCTTAGGAATGCATTGAAATGTAATTAATGCATTCCTATGGGCAAAAAAAGAAATTTCAATGCATTCGGGAAACCACGATTCACAAGACGAATTTTTTGCAAAACGAATTGACTCGCGGAACGAATTAAATTCGTCTTGCGAGGCACCACTGTACAAGCAAAAACATTTGGGGGGCACCGAGTTGAAGAAGGCAGATTTAGAGAATGGTGGGCTAGATGGGCCTTGAGGCCTAGTTTCCATCTCATCATCTCCCGAAGTCACGCTCAGCCACTTCAGGTTTTCACAGCAGTCCATAGTGAGCTCTTGACTACTTCACTTCTTTGGTTTCAAATGCAGTGTTCCCTGCTGACCTTAGATATACTTTGAGTAAAAGAAAGAAAAGGGACACGCTTAATGAGACGTAGGCAGCAAAATGTCGCCCCCTCCAGTGCTTTTACAACAGAGGGAGGTTAGAGGAGGCGAAACAGCGCCCTTCTGCCAACAAGTTGTGGCCTTTCGCTTTCACTTGATATCTGTCTGGAAGTTTTGCTTTAATTTAATTGATCGATTAGTGATTTAAAAGGCAGCTAAAATCCTGTAATGGGTTGACAGGACAGAGTGCCTGGTAAATGAGCAGATTCCTGCTGGTTCACACTTCATTACTTTTCTCTGATCATGATGTGGAAAAAGACATTAGATGTGCTCAATGCGCACTTGAAAGCAGGGTAGTTGTGATGATTAAGTGATGTGTTTGCTGCCCTTAATTTTTGAAGGATGGGTAGGATGCACATCTGAGAAAGGAAGAAAAGACCCATGTGGTCTTCAAAGAATCGGCCTGTGAAGTTTGCAGCACATTCTACGTGGGAACTGTTACAAGAAACATACAAGATCTTCTTGCCCTTGGAGAAGGTGACATGTCAGATGTCAGAATGCATCCTTTGGTGCATTTGATACATCAGTTCCCTCTGTGTGTGTTGGCTTCAAGCCGTTTTTTTTGGGGGGGGGGGAGTGGCTCCTCTTCATCTTTTTGTTCACCAAAGAACATCTCCGCCCCGCCCCCAAATCCCAAAGATCCTTGGAAGCAAAATGAGAGAATTCTCAGTTTACACAGCACATTCTTTCCAGGACAAGCAGAGGGCGCTTTCCCTAAGACCTTGGCAGGTTCTGGGACTGGCACCTCAAGGCAGCTATCACCTTTAAATTAAGGGTGGGGAGATTCAGGCCCTCCAGGTCTCTCTGTGTGGGCCTGGCCACACACACACTAATTCACCCACCTTGAGTGCTTTTGCCTGACTGGAATGTGCCCTTGAATTGCAACAGTGCCTCTCGCATGCCTAGAGGGAAGGAGGTGTGCTTGTAAACCTTTGACTTTTGCATGGCTGGAGCAGTGCCTACTGTATAAAGGTAACAGCCGCATCAACTTTTCTGTCCATGTCCCCCTGGCCACAATCTGCCCTGGCACACGGCCCCTGGAAAGTTGCCCCTGAAGGAATATGGTCCAATGACTGAAGAACTGGCTTTTAAAGATGTCCAAACTGTTTTAGCTAAACCTGGGCTGCCCACACACACAAGAGGAAGCCGTCACTTCAAAATTAAAGTGCATGAAATCATACAGCATTTTTTAATATATAATTTTTTTTAATATATAAGATTTTTTAATATATATAAAAACAATTTATTGAAATCATTTGAATAAAATTATTTAAAAGGGGGGGGGGGAGGAAAGGCGCACTAGAAGAATTGTCAGTGTTATGGGAAAGACATATTAAAAAGGTGCATTTGACCAAGCCTGCAACATTCAAACAAACCTGAGGAACAAAAGGTTGCCTACCTTTGTTCATCCGGTTCAGTTGGTTCGTTCCTTTGAAGAGCCACGAGGGAAGAAAAGGGTGCCGGGTGCCAATGTAATTCTGCAACCCTCCCTAAGCCCTTAGGATAGAAAGGGATACAAATTGAAGCAAATGAAGGCTGTCTAATTTCAGCTTAACTCCCTCCCACCCTATCCTATAGGCTTATGTTGATGAACAACATGCAAAACATAATATGTACCGTACCAACAGCAAACTCCAAACATAGGTCCTTATGTAGTCCAATATCACTGGGCTCAGGAAAACCCCAAGGTTCATTTATTTATTAACAGCATTAATGGGCCACCTTTTTCTCCAAGGAGCAAAATGTTGCATCTATGGTTCACCCAGTGAGCTTCATGGCAAAAATGAGAATTTGAGCCCTTGTCTCCCAGGTCCTAGTCCAGCACTTTGACCATTCCTCTGGGAAAACCAAAAGGTTTACAAAAGTTGTTAGTAAAAAAGCAACTCAAACCCTAAGAGAGGAACCCTGCTAACAGCCCAGTGCGAACGCAGCATGCTCAGTGGCCACCGAATGCTGACTGACAGTTACAGGGGATGGGGGAATGCAATGGAGTATCTTGGGAAAGGATGTGGCTGGCTGGGATCCTGAACAGGAGCGCTCCGCGCTGAAATGTTTTCTTGCAGCCCCACTTGTATAAATTAGGAAACAGGGCATGGAGGCAATCATTTGTCCCGACACAGAGCTTTTCCCACAAAACCCTGCTCTTTAAAGCTGAATCAATTTGGGTTTCCATAGACTGACATTTGCTCCAACTGAGCTTTAAAGAGCAGGTTTTCGCTGAGAAAGCTCTGGAGCAAAAAAAAAAAGGTGTGTGGGTGTGTGCTTGGACACAGAACTTTAAATCATGGACTGTGCCTTGAAAGAGAGGAGGAAAGGTAAGTATGGATAAGCCCAGAGGGGGGTTATTGTCTTTCTTCTTGTTTTTATTGTGTGTTTTGGGTTCTTATTTATATTTTTATGTTGTGAACCTCCTTGTGATCTTTGAGTGAAGGGCAGTACAAATTTAATGGTTGTTGTTGTTGTTACTGCCAAACCCGCACTTAAAAGCCCTTGGCTGACATGCTACATCTGAGTAACCCATCAGTCAAATCCATCTTCTGTGTGAGAATCCTCCACATATTATGAAGACCACTGTCGTGGCTGCTGGAAGTGCAACAGCAGAGATCATTCAGTATATAACTTAAGGGTTAGTTTTGTTGTCAGTGTTAGTCAACTACCTGAGGGGGAGCTTTTGCTTAGCAACCAGTCAGAGTGGTGTGATCTGATTGGCTGTGTGCTCCTGGGGATGAGGGATTTATGCTGGTTTATCTCCAGCTGAGCTAGGCCTGGGGACTTCTGCTAGTTGAGCTGGAGCTCCTCCATATCCTAACCTGCTCACACTGGCAGATGTAGGGATGAGATTGCTCCCTTAATTGGCTGTTACTTGTTTTTATGCTGTAGTAGTGCATGCATTTTGATGTGCTTGTATCATGCCTTCTTGCTGTAAGATATCCCCAAAATCCAATACAAAAATGTGCCAAGGTGCTCAGAATGGGACACGTCACTTCAGATGCAGGCTGACCAGCATCTCAGTAGCAGTATGTGTTATTTTAATTATATTATGCAAAGTGTTTGTAGTCGCTTTTCAGGGCTACACCCTCACAAAGGGACACACAAGCAGGAGCGAGGCGTGCTATAATAGCCACATTAACGAGGATGCATAACAATTAAAAAGCTGCTCTGTAACACCCAAGCAACCTCGTGACACTCTCAGATAAAGGCAACATTGCAGAGGAAGGCTTTCAACGCTCACCTAAAAGTAGAGCAGAATATTGTTGAGTGGGGCAGTCTGATGGGACCACGTGTCACCAGTCCTGAAAGTGCTGCACTGGCTGCCAGTGAGCTTCAGGTGTTCATTCCACTAAATAAAGCCCTAAACCACTTGGGACACTATAGTACCAAAGAGATCATCTCCTCAAAATTTCTCAAGCTTCACAATTGTTAAGGGAGGTCTTGGTGGTGCTGGTGTCCCCCCCAATCGGCACCTTCTGCAACAGGACCTTCTTGGTGGTGGCTTCCTGTTTGTGGAATGCCCTCCCTGGTGAGATTCATCCGGCTTCCTGTTAACATTCAAGAGGAATTTAAAGACATTCCTATTCACTCTGGCATTTGATGGCTAAAAGATTCAGTTCCCGACAACCTTGAAACTATTAACTGTGAGGATACATGACTGCTTTTAAAAAGATGTTTTTAATCTTTAATGTTTTAATTTTAATTTTTTAATGTTTTGCTGCTTTATTGCTTGTCCCCCTAGGTTTCTTTGGGAGGAATTTAATCTAATTAATTTTTTATTTTTTTATTTTATTTCTGGTACAGATAGGGCAAGGCTCAAGTCTATAGGAAGGAGGCTCCTCAATTCTATAGCTGCCATCAAGAAGGTCTTGTTTCTTTTCTACACAAAGTGAACCAATCTTAGCAGCAGACACATGAGAACAAACCCTGAAGCTGATCTTAGTGTACAGGCAGGGTTATATGGGTGAAAACAGCTCTCCAAATAACCTGGTCCCAAGTCATTTCGGGCTTTGAAAGGTTAATACAGGCATCCCCAAACTGCAGCCCTGCAGATGTTTTGGCCTACAACTCCCATGATCCCTAGCTAACAGGACCAGTGGTCAGGGATGATGGGAATTGTAGTCTAAAACATCTGGAGGGCTGAAGTTTGGGGATGCCTGGGTTAATACCTGCACTTTCCATTGGATCTGGAGGTTCACTGGCAGCCAGTAAAGCTGACACAAAATTGGTGTTATGTTTTCATGCTTTCTTACCTCCACCACATCCATGAACAGCTGCATTTTATACCAGCTGCAATGACCATATCGGCCTCTGAGGCTGACCCCAATAAAGTGGATTGCAGTTTGGAGGAATCCTGTGCATGGATGGCCGAGGCCAGATTGGACCACTTAAAATAGGTTTGCAATTAGCAGGTGTTTTCAGAAAGCACTCCTGACGACAGCTGTTACCTGTGACTCACCAGACAACTGCAAGTCCAGGACTACTGCCAAGATATCCTCCTTGCCCTTTAAATGGAATACAATCCCATCTGCACACCCCTTTCCAGATGCGCTGTTCTCAACCCACAATGTGCTAACCAAAACAGCCAGTCTTCAAAATCTGCACTTCTCAGAATTTTGCAATGCAGTGCCCACAGCAAACTGTACAGAACTGTGTATAACTAGGATAAAATGTGCATAAAGTACACATGTATCAGTGAAAACTGTTAGGGTCATCCTACTCACATGTAGACCCTGGCAGAGACACATGCCCGACTGGCATGTTCTCTCCTTCCTGGTCGTTCGTTTGGGAGCTTCAAAAGCTTTCTCCAGCCTGCACATCACAGTGACTGATACCAAGAAGCATCAGCACACTTAGGGATCCTGCAGAGTATTAGCAGTTCACGTAACAAACTCAGTAGCACAGCATTTTGGCTAAACTATGGTTATTTATATATAATACACTCGGAGCCTTCTGACTCAGCTCCTTCCTCTTTCTCATCAGACAGCAAAGAAAGAACAAAGGACAATAGTCCTGCATCACGGAACACAGTAATCCAAAACATCCTGTCTCCGTCACTTCCCACACTGTGGAATGAAGACATACACCGTCATGTGATAGACAACAATCCCATGACTGCAGACACGAAGCAAGAATCCTAACATACAAAAATGCATTTTATCAGGGGGAATTGCTTTGAAAAAAATGTGTATATTAGTCAAAATTGCATACAAAAATGCATGCATTGGGGGGGGGGAATCACTGAAAAAAGCTGATGAATTTGCACAAGGATTTTTTAAAAAAATAATAATCAAGATTTTTAAGGAAATGTGGAGAATTTAACTTAAATATGGAAAAAACCAAAACTTGGAGAACCAAAAGTGACAGATTTATTCATCTCGAACTAGGACTCATCCCTCCCAGTTCTCCATGAACCCTCAAAACTGCTGGGAGATGCTGTGGACCAAATTTTGCAGGTGTGCAAGAAGAGAGGAGGAGGCAGCAAAATACCATTGTCTGAGTGGAAGTCTGTCTGCTCAGCACTGAATACAATCCTCTGTTTCTCGCTCCTGTTTCTCACTTCCCCTGTCTCAGATTAAGTTTCGGTCAGTAGCAAGCAGCAATATTTATATTGTGCTTGTTCAGTGTTCAAAACACTTCGCAGTATCTTGGGGAATGTAGATGTTTGGAAGAGCTGCAGGAGATGCAGTGGGCGAAGTTGACAAAACAGCATGCAAAAACTCGGTGTGTATGGAATATACTTCCCACATAGAGAATTCTACAGACCTTTGCAAGGGTTTGAAACAGAATATTCAAGTGTTCTGCAGCTGATCAGATTTATTCAGTATCATCTGAATCCTAATGACCCAGCAGGCTCTTCGCACATTCCACTTGCAAGACAAATGTTGCCACTATTAGCTGCTTTGCTCAATAGCTTGCTTTTCCACTGGTTCCCATCTGTCATAGTTTAAGAGCTGGAACATTTTCAGACGAGAGCAATTGTGATAAGATTATCTTCAGAGCAGCTCCCTACACAGATGATGTGTAGGATAGGAAGCAGTCAACAAGGCCAAACAAGACGCCCATCAAAACGCAGGTCTTTCCAGCCGAGCCTGTCTTGCCTTGAATGGCAAGAAGCAAATACATCAGCAAGGATTAGCAAACACCATTTGATGCAAACAAATCAGGAGTGCCCGACCTGAGCAATGCTCGCAATCAAAGCAGCTTCAAGGGAGTGACAAATGGTGTGAAGTCATTTAATGTATCTAAGTAAAGACAACCGTGGACAGAGCATCTTAATTGTTGCATTAAGTGCATTTAGGTGAACTCAATAAAGATTGATTTCTTCATTGCGTTTTCCAAGTAATGTATGCTTTTTTTCTTTCAGAAAGTCCTTGCTTGCCTAAGCTAGGGTCTTTCCAAGTTGTCCTGCTGGGAGAAAGGGCAATTTCCTGTTGCTTTATTTAGACACGGGCTTCTGCAGTACAGATGTGTGAACCAGAGGAGGTTGGTTGGTCTCTTAGGGTGAATGGCACTGTTAAAAGCAAAAATCTGGCCTTATTCCCTTATGGGGTACACAAGAGCCTTATTGGGTTCTCCATCGGTCGGAGAATATATAACAGAGGCCAACCAGAGAAGTTTGAGAAGCAAAGCCTTTATTTTTACTGTTGCAACAGGGTCCTTCCCCTCAAGCAAGAGAACAAGGAAGGAACCCAGAACAAAAGAGAACCTCCACTTTTATCAGTTTCCCCATCACCAAGAAACACCCCCAATACATCATTCCTACATCACAGCTATGTAATCAATACTTCACAAAAAAAGGAGGGTTCAAGGTAGAAATCTGAGCACTTTTGACACCTCCTAGTCCTCCTCTCACCCCTCCCAGGTGTGAATTCCTAAACACAAAGAAAAATTAACATTTTCGTAAGAGTTGATCACTGTCTTTTGTTTGGAGGAGTCTTCCATTGTGAATGAGATGGCTAGCAGTCTGGCACCATTGATGGGGAAATGTCTAGTTGGCAGAGCCTCCGGCTGACAGGATTATGGCTCCCAAGTTGCTAGTCATGTGGAAATGTGTGTGTGTGTGTGTGATTCAGTGGGGTGGGGAAAACTCCTACAACAAGATGGATATCACTTTAATTCTGGTCAGTTTGGGAGAGTCAAAATGGTTTTCAGGCCTGTCTTCCTGTACTGTTTGTGTGGTACATTTATGAACATTTATTATATATACAGGTAGGTAGCCGTGTTGGTCTGAGTCGAAGCAAAATAAAAAAAAATCCTTCATTAGCACCTTAAAGACCAAGGTGCTACTGAAGGATTTTTAAAATTTATTATATATGTGTGACCTCAAAATTCTTATAACAGGCACACTACCCCATGAGCCTCACGTTGTCCCCAATCACTTACCTGCCTTCTTACCAGGAGGTGGCTCTGCTGCTTGGCTCGGTCTCCACCTTCTGCTGGCCTCCTTGCTTTGTGCCCTACCAATATTTATTTATTGAATTTATATCTCACCCTTTCTCCCCAGTATCAATGGGCGCCGTCCACCAGTGATGTCAACTTGCCTTTCTCTTTTTTAATCAAGCTGTGGGACTTTGGAAAGTCTGGGGGCAGCTCATGGACACATAAACGAGCCACAATTAATATATCAGAGATACACAGCAATCTCTCTATATAGCCAGCAAGCATAGTGGACTTTGATGCTGTAAATCCAGAAACTTCTCCCCCACCAGAAACCGAAACTTAAACAGCACCACATAAACTGGATATTGATTATCTTCTATGTACTGATGGAAAGAGGCAAAGCTCCGGTAAATATTGCCAAATCAATAGTTCTGGGGAAATAATTGAGTGCAATAATGAGATCTCATTGTAGCAAAACAAATCCATGGTGGCTTGTTGCCAGGATCAGGCGGCAGCTGTGTCATGAATGCATGGCACCACCAGAATGTCTGGAAAGGTGAGTTGAGCTGTGTCAGTTCTGTGTGCAAGTGTCACTTTCTCATACAGACACTACTTTTACATGGCAGTCAGTTCCTGGCAGGGATACATAACAAATTCACAACTTACCAGTTTCAATATTGCCTTTTTATCTCGTACAACCCCGGGGGCTTCATACCATGATGCAGTTTATAAATTTGTTAAATAAAAATAAAAATAAAAGAACTTAACTAACCAGCAGATCAAAACGTAGCTATTCTTTGGATTTTTTGCTACTCTGAATTGCACCAAAGCAAATGTTGATCCTGTTGTTTTTGTCCATGGAATTTTCTTGGCAGGGATACTGGAGTGGCTTGCCGGTTCCTTCTCCAGGTGGATCACGTTTAGTCAAAACTCTCCACTATGACCTGTCCGTCTTGGGTGGCCCTGCATGACATAGCTCATAGCTTCTCTGAGTTATTCAAGCCCCTTCACCACGTCAAGGCAGTGATCCATGAAGGAGCCATGAAGGGGTCACGAAGAGTCAGACACGACTAAACGACTAAACAACAAAAGTGTTGATCCACACATCCCAGTGCATTAGCCATCATTGTCCTTATTGCAAAAACTCCAGTATTTGGAGGACGTATGGTAGGTTGTTGCACAGCACCTCCCAAACAACTCAAATTGTGCAACGTGGTGTGATTGAAAACAGGAACTGTCCCAAAGCACCCATGGTTGGTTTAACCCCACATCCAGATATTCCAATTGGTTAAAAGCAGGATTTTTTTTTTAAAAAAAATGGGGCAATATTAAACATGCATTCCCTTAGTTTGATGTGGAAAGAGCTGTAGCAGATCCTCCTGTTTATGTAGCCTGGGCTCTGAAATGTACACTATAGCCACGGGGCTCAGTTGCTTCATCGCTCCTTCATCAAGATTAGGGACCACATTGACATTCATTGGAGAACAGCCAGAACATAAATACAGACAGTCTAGTATGTACAGGTACTAGCAGCTGTAGATTTTGTCACTGTTCCATATGTTTTGTTTTTCTTCAATTCTATTGCAATGCATTTGTATTCTGGGAATACTGACATGTTGATGGTGTGGGGATATGGATTTAGTAAATAAGGATAACAATAATTCTATTAAATCTTAATGCAAACATTAAAACATTTAAGAAAGAGGGTCTCACACTTGTCAGTTACCCCAGTGCCTTCACACTCTTTGAGCTAGATCCAGACTTAGTCATTCTTAACGCAGATCCGTTGAAATCAATGGGTCTTAAGTTATTTCAGTGCATCTTCTCTAAACCTGCATTCCTTAACTGAGAGTAAGCAACTTTAAATTCAACAGGACTAGACATGGGTAGGATTGCACTGTTAGTCTGGTTCCAGCCCATAGACCACAGCAGTGGAAAATGAGAGCAAAGCTATTTATTAGTGAGAAACTAGGTGACATACTCCTTACATGATGTGTGTGTAAAAGGGATATGGACTTACTCCACCCATTCCTTAAAAAACCAACCACCTTTATTTTTCTATTCCCTCAGCTTTATATTCTTTATTTTTCTATTCCCTCAACTTTATAGATTATGCTAAAGTAAATTCAGCACAAACAGAAAGAAAAAAAGAAATAAACACCAGTGTCAAAGGGCAGACTCAAAGAAATAGAAATAAAAGATGGTGAATATAATTCTACAAGAGGGGTCGGGATGTAATGTGTGAGGGAGCACACAGAAAAATCATTCTAGTGCTGCAAACTCTTTCAGACCCCACAAGTATAAATTTATCTAGTTGGTCTAGTCATTAAAAGGGTTCGATCTTATTGTCACCTCCCACTGCTACAAAATGTTTTAGAGAAGTCTGAAATACTTTATAAAAGGAAACCATTTACCCATTAACAAGACTTTATAGCATTGGTCAGCACTGGCCTTGTTATCCCAGGCACGGAGAGCCTGTTGCCCACCAGACATTTTGGACTCCATTGGCCGTGCTGGCTGGGACTGATGGGAAATGGAGTCAAAGAGCCTCTGGAGGGCACCAGATTCCCCACCCCTGCATTATCCACAACAAGAACCTTCCATACCTGTTCACCTTTGCTATCTACAATTTAACTGCAGTCAAGACGTGGACAATTCAATGACTACCGACTACAGAGATTGCCTCTGGATTGAAGATGCTGAAAACTATTGTCCCCCCGTGTTGACAGGAGCCAGAATCTGCTCTCAGGAATTATTATTATTATTAATAATAATAATAATTTTGCAGTTTTGGGACACCACCATCATGCATGGCAGCAGGGCTGGCTAACTTCTCAAAGCTGTGTGCATACAATGAGCATAAAAGCAAAATTCAAAAGGTGGAAAGGCACAGATCTGAAGAAGATAAACCACTTGGATTGCAGGGAAATTCATCTTGCACTCCTTGTATATCTTCACCAGTTAGGTACGGTGAGGTATATGTGAACAGATAAGCCAAGGAAGCTGATATCTCTTGGAATGCTGACTGTATCTGGCTTTTCTTTACCTTATTGTCGCATTAAATAAGGCAAGGAAGATTGCACGCAAGCATTTTGATCAAGGGATGCAGTGGTGCAGAAGACTACCATGTGCCTTTCGTCAGCTTAGCTTAAGTTAATGGTCCCATGCCATAGGTCTGTTTTGCTCACATCACACCAAAGGGGCATCACAGACTTGGTAAGTGTTGTGTATTGAGTCAAAGGATTTTATATCTGTATTATTATTGTCTGTATTTGCATTAGGATAAAGTAACTGCCTTTTGGTTCCAGAGGGTACAGCTACTATTGGTTCATTTAAGCTGCTGTATTTGGATCCTCTGTCTTATTGGTTTCCTCCAAAAGGCAGCACTGTGATTGCTTGATATTGTTCCCTCCAAAATGTATCCCTTCCTAGCTAGTCCCCTGTCCCTATAAATGTAGCTTTCCTCTCCTCAGTCTTCAGTCTTGTTCACTTTAATAAAGAGCTGTTACTAGAGAACTGTCTCCAGCATGTTTTGTCAAGAGAGCTGAAATCACAAACCCCACGTCACAACAGTAAGTATTGCTGAGCAGGACAATTTCCCCCTACCATTCGAAAGGCAAAAGGCAGGGAGACCAACAGGTGATTGCGCCAGACCCAGCGACTGGCAGAGCAAACTGATTCTGGCTGTGCCTCCAACTTCTTCCCTGCTAAGTTCGCCAGCAGTCAGAAACCTTTCAGGAGGGGCTTGATGGAGATACTTTCTCCCTTGCCGATGTCGGTGGCAATTTTTAACCCAGTGCATGCAAACACACTTTCAAAAGCAGAGGCAATCTTGGGTTATGATCTAATTTAACATGCTAAGTTTTTTAAATATATATATATAAGAATTCCTCCCCCCTTAAACCTCATTTACATCCTGCAACACAGATTTTAAGGACAAACTTCTTTGATCTTTTTAAAAAGGGCTGTAAATGTCTGCCCTTAATTGTATCTGAACATTTCTAGGTAACTTGTAAGTAATAAGGACAGGGAGTTTCGTAGCACTGGAATTTGCATACAGCCAATTAGCATTTCAAAGGGGGATCAACAAATTGTTAGCTGTAGCCCTGATGCACATATATATGGCTGGGAAAGGGGTTAAGTGTGCAGTTGTTCTAGGTAACTTCATAAAGGAACAAACCTAAACAGAGTCACCTCAGATCTAATAAATATGAGGATGAAAGGAGGGCCTGGTTATATTGCAGGGAAGGTTTTAGATTTTTATAAGCAATGTTTTCCTGAAATGTGACTGCAGACGTTTATGCTTCTCTTTGACTTCATTCATGTAATTACAGAATTCTAATCTGAATTCAAAGCATTTGAACTTCTTGATAATAAAAATGCTTCTTTTGCTGCATTGTTCAAATGAGATGGCAAACTTTTCGCTTTTAAATGTTTGATAAGCAGTTTGGCGCTTATGCGGGTGGCGCTGTGGGTTAAACCACAGAGCCTAGGGCTTGCCAATCAGAAGGTCGGCGGTTCGAATCCCCGCATGGGGTGAGCTCCCGTTGCTTGGTCCCAGCTCCTGCCAACCTAGCAGTTCGAAAGCACCTCAAAGTGCAAGTAGATAAATAGGTACCGCTCCAGCGGGAAGGTAAACGGCATTTCCGTGTGCTGCTCTGGTTTGCCAGAAGCGGCTTTGTCATGCTGGCCACATGACCTGGAAGCATGACCGTCACGACTGGACCTAATGGTCAGGGGTCCCTTTACCTTTACCTTTATATCAAACATATATCCTTTAATTCTCTTTGAGACACTTTTGTAAAAATGGATTAACATATATGATAAAATAATAGTAATAAAATAAAAAAATTCCTTCAGTAGCACCTTAAAGACCAACTAAGTTTTTATTTTGGTATGAGCTTTCGTGTGCATGCACACTTCTTCAGATACGCTGAAATAGGAGTCCCCAGGCGCTTATGTACAGAAGGGGTGGGGAGGGGGTGGGGAGGGGAGGGGGTATCACTCAGAAGGGTGGTGGAAGTGGGTGATTGACTGACTGATAGCTGTTGGGGACTCCTATTTCAGTGTATCTGAAGAAGTGTGCATGCACACGAAAGCTCATACCAAAATAAAAACTTAGTTGGTCTTTAAGGTGCTACTGAAGGAATTTTTTTATTTTACTTCGACCCAGACCAACACGGCTACCTACCTGTAACCATAATAGTAATAGTAATACTTATTACTCCCAGAGGCATTTCCTTAAACCTGAAGGCCGGGGCGGCAGCACAGCTTCAGAGTGTTGGGCTTTCAGAGAGATACAAGCTAGATCACTGGATGTTAAGGAAAACCTGCTACATTTTCCAAGAGCTAAGTTGCTAAGAACTGTGGTGCCTTGCAAATTCTTTAGGATTAGCAAATTAATTAAATGTAGTACCTACAGAGAGCAAGGGCAGATTCATCCATCTGTTACTGACTTTCTCTACCCTAGAAGCTCCATCACTCGCAGCAGCAGCTTTCACCATCATCAAGCTTGCTGTAGTGTAAGACCTGCCTTATATATACCCCAGGTGAGACCCTCCTGGCAGCAGCTCTCCTGGGTTTGGGGCAGGGGTCTCCCTCAGCTCTATCTGGAGATGTGGGAGACTGACCCTGGGACCTTCTGCATGCAAAGCAGATTACTGAGCTAGAGCCCAGTGAGTCAACACCGCCAAAAAGTCTCACTGCCACCTACTGATCAAGCTATGATTGGCTTTGACACACCACATCTCTCCCCCAGATGTGCACTGGCAGCTGTGGAGAACACTGTATATTTCAGCTTGGCCCTTTCCCAAACGGGTATCATAGAGTTGGAAAAGGTGAGAAAAATGACAACCGTTCCCTAATAGGAAAAGCCAAAGTATTTGGGGCTTTTAGAAAAATATTATATGACCCAAGTGGAGGTGGGTAGAGTTTTATCTAACCGTGTTCAACGTGGAGATAGTGGACAGAGATTTTGTTTCTGTCATCTCTCTTTAATACTAGGATGTTGGTCACACCCACACTGTATATTAAAAGGACATGGCTTCCCACAAAGAATCATGGGAACTGTAGTTTTTTAAAAAGGGATCTGGGAATTGTAGTTCTGTGAGGGCTAAACTACAGTTCCCAGGGTGCTTCCACTTTAGTTATCCACCTTAAATGTTCTTTAAATGCATAGTGTGGCTGTGATGAGGCAGACAAAAAGAAGATAAGAACCTAGGAATCTGCCTTATAGTAAGTCTGACCATTGACCCAGCTAGCTCCTGCCTAAGGCTCACTTTATTATATTACTGCTGCTGGTGGTTCGATTAGAGGTGGCATGCCATTGTAAAAAAAATGACCTGTCTGTGAAAGGTTGGATTGCCAGAGTCTGGCTTCTGGCGTTGCATGAAAAAAAATCAATCACTGCAGTCCTTGTAGAGACCCCAAAGTCAAAGACAAATCCATTAATATGTCCATCATCCTCTGTGTTGGCAAAGGGTCACTTTTAATTATGCTGCTGCAAAATCACGCATGACCTGTGGCCACATAGTGGTACCAGTGACCAGCCTGTACAGAATATGTGGACCTCGAGGTAGTCTCACATACAAACCTGCTGGATCAGGAAAATAGCCCATCTAGTCCAGCATCTGCTTCTTACCCTGGCCAACCAGATGCTGGTGGGAAACCCACAAGCAGGACCTAAGCAGAAGAGTCAGTGACGGAGCTTCATGCTCCGGCACTGGGGGGCGGAGAGCAGGCAGGGTGGGGCTGGTGTGCGTCCTGGGGACGTGGCACACCGCCTGCGGGGGCGTGGGGCAGGCATGATGGCACCCCACCGGGATCACGCCCCCCCCGCACTCCTCTTCCTCCGCCACTGAGAAGAGTACTCTCCCCTTCTCTGATTTTCAGCAACTGGTATTCAGAAGCATTGCTGCTTCCAATTGTGGAGGCAGAAACTAGCCATCATGACTAGTACCCACTGCATACATTTATCCAGTCCTCTTTTGAAACCATCCAGGTTGGTGGCTGAAATATACTCAGAGTCCTATAGTGACTTCATGCTCTTTATTGCAGCTTGTAAAACAGTGAATGAAATGCCCCCCAAACCTCAGGCTTTTACATATATACATTATTTACACAATGAGTCCTGTCTGATTGGCTGATTCTGCTTCCCTCCTGGCGCCTGATTGGTCTTTTCCTGCAGGGCAATCAGTTGTTGCATTCTAGGATCCTACCAGCCTAATAGGCTGATTAACTTCTTCCTGGAGCCTGATTGGTCTTCTCCTGCAAGCCAATCAGTTGTTGCATTCTAGGATCCTACTTGCCTATTGTTCTAGGATCCAAGCTTAGTACATAACAGTGGCCATCACTGCCTTTTGCATAAGCAAGTCTATTGTTTGACTACCGGTATGTGTTGTAGAAATGAATACCTTTCTTTTACCCATCCCGAATCTCCCAGAATTGGCATCCTTGGATGTCCACCACAATCAACTTCATTGGCTCTAGTGTTATGAGAGAGAGGGAGAAAAACGTCTCTTTCTCTCCACTTTCTCCATGTCATGCCTAATTTGTCAGCTCCCATTATGCCACCTCTTGCTTGCCATTTTCTCCAATGCGGCAACTTTTGAGGAGAGGCAACGAGAATGGCACAAATGTGGTCGCACCCTAGCTTGCCATAACAGCAAATGGCTTGTTACTGTTGTTGTTTGTTTAAGGTTTTGTAATGCGCTCTCTGTATTTCATGCATTTTGGAAAATTCTATAGAAATGTTTTCATTCATATATACCATACATTTCCGTGTATCAGACGAAGTTTTTTTAAATTAAAAAACTATGTTTAAAATTGTGGGGCGCACTATACATGGATAGTGCAATTGGTTGCTGCCACGAGCCGGAGAATATGAGAGGTTATTGGGTGTGTTATTGGTTGCTGCAGCAAGGGCTTGTGTTGATTGGCAGTTACTGCGGTAATTGGGCGGGCGATAGGCAGCTTCTGCTGGTGCGGGGACAGACGATAGGTGACATGTGTGAGCAGCAGTGTAGTTCTGGCGGGTGAGTGATTTTCAGCAATCCCAACAACTCAGGGCAATCTCCCCCCATTTTCTTAATTTGGAGTCCCCCAAAATAGGGGGCGTCTTATAAACGGGGGCGTGTTATACATAGAAATATTCTCTCTCTCTCTCTCTGTGTGTGTGTGTGTGTGTGTGTATCTACAGTGGGAGCTCGGGTTACAGACGCTTCAGGTTACAGACTCCGCTAACCCAGAATAGTACCGTACCTCGGGTTAAGAACTTTGCTTTAGGACAAGAAAAGAAATCGCGCAGCAGCGGCGCAGCGGCAGCGGGAGGCCCCATTAGCTAAAGTGGTACCTAAGGTTAAGAACAGTTTCAGGTTAAGAATGGACCTCTGGAACGAATTAAGTTCTTAACCCGAGGTACAACTGTATATCCCAACCCCCCACCCTGCTAAGAGACACTTCATGCAGTCAGAGAATAGGTGGCCTGTTGCAGATGCTTCCAGGCACGATCTGGTTTAGCATGTAGCATGCTGTGTGTTGAACTGGGAGCAGACAGCAAGTGGTGAGAATGCATTGGCTGAAGTGCAGTCCACATGTCTGCTCCCACCACAGTTTGATTTAATTGGCCTCCCGTAGCTCTCGAGAAACACTTGCTTATGTTAATCACACTGTGTTGAGAGCTGGCTGCACAAATATTCAGATGTTGCTGAGCCCCTGGAGGAAGAGTCCATGGTCACTGTCAACTGTTGCACGTCATAGCTGCCAAGTTCTCCCCTTTTTTTAAGGGAAATTCCCTTATGCTGAATAGGTTTCCTCGCGAGAAAAGGGAAAACTTGGCAGCTATGTTGCACGTTCTAGAGATGCGGGAGGAGCCCCCACTGCTATGCTATGCTATGCTGTGCTCTGAATCTTAATGTTGAAAAACCAGCTGGGTCTCTTGTCTTTATTTATCTCTCTCTCCCTCCCCCCCCCCCATCACTAAAGACTTCATTTCTTCATTTTGGAGGCAAGAAAGGTTTTTTCTTATGCAGACTTTTTAATTCTCATGGCAATTAACTGCTGGGTGTGCTTGAAGCAAGAGCCAAGCAAAGGAATCCAGGTGTTTCAGTTGAAATCAGAGGGTCAATGGATGCTTAATTCCACAGGAATAGAGGAAGAGGAGGAGGAGGAGGAGAAAAGGAATGTGGTGCAGACATCCAGAGATGACAGTGAATTTTGCTAGGCTTGGGTGCAGAGACATGGCTTCTGGGACTTGCTAATGCTGGCCTCAAAGGGAATGGCATTAGAGACCTGTTATGTTAAAGTGATATCTAAAATATATAAGATGTTATTGGAATGGGAGACAAAGGATGAACAAGTGAAATCCTGGGCAATAGATACTGGTCACAACATAGAAATGGAAGCATGGGAACGATTATGGAATATGGATATAAAATTTACAACATGTTATGGTTTAAGAGTAAATTATATGAAAATGTTATATAGATGGTACCAACACCTAGTGGATTGGCAAAACTGTATAAATCAAAATCGAATAAGTGTTGGAAATGTAAAGAGAAAGAAGGTAACTTTTTCCATATGTGGTGGTCTTGCAATAAGGTTAAAGCATGCCGTGAACTCATCCTTGTTGTTGTTGTTTAGTCGTTTAGTCATGTGACCCCATGGACAAGAGCACTCCTGTCTTCCACTGCTTCCCACAGTTTGGTCAAACTCATGTTCGTAGCTTCGAGAACACTGTCCAACCATCTTGTCCTCTGTCGTCCCCTTCTCCTTGTGCCCTCAATCTTTCCCAGCATCAGGGTCTTTTCCAGGGAGTCTTCACTTCTCATGAGGTGGCCAAAGTCTTGGAGCCTCAGCTTCATGATCTGTCCTTCCAGTGAGCACTCAGGGCTGATTTCATTCAGAATGGATAGGCTTGATCTTCTTACAGTCCATGGGAACTCATGGGAACTCATCCTTAAGGACCACCTATTCCCATATGAATTGACCTGAACCTTGCAATCATCACCTTGAGGCCCTTCTTCGTGTGCCTCCTCCATGAGAGGCTGGAGGGTTGCAACACGAGAACAGGACCTTTTCTGCTGTGGCTCCCTGCTTGTGGAATGCTCTCCCCAGGGAGACTCGACTGGCACCTTCATTAAATATATTTAGGCATAATGTTTCTCTTTAACCAGGCCTTTGGCTTGGGCTGATTAGCATTCTATGCCCTTTTAAATGTGTTTGTAAGGGGGGGGGTTATTGGTTTGTTTTTGTTTTTATTCTGTATTTTGTGTTCTCATTTTATATTTTTATGTTTTGAACCGTCCTGTTATCTTCAGCTATAGGGCGGTACACAAAATAAATAAATAAATAAATAAATAATAAAATTTAATAAATGAAATGAAATAATAAATCCTCTCTGTTGGTATCTTCCCAATGTTGAGCTGCTGGTTGGACCACATTTTCATAGGTAAACTTTGGCATTGCCATTGAGTTTCTTAAGCCATTCATATGTGGCTTATTAATTTACTCTCATGCCTTCTCTATTAACTTGTGAAAGGTGAGGCAGTTTAAAAATAAGCAACCATAGCAGTGGGTTTCATTGTGAAGAGAGAGAGAGAGAGAGAGAGAGAGAGAGAGAGAGCCCTATCTATATTTAGTCATCGAGTAAATAAGTTTCCTTTGCTGTGAAATCCTCCCCAATGCATCTCAGAGCAGGATAAAAAGAGCAGATTATTGTCATGACTACCACTATTTCATTGCAAGCCACCAATTCAGAAAATACAAATAAAATGATCCAGCTTCCCTCCAAGACCTCATTTATTAGCAAAAAATAAATAATTAGCACTTAGGGTTGCTGGATCACAACCTGGAGATGTGCCATGTCTATGCAAATCCCCAGGAGAAGGAAGATCCATAGCGTTCCCATCTGCCCTTTCCTAAATTTCACAGAAACATAGGAAGCTGCTTTACTGAGTCAGATCAATGTTATGAACACTCATAGGAGCCAATTCCTAGGGGCTGAGGTCCCTTTGAGAGAGCCAGGCCTCCCACAAAGTTGATGGGCATTGCCATTCAAATAGTGAGCATGTGCCTGTGTCTTGAATGATTATGTGGGGCGGGGCTTACCTGGGCCTCTGCAATATTTTATTCCAGTTGGCACCCTTGTCTACACTGAATGGCAGAAGCTCTCCAGGCCAGGTGCACATACGGTAGTAGACTTAAAGCACCCGCCTCAAAGAATCCTGGAAATTGTGGTGTGCTCGGGGTGGTGGGAATTAAGAAAGAGAGAGAAATCTGATCTCCTGTATTCTTCCCTAAAGGCTGCAATTCTCTACACATTTCCTTGAGAGTCAATCCTGTTAATGTCTTAGTTTTGAGTAAACCCGCACAGCCTCAGGCTATTAAGCGAGCTGCCCAGAGCCTTCTGCCTGCTTTTCCTTTTCCTGCTTTGCCTGACAAGCAGCCTAAAAAGGGGCTTGTTTAAATTCAATTTTGTAAAGTGCAATAATCTTTAAAGTCGGTTAGGAGTTGTGCGGCAAGTGACAAGCAAAAGGCAACCTTCACCCCGGACAAATTGGCAGATGGAGACACGGTTTGGACAAGGGCGGTGGGTAATTTGCTGCTTGCCCGTGGATGCCTCCTCTGCAGTTCGTTCCTTGTAAGGAAGAGCAAGGAGAGATTGTCAGAAAATAACAGCCAGCAGGCGGGCAGGCAAGCCGTCCAGCCCCATATAGCAGAATTGGCAGGCTGTACTCAGGGGCGCTGCTTCAAAACAATCATATGTGTACTGCATTTCTTGGAAGCCGACAGAGGCCTTGGCACCAATGTCTGTGTTCTTCTGCAGCTGGAATCCTGAAAGCATCTTGACACATAACGAAACTAACGGTTGCTTGAAGGACTTTAAACTGTGCTTTTGTGCAGCAATATAGTCTTCTGAAAACTAGGCAAGAGAGGAGTCAGCATGGCTGTTGTATGCCGCGGGACACCCCTTTATGTCAAACAAGATGATTGACATTAAATGTGCCAATAGCAGCTTTGGAGGAGTGATTTATTTGTGTGCATGTAAAAACTTCTGCAGGGTAAAAAGGCTTAAACCTACTGAGTGCCCAGTAGCAATAATGAAACTCTCCAGTGGCTGCTGTTTGCAACTTTAAAAATGTGGACATCAAACTTAAAGATGCATTTGATGTCAGATTTAGTTTGGTGCTCTTCAGTGTATTCTAGGGAAGTGTATTCTTGGAAGCTTATACAGTGTTCTTAAGTACAGAGTTCACTAACAACAAGACCCCTCCTCTTCAGAGAGGGGGGGATTTGCGGACGGGACCTGCTCTACGCAACAGGCAGGGGGCGGGATCCGCCCCCTGCTCCACCTTTACCTGCCGCGCTCAGGGCTGGCCAATAGGGCCAGCTGAGGGGGCGGAGCTAACAGGTCTTTAAAATAGCGCGGCAGGCTCCAGATCGCCCCTCTTTGCCCCTGCACCACATCGGATCTGGATCTTCGCTGGATCGTCGTTGGATCGTCGTTGGATCTTCCTCAGAGCGACCACGCGCTGTCCTCAGCCCTCTACCGCAAGCGGACCAGCTGGCCGGGTGGCTGCTTTGAGCGCTGCTGATTGCGCTCCTCCTGTACTGCCTGCCCCCACGCTCCCGCCTCTCAGCTGATCAGCGGGAAAGCAGACAGCTTCGGATACACAGCAGCCTTTGCTGTCTCGGCTGAGGATCTGCGGCTTGCCTCCCCTGTAGTGCTTCTGCCCTCCTCACTGTAGCGCTTCCTGGACGCTGTGGGTCATCTGGTTATCCGTCGCTAGATCGGATCTTTGGAGTGACCGCGTGGTTCATCCCACCTCTCCCCGCTGTGCCGTGGTTGCGCCCTGTGTGCTTGGGACCTCGCAGTGAGTACCCGCGATCAGCGCATCCCATTTGGTATCGTGGTATCGTTACGTTGAGGGTGTTTGTGCGGGGGGTGGTTTACTTCCCTTGGTGGTTGGGGCCATTGCCAGTCCTGGGCTTTGCATGCTCCCCATCCCTTAGCAGGCGCCACGTATTGTTCCCCTCTGGTTACCTAGGTAACGTGGGACGCCATTTAGTCGGACCACGTGGGAGGCCGCTAGTCTCTGCCCCATCCTGAGCCTGACCTTCCCTAGGTGCCGGCTGCTTGGCGCACGTGGTACGTGTTTGTAGCTTGTTGCGGTTGCCTTCTGGAACTTGGTTATTGAATCGGTGGCCCCTATTTAAACTCAGCGCCATCTTGTGTGTCCCCACGTGTGCAGCCCCCGGCAGCCATTTTGAGTGTGTCTCTTGCTGTTTTGTTTTGCAAACCCGGCGCCATTTTGAGTGTCCCCACGTGTGCAGCCCCCGGCAGCCATTTTGAGTGTGTCTCTTGCTGTTTTGTTTTGCAAACCCGGCGCCATTTTGAGTGTCCCCACGTGTGCAGCCCCCGGCAGCCATTTTGAATGTGTCTCTTGCTGTTTTGTTTTGCAAACCCGGCGCCATTTTGAGTGTCCCCACGTGTGCAGCCCCGGGCAGCCATTTTGAGTGTGTCTCTTTGTGCCCTGTTTTGTTTTCCTGCTATTTTCCTTTTGCTAGATAATAATAGTAATAATAATAATAATAATAATAATAATAATAATAATAATACAGCAGTGCGTTGCCTGGGCGCCTTTATAAGCGAACTAATTCAGGAATCTTGCCTTTAATTGGGCCAGGGCACTGAGCAGGCTGATTCATTGCCTCTCCTTGGGGGCTGCATTATCAGCAATAGACACTTAATTGCATTGGGAGTTCTCTCCGGTACAAGTTTTTGTTCCCTCTTGGCCTGTAGCGGCTGTGCCCCAGGCAATTGCTTCCCTTGTGTGTTTTATCTGGCCCTTGCTACAATTTAGCTTGCCTTCCCTGATCTGAGATTCAGCTTGCCTGTGCTGGTGTCTGCCGCCTTGGACTCCCTGCTCGGTTTTTGCTTGTGATAAGGCCAATCCCCTGCACACAATAGTAAGAATAATACAGTTTAGCTTGCCTTTGCTAATTTAGCTTGCATTTGCCGGTCTCCTCCTTTAATAGTAAAGAATAATAATAAATAAATAAATAAATAAATAAAAATAATAATAATAAAAAATAAAAATAAAAAATATATATATAAAAAATATATATAAAAAATAAATAAATAAATAGAATAAGTTAAAATAAATAAATAAATTAAACAAAGAAAAATAACAAAAAATATATATAATAATAATTATAGCATAATTAATTAATAGATTGTTGGACATATACTGTTGTCATTGTTGTTGGTTGGTTTCCACATGGAGTCGGGGAACAAAGTCGCCATGGACGTGCAGCCACCAAAGGATGTGGAGTCGGGAAAGAAGCCCGCCCATGTTGACACTGCCTCTAACGCGAGAGGACAGGTAGGCAGCAAGCCGCGGGCTCCTCGTAAGAAGAGTGCTACCCCAAAGGTGGTGACTCAGTTCTTTAGCGAACTAAAAACCTTTATGTTGGGTTTCGAGGAACGCATGACTAACCCTTCTTCTAAGGAATCTAGGTCTTCATCGCCCGATATTATTCCTGATACGCAGCAGGACGATCGGCCGGGCACGTCAGCGTCTTTGTGTCACGGTCCACAGTCAGGTAGGCTGGACAGGTCCCCGGTCGCTGCCTTAATATCTGCAGCATCTGTGGCTAGGGACCAAACGGTGCAGGCTTCCCTCCGTGACTCATCTTTGCCCCAGTCTTCCTTGAGCATTCCACAGGGTCAGCGGCATAGCGTTCAGCATCCCGGGGCCGATATTTCTTCCGGAGGCGAGGAAGCACAGCCTCATGCCCCGAGGAGCCAGCAGCCGGGTGGAAAGCGGCGTGCCAAGACGAAGCATATCCAGGAGTCCCACACCTCTTCTGATGGGGAGGATGAGCGGCGTCAGGTCCGGAAAAAACACCAGGCAAGGCGAACAGGCAGTTCCGGGGGTAAGCATGTACAGGACTCCTATGCCTCTTCTGGAGATGATGAGGATCACAGGGACAAGCCAGCACGAAAGAGACATCATAAGAAGAAACATGCCTGCAGGAAGTCGCGTTCTCACAGTTCAGAATCAGGTACGTCATCCGATTATGATAGCGATGCATCTCTGGAGTCTTACTGGGGGAAGGCTGAAGGGATTTCTGGCCTTCCGGACTGGGCCTGGCGTAGGAGGGCTAATTCCCACCGTAAAAAATTTGGGGGTGCGTTGGAATGGAAGGATGGGGCCCTAGTAGCGGATGTTACTTCCTCCACGCACAATGAATCGGACACAGTTCCTGGTGACCACCTTTCCCCTAAACTGAGGGAAAAAGTATTGAATGGGGAGTACGTAGATATGTTCGATTTGGTCCCACCTGCTGAGGAGCTGGGTAAGGGAGAGAAAAAGCCTTCTTACTCGAGGCGTAGGGGCAAGCCGAGGGTACCTAGGACCTTCGAGAACTGGCTGGACGGCTACCAGGCATTCATGGGGGCTGTAGTGGCCGCATACCCCAAGCGGGCCCTTCATCTGGTGGCCTATCTGACCAATATTAGGACAGCCTTTTCCCTAGCCGGTGAAGCGGCGGCTATTAGATATGACGAGAAGTTCCGCAGGAAGGCTTCTCGCATTCCTAATGCGCGCTGGGACAAAATTGAGAGTGGCATCTGGAACGTTGTGGTTGGCCCGTATGTGGAAAAGAAACCGCAGGAGGCCTACCGCTCGGGCCGTGCAGATGCCAGGAAGGAGGTAAGGCGAAAACTGCTGTGTTGGGAGTACAATAAAGGTGTTTGTAACAGGTCTGTCTGCAGGTACTCGCATGAATGCGAAAAGTGCGCAGGAGCTCACCCAGCAATGTCATGCCACAAGGGTAGGCAGCCCTTTCGTGGGGGCCGGGGACACTACCAACAAGGGCCTAGAGGTGCCCCCGGCCCCACCAATGCAACAGCAGGGAACCGCAATTGACATGAAACCGCAGGAAACCAACAGGGAACCGGGGCTGGCGTGTTCCCCCATTAAGCTTGCCCCATTGCGTCTCCTTCTGGATATCTATCCTAACAAGAAAGCCGCTAATTATCTCTGGCTAGGTTTTTCACAGGGTTTCAGGATTCCTGTAGCGGGTTCACTTACAGCCAAGGATTCCCCAAATCAGAAATCCGTCAGGGAAATGCCCGAGGTCGCCATCAAAAAGATTGGAAAAGAGATTGCAGCGGGTAGGGTGGCAGGCCCCTTCCCTGACCCCCCACTTCAAAACCTACACATCTCCCCTTTAGGCATTGTCCCCAAGAAGTCCCCGGGAGAATATCGGTTAATTCACAACCTTTCCTATCCAAAAGGGGGCTCCGTTAACGATGCGATACCACCCGAGTTATGCTCAGTCAAATATGCATCTTTTGATCAGGCAGTAAAGCTAGTTAGGGGGCATGGGCCGGGTGCCCTCCTGGCAAAGTGTGACATTGAGTCCGCCTTCCGGCTCTTGCCAGTTCATCCTAGGGATTTTCATTTATTAGGTTTCAAGTTCCAAGGAAAATTTTACTATGACAAGGCCATGCCGATGGGTTGTTCGGTTTCCTGTGCTGCATTTGAGACCTTCAGCACCTTCCTGGAATGGGCCCTGCGTTTTAGGACCGGCCTGTCAGGGGTGTGTCATTATCTGGATGATTATTTACTCGTGGGTAAACCAGACACAGCAGAATGTGCTTTTCTTTTAAATGCATTTGCGTCCCTAGCTCATGAATTAGGCGTTCCCCTGGCTGCCGATAAAACGGAGGGTCCAGTTCACTCCCTCACCTTTCTTGGCATTGAGCTAGATACCATTTCTCAGTCTTCCCGCCTTCCCCGAGATAAAATCCGTGCCCTTAGTGATACCATACGTGAGGTCCTTCCACTTAAAAAGCTTACTCTTAGGCAGATCCAATCCCTCCTTGGTCATCTTAATTTCGCGTGCAGGGTAGTCTCCCCTGGCCGCCCCTTTTGCTCGCGGCTGTCTAGATTGTCCGCCGGCCTCAAGCTGCCTCATCACAGGGTCCGCCTCCCAAAGTCCGTCAAAGCGGATTTGGAAATGTGGTTACAATTTTTGGAGCATTATAATGGTATCTCATTGTGGCAGGACACCTTGACGTTACATGCAGACTTTCAGGTCCAATCTGATGCGGCGGGGTCCCTTGGGTTCGGCGTCTACTTCCGAGGGCGCTGGTGCGCTCAGCGTTGGCCAAAGAGCTGGCAAGGCAAGGCCATCACTAGGGATCTCACTTTTCTTGAGTTTTTCCCAATAGTGGTTGCAGTGCACCTGTGGACAGCCGAATTCCGGAACCGCCGGGTTTGCTTCAGGACCGACAATCAAGCTGTGGTAAACATATTGGCCAAGCAGTCCTCACGTTCTGATAGGGTTTCCAGTCTACTGCGCTCATTTGTGCTGCTCTGCCTAGAGTGTAACATACTGTTTTCAGCCAAGTTTGTGCCCGGGATAAATAATGACATAGCGGATGCTTTATCTCGATTTCAGATGGACCGCTTCCGGTCACTGGCACCTCTAGCTCAGCAGTGGCCAGAACCCTTCCCGGACCACCTCTGGAGCCTTGGAAACGCAACGTGATTAAGGGAGTATTGGCCTCCGTGGCCCCTTCTACCCTCCGTTCTTACAATCAAATCTGGGGTAACTTTTTGGACTACCGGTGCAAAGTTCTAGCCCTTGCACATAATATCCCACCGACCACAGATCACGTTTTACAATACTTGGAGCATCAGTACACTTTGGGGCGGGCAGCAAAAACTTTAAAAATACATACAGCTGCAATTACTTTCTTCAGTAAGGCTATGTTCTCCTTGGACCCTTGTGCGGACTTCATCGTCCACAGGGCAATTGACGGTTGGGGCAGGCTTCAGCCCAAAAAAGCCGAAGGGCGTAGGCCAATAACTTACGAATTGCTCTGCCTGGTTCGCCAAAAGTTAAGGTCAATTTGTTGGTCTAGATACGAGGCACGTTTATTTTCTGCTGCCTATGCCATCTCCTTCTTTGGGGCCCTCAGGGTCGGAGAGGTGGTAGTGGAAAAGCACTCAGACAATGAATATCGTGGCCTTCTTTTGAATGACATTCAGTTGTCCAGCGCAGAACTGTTAGTACATATCCGCAGTTCGAAAACTGATCAGCGCGGCAAGGGTGCCTGGTTAAAGTTAACAGCTTCTGACCATCGAGGTCCATGTCCTGTGAAGGACACTAGGCGTTATTTGTGCCTGAGACCTGCTGGCGCTGGCCCACTATTTATTCATGAGGACGGTTCCCGGCTGATGAGGCACCAATTCACGCGGGTCTTGCGCATGGCAATCGACGCATGTGGGTTTCCAGCAAAGGAATATGCTGCACATTCTTTTAGGATAGGGGCTGCTACCTCTGCAGCACATTTAGGCCTCCCTACAGACAGGATTAAGGAATTGGGCCGTTGGAAGTCGAACGCCTATAAGGGGTACATTCGTAAGGATCTTTAGCCGGCAGCCACTTACCTCCTCCCTCTTCTCCCTTCATTCCGCAGCTTCACCCTCAGTACGAGTCTGGATTTGTGGGCACAGCATCGTGCACTGGGCGCGAGTGCGGGCGTGCGATCGGGGCCTTGGCAACAACCTGGGTTTGCCGGCTGACGTGTGCGTTTCCTGGATCTCAAGGCGTGGGATGCGTTGGGAAGAGCTGATGCCTGCTGTGACAGCTCGAGCTGCTGCTTGCGGTCCCCCCGATATCCTCATTATCCAGCTGGGGGAAAATGATCTTGCTTACAAAAAGAGCGTGGACTTATTGCTCCATATAAAGAAGGACTTTGATGGACTTGCTGCCTTGTTCCCGGCTACTACCTTGTTTTGGTCCACACTGCTCAAGAGGAGAGTGTGGCGCGACTGTCATAACCCACGGGCCTTGGAAAAATCCAGGAAACTGCTGAATCGTGTTTTGGCACGCAAACTGCGTAGCATGGAGGGCAATGTTGTGGAGCACCCTGAAATCAAGTTCAGTGAGGTGGCTCTCTACCGTGATGATGGCGTGCATCTTTCAGATCAAGGAAACGACATCTGGCTGGCTGATATCACACGAAGCATTAGGGCTTGGTTACAGCGGTGAGGGTATTGGCGGCGAGCCCCTTTTGGGCTCGGGTGGCGGTAGGCATTGGAATATGGAGTTGTCTGGTGTGTTCGAGGACTGGTTGTGGCCATCATCCAACCCTCCTCATATAGGGGTATCCCCTTAAGGGATCCGGCGGTCGTGGATCCCGTCCGACGCCCTGCGGGTGGCTAGGGCCATGGCACGACCCCGGTGGCACCAGGGGGAGCTTTCAGTTGTATTTGCATCAACAGGCTCCTCCCTTGGGGTGTTAACCTGATATGACCCCCCGCCGAGCGGGGTGGAGTCACGCTTGCTAGGGAGTCCAATGCCTAAGCCAATACCTCTCACTTGCTTTAACCAATAAAGTTGTGGCCTTATTCTACCCATTAACCTTAATACCACGTGTCACTGTGTCTTTATTTCTTGCGGGGGGCGGGTCCTCGAACCGCAAGACCCCTCCTCTTCAGAGAGGGGGGGATTTGCGGACGGGACCTGCTCTACGCAACAGGCAGGGGGCGGGATCCGCCCCCTGCTCCACCTTTACCTGCCGCGCTCAGGGCTGGCCAATAGGGCCAGCTGAGGGGGCGGAGCTAACAGGTCTTTAAAATAGCGCGGCAGGCTCCAGATCGCCCCTCTTTGCCCCTGCACCACATCGGATCTCCCACCCACCCGCCCTTTAGGTCGTCCCTTAGTCAGGTACATTTTGACCTTGCTATGGACTTCGGTTGGTCGCCTTTGGGTCGCCTTTGGTGGCACAAAGGGTCCGGGTAGGAGTTTTTTCTCCAATTGGCTAATTGGCACCGGCCTCTTGGTTTTTTCGCCTACCTCGTAGCAATTCGTCACAACTTCTTCTTCGGTATTTGGCGGTAGGCATTGGAATATGGAGTTGTCTGGTGTGTTCGAGGACTGGTTGTGGCCATCATCCAACCCTCCTCATATAGGGGTATCCCCTTAAGGGATCCGGCGGTCGTGGATCCCGTCCGACGCCCTGCGGGTGGCTAGGGCCATGGCACGACCCCGGTGGCACCAGGGGGAGCTTTCAGTTGTATTTGCATCAACAGGCTCCTCCCTTGGGGTGTTAACCTGATATGACCCCCCGCCGAGCGGGGTGGAGTCACGCTTGCTAGGGAGTCCAATGCCTAAGCCAATACCTCTCACTTGCTTTAACCAATAAAGTTGTGGCCTTATTCTACCCATTAACCTTAATACCACGTGTCACTGTGTCTTTATTTCTTGCGGGGGGCGGGTCCTCGAACCGCAAGCCAGCTTGCCGTATCTGAATCTGGCTGCCATTGAGTCTGGTCTTCTCCAGTAATGTGCTGGCACAGGTTTGGGTTGGGTATGTACTAGGCAGGCCAGTTAGGCCTGGCAGATAGCAAGACTCAGTGTGAAGCAATACCGTAGTACACCCTTAGAAAGGGAGTGGGGAGATTTCAGGTTGGCAAGATCTACTTTCATCTTTATTAGAATGCTGAAGTCCATCAAAGAATTGTAGAGTTGGAAGGGATCCTGAGGATCATCTAGTCCAACCCCCTGTGATGCAGGAATATGCAGCTGTCCCATATAGGGATTGAACCTGCAACTTTGACGTTATCAGCACCATGCTCTAACCAGCTGAGCTATCCAGTGCATCATCAGGAGCCAGGTGGAAATTGGAGGCTTGGGTGGGAGAGATGGAATTAAGGTACAGTACATTCTATGTTTTTTTTGGGGGGGGGGGACTATAGCCAGGGAGCAGATTGCATGTTTTGCACGTAGTAGGTAGAGATAGGTCTATTTCTAGTCTGTGCCAATTTCACAAGTATTCATTCCAAGACCTTTCTGCTTTTTGAAACAGAAAAATATGTTCGGTAGTGACAGCATGTAGGCTAAATCATCGCCTGATATGTGCCATGTTGAGGGCCCATTGCAGGCTTGAATCCTGTAAACAATATAAATAAATAACATTAAACAGTATTATATAAGTGCTCACAGATGATGTTGACGGTGGGGGGGGGGGATTCAAAGATAAGTGTTTAAGTGGAAAGTTGGCTGCCTAAGTATATTTGATCTAAAATGAAGCTGGCACATCTTTCAACACCACTGAACACCCTCAGCTCCCAAAAATATCAGAGAGACCCTTTGCAGAAGACTTGAGGATAATATTCAGAAAGTACTTCATTCACAAATGCAATACAGTCACGTTGGGAGAGCACACAGCAGGTATCTTCCTGGCAGCCAAAGTTTTGGACATGAAGCAGATCACAAACCTTTATTCCCTGAAATCAGATCGTGGAGGACTTTGAGCCTTTTTAATGAGTACCCTCAGATTCTTTGAAAGAAGATGTATGGGCCTCTTAAAAGGCTTCAAAGGGGAAATGACTTCAGTACAGAGAAGAAAATCAGGGTATATTCTCACAACCACCTCAGCCTAGATTAGTAAATAGGTCATACAAGTGGGACCTGCAACAAGATGTTGCAGCATTGCATGCTTCTGTTCAGCGTGCCAGCCAGCCACGGTTTGTATCAGAATGCTCCATTCCATTTCCCCATCTTCTTCATCCCCCCCCCCCCCCCAAGACCCTGAGCATTATGTACCTCTGAGAATGCTTAATCCTCATTGGACTACTTTTAGGGGTGTTGTTTTTAAACCCAATAGATTCTTCTTTTGTCTGATAATGGCAAACCATAGCTTACTGTCTTCTACAAATGTAGCCACTGATAGTGACAAAGAGGTTGTAGGTTGTATCCATCTATTTTTTTTTTACTCAGAGCAGGCCTATTTAGATTAATGCAGGGGTAGGCAACCTAAGGCCCATGGGCCGGATGCGGCCCAATCACCTTCTCAATCCGGCCCGCGGACAGTCCGGGAATCAGCATGTTTTTACATGAGTAGAATGTGTCCTTTTATTCAAAATGCATCTCTGGGTTATTTGTGGGTCATAGGAATTCGTTCAATTTCCCCCCCTTCAAAATATAGTCTGGCCCCCCAGAAGGTCTGAGGGACAGTGGACCGGCCCACGGTTGAAAAAGGTTGCTAACCCCTGGATTAATGGGTCTATTATGTCCATTGGTTTTAGCGAATCTATTCTGAGTATGGTTATGGTAGACCCAACCCATTGACTCATGTAGGGACATTGTGTGGCGATGACCCTCCTTCCCATGAAATAAGACACAAGACATACTGTATAGATTTTAATTGGGTGAAAAGGCCACAACTTTATTGGTTACGGATGTTGAGCGGTATTGGCTTAGGCATGGAAACCTAACCACTAAATCTGACTGCAACCCGTGTGTTGCAGTCTGTGAGAAGTTAACCACCAGCAAGGTGCCCAGTGATGTACATCTACCGGAACCGCCTTCTGTGGCTGCCGTTGGGGCGTGCATTACGGCCCTGACCTCCGCGGGCTCAGGACAAGCTCCGCCCCCAACACCTTTATCGGAATATTTCACTACTCTCTGGGCATATGATGATGTAATTTACGCTAATTTCCAATGCCTAACCGCCAAACCAAAGTTGTGACGAATTGCTATGAGGTAGGTGAAAAAACCATCCTGGCTAGCCCAAGTGGGAAAAGTCCTACCAGGCCCCCTGGCCAACCAAGGCAACCAACCGAAGTCCATAGCAGCGTCAGCCTAGCCTAAAGGGTGGGTGGGCGGGTGATCCGAACAGCTGAGGGGGAAGCGGGCAAAGAGGCAGAGTTCCCCCCTCCGCTCTGTTTAAAGGGGGGTGAGGCCCAACCCCCTAGCCGACCTTATTGGTCAGCCCGGGCGTGACATAGGCGGGAACTCCCTGCACGCGAGGGGCTGGGCTCCCAGCCCCATCGCCAGAGTGCAGAAGGGTCCCGCCCACAACACCACCTCCGTTGGGATGCGGAAGTGGTTTTTTGGAACTTCATCTCTGCAGCTGAGATTTGGAAAGGATAGCCATTCTGTGCCGGTTTTCCGGTAATCAGGCAGGTAATACTTTTAATTAGGATGTATAAAATGAGAGAAACTAGCTGTGCACCATCTTTTAATCAATTAAAAGGGTGCTCCTAATTAACAGGGCAGCAGCAGTTTAAAAAAAAAATAAGAAGAAAATGTTAATTATTTTATATTCAAGGGCTTACATAGCCGTAGGTGGTGGGAGGCAGCTAGTGAGAAGAGAGACTTCTCCTTGTTTCTTACATGGGAGGACGTGTCTCTTCTGAGATGGTGTGACATCCAAAATCAGGAGAATGCTCCCTCTTACACAATCATCTTTAGAATTATTGTTTTATATGTATGTACATTTATAGAGATAGACAGTGCTCTCCTATACTTGCCAGCTGAGAAGTTAGCCCCACTGAGCTCAAGAGGACTTGTTTAATGTGAATATTAGGCAATATTGCCTACAATTTTTTGTTAAAATGCTGATGAATTTCCACTGGGATTTTTTAAAAGAAATGCAAGCAGGTATCAAAACTTAAGATTGAAAAAAACCCCTGAAATGGACAGATTTACCTATCACTTGTAATAATAAAGTAATTAGTTATACGGTGCAGCAATACAGTTCCTAGTAGGGTCACTCTTACTATAACCTGAAGATTTTTTTTTAAAAAAACCTGTTCTTAAGTGGACACCTGCACACAAATAGTTTTGTGGTATTTTTCACCTGCGAGTCTTCAAAATGAAATGCCTCATTGAAACGCCTAGTTGTTTTGTTTTGTTTTAAAAAAAATCTTGCTAATTCTTTCACTCTGTGTTAATTCTGTTTCTCTTGAAACATCCCAGTCTACTATTTTCTGTCTTTCTCTCTGTTTGCACACTTTCATCCTTCTGCCCAGCCTTTTACATCCCCTTAAAACTCCGGACTCTGCAGCTAGTCTCCTGCTGTCTCTGGGATGTGAGCTCAGTAACAGGGTAGGCAGGGCAGGTTAAAGAAAAATGCTCAGCAAGGGGGGAAGTATAATGGAAGGGAAGAGGCTTCTAAAATTGGCCAGTTAAGCACTGGAAAGGAGATTTAAAAACCCAGGCAACAGACAAATCTTTCTGGTGAGATTCTTCATCTTAATTATGGCTAGAGATGTTCTAACTGGGATAAGATAGCAGGAGGTTACATCTTAGACTTAGTGGGTCTGTTATGGATAACCTCCCCTGTAATTACATCAATGGGGAAACCTTTTCAAGCCTGAGAGCCGCATTCCCTTCTGGGAAAACTTCTGGGGGCCACATGCCAGTGGTGGGTGGGACCAGAGGCAGAAGTGGGTGGAGCAATATATTTGTGAGCTTCCACACACATCCACTACCTGTCTCTATCCCCCATCCAGGCAAGCAAGAGGCCAGGCCAAAGCACTCAAGGAGGGTGCTAAGCAGGGCCAGTGAAAGGTAGGACGTGTGTTTTGGACGTAAACATTTGTGTGTCTCTATATCTATATCCCTATATCTACCTATACCTATATTACAGGTTCATGACGAACTATGGGTAAAAACATGTATTGGAAACAGATCAACTTTCACCAGCCTGGAGTCCTCCAGATATTATTGATTACAACTCCTATCAGCCCCGGCCACCACATGTATGCTGGATAGGGCCTATTAGAGCTCTTGAGGACACCAGGTTGGTTAAAATTGAAAGAGAGATTTTTGTCCATCTCTCTCTTATCCCATGCAGTGCAATCCCCATGCCATTGCAATAAATCTGTTCATACTGCAACCATGTAGGCAGGACCAGTTGGGTGGGTTTGTCTCAGCCAGTTTTTGCCCAACTGGTATGGAGAGCAACTGCCAATCAGGTGGTGCGAAATCACACAACTGGCCCTGCCTACATGGTTCATGTCATCCACAGCAATATGGGGTCTCACAATACAGGACTGGTGCTGGAAATGGCCTGCCTTTAGCAAATTCTCCCTCCCCTCCAATATTGCTTATGGAATGAGGGCTTATCTACACTTATCCTCTTCCTGCTTTCTCCCAGAGAAAACTGCTCTTTAGCGCTTAGTCGGACCAAACGGCAATTCAGGTTTTCTCCAGATTGACGTTTGCTCTGATTTAGCGCTAAAGAGCAGGTTTTCCCTGGGAAAAGAGTGGGGCAAGGAAAAAATATATGCTTGAACCCATGCCTAAAAAGCGTGGGTCAAGTTGAAAACCATGCTTTCTACACATGGGGCAAGCAGAAGTGTGGACGAGCCCTGAGACTACATGACTCAGTGCATTTCATGTCATCAGCATCCTTATCCCTGCCTGCAGACATTATTGATGTGGGAGTGGGAAATTAGGATACTGTACTCGTGTTATGATAGATCTGAATTATGCGAGAGGATCTTCTAAGATTCTTCCTGATGAAAACTCCCTGGATCTCGCCCCCATTAAAGCCCCCATTCACAGCTGCAACACCTGTCTAATCCCTCCTAAACACAGTTCCACAGCCAATTCAAATTACACCTGTAGCCCTCAGCTCCCACACTTTAAGAACTCTGTATGGCCAGGCATATATTACTGTGCATGTTCTCACCTCCGTAGGTGGGTGTGACTCACACCCAAGATACTTGGAACAGCAAATTGCCTGTCAGTGCCCACGAAGGAAACACCTCTTGTTCTCCATCAACTAGCAGAAACCCACAGAAAAGGACATTTTGCAGAATTGGAACAGCTGTCGGGATATCAAGGCAACTTCCCCATTCCCTAAATCTGCAGTCAGTTTGACTCAGGAAGAAAGCTATTTCCCAAACAAGGTAGATAGTGGTCTCTCCACATGATTCCTAGCAACTGGTAGTCAGAAATATACTGTCTTTGAAAGTGGAGGTGTAACATAGCCACCATAGCTAGTAGCCACTGATAGCTTCATCCTCCACAAATTTGTCAAAACCTCTTTCAAAGCAATCCAAATTGGTGGCCATCATTATTCCTCCTAGTGACTGGGAGTGGCAGCCGGGACCATATAACACCGTTCCTGAGAGATCTACACTGGCTTCCAGTACGTTTCCGAGCACAGTTCAAAGTGTTGAATTTAAAGCCCTAAACGGCCTCGGTCCTGTATACCTGAAGGAGCGTCTCCACCCCCACCATTCAGCCCGGACACTGAGATCCAGCACCAAGGGCCTTCTGGCGGTTCCCTCAATGCGAGAAGTGAGGTTACAGGGAACCAGACAGAGGGCCGGCAGATGTCAAGGCAATAAACAACTATTTTACATTTAGAAGACAACTGAAGGCGGCCCTGTTTAGGGAAGTTTTTAATGTTTGATGCTGTACTGTTTTTAATATTCGGTTGGAAGCTGCCCAGAGTGGCTGGGGAAACCCAGCCAGATGGGCGGGGTATAAATAATAAATTATTATTATTATTATTATTACTCCTAAAATAGTGTAACCATGGTTTAACTGGGAACCCACAGATTCCCCATTCTGCCCTGGGAAATGCACCAACACTTCTATGGCCGCAGGTTTTCCTTGCCCATTCTTCCTCCCAGTGGACATCATTGGATTATTCCTTTTTTAAAAAAACAAACCTGCTGTTGACTTGTTAGGAATCGCTTGAATTGCAAGTCTGAAAACAGAACTAACTGGAAAACCATGTCAGGATGTCATCATCTGTTTGGAAACAGGATGTGTGGAGCTAATACATCTTTTGTTTTGTGCTTTCCACAGGCACCGAGGTTCAATAAATTACATTTTGAGGTTGACCTCAAAGGAAGTCAATATCTCCTTATTACCCAATTGAGTGGGGGGAGGATCTCAGTTTGGCAGGGGCCGCAGCAGCTTTAATATCTCCTGTTGGAACGTGGCTACTGTTATAAGCAGCTGTGACAGCCTTCCTCCAATCAATAAGCTACATACATCTAAACAGGATGCTATGATTCAATGCCAGTGAACAAACAAACTTTTATGACCTATGGTGGATTCATTTTCCCATGTCTGCCAGAGACATCAATGCAGAAATTAAATAGTCAGTGTGGTCTGGAGACGACAGCAGAAGGAAACAAATTTATGTATCTAGAGAGCTGTTTCATACATTGCATTTTAAAAAATGATCACAAAGTCTATGCATATGGTGTACAGAGGCTAAATCCTAAAAACCAGCTTTTTATATACTTTGTATCTTAATTAAAGGTAAAAGTAAAGGGACTCCTGACCATTAGGTCCAGTTGTGACTGACTCTGGGGTTGCAGCACTCATCTCGCGTTATTGGCTGAGGGAGCCAGAATACAGCTTCCAGGTCATGTGGCCAGCATGACTAAGCCACTTCTGGCGAACCAGAGCAGCACACAGAAACGCCATTTACCTTCCTGCTGTAGCGGTACCTATATATCTACTTGCACTTTGACGTGCTTTCGAACTGCTAGGTTGGCAGGAGCTGGGACCAAGCAACGGGAGCTCACTCCGTCGCAGGGATTCAAACTGCTGACTTTCTGATCAGCAAGTCCTGGGCTCTGTGGTTTAACCTACAGCGCCACCCGCGTCCCACTTGCATCTTAATTAAGGGTGTTTTAATATTACTGTGTATTGCTTTTATGGATGCAATGTGTAGCAAAAAATGACATTGGGTAGAAAGACACAACATTTGCTCACACTTTACATGGCCAATCACAGTTCTCTGGCAAATGCCCCTGAATGTTAATTGGAATGCACATCTGCCTGTCACACTTAATGTTGTTTACTATGGGAAATTCCAGCAGAGCCCCAGCAAACATGATTGCTGGGTAGCGTGATCCTAGTAATAGTTAGCATTTAAACAAGACACGGAGTTTTCCAAGCACTTCATTATTTCTCTAATATTTACAAAAATAAGCAAATTAGTATTTGGATTGTTGTTATTATTATAATCAATCATCCTTCTATTGCAGAAGGGGACCCCTGAGGCTAAGAGACAGTGGCTTGAGTAAGATCACCTGTAGCCACATCTCACCTGACTTTCATGGTATCCAAACTACACCAGCACAGTGCCTTTTTGCCCTAATGCCAGGAACCCCAGTTCACATGGGAAGAGTCTCACCATATTTTTTTTAACATAGAAACCCTGAAACGCCCCCAGCTTTGATTTTGTTTCTTCCTCACAGAAACCTAGAAAAACAGGGATAGTATATTGAGTTCTGGCTGCATACTCACCATATATTTAGAGCACCCACCCAAAGAATCCTGGGAATTTTAGTTTGTTAAGGGCGCTTGGAAATAGTCACTGGAGTAAACTATTAGATTCCTTCAGCAACAATAATCAGCATCAATGGTAACATCAGCAACAAACCCTCCTTCTGACCTCCCAACCTCATCTTATGGATACAGTCAAAGTTGTCTTGACGTGTTGACCAAAGAGAGAGGAACCTCTGAGCTTCCTTTATCACCAAATAAAATAGTGTCATCTCCTTTCCATTTTCTGCTTGACTTAGCAAGATGTGATTTTCTGTTCAGGAAACAGGAGGAGGAAAATTGTGAGCACCCGCTGCAGATTTGTCTCCCACCAACCCTAGTCATTGTAGTAAGCTCTGAACTCTGGTCCAGTTTGCTTAGACATGGGATAGCTCTTGTGAGTGAACCCGCTAATTGGATAGATAATGCTATCTGCAACACATCCAAACCTGCATTCTTTGAGGAATATCTGGCTCACCAGGGAGCTGTGCGTATTTACTCAAGATATTTGTGCAGACATCCATGCACCAAGAAAGGTACATATGGGTTCCTAGCAAATGCTTTTGCATAGCCCCTTTGCTTTCTTCCTCTTTAAGAATAAACCATTCAGCTTGGCCCACTTCTTCCCCAGTCCTTCCTGCCACTGGCTATTTCCAATCTCATTCCAATGAACCTGGTTGATGGGAGATTCAGGACAGACAAAATGAGGTACTTCTTCACAAACTGCATAGTTAAACCAGGGAATCTAGAAGATCCACAAGATGTAGTTGTAGTAAGCAAAAATCTGCTCTTATTGGGTTCTCCATCGGTCAGAGAATATAACAGAGGCCAACCAGAGAATTTTGAGAAGCAAGGCCTTTATTTTTGCTGTTGCAACAGGTTCCTTCCCCTCACGCAGGAGAGCAATGAAGGAACCCCAAACAAAGGTGTCCTGCCCTTAAATAGAAATTTGAAATTGGTTTCAGCCCACCCCCCAGAAGCATCACCCATCTCAGGTATTGGCACCATTACAGTGGGTGTTTCCGGCTATATGGACTCTGTTCTGAAACCATATGCTATCAGTGCTCCCAGCTACGTACGTGACACCACAGATTTTCTGAGGAAAATACAATCTTTGAACAATCTTCCTAACAATACTATACTAGCCACTATGGATGTGGAATCTCTATACACCAACATCCCACACAATGATGGTTTACAAGCCATAAGGAACACCATTTCAGATAAAACCACAGCGGACTTTGCTACCAAACTCTGCCACTTTGTCCTTACCCACAACCACTTCAAATTTGGTGATGACCTGTTCCTCCAGATCAGTGGCACAGCCATGGGCACCCGCATGGCCCCACAGTATGCCAACATCTTCATGGCAGATTTAGAACATCGTTTCCTAGACTCCTACCCACTCAAACCTCTCTTGTACCTACGATACATTGACGATATTTTTATTATCTGGACACATGGACAACAGACCCTGGAAACCTTCCACCAGACATTCAATGACTTTCACCCCACCATCAACCTAACAATGAACCAATCCATGCAAGAAATACATTTTTTTGGACACTACTATAAAAATACAGGATGGACGTATAGACACCACCTTATACAGAAAACCAACTGACCGACAAACATATCTACATGCTTCTAGCTACCATCCTAAACATACCAAACAATCCATCGTATACAGCCAGGCCCTACGTTACAACCGTATCTGTTCCAACTCTACAGACAGAGAATCTCACCTAAGAGATCTACAGCAAACCTTTTTAGAACTAAAATATCCACCTGATGAAGTTAAACAACAGATCAACAGAGCCAGACTGATACCTAGGGAGAACCTGCGGCAAGACAGACCCAAAAAAGAAAATAACAGAACACCACTAGCCATCACATACAGCTCCCAAGTTAAAACAGTACAACGCATCATCAGAGATCTACAGCCTCTCCTGGACAATGACAGCTCCCTTTCTCAAGCTCTGGGAGGAAGACCTTTCATTGCCTACAGACAGCCACCCAATCTTAAACAACTCCTCACCCACAATAATACAACCACCAGACTTAACATGGACACTGGTACCAGAGCCTGCAATAAACCCAGATGCCAACTTTGCTGCCACATACACCCGGACAACATCATTACTGGCCCCAACAACATCCAACATACCATCTCAGGACTATTTAATTGCTCATCTTCTAACATTGTGTATGCCATCAAATGCCAACGGTGCCCTTCAGCTCTCTATATTGGACAAACAGGCCAAACCCTACGCCAAAGGATAAATGGACATAAATCTGACATCAGGAACCATAAGACTGAAAAACCAGTAGGAGAACACTTCAATCTCCCAGGACATTCTATACAAGATCTCAAAGCAGCTGTTTTATTACAGAGAAATTTCAGGAACAGACTGGAAAGAGAAGTTGCTGAATTGGAAATCATTACCAAGCTTAAAACCATGGAAGCACCTGGGATGAATAGAGACATCGGATTCTTATCTCATTATGCATGATCAAGCTCTCTTTAGCACCTCAGCCCAGGACTAATTGCAGCCATCAGCAGCCATTAACAGCCATCTCCAGGTTTACCACTCCCATCAGCCCACCACCCATTCCCACCCACCCCCACCACCCTCTGTGACACTTCTGTTTCTAGTGTATCTGAAGAAGTGTGCATGCACACGAAAGCTCATACCAAAATATAAACTTAGTTGGTCTTTAAGGTGCTACTGAATGAATTTTTTTATGTTAATGAACAATTATTATATATATATAGTGATGGCAACTAACTTGGATAGCTTTAGAAGACATTCATGGAGAACAAGTCTACCCACAGCTACTAGCCATGAACCCCTTGGCTCCAGTATGACAGTATCTGAACACCTGCTGCTGGGAATCACAGGTTTGGAGAGTGCTGTTGAGTTCATAAACTGCATGAAGGCTTCATCTAGGCATCTGGCTGGCCACTGTGAGATCAGGATGCTGACCATGATGGGCTTTTGGTCTGATGCAGCAGCACTCTTATTTCCAGTTTTCTGGAGAAAGTAGGGAGAGTTAACATAGGAAATATCCTGAGGTCCATGTCACAACGATGAAGCCTCATCTCTGCCTGCCCTCCAGATCCAACATAAAAACCTTTCAGAGGTCCAAAGGAGCAGACAGTTCAGGGGTTTTGTAAGGACTTGTATGCACCACATCTGAAAAGCACCCGTTATCTTTGCAGTTCTGCTCTACAATGTCTCCATTCATATGAAACAGAATAAGAACCAGGTTAGCAGCCAACAGAGTTCTAATTGAAGGAAGGTAGCTGCTGCTGCTTCCAAAAGCATTCAGTTAGAAAAGGCTGTTTATGATCTTCTATCCACATGGTAGACAGGGGAATCAAGGATAACCCTGTGGATGGTTCAACTGGGCACAGTTGGCTTTCCATTTTTCAAAACAGCAGGCTGCTACTGCAGTCCATGATTTCCCCACAAAACTGACAATGATCTCTGCAAACCCATTGCCTTCATGCCCATTTTCAGGCTTTCTGGCAAGTATTCCCTGGTGCTGGGCACCTTTTAATGATCTGTTTTAATGTATCGATGTTGTTCTTGTGGTAATGAAACCTCTGGCATGGATTGGCTGGGGTGGTTGCACGGAATGTTCAGTGGCACAGGGAACAAAGCAAACTCTCCAGTCCAGATTCTCTGAGAGAAGGGGTGGTTGTCAGTTTGACTGGGATTAAAACCTCACACAGGAACAGAATGGGGTCTGGGAAGCAATTGTAGGGTTAAAGGTAAAGGTAAAGGGACCCCTGACCATTAGGTCACGACCGACTCTGGGGTTGCGCACTCATCTCGCATTATTGGCCGAGGGAGCCGGCGTATAGCTTCCAGGTCATGTGGCCAGCATGAGAAAGCTGCTTCTGGCAAACCAGAGCAGCACATGGAAACGCCGTTTACCTTCCCGCTGTAGCGGTTCCTATTTATCTACTTGCACTTTGACGTGCTTTTGAACTGCTAGGTTGGCAGGAGCTGGGACCAAGCAACGGGAGCTCACCCCATCACAGGGATTCGAACCGCCGACCTTCTGATCAGCAAGCCCTAGGCTCAGTGGTTTAACCCACAGCACCACCTGGGTCCCTTTGGAATTGTAGGGTTAGGGAAGCTAAATCCTAGCCCAAAGGCAAGGAGGGTGAAGAAAGGGTGCACAGCAGGCAATGAAACCAGGAGAAACCAGCACATCTTGTGGGGTCCGTTTGTCCCCCATGAAAGTTGTGGATCTGATAGTGGGGAGATTTTCAGTGGCTTTGAGGGAGCTGACCAAGTGCCATGAATTTTCAGCATTGGGGGGGGGGGGGCAAGCCATTATCTAAGATTACAGAGGGCACTTCACTTCCCTCAATCATGAACACTCTGCTTCTTCTTCAGGCAAACAGCTGTAATCTGGGCAGCCTGAAGGGTTTCCCACTGACAAAAATGCTCTATACATGATACCACCAGGAGTATTCAGGGAAAATGGCTGTCTCCATTGGCAGGTCTAGGGTTTTGTTTAATGCAATCTTGGCTAACCAGGCACTGGCTTGGCTGGCTGGGGCTGATGGGAATTGTAGTCCAAACCCTCTGGAGGTTAATGAATGTTGATCAGTTCTGTCAGTTGTGACTTCTACTGCAGCACAGTGACTGAGAAATCTAAAATGGGCTATGAAGGCCCGCAAAACCTGTGGGGCTTGTTACATTCACATATTGATTTGAACTAACCTGCTCATTTTTTAAGCTGCAGGCTTCCGTGTGTGTGTGTTTTTTTTTTGGGGGGGGGGGGAAGTGTCACAGCCCAGCCTGTAACAACATCAGAATATGAGGCATACAAATTAAATGTCTCAGTGAATGCCCCAAATTCTGTGACTGTCAACATTCATGCAGGAATGTTGTTAATCCCAGATGAATTTTGTTAATCCCAGATGAACCACGCTGGTTGTTTTTTAGCATCAGGCTATACTGATCTTCTTCTTCTTCTTCGGCATTTAAAGGAATTATTTTTCAACCTCAAGATAGAACACATCTGAATATATAAACATAAGACCGAATCCCCTTCAGAGGTGGTCAGTTCCAGCTCATTAAGAATTTTGCCAAACTCTTGAAATCAAATGGGGCCATCTGGGCTACTTGCTTTTCTGCTTGGCTACTATGGGATTTGGAGGAATAAAGTAGTTGGCTGACCAGCAAGAATACGTTGCAGGGGGTGGGGGAGAGAGAATGAATGAAAAGAGAGACCTTTTCTCATAAACTGGAAACTTTGCTCCAAAGGTTTCGTCATGCACGGTCTTGCATGAACATAAAGAAGGAGCTGATAAGATGCTTAACAATAAGCCAATCAAGCCAATGGCCTATCTAGTTTAGCATCCTGTTATCGCAGTGGCTAACCAGATGGATGTGGGTGGCTCTGTGGTCTAAACCACAGAGCCTAGGGCTTGCTGATCGGAAGGACGGCAGTTCGAATCCCAGCGACAGGGTGAGCTCCCATTGCTCAGTCCCAGCTCCTGTCAACCTAGCAGTTCGAAAGCACGTCAAAGTGCAAGTAGATAAATAGGAACCGCTACAACAGCGGGAAGGTAAACGGCATTTCCATGGGATGCCAGAAGTGGCATAGTCATGCTGGCCACATGACCCGGAAAAACTGTCTGCGGACAAACATCGGCTCCCTCCCAGTAAAGCGAGATGAGCGCCGCAACCCCAGAGTCGTTCATGACTGGACTTAACTGCCAGGGGTCCTTTACCTTTAACCAGTTGTCTTAAGAAGCAAACAGCTCGTTATTTAATATACAGTGGTACCTCGGTTTATGAACACAATTGGTTCCGGAAGTCTGTTCATAAACTGAAGCGTTCATAAACTGAAGCGAACTTTTCCATTGAAAGTAATGGAAAGTGGATTAATCCGTTCCAGACGGGTCCGCGGAGTACTTAAACTGAAGCGTTCATAAACTGAAGCATGTGTGTAATTGGTTCCAGAAGTCTGTTCATAAACTGAAGCGTTCATAAACTGAAGCGAACTTTCCCATTGAAAGTAATGGAAAATGAATTAATCCGTTCCAGATGGGTCCACGGTGTTCATAAACCGAAAATTCATAAACCGAGGTGTTCATAAACCGAGGTTCCACTGTATAGCTATACTACTTTTATCGACAGTGAGAAGGAGAGACCCTTGAGGGGTGATGATGATGATTTTGCCTCACATGCCTCTTGACCAGGCTTCCTCAACCTTGGCCCTCCAGATGTTTTGAGACTACAATTCCCATCATCCCTGACCACTGGTCCTGCTAGCTAGGGATCATGGGAGTTGTAGGCCAAAAACATCTGGAGGGCCAAGGTTGAGGAAGCCTGCTCTTGACAGATATTTCATTTAGGGGAAGGCCTTTAGCTCAATGGTAGAGCACATGGCTTTGCATGTAAAAGGTCCTAGATTCAATTGCTGGTGTCTCCAGGTAGGTCTGGAAAGCAGCTGCCAGTCAGTGTGGACAATACTGAGCTAGATTGTCTGACTCAGTATAAGGAAGGCCTCAGTTATGTTGGGTGCAAAGGGTTGTGAGCTGGTGGGGGTGGGGCTGTTTTTGGTTCTGCTTCAGGCATCAAAATATCTTGGCGCAGCCCTGTGAGTGGGCATAGCAGAGGGGATGAAGCTTCTATTCTACCACCTGCATCTCTCCTAAAAGAACCACAGCTATTGTTTGCCTGCAGTCAGGATTGTTTACCACTTAACATTTACTTTCCTATCTTCTTGTTTAAGCCACCCACTGGCTCTGCCTCTCACTTAACCCTTCCTGTGCGAAAGTACAGTACTGAGTTAAGTAGATTTCATGGTTGGTGAAGGCTGGCACGGATCCGTCAGCTCCCAAGGCATCTGGATTTGTGTAAGCTGGAAATACATTTGCATTTTTGCTTGGCTGGCTGCACATCGGGAGACAGCACAAGATGCTCCAAACACAACAAGTAGCAAGAACAACAACAACAAAACCAGTGTTTTCAAATGCCTCTCATGTTGTCAGACAACACAGGAATGATATTTGCATAATTATCTCCACATATAATGAATTAACATCCATTCCGGAAACCAAAGCTTTGCATTCTTTCTTTCCTTTTTTTTATAAACATATTAATTTTCCTTCTTGGCTGCTATTTCTAACTTGCCAGAACCGGAAAGTGAGATAATAAAATGCCCCTTTAAGTGCAGAACAAAGATCTCGAATGAAGTAAGAGAGGAATATAAAACAGGGATGTGTGCGCCTTGCATCCGGCTTGGGAGTCTGCAGGTTAGAGGATTCACAGGTGTCTAGCGCTGCAATCCTAACCCCCCTTACCCCACTGAATTCAATAGGACTTGCTTCTGAGAAGATGTGGTTAGGATTGCCCTGTAAGGTGGCAAAGGACCAAGGAGTCAGAGAGCTAGAAAACTTATCGTTTTGTACCCTTTATCCTTTGTAACCTAGGGTAGGGCATTATCTTCCTAAAAGCATCCGGGTAGCTTAGGGGACCATTAGGTCCAGTCGTGGACAACTCTGCTGGGGTTGCGGTGCTCATCTTGCTTTACTGGCGGAGGGAGCCATCGTACAGCTTCCGGGTCATGTGGTTAGCATGACTAAGCTGCTTCTGGCGAACCAGAGCAGCACACAGAAACGCTGTTTACCTTCCCGCCGGAGAAGGTATTTATCTACTATTTATCTACTTGTACTTTGATGTGCTTTCGAACTGCTGTGTTGGCAGGAGCTGGGACTGAGCAACAGGAGCTCACCCTGTCACGGGGATTCGAACCGCCAATCTTCTGATCGGCAAGCCCTAGGCTCTGTGGTTTAACCCACAGCTCCACCCGCATCCCCTTTCACTCCCCTTAAGGAGTCTCAAAGCGGCTAACAATCTCCTTTCCCTTCCCTTCTGTGAGGTGAGTGAGGCTGAGAGACTTCAGAGAAGTGTGACTAGCTCAAGGTTACCCAGCAGCTGCACGTGGAAGAGCGGGGAAGCAAACCCGGTTCACCGGATTACAAGTCCCCTGCTCTTAACAACTACACCATGCTGGGTGTACACACGTTGTGGGTGGTACTTACACACAATTTTCATCACCCGCTTTCCTTCAAAGTGAATGGGGTGGAAAGAGATCAGACAAATGTGCACCCCCACATCCCACATAGCACATGTCCGACCCTTTGGCTCTCTCCCCTCAATTGGTGCACATTTCCCCTCACCCTCCTTCCTTCCTCGTTCCTGAAGCAAAGCTATTCCTGGGACTTTGGGGGATAAATAAGCTACAGTTATTTCCTCTAAACTCAGCTCGCTGGATCCATCTCTCCATTCTGAGATTAAAATATCACTGTAGCATGAGGTGATAAATTGAGGTCTTAAGTGTGTGTCCTTCCCTTCATCAGATACAGCCAAGGCTGAAACTCCAGCCGTGAGCCTCTGTCTGAAATCTCGGCTGGCTCCAGGGCTCAAGGAGAGAGGAGAGGTTCTTTCCTCTGATACCTGTTTATACACCTTATTGCTCAGACTCATCAGACAACAGATCGCTGTCTGAGCCCCAGTCCCAGTTGGCATTGGGTCAGTCTGAAGTTTAAAATGGGGCCTGGGGGTAGCAAAAACTTTCCTATGAAAATCAATCCACCAGATTTTACTAAACCAACTTGTTAAAATTGTAGAGAAAAACATTTTTATTTTATTTTTCAGGGGAAGGGTACATTTATTGGCCTTGGTTCAATCCCAGGTGTCTCTTAAAAGGGGCTGGTCATAAGTAGGATAAGTAGGAAATGAACTAAAAGTTAAACTGTTGTGCTGTCACAATGCCATTACAGTGGTACGTCTGGTTAAGAACTTAATTCATTCCGGAGGTCCGTTCTTAACCTGAAACAGTTCTGTATTCTCCAGGTGTTCCTATCTGCCTTATCAAGCCCCACTGCCAGGGAGGAGAAATGGCAGGTCTTGGCTGGCTGCAGGGTTGCCTCCCAGCCAGTCTCAACCAGCAAGCCCTGCTGACAAGAGCCCTGATCCTGCACCCCCACAGGAGGGAAACAAGATAAGCAATTGGGCAGTCACTGGCGGTCTGTGACACAGCCCTGTAAAATAAACCATCCCTTATATTGCAGGGGCGGGACAGTGGCTGCCTCATTTTGGATCCCAGCAATTGGTTGGGGAGAAAAAAAAATCTTTGCATATTAGAAGTGCTATTGAAATTATATGTTTTGATGCCAGTGCTGATTTATTGCTTTTCCTGTGGATTTATTTTTTATTTTGTTTTTCAGTACGCTTTGCAAAATGTTAATTTATCTGCCAACCGGGTTATGGGTTTGTAAATGGCAGTTCAGTGAAATTAGGTAAATGTCCCTCTTTTTTTGGAGAGGAGGGGGGGAAGCAATTAAAATCACTTTGGCTTTGCCTGTTTGCCTGTTCTCTGGTATCCAATGGCAGTGGAGTCAGACTAAGACCCTGTTCTTCAACAGTGGGGAGAAAATATATGTGGTCGTTCTTCTCGTATGGACAAAAATAGCACAGTATAAAACACAAAGCCTAGGAAAAGGTCAAAACGGATGTTTACCAGGGTCTACTTCACATTGCCTCCTACAGTCTGGTTCATTTTTATTTATTTATATTCAATTTCCATCCCAAAGAAACCCAGGTGTTACAACAATCAAAACATATTAAAAACAATTCCAATAGTATTTGATTCCAATATAGTAATGGTCTGTATGTTTTAATAGATCTCTCTCTCCCTCTCTCTCTCCCTCTCTCCACACACACACACACTATTAATGCTTGTCCCTTTTAAAATAAATGCTCCCCCTGGATGGTTTTAGTTTTTTCTGTTTTAGCTGTAAGACGCCAGCCATGCTCCCTGGTCTCTAGGTGCAGCCTCTCCCCGCCACCCCACATGAAGGTCTGGCCCCTGCTTCCTTTTCACTTTTTTGGAAAACCTCCTGCAAAAGGGCACTTTTTTCCTGTTGGAGAACAGCCTTTATCAAAGGTGTCATGGGCTTTGAAGACACTCGAATTCAGGACACAAGGGAGAAACGTGCTAAGAGGAAGGCACGCTTAGCAAATCCACACCGGGATCAACTCCCACCCGGAAACCAATGTCCCCAATGTGGAAGGACGTGTGGATCCAGAATTGGCCTCCACAATCACTTATGGACTCATGGTTAAAACTGTGTTTATGGAAGATAATCTTAATCTTACAAATTTTGTTGTTCCCGCAAGGGGACAATGACAATAAAGATTTATTCTATTCTTATTCTATTCAATTCGGCTACGAGTGATCACCAAAGAAGAACTGGTGAACACCTAGTGGCTATCACCTTCTTGTCCTGTTTGTGAATTTTCAAAGATCACTGTTGGAAAAAGAATAGCAAACTAGATGGAATTTAGTGTGACCCAGACTTGCAGATCTTCAGTTCTTGATTCACGTTGCCTAGCTTGCCACATGAACTATTCTCACCTAGTTCACTGATAATGCAACAAAGAACACATCTCAATTCTGGCTTGATGCTAAGCTTGCCTTTGAGAACTGCACCCTCCCAAACAATTTCTCTGCAACCTAGAAATGTGTCAACTAACAGATTTTTCAGAAACCCAATCCAAGGTTCCTGAGCTGTGCATTTATTTATTTTTTGAAACCTTGGATGTTCCATTTTGTGAAAAGGGGAATAAAATGGAACCAGGCCATTCATTATTATTATTTAATTCTCTGTTACCTAAATATTTGTAGATATGGTACAAATACCTTATTCAATTTAAATCACCCATCTTATTCAATTTAAATATAGATAGAATTGTTCAGAGTTAATGGTGATACTTATTGTTACAGTTGCCTTAGTAACAGAATTTCCTCACGCTGCTATCTCTGCCTTTAGATAATGTCAACTCCTTACATCTGCATTTAGGTTAATATGCAAAATATCAAACCGTAAAGGCTGATGTGTGGATCCACAGAAGGGAGCTGCTAGCTCTGGTGTTTAAGAGTACAGTACTTATTACTTCCAGCAGGTTTATCAGCAAATATGACAGGAGACATGGATATCTTGCAGGTAGGGTGGTAGCATCACTGTTATAAGAATCTGAACCATGGGTGACCACTAACAGTGACTCCCCTGAAAACCACAGTGATTGGGTAGGGATATAAGGGGTCAGATGATCCCCGAGGTATTTTGAACCCAAGTTGTTAAGTACTGTAGCCTATAAATTAATACGGGAACCTTGCACATGAGCCTTTAGTGTCAACAGCCCAGTCCTGTAGAATACCCTGCCGCTAGAGATACAGCAGGCACAATCTGCGCCGAAAACCTTTCTATTCTGACAGGCTTATGCACCCCCCACAATAGTCTATGAGGTTTGTTTTTAATTTATTTTTTTGCTTTTAACTTTTTCCTGATTTTATTGTTTGGCTTCATGCATTCGTATTGTAAACCACTGTGATATATATTTTATGGGACAGTGGTATATACATATTTTTTTTAATAAATAAAATGTTAAATAAACATTGAATAGATAAAAAGAATCTTGAATTAATGCAATATGTAATGATGGCCACCAACTTGGATGGCTTTAAAAGGGGATTAAACAATTTCATGGTGGCTATGACTCATGATGAGTACAGCTGTGGTGCCTTTGAATACTAGTTGCTGAGGATCAGAAGAAGGAGAGAGGGTGATTGTGGGTTGCGACGAATGTCCCCCCTCTCTATTACTAAAATGCGACACAGGACTCCAGAGGTGAAGCCACACACACTCTTCTCCCGCCCCCTCCAAATAAACCCCTTTATTCTTGTGGGTTTGTAAGTAAAGAGGCTCTTCTTCCAGCTCACGTGGCCTGGTATCAAAGAAAAACTCTAGGCTGATTGATAGAATAACCTCCTGCCACCAGTAAAGGGTCTCTCTCTCGGCTTGATTCCCCTTACTGCAAAGGTTTGCCCTTTTCACGCTGGCAACTTGTTGACACCCCGGGTTATCTTTCTAAGCCTCCTCAGTGTTACTCTAAGACACAAACTTTCGCCTCGTCTCCTGAGCTAAGTTTTGTCCTCTAATGAGTTACCACTTCTGTGAGTCCCGATCAGGGCCGTCTTAAGCACCTTTGGTGCCCTGGCGCCGTGGTGCGACGGATCCCTCCGCCGCCCCCGTTTTTCAGCGCGATGGGCGGCCAGCTGGCTGGCTGGGCTCAGCGCGCAGCGCGGTCGCCAAGGGTGCTGCTGCGCGGCGGAGCGGGCGGGGGGTGGGCAGGTGCGGGCCGGCGCCGGCGCCGTGGTGCCCTGCGCCACCCAGCCTGGCCGTAGAGCCGGCCCTGGTCCCGATACCTTGCTGGAAAAATAATGACGATACTTCTTGGCACAAAAGAGAAGGATTTTATTAACCTTATAACATAGTTGTTTATTTAACGTTTCATGTATTTATAAGATATGTTTTGGTTGTAGATAATCGCTGTCAAACATTTAACATCGAGCCTTCCTGAACCTCATCTAGATCCCCACTATCCTGGCCTCTCAACTTTCTTCTCCACACCTACACACTCCCTCTCCCTCTCCTCAACTGACAAAATAATAATAATAATAATAATAATAATAATAATAATAATAATAATAATTTATTATTTATACCCCACCCATCTGGCCGGGTTCCCCCAGCCACTCTGGGCGGCTTCCAAAAAAACAGAAATTCTAAAATACAGAAATCCATCAAACATTAAAAGCTTCCCTAAACAGGGCTGCCTTGAGATGCCTTCTAAAGGTCTGGTAATTGTTCTCTTTGACCTCTAGTGGGAGGGCATTCCACAGGGTGGGTGCCACTACCGAGAAGGCCCTCTGCCTGGTTCCCTGTAACTTGGCTTAGAGTGAGGGAACTGCCAGAAGGCCTTCAGCACTGGACCTCAGTGTCCGGGCAGAACAATGGGGGTGGAGACGCTCCTTCAGGTATACCGGACCGAGGCCGTTTAGGGCTTTAAAGGTCAACACCAACACTTTGAAAACCGCTGCTCCCTCCTTTTAAACTGGGAACAGTCCCGCCCCTACCAGAATGTTATGTCAGTCAGGCTGGAGGTGGATTAACTCTTTTCCAGCCAGGTAGGAATAAATATTTCAAAACTGTGTCAATCCGTTACATAGGTGTTTCGAAGAGGCATCTAGTTGGCCACTGGGGAGAGAATGCTAGACCAGAGAGGCCTTGGGTCTGACCCAGTAGGGCTCGTCTTATGTTCTTACTCAAAATAACTATGGATTTTGGGGGGGGGCAGCAGTGGAATGAGCTTCCTGAAAGCTGTATTAAACTGATTAATGGGGCACCAGCTATTACCAAACTCTAAAACGTTTAGCAGTTCCATATAGCGTTCTTTGGGATGCAATTTACGTGACGAATGCTGTTGAAAATATCATCATATTGTGCTTCATTGAATTTTGTTAATGACTTGGGCTTGTAATTATTTTGTAGTTTGCAATTTGCCTTTCTGAGCTCTCACTCAGTCACTTTATTAGGGTATGATTTATATGAGAAACTTCATTAAGAGTGTTAATCACGGTGTCTAGATTGGAAATTAAAACATGCTCATCAAGATTACAAATGGAGGAATTTCCATTTTCCTTCTACATAAAGGCACAAATTAACATGATACTTAATTCCATAGCTTAACTTCTAGTAAACAACAGGCACGTGCCCCTTTTGTCTACCGTTAGCTGAGCTGAGAGACTGCGGCAGGGCGGGGAGGGGCTTCAAACGGGAGCTGAATGCTCCTCAGCTGCAGAGGGAATAATTCTGCTCAGTTTAGAGGCCAAAACACAGAAAAGTGGGAAATTTTCAACTTCCTTCTTATGCTGTATGAAGCGGGGAAAGAGACAGTGGCTTAGATGCTTTTGTGGGCATCTTTTTCTCTTTCTGCCTGTCTAGGGCACCGAAAGAAGCAACCAGAGGGAGAAAGTGTATAGGGAGACGTTTGAAGAAAGTGAATAGAGAGAGAAGTTTTTCTCCATCTGTCATAATACTGGAATTCGGGACATCCAACGATGTCCAATGAATGTTGGAACACTCAGGGAAAGCAAAGGAAAGCTATTCTTCACCCAGTTAAACAATGGAATTCATTTCCCCAAGAGATAGCAATGGTTTTAGAGGGAGATTAGACAAAGTCACACCTTTCCATGGCTGTGCTCTACCTTCACGGCCAAAGGCAGCATGTCTCTAAACGCCACTTGCTGGGAATCACAACTGGAGAGAGGGTTGCTGCACTCAAGTCCTCCTCTCCTGCTTCCCATGGGGCATACCTGCCAAGTTGCTGTCGGAGAAATAAGGGACCGGGCCAAAAGTAGCAGACCGGAAGTAGCGCTGCTGCCATTTTGGAACTGGGTGGAGCATGCTCAGAAGTGACTTTTGATGCTGCTTTGCCCAGTTCCAAAATGGCCGCCATGCCAGAAGTCGCACTGCAGCCATTTTGGAACTGGGCAGAGCAGCATCAAAAGTCGCTTCTGAGCATGCTCCGCCCAGTTCCAAAATGGCCACCGCGCCAGAATAAACCGGGAAATAACAAAAAAATCCGTTTTTTCAGCTAGGAACAGCTGGGAAAACGGGGATTTCCCGGCGAATACGGGAGACTTGGCAGCTATGCCATGGGGGCATGTGGTTGGTCCCTGTAGAACAGAAGGCTGGACTAGATGGGCCTTGATCCACCATGACTCTTCTTCTGTTCTTATAGGGGATGGGTGCCCCTAAAGCACACACTGAAAATGCCAAAACATGCACACGGGCCCCCAAAGCCTGGCATCCCTTGCTGCAGTTCTTTGTTTTCCTTAAGGTTAAAAGCTGCAGAGGGGGCTAACTGTTATGTATTCAGTGGTCTCTTGTTTGCCTGAGCTTGAGTCTGGACTAAGGATTCTGAGCCCCTGTGTTCTGATTCGATACATTATATCCAATCACAGAACAGTTCAGGATTTGGGCCTCTGCCATTGGCCCTTAAACTCTGAGTTATGATTTGCAGCTTGGAAGTTTAGACAGCCAATCGTGTTGGGAGTGGGAGTGGCCCAGGCCTTCAGAAATGTATATAAGCAGTTGCTTTGCCCCTGTTGTCCAGTTCTGTTAATTCAATAAAGGTTCTTATTGTTATCACTGTGTCTTGCCTCGTGGGAACCCACCTACATTTCACTAACTGAGTTCAAGAAATGAGGCTGGGTGAGGAGGCTAGGGGTGGGGTAATACTTTTTCCCCCAAGCCATTTTCCTGCTTTCAGTTTTTCTCCTTTTTTCTCCAAGCTGTGGATTGCTTTGCAGGAGCAAATATCTAGGGGACAATATGGTGTCTGCATGAGCTTCTCCACATGCCTGCTTATCCCGTGCCTAGGAAGCACTGATCCTAGCAGTTTCCCACTTGTCCTGCACTTCCTAGGCATGGATCCGAGCACAGGGATTTGCACCTGTGTTTCCCACACCCGAAGCCATTCCTCTGCCCACTGCACCACCAACGTTATAAGCTTTATCCTTGCTCTTGCATCCTGTAGGAAATATGTCAGGGGCTCACAGAACCTCTTTTGACATAAAGCCACAGTCATTTGCCCTGAACACAGCTCACTGGCTCCATCTCTCCATACTGTGATTAAAATCTTACAGTAGCATGAGGTGATAAATTAAGGTCTTAAATGTGTGTCATCCCTTCATCAGGTACAACCAAGTGTGAAGGCTCCTTGCAGCATGTATATGCGTCAGAGGATTCTCTTCAGCCTTCAGAGATCAATAGGGGCGAGGGAGCAGACCCTCCCAGAACTCCTCTGCAACTATTTTATTGCCCCTCACCGTGGCTTTGGTTGCCTGGTGTCCTAGCTCCCGGGAATTCCAGTTTCCTATGTTCAAGGAATACATTTTGGAACGGAGCATCGTGTCATGGGAGCCCCTTCTTGCAGCCTGAAGTGGTTCAGTCCAGGCACAGGCTGACAGTGGTTAGCGATAAATTCTGAAGTACAGGAACTCACCATGACAGCTCCTATAGCTATGTCCCAATGAGGCAGCTCTTTTGATCTGTCATATGTTATGTATGATCTATCATATAAAGGTAAAGGGACCCCTGACCATTAGGTCCAGTCGTGACCGACTCTGGGGTTGCGCGCTCATCTCGCATTATTGGCCGAGGGAGCCGGCGTATAGCTTCCAGGTCATGTGGCCAGCATGACAAATCCACTTCTGGCAAACCAGAGCAGCACATGGAAACGCCGTTTACCTTCCCGCTGTAGCGGTTCCTATTTATCTACTTGCATTTTGACGTGCTTTCGAACTGCTAGGTTGGCAGAAGCTGGGACCAAGCAACGGGAGCTCACCCCGTCACAGGGATTCGAACCGCCGACCTTCTGATCAGCAAGCCCTAGGCTCAGTGGTTTAACCACAGCGCCACCTGGGTCCCTATGATCTATCATATACACACACACAAAAAAACACTGGGGGTGAGGCATAAAATATGGGGTCCTGTTACTCATATAAAAGTGCTGTGGGTGATAACACAAAATGGCCATAGCTGTCAACCCTCCCTTTTTTTGCAGGACACTCCCTTATCCCAAGCCACAGCTGTCAACCTTCCCCTTTTCTTTGCTGGAATTTCCCTTATTCTAGCGCCGTTTCCCGCTGCTGTCCTGGATTGTTAGATATACTGTAGACCAGGCATAGGCAACCTTGGCTCTCCAGATGTTTTGGAACTACAACTCCCATGATCCCTAGCTAACAGGGCCGGTGGTCAGGGATCATGGGAGTTGTAGTTCCAAACCATCTGGAGAGCCAAAGGTTGCCTATGCCTGCCGTAGACTGTCCCCGGGACAGGTGAGGTTGCTGATCCCTTATTTTCAAATCCGAAAGTTGACAGCTATGTAAAATGGCTGCTATGGGCACCAAATGAAAAAGAGAAAAAAAAGAAAAAGAATTTTTTTTAAGAGGTGGCAGAATGATGTGTGGGGTACAAGGCACCACTTAATGTACTATTCTTGTTTCAATGACATGTATCAGAATACACCTGCAAAAACAAAACAAAACAGGGACCCATATTCTAACCACCACATATACGGGTCATCTGGAAGATCCCTTAGACTTGCTCTGATTTCAGTAGGCAACAAATATGAATTCTCATCATACACTAAATGTCTCAGATGGGGAGAGAACCCTTAAATTTTGGGGTAAAAATTCACAGACAATGTGCAAATTTGAAATTGTGTATGTGAAGTTTGAGTGGCAAAGCTGGCAACTTCAGAACATTTGCAAATATTTGTTCTGGCTTTAGGCTGATATCAACACAAAGCCGTCATTGTGTGGGAAATGTTGTTCTGTGCCAAGTTCACAGAGTGGCAAAGACTACTTTAGAAATTTCAATGCCTTAAACAGAGAGCTGAATAATGTTTTAATGCAATTAAATAAAAGCCATAAATTAGCACAGACAAAGGGCTTCTCTCAGATGCAGAAAGATTTGAATTAATCTTTCTTTATCCAGAATTACCTTTCATTTAAAATATTGATTTCTTTGATATTTTTTTTCATACCAAAAGAAAATAATGAACTCTTGATGGAATAACCTTAATTGCATCTTGAGCTCCTAAAGAGATAGTGCTGTTCTAAATGCTGGGATATAAATGGCTGCTTAAGGTAATAAATGCATATAATGAATGAAAATTAACAATTTTATGTCCTGAAATTGATAGCCTCAAATAATATACTAAAATTTATTGATTCTGTGGAACTTACTGTAATTCCCTCTCTACAAACCCTGCTTCAACCTGCTTCACATATGGAAAGTCTAATTAAATTGTTCAAGGATCACATATTTCTTCCAGACTGTCATTACTTTCAATCACATACCAGCAAATTCAGGTCACATAGTTACAGCGGATTGGGAGATTGTGTGCAACAAGCCCACTCCCCCAAAATAATGTACTGTACTTTTTGCAGTAAGAAAAGTGGTGGAGAAATGCCCTGGAAAGTATGGGATAACATGCCCGATGCAACTCCGTCTAACTACCCTATCAAACAAATCAGGATGAATGCTCAACAAACAGGTTGCCTGGAAGCGCCCATTGTCATCATTCTCTGTAGTTTGGGACACCTGATCACCTTAGACAGGAAAGGCAGGATCCACCTGGGAGAACCATGGCTACCCAGTATTTAAAATGAGCCTAGCTAGGGTAGCAATATTTCAAGAGGGCAAAATCAGAGCACGAACCAGAACCCAGGATGACCGTGCTAGAGCCAGAGCCTGAACCCGAGCTGCCCCAAAGACCAGAAATAAAAAAAACCCAAACCCAGACAATTGCTTTAACTTGTAAAAATCCCCCTGGATTTGTAGGTCCTCAAAAGAGGATATGTAATAATGTAGCTTTGTGTGAGCAAGGAGACTTTACCAATTTTCAGGGGAAGGCATTGTCTGCATGGACAGAGCCTCCACTTCCCAAGGACAACAGCAGCACCTTTACTTTTCTGTAAAATTTTGAATGGCAGCTGCTGCACCCTCCCTAACCCCATGGTGCCGAGGAGCAGCTATTTTTCACTGCCTTCGCGGCAAACGTTTAAGTATCTGAAAACTATTATCATTGCATTCCTGGAATCTTCTTTTCTGTATGCTAAACATATAGCCTGATTCAAAAGTTGACATTAAAGCACAACAGGGAGCCACAAAGATGGGCCTCAGTGTTACTCAGTGATTCAGCAAATAGAATAGGTTACTATAATACACAGACACATGCTTGCTGATTCCCTTTAGACCACCACCTCAGTCCTTCACTGGCACTAGCTCTTTCTCTTGCTTCTGCAAGACAATCAGTGTTGAAAGGGGAGGAAGGAAGCCCATTTCTCCCACTGCATGGGAGAGTTTGCACCTCTCTGCCTGTCCTGTCTCTCTAGTGTAAAATGTAGAACAGGGTTTCCCAAAGCTGGGTCTCCAGCTGTTTTTGGACTACACCTCCCATCATCCCTAGCTAGCAGGGATCATGGAAATTGTAGCCCCAAATCAGCTGGAGACTCAGGTTTGGGAAAGCCTAGTGCAGAAGGTAGTACAGAGAGTGTTAGTTTAGCAATGGGCTGCATTGATTCCCCAGCACAACTTGGTGCTCCCCAGCTGTTTTGGCCTGCGGTTCCCATCAGCTGCTGCCAGCCTGCCCAGTGGTTAGGTATGATGGGTTCTGTAAGAGGGCCACTGCCAGTGAAGGCTGGTCCATTAGGGCAGGGCAGTGCCCCAACAAACTGTTTAGATTCCTCCAAGCCAACCTGCTTTCTTACTTATATCCAGTCCAGGGGGTGTCACTGACTGGCAGAATTCTCCTCCTCTTTGGTTTTAGTGTTACGGCATACACACCAACCCATTAGTAGCACAAATACAGCCGTCACCTTGCCCAACCTGAAATAATTTATGGTTGTTGTGAACATGCTGCTTTGAGACCCTGCTCTCCATAAGGCTGGGTGTGGTTACTCAATATGCTTTTGAAAACCCGCCCCTTGATAAGGGTATTCACTCCTTTTTCTTCCTGCACATGCCACAGGTGAATTAAGGAATTGGTGATTGCAGGGCCGGATTTAGGTTTGATGAGGCCCTAAGCTACTGAAGGTAATGGGGCCCTTTATATGTCCAGCTGTCCTTTGTCAACAACAAATTGTCGCTGTTTTTTGTTTTGAATATTTGCTATATGGTAACTTATGAACCTAATAGGTATCTAAAGCCATTTGCACATAACAAATAGGAGCCCACACAACACAAAACACTGTTGCTATATGTAGGTTTTATTTTATTTGTTTTTTTATCTTATATTTTGGAAATGTACATTCAGTTTCTTTTCCTTTAAATTTTTTTGGTGCCCCCAAGAGAGCGGGGCCCTAAGCTATAGTTTGTTTAGCTTATACGTAAATCTGGCGCTTAGTGATTGCAATATTGGTATATGTTCACGCACAATGTCATCGGGCAGGTGTACATACATGCTCCCCACTGCCAGAACAGCCACCATCCAGCGTGCACAGATGTGTGTGTGTGTGTGTGTGTGTGTGTGTGTGCAGAATCAACCTAGAATGTGTCACTGCCCAGCCCCAGCCCCCAGAATGAAACCAGTTTCTCAATAAGTGATTTTCAGGGGCATTCCCCCCGCCCCCATAGAGCTAGATGGTGTGTGGACTACACAGGATAAAAACAAACAAACAAACAAACAAACAAACCAAGAACTTGGTCCCCAAAGATTCTAGAATAGATACGTACAGTATATGCAGCCTCTGCCTCAAGAAACATTTGTTCTTTTACCAGGAAGCACCTTGAAACTTGGTGTACATGCATGAGGACGTGAGCTGTTTTAATATACTGGCGGGGAAACTGTTTGGTTTGCCTTAGAAAAACCTTGTCTGAAAACATTTGCATTCTTCCCCTTTCTTGCTAAAGATTTCTTTTTTTTTTTAAGGCTACAGTTGTGCACCCCCCATTTTTATTCCTTTAACTGTTTGGAATATTAACTCTTCTTCAGCTCAATAGTGGAGATTGATTCAAACAAAAGCAAACACTTTCCAGGGCTAATGCATTATGCAGTCAGAGTAGCAAGAGATTACAAGTCTAACCAGGTTTAGTATTCACTCATTACTGCAGAGGTCAAACATGCATACCTGTATCTAGTTCCATTAATGTCTGTTATTTTGCCTCTCTTAGAATTCTTAGAGCATTGAGGAGGTTTCCGCCCCCTTTTCATTTCTTCTCAGAGTTGCCCTTGTAAAGGAGGCTTGCAATCAGCAAGTGTTTTCAAACAATTAATGCCTACAGTGTGCTGTTGAAAGTTACTTTGAAATCCAAGACAAGCGAAGCAACTTGGCAACTCAAAGAACAGTCTGGGAAGTGATGTGTTCTCAACGCTTTGGATGGGTTGATAGGCAGGATTAGCCATGTTGAAGGCAGCAATGCTTCTGTCTGCCAGTTGCTGGAAACCACAGGAAAGGAGACAGCTCTTGTGCTCAAATCCTGCTTACTGGTCTCCAAACAGGCAACTGTTTCGGGCCCTGTGACAGAGGCACCAGGTTGCCCCCCAAGGCTGAGAGGACCCAAGTGACAATGCACACTGTCTGGAGGAGGCTGAGCGCTCTGGAGAGCCAGTCAATGAAGCTGTGATGCACGCGATGTGCACTGGGCCCCTTCAAAATTGAGGGCCCCTGGGTCCCTGCCAACAAATATTGAGGGGGCCAAGGGGTCTTCGGCTGAAAAAAAGCTTCCATATCATTGCTCTGTTCGAAGGGCTGCCCAGTCCAAACCCAGTTTGCATGTAAAGAACCACCAGGAGGGAGAACAGCAGGTGCCTTGAAGTCATCTATCATCACCAGTTAGCACCAGGACAGCAGGCAGGGCAGGTATGCAGTACACCTGGTCACCGTTCTCCTCCACTATGAAGAGGCACTCTGCATTTCTGTTTAAATTCTAATTATTTTATAAAACTGCATCTATTCATATAAATTTATGGAAATCTGTGCCCTACTTTTTTTAGCTTTCGCTTTTGGTGATTCTTTCTTTGACAATGTGTAAATGGCCACTTCAGACTCAAGAGGCCTCTTCTGTGTATAATGAACTCTCCACGCCAATGGTTTCCCCTCCTCTCCTTTGCAAAGTCATTTTGCTCGTGAAGTTAGGGGAACAGCATGGGGTGGAGCTAGCTAGCGGTAGGTGCTCATTTCTAGTTGAATGGAAACTTGAAGTGGTCTGGGATCAACTGAAAATTGGTCAAGGCTTTTAGAATGGAGGTCGTAGTGGAGTTGTGTTCCATTCCTCACTCCTTTTGAAGCTCATCTATATTAGACAGCGAAATCATTTTGGGGAGGGATTTAGACTGAGATGGACAAAGACTTCAATCCTGTAGATCAAGGGTAACCAACATGGTTTCCTACATATGCTCTGGACTACAGCTCTTATAATCCATGACCGTTGGCCATGCTGGCTGTTGTTGATGGAAGTTGTAGCCCATAACATCTTCTAGAGCAGGTATCCCCAAACTGCAGCCCTCCAGATGTTTTGGCCTACAACTCCCATGATCCCTAGCTAACAGGACCAGTGGTCAGGGATGATGGGAATTGTAGTCCAAAACATCTGGAGGGCCGAAGTTTGGGGATGCCTGTTCTACAGGCTACTTCTGCTATACATTTTTTTTCCAGCCTAAAGGTGCAATTTTCTACTTTTTACCCAGGAATCAATCCCATTGAAATCAGTGGAACCTACTTCTGAGTAGACATGCACAGGATTGTGCAGTTAGTTCTCATGACTAACTTGGATTGCACCCTTACCCTTTTAAATGCAGTACTGTACAGTATTGCTTAATTCTTAAAACGTTTCTTTCTTTTAGCACTAAGCTGCAACCTTCTTGCCACATTCTATTCTTAGGCTTCCAGGTATCTAAAGAAAGAAAGTAGCACTCTCCTCCTTCAGTGTTAATCTGCTGTGAACTACAAATAACACCAATGGGTGGTGGTGGTGGTAGGGAGGAAGTTCTGTGTTTTTATTTTTCAAACCTATATCACTGTTTAAAATTTGCATTAACACTGTAGAGGAATATTAACTTCCATTATTTATGGTTCTGTAGAACTTCACAAAGATGTGCCTGGCACTTGATAGATGACGATTTTAAAGATAGTTCAGCTCACACCATAAATAACCGGAAAAGGTCAGCGCTCTTCCTTACAGTAGCCTCTGAAGAGGAGTGTACTTAAAGAGGGAATAATTTCCTGTCAGTATGGCAACATTTCGCCAGAATTAATTGTAAGAGAAATCGAAATACAAGCCTGACACACTGCAAGGGTTCTATGCTTTGGAGTGGGAAAGGCTAAATTTCTGTAGATTGCTTTTGGCTTTTATCCTGCGCATCCTTTTCTTTTGTGAGGCAAATAAATGGAGGGCAGCAGAAAATACTAACAATCCCAGCAAGTGAGGTAAATGTCAAAAGGCAATGAGGAACGAACACGCACGCACACACACACACACACACAAACACAAACAGAAGCACTGCAGAAAAGTTGTGTTAGGCCTGAGTATATGATATAAATTCCACTCTATGATAACTGTAAAAACTGTGGTTCAGGCTGCTCAGCCATTATGGTCTTCCACGGGTAGGAAGCATAGCTGCCAAGTTTTCCCTTTTCTCGCGAGGAAGCTTATTCAGCATAATGGAATTTCCCTTAAAAAAAGGGATAACTTGGCAGCTATGGTAGGAAGGCCTCTGGCCTTTCTTTTGTTGCACCCAAGCCACAACCACTGGATTGCTCATTTTACAGTGACTTATTAGTGACAGGGTGTTAATCACATTTTGTATCCCCACCGAATATAGTCCCTACTGATATGCCAGTCAATACGTGAAAGCCCAGGAGCAAAAAAACAGAAACATGAGGATTGGGGGGGGGGACACACTTAGTTCCCACCATATTTTCCAGGTTTTTATTTGGTCCATCATATCTTTAGTGTCTTTGTCCATGGAGTTTTCTTGGCAGGGATACTGGAGTGGCTTGTCAGTTCCTTCTCCAGCTTCACAGATCGTGAAGCTGAGGCTCCAATACTTTGGCCACCTCATGAGAAGAGAAGACTCCCTGGAAAAGACCCTGATGTTGGGAAAGATGGAGGGCACAAGGAGAGGGGAATGACAGAGGACGAGATGGTTGGACAGTGTTCTCGAAGCTACCAACATGAGTTTGACCAAACTGCGGGAGGCAGTGGAAGACAGGAGTGCCTGGCGTGCTATGGTCCATGGGGTCACGAAGAGTCGGACACGACTAAACGACTAAACAACAACAATCTTTAGTGTCCTCTCCATCACACCCAGTTCCTTCCTCCTCCGGTTATCAGGAACCCTGAAGCCTCACAGTCAATAGCCCTGTCTCTCTCAGCTGCTCCTTATCTGTCTTATCAGGGGCCACTGGACAAATGGTAGGTCTTTTCTGGCTGCAGGCTTGCCTTCCAGCCAGTCTCCACCAGCAAGCCCTGCTGATAGGCCCCCCACCCCCCGGATGTCACATTTGTGTAGGAGGGAAACAGAGGGAGCAGGGAGCAGTCCTTGATGGTAACAATGCCAGTTTATTGAACAGGTTTCTATACAGCTCCCTGGCAGGGCTCTAAAAACTGACCTGCAGCACGTAGTGATTCGGGCTGCACAGCCAATATGGCAACATCACAAGTATATTAAAGAGCGTTCCATTCAGCTCCTCAGGGCTGTACACACAAACCTGAAGTTTGGCAGCGGTACCATCAGGACCCAATTTTTCAGGCAGAAGTTCAGGCCCCACTCAGCAAATTAAAGAGGAGGGTCCCATATGTAGCCAGGTTGGCTTATCACATTTTGAAGTAAGTGGATTATCACTCATTACCATCTAATCAGGATCTCCCCATAAAACCTTCAAATCCAAAGTCGTCAGTCTCCCAGAGCTCACATTGTGGAAGGAAGTGTGTGTGTGTGTGTGTGTGTGTGTGTGTACGTGCGCTTAATGCGTTACCTCAACACAGGTGTGATATGTGAATGTCCTGGTCCTCTAGTCAACAACCTGACTGCAGCGATCTGTACCACCTTCAGCTTCCAGGCTAGTCTCAAGGACATGTTACAGTAGTTCAGAAGTGAGGTTACGAATGCATGAATCACAGTGGCCAAGCTACTTCAGTCCAGGAAAGTGTGTATTTGGTGTATCAACTTAAGTTGATAATAGGCACCCCTCACCATGGGGGCTACCTGGGCCTCCAATGACAGGGATGGAGCTAAATGTGCCCCAAACTATATATCTGTTCCTTCAGAAGGAGTGCAACTCCATTGAGAATTGGTGAACTCTCTAGCATGCACACCCAAGCAACTCCCTGGCTCTGAAACTTGGGAATCACCCACCCCAAAGTCTCCAGCTTACCATGATTCAGTTTCGGCTTGTTGGCCCTCAGCCAAATCATGCCCCGCTGCCTGCTAGCCTTCTAAAATCAGTACCTTAAGGGGTCATCAGAAAAAGTATGGGAGCCAGTTCCCCTCTTTCATCTTGGGGTGAAGCACTGGGTTCTCTTACTCCAAGGAAAGGTGGGGGAACGGAGCCTGAGTGATGGGCTATGCTTATGGAGACAACGCTCATTTAATTCCCTGCGCCTTAACAGAACACAAACCATTTTCATGAAAATGTAAATCAAACAACAAATTGCAATACTTTAGCATCTAAAAGTGCTTGTAACGAAAACACTAACATCTTCTTAGAACTGCAATCAATGCACAATTAGACTGATATAAAACTTTATGCAGGAAAACAAATGGGGACAAGTTGCTTTCTTTGGCTGATGAAAGCAGCTCTCAGTTTTGGAACTGAAAAGGATTCCATTCATATCAGAACACAATCACAGCATTGTCTACATGGAACAAGTGTTATTACTGCTACATGTTGACTTAGAGCCAGCGGTGCCCTTGGCTCTGTTCAGGAAAAAGAACCGACACAGTCTTTTCTGGGAGGACTTGCACTCCAAAGCAGAGGTGGTTAACCTCTGGCCCTCCAGATATTGTTGAACTCCACATCCTATCACCCCTGACCATTAGCCATACTGGCTGGGGTTGATGGGAATAGAAGTCCAAACAATGCTATCTAAGTTTATGGTCATCACTGCCTCCTGTGGGAAGTGAGAGTGCTCTTGGGCTCAGATCCTGCTTGTGGGTTTCCCATGGGCATCTGGTTGGTCCTTGTGAGAACAGGGTGCTGGACTAGATGGGTCACTGGCCTCATTCAGCAAGGCTCGCCTTGTGTTCTAATGACAGCTCTTTGAATCCCTTGATTCCATTGCTCCTGTTCCTTGTTGTCATTGCTGCCAATATACCTGCCCTCTTTGAATGAGCAAGCAGTGAAAGGAGCCAGGAGAAGGAGCATCAACACCTGTTGTTTCTCTTTCTTTGCAGGTTGACCCTAGGAGAACAGACCAAGCAAACAGGCAGTGGCAACAGCACCAAGGAGGGTCTTGACCCTCAGAGAAAGGGGCCTTTAAGGGCATGTTGCCCCAAATCTGGAGCTGTAGTGATAGGAATAATCAGGCCTGGTGCCAGCAGTCAGCCAGGTCAGGCACGGCCTGAGACCCACTAGACTCACAGATGCTTTTTGCAGCATGTGTTGCATGTGCTTCTGCTTTTGAACAGGAGCTGAGTTGAGTTCTCATCTGCGGTGGCTGCCCACCATTTTAGGTTACCCAAAATGTTATTCCATGACCCAGAGATTAATAGATTTCACAGATCTACAGGACAGGACATGGCATTTTGAGCAGGATGGCTAGCAGCTACCATAGATGGGAGTAGAGCTTAGCTCCCATTGAAAAGTGCCTCCGCTCACCAACCAGTGAAGTATGTTTGGGAGCCTGGTGAAGTGGTGTTGCTGCCAAAGCTGCAGCCAGGTGGCATAGAAAGCATGTGGCTTGGCCCTGCCCTGACTGCAGAGGATGAGTTGGTGGCCCATTGCTGCCATTGGGCCAAACCTTCCCTGCTACCCCCTGAAGTCTAAAGACAACAGCGGCAACACGTGGACCAATGAAAAATGAGGGCATCAATGTATATCTTTATGTATGTCTTTATAAGTTGCAGTGAAGCGATATTCAAGAGTACAGTCCATATAGTATCAAAATAAAATTCATCCAGTGAATGCTTAGCGATATCTGTTGATGCAAATAATAGCAAATCATAGACAGTGATCCGGCTAATGACACTGTTTTGATGTGGTCTTCCTCAGTGTTCAACTCAGAAATGTATACAGTCAACTTCTAAGGAGCAGTGGTCATAAAACTATGTAAGTGGTTACATAGTTTTATGACCGAGCAGTGGTTACATAGTTTTATGACCAGAGCAGTGGTTACATAGTTTTATGACCACTGCTCCTTAGAAGTTGACTGTATACTGTATACACTTCTGAGTTTTTAGCCATCTCATCCCTTGTTTTTTCCTGTAAGATCATCAACAGGTTCACCACACCTATCAGCCAATCACCCATTCCCACCACCCTTCTGAGTAATAGCCTCCCCACCCTCCCACTATATATCACGGTCTGGTGATTTCTGTTTCAGTGTCTCTGAAGAAGTGTGCATGCACACGAAAGCTCATACCAATGACAAACTTGGTTGGTCTCTAAGGTGCTACTGGAAGGATTTTTTTTATTTTGTTTCGACTACGGCAGACCAACACGGCTACCTACCTGCAACTACAACAGTTTTAAAGAGCACCTCATCATTATTCTTTTTTAATATGGACTTAAAAGAAGCAGGCCTGAAGGCTAAGTGCTTCTGTTCCCCCTTTGATCTCAGAATGTTTAGATGGGAAACAGACAGGTCTCAATCATCTGGCAAATTGACTACTCTTGGTGATTCCAATGTGTTTGTTTTTAACTGGAGGTTGTTGTCATTAAAGACTAGATGCTAAAACAGCAATTCCAGAGAACTCTGAACTTTTGTGATGTGTAGCAGCTTGATTACTTGATTGAACCTGTTTAGTTATTGCCCAGTTTAATAAGTCCTGGAGGATGCCATAAACCATGAAACAGCCACAGGGCTCATTTGCTACCTTGAGAAAGTAATTTTCCACAAGAGCTGAAGTCTTTGACATTCTCTTTTAGGGAGTTGATTCCAGTTCCCAGTGACCTTCCTAAAACCTGCCCAGTTTCCTGTCTGTTGAGTTCTTGACATGCCATAATTCTCTGCTAAGTTTGTCAACTGTCTATGCTTTCCCCAATCTGCTTGCAAAGCAATTTGATATCACCCCCATGCAGGATAGAAGAAAAAGATCTGCTGACTTTTTGATGCAAAGGAAGAATAGGGAGCACACTTAAGAGTGCTCTCCAATTATTCATCCTATCCTGTTTGGGCTTCTCACAGGTACCAGTTTGGCCATGGTAGGAAACATGCTGCTTGGGTTTGATAAACTTTTGGTCTGATCCATCAGGGCTTTCCATATCTTGTTGTTGTTGTTGTTGTTGTTGTTGTTGTTGTTGTTGTTGTTGTTGTTGTTGTTGTTGTTGTTGTTATGCACCCATTTCCCCAAGAAAACAAGGACTGAGCTCATGGGAAACGTTTGCATGCCAAAACACCATATTCATAGAACAAACAATATGCTTTTCTTTTTGAATCAGCCAAGAGTAGGCTGGGATCATTTAGGGTTCAAGAGCTACAATTTCTAATATTGCCGCATCACTGTGTTTTCCAACCAGATTAGATTTAATTCTGAACCACATCACATTCAGCTTTTAAATGCTCACATAATCTGAGGACTTGATATGCCACAGTGCAGCAGGAAAGAAAACACAGACTGTTAATCACTAAATATAAATCCTGCATGCGACAGATGTCCTCCCCTTTATCTCTCTTATTGCTGTATTATTATATTTAATGATCAGTCTATGATTTCCCCCGGCATGATGAAAGAGTAACAGACAAATCTAATGTAATGTGACCATCTCCTTCAAAATCTGTTGTGCCTTGATCACTGGAGAGGCAAAGAATATTTGGGAATGGAGTTCAAAGCAGAAAAAAGGCAGAAAAAATATATTATTATTTTGGGCATGGCTTCTTAACTTGTCTGAAACACATTCTCATGTTGGACAAACCAAAGGGAGCTTGCAGTGGGGTGAATTGGTGTTCAGCTACAAAGGCATTACGAGTGTTTTATGTGCATGGGCACTGTAAGCTAAACATTGCTTCAGGTTTATTAGGAGGCAAGTCACATTTTCTCATGCAGACACAGCCCTACCTGGAGCCCCAAAATATGAGAGACAATATTTGTCAATGTTAAACATTAAAAAAAACCCCACAAAGAAGAGGGACATGCAACTTCCCCATATATAAAAGAACATTCAGGCTAAAGATGGCTGAACACAGGCTATGGCACAATGTACAAAGCAGTTCTCAGTGACAAGCAGTCTGCACATGCACCGAGATGAAATTTATTAATTTTTATCCCACCATTATGCCTTTAATGAACTAACACCTAACAAGGACATACAGCTGGTTTGTTTTTCTCAGTACTGTCTGCACTGACTGGCAGCGGCTTTTCAGGCAGGGCTCACAGAATTTTTGAGTTGGAAGGGACCCTGAGTGTCATCTAGTCCAACCCCTTGCAATGCAGGAATCCCAACTAAAGCATCCACAGCAGATGACCATCCAACCTCTACTTAAATCCCTCCAATGAAGGAGAAACCACCACCTTCTGAGGGACTGTTCCACTGTCAAGCAACTGTTATGGTCATCAAGTTCTCCCTGACGTTCAGCTGGAATTTCCTTTCTTGTAACTTGAAGCCATTGGTTTGGGTTTTCCTACCCTCTGGAGCAGGAGAAAACAAGTTTGCCTCATTTTCCATGTGACATTGAGATATCTGAAGATCTCTTCTCAGTCTCCTGTTATCCAGGCTAAACATACCCAACTCCCTCAACTGATTGTCTTGTAGCCTTATATTCACATTCTGGATTTTATTCTGAATGCACTGTCCCCAATACCTATTGTTTAATTGTTCATAATGAAAAATCTCCTAAAATCAAATCCTTTCACTCCTCAGAAACTGGCATTCAGAAGTGCACTGCCTTTGTGGCTCAATGAGAGGAGAGACCTCTTTGCCACCAGCTTCCCTAATCTCCCTTTAAAGCCATCTAAAGTAATAAGAACTCCAAAATATGAAGTGCAATCTGGGAGAAAGTGAGGAAGCGAGAGAGATCTGTAGAGGGCCAGCACAATATTATGGCCAGATTAACAGCATGTCTGAACAGCTGCTACAAACAAATGGACAATAGGCAAGTTTCCCAGCTGGTGTCCCTGCACCCCCCCTTTTAGTTGCTGCAGATGTGGAAGCTGTTGCCAGGATACTGTGGTGACATCCACTGATGGGTCAATTCACTTGCTGCTTTTGCTCATTTGATTAATTGCCAAGAGTCTTGCTTCCCAGCAGTACTGAGCATATATTTGTCAACTAGGGGAAGTGCTGGAGCTCAGTGGTAGAGCATCTTCCTTGCATGAAGAAGGTCCCAGGTTCAATCCCCAGCATCTCCAGGTAGTGATAGGAGAGACCCGACTAACAAAGAACAATTCATCTGCCTGAGAAGCTGCATACTAACAGATTGAGATTGAATCCTGACAAGACAGAAGTACTGTTTGTGGGGGACAGGAGGTGGGCAGGTGTGGAGGACTCCCTGGTCCTGAATGGGGTAACTGTGCCCCTGAAGGACCAGGTGCACAGCCTGGGAGTCATTTTGGACTCACAGCTGTCCATGGAGGTGCAGGTCAACTCTGTGTCCAGGGCCAGGGCAGCTGTTTATCAGCTCCATCTGGTATGCAGGCTGAGACCCTACCTGCCCGCAGACTGTCTCGCCAGAGTGGTGCATGCTCTAGTTATCTCTCACTTGGACTACTGTAATGCGCTTTACGTGGGGCTACCTTTGAAGGTGACCCGGAAACTACAACTAATCCAGAATGTGGCAGCTAGACTGGTGACTGGGAGTGGCCGCCGAGACCACATAAGTGGTCTTGAAAGATCTACATTGGCTCCCAGTACGTTTCCGAGCACAGTTCAAAGTGTTGGTGCTGACCTTTAAAGCCCTAAACGGCCTCGGTCCAGTATACCTAAAGGAGCGTCTCCACCCCCATCGTTCTGCCCGGACACTGAGGTTCCAGCGCCAAGGGCCTTCTGGTGGTTCCCTCGCTACGAGAAGCCAAGTTACAGGGAACCAGTCAGAGGGCCTTCTCGGTAGTGGCACCCACCCTGTGGAATGCCCTCCCACCAGAGGTCAAAAAGAATAACAATTACCAGACCTTTATAAGGTATCTTAAGGCAGCCCTGTTTAGGGAAGCTTTTAATGTTTGATGGATTTCTGTATTTTAATATTTTTTGGAAGCTGCCCAGAGTGGCTGGGGGAACCCGGCCAGATGGGTGGGGTATAAATAATAAATTATTATTATTATTATTATTATTATTATTATTATTATTATTATCTAACACATTATTAGAGGTAACCTACCCCTTTGGAACTAAGGGAATTCAGGAATAGATCTCCAGCTGTGCATAGAAGATTTTTTTTGATTGAGGATATCTACCTCAAATCAGCAACTTCTGGAAAATGGTTGAGTCTTACAAGTTGCACAATGAAGTCTGGAATAAAGAGCAGACACCTCTCCACCCCACACAAAAGGTTTATCAGACAGGCAAAAACCAAACAGTTCTCCTTGCCATTGCAATACATCCAGAGGAAATCTGCCTGTGTTGCAATTCTGCAACACCATTCAGATATAAAGGCTTCCAACAGCTGCTTTACTTGCCAGTGCAGCAACCAAGTCCTCCTCCTCCTCCTCCTCCTCCTCCTCCTCCTCCTCCTCCTCCTCCTCCTCCTCCTCCTCCTCCTCCTCCTCCTCTTCCTGCTGCTGTAGTAATAAGGAGTCTTAACTAGTACTGGCAAAAAGAAAAAGAATGTCAACACACCTCCAGATACAGAAAAGTCTGTACAGTAGATTGTCATGTTTTGAAAAAACAGGGTGCAGGAAAAGAAGATCCATATATGTGAAAGCATTTTCTGTTTATTTTTAGAGTTGTTAGACAGACTAGACTGATGGAAAACTGGAGTGGGGAGACTATATTATTGGGGAGTAGCAGAGCCAGACTTCAGGCAGAGATGCAATGCGGGATGACAATGTTCTGATCCTGTGCACTGTCTATCTGACGTGAAGGATTCTACGTGTCACTTTCTCCTTGTCCGCTCCAGCTTTCCCCTTTCTTTTCCTTTTAAATCCTCTTACGATGTGAAGCAGGGAAGAAAGGCACAGTGTTATTTTAGGGTAAGAGATGTTAGGGCTTTGTGCCACTCACAGGAGGAGGCAGTGCAGAGGGGTACAGGCAGTGAACGCTGGTCCAACAGGGCAACTGCCCAACCAACCTCGGTGTATCCTCAGTCAATCCTGCCTTCTTCTTTACAACCAGTCCAGAGGGTGCCACTGTCCATCAGTTTCCTCCTTCTTAGTCACAGTGCTGCTCTTGTAGAACTCAGCAGGGAAGAGGAGGATGGCAACAAAGGTACAATTATTTGGGCCTGCCTGTCATTGACTATGTCTCTCTCTCCTTCTCCTTCTTCTTCTATAATAATTTTTATTGTTTTTCACATATACTTTCTTACATAATATCATAAATTAACTGTAATAAGTAGTACGTTTGACCTTACAAAACTTCTTGTAGCCCTACTAGTGATGTTAGTTGTTTACAGTTGTCCTTCAAATATGACACAAATTTATTCCAGTCTTTCAGAAAAGTCTGATCCTGCTGGTTCTGGATTTCCCCCGTCACTTTTGCCAGTTCCGCATAGTCCAGTGATTTCATCTGCCACTCTTCTTTTGTTGGTAAATCTTCTTGTTTCCATCTTTGGGCTAATAACATTCTCGCTGCAGTTGTAGCATATAGAAACAATCTTCTTCTCCCCCTTCTTCTTCTTCTTCTTCTTCTTCTTCTTCTTCTTCTTCTTCTTCTTCTTCTTCTTCTTCTTCTTCTTCTTCTTCTTCTTCTTCTTCTTCTTCTTCACCACCACATTTATATACCACCTTTATCTTCCAAGGATCCCAATGTGGTGTACATAGCTCTCCCCATTTAATCCTCACAACAACCAGTGAGCTTCAGGGCTGCAATCTTGGTATATACCCACCAGCAATGTTGTTGGGCAGGCATAGCTATATTCCCCATGGCTGTGAGAGCCTACATGGACACACCACAGGACGATGCAGAATCAATTTTCTGTGAGCTTTTATTTTTTGAATGAAATCAGTTTCTTGAGAAGTACACACACACCTAGATTTTGTGTAGACTACCTATAGAAAGCAAACACTTGGTTTTCATTGATTCTAAAATTAAATGCAGCCCAAGAAAGGAGAGCAGGAAGGGCCATGAAGATGCCCATCAGAAAATATTCTCAACAGGAGAATGAGCAGGCCCCTAGTTCACCTGGACACAGCCTTCCAAACTATAGTGAGACAACTTGCAATTCAATGTAAATTATAACCATTTCCAGAGGGCCAGCCACGGTCTTCTATGTCACAGCAGAAACGATGAGTCTTGTAATGTTAATGTAAAGTGCTCTGAGACTGTTACTTAAATTATAGTAGCTATTTCTAAACCAGCATATGTAAATGTTATGGAAATCGGTGTCCTATTTTGTCTTCCTTTTTTGTGATGCATTTCCCTTTTATGGCAATGCCTAAGTGCCCCCCAAGGCCCCCTGAGGATTGGCAGTGGGACCCCCAAAGAGGCTGGTCCTGGTACATGGCCCCCATCTATCACAGCCTGCTGATGAGTTGCCAGCTCCTTGCAGTTCCGAGGAGGCAGAAAAAAACCAAACAAAGAGGGTTATATGTGGCTTATGAGCTGCATTTGACTAGTGTGTGTGTGACAAATTGTACAGGGCTGTCCTAATTTATAAATAGCTATCCTCCAAGCGCTTACCATGGTGATTTCACTTTTAAGAAGCAGCCAAAACTGGGCCAAAGATGCCTTCAAGGTTCACCCTTCCTGATTCCTCTCCCCACCCCCTTGCTTCCCTGATTGAAGCCAGTTGGACATGATAAACGCCAGTGCTTTGTTATGGCTGAAATGGACTAAATGGTTCCCCTCATTTACAGCCGTTTGCCTCTTGATCTATTTATCCATCTATCAAGCTATAACAAGGCATTAAATCTGTTGCTGCTACGTGCGCACATATCATTTAGACACTGCAGCAGGAGCTCCGCAATTGTCAATACCAGCCTGTTAGCGTGTAGTGATTGGCTGTTTGTCCTTTAACTACCCTGCCAACAGAGCACCTACTCAAGGTCACTTGAGTTACTCTTTAAGAGATGTTCAAACCATGCTTTTGCACTCAAACCCTGGAAGGATTTAAAAAGTGGCAAAGAAACAGATTTCACAGCTGCCCCACCCAATTCTCTTTCAATGGATCTGAGGCTCCATCTATATTATACATTTAAAGCAGCATCATGCTCCTTTTAACAGCCATGGCTTCCGCCCAAGAGTCCTGGGCATTGTAGTTTGTTGAGGGTGCCGAGAGTTGTTAGGAGACTCCTATTCCCCTTGGAGAGCTATACATCGCAGAGAACAAATTTCGTTGTTCCCGCAAGGGGACAATGACAATGAAGATCTATTCTATTCTATTCTCTAGGAAGAGGGATTGATTGCTAAACCATTTTGGAGACCGTAGCTCTGTTTATTGTTAAACCACTGTAGTATAGGGACATGGGTCATTTACTGAAAATAACAGTGTGGTTGTTTCTATATAATCTTTAGCATGACCATCTAAGATACAAGCTGCTTAATGACCATTTGATCGCTTATCAACTTGCCCAGTCACTTAGCTCTTTGGGGAAGTCTCTGTTGGCGATCCCCCTGTCTCAGATACAGATCACAACTACTAGAAGTTGTGGCTTCAGTGTTGGTGGCCCAAACATGTGGAACTCCCTCCTGGCTGAAATTAGACAGGCACCTTCCATGATGAACTTCATCAAACTTTGCTTCCCCCAAACAAGCTTTTCCTGGAGTTACCCCTGAGAAGGTTTGTTTGTGATCAATCTCAAGCCATTCGTATTTATCACAACAAATCAAACCTCCCACAATGTCTGGATTTGGAGTTGGTACAAATTGCTTTGGGAGAAATCCCAGGCAAATTTGAGAAATTATAAATGATAGCCTTCCAGCAATAATTCACCAGCAGGAGAGGGGGAGAGGTGACATTTGTTAGGCGGATTATTAATCATTAATGATTTGTCCAGTGCTAGTTATATGGTACCTGAGGTTTTAACTAGCAATTTTTGTGTTCAATGAACTGTGTGTAATCACTGATTTTATTATTATTATTATTATTATTATTATTAAACATACGGTAGATTCCTGTTCTTAAGATACATGTAAAACAAGGAAGAGGAACTAGCGTGTTGTCGATTGGGATGGGGGTGGGTGGGTAGGTCATCAAAGTCATTGGCTACAAAGTGCAAATTTCAGTTCCCCTCTTACAATCTAGGGGGGAAAGTTGGGATATATGAATACACAGGTGACTTTGTGGCATGTAAGAAAAGCCCAGTTGAATCAGACCTAGGACAGCTGAAAAGGGGCAGTTGGTGGAGCATGAGACCCTTAATCTCAGGGTCATGGGTTCAAGCCCCATTTTGGGGAAAAGATTCCTACCTTGCAGCAGGTTGGACAGATGACTCTTGTGGTCCCCTCCAATTCTATGCTTCTATGAAAAGGCTCCCTGCTCAACTGACAGCCAGATGGGGGACTAAGTGATTTATGGGGTGCCACTTATTCTCTTATTTATTTATTTATTTATTTATTTATTTATACATACATACATACATACATACATACATACATACATACATACCCTGCCCATCTGGCTGGGTTTCCCCAGCCAATCTGGGCAGCTTCCAACAGAAAAATACAATACAATAATCTATTAAACATTAAAAGCCTCCCTAAACAAGGCAGGAGTCAAGGGAGGAGGGAGACTCAGGGCAGCCCAAGGTGGAGGAAGGCACACAGAATGTGGCGGAGGAAGAAGGGGTTGCGAGAGACGGATAAGCAGATTCCCCACCCCACTGTCTCCTAGAACCAGGAGGGGCATGAAAAAGGAAAAGCAGGGATGACTTCTGTGCAGGAGAAGTCTAAGGTTGTGGGCTTGCAACCGGTCAGAAGAGGGTATATAATCCAGCATGTCCTAGTTCAGCACTCTAACTACTACGCCACACAGACTCTATTTTTTCCTGGGTTTGACAACACTTTCTCCATTTGTGACTCCTGCAACCAATATGCACCTCCAACACTGGAGGTAGAACATAGCCATCATGGTTTTAGCCTTTGATAGCCTTATCTTCCATGAATCTATAAGTTTGCTCAGAGGCATGTTCCATGACTATAAAATTGCTTTAAAATATTTGCTTCTTTTTAACAAGAATGATATATTCAAGGAGTATTCTATCTGCACTTGGGTTTTTTCAAAATAAAAAAATACAGCCCAGGCATGAATTCCCCCCCCTTTTGGGGAGGCACCTGCTGCCACCCAAGGAGGGAAAAATCATACCGAAATGATTGGGTGGGAGAGGAGGGAGCTCTTGAAACCCCAAACCATAGAATGATCATCAAGCAATTTTTTAAAAAGAAGCCCTAGCTCATCATAACACAAGCACAGGCTTCAACTCAAAGGAGCGACGGGGGGGGGGGGGAAGGGGGGGCAAAACCTTAGAGCTCCACTTTCATTTAGCAGCCCGATAAATTACAGAACCAATGAAATGCAATGAGATCAAAGACACTGAACTATTTGATTTTCTCACACATGAGTGAGTGGCTACTGTGTGCAATGATTACACATCAGCGCTGAATAACTAGGACGATTCTGAATGCAGAACTTGTGCCCTGGTGATAATGCTGCTGGGAGAAAATGAGGCAAATAAACATTCTTTTGGTCTGTCGTACAATGAATAGCATGTGTGCTTATACATACATAATTTTACAAGCGAGCTAATGAGTTTGTTTTAGGGCTCTGCCAGGCTAAAGGATGTGGACATTTCCCTAAAATCTGTGGCATTCCCAAGAAGAAATATGGTCTCTGCACTGAGTAAGCACAAGATGGGAAGACATGCACATACTACCCAGTGTTTTCTAAAAGGAGACATGTTCAGTGGGTGCCCTTTGCACATGTTCAAAGGTGCTTTTTCCTGTTGTTATACCCAGCCAGATGGGCAGGGTATAAATAAGTAAATAAATAAATAAATAAATAAATAAAAAAAATAAAAAAATAAAAATGGAAATGAGTGGCACCCCATAAATCACTTAGTCCCCTCTCCTGGGTCACTCAGATGCCCCCCTGCCTCCACCACACACTCTTTGGAGCCCTGCCAGTCCATGACATGCTATTGCACAAGGACTGAAGAAGACACTGCTGGATCAGGCCATTGGCTCATCCAGTTCAGCATCCTGTTCTCACAGTGGCCACCCAGAGGCCTGTAGGAAATCCTCAAGCAGGATCCAAGCATGAGCACTCCCCTCCTGCCATTTCTAGCAACTAGAATACAGAAGCATTGCTGCAGAAGCAAATGACTTTGTTGGATATAGCCCACTGATTCCCTCTGTGTTTATATTGTAAGTCGCCTTGAGATCTGTTGAATGAATAAATAATTAAGGTGACCATCAGTCCATTCTACTTTTTTTGTTACTTCAAAACTGTATTTCTGAAATTCAGGTTTGAACTATAATTAGCCAACATAAACATTGTTCAACGTAGACAATGTCCTCTGGTTATTGCTCAAGCATGTGCAAGAACTTCCTTTTTTGTCATCTCTTCGGAGGTCTTTTTGAAGACTGCACTCATTACTTTTGGTGGTCATGGTGCATTACCCTTTGGTTGGTACCATTACTAAGCCTACACTGTAAACAATGTGTGTTGTATCCAGTGCGAGGCCCAGTCAGAACAGACCAACTGAAATAGACATGGCTTAGGACCCATCTGCACTATACATTTAAAGCAGCATCATACCACTTTAAATAGTCATGTTGTTGTTGTTGTTTAGTCATTTAGTCGTGTCCGACTCTTCGTGACCCCATGGACCATAGCACGCCAGGCACTCCTGTCTTCCACTGCCTCCTGCAGTTTGGTCAAACTCATGTTCGTAGCTTTGAGAACACTGTCCAACCATCTCGTCCTCTGTCATCCCCTTCTCCTAGTGCCCTCCATCTTTCCCAACATCAGGGTCTTTTCCGGGGAGTCTTCTCTTCTCATGAGGTGGCCAAAGTATTGGAGCCTCAGCTTCATGATCTGTGAAGCTGGAGAAGGAACTGGCAAGCCACTCCAGTATCCCTGCCAAGAAAACTCCATGGACAAAGACACTAAAGATATTGGAGCCTCAGCTTCACGATCTGTCCTTCCAGTGAGCTTAAATAGTCATGGTTTCCATCAAAGAATCCTTGACAGTGTACTTTGTTTGAAGGTGTGGAGCTACAATCCCTGGAGTTCCCTGGGAAGAAGAACTGATGGTTAAACTAGTTTGAGAATTGTAGCTCTGTGAGAAGAATAGGGGTCTCCTAACAACTCTCACCGCCCTTAACAAACTACCGGTACATGTTATGTATGCAGGCATTGTAGGCTGAAGCTGGGCTACATTATATGCATGCATGCAATGCAGACCTAGGCCTTCAGGCCTCCTGGAACTCAGGAGCTTCATCTGCATAACAAAAGACAGAGAGGATTCTAAAACCCTCCAATGACATTGTTAGTAGCTGGCAGGCAGCCAATCCCTGCTGAGATAGGGCCAGTGTTGTGATTCGCTAATTGAAGCATTAAGGCGACCTATCACAAGCAGAGTGCATGTTTTGCCCAGGCTGGCTTAAGGTATATATACTGGGTCAAGTGCCCCTGTTTGCCATTTTTGTTCTTCTTGTTCCTGATGTTCCAGCAAATCCTTTTTGAGCTGAATCTCAGTCTTGGATCATGCCTGAACCCACCTACACTTCCCAAGATTCTTTGAGGGAAACCATGACAGTTTAAAGAGCTGTGACATTGCTTTAAATGTATAATGCAGATGGGGCCTCGGCAGCTATTTTAATTTCAGTGGGTTTACTCTGAGTTGGATACAACCCTAGACATATTTTTTCTCTCCAACAGAATATGTGGAATGTCAAATGGAAATGAAATAGAGTACAAAATACAGCAAGAGGGGCTGGGAGTTTGTGTAAAAACCCGCTCTTGTGTCTGCAGACTCTTTGGAACAGCTTCCGAACCCTTATCGTGCTTGAAACCTCACTTTGAAATGAAGTTTTGGGCTTCCCACAGCAGGCCATTGACGGCTCCCGTTGGCTCTTCTGAAGCCATTTTGTGTAAACAATTTGCATCTTCAAAGTCTGGATGACTAGAAAAGAAAAGGAACGCAGCTGGAATTCCGTAAAGGCGTAAAAAGAAAACAGGAGTCTGGGGGACGTTAGAGTGAGGGCCAGCAAGAATGAAAATTCAATTAAACAGCCCATTTTAAAGTCAACAGATTGGTCCTCATTCGGCAAATTGCCTCCCTTCTGCCCAGAATATCAGGTGGTATGTTTCCCCCCCCCCCCCAAGGACATGCAGTTAAATTAGATGCAGAGCATTTGCTGAATTTCAATAAGGCCCAGGTACTTATCTTTACCAGGTGTAGGATCTGGAAAGAAGAATGGGCCCACAGCTCAATAGTAGATCACATGCTTTGCATATATAAGGGCCAGTGGTGCAGCTACGCACTTTAAGACTCTGGATATACAGTACCGGCATTGCTACTTTTTATTATTGTTTATAAATTTATATACTGCTTATATGGCAAAATGGTTTCTAAGTGGTGTGCAACTATAAAAGCAATCCATAATTAAAGTGTGGGGCATTAAAACATGCTTAATTAAAATATACCATAAAGCAAAAACCAGAAATTAAGTTCAGTATTATTTTACGTGCATTACTGCTGAATTTGGGGGTCATCCTGCCTATTCTGCTGAGTGAGCCCCTAGACTTCTGCCATGGAGTTCTGCCCTGATGATATTGGAAAGAGCCCTTTTTTTAGCTGCAGTGGGCAAAAAAGTCATTTTCAAAGAGATTCATTGGATATCAATCCAATAATGCTAAATCAACTCACAAAACAAAATTGTGTGTGTGTGAGGGAGACAGACTCACAGAAAGTGTCAGACAGAGAACGAATGCTTTCATTCTTATTCAGAATCACATTGCACACTTTTTAGATTAAAATATAATATATGGGGCTATCTATGTGCTGTGCGCACTGCATTTTGTATTAATTTCTTATAAACCAAATGTTCATATGCAATTATGGACTTAATAAATGGCAATATTTCTTCTTATTACCAAGAACGAAGCTCTCTCCCAGATGGAAAATAAACGCATTACCAGCATTTATCAAAGGAACTGTGACTTAGTTAGAGGAGGGAGGGAAGTGGGTGGGGTGAGGGGAGAGATAGGATGTGGGAGTGGGGAGAGAAAGGAGGACAGGTTGTCTTTTCAAACCACTGGCTCACTGCTCGAAAGACCCTGCTCTGTATCGTTAATGAATGGTGGAAGCAGTGGTGGAGGAAGCGGGGTGCAGGGGTACAGTCCGCCCCAGGTGTCATCACTGAGGGGGGAGGGGTGACAAAATGAGGTTGTTTTTTTTTTTTTTTTAAAAAAGGGCTCACAAAACTTTTTAGGATGGACGTGGTGGCTTAGGCGCCTGCAGGTTCCACGCTGCAGGTTTCAGCTGAGGGGGAGGCAGTGGAGAAGCTCCAAGTGTCAGAGAGCCTCGCCCCGCCCCCATGGGCAGATCGCCCCCCTGGTCAGCTCACCCCACCCCCATGGGCACAGATCGCCCTGCCCCCATGGGTGGATCCCCCCGCCCCCGGCTGCAGGGCACCCCACCCGCACCAGGCACCCGAGCGGCTAGCTTCGCTGCTGGGTGGAAGACCTGACATGGTGGCGCCCATGTGCTTTTCTTCAAAGCTCCATTGCCCTTTATTTTGTTTTTTATAAAAGGGAAATAAAGGCTCATAGGTTTGGGGGTTTCCCCAGGTATCATGGCAGGAGCTGATACTCATGGGTGGTTGAGTAGTAGTGGTGAGGGAAGGGTCAGAATTCATCAAAAGAGCACCTGTCTTGCATTCAGAAGGTTGCAGGTTCAACCCCCAGTATCTCCAGGAAGGGCTGGGAATGTCCCCTGTCTGGAACTCTAGAGAGTCACTGCTAATCATTGTAGGTAATGCTGAGTTAGATGTACCAATGGTTTGACTCAGTAGAAGGCAGTGTCTTGTGTTTCTACGACAACCACTAAGAGGAAGAATTGCAGCTTTTATATCTGCCTTGAGTTGTAAACAGGTTCATAACCAATCTCAGTTCATCATAGAAATATTGTCATCTCTCTGGCTAAGTTATAACTGTTGCTAAATTACAGCCGCTATGGGCTTGGGGGAGGGAAAGGGGGTAATGCACAAATCTTTATTCCTCATGATGGCTTTTCAAAACAACATGAAGAACAGGCACACACATATAGATGGTACGATCAGAAGAAAAAAATGAGTAAATAATGTGGGGTGATGGAATGAAGGCCTAATATTTACAGTCTGTAATAATGAGTGCCTTCTCTCTTCCCCCCTCCCCCAGTGTAGTACCTGTTGCAAAGATACGGTACTTCTTAGTTATTAAAAATACAAACAGTAGGCCTGAAATCTTGCATGCACTAAATCATGGGCATGAATAGCACAGTCGGCAGATTCATGGGCCCCTAATGAAAGGGTAGTGATCAAAGTAGAAGGTAAAATTTGCCATGAGTAGTGACCATGCCGAGGGACAGAGCAGTTAAGAGTGTTTGACTAGGGTTGGAAAGAACCGGACCGTGAAGCATAGTGGGTGACTAATGGAGGAAGGCATATACAGTAGCTCTGTAGTAGAGCATCTGCTTTGCATGCAGAGTGTCCCAGGTTCAATCCTCAGCATCTCCAGACAGGAAAATACCTGTCTGGAATTCAGGAGAACCACTGCGTATCAGAGCAGAAAATACCGAGCTAGTTGCATTATTGGCTTGACACTGTATGACACTGGGTCAGATTCTGACCGGGAATGAAAAATGCCAGCGTTAGCTCATTTGTGCCATGTCCAGAACAGAAATCAATCCAGCTAATACTAACACTGCTGCTCCTTCTTTCAGTTCCTAAATGATATGTAATTGATTATTTCCCCATCATCTGCATTCCATTTCTTTTGCACTGAAATTAATAGGCTGTATCGACGTAATGACAATTTAATTTCACCACAGCAGATAGCATAATGAATAATGTAGCTTTGGGCAGAAGATGAACTACAGTGGTATGGAAACAGTGCTGCATGCAAGGAACGCAGGAAAATGATTCCTTTTTACTTTCTTAGATCAGTTGCTGCCCCTGTCTAGTTGATTTCATAGGATTATTGAGAGGATTAAAAGGGGGGGACAAACCCCATGATTGCCTCCCTATACAGGAAGGAAGAGTGAACCCCCTGCCAGTGTAATAATAACTACTGATGGAGAAGGAATTGATGTGTTTTGCTTTTCTCGGTGGATTGAGACAATCTGACAGCCCCAAATTTGCCGGCAGAACAAAATACGAGTCCCAGTTACATTATGCATTTCTCTGGATTTTGGGGTGCAGTTTTGGTGCACAAAATAATTACACAAAAATACATAATTTACAGTGAAAATGCATGTATGTATATTTTATAGGAAAGCACATTGAAAATATGGATTATGGAGAAATGTGTACAAAGGCTATATATACACACCATACAGCTAAAATATGTCCACCACCCCCCGAGAATCCTGGGAACTCTTAAGTGTGCTGGGAATTATAGCTCTGTGAGGGGTAAGCTACAGTTCCCATGATTCTTTGGGAGAGTTGATGTACTTTCAGTTTGGTTGTGTAAGCCGCCAAATATGTGTACATAATAATGATTACAATTTAGACAATTCTTCCATCCTAACCATTGATCCTGAAGTGGACAAGCATATTATTGGCAAAGCAGCTGCAGCAATGGCTTGGCTCTCTGAAAGGGTATGGCATAATGTCATGCTAACTTCCAATACTAAGATGATGGTCAATGCCTTCCACATGTCCAGAGGAGGAATGACTGGTGGGAGGAGCGCAAAGAGAAGAAACGCCATGGTGCATCTGCGACAGCACAACTGGACGTCTTCATCTGCCCCAGCTGCAACAAAACATGCCTCTCCCTTATCTGTCTCTACAGCCACAGCAGGAGGTCTAAACTTCCAACAGTTTGACTTCACCCCCAAAGATACACTCCTCCATCGACTCCTGAGACAGACGGATGCCAACCAATTATTACAATTTAAATTCAAATATTCATATATTCTTTCTAAACCTCCACTCGAAACAGTATGGAACAGAAGTAAGATTGTCAGTAAAAATGAAACAGCAGAATTAGGCAGATTTGTACATCCCAAGAAATAATGTAATTTCACGTGGCTTCTGAATAGTATTCTCATGTAGAGCTGTTCTGTTAAAATGTTCAATCTTTTTACTGACTCCTTGTTCATTTAATTTTGTATTATATTTAAATGTTAATGATTGTAACCTGCCTGGAAATGCTTAGATAATAGGATAATAGGTGGTTTAATAATCAAGCAAACAGCAAGCAAACGAAAAAACAAACCAGTTAGAAAACTCAGCTGCTTTGTTGAAGGGGCAAAATGACCACAATAGGTGTTTATTGTCATTGGTATCCATCCCATTATTTTAATTACTTTAATTAGGAAATTCCCATTCATGTTTAATGTCTGCCTGCATTGCATCTAAGGAACATGAGACTGATGGTGCTGTTGATTGCTTTGCATCAGCAGAGGACATCTGGATTACATTCATCTATCAAAGTGGCAAATGCATCATCTGTGATTCATCAGCCATATGGAATTCAGAGCAGGGTAACTTGGCTAATGGAATGATGGGCTCATCAAGGGGTCAAACATAGAAGGAAAGAGGCATGATCACAGAATATATTTTTTTTATGAGGGGGATTTTCTGTTGAGTCATTTTTATTATGCAATAAGTTTATATATTATCAAGGGTATAGTATTATGATAAGACTTAAATGCATATACTTCCTGTTAAGAACATATGTTACATATTATAGTGTTTTATAGTATACATTTTTAAATCTGTGGGGGGGGGAAATATGTTACACATTTCAAGACAAAAATTACTGTTTTCAAATTTCTTTTCTTATTGTAATCATTAATTGCACTGCGCCCCCTCCGCAAAAAACAAACCAACCTCAGGCCACGGGCAAACTATCCATAAAAAGGTTTCTTACTTAATTTGGGTCCGGTTGCCATGATCATGGCTGCCAAGTCTCCCATTTTCCCTGGGAAATCCCCGTTTTTCCAGCTGTTCCTAGCTGAAAAAACGATTTTTTTGGTTTTTCCCCGGTTTATTCTGGCGCGGCGGCCATTTGGGAACTGGGCAAAGCAGCATCAAAAGTCACTTCTGAGCATGCTCCGCCCAGTTCCAAAATGGCGGCAGCGCTACTTCCGGTCTGCTATTTCCGGCCTGGTCCCTTATTTCTCTGACAGCAACTTGGCAGGTATGCATTATACAAGTGCAACCCTACCTGGCTCGAGCAGTGTGTGTTCAACTGAACAGTCAATGTCTCAGAGGTGTATGTCTGGCTGAGGTGCATGATCCATTCATTTATGCACCGATTAAGAAATAATGGTCTAGTCACATGTTACACTGATTACTATTTATTTATTTTATTTAACAAGAGTTATATACTGCTTAATCCAGGGGTCCCCAAACTAAGGCCCAGGGGCCAGATGCGGCCCAATCGCCTTCTAAATCCAGCCCGCAGACGGTTCGGGAAACAGCATGTTACATGAGTAGAATGTGTCCTTTTATTTAAAATGCATTTCTGGGTTATTTGTGGTGCATAGGAATTCGTTCATATTTTTTTCCAAAATATAGTCTGGCCCCCCACAAGGTCTGAGGGACAGTGGTGAAAAAGTTTGCTGACCCCTGGCTTAATCATCCACAACCTCTAAGTAGTTTCCACAGAATATAAGATATTCATTAAAAATATTGATAAAATCAAATGCTTATCGGACGTATAATTGAATGACATATATCTGTTTAAATTGCAACAATTTCTAAATCCGCAGCTACACCTATAAACTAGGTATAAATGTAACGTAAATGCTATGTAAACTGGTGCCCCTCTTTTCAGATAATGCGTTTCTTCATTTTCCACCCTACATGGAATCGGCTCTCCCATCCCAATGGCACTGGTGTGGCAGGAAGATTCAAGGACAATCAAAAACATTTAAACATTTCAGTATAGTATGGTATGGTATGGTATAGTATAGTATAGTATTTAAAAATTGCAGAATATCTTTCCAAAATGAGAGTAAAAGCATTGACACCGAGGGCAATCCTAGTTGTGATCCAGAAATGCTGCTTGAACAGAGTGCTGGAGAAGACTCATTTATAATTAAATTTGGGAATGATTCATGTTCTCATGTAGCTGCATTGTTTTTATGGTTTCTGGATGTCCCATGAGAATATTATAAAGTAGTAGTGTTCTATGTTATAAATCAAGCACGGCTAGGAGCTGTTTCTTTTTGTTTTCTGATGTATTTTTTATCCAAAAAAAATTCTGAAATTCTGAAAGTGTGGCCCAGAGAAAGAAGTTTGACCCACTGCATTAAAGGGTTTGGCAGAAACATAAGCAAAGTTCTTCATCAGGCAGTGAGGGGCAGGACAGAAGGAGCCAGATTATGGACTCTGAAGCTCAGCAGCAGAGCCCACTTCTGGCAGGTGCCCAATGATATTAACCCTGACACTAGCCCGACCCTCAGTTTTGATGTGGCCTTGCAGTTTTTACATATTGGGCAGTGCTCCTCTGTGAAATGTACCCTGGGCATCAACATTCCTCTCCAAGCGAAGAGTCATATAGAATTCTCTCTCAACAAGATTTCCCAGCACAAATCAAATCTCTGGCTCCTGCTTCCGACGTAGAGGCATATAAACTTACTCCCTCACCCATTACATTTCTAATTTAAAACTGTGAAGCACAGTTGCATTTTTGCGCTCATCACATGGATTGTTTTTCCGAAATTACTCAATAAATCAAGGGAATGCACCAAAATAGCTTCAATAGGTCTCCTGTTTGCTTAATGTTTGCATGCCAGGCATAACTGATTCATTCCCTAGCATGCCCCAGAGAACTGTAAAATCCTAAAGAGGAGCAAAAATGTCTGTTCAGAACCGTACAATATTACTCTTAAAAGAAATAAAGAGAGGGGAGAAGGGAGAGGCAAGGCAGGCAAGAAAGGAGTGAATGAAGAGTTACCGGGTGCAGACTTGTTATTATACATCGTCTGTAATAATTAGCATTTTTCTCCCATGTCATATTTATTGAAGCATACCTGCTTATTAAAAGCAAACAGCAGAGCGACAATTCTGTGCCCTCCAGCATTTTGCAGGTGAAAATAAGGACAGCCTTGTGTGTGCAGGGAACGCCCCTATTTTTAAACTGAGCATTGCTTGCCAGAGGAACGTCTCTGACTTGGATGTGTTGCTATATACTCTCCCCTGCCTGCGGCATCTATTTCCCCTGAAATAGTTTGCCTTGCACTGGTTTCAAAGTAGAAAGGGATGTCTCTGATTCAAAGGAAGAAAGCATCAATTTTTGCCCTATAATCCAGTAGCAACACAGAGCAAGTGTCACATCAAGCTGCCTTACACTGAAATAGGTCGCTACTTCTACAAGCCCAGTATTGTCCACACTGGGGTGGGGAGTAGCCAACACCAAGTTGTTGGACTCAAGCAAGCATGGCCACTGATCAGGGGTGATGGGAGATGCAACAACTTCTAGAGGGAAGAGGGCACTGTGTTGACTATTCTAGTGATCTACTCCAAGTAACAGCGGCTCCCCAGGGTCCCAGCTAGGCATATTCCCATTATCTGCTATCTGTCTTTTTTAAAAAATGGTGGTTAATTAATTAAATGGATACCCTACACCTTCTTCCAAAGCAGCCCAGGGGGGCATACATGCCGGTACTAAAATAATACAATTAAAACTTCTAAAACCTAAAAGCAACCACCTACCTTCCCGCTAATTACAGTGGTTCAGGTGGGGATTTAATCGAGCACTATTCTGCTTGCAAAGCCTGTGCTCCATCGCTAGGGATGGGGCAGAAATTTGATACTGCTCATATTTAAAGTTGAATCTATCTAAACCATAAACAGAAACACAGCTGTTCTTCGAAATGTGCCCATTTCCAGGTTTTGTGATGCAGGTCTTCAGCCAGGCAAAGTGTACAAAAGTGCTAAAGTGTGCATAGAAATGCCTACATTAGTTGGGGGGAACAAAAAATGCATTATATTTGGGGAAACTGCTTTGCAAAAGATGTGTCTATTAGAAAAAATGCATACAAAAACTAAAATGTGGGTGAGTTTTCATGAGGACATTTAAAAAAACAATTTGCAAATAGGTGTGGAAATGTCTAGAATTGAACTGAAGATTGAAAAAGTTGGAAGCCGAGTGGAACAAAAATGGATGGATACACCCATTACTACACATCACATAGCTACATCCCCATCTCCAAATTGTGGCAAGTGCTGCTGATTGGGTGCTTTAATAGCCCTCTTTTGGCATTACAATGTGTTTTTGTATTACAAAAAGCAGTTGTTGTTGTTGGAAGTGGTTAGATCAGGACTGCAGAACAGGAGAAGGCTTTTCTAACTTTTTTACCCTGGTGCTCCAATATAAATATCTGCCGATTTCCTCCCACTACACAGCAAATTGTAGCTGCTTCAGAGTGAGGGCAATTAGGATCAGGCCCATGCTATTGTGTGCAATGGGTTAAATGTGCCTGCTTCCATGCCAGAGGAATATTTTGCAGTGTGCTAGATGCCAAGAAGGAAATGTCTTTTCAGCATTCAATGGAACCTCGATAATACTTCATTGCTTTTTAATAACTGTGTGTCAGTTCCCGCTGAGCAAAGTGTCAAAACCATTCCATTGAGACAGACTGCATTGGGTTGTTGGAGCAGTCCTCAGCACGCATCTTCCCAGTTCTTCTGTTTGCCCATCATTAGATCTGCTTTTTCAAATTAATAGTTATTTATTTGTCAATGCTTCAAGCAATATCAACAGTGTAGTTTGGACTGATTAAAGGAATGGAAGGAACAGCAGCAGCACCAAGGCAACAGTTGACTCTCCTGACATGTATACATGATTTGTCCCGCCGTGTTCTGGGATTCTGACAGGGTTGAAAGCAACGCTATTCTGTTAAATGGATGTCCTGACCTCAGTGAGCAGGTATTGACAGATATGCATAAGAACATAAGTAGTAGGGCTATACATGACCCACATCCGATTTGCAGATCGATCTGGTGAATCAGAATGGTCCCAATCAAACCTGAGATGATCCAGGACAGACTTGTCCTGGATCTGGGCCCCAGACTGATTTTTTTTGGGGGGGGGGCGGGGGCTTGCACAGTCCTGCAGTTGGAAGAATGAAGAAATAAGGCAGAGCTGTAACTATGGGGGTGGCATTGAGGCTCCTAGCCTCTGTGTGTGTGTGCAAATACATTTGGGGTGTGTGTGCTAAACTGGGTCTTTGAGCCTGGTTCTGCCCCTGAATAAGGGGGTGCATGCAAGCTGCCTCTACACCTCCTTCTCCCTCTCTTTCTAATGCCACCATTTTGACAGCCCTGGATTGCTCCAGGTGGACCCAGTCCAACCCAGGGTGATCCAGGGCTGCCTCAACCAAATCCTGGCTCAACTGCAATCAGCCCATTTTGGTTCTGAATTTGGGATTAAGCTGGATCTTGTCCACAGCTCTAATAAGTACTGCCCTGCTTGAGAGAAGGGGGGGGGATAATAAGCAGGTTGGTTGGTTGCCTAAATGGGCAGCTACCCGGGAACTATATGTAAGCTGTGTCTTGGAGGGAGGACAATAAATGCAAAGAAGTAGAACTGTGCTTGTGTTCACATGGGGAGAAGATAGTTGTGGCACAAGCCAGAGGCAACAAGAAGGGTCATGGCTCAGTGGCAGAGCACATGCTTTGTGTGCAAAGAGTCCTCAGCATCTCAGAGAAGACTCCTGTTTGAAACCTGGAGAGCTGCTGCCACTTAGAGCAATACTGAGAAAAATGGGCCAACAGTCTGATTCAGTAGAAGGGAACACCTTATGTTCTTATGCCCAGTGAACCTACGTTTCTTGTGGCTTTATGAAATTTCACTGGACATAAGATGCTTAGACGAGATGCAAGAGGAGACATTTGTTAACATTCTATCTTGACTTCCTTTATTCATGTTCCCAGTGCAGGTCACTGGAGAAAGAGAAGTCCATACCTCTTCCTTTATGTATCTGGGGAATAATATATTGCATAGATAGATGTATGCATGCCCTTTGCAAGTGGAAAAACATGGGAAGGAGATGTGCATTACTCTACATCAGAGATGGGGAAATTTTCCATTTCCTTCTCAGCAACCATCTGGGGGCGACTTCCAAGTGGTGAGTGGGCCCAGAAGCAAAAGTGGGGAGAGCAACAAATGCAAAGCTTTCTCTTTTACAGTAGCCTAGTTTTTACACAATCTCATACCCTCTTCTCTAGCCTCCATCCACAAAAAAAGGCATGATCAGAGATCAAGGACGAATTCCATAAACACTCAAGGGAGATGGCGAGGGATGTGACTGAAGAGGGTGTGTGGTCTGGAGAGAGTCCTGAGGGCCAAATAGAAAGTCGTGGAGGACCATATTTGCTCCCCGCCAGCCTGAAGCTCTCCATCCATGCTGTACATGGAACTCCATACCCTCCAACATCCAGGTGACAAAAATCAGGATGTGTGCTTTTTGGTCCCCCTACCTATCAATTTTTCCTCTTGAAGGGGCAGATTTGTGTCTCCCACTCAACACACACACACACACACACACACACACACACACACACACACGGCCTGCCTGATCCAGGCCACCTCCCCAGCACATTTTCTCCCTTCCCTTCTTCACCTACCTTTGCAAGGCTGCTCACACCTCTCCCCACCAAATCCCCTTTGCCAGTATCACCCTCCCTCTCCTTTCCCAGCTCCTAAGGACCCCACTCGGCTCCAGACCTGTCTTCCTCCTGCACCTTCCGCACCTCCCTGTGTAGTGAATGCTCCCAGTCACCCACTCACTCTCTTACCAAGCTCCCAATCCCCCCACTTGAGCAACTCACTTCCCTCCAACTATCCCAGCCTTTCTAGCTGCCTTTACCCCTGGAAGACATCTGCCCTCCCCATTTCCCTCCCTCCACATTCCAGCTGCAACCTGATGTCTGCTCCCTGCCACCCCCATGTCCTCAGCCCTGTTCCCAAGCTTTCCTTATTGTGGAGGCTCCTTCACACACACACAGGGAGGGAGGGGAAAGTCTTTGCTGCTACCAGCAACGGATGGGCATTACTCAAGGAATTAATAGTGGGGAGGGCGGGGGAACACAGTGGTGTGTGTATATATATAAAGACATTTTTCATTAGGGCTGCAAAGTATAACAAATGAAGTTGATATTGGCGGGACTGCCAAAGTACAACAATTGAAGTTGAGAGCGCAGGGCCAAAAGACGGGGCATTCTGGGATCCAATCAGAAGCTGGGATGGTTTCTGTAATTTGGGGATGTCCCACTCAAATTGGGATGGTTGCACAGTATGCAACTTACACCCTGAAGCCATTCCCCAAATCATAAACTTGAGCTTCTTTTCCCCTCCCTGCCCTTCTTTACTTTTTTACTCTGCTCGTTCTAAATCACAGCACTTTGCATTCAAATGTATCAGTGTGGGGGCTACTATTAATATCCCTGGGGATTGAGAACCAATTACATTTAAAAATGGAATTGCACCGAGGCTGTATACACAGGAATGATCATTTAAGGAAATTAAACAAAGGCCTTAATTGCAAATCCATTCAAATGACAAAGGGAAAAGAACGAACCTTTGGTGAATTGGGGGTGGGGGGATCAGCATGATCGTGAAATAACAATCTGAAATGTTACTGCATGAATTAAAGAGTTCTCCTTCAAGATTCAGAGTGTATGCCTCTCTTTCTTGGTCATATAGACTTTGAATTTGAAAACCATGGTCTGTTAGCTTGAGAGCCAGTAAGGAAGCTGGCGTTGGCCAAGGCAGTTGGCCAGGACTTCATTTTCAGTGTGGCAGCGTAAGTCACATGTCATTCATGCACTAGGTGCCATGTGTGTAGAAGATCCTAGGTACAACCCCTGGCATCTCCAAGCAGGACTGAGGGAAACCCCCGTGAGTCCATGTAGACATAGACAGTGCTGAGCTAGGTGGACCAATGGTTTGGTTTGGGATAAGGCAAAGACGGAGAACCTGTGACCACCTCCAGACATGGCCAATGGGCAGAGCTGATGGGAGTTGCAATCTAGCAGTATCTGGGTGGCCAAAGGTTCCCCAGTACTACGGTAGTATAAGACACGACAGCCTACAAGAAGGCCGGGAAAGGCTCTGTTGTTTGTTGTACAACACACAATATTACCCAGAGGTCTATGAACATGGAGTGACATGAATAACTGGCCGATCTATGGTGTTCTTGGGCAGTAGCTGGCATCCCAGCATACTGGGCAGGTTCGCTACTGATGCCTGCCCAAATTGTATGAAGTTTTTAAAAATCCACAAAAGTTCCATGATTTAATATTGGTTTGTGTAACATAATTTAATGTCATTCACCCCAGAGGCATAATTTTTTAGATTCTTTGCTGCATAATATTTGTGTATGTGACATGCCCGCGTGAATACTTCCAGTGCCAATTCTAATGGGGCTCCATATTCCTTGATGAACCCCCCCCTTTTTTTACACTTCTGCAGTAAAAAATATAGTAAAGCACTGCATTCCCCATCGACAGCTTTGGAAAGCTTTCCTTTTAAATCCTCCCCCAAACCACATCAAACTCACTGGGCTCTGGATTTCGTTACAAGCTGCCAACTGCAGCCGTGTCCATCAAAAAGCTTCGCAAACACGGTACAGCAAGCCTGGTTGGAGATATCTTAAAGAAGGTTGTATATAACTAGATGAAGCTTCAAATGAATGTGGTCTGTATTTAAAGCTCAATTTAGCTGATTCGTTCAGGGAGCATATTACTGCACACAGAGATTTTATGAGCTGCTTACAGCTGGGAAAACATTGCACACCATTTCCCCATTAATATTTCTTTGAATTTTCAAATGAGTTTGCTTCAGCTGAGTTCTCGGCCCTAATTGGGGATTGCCTTGGTTTGTTTGGAGGAAAGGAATAAACTTGCTACACACAGTTTTATGAAGACATCTTGATTGGGGGGAGTGGGGGAAACAAGTTAGAACCCCCTGCCCCCAAAAAGAGATGTGCAATTTGGGTAACTAAATGTCTGTAAATAATATTTTATTTTGCATTTATAACCTATCTTACAGACCCTCCAAGTGTCACTATTTTCTGGGGGCAGCCCTGGATTTACAAGCTGTCCTGGTTTCTGATTTGATCCCAGGATATCCGATTTTTCCTTAGGACATCCCTATTTTCACTAGAGAAATGTTGGAGGGAATGGAGTTATGCGAGCCCCAAACCATAGGGATAAGTAACTTAAGAACCTTTAGAAGACATCTGAAGGCAGCCCTGTATAGGGAAGGTTTTTTTAAAAAAAAGTTTAATGTTTTATTATGTGTTTATTATGTTGGAAGCTGCCCAGAGTGGCTGGGGCAACCCAGTCAGATGGGCGGGGTATAAATAATAAAATCATCATTATTATAATGGAATAGGGTGTCTCTATTTTCATCAGATAAAAGTTGGAGTGTATGGCATTAAGTCTTCCCAGAAGTCACAACTGAAATCAGAAACACACACACACACACACACACCAATATTAAAGCATGCATGGGCACAAATTCAGTCTTTGACAGAAGTGCAATCGGTTAAGAAATGGTTAAATGTTCCCCTCCATCACCCACTGTGATCCCAATAATTATATTTCAGTTTTTAAAATGTGCATGTCAAATGCAAGGATGCATTATTTAACTCAGTTTGGCCCTAAGAGATGCAACAAAGCAGTGTGCATAATATATAATATTATGTAGCTCTGTTTACATAATAGATGTGCTCAAGGTGATGGCTGTGGAAAATATAGAGAATGAGATTTCCTCGCTCCTCTTTCTCCGGGAATTGGATGTGAAGCAACAGTTAATGATTCAGAGCTGAACTTGGCAAAACTCTTCTTGCTAATGCTTGAGAACATGGCTAGGGGATGTTTTGCAACAGCTTCTAAATGAGATGATCAGCAGAGCATGAGAACAAGCAGAATGGAATTGTGTCCAGTTTTCTTGGATCTCTTCTGAATGAGAACCAGTGGACAGATATGGAGATGTTTGTACTTGCTTCAATGGGGAAGAGCAGCAGATCAGTGGTAGAACATCTGCACTGCATGGAGAAAGTTCCAGGTTCAATCCCCAGCATCTCCAGGTGGGGCTTGGAATGCCCCCTTTCTGAAACCCTGTTGGTAGTGGGAATGTCTTTTGCTGGGCTCAGAGGTTGATGTAAAAGTGGCTTTTTTCTTTCTTTCTAAAAGTGGCTTCTCACCAGGGTGGTTCTGCCCCTGCAGACCCGTACTGGGTGGGAGAGGAGTTCCAGCTGTGAGCACAGTGGAACTGCCAACTTAAAAACGAAGCCAAAACACTCAATTCGAGTGGTGGTATTAGAGTATCCTCTAGGAAGCTGGCTGGTAAGAAACCTCAAGAAGATTGTTAGCAGGAAAATAAATAATAACAATAATAATACATTATTTATACCCCACCCATCTGGCTGGGTTTCCCCAGCCACTCTGGGCGGCTTCCAGCAGAAAAACTGTGAACCACCTGAAAAAATCTGCTGCTGCTCTTTTCCAACCCCCTGCAATGCAGGAACCTCAGCTAAGCCTTGCAGGCTCTGACAGCTACATGCACATTTATACACATCAGAGGAAATAAAGTTCTCCATGACATGTTCCTTTTAGAAATCTAGAGACTTGCAAAGAAAAATGTGTAGCCGTATTATTAATAAGTTCCTATATGGAGACTTTGAAATTGTGGAGGTTTTTGAAATTCACCCATGCGGATGTCTTCTGTGTGCCTACTGTGGGTAGCAAAATCCCCACACACTTCTATTTTAATTTAGCTTCCCGTGTCTTGATGGATGTGGATTTAGTATTCCAATGAACACAAGGGAGGTTTTGATGTCTGTTTCTTTAGAGCCCATTGTAAACAACTATATAGAAACCAAAGCAACAGCCAGTGAATCATTCTGACCCCACCAGGGAGGGTTCTCCCAGATCAAGCTGCAGGATTTCTTTTATTAATGACATGGCTCACAATCAGAATTGCTACCGACGAGCCTAGACTAGCTGCATAACCCTGCACAATATATGCATGTATACTTAAAGTAAGCCTTATGGAGTTCAGTGGGGCCTACTCCCATGTAACTATGTATAAGCCCCATTGAATTCAATAGGATTTACTTCTGAGTAGTTTGAAGAGCACTATAAGTCATGTCTTATAGGGGTGTTCACGCAGTAGTCAATGAGTGTACAATCTGTGCACCTGTTGTACTGTTTTACATTATATTCACATGTAACGTTCAACAAGTATACCATCTGTGTATCTGTTTACACAATAGCTGTGCTGTACAAATCAACAAGCGTACACCCACACAAACACTGGTGCATGTGTAGAGGCACCTTGTAGCTGTGTTCAGTGTACAGTAATGTGTGAACAAGCCTAATGAAAGGCAGCAACTAGGAACAACTGAAGAAGCGGCCCAGCTCTTTTCAGTTCTATAAGGCTTGCTGCTTCTATGGCATATCTTTGGGCTTATCTACTGGGGCAGTGATCCCCCTTCTCCCTTACCGCAGAGGTGTGGGGAAACCTTAGATTTGTGGGTCCTACATCCCTCCACCCACACACCCCCTGCTGTGGTCTACCAACCAGAGACATGTATACAACAGTGGCTCAGGGATTTGCCATGAATTAAGTAGATAAATAGGAACCGCTACAGCGGGAAGGTAAACGGCGTTTCCATGTGCTGCTCTGGTTTGCCAGAAGCGGCTTTGTCATACTGGCCACATGACCTGGAAGCTATACGCCGGCTCCCTCGGCCAATAATGCGAGATGAGCGCGCAACCCCAGAGTCGGTCACGACTGGACCTAATGGTCAGGGGTCCCTTTACCTTTACCTTTAAGAAGACAGTACAACTGAGCACTTATGGTTTCTCCTAATGCTTTTTATTTGCTTGTTTTATCAGCCTTGTTTAGGTTAGTGGGTGGGGGAGCTTTTTGTTATTGCTATTGCTAGTCAATCAAGGGTCAGAAACCCTTGCAGATCTACTGCAGATCCCCCAGGAATCTACCAGCAGAGCCTGATCTAGCCACCTCTTACACTCCCTTCCCTAGTGAAGAAGTAATTCCACGTACCAACTATTTCCTAATACAGTGTTTTGCATGGGTGTATGTTCCTGTGCATAGGCTCCTTGTTCTATGTGCAATAGAAGCACCAGGAATGGGTGCACAGAGGTATGAATCAGCACCCCTCCTGTTCTCATCAAGAGAGAAAAGCACTGTGTTCTTTTAAAAAATGTGCGCGCACATCGGCCCCCTTGTTCAAAGTGAATGTGTGAGACCTTGCTGGTGAGGGAACAAATGCATGGATTGCAATGGGTCCACCAATAGCTATTAGATGAATACTAGATGCTGAACAATAAGGGGAAAGAATTGAGCATTGTTCCCCATTAGGGAGCAAACAGAGATGTTATTTGGCTGGCTGCTTTTGGAACCAGAATGTAAGACAAAAATAGCATTATAGTATTGTGGCATTGTAGCACCATACTTGCATCATAAAAATAGTTGAAAAAGCATTGCAGTGCTAACTAACAAATTAAAGCATTAAATTGAGGGTGTGCATCATAAAATGGTGCTATAAAATGGGTTATAGTGAAAGTGGTCCCATCCATACCAGCTATGTCACATCAACTTATGCAGATGGACCATAGCAGGATGTATGCATTTTAAAAGTGCAATTTTCCTGATAGCATGGGAAGTCAGTTGCAATTCCACTTGTACCTTGCAACAAGACAGAAAGAAGCAAGGTTTCTGCAGTTTGGACATATTTCTGCTTCATTTGGACATATAGTTTTCTGGGGTTGTAGCCTCAAACGGTAGCTTGCAAAAGGTAGCAAGGGAGTGGGGAGACACCAAAGTGATAGGGGGCTCTTATTTAAAAAATACATTGGTTTGAACAGCTCAGCCAAGTTCTGAAAGTGTGTAATTGGCTCACAGTGGAAAAGAGAGCAACATAATAGGCTCCTGGTGATGGCGGCAGTGGAGTGTGTGTGTGTGTGTGTGTGTGTGTGTAGATAGTATATTACAGTGTGTAGCAGATTGATGTTTCTAAATTTATATACATGTCTGGGCTTTGAAAGTGAAAAGAGGCAGGCAACAATTTTATGAGTATAGCATGAAATGTTCCTTGAAAAAGCTGCTGTTATATCATAAGGTGCCACTCAATCTTCTCTCCCATGTATCGAAGCTAAATCAGTACAGTATAGTAGCAGATATAAAGGATGCTTCCATCTTAAGGTGGCATCCAAATTCTCATTAATGGAATCAGGTTAAGTTAATTCTTGGGGGCAAAAAAGCATTGCTGTAGATATGCCCCAAGTTCTCTGGCTTGGACTCTAAGCCAGGTGAGCCATGAAATATCATAGACCGTAGAATTGTAGAGTTGGAAGGGACCCCAAGGGTAATTTAGTCCAAACCACTGTAATTCAGGAATCTCAACTAAAGCATCCATGACCATCATTTTATAGGATAATGAGCTGATCAAGGATGGGGAACCTATGGCTCTCCAGATGTTGTTGGACTCCAACTCCCATCATTCCTGACCACTGACCAGGTGTTTGAGGTCCACCCAAGCAGAGGACAATTTTGACACCATCCATGGGACAGTGAATATCTGGTAATCAATCAATAAATCAAATAATAATATCACATTCATCAAATCATGTTGTTGTTGTTATTATTTAGTCGTTTAGTCGTGTCCGACTCTTCGTGACCCCATGGACCATAGCACACCAGGCACTCCTGTCTTCCACTGCCTCCCGCAGTTTGGTCAAACTCATGTTCGTAGCTTCGAGAACTCCATGGAGAAAGACAACAGGCATCAAATCATACTCTACTCAAAATATTTACCCCCCCCATTTTTTCCGCACCTCTATGATTCTTATGGAAAAGTAGCTGAGAAATTCATAGAATCATAGAATCATAGAGTTGGAAGAGACCACAAGGGCCATCCAGTCCAACCCCCTGCCAAGCAGGAAACACCATCAAAGCATTCCTGACAGATGGCTGTCAAGCCTCTGCTTAAAGACCTCCAAAGAAGGAGACTCCACCACACTCCTTGGCAGCAAATTCCACTGCCGAACAGCTCTTACTGTCAGGAAGTTCTTCCTAATGTTTAGGTGGAATTTTCTTTCTTGTAGTTTGAATCCGTTGCTCCGTGTCCGCTTCTCTGGAGCAGCAGAAAACAACCTTTCTCCCTCCTCTATATGACATCCTTTTATATATTTGAACATGGTTATCATATCACCCCTTAACCTTCTCTTCTCCAGGCTAATCATACCCAGCTCCCTAAGCCGTTCCTCATAAGGCATCGTTTCCAGGCCTTTGACCATTTTGGTTGCCCTCTTCTGGACACGTTCCAGCTTATCAGTATCCTTCTTGAACTGTGGTGCCCAGAACTGGACACAGTACTCCAGGTGAGGTCTGACCAGAGCAGAATACAGTGGTACTATTACTTCCCTTGATCTAGATGCTATACTCCTATTGATGCAGCCCAGAATTGCATTGGATTTTTTAGCTGCTGCATCACACTGCTGACTCATGTCAAGTTTGTGGTCTACCAAGACTCCTAGATCCTTTTCACATGTACTGCTCTCAAGCCAGGTGTCTCCCATCCTGTATTTGTGCCTTTCATTTTTTTTTGCCCAAGTGTAGTACTTTACATTTCTCCTTGTTAAAATTCATCTTGTTTGCTTTGGCCCAGTTGTCTAATCTGTTAAGGTCATTCTGAAGTGTGATCCTGTCCTCTGGGGTGTTAGCCACCCCTCCCAATTTGGTGTCATCTGCAAACTTGCTCAGGATGCCCTCAAGCCCATCATCCAAGTCATTGATAAAGATGTTGAACAAGACTGGGCCCAAGACAGAACCCTGTGGCACCCCACTAGTCACTACTCTCCAGGATGAGGAGGAGCCATTGATGAGCACCCTTTGGGTTCGGTCAGTAAGCCAGTTACAAATCCACTGAATGGTAGCATTGTCTAGCCCACATTTTACCAGCTTCTTTACAAGAATATCATGGGGCACCTTGTCAAAGGCCTTGCTGAAATCAAGATAGGCTACATCCACAGTGTTCCCTTCATCTACCAGGCTTGTAATTCTGTCAAAAAATGAGATCAGATTAGTCTGACATGACTTATTTTTCAGGAACCCATGCTGACTTTTAGTGATCACAGAGTTTCTTTCTAGGTGCTCACAGACTGTTTGCTTAATGATCTGCTCTAGAATCTTTCCTGGTATTGATGTCAGGCTGACTGGGCGGTAATTGTTTGGGTCCTCTCTTTCCCCCTTTTTGAAAATAGGGACAACATTTGCCCTCCTCCAGTCTGCTGGAACTTCGCCTGTTCTCCAGGAATTTTCAAAGATTATTGCCAGTGGTTCTGAAATCACCTCTGCCAGTTCTTTTAATACTCTTGGATGTAGTTCATCTGGCCCTGGAGACTTGAATACATCTAAACTAGCCAAGTATTCTTGTACTACCTCCTTACTTATTCTGGGCTGTGTTTCCCCTGCTGAATCATCTGCTCCATATTCTTCAGGTCGGGCGTTGTTTTCTTTCTTGGAGAAGACTGAGGCAAAGAAGGCATTGAGGAGTTCTGCCCTTTCTCTGTCCCCTGTTTGCATTTCACCATCTTCTCCTCTGAGTGACCCCACTGTTTCCTTGTTTTTCCTTTTGCTACGGACATACCCATAAAAGCCCTTTTTGTTGCTTTTAACCTCTCTGGCGAGCCTGAGTTCATTCTGTGCTTTAGCTTTTCTGACTTTGTCTCTACACGTGCTGGCTATATGTTTGAATTCCTCTCTGGAGATTTCCCCCCTTTTCCATTTTTTGTACATATCCCTTTTAAATCTTAACTCAGTCAAAAGTTCTTTAGATAGCCAGCCTGGCTTCTTTAGGCACCTTCCATGTTTCCGTCTCATTGGTATTGCCTGAAGTTGTGCTTTTAATATCTCCCTTTTAACAAACTCCCAACCATCATGAACTCCCTTCCCTTTTAGTATTACTGTCCATGGGATTTCACCCAGCGTTTCCCTAAGTTTTCTGAAGTCGGCTTTCTTAAAGTCTAGAATTTGGACCTTAGTATGCTTGGTTGCTCCTTTCCGCTGGATAATAAACTCCAGAAGAGCATGGTCACTCCCACCTAATGATCCTGCCACTTCTACCCCACTAACCAAGTCATCACTATTGGTTAGGACCAGATCTAAAATGGCTGATCCTCTTGTTGCTTCTCCCACTTTCTGGACAATGAAGTTGTCTGCAAGGCCAGTGAGGAATCTGTTCGACCTTATGCTCTTGGCTGAGTTTGACATCCAACAAATATCAGGATAGTTGAAATCCCCCATTACTACTATCTCACTTCCTTTGGAATGCTTGGCCATCTGTTCCAGGAAGGCATCATCTGTGTCCTCAGTTTGGCTTGGGGATCTATAGTAAACTCCCACAATGAGATCACTGTTGTTTTTCTCTCCCTTAATTTTGACCCAGATACTCTCAATTTGGCTTTGAAGTTTTAAATCCTGGATCTCTTCACAGGTATACATATCCCTAACATATAAAGCTACTCCTCCTCCTTTCCTGTTTGGTCTATTTCTCTTAAATAGATTGTATCCCTCTATTACTACATTCCAGTCATGAGACTCATCCCACCAGGTTTCAGTGATGCCTATTATGTCATATTTAGTTTGCTGTACCAAGAGCTCAAGTTCATCTTGTTTATTTCCCATGCTCTGTGCATTAGTATACAGACATTGAAGACCGTTGATCATTCCCCCATGTCTCTTATTTAAGGATATTTTCGTCCCACCACTAGGTCTGCATGCTGCTTGCTCCATTTGGTCCTTGACATTCAGATGATCATCTTCAGCATTTGATAGACTCCTACCTTCAGGACCACTGTCTCCCTCCCCCACATAAGTCAGTTTAAAGCCCTCCTGATGAGGTTTTTGAGTTTTGTGGCAAAAACATTCCTCCCAACTTTTGTGAGGTGCAGTCCATCACTTGCCAGAAGTCCATCTTCAAGAAACTGCAGACCGTGATCTAGGAATCCAAACCGTTCCTGTTTGCACCATTTGCGAAGCCAGTTGTTCACTTCCCCTATTTTTCCCTCTCTCCCTGGGCCATTGTATAAATACAAATGAAAAGCCAGCTCCAGCAAAACACACACACACACACACACACACATCAATTTTCCCATGCTTCCATGTAAAAAGAATGCCATTTATGAGAAGAAAACCAGAGGCGAGAAAAAGTTCAATTATCTTTGGGAAGCCAGAAACTAGCCCATGATTCACCTCAGTTTCAGCCAAATAATTATTATTGCATTCATATTCCACTTTTTCTCCAAGTAACTCAGATTTATTCTTCCCCTCCCTATTTTATCCCCACCACAACTCTAGCTCGGCTAGATTATGAGGCAGTAATTGGCCTAAGGTCACCCAGTGAGCTCTATGGTTGAGTGTGGATTTGAACCCAGGATATTTAAATGATGGGCATTGGAGTAGGGGATGGCAAATACATCACTCTGCAACCCGTTTCTTTAGTTGTTATCAGTAGTATCAGAAAACAGACCAAACCACTGTGCATCTCTCTCTTTGTCGGCTGTAACAATATTTTTCTCATCTTGGGTTTCTTTTTGACTGTCAACCAATAAAACACTCCATTAGCACACAAGAATAACAGCAACAGCAGTGCTCGCTTGATTTCAAAGAAGAGAAAGTCAACATTTAGTTGTCAAAATTGAGAATCTTTATGGCTAAAGCCCATATAAAGAAATTGGCAAGCCTAAAGTACATACAAGGGGTCACCCAAAGTTCTGCCAAGACATTGTTTAGCTCCATAAGCAAAAGGTCACATCTCATAACAAAAGTGACCCTGGGCCTTGGAGACTGAGAGTGTTAATGCCATATGTTTCCTCAAAGCTCATATAAATATTGGGGAGCTTGACAACCATTTTCAATTCCGCCATTCCTCTCAAATAGACTTCTCTCTCAGCTTGTTTACACAGTCAAGATTCAGAGATCTCTAGAGTTGGGCTATTACTACCATCCCAGGGTTTCTCTCCTGGGTGTAGGAGATCTGGGTCCATGAGACCAATACTGTTCTGACAGGGCTAGTCAACAATAAAAGAGGAAGATGCTGGCAAGCTGCTATGGGAAGGTTTGCTGACTTCAGGTAAGTCAGGGCTGGGGACTCTGTGACTCTCCAGATGTTGATGGACAGCAGCTCCCATCAGCCACCCTGGCTAATGGTCAGTGATGATGGGAACCTGAGCCCAACATCATCTGGGAAGCCATAGGTTCCTCGTTCTTCATTCTTGGCTTGGAAGTACACATGTCAAGGTGAGTCTGATATTGTGGCTTCCTGCTCTGCATCCCTCCAACATTTCAAAGCTGTGAATTGCAAAACTCCTATTAACACACACTGCTCAAACCACACATACCCTCGCAATCACACACTGCTGATAGCTGTACTAAAGCGGCTGAGGGTAGTATTATTTAACAACAGCTTGTCCCAAACTGCTTTGAAAACCCTGGGGGATGTCACATCCATCACCAACAGTTTACTTATTTACTTACCACATTTATATCCCACTTTTCCTCCAAGGAGCTAATAATTTTTTTCTCAGTTTTAATGTTTAATCTTTTTGTAAACTGCTTTGAGGTGCTTTTTTTTTTTTACAATCAAGTGGTGTATAAATTAAAATAAATAAGGCGGCAGATGGGGTTTCCTTACTTGCCATTTTATCCTTACAACAGCCATGTGAGGTAGGTTAGACTGAGAGACTGTGACTGGCCCAAGGTCACCCAGTGAGTTTCATGGGAGAGCAGGGATTTGAACCCTAGGTGCTGGTCTGACACTGTATCCTCTACACCACACAGGCTCTCAAAAAGGACCTCACAAGGCATTGCAACATATGCAGCGTTAATGCTCATGTATGTGTATTGACATGCATCTGCACAAGAAATAAAATGCTGCTGCTCCCCCCCAACACACTAATGACTCAGGGAAGAGGGCTGAGCCCCATAGAAAGGCAGCTCTCGTGGCATTTTAAGAAGAAGGTCCAGCAGGGTGAGGGGGCTGCCTCAGATGCTGATGGAAACAGGGCAGGGAGTGGTGAAAAGGTGCCGGAGGATAGAGTTGGGTGTGCTTATAGCCTTCCTTTTAGGGGTAGATGAATCTGCCAGTTCCAGTTTTTCTCCATTTCTTATTTCCCCAAGCTTAAGTTCCATTTTCCACATTGCCACACCTGTCTGAGATTTTCCATTAAAGTTCGCACATAAATTCATCAGCATTTTAAAGCACATTCCACCCAATATACCTTTTATGTATTCAGTTTTGCCTAATACAGTGCCTTTTTGTATGTTTATTTCCACTCATATATGCATTTCTATGCACACTTCTTCCCTACCCCTATATACACATTTCTGTACACTTTTCTTGGTTGAAGAACTGCATCCCAAATTTGAAGGAGCGCAAATTTTGAAGGATAGTTATATTTGGTTTTGGTTTAAGGAAGTACAAATCAGGTACATTCTTATTAAAATGTGAGCCGGATCAATTTTCTCTCTCATCATTACCCCTAAGTTAGCCTGCTGCTCTCAAGTGCTCTGGAGGATGTTGCCACCCTGCCAGTTGCCACCTCGCCAACTACCATTCCAGCTGGTTTCTATATGTGGTATGGAGGAGGGTGCATCTGGTCCTTCCAGATAGCCAAAGGGCATGTGCTTGCCCTCTTAGCCAAAGAAGAGACAGTGATTTACCCAAGTTAGGGACCAGAAAATGGGGGAAGTTTGAGCATATTCCCTGGTCCTTTGAGGTCGCTGTAATAGGTAATGCACTGCTGCACATTCTTGCCAAAAGGCTCTATGTTTCTGCTTGTTGCCTGATGTTAAGAGCCCTAGGTCTATAAAACAGTCACTAACTTTAATGGGAAGCTTATACTTTTAGCAGGCAATGTGAACTGAAGGATGCAAGAGAAAAAGTAGGGTGGGGGAAGATATTATTTTTACATACCATACTGATTTATTGCACAGCAAAGAGTGTGTAAGTATCATAGAATCATAGAATCATAGAGTTGGAAGAGACCACAAGGGCCATCCAGTCCAACCCCCTGCCAAGCAGGAAACACCATCAAAGCATTCCTGACAGATGGCTGTCAAGCCTCTGCTTAAAGACCTCCAAAGAAGGAGACTCCACCACACTCCTTGGCAGCAAATTCCACTGCCGAACAGCTCTTACTGTCAGGAAGTTCTTCCTAATGTTTAGGTGGAATTTTCTTTCTTGTAGTTTGAATCCGTTGCTCCGTGTCTGCTTCTCTGGAGCAGCAGAAAACAACCTTTCTCCCTCCTCTATATGACATCCTTTTATATATTTGAACATGGTTATCATATCACCCCTTAACCTTCTCTTCTCCAGGCTAAACATACCCAGCTCCCTAAGCCGTTCCTCATAAGGCATCGTTTCCAGGCCTTTGACCATTTTGGTTGCCCTCTTCTGGACACGTTCCAGCTTATCAGTATCCTTCTTGAACTGTGGTGCCCAGAACTGGACACAGTACTCCACGTGAGGTCTGACCAGAGCAGAATACAGTGGTACTATTACTTCCCTTGATCTAGATGCTATACTCCTATTGATGCAGCCCAAAATTGCATTGGCTTTTTTAGCTGCTGCATCACACTGCTGACTCATGTCAAGTTTGTGGTCTACCAAGACTCCTAGATCCTTTTCACATGTACTGCTCTCAAGCCAGGTGTCACCCATCCTGTATTTGTGCCTTTCATTTTTTTTGCCCAATGTAGATGTCATGTAGATGTCATGTCTACAGATCTTTTTTTAAAGCAACCCCCCCCCCAAAAGTCAGCAAAGCAGTGTGAGGGCACCATTAAAGTTTGGCCTGCCTCTTTAAAAGAAACTCCCTTGTTCCCTCCTTGCTAAATACTTGGCGAGACCGACTAGCTGTCAGGTGCTCTGGTCTAAGGCCACATTCACACCATACTTTTAAAGCACTATGATACCACTTTGAACAGTCATTCGTTCCCCCAAGGAAATCTGGGAGCTGTTGTTTGTTACAGAGGGAGCTGAGAGTTGTTAGATTTCCATTCCTTTCACAGAGCTACAATTCCCGGAGTGGTTTAACACTCAATCCCTCTTCCCAAAGAACTCTGGGAATTTAAGCTCTGGGAGGAAAACAGGGGCCTCCTAACATGTCTCAAGATCCTTAACAAACAACAGCTCCCAGAATTCTCTGGGGAAAGCCATAACTGCTCAAAGTGGACCAGTGCTTTAAATATATGGTGTGAATGTGGCCGGAGTGTTGACAAAGGCCAGCACACCCTGGCTGGAGAGGTGGTGAGTATCTGTAGCAGGAGGGGCAACTGAAAAATAAGGAAAGTTTGGTGGTCTCCCTTAGTTGCTCAGATTAAGGATGCTCAGTAGATTGTATTGCTTCAGAGCAGAAAATGGTATACTCAATCGCTGTTGATAATTCTGCGCACGAAACACAATTCTGCCAATTAATTTTCAGCAGGCAGAATTTCCTAACATTGTCCTTAAGCTGTGCCTCTCCATCATAAGCAAAGATCTCAAACTAAGTAAACAATGCTCATTACTTCTGACAGGAATCTTAATTATGTTGTCACCGTATGAGACTCCCTTGAAATAAGCTCCTGCTTCACACTGACGGTGTCAGACCTGGCCTAATTTGCATAGTGATCAGATCCGCCCCTACCCCCCCGCCATCTATATGGAGCTTGGATAAGCTTCCTGAGAAACATAAAGCCGGACTAGCAGAGAATTGCAACAAAAGATTATGAAACAGTCCCAAAATGAACATCAGCTAGCAAGCCCTTCACATTGACATTTTTAGTAGGAAACCAACTTTAAAGGCAAGACAGAAAGCATTCTTGCCCCCCGGGACGACGCGGCAGTTCAGTAGGAAGATAAAGTGTTAACAAAATTCAGTGACATGCTGCCGTCATCAGCTGCAGGGAGAATAAAGTTGTCCTCTGTTAGTTGAGCCATCATATCCCGCCTGAGGTGTTGACAGGCCCCCTTTTAAAGTCGAGTCACAAGCACTGTTCTTCAGAAAAACTGCTGTCGGTCTGGGTATTTGCTTTCCCTATGCTTACTGATGCCAGGAAGAGGGAGAGAACTCTTGTCATAAATTGGCCTCCGCTATAAATTAAGGAAGAGGAGCTTATTAGCCTGCTGCTAACAAAGGATCCAGTGGTGTGATAAACGACCACACATTGATTGTGACATGAGCCCAAGGGTGCCGCTCAAAGGGGTGCAAGCGAGGAGAGTGATTTCCTCTTCACCCCTTCCAGAGCACAGCCAGTAACTGTGGCCATAATTTGCTGCTACAAAGAAGGTCCAGGGCCAGATTAAGATATTTTGTTGCCTGAGGCAAATGCTAAGATTGTGGCCCCCCATTTCATGTACAGAAGCTTGACTGGATTGCTGAATCTTAGTCCAACTCTGGCAGCGGGATAGCATCCTCCACTACAACCTGAGAACAGCAGGCTAGCTTAGGGAATGCATGGCAGGCTGCCTAGAATACACAACTCCAACAGAGAGGAATGGCCAGGGGGCTCTGGAGGAATGATTGAGGGCATTGCTCCTCCTCCTCCTCCTGCTGCTCTCCAGTATCTGCGCCTGAAGCAATTGCCTGATTATGCCTAATGGTGATGCTGGCCCTGAGAAAATATCAGCTCAATGGTGGATATCTGCTGTTGATAGTTTTAGGTAGCAGGTTTCTGCCTGAGAATGTGGAAACCTGATGCCAGTCAAAATAGGCAATACTGGCCTAGATCGAGAAGCAAGTTTGACCTGCAATAAGGTAGCTTTCTTTGTTCCTACATCTGTGCCGGGAGAAGCACTATCATAGCAGACCCAATAATAAATGTAGATTTGGTCCCACAAAGATCAAGACTGACCATCATGTGCTACATGACCTCTTAGGACAGAGGTGGAAAACCTGTGGCCCTCTAGATGTTGTTGGACTGCAACTCCCATCAGTCCCACCCAACAGGGCCAATGGTAAGGGATCATGGGAGCTGGAGTCCAATCATATTTGGAGGGTCAAATGTTTTAAGGTACAGCACCACAATAGAGTGATGCTGGAGGATGGTTGTAGCTTTGCTGAAGGACCGTTTTGAGAACTTCCACTTCTCCAAACGTCCTACTAACAAATCACAGTTTTATGGTCTCCAGCCCCCTGGATTTACATTTGTGGAGTAAGCAGTCAGAATGGACTGACCAATCTATTTCTAACCTGTAAAAAAAAAATTGAACCCATTCTGTTTCCATATTAATTTGCATGAAACAGACACACACACACCTCCATGCAATCCCTTTAAAATACATATTTGATTGTAAAATACTTAAGACGGATATTGTTTCCCCCCCCAATGCATTTTAACACATTCCCGTTTTATTTTTATATTTTTTTAAAGATTAGAACTGCACCATGAAATTCAGAAAAACACTTCTTTGATTATTAGTCCAGGTGGTGCAGATGAGGTCGTTCACATCAGAATTCACAGTAATGGAATCCCTCACCTCAAGCACCTGGAGCAAGAATGTTCCTCTGCAATGATGCAGGTTTTCTAGAAAATTTTGATTGGAACATTTGCTGATGTCCTAGAGCAGGGATAGCCAATTTTGTGCCCTTCAGATGTTGTTGAATTACAGCTCCCGTCATCCCTGATGGGAAGTCCAACAAACATCTGGAAGGCACCACATCTGCCCAAAAGAGTGATGTAGCATAGCACATTTATTTTGCTTACTGAACACTTGGAAACAGCTAAATAGCTTGAAAGTGTCAAATTTGCCTAGTATTATATTTGCATTTTGTGGGATGGGTAGGACAGGACATATTAGTTACAATTTATCCCACCAATCTCCCACATGTGTGGGTTAAGCAGAGAATTAAAATCCCATCCTTGGTAGTGAAAATAGAAGCTTGAAACTAGATTGCAAAGCTTCTCCTTTCCTGAGCAATTTCATCTTATGAAATAAGCTGGCATCCCATTGGTTTCCCTCTTAATAACAGAATCAGCTTATAAAGTAAGCTTAAAATATAGTGTTTACTCACATAACAGTCTTGCACTGATCACAGCAAAGGCAGCAAAACTATGCAGGTAAAAGTACTTCTAGGTTTCAAAATGCATAATTGATTACAAAAACGGAGTCTGCACTCAAGGACATGGTGAGGAAGATGGTGACAGAGAGAGGGAGCAGGAAGGAGAAACGTGTAATCTCTTCGTTCTTCCCACCACAGGAAATAGGGTAAATGACATCACACAAAGCTCTCTCTCCATCAATTACCTATCTATGGTATGAGTTTGCCTATCTAGCAATACGGCTCTCTGGTCATTTGCCACTAGACTTAATCATTTGACTGCTAATCTTCTACACAATTAGCACCTGTTGATTGTTACTAATGGATTTATGAACTAGAAGAAATCTGAAAAAAGCACTGTCCCACATCACTGCTCCTCTTTGACCCAGATTTGACCAGTGGATTCCAGTTACTAACCACTATCATACATGCTTGATGGAGAGACGGACCAAAGGATCAGTCTCTTTGCGGGTGTTTTCCAAGATGTTTAAGATGACACTTTATAGTAAGGAGAGAATATTTTACAATTCAAATAAAAGTTGTTTTATTTGCAGTTTTTATACTCCTGTCTCTTGAAGTGGAAGTTTTTTCTGAGACTAAGAAGAATTTATTCTGTCAAACTGGGACACATAAACCATGTAATAAAAATTATTAGCTATTCAGTAAATACTCTAAATACACACATATATATGTGGCAGAGTTGCAGTGTCTGTATTCTAGGTATTGGTCTAAGCCATAAATAATAAGCACTCTTTTTATCCATGTAACTTTTGGCTGCCTTAGCAAGACAAACTAATGATGGTGAATTTGTTGCCAATAATGATGAAAGGTGTTCCCCTGTCCTTCGTGTGCTATGCAGTAGAGAAAGATGACATTTCATGCAGAGACCCAGTTCTCAAGCTACTATTAAGAAATGGAGGTTATCTTTGGGGATTTTAAAAGATTAAAATGTCATATTTAAAAGTTCTGTTTTTCCATCACTTTGGGGCAGGAACTTACACTGTTGGAAGCTTCTGGAAATTACTCTAAAATTGGCCTCACTTTTATTACCGTATTTATTTATTACATTTACATTGTGCCTTTCCTCCAAGGAGCTCAAAGTGGCTTATATCACCCTCCCAATCCCCATTTTTATCATTGCAACAACCCTGTGAGGTAGGCTATGCTGCGAGAGGCAGAGACTGGCTCAAGGTCACCCAGTCTTTATGGCTAACTGAGGTTTTGAAACCTGATCTCCCAGCTCCTGATCTGACACTAACCACTACAGAATACTGGCCCTTTTCTCTACAGTGTTCTCATACATGTTTAAAGTATGTGAAAGTCCAGTCCTAAGCATGTTTGTTTGAGTATATCCTACAGAAATAATTAACTACAGACCCTCCAAGTGTGCCTACTTTCCAGGGACAGTCCTGGATAAAGCTGTCCCGGTTACTGATTTTTTTCTCAGATTTTTCTGCTTTTCCTTAGGACATCCCTATTTCCATAGGAGAAATGCTGGAGGGTTTGGAGTTATCCGACCCCCAAGCCATCTGAAGGCAGCCATTCAGAAGAGCTGCTAGGTTTTGAATATATATGAAGGGATGTTGAGGTTACTTTCATACCTACTATAGTTACACATGTAGAAATATATATATATATATATATATATATATATATATAGAGAGAGAGAGAGAGAGAGAGAGAGAGAGAGAGAGAGAGAGAGAGAGAGAGAGAGAGATAGAGTGTTTGTATGTTGTTGTAAATAGCTGCTGTAATTCTTTGGAAATAAAATGCACTATAAATTAATTAATTGATTCACATAATTAGAACAGTTGCACATGGGGATCAAATACTGTCTGTCTCAATATGTAACATCCTGTTGCCCCTGGTAGCTAACATGGTACGCTCCAGCTGTTGTTGAACTACAACTAGAACCAGCCACAGTCAGCATGACCAATGGTCAGAGCTGATGGGAGTGGTAGACCAGTAACATCTTGGGCACACCATGTTGGCTGCCCCAATCTACGCTAAGGCAGGTGGCTACCAGTGAGAGGGCCTCCACAGTGGTAGAGAGCCCCAGTTGTGGAATGCGGTCTCCAGAGGTCAGTCTGGCACCTTCAATGAATTTATTATTTGGTTCTTCTGTTGAGTTTATGGGTTGCTTTGATCTGCTGCATTGTTAGTTTTAACGTTTTATTGATATTTGTAATTTTAACTATTTTGTTGTACTTTCCCCCCATTCCCCAAAACGTAAACTACCTGGAGCTTTGATTGAAGGGCAACAGATACTGTAAGTGCCCCAAATAAAATAAATACTGCTGGTGTGCAACCACGTTTGCAGAAAGTGCTGGTGCAGAAACAGCTACAGAAATCCGGAGATGGTGAATCTGGCATCCCTCAGTAGAAACCGTAAAGCACTGTGTGTTCCAGACACTTTTGGAATGAGCACCACTGATGATCTACACTCTCCAGTTGTCAGGGTTTACAATGGGAAATAAAGCAGGGAGACGTATCTAATGCTGTGTTCATGAAACCAGAAAGAACAGCTAAAATGTTTCTCTCTTTCTGATGTGATTTGTGTATGTGTGTGTGTGTGTGTGTGTGGTTTATGCCTTCAGTGTATCTTTAAAAATAACCTGACATCATCTTTCTGTTTATGAGGCAGTAACTACTTGGGACTAAATAAAACCTAAGTAAAAAAAATGCTGAAAGAAGTTACTGGCTCGTGGCTTGATTATTACCAAGCTAGAAAGGATTTATGGATATACTAAAACATGCTTTTTGGGTCCCCCTCCTTTGATCTCACTGCTTCTCATCATTATCTCTTCACTGAACGACAGATTCTCAAAAGGATATTGGACATATTTGCCCAATACACTTGTGTAGTACACTTGGCTGTTGTGGAGAGGTCAGCTACCATGTTTCTCTGAAAATAAGACACCGTCTTATATTTATTTTTCCTAAAAAAAACCAACAACACTATGGCTTATTTTTGGGGTATAGCTTACATTCCTTGAATGCTTGAAAATCCTGCCATGGCTTATTTTATGGCTACGTCTTATTTTTGGAGAAACAGGGTAGGGAAAGTTACACTGTGGGAGGGAATGAAGCACTTTCCATGGTCTAGTGCAGTGTTTCCCAACCTTGTGCCTCCAGATGTTTTGAGACTACAATTCCCATCATCCCTAGCTAGCAAGACCAGTGGTCAGGAATGATGGGAATTGTAGTCCGAAAACAGCTGGAGGCACAAGGTTGGGAAACACTGGTCTAGTGGGAGGTGGCAGGCAGCCTCAAAGAGCCTGGGGAAGAAACAGAAAGTGGTTGTTAGCTAGGAGGCAGCATTTAAGGCAGGATTGCGGAACCCTTTTCAGCCTCAGGGCTCCATTCTAGGCAACTTTTCAGCGCTCCATGATGCCAGTGGTGGGTGGGGGCAGAGGCAAGAGTGGAGAAAATAATGAATGTAAATTTTAACTTTATGCAGCACTCTAGTCTCTGCCCACCTGCTCACATACCCCTCTTCAGCAAGCAAGCATTCAAAGATACATTCCAGGCAGGCAAGGACCATTAAAAAGGGGTGCAAAGTAGGGTTGGTGAGGGGTTGTAGCCTGGGGAGAGGAAGTGTGGCTGAGAAGGAAGGAGGTGCAGCCTAGAAAGAGTCCCAAGGGTCACAAAGAGAAGCCACATTTGGCCCCCTGGGCCTCAGATTCATCACCCCTGATTTAAGGGCTACAGCAGCCTCCCTATATCAAATAAGTCTATGAAGGTGTTGCAAAATCGGAATGTGGGAAGCTGCCCTAAACTGAACCAGCCAATCTAGCTCAGTTTCCTCTGCTGCAACTGTAGTTTGTTAAGTGGGTTGGGAATTGCAGCTCTGTGGGTGGTAAACTGCAGTTCTCAGAACTTTTTTTTGGTGGGGAAGGAAAGGTAAATTAAATGGAAGACGGGTATGCAGCTAAAGATGTATACTTGTATATATACCGGCTATCCAAACATATGGCTCAGGTAGGTGGATTAGGCAACTGACTCCTTTTCCTAGGCCATTATTTTACATTTGCTTCCAGTTGGAGGATCTTGGAGTTGTAGTTAGTTCTAACTAACAAAAACACCTCAAAACAGATATTCCAAACTTGAAGGTCCATGCCTTATTTACCACAACTAGCCTACATGGGATGATAAATTAACCCAGGTAATTGCCCTTGTAGATTTGCATATGCCTAGGGGCATAGGAAGGGGGGCGGGCCACCCTGGGTGCCACTCTGGGAGGGGTGACAAGGTGGCCCCTGCCTTCCCCCAGCTGTAGAGCAGCCGAGGGCGCGTGCAGTCTGTATGGGTGCCGTTCACGTGGCGTCTGCTCTCTCGCACCATCTGTACAGGCTGCCACCCTCGCGCGCCATCTATACGTGTTGCCACTCTCTCGTGCCGTCCATATGGGTGTCCATACGGGCTGCCTCTCGCACGGCGACTGTACGGGCTGCCGCACGTGCGCAGTCCTTATGGGATGCCGCTCACACGGCAGCCTGTACAGTCGCTGTGCGTGAGTGGCGGCCCGTACGGACTGCTGCTTGCACAGTGTCAGTATGGGCTGCCTCACATGCACACTCCGTACGGGACACCGCGTGAGCGGCAGCTCGTACAGACTGTGCATGTGCGGCATTCCGTACAGAGTGCGCACGCACAGGATGCTGCACATGCGCAGTCTGTACGGGCTGCACCGCCCTGGGTGCTGGAGAGGGTTCCTCCGCCACTGCATATGCCAAACCAAAGGGGGCTTTGGAACATAAGACTATGGACCCTGCTGGATCAGACCAAAGGTCCATCTAGTTCAGCATCTATTTCCTGCCTATCAGATGTTTGTTGGAAGCCCTCAAGGAGGGCATAAATACAAGAGCATTCTCCTCATTCATGAATCCCAGCAGCAACAGGTATTCAGTAGTTACGGATAGCCTTATACTCCATGAATTTGTCTAATCCTCTTTGAAAGCTGTCCAAATTGGCAGTCATCACTACACATTGAGGGAGTGAATTTCACAGCTTAGTTATGCACGGTGTGAAGAAATACTGCCTTTTGTCTGTCTTGAATTTTCCAACATTCCACTTTGTTGAATGACTCTACATTCTAATATTATAAGAGAGGAATAATAAATTATCTCTATCCATGTTTCCCACACCATGCACAGTTGTACACACCTCTATGGCGTCACCACATGCTCACTTTCTTTCTAAGCTAAAAAGCCTCAAGCACTGTAACCTTTCCTATTATGGGATTTGCAATGAAGAAAATCTGGCAGGGGTGTGTGTGTGGGGTGTGTGTGTGGGACTTAAAACATATTTTAAGCTAAGGCACTCTGTGATACGCCTGCAGAAGTCGTGACAACTAGCTGAATGCGGATAACCACCTCTTTGCATGGTGGCCCACTGATGCTTTGAAAAATGTATTGTTTACTGGACACTATGGAGTGAGGGAAGGAGGAGGTTCAAGCACCGGGAAGCTACTAAACGTTGCTAGCGTACTGTGCTCAGTCTGGAAAGTGTGCTGTGTTCAGTTTGGAAAGCTAACCTGATTTGTTACTAGGATGCTTGTTAGTAAATGAAAATTAGATGTTTTGACAACTTTTTAAAATAGGACAAAAGCTTGTACTTGGAAAGAAGAATGGCAGAAGTGATATCCTTCTAGCATTTGTCTTGTCTGCCAGCGATTTAAGGGCCTGATTTCACCTGCCTCTGAAGCGTATACACCTTTGGTAAGAGAAAGTGGCAGATGCTTATATCAAGCACAGGCTATGCCATTTGGAGATGAATGAGCCGACAGATATATCTATACCTTAGGCTGTCAGTTGTGCTGAAAAAGAGGCTTGCTGCATGCATGAAATGTGTTAAATCATCCCTGGCATTTCAATAGGAGAGGGGAAGCTAAAGGCGCTTTCTGCCTAGGCTATGGAGGAGATTCAGCCAACAAAGCAAACAAAAAATGCAACCTTGCCAGCTTCACAACCTAGGTAAATCACTGCACCTGCAATGGAGAATTGTGGATCCCTTCTGTGCCATGGACCGGGCCCCCCAGGGCTGGCCCACTCATCGCCCACTGCTGCTGCCGTGACAACTGAAGCGCAAACTTTGGAGATTAGATCTGCAGCTCCATGCCACCGCTACAGTGGCCTCTTGATGAATAGGAGGCACTGCTGGTCTCCTCCCACCCTCCTTCCCAATGTTCACTCACCCCTTCTTCCCTGGTGGATGGGCAGTGTCATTGTGTGGTTTGCCCCAGGTGCCAAAATGTCTTCAGCCAGCCCTTCTGCGGGTAGTCGGAGAGTTCTACTATGTCCTATGTTTGCTGGGATGCAGGTATCATACGATGGCTCTTTCAATTGCAGTGTTAACATGGTCTAGGGGTCAGATTCACATGACTTAGGGAAGAAGCATCAATGGGAAATTTGATTTAAATTAATGATTTTAATTGGCCTCAATGCTTGCTGATTTAAACCATTGATTTAAAGAGCCTTGATTTAAATCAATCTGCTCTGGAGAATTATAAACTAGAATATAGTTCCTCTGTTTTTCTGAAATACTTGCTTTTATGTCCTCTTCTAATTTGCTTTATATTTGTTCTGACGGGGCAAAATTTCCATTAAGATAATCTAATTCTTTGAAGGAAGGCCCTTATCTGAATTCCTGGGATTAGGAGCTCCAACTCAGCTGGGATTCTTAGAATTTGGAAAGTTATTTGGACTTTAAAAAAAAAATCCTATTAAGTAAACAGTACTGGGGAAAGGCAGATGTTTTTGCATTATGTTTTTCACCTCATCACAAGTAATAAATGTATCTTTCGCAAAAATAAAACAAATCAATGAGCCTTATTGGGCCATCCTTTTTCTGCACAATAAAATCATTACTTGTTCTAGCAACAGCAAACATTTTTTGAAAAACATATAAAGCATAGCTGCCAAGTTTTCCCTTTTCTCGCGAGGAAGCCTATTCAGCATAATGGAATTTCCCTTAAAAAAAGGGAGAACTTGGCAGCTATGATATAAAGTAGGTGTATAGCTAGATGCTGCTCATGGCTCCTTTGGGAGGAAGGGTGGAATATAAATTTAGTAAAAAAAAAAAGTAACTAAATAAAATATAGTCCTTGGTAGACTTACTCCAGATTTTTACTGTGGTTTTAAGAATGACATCCCCGTAATTCTGCCCCCCCCCAATGCAGGTGCTTTAAGTGGATAGGTAAATTAGAACCAGTGTGTTGCTGTTCTCAAATGAACATCATTGATTTCCCACCACCCATACACTGTTGTCAAAATTGTAGACTGATAGTACTTAGTGATACTTGGCCCTGCAAAACCTTTGTTATGAGTCTTCTGGTATTTTGTCCCAGTTTTAAAATTGGTGCTTCATTATACTAAATAAAACTATGTAGGAGACACTGAATCGATTTTATATTTAGTTGTGGGTTCATTATCATTATTGATAAGAAGGGAAAAAATATATGGGGGAAATATTAAAAATTATTGTATTTCAGCCCAGCCAAGAAAATGTCAATTAGAACTAGGATTGTTGGCTTACATCCTATCAGGAGTCTGCATTGACCTCTGCTTCAGATAAAAAAAGGAGATCATGGTTTCCCACTAGAAGAACAAGCCATAGTAAGTCTCAGGCTCACAAACTTCCTTCTTCCCTTCTTTGTGTGCTAGAGGAGACTTTAAATGTCCATTCTACAGTTCCTCATGATTTCCAGACTCAGGAAACAATGGTTTATTTAAACTATGATTAGTGAAAACAAGTCAGGATCAACCAGGTGAGATCCTACCTTTCTGTAAATAATAGTTTGAACAAATTGCAGTTCTTTGAGTTCAGCTATCATAGGGAACTGTGTGCTTAATTTAAATTTAGAAGTGGAAGCTTTCAGTCCGAGACATGAAAACAGAAAGTGAGATTCTAAGGCTTGTCACAACTCATTCTCATCATAGCTGCCAAGTTATCCCTTTTTAAAAGGGATTTTCCCTTATGCTGAATAGGCTTCCTCGCGAGAAAAGGGAAAACTTGGCAGCTATGATTCTCATAGTTGTAAACCATAGTTTCCCTTTAAAGGAAACTGCTTTGAAGTTTTTTGTTTTTTACAATCAAGTGGTGTCTAGATATCCAGTACTATATTCGGATCATAATTGCCTTTAAACTCTCTTTTCTTTTCACTTCCAAAACTTTGCAAATGCTACTTGCATCCACAATGCTAGTCCAATGAGTAGGCCCATTTAAAATAATGAACATGGATAATTTAGATCTTAATTTAATTGGGTCTACTCTGCGTAGAATGTAGTTAGCTAAAACTCAGTGAAACCTGATTGGCTGACCTGCTATTTTCTTGAAACTGGCAGTGCCACTGAACAATATTGCATCTTTCTTCACCATTATGCACAACAAAGCTGGCACAACCTTAGAATAAGTTATGAACAGTCATAATTTGGACTACATCTGAGGATCACTAAACAGAGTGCAGCTCAAAAGAAACAAAAAATCTCTTCATTCAAACACAATGTCAACAGATCACAGTCAAAACACAGATAACATCCAGACTTTTAAATCATGAAGCTTTGTAGCACTTTTGTATGGTTTTAGTTAAATTGTTCAGACCGAGCTGGGTGGAGACAAGTCGTGTCCTCCTCAGACCTTGTATCTGAAAAATTAGAGTGGCATATTCCACAAAATGTTCAATGGCTAGGAAGTAAAAGGATCAGAATATTTCCTAGCAATTTTAAATACAATATCTAAAATAGTAGTATGCCTTGAGCACCTGCAGATCTATTTAGCAGACAGAAAGAAATAACTTTTAAAAACTCTGATAATTAATAATGGAGTATTTGTGTGTATGTGTGTGAAATCAAAGTCTGATTGTGGCAAACTATTTTCAGCTACATCCAGATTTATATTCCTTGCTGCATTTTTGTTCATATAAGGATGGCTTGAAATCGGCATGGGATAAATCTTCACCGAGGCAGCATTAAAAAGTGAAGGCACTAACTAGGTTGTGTTGTGCATACGAATGAATGCCTCCAGCAAGGTTAGGACTGCTTCATAATTTGCTAACATACTGATTTCTTTGCCAAAGTTTCTTCTGAAGGCCCTATATACATTTGCTATAATAAAAATGTTTAAGTTTCTTCTGTGTCTTACACACACACACACCCCTGTCTGAGAACCGTTTCCCCATAGCACTAGCCCCCCTCCCTCTGTGTGTGTGTGTCCCAAACCAGACTGATAAAAGTCAACTCCATGGGTCCATCTTTCCTAAATGATCAGCACCTTGCCAGGAAGAGAGTCCTAACTGAAACTCATTCAATCTTTCCCACATGGCAGTTGTATTTGCACATACACAATTTGCAGATGGTAGGCAAAATGGAAGGCAGCAGGGCAGCATAGAGCAATGGTCCCCACCATTTCATCTTACGTGTTAAAAGGTCCTAGACCACCTTTCAGTGAGGCTCCCTTCTCTGCCCTATACTTTGAAGCACACAGAGATCATTTTGTACAGGATGGTATTGAAGGCCCAGAACCTGTGAATCAACTGCTACCCTGAAAGAGGGAGAATCTTGAAGGATGAATGACCAAATATCAAGTATACTGGCTGAAGAAAGTTCTGTTCCTTCTCATTTGATTGAACAAATGAATTTTCACACTTCCATGGTTATGGGGAAGAGGAACTGGGCAGTCAAAGGGTATATAAGATGGGCTCCCCTACAGTTGCAGCATGCCTCTGGTACTCTCACCATGCTACTGAGGGTCTCACTGGAAGGATTTCTTTCCCCCCAAATGGAGAAGATGTTATTTTCTCTAGACTCAGCCAGTGCATAGTATGAATCTTTCTGTGTGACATACCCCAGATTATCAACTAAGTACCTATAGCAAGTCCTAGCGTCATATATCATGACACATGGAAAGATCCCCCCCCTGCAAATACAACCAAGTCTGATGAAGTTCCACCCCCCAAAAATGAAAAAAATGTTGAGCTCAGTTCTATTAGAAATGTTGACTTATTGTTGAGTCTGTTGAGGGATCCACAGCAACTGAACAGAAGAGCAAGAGCAAATGTAAGCTGAAGAATTGAAAGAATTAAAAGAATTGAAATGTAAGCTGAAGAATTTTGTTTGCCTACCTATATGAGAGACAAAAATATTGGAGGCAACGTTTTACCCACTGATCAAATGAGATTTCAATTTGATTGTGCTACTCTGTGTGAACTGGTTGCAAATACAATGACTTCTAACTAATTATGCCTTAAACAAACTTTTAATATAATCTCAAACATTATGACACATCATACTAATAAGAGGCAAGCTGCTCTCCTTTGACCTATCAATGAAAGCCCTCGGTGATTTCCTTTCTGCTTAGCACATCCTGATGTCTTTGGATTAGATTGTTTTATTGTTCACAAGTTATTGTTCATAATCTCTGTTTTTACATAAGAAAATGAAAGAGCAGAGCTGTAACGCAGAACTCAAAACCAATGAAATCTGTGCTTATGGACTTCCGGTGAAGGCGCCCTGAGAGCGAGTCACGAAAACTTGGAGCTCCGCGTTTGCAGAGTTTAACCAAGAGGATAGCGGCGCTTAAAGGGGGGGTGCTTAGCGTCAAAGCCCCCTCCAAACGACGAAAACACGGGGTTTTCGTCGGAAGAATAAGAAAAGCGGCAAAAGGGACAGAACTCCGCTACCGGCACTATTTGTGGAGGCGGCGGAGAGGAGTCCAGCTTTCTAACTACAGGCGCCATTATCGCGATGCGGAAGACTTGCCCGGTAAGCGCCTGAAGCCCACCGACTTAAAGATTATTAAGAGAGGCCCCCCCGTGAAGAATGGAGGAATAATGATAAAAAGATAACTATTAAAGGAGGAAACTTCGCAGTAATTAAAGGCGCTGCCTAAAAGATTAGCGGGAGAGGCGCCGGGGGGGGGGAGAACAAAGTCGGAGAAACACTGTATCGCCGGCAAAAGAATAGCTGTAACAACTGCTTGTGTACAAGAGTTATCTGGAAGAAAGTATCATAATTTAAGCTACAAGAAGGTCTTGACTGCTGTGCGCCAAAGTATGTTTTAAAACGGAGATTGAGAGACTGCATAATTGCCATATGATCTGGTCCGATTGTGATTTGCGGCGTGAGACTGTCTTTAAGAAGAAGGGGGAGGAAGAGTGAAAGAGAAAGGTCTAAATAACATCTTGGTAGAGAAAGGGACGAGGCAAAGAGGAAAGAGAAAAAGAAAGGAAAGAGGGAAAGGGGGTCTGAAACTATTGAAAGAAAATGGCGACGGCTTACCTTTGCCAAATTGTTAAAACAAACACTCTTTAAGGAAGTGTGCGAACTCTGATGGGCAGATAGAAGTGACATCTAGCGGTTGACTGCCTTAATGACATCTCACCCCCCCCCCCTACAGAGTTTTCTGACTGTATGACTTCCAACTCTCTCTTGTGATTACAATTGTATCCGGAATCCCCCAACTAGAGACTGAAATTCGACTATTTAGGATTTCTTATATTCTTAATTTTATGTTTATGTCCCCAATTCCAGTTTTTGGTATAATGATTTATTAGAGCCCTTGTAAGGAGATTCCCAAATAAGAAGGTGTGGGGCATATAATAGGTGATTAAGGTGAACCTGGAGAACCAGTGGATACCTGTCCTGAATAAAAGAAGAGCCAGGAAAAAGTGCAAGACGATGGGATCAAAAACCAGAGCAGCCACGGTGGCTTCAAAACGCCAATCTCTTACGGGAGAGAATGACCCTCTAGGTGACGTCAAGGATTTGATCACCGAGATGAATAAAACTTTAATTACGGAAATAAACAAAACTCTAAATGATAAATTGGACTCTGTTGAGGCCAAACTAGAGAACAATTCCAAAGTGATTTCAGAATTGACTGGCCAAATCAAGGAACTCTTTGATAAAAACAAGGAAATGGAAAAAGCAGTGAAAGAGCTAAATACCAAAGTCAATAATCAAGAGGACAACATTGGTAAATTGACAACAGAGAGCAAGGACCTGAAAAGAATGCAAGAAAGGAATGATAAAGAGAGGAGAGAACTGCTAAAGGCACAAGAGGAGCTGGCGGACCAACTGGCCTTAGTAGAAATGAGGCAGAAAGAGTTAATTCTTCGTTTGAGAGGCGTTCCCGAAAGACAAGGTGAGAGGATCGATGAAAAGATATGCAAAGAATTGGCGGCATGGCTTGGTGTTGGAGAAGATGAGCTGACGTTAGATGTGGACAAAATATACCGAGTCAGAGGGGACAGATCCAAGAAATTTAAAGGACCCGGTGACTGTTTGATATTTCTAAACTCCGGCTTGCTAAAAGATAAAATCTTACAAAGAAAGAAACAGGAACCCCTGGTGATCGAAGGCAAGAGTATTGCCGTTTTTAAGGAGATCCCGAAACGGTTCAGACTCAAGAGACAAAAATACAAAAGACTGACAGATGCCCTAACAAGAAAGGGGATCTGGTATGTATGGGAATTTCCTGAAGGTCTCACTTTCACATTTAAAGAGAGAAGAAAAACGATAAAGAGTGTGGAAGACGTAGAAACCTTCTTGGAGAGATCAGGAAGGGAACTGGTGGAAAGGGGAGAGGGGGAGGAGGAAGAGAGCTGAAATCGAAACAAGTTGTAAGGAAAAATTCATATTTTGTAATAGAAAGCAACTTCTATTAAGAGGGTGGGGACGAGGTGACTACAATATTGAATGTTTGAAATTTATGCAGTGAGTTTTCTTTCTTTTTTCTTTTCTCCTTTTTTTTTTACTCTTCTTATTGAAATAATAAAGTTAATTATTTTGGAGAAAGAGAAGTAACTTATCAGAAAAATATTTGAACGCATACATAGACAGATACACATGTAGATATATATAATAACAATAACATTAATAACATCAAATAATTATGGAACTAAATATTGTGTCATTGAATATAAATGGATTGAATTGCAAAAGGAAAAGGAATAGGGTGGAACATGTATTAAAAAAAGGAGATTGGAATGTGATTTGTTTACAGGAAACACATGTGGTAAGAAAACATGAAAGGGTTCTAAAGAATGAACGATTGGGGAGAGAGCATATATCGGCCGACAAAAAGAAGAAAAAAAGAGGAGTAGTAACATATGTAAAAGAGAATCTAAAATCAGAAAAGGTATTTCAGGATGATGAAGGGAGGGTGGTAGGGGTAAGAATTTATACACCCAAAGGGAAAGTAATAGTGGTAAACATATACGCACCTAACGGATGCAAATCTGGATTCTTCCACAAAATTGAACAGATACTAAGCGAGGTTATTGATGGGGATGAGATAATATTCGCAGGTGACTTTAATGGTGTTGTATTACCAAGCCTAGATAGATCAAGTGATACCAAGAAAGGAGGCAAGTTGCCGAAAGCTTTCTTCCAAATAATTGAAAATTATGAGCTAAAAGATATGTGGAGACTCAAACATCCAACGGAAAGGAAATATACGTTTTTTTCCGAGGCAAAACAGTCAGCTTCTAGGATAGACATAATTTGGGTCTCCACAGGTCTAACAACATTGATTAAAAAGTGTGAGATTATGGCTAAATCGGTAACCGACCATAACCCGATAATGGTAAAGATTAGGGAAGAGAGAAAAAGTATTAAAAGGTGGAGAATGGATGACAGACTATTAGAAGACGAGATCTTTGTTGGAAAACTGAGGGAGTCGGTGAGGGAATTTTTTGAGCTTAATGTATCGCCAGAGGTAAATATAACATCTGTATGGGATGCCAGTAAGGCCTATATCCGAGGATTGTACATACAACAGAAAAGTAGATATAGGAGAGACAAGCAGGAAAAGATAGAAAAATTGAAATCTGAGATTGAATTAACAGAAAAAGAATTGGGGAAAACCCCAAAAAATGTCAATATAAAGACACAAATGAAAGTGTTACAGAATAATTTAAAACAATTAATGGATGAAGAAATAGAGAGTAGAATTATATGGGCAAAACAATGAACCTTTGAATTGGGAAGTAGATCTGGTAAATTATTGGCCTGGCAATTAAGGAAGAGACGGAGTCAGCAGCAAATTATTGCAATAAAGGATGGGGGAAAGCTTAAGACCAACCCAGATGAAATACAAGATGGCTTTGTGAAATATTACAGTAAATTGTATAAAGGGGAAAATATCAATAATAAGAAATTAGAAGAATATTTAGATAAATTCACTGGATTTGGCATCAGTTCAGAAGAATTGGAGAATTTAAACAAACCAATTTCATATCAAGAAATTATAGATGAGATAAATAAACTTAAATTGGGGAAATCACCAGGCACGGATGGCCTAACAGGAAAACATTATAAAGTGCTACAAGATGAATTAAAAGAAGTATATAAGGTAATGGTAGACGAAATTTTAGAGGGAAGAGAGTTTCCAAAATCGTGGCAAAATACATACATTACTCTGATACCTAAGGATATTGAGAGAAGAGAAGAAATAGGGAACTATAGGCCAATTTCATTATTAAATATTGATTATAAAGTATTTGCTGGAATTCTAGCCAACAGGATAAAATGTGTATTAAATAAAGTAATAGGCAAAGAACAACAAGGCTTTTTACCCCAAAGAAAAATGTCTAGTAATATTAGAATCCTATTAGATATGTTTGAATATGTGGAATGGAATCCTAGTAAGAAGACAGCTTTCATATTCTTGGACGCCGAAAAGGCATTTGATAATCTGGCATGGGAATTTATGATAGGGGCGTTGAAAAAATTAGGAATTAAAGGAAGATTTATGGAGGGAACAAAGGCCATATATAGTAAACAGCTGGCGAGGTTGATCATTAATGGGGACATATCAAAAGAATTTGAAATTTCTAAGGGAACGCGGCAGGGATGCCCATTGTCCCCACTATTATTTATATGGGCATTGGAATTTCTAATAAGAGACATCCAAATGGATAGGAACCTCAAGGGTATATCGGTTGGGAGAAGTGAGTTCAAATTGCGAGCTTTTGCCGATGATTTGATAATAATGTTGGAAGACCCTGTGGAGACCTTACCCAAATTGAAAGGTATATTATTAGATTATGGCAAGGTAGCGGGCTTAAAAGTCAATAATCAAAAAACTAAATTGATGATTAAAAATATAAGAAAGGAAGAAGAAAGGGAAATACAAATGATTAGTGGGTGGGAGATAGTGAGGAAAATTAAATATTTGGGAATTACTATTTCCAATAATAAAGCAGATTTATTTGATAACAATTATGATAAAATTTGGAAGAAAATAAAAGAGGATTTAGAGCATTGGAAGGGACTGAATCTAACATTAACAGGCAGGATTGCCGCAATTAAAATGATGATCTTACCTAAATTGATTTTTCTATTTCAAATGTTGCCGATAAAGTTGAAAAAAGAAACATTCGAAACATGGAAAAGAGATCTAAATAACTTTATTTGGCAAGGAAAAAAGGCAAGAATACAATATAGGTTGTTAACAGACGCAAAAGAAAGAGGAGGTTTGGGAGTTCCGAATTTAAGATTGTATTATGCTGCATCTTGCCTGTGTTGGCTGAAGGACTGGTTCCTGTTGGATGATTTGGAGTTATTGAAATTGGAAGGCTTTAGAAATACTGGAGGCTGGCACGCATACCTATTAAAGGAAAAGAAAGGTGAATATACATCCTTCACAAATCACATATTTAAAAAACCTCTGTTCGATATTTGGGAAGAATTTAGATGCTTACTAGAACCTAAAATACCGTGGTGGGTTTCACCCGTAGAAATGTCAGCAACAAGCAAAGAACCCAAAGGGAATAATTGGCCAACATATAAAGAATTAATTGAGAAAATAAATAACCAATATGAGCTAAAACCATATAATCAAATTGAGCAATACTGTCAAAGTTGGTTACATTACCTTCAAGTGCAATCGATCTTTAAAGAACATAAAGTAATTGGATTTGAAGATGAAAGATCAAAATTACAAGAATTATTATTAGAAAATCAGGGGAGATCATTGGCGAAAATTTACAAATTTTTGCTGGAATGGGAAATGAAAGATGAGATGGTAAAAGATGTAATGGTAAAATGGGCAAAAGATATAGGGAGGGTAATTTATGCGGAACAATGGGAGAAATTATGGATTAAAGATATAAATTTCACAGCATGTATGACAATAAGGGAAAATATATGGAAAATGGTTTATAGGTATCATCTCACACCAGCAAAATTAGCTAAAATTTATAGAAACAACCAAGATAAATGTTGGAAATGCAAAGAGAAATTGGGTGATTTTTTTCATTGCTGGTGGAGCTGCGATAGGATTAGCTCATATTGGTCAAAAATATACGAAGAAATGAAAAAAATGCTTAGATTGACATTCGAGAAAAAACCTGAGATCTTGCTGTTGAGCATGATCCCAGAGGATATACCAAAAGACAGGAAGAACATACTTCTTTACTCGTGTGCGGCCGCTAGAATGCTGATCGCCCAAAATTGGAAAGGAGATAAGGTTCCAACTATTCAAGATTGGCATATAAAATTGATTGAATACATGACACTTGCAAAGCTAACCGCAACGATCAGAAGGATACCAAAACAAACAATCAAAGATGAGTGGAAATATGTGGATGAATATTTTTATAAACAAAAAATAAGCACAAAATTAATGATATGTTTAGACTAAGAGACACAAGAGGATAGGAAACAAGGTGATGGGAGGAGAGAAAGGCAATTGATGTAAATAAAAGGAGAAGCTTAGTAAAATTTATTTATGTGAGGGAACCGATGATAAGTGTTGGGAAGTCAAAATCTTACCTTACTTTACACTTTTCCTATCTTTACTTTAGCTATCTTTATCCTTTGTTTATTTCCCCCTCCCCCCCTTCCCCCTTTCCCTACCCCCCCCGTCCCACCTTCCCTTACCATTGACTTACCTGGGTCCCCTTTCCTCGTTTGTTCTTCTTTGTTCGTTCTTCTTTCATCCCTATTCTTTCTCTTGTCCGGTTCCATATATTTTTGGCCCCCAGACCCAATTGTAAAGATCAAGTTTTGGGTTAGTGGGATTTCATGGCCGATTTTAGAATGCTACGATTGGAAAAAGCTGTTTATTTGTTATATGTATTTTCTGGTTGTAACTGGATTATATGTATTTTCTTTTGTATGTATTTTCTTTGTAATTTTGTAATTTTTAACAAGTAATAAAGGTTTTCTAAAAAAAAAAAAAGAAACCTGTGCTTATGGAAAGCTTTAGCAGGAAAAAAAGTTAGCATTGCTTTTGAACACTGAAGTCTCACTAGAAACCTTGAGGTTGTTAGGATGTGTTTTATATATAGTATAATTGAAACAATGAATCATGGAAAAACATGGTTTCAGTAAGCTTCTGAACTACTTGTTCCAAGCATAGGTGTCCAGAGAAAGAAATAAAATAAAAAGTTGAGCATATCAAATGGAATAAAAGAGGAAACAAGACAAATAATAGATACCTGGACTTTATATATAATACTTCTGTTCCTTCCTCTCCAAAAGTAATGTGACTCAACATATCACTTGAGTAAAAAGGGTGGATAGCTACTATGCAGAGGAAGGGGGAGGGCAGTTTGTAGCTTAACTATTCTCCCACATAACATATTTTCTTTGTCAGGGACCAAATGCAGCCACCGGTTCTTTCTGTCTGGTTCCTGACTTACTCCAGGTCACACCTGCTCATCAGCTACACTGCCTCTCTCCAGCCCATACCCCTTGCCAACTCTAATTCATTTGCTCCTTGAGTGTTTTTGCCTGGCTGGAATGTGACCTTGAGATCAAATGATGCCTCTTGGTTGCCGGCATGGATATGCACAGATTTATTTCGGGTTACGATAACTCATTTTTTTTCTTTCCTAAACAAAAAGCAAGGATTCCATCTTTCTTTATTGCTCTTTACAATGCTATAATCAAAAGAGTAATTAATCAATAAAGAATCCCCCCCTATAGCTTGAGCTTGATCCTAATATTTGCTGGGCAGAGGCAGCAGGGTAAAAGACCCACTGCTAAAGGGCCTCTCATACATTCTCCCTTTGCTCCAGTGTTTACAGGCTGGCTCCATGTTCTGTGCTACATCAGCATTCATTGGTCTGACTGCAAAAACCTCTAAACTTTGAAGGAAAGAAGCCTATATAGGCTTTAGGGAACAGGAAAGGACTGTCTCTGTTAGGCTTGTTTTGTACAAGATGACACTGCTGTGACTGTCATGGGGTGGTAGGAGGATAATCACCAGGCTGCCTGTTGCATGCCAAGACAGCTGTTTGCCTGAATTAGTCAGCAGCTCTTTTGAACAAGACACACAAGCTGTTATAGCAAACGATGGTAATTAGAGATTTGAGCTAGACTTTCTCGGGCCGCATATTAGTTGAAAAGGGAAAACAGTCAACAAAAATATTGCAGAGAGTAAAAGAACAAATGGAAGGCATTTCTAAGCTTCAGGAACACCTGGGCCTCACACCTGGGCCTCACCATGAAAGGAAAGCAAATGAGAAATGCAAAGGTCATTGTAGCAACAAAGAGATTTAATTTATGTAACATGTTAGTCAGTCACAAGTCAGCTTAGTTCAGTTCTGGGGTGGCTGGAGGGTGAGATGTATTTTCTCAGAGCAGAGGCTCAACTGCCTATGCAGGCAAGGCTTAGGCTCAAGCTGCATGTAAAAGTAGCAGAACTGCATGTTTTAAACTCCGGTCTCTTCCACACTTCCGCTTGTCTCACCACTTTCCCCCAGAAAGCCTTCTCCTTACCACTGAATCAGAGCAAATGTCAATAGGATTTTCTGCAGATTGATGCTTGCTCCAATTCAGGGGTAGCAAGCAGGTTTTCCTGGAAAGTGGTGGGGCAAACGGAAGACCTCTTGCACCCATGCTTTCTAGGCATGGGACAAGCAGAACTGTGGGCAAGCCCTCAAGATCTGCCCTCAATTGCCTATAAACTGAGGTGAGAGCTTAACTAGGAGTCTATAAGGAAGCAAATGGCATGGTGGTGTGGGTGAAGTGCAAAATGACATAGCCCTAGGCCAAAAATCCAGGGGGTGGAGGCAGCATCCCCTGATGGCAACAGCCCTGATGAGGGGATGAATCCACTCTCTGGTCTCTCCCATGTATAGCTGTGGCCACTGGAGCCCACATCTGCTCCCTTTAACCTCATGGAGACAGCTCGGTCACTGGACTTTGATGACTGGAGCAAAGACACCTCGGAGAATCAGAAGAACCTCAATGAGATACCCCCACAGCTTAAAACCCAGGACCTAGAAGTCGTCAATGGCTGCAGAAGAAAGCTCCAGCCCTTTAACTTGTCAGATGTATAATTCAGGGATGGCACCTCTACTCAATGAATAACTAGCCCAGGCGATAAAGATCCGCCAGTTGCTCCAGAACACCTCCAATACAACTTGATTGTTCTGCTTCAGCTGCAGGAGCACTAACAGCAATCCTGAAACCCACACTTAGGTCCTTGTCCAAGGTGCTGATCTTGCTTTGCCTTCCTGTCTGCCTAGAACCCTGGGACTACAGACCACCTCACCTTCTGTGGGTCATGTCTGCAGTGATGGGTATCCCCATGGATCAGGAATCAAAAGCGATGCAGGGGTGAGGGAACCTGAGATCTCTCCATGCCTGCTGCTAACTTCCTCTAAGTATTTTCTCTCTCAGCAAAGCTCCAAAGAAAAGTACCAGGAGGTAAATCCAGGGCAGTGAATAAATTAGGATGCCCACCTTCACAACAGTATTTCCCTAAGAATTACCCCTCCCTATCCTCTATTTTATAAGTAATTGGGGCACCCCAGCCAATGTCATGTGTATTTTGAGCCCTGGGTGGCTTACACGCCTTGTACATTTTCTTACCTGGACTGGAAAATGTGTGAGTTATTTTCATGTTAGTCTCTCTTCCAAACTTCAAAAGCAGACCTTGATATGAGAAACACTTTCTCCCTCCACCCTTCTTGAGATGCAGTTTCACATCCCCCCCCCAAAAGTTTTTCAGCATTCCTTAAGTGTTAATCCTAAAGATTTCATAAGTATCTCTTCCACCCCAACTTTAAAAAAATGACTTTCAGTGGTTTTGGAGTTTACCAATTACATAAAAATATTCAATAGCTGAAATATGTTGCTTGCGAGGAGCAAAGTAACTCCTGTTTATCAAGGTTGAGGAATACTGCTCCACATATTTCTACAGCACTATTTCTACAAGTCACACCTGTGTTTGAAAATGATTTGCCTGGATGATTATTGCACCTAAGTAGCCTTGAGTCTGTACGTTCTGTGAGGGTTTGGTTGCAGTATGGCATTCAATGGGCAACTGGTTCAGATGCAGCTCAAATTAAGGGTCTCTTCTTACAGCTATCTCCACTGTAGGAACCACAGTAGCTCAGCTCCAGCAGCCAGTGTGCTGCATGTGGAACTGACTGGGTGAAGCTTCCTGGATGTCAGGACCCTAATCCCAGCCTGAAGCAGCAGCTAGGATCAGCACTGTCCAAATCACCACTGTTCCTGTTTCTGTAGATAACCACCTCCACCATTCTGCCCGGACACTGAGGTCCAGCACCGAGGGCCTTCTGGCGGTTCCCTCATTGCAAGAAGCCAAGTTGCAGGGAACCAGGCAGACGGCCTTCTCAGTAGTGGCACCCGCCCTGTGGAACGCCCTCCCATGTCAAAGAGAAAAACAGCTACCAGATTTTTAGAAGACATCTGAAGGCAGCCCTGTTTAGGGAGGCTTTTAATGTTCAATATTGTATTTTATTTTCTGTTGGAAGCTGCCCAGAATCTGATATTGTACTAGCAGCTTAGAGCTCCCAGAACAAATATATACCCACCCCTCAGGACCATCAGAATCAGCTCCTTCTGAACTTTACATCCATGTGAAACTGAGACCCACCATCAGGCAGGAAGTCACAAGGAAGTGACAGAGTCTTTTGCTCCAGACCTGTAGGCTATTTCTTTAAAGACATCCACTCCTCAAACCAGGGGAGGGATCCTGGAAAAGATTGTCAGCGATGGAAGAGATACAAGTCCACAGTTGGAACTGAAACTCAGCTGAACAAGTTGATCTCCCAGCAATCTGCCCAAGGTCCTGCAAGCCTTTTTTCTTATCCTCCTGGTTGTCTTTGCCCTCCAGGATCACAAGCAGGAGTGTACAACTTGGTGTACTCCCAATGATGTTGAACTACCGTATTACTCCTATAAGCAGCAGCCCTCATGGCTAATGTTAAGAGTGGTGGGTCCTGCAGTCCAACATCTAGAAGGCTCTCCTTTGGCTACCCCTGATAATGAGCATTGTACTGGTCTGCTGGGTTGGATTTAGGGCTGTGTGAGTGGTGCACATGCACATGCACTGGGCACTGAGCTGAGGAAGCACCAACTCAAAGCCTGGTAAGAAAGGTGCTTTGGGAAGAAGGCATGAGGCTCTGACCGGGTCCTAGAGACCTCACACCTCCTTCTCAAAGCCTAGTTAGCACTTTCTCAGCTTTGGGAAGGAGGGGGGCTCTAGGACCCTGGCAGAGCCCTCAAGCATCTTTCCCAAAGTCAGGACCTCTTTACCCACCTTTGGGAAGGAAGGCAGCACGAGGACTGATGGCGGGGCTCCAAATTTTGGTCTCACACAGGGTGCCATACTACCCAAGTGCCACTGTGGTCAGTCTCAGTTTTCTCTAGTACCTCAATTTTCTGGCCAGACCTCCAGCCTCCTTGGCTGTACGGTACATGGCTTCTGCCTTCCCCGAGACAGAGCAATGCCACGTGTGGGACTATTAAAACATTGCCTTTAGCACATCACTCTTGGGGCAAATAAAAAAAACATAAAACATCCTCAAAATAAATGCTGTCTGAGTTGAACTATAGGCAATTGTTTAGCAGAGTGCTGGAAAATGGGATTGAATGAGGGGACCAGAGCCTGTAAATATTATTATTGCCCAGGCAAAGCACTATCTTGAACAGAAAGCCTTTATGGCCCTTCTTGCTGAGGATAGCCAATGGTTAGTTTGGGAGAGTAGCATTACTGCATTATCTGGGAACCCTCTGCTGCTTTAGGAACACACTTCAACTTGTAGCCCTGATATCTCAAACTATGGTGGCTTTGCACATTAATGTCACTTCTAGCGCCAGAAGCAATCAATGAACTGAACACCACGTTCTGTATATCCCATTAGCTTTCACACAATTAATTCATGGAGGGTAAGGCTCTCGGTGGCTGCTAGCCATGATGACTATCTTTCACCACCAGGCTCAGAGAAATAATGCCTCTGACTAACAGTTGTTGGGAAACATAAGTAGGGAGAGTAGTATTGCAGTCATGTCCTACTTGTGAGCTTCCCAAAGGCATCTGAATGGCTAATGTGAGAATAGGATAATGGACTAAATGGGCCTTTGGTCTGCTTCATCAAGGCTATTCTTATGCTATTAACACAAGCAGCCGAACACAAAAACAACAGCATTTTGTGGCACCTTAATGACTACCAAACTTATGATGGCATACGCTTTCATAAGCATTCTATTCACCATGGTGTTGCTTAGTAAATTAAATTATAATAATTGAGGCATTATTAGTACAAAGGAACTACACCATCAGTTGAAAGCCTCCCCTCCCCAGTTTTCCCTCTTCCCCAGTTTAAATCAGTTCCATGTTCCAAGTGTTCATATATCCCAAATTAGCTTGGAGCAATGCCACTTAGCGAAAGGCGTATGGAGAGCACATGGAGAACATTAAACATATAATACCGTACATAAGGAATACTCAGTCCTCTAAATAGTCATATATAGAGAATTCTCAATGAGAATTTATGGTAACTCTTATTTACCAGCTTAAATACTTTACTTCAGCCTGCTAGAAAGTTCTTTTTTGACCTTGTTATTTCTAAACTTTTAGTATCCTCCTAAACACTTCCTTTCTTTCCTGAACTCACTGCAAATCAGCATTAATTGGCATGTTCTAATTGGTAGAAGGAGAAATGCAGCAATGAAGCATTTGTCCTAATTACCAGAGGCCCACAGGAATACAATTATCTGGTAGAGATTCATTTTGGTTTCACTAATTACTTTAAAAACAGGCATCATAAGAAACAAAGCTACTTCCAATGATTTTTTGCTAAGTCTATGTGATCTGATGTACATTTAAAATGTCAGTGGTAAGCTATTCCAGGTTACTTCTACTCTAGTCCATTTTTCTGGAATTGCCACCCTTGTTCATGCAATTTTTATGAGGAATCCATACGATTTCACTGCCAAACTGTTGTATTCTGGTGTGTCCTGTGTTGATGTTTCTGACCTGATTTGTGATTTATTCATTCATTTATAAAATAACAACTGAAGCACCGCTTGTACAATGTGAGTAGGAAAAGCAAAGTTGATACTTTTCAGGGATACTGTGAGTATAATTTAAATTTTCCTGCTTATAGTTTCAGCCATTTTATTTATTCCTGCTCAGTATTGAGCAGGATGGCAAATATGATCTAATAAGCATTACTGAAACATGGTGGGATGAGACTCATGACTGGAATATAGGAACTGAGGGGGTATAACCTGTTCAAAAGTAATAGACCAAGCAGGAAGGGAGGAGCAGCAGCATTACAGTCATACCTCAAGTTACAGACGCTTCAGGTTGCGTCTTTTCAGGTTGCGTCCTGTGCCAAACCCAGAAGTACCTGAACGGGTTACTTCCAGGTTTCGGCGCTCATGCATGTGCAGAAGCACTAAATTGTGCTTTGTGAATGCGCAGAAGTGCCCAATTGTGACCCACGCGTGCGCAGATGTGGCGCTGCGGGTTGCAAACGCTGCGGGTTGTGAACATGCCTCCCGCACGGATCACGTTCGCAACCCCAAGCATCCACTGTATATGTAAAGTATGTGTACACTTGTGAAGAAATCAATGACATGAAGCAGGGAAGGAAGATTGAGAATATATGCATAAAAATCATAGGAGAGAGAAACAACAGTGACCTTACTGTGGGTGTCTGCTATAGACACCCAAGCCAGACTAAAGACTTGGATGATGCCTTCCTAGAGCAGATTACCAAACATTTTAAAAGGAGAGATGTAGCAGTCATGGGAGACTTCCACTTCCTCAAAGTCTGTTGGAACTCAAACTCTGCTAATAATACAACTGGAAAATCAAATAGGTGTGGGGGGATTGAATTTAGGAGCATCTATCTAACGGTGAGAAACTTAATTCAATTTATAGCTTCTTCCTACAGAAAACCTGTTTTGCACATCTGGGATCATAGACAGAGTTGCTGAATTGTCACTTAGGCCGTTAGTCACCAGAAATAGGCTATAAAAAGAATGTATTATGATAACGAATAATTCCTGATACAGAAATAGAAGGTGAAAGGTTAAATCAACAGTAAATAATCAGTACTGGAAAATAGATGTGTTTTTCATATCTGCTCTCTAATGAGAATATAATTAGATACAAATTTCTTTAAAGAAATTCAGTTCCTGAATTTTGCTGACAATGAAGGGGAAAATCTTTTTAATTGTGTTTTCTTTATTGCATTTTTCATTATTCCTTCATATTTCCAACTAGTTGCTTTAAATATTTACAGATTTGTTCTCGATACCTTTTGCCCTCGATGAGCTGCATCCAAATAATGTATAGCTTTTCTTTTCATTCCGATGTGGGTTATATAAGTAATTACTTGAAAATTTAATTAATGTGAAGAGACTGTGAGAGGTTGTCAGCTTATAGCCACAAAGTGATCCTGGGAAGTAGAATTCATTTCAGCCAAAAACCAAAACAAAGGCAGCCAAATTTCATATATTATCATGTATCTTGTAGAAGTACTAATGATACAATGGAGCTGGTGAACTCGGGAAGAAGTAAACAAAAGATTATGAGTATAATTTCAAAGAATAACAGCTACTTCAGGAACATTTTCTTCAGTGTTATCATCTAAGGAAATAAATCATTGCCTCTAATAGCGAGTTCATTACTCTCCTGATGACAGAAATGAAGGCAAATCAGGAACACAAAATAGAGGGAGACATCATCACTGGGGGATGCCAATATTTGCAGAAGTACAAAAACAACATTATAAACACGCAGAAAGGGGAGATGGCACGCCTCTGCCCCCCGCATAAAAGCTGTCCAGTGAGAACTGAGCATGTTCATGACACCAGAAGTCACAGAGTATGGTGGCCTGGTTGAAAAAGGAAAGAGAAAACTGAGGGTGGGGTGTGGGAATGAATTGGCTTGCTTGAGCCTGTAATAAGTTATAATGCTCTGGTGGATTGAACCCTGAAGCACTCCTGTTGGAGGGGTAGATAGACTATAATATTTTGTTGCACATCTTACTGGTATAATAATAAATGTGAAGATCACAGTGAAGTCTTGTGGTGGTGATGGAGGCCCTTTCATGTTATGATACTGTTTGCTGCTGCCCAGCGAGGGACTCACTCGCTGCTGAGGGCCTGAAGGCCCTTGCCTGCCTCCTTCCATCTGGGCAGAGAGGGCTCCGTTTTTGTTTTTTAAATTGCTTTTATTTTTTATCTATGTCATTTTAAATTGTGATTGATATTAATGCTGTATTCTTCATTTTAGATTTTATGATTTATGTGGAAATTGTTTTCCATTTGGTTGTGTACTTTTTGATGTGCTTTATTTATTGCTTATGGCTTTTGTTACGTTTTTAATTATGTTAATTATCTTGTCATGTTGTAAGCCACCTTGAGCATTGTTTTAACTATGGAAAGGCGGCATACAAATGAAATAATTATGATGATGGTGATACAGAATGCTAAAGTGGCAATCCTATACACACATATCTGGGAGTTAGGCCCATTGAATTCACTGAGATTTACCTCTGAGTAGATATGTGATATAAATACTTGAGTCTACATTATTTATTCTACTTACCATTAGTGTGACATTTCTTACTGCACTGCTCCATTGACCAGAGCATCCTCAGTCGAAAAGTTTTAAAAAGCAATTGTTCCACACAGTGCATTTTAGTGCTTTTCATTCAACTCTAATGCACTTGGTATGTAAACAAGGAGCTGTGATTTGTTAATGACTAGAGGAGATAAAAACACCTGATGAAGGGGCTGTGATACAGTAACTATAAGCAAGAGGTGCTGAAATAAAGCTTCTTTAGATATAGTGGTTTCACTTAGGTAGATTGTTACAGGGCACGTGCTAACCCTTTGCTCTTTCTGCTACCATGACTCACACTATAAGGAAGAATTGTAGCCATTTCATTCTTCATTTGTTTGAAATGTTTCATACCCTGCCTTTCAGTATACAACTTCAAGGTAACTAACAACAAATTAACTGATATAGTAATTAGTTCAACTTCACCCCAAAGGCGCACTCCTCCATTGTCTCCCGAGACAGACGGGTGCCAACAATGGTAATTAATTAATTACTGAACAAGGATCCGTAATAAAGGATTGGTAGTAAAGCAGCATAAAAGCAATGATATGGCAGTCCCATAAGATAGCAGTAAAAAGCAAGGAAAATGTATATGATCCATTGAACACTTGGGAGAATAGAATTTCCTTACCCTGGTGCCTAAAGGTTAAAGGATTTGAATGGTATTTCCCAGCTGAGGGACCATCAGAGAGAAGGCCCTATCACTAGTCGCCATCCACCTCTGAAGATGGGAACACCTGCAGCAGGAATTCTGAAGATGACATCAGGTGATCTTTCTCATAACCTTATCCCAAACCAGATAGGGCCTTTGTTTTGTTACTTCAGAATAAATCCAGCTGTACTTAGTAGTATCTACTTCTGAATAAACCTATGCACAAATTAGAGCTACATGCTACTTTTTGTATGCATCTACTTCCTCTTTGCACACCTGATTCCTTGCTCTTATATCCAGCAGATTGCTGCTCAGTTTGAACTTTTGACCACATACATAGAGGAATTCCTCATAGAATCATAGAGTTGGAAGAGACCGCAAGGGCCACCCAGTCCAACCCCCTGCCAAGCAGGAAACACCATCAAAGCATTCTTGACATATGGCTGTCAAGCCTCTGCTTAAAGACCTCCAAAGAAGGAGACTCCACCACACTCCTTGGTAGCAAATTCCACTGCCGAACAGCTCTTACTGTCAGGAAGTTCTTCCTAATGTTTAGGTGGAATCTTCTTTCTTGTAGTTTGAATCCATTGCTCCGTGTCCACTTCTCTGGAGCATAGCTGCCAAGTTATCCCTTTTTTAAAGGGATTTTCCCTTATGCTGAATAGGCTTCCTCGCGAGAAAAGGGAAAACTTGGCAGCTATGCTCTGGAGCAGCAGAAAACAATCTTTCTCCCTCCTCTATATGACATCCTTTTATATATTTGAACATGGCTATCATATCACCCCTTAACCTTCTCTTCTCCAGGCTAAACATACCCAGCTCCCTAAGCCGTTCCTCATAAGGCATCGTTTCCAGACCTTTGACCATTTTGGTTGCCCTCCTCTGGACACGTTCCAGCTTGTCAGTTTCCTTCTGGAACTGTGTTCAAGTTGCCTCAGTTGCCTCCATGTGGCCACTATATTGTTTGAAGCTACCTTTTCTATCTCTTCTTGACTAGTGTCATATGAAATGGACATGACACACTGAGCACCTCTTCCCTGCCTGTTTACTGGCATCTCTTGTTGTCTTTAAGCTCTGGGTGAAACGTCCAAAGACAGGCAATTGCACAATAAATAGTGAAGACTCCTGTCAAACATTCAGGGATCCCCTAAGTATCATAGTCCTGAGGCCTCTAGTAATTTTAATTGGATCTGGATTTTAAGTATTAAACAGCAAATTGAAAAAAGCCACAGTAGTAGCAGCACTAAAAGAAAGCTTGTAATGAGCAGGCATACTTTTCACCAACATCATGTCTTAAGAATATTCATTCTTACTGTTGCCAATCTTACTGTTGCCAATAAGATAATAGGATTTTTGACTTTAAAAATCATTATGAAACTCTTGTGTGAGCTTTTCTTTTTGGGGGCGTGGAGGGAAAGATACAATTTTAAAGCAAATAAATTAGAAAGCTCAATTTGAAAGACATTTCTAAAATACAACTGGCATTCTGAAAGCTCCAAAGGTTATGGGTGTTTTGTCCAAGAATTTGATAACAGCACAACAGAAATGCAATATTAAAAAATAGGAAAGCTGTTTCCATTATTGGCTTCTGCTTAAGAGAATTTCATTACATGAACATTATAAAATCAATCTGAGAATAAATATTAAATGCTGATGTTCAACAAATATTAATGCAAGTTGGAAGCAGTTAACCAGTCTAGGAAATTAAAACAAACCTCAGGTGCAGAGTTACAAGCAGCAATAAAAGCCTCAGGGCAAATTTGATATGGGAGATTGCACAAAGGGTCTTTCTCCCCCCCTTCTCATAACATCGAGAACTCATTCATCTGATGAAAGAGATCAGCAATGGAAAAGGGAGTATTTGATGGGTGTGATGATGCCTGCTAGATTAGATGGCTTTAAACAAGGATTTGACATAGTCCTATAAGACATAAATTTGGCATCAGCTACTAACCATGACAGTTAAATGGGTAAGTCCACAAGCATAATACCACTTAGTATCAGGTGACAATTAAGCAGCAGAGCTTTCTGAAGCATCTATCTGCCTACCATTTGGAAACAGGATGCAGGATGGGAGTGATCTTGCATTGATTCAGTATGACAATTACAATGTTTTTAGGTGTTCACTACAGACTTTGAGGCTTCTCTCCTAAACCCACTGACTAGGCAGTATTCCCCAGTGAACTTAATGAAACTTACTTCTGAGTAAACATGTGTAGGATTGCACTGTTAATATTTATATTGTTCAGAAGGGCTGAAAGCATAGGCCTCAGTGTAGAACTTAGCTTTTGAATTGAAATATCTTTCATAACATGGCAAAACAGAGCAAATGCACCCTTAAGTCTGAGGGCTCCTCAGTTTATTGAGCATTCATCCTGATTATTTGCACAAAGTTTACATGGCAATTATACAGTGTCTGCTCTTTACTGAGCATTTGTTCTGATTTGTTTGCAGAGAGGATCTATGTAAGATGATGAGCATTCAACTAAGCCAGTGATGGCGAACCTATGACACGCGTGTCAGCATTGACACGCATAGCCATTTTCGGTGACATGCAGCCACATGCTGAGACCTCACTTCCGGCCGGCGGTGGAATGCCACAGGAGACACATCTCTGGGGGCCTTGTGAACTTCTGGCGAGGCAAGATGGTTGGCACAGAGCCGCGGAGCTCCTGAAAGTGACCAGCGCTGCAGGAGCTGCCAGACGGGCTCCTAAGCCACCGAAACCGCTGCCGCCGCCGCCCGGACACTGGGGGGAACCAGTGCAGCAACCGGGGATCTGCCAGAACCCCCCCCCCCGCGAACCTGACGGACGGCACTCTGGAGGCTGGAGGAGGAAAAAGGAAGCCCCGGCCCTGCTGCCTCTGCCCCCGCAGAAAGGAGGGAGAGAAGAAGGAAAAACAAGGCAAAGGAGAACAGGGGTCCACTTGCTCTGTTGCCCCCACCTTAAGGGAGAGGAGGGGACTCTTGGAGGAGGGAGAAGAACCCCGACCCCGACCTCGCTGCTGCCACTGCTGGCCACCACGCAGCCATCCAGGGGCATTTCCTTTGTCCTAGAAGGCTGTGCCCCTAACCCCAGTTGAGTAGGGGATAATTGTAGAAATTAAGTGGCAAGGAAAATACACTGGACATTCTCAGAGGCACTTTTCATTATTACTGCACGTTTCATCTCATTAATTTGTATGAAATACTGATTGGATTGGGCTGTTTCTCCTTCACCCCATCAAGAGATGAACTTAATTTGATTTCATTCCTCCCCTACAATGTTACTTACATAAGCCACAATGAACTTCTATTTTTTGCAACTGTGTGGTACTTTTAGATGAATTGTGTCCTAGCCTTCAATGAAAAATGCTTCTCACCTTCCATGGCACTGATGGCCACCCATCCATGAGGCCAATAAGGACCTCTGGACAGTGAGCAACTATGGCGTTGCGGTGCTCATCTCACTTTCAGGCCGAGGGAGCTGGCATTTGTCCACAGACAGCTTTCCAGGTCATGTGGCCAGCATAACTAAACTGCTTCTGGTGCAACGGAACACTGTGATGAACCCAGAACACACGGAAACGTCTTTTACCTTCCCGCCACAGCTATTTATTTATTTATTTACTTGCACTGGTGTGCTTTTGAACTACTAGGTAGGCAGGAGCTGGGACAGAGCAACAGAAGCTCACCCCATTGTGCAGATTCGGACTGCCAACCTTCTGATCGGCAAGCCCAAGAGGCTCAGTGGTTTAGACCACAGCGTCACCCGCATCCCTTATAAGGCCAATAAGGTAAATGGAAATTATGACACAATCCTGTGTCTTTTCTTGGAACTGTGTTTATTCCCATGTATATAGAATTGTAGCCCTAGTCACTAGATTGATACATCCTGTGGAATTTGATATCCCAGGGTTATGTGAGAATATACCTTAAGATATTGAGTACTATGGAATGGAGAGGATGATTATATATTTTACTTGGCCAGCAGCATTTGCTGAAGACAGTTTTCAATAGAGATGAAGTTGTCTTGGAGGCACAATTCCGCAACTTACCATATGTTCTAATTTCTTGTGATTCTTAGGCAGCATTTCAAGAACATAAATCAAAATCACAACATGAAAATAAATTTTGAATGAAAATGGATACTCTCCTCCTCTCTTTTACAAGACAGGAAATATACATATGCATTGCAACACACTCTTGTTTATCCAAATTATGGGGTGTGTTTAAGATAGCATTATGCAGTTCTGGGGGTTTGGAGCAAAACGTGACGCAGAATAGCAGTGGAGAGACACAGTAAACTTGGAAAAGAAGGGGCAATAGTCATATTATAGAGGGAAAGGCCAGGAGATCTTAATGAAATCTACAAGTCTCAATCCTTGAAGTCATTAACTCCAATTAAAGCCAAATCATGCCTACCCAAGAAGACTTCCAAAAACAACTAAGCAAATGTCATGAAGGGTAACATTCAGATTTGCACCTAATCATCAGACCATCACAAAATAGTTCAGAAGGTAGAGCATGAAACTCTTAATCTCAGGATCATAGGTTTGAGCCCCATATTAGGTGAAAAAATCTTGCATTGCAGGGAGCTGGGCTAGATGATCCTTGTGGTCCCTTCCAACTCTATGACATGTGACCCATTCAAGGGTGGCTGACTGTCAATACGGTCCACTGGCCAATAATAAAAATATTTTTTAAAAAATTTTTTTTGTCCTGCCCCTTCCCCCAAAGGAGCCCAGGGTTGCAAAAGGTTTGTCTACCCTGTAGTCGAGCCTCATCTATTTAATTTTGATATCTCCTCTCAAACTCCATTTTGAGATTGGAACTAAATTCAAACTCTATGCCTTCAACATCAAGCTAGCGTCCTACCCTCCAGCTTTGTTTAGCGTACAACTTGATAAAGAATTCTGGATTGTGTATTCTCTCTTAAACAAAGGAATGCAGTGAATAGACCTGAAAAACTTGCTCACAATTTTGTGGTTTTGCCTGGTATTAATGGAGGCTTTGTGGATTTTTGTTCCCTTGCCCCCAGTCCAACAATGTTTTATAACAACCTCAGCGACTTGCAGGCAGGAAGTGATCCTATGGAAATTTCCCAGTCATCAACTGGTGGACCTTCCTTCTACCCAGCACTGGATGTACACAATGCATGCAAATTGCTTAAAATGTTTACAACACTTCAAAAAGGGGATTGTTTTACTTGCATATTTATCATTGTTAGTATGTAGTACTTGCAGAAAATGATGATGCTGCTTTCTGGAAAAGGGTACAGTATCTTGAACCCAGTTGCTATTTGATCTGCATGACTAACCTATTTATTTTCAGGTTTTGGCATTGGTTCTTGTTTTAATATCCCCAGCTGGTTTGGGACATAGGTACTTAAAGGACCACCTTTCCATATATGTTCTTCTCCAAGCATTTTGTTCAACTTCCAAGCCTCTGATTTGGATTCCTTTGAAAGTTGATGTAAGGATATGCGGTAGGCAGGTCCACCAAGCCACAACACTACATATGCTTTTGGATTCTAATTTAAAACCAGAATGTACATAATACATTTTGTTTCCTGGACAGAGCAGATAATGGCATTCTGCATCCCATGTTGAGAAGCACAACATGGTCAAATTATTTTGGCACCTGAGGCAGAAAATCCCACAACTATAACTACCGGTACTTTTCCTGCTCCCTAGTAATCCAGTAATAATAAATTAAATAACTAACAATTGTTGCCTTTTCACCCAAAACTAGCTGCCTCAGGTAGCCACCTTACTCTCTCTAATGGAAGGGTACAAAAAGTAGTGGCGTATCAGAGTTGTCATTGGCATGAGTCCTCATCTTTTTTGGATCTGATGTTTTGTTTGTTTTTATGCTATGATTATGTTGGTGCTTTGATGTTGCTGTTTGTTTATTTAAAAAAAATGTATACTACTTGATTATGCTAACAAACCTTTAAGCAGTTTACAAAATATTGAAATTCTCGATAAAAACAGGGAACTAAAAGCATTCAAAAGATGATGAAAATCAACAAATTGATGCTAGCTAAAAAGAGATAAAACACTTGTACCTTCCTTACTGTTCTTATTTGTTGTAATCATGTTTTTATTGTTCAAGCATGATTTTTATTTTGTAAGCTGCTCTGGTTGCTTCTGAATAAGAGAGATTGGACACACACAAAAATAAGCAATTACTATGAGGTATAAATGTGCTCTTAAAATACTGTTTTCTTGTAATTTAATCTTGATTGCATCAAAGTGTGGGCCTTTACCCTTCACTGAGAATCTTTCCCCATTTCAGAGAAAACTCTTCTACCCACCCACCCAAATTTGAAATGGTTTTCCAGTTCCTTCATCATCGATGGTCAATGTGATCATTTTGACATCTGAAAAGTGCCTTGTGATCTTAGCTGTGCAGAGCAATTGAGATATCCATCAGTGGCAGTTCCTGCTGAAGCAATCCCGCAGGGTATGCATATGCCAGAGATCAATGCAAGCACTTGATAAAAGGCTATTACAAATATGACTGAATATGCATAGATATATGAAAAGCAGAAAAATATGTTCATCTCATCCTAGTACTTTCGGAAAGATGAAAATGTAAAGGGTTGTGTGAAAAATGCTCCCTAAAAGTTTAGAAAATTGTCACTTGTTGCCTTAGCTGAGTTGAAAGCCAGTTTTCAATCAGTTCTCTGTACATGCAAGGCTCCTGTACAGGCGTACCAGTATCTTCCTCTTGCTGCAGAGTTCCAGCATCACAGCGTCACCCAGAGGCACCCACAAATGTGAGTTATCCCTCTCTCTATTTCTTCCTTCCTTCCCTCCCTCTTCCGTCCTTAATAAAATACGGGGGGGGGGGCAGATAAGCTCCACATAGAAAGCCCATCAACATGGGGGGTGACTCTTTAAAATACAGTATTTACCAGTAATTGGGGGGGGGCGGCACCTAGGCCTCTAGGAGTTGGCTGCTATGCCTAGGACAATTCAAGAAAGCAGATTGATGCATATGCTATGGTAATATATCAATCGAATCATGGAATTGTAGTCGGAAGGGTCCACAAGGGTCATCTAGTCCAACCCCCTGCAATGCAGGATCTTTTTCCCAAGGTGGAGCTTGAACCCACGACATGGTTGAAATATTATGCTGATATGCAGCAACACCTCGGAGCTGTCGTGACTGCGGCCGTGCCTTCCCTCGCCCTCGTCCGCCCTGCCACCCCCTCTCGCCTGCCCAACCCTCCCGTCCTCTTACTGCAGAGTTCCAGCATCACAGCATCACCCAGAGGCACCCACAAATATGAGTTATCCCTCTCTCTATTTCTTCCTTCCTTCCCTCTTCCATCCTTAATAAAATACGGGGGGGGGGGGCAGAAAAGCCCCACATAGAAAGCCCATCAACATGGGGGGGGGTGACTCTAAAATACAGTACAGTCGTACCTCGGGTTGCGAACACCTCGGGTTACGAACAACCCGGGTTATGAACTTCGCAAACCCGGAAGTATTTTCGCCGTGCGCGCGTGCGCAGAAGCGCCGCACGCCTTTGCGCATGCGCAAAAATAGCGGAAATAGCGCTTTGCGCATGCGCAAAGCGGCGGTTCGGGCCCTTTTCGGGTTACTAACTTTTCGGGTTACGAACTGCGACCCGGAACGGATCGCGTTCGTAACCCGAGGTACCACTGTATTTACCAGTAATTGGGGGGGGGGAGATGCACCTAGGCCTCTAGGAGTTGGCTGCTATGCCTAGGAGTAGGACAATTCAAGAAAGCAGAATGATGCATATGCTATGGCTATATATCAATAGAATCATAGAATTGTAGTTGGAAGGGACCACAAGGGTCATCTAGTCCAACCCCCTGCAATGCAGGAATTTTTTCCTAAGGTGGGGCTTGAACCCACAACATGGTTGAAATATTATGCTGATATGCAGCAACGCCTTGGAGCCGTCGTGTCTGCGGCCGTGCCTTGCCTCGCCCTCGCCCGCCCTGTCACCCCCTCTCGCCTGCCCGACCCTCCCGTCCTCTTCAGCCAAGCAGGGTAGCCGCCGATGCTGCCAGCCCCAGAAGCACAAGGTGGCCGCTGCCGCCGCCACGATATCATCAGGCCACCTGGCCCTGTAGCCCCGCCCACATTCCCACTTCGGGGCCCCGCCCCTGAACGACCATGGCTTGCCCCCCCCTAGTTTTGATCCTGGCTACGCCCCTGGCATGGTATGCTGATAATGCCAAAGTTTGAACCCCATGTGGGACAGCTGCCTTTTCCTGCATTGCAGGGTGTTGGACCACTAGAATGATTCCAACGCTACAATTCTATGAGGCTACGAAATAGGAGTACCAAGGTTGAGAGTGGTTTTGTGTGTTTTTCTCTCAGGCGCTTTCCTTTGGCGTGAAGTGACTTATGGGGCTGCTGAGGCAGAATGAGGGCGAGGCTGAAGGGACTCTCCCCCTTTCTCTAACAAGGACTTAGAGAAACAATGCTCCGAGTAACAATGACAATTTTGAAGCGAGGTTCCCCAGTGACAAAGATTCTTCTCACCTGCTAGGCCCACCCAGCGCCATCATTTAATCCTTTCGGCACTAGGTAAGGGGGAGGGGAAGCATTTATTTCCCCCATTTGAAGGGTGGCGATATTTTTGCTATGTTGGTGTTTTCTTTTTCGCTTTATGGGGGGTGGAGGGGTCTTTTTGGCGGGGTTACCGCACGGCTTTTATTGTGAGGTGTTTTGTTTCTCGTTTCCCTGGATGGTTCTTTGCTCTTAAAACGAGTCGCTCGCGGGCCCCTTGCACTGGACGGATGATTTTATTTACTTAATTTCCACCGCATATTATTCTCTCCAGGAGAGAGGGAGGGAGAGTGAGAGAATCCTTTTCCCGCGCTTAAAAACAACGGCATTTTCAGAGAGAGAGAGAGAGAGAGAGAGAGAGAGAAAACGAGAGCGGTTGGGCAAACGAAGATGACGCGCTAAGAGAATTTTAATTTTGAGGGCGGCGGCGGGGGGGTTATTGGAGGGAAAAGATCCGCCAACCACGTGACGGGCTCTGGCGGGAGAACCGTTGGCGTCGAACGTGGCCTCGTGACGCCACAAAAGCCCCGCGTGCCGACTAGGCGTTCGCCCGGCGCCGCACAGGCGCGCGCCTCCTCCTCCTCCCGGGTCCCCCTCGCGCCTGGCGCGCGCCGCGCCCGCTGGCTTCCTCCTCCTCGTTTGCCTCCGCCCCTTGTTTCCCCCCCCTCCCCCAATTCCTTTCTTGAACATTCACTTTCTCCCCACCCACCCCCACCCCCACCCCGCTCCCCTTCGTCTGCGCGGACGGAGGGAAGGGGAGCGTCACTTTGGGGGCGCGCGGGGTGGGGGGTTTGCCTGGAGCCCCTCGGACCCCTGGCTGGCCCAGGGGCGGGGGGGCGAAAACTATGCCTCGCCAGGAGCCGCTGGAACCACCCGAGCAAGCGAGGAGCGAGGGCAACAGGCCATGAGGAGCGACCATCATGGAAGCCAGATATCCTTCCTCGGCTGTTTTCATTCCCCAGCACCACCGGGGGAGAGTTAACGACGTTGTATATTTCTAGCTATGCATAAGCGTACACACACAGTCCATGTGATTGCACATACATATATACATGCATACATATAAACATGCATACATATACATTTATATACATGTACACACACATACACATATACATACACACACACAAACCTCAATTGCAGAATTGCACATGGCAGGGGACAGGCTCACCCACTGCTAGAAAGTGCATCAGTAACTCAAGGCAAACCATTTCTGGTGAAATAGGATGGGGATTTTCCCAAGAAAGGAGCATTGCACCATGCTCAGCATACCGGAAAACCCAATGAACTGCTTTGTGGGCCCCCATGAGACCACTCGTGCTCCCTGTTGCAGCAATGCTTCATTCACAGAAATGCTGTTTTAAGTGGGTATCCACAAACGCAGCCTGGAGCTGCTTCGCAAGGAAGCATGGGTGAAATTGTTAGGAAATTATCATGTGCTATTGACATGTAGAATTTGCAAGCATCATTCAGGATTTCCCTGCACCAATAAGTTTGCAATATAAAGTCTGGAAGCGGATAGATCTATCGGGGAGTCGTTATGCACTATAGTGTATAGTTCTCCAGAAGGAAATGCGCCACCAATACAACCCCCAAAATGAATATCTGGGCAATTTGGAGGCAGTTTATCACTGCAGAAAGCCCTCTTGAATTGCAATGGGTCATACTTTCGGAAATGTTTGTGTAGGATTTCAGCCTATACAAATCTTTGTGTGTTGAGGTTTGGAAGTATATTGGACCCTTAATACAGTCCCAGTGGAAAAAAAGTTACATATATCACAGGAACCTTTTAATCTTTGCTTTTACTATTCTTGCACCCTATCTTGTGTGTTACTACTGTATTAGCTCTCCATTTATTTAAATTGTATAGTTTTGCCCTACAGTTGCAGCAATTTTCACAATGCCTTGGATCATTCATAGATAACAAAAATAGCAGAAAAATACAGTACATATAAAACACTGGTTTAAATAACAAAACAATATTCTTTATTGCTCCCACTGTTGACTATTATAATCTAAGTGACTTGGTGCAGGAACCTGTGGGTTGTATCTCAGGTGTATTTAGAGTAGACTACTGAAGTTAATGAATGTGTGTTAGTCATGTCTATTAACCTCAATGGGTCTGCTATGAGTAGGACTAGCATTGGATAAAACTGTGTAATGGGAAGGATGGGATTGGGGACCCAGCACAATCTGGCTAAGGGAGAAAAAGGATAAATGCTTAATAAAGACAGCTGATTTCCTTAACTAGTTTTTCATTTACGTGGTTTTTAAACGTCATCCATGACAAGTTTAGAAAAGGAAAGATTAATTTTGAAAGTACTTTGGAATTGCTTACTAAATTTGACATCCCCTTTGATTATGTTCATGTGAAACACATTTTTAAGGTGAGAATACCTGTATAACTGAATAGGATTGGAAGTACTATTAATCTGCAAACCGTTACTTTAAAATAAGGTTTTAAAGATGAATTTACTATACAGTATGTGAAAAACCGAGCAGATTAGTTTGTCACTGAGGTCAATGATATTTGGAGACATTACTCCAGGCTTCCTCAACCACAGCCCTCTAGATGTTTTTGGCCTACAACTCACATGATCCCTAGCTAGCAGGACCAGTGGTCAGGGATGATGGGAATTGTAGTCTCAAAGCATCTGGAGGGCTGAGGTTGAGGAAGCCTGCATTACTCTCTGTTCAGTATTGTAAAGTCTGTCGGGGACCGTGTCATTACTATATTCTGTACAGTGCTTTCTAGCACATTGATGGAGTTACATCATTACATATTAAACAGTACTAGCAGCAGCAGAGAGGAGTAGAAAAAAGCTTGTTGCAGAATAGATTTTTCCTCAAGCTAGCAATATTTGGTTATCACCTTCTGGCACATTGTGGTCATATTTTGCATTGGCTTTATACATTCAACATCTCAAAAGTCTAGCCTCTTTCATTCATATGGCATGTTATATGCTGAGCATGGTAACCAAAAATGCCAAAGCTTCCCCTCCCCACCCCCTGATGTGTCCCCACCCCAACCCTGAAGTTTGTAATATGGAGTTTCAGTGGAACATAATGTTTGACCCTCGTATGCAGCATTTTCCACACAATGCTTCTCTAGGACTTCCTGCTGGCCTGACAAAGATCATTCTCACAACAAAGAACAATATATTTTGGTCCTCATTTTTTGTAAGGTGTCAAGGTAATAAACAACTATTTGATTTTTTAGAAGACATCTGAAGGCAGTCCTGTTCAGGGAAGTTTTTAATGTTTGATGTTTTATTGTGCTTTTAATATCCTGTTGGAAGCCGCCCAGATTGTATTATTATTATTATTATTATTATTATTATTATTATTATTATTATTATTATATAAAGTCTCTGTTGCTTTTTCTCCTTTAACTTTTAAGTTACTTTTGACAGACTTATCTAATGTTACACAATTCCATATTTATCCTGTTTCAGTATCCAACAGACTGTTACAAAAGTTACTGGTGGTTTAGCTAAATATAATTATATATATACATATATGTAACAATTATATGGCCATAATCAGTTATTTAAATATTGCTTTTAAAATATAAACATGTTTTTATGTCATGTGCCTATTTTGTCACTTAAATGAAACAGTCAAAATAAACTGCATATAAAAGGAGAAACTATTGGCCTTAATATTCTCAAATGTATTTCCTCTTCTTCTTAAACCAAAACATTTTTTTAAAAATTAAACATTTCATCTCCAATGGTAAGAACTCTTTATTTGTTGTATGAAATGAAGTAACATTTCCCGTGTGAAAAATCAAAATAAGCTTGTATTTATTGCCTCTTGAGTGTTGGAAAGTTAGGATGCTTTTCAGCTGGATACGTTTGTTGAAGAATTTAGTTACCTGATTTTAATTTTATGAATGTGTAGCTTTTGTACAGAATGAAGATTTTGCTGCTGCGTAATACAGTGGTCATGCAAACCTATTTTACTGTGCAAAACAAGCTTTTTAAGTTCTCATGCAGATGTAAAAAAAGCCATTAATTACATAGGAGAGAAACATGTTTTACAAATTTGAGGCAAAATCCAGCCAATATTAGGTTGATAACAACAATAAATATTTAAGTATGTTTTTATCAGTCCCATTGACACACAGCCTAAGGAATTTAAGTTAAAAATGATCCAGGTTACTGGATCATGCCCTTACATTTTTGCTCCATATGTTATTCCCTGAAATTATTTGTGTGTTTTTTCTGTTGCATTTCCCCCAGCTAATATCCAACCATCTCTTATGCAGCCTTTACCACCATCTTCATAGTCCCAGCTGCTGCTTTTCTCACCCAGGTGCTTTTTCATTATACCTTCTTCAGTTACAGTGTTCACCCATTGGCACGATCCAGTCAAAGTTAAGCACCCTTAAAACACATGTGCATGTCCATAAAACAAGCTCACTGTAATAACAACTTGAAAGTGCCTAACTATAAAATCAGAAATGACTTAAAGTGCCTGCTGAAATAAAATGGTATTTATTAGGCGCTGGAAGTCCAATGGGTCCCTTTCTGATCTCAGCATGAAGGGAGTTCCAGAAAGTTGGACCCACAATACTGAATGAATATGAGCTGTATGGGGATTGCTAACATCTACTCCCTCCGAAGACCTCAGTAATTGGGCAGGGCTATAAGAAAGCAAGCAGTCCTTAAGTACCCGTCTGGATGTTGTTCTAAATTAGATTTGGAAGGAGCAATCAGGATAGCAAGTGTGGTACAAGCAATATGAAACAACAATGGCAATTAGGAGTAAATTAAACCTAATGCATGCCATCTAAAAACGAACACAGACAACAACATTTCATGCCTTGGGCAATCAAATAGAAGGGAAAGGATAGGAGCACATGGGCCTAAGATATGCCTTAAGGTGCTTAGGAGAAAACCTGTGTAGGAAGCAAATTAAACGAAATAAAATATGGGTCATTGCCCTCCAATGCTATCGTCAAATAGGAAACACTGCCTCTTAAATTATACAGGTTTTATGGGGCTACTGCCTCTTGGTGTGATCAAAGCACGTCATGGGAAGTGAGGGCAGAGCTCACTAAGAACTGTCTGAAAGGCTACTACTTCAAAACTTCAAACTCCAGTATAATATCTCTGACTGGAAGTAGTCAGAAATATGTTGCTTAAAAACTGCGACTGAAGTTTTACTTGTCAGAACATTTAAAAATTATGAGTAAGATGCAGACTTAGGCCATTTCACATACTGTAATTCCCATTGAAATCAGTGGAAGTTAATTAATGACTTTTTTCCATTTTAATGTGAGAGGGACATAAGTGAAATTCAGTAGGGCTTGCACCCAAGTAAGGAGAATTAGGATTTCAACCTGACAGGCCATTTTAAATACAGAAAGCTGGCGGAACCTACCTTTATTCGAAACTCTGTTCAATTGCGGGGCTATGGTTGGCAGAGATGGCCGCCCTAAGCCTTGCCAGAGGGAAAACAAGCATTCAAAATAGAATTTGATTCACACCACCCTTTTTGCTGACGCATATTCCGCTGGGTTGCCAGGTCCTGTGGTTGAACTGAACAGAGTTAGGACCTACCGTTAGTCCCACCCACCACCGCCCCGCCCCCATAATGCCCATTTTTTTCAGGGCTTATACCAGCTTACTATCCATTGGTTTCATTTTAGTTAGCTCTGCCAGTACGAGGATGTTCGATGTTCCACTGGGGTATCTGGCTGAGCCAGAGGATGTGGGGTTTATGCTGTGCTGGGCATCCCAGCAGATCTTGGCTTTAGATTGTCCCTTGAATTAGTTTCACCCACCTTAACCGACCCATATTTGAGTACTGTTGTTCAGACAAATTATATTATCAATTAAACATGGCAAGATTGCAATTTTTGTAGTGGTGTGCAGCTTTGTTGTAGTGTGTAGAATTAATGGCGTGTCTGTGCAAGAGCATGTAATATTCCCTGTGCTTAACTGCAAATGATAATTTTGCACAATAGTATGCAGATATGTTCATTGGCTGTATCCACAAGTTGCAAGAGGAACATTAATAATGCAGAACACCTGACGGAGCTTTAAAATTTATGAAACAGCTAATGGATAATAGGGAGGCCTTTACTGCAACTTCACTGTATCTGAAGAAGTGTGCATGCACACGAAAGCTCATACCAAAATAAAAACTTAGTTGGTCTTTAAGGTGCTACTGAAGGAATTTTTTTATTTTACTTCGATCCAGACCAACACGGCTACCTACCTGTTCACAAATGAAATTTACTAGCCCACAAGCATTTTTATTAGTCTACTTGTTATAGCTATGTTAGTAATATGTGGCTCAGAAAAGAAACCATAGTCAAGGTGTTATGCCTGGTGTTCTTATATGCTACTTACAGGTATGCTTTACTATGACCCAGAGCTGTGACAACCGCCACACTTTACCTTGCATTTGATTATATCAGAGAAAAGCCTTTCCATGCAGAGAAATGCAAAGCATCCCTTTCCCTGCACAGCCCCTTTCTCTGTCTGATCATGGTGTCCCCAAAGTCCCATTCCACTGGTTCATAAGATTTGAAGAGCTAGACGTGCAGGTTTTTTAAGTGGACTGTGTACGTTTTGAAGACATCTCTCATCCTCAGTTGCTTTCATGTCCTGCAAACATTTTGGAGATACCTGGCTGGCCACTGTTGGAAACAGAATGCCATTCCAGGTGGGCCTTTTGTCTAATACAGCAGTAGTTTTTCTTTTTTAACATTATCGCCATAAAGAAATATATACTTTTTTAAAAAAAACCACAACTAATTTTTTGTCTTAAGAAGTACTGTATCTGATGGTTGCATGGAAGTGCCTGTCCTTATCTTTTTGCATTAATGATGTGATGCTGTGTATTTTGTTATGCATTATTCTTAACTCACCCCCTCCCCTTTAAGCAGGCAAGTGATTCATTGAAGTCTGGAACTATTACTATAGAAGATTTTAGAGGAATTTATCGTACTATAGCACACAGATGTGAAATCCATGATCTTTTCAAAACTCACTCTCCGAACCACAAATTGCTCCCACTTTCAAATCTAGTCCAGTTTCTTAAAAATGAACAGTTTCAGCCTGAAGTTGATGAAAGGGTTGCTGCTCAGCTCATTGCAAAGTTTGAGCCCATCGAAGAAGGTACACTGGATTTTTAAATATCTAATTTCATAATTGTTCTTACAATATTTTTAATAGCATTAATCACTGGTAGCTATTTTTTATCTTTAAGTATGGTGCAATCTTATACATCTTTATTAGAAAATGAACAACTTAGTTCAGTGCATGGGAATGCAACATTACGCTAAACTTGAAGTTGAGCAGTGGATCTGTTCTTGGGTACGATTACTGAAAGGTTCACAGAGTACCTTTGGAAAGTGGTGCCCCACACCCCCCTCCAGTCTTGTCCTGTGAGACAAGACAAGGGTAAGAGAACTGTGTGCTACTGGGCTCTGTTACCAAAAGGCACATGTGTTGTCTTTGAGCGGTGACCCCCATTGATCTTCCTCACCCTTTGATCTTTCCTGAGGAAAAGCCTGGGCACAGTTTGAGGAGGAAATCACTCACATACATAGGCTGGACCAAGTTTAATAAATCAAACCCAGCATATTGAATTATCTCTGGAGAGCAACAGGAAGCTAATGAAGATGCTGGAGCACTTGTATAATATGATCTTAGCAACTCATCTGTTTGAAGATGGGCTGCTATATTTAGTGCCAGTTGAAACTTCCAAATGGTTATTAAAGGGGGGGCTGATGTAGTCCAGTCCTGTCTATGAAGGTGCAAATGATGGTCACTGGATCTGGTGAAAAGATAGTGGCCATCTCAAATGCACACATAATGAGTGGCACGCCGGATGGATCTGTATTACTATGGAAAGTTGAACTCCATCAGTGAGGGGAGTTAGAGGCCTCTTTTGAATATAACATTAATAGTCCTTTGGTATTTCAATCTTGCCTTGATTCAACCTAACCAAGATCAATTGACAAGTCTAGTTTCTCAACCTGTCAAGATGCTAGTAGGACAGGTTGAATGAAAAATAAATATGTATGGTCAGAAACCTGGTAACCTTCCAGATCCCACCAGCAGAAATTCATAGACAATGGCATAATAGGCCAGAGGCATATATATTTAAATCACTGAAGTATAACTCTCCTTATCAGTCTCTGTGCAAAGGTTTAGATCAGGAGTAGTCAACCTTTTATACCTACCACCCACTAATGCATCTTTCTTGATGGTAAAATTTTCTTACCGCCAACCAGTGCTCGATGGAAGGAGGATTTGGCTTGTGCCGTAGAACCCCCTACTGCCCACCTAGAATCCTGAAACGCCCACTAGTGGGTGGTAGGGACCAAGTTGACAACCCCTGGTTTAGATCAACATCACAAGCTATGTGGCATGGAGAAAAATATCATCTAGATGTGCTGTAGTCTACTCAGGCTTTAGAGCAGGCATAGGCAAACTCGGCCCTCCAGATGTTCTGGGACTACAATTCCCATCCGTGACCACTGGTCTTGTTAGCTAGGGATCATGGGAATTGTAGTCCCAAAATTGTAGTCCCGAGCTTGCCTATGCCTGCTTTAGAGAGTTAAGAGAATGCTTTAAGCAGGTAGGCAATGAAATAGTAGGTGTAATCAAATGCTGGTAAATCTGAAATGATGTAAGCTAAAAAAAAAGTATCCACAATTATGGTTACAAGGGTTAGCAATCAAGAGAGTCGTTGGAAACAATGCATAAAATAGAATGCATGATTGCATGTAAAAAAGCGGTGCATCCACAGTTTTGAGTACTGTGAAATAGTATTTAAAAGATAAATATTTTGTCTTCCTATTCCTGGAATGTACAAGGTGTATTATAATAAACTTTATAAAATAATTTTATTTTTTATAAAATAAAAGAATAACAACAGTAAAGTAGTACACAATCTCAAATGACTATACAAAAGCAAGTATAAAACAGCACAAAATTAATCCAACAGCCCCCAAAATTAGTAAAAACCATGCCAATTATAAGGTGAGTTAAACATTTGGGAAGGTAGAACAGTCTTCCCTAGAAGAGGCATCCCAACCCCTGCTAACACACAGTAGGTTAGGTAGAGATATAGAAGGAAACAACAAATATGTTCATTTTTCCAATGAGAAAAGGCTAAAGGGATGTGAACCTTGCAACATCAGAAAAATGCAGAGCCAGGCAAATATATCTTTGAAACAGGGTGCATATATTTACCTTCGGATACTGTGAGAACAGGGACCCAGGTGGCGCTGTGGGTTAAACCACAGAGCCTAGGGCTTGCTGATCAGAAGGTCAGCGGTTCGAATTCCTGCGACGGGGTGAGCTCCCGTTGCTCGGTCCCAGCTCCTGCCAACCTAGCAGTTCGAAAGCACGTCAAAATGCAAGTAGATAAATAGGAACCGCTACAGCGGGAAGGTAAACGGCGTTTCCGTGTGCTGCTCTGGTTCGCCAGAAGTGGCTTTGTCATGCTGGCCACATGACCTGGAAGCTATACGCCGGCTCCCTCGGCCAATAATGCGAGATGAGCGCGCAACCCCAGAGTCGGTCACGACTGGACCTAATGGTCAGGGGTCCCTTTACCTTTACCTTACTGTGAGAACAAGAAGACACTTAATTTGTGATTGTAATCTGAGAAGTAAGGAACAAATTGATTTCAGAAAGGATAGTCTGGTTTACTGGCTGTTAAGTCTGAGCCCATCCATCTTGAAACGGTTCTCTGTAATAGCTTGAACAGCTAGAGGTAGAATGGGAAAGTATGGAAGTTATTGAATTACAGGGTTGATATCTTCTGTTCAAACATTTTGTGTGAGAAGCACAGGAAAATTTGCTGGATGGATCATTTGCCCTACCCTCTCTAAATATTATTTGTCAGTAATGTCAGCTCATAATTTTGTTATTTTTATGTAAAATTTTTGTTAGCTTCAGAGCCAGTTTACTATGCATTATGTGACAATCTTTTCAGTTGTGGACAGTGTATTTTAAAAACTCCAATTTGGATAAAGTTCAGAAGTGATCAGAAAATGTTTTTTTTTAAGAAAAGAAGAAGATAGAAGGAACATGTTACAGAAACAGGTCAAATTAGCCCAAGGAAAAGACAGCGGGGGGGGGGGGGAGGATGACTAGCAATATATTTTTGGATATTACATGGAAATGTTGCAAAAATGACAGAAATGAATTATTCACACTAGTCAGGATGGAAAGAGAAATGGTTATGGCCCCATTTCTTCAGCTGATGTAAAACATGAGAGAGGTGGAGTGGTGCACTTTAAGCAAAAACCTACTAAAGGGAGTGAGATTGTGCCAGCTCAGTTGGCTGCTGTCCACACAAAAATTGTAACAGCGCAGCCTCAAAACCTTAATCCCAAAACTGCACCTTTATAATTTTCTGATTCTCTGCCATTTGACCCCAACCTCTCTGTTGATGTGAGCCACTAAGAATTCTCAGTCTCTGGGCTGCATCTTATATTTGTACTCTAGTGCACATGCCAGAGTGCAATATGTGATCATTCAGACTTCTTATTTTTGAAGTTACACATCAAACATTGGACCCTACTTAAACTCAAATGGATTTAAAAGTAAACTCACAATCTTTACTGGAGATTCAGTTCTCAGGGGGCAGATTTTATGTCTTTTTGGGAACAGTCCAGTTATAGCATATATCCCAAAATCATTATTAAGCATCGAATCAATAGATTGTTATGTTGTACTTCAGGAACTGTTGGTGACTCTTCCTGGTTATCAAGCCTTAAAAATTGCAGAATGAGATGCAGAGCTGATCATTTGCCTTTTGACCACAGTCAGAATCGCAGTTGCAAATTACTCAGAAGAAAACAGCAACACAGCACCAAGAATGCGGGAAGAAAGGGGAGGCTATTGTAAAGTGATAGTTTCATTGTGGATAGACAGGGGTCAGCAAACTTTTTCAGCAGGGGGCCAGTCCACTGTCCCTCAGACCTTGTGGGGGGCTGGGCTATATTTTGAAAAAAAATAATGAATGAATTCCTAGGCCCCACAAGTAACCCAGAGATGCATTTTTTTTTTAAAGGACACATTCTACTCATGTAAAAAACACCAGGCAGGCCCCACAAATAACCCAGAGATACATTTTAAATGAAAGAACACATTCTACTCATGTAAAAACATGCTGATTCCTGGATCGTCCGCGGGCCGGATTTAGAAGGCGATTGGGCCGCATCCGGCCCCCGGGCCTTAGTTTGGGGACCCTGCTACAGGCCTACCTACACTTACCTGCGAGTAAGGGCTTATCCAAACTTACCTTTCCTCCATGCTTTCCAGGCATGGTTGGCTCTTTAAAACTTTGTGTCTGAGCACTTTCCCCGCCCCATAGCTTTCCGCACGAAAGCCCGCTCTTTACTCCTGAATTGGAGCAAACAGTGATTTGCAGAAAACCCGAATTGACGTTCATTGAGCTCCAGCTTTAAAGAGAGTTTCTTTGTAGGGAAAGCTCAGACGAAAATAAGCTCACTCAGATTTGGAGTTTAAAAGCGTGGACCTGTATGAAAGCTTGGGGCAAAAGATAAGTATGGCAGTGTGGATAAGCCCTAAGTCTCATTGAACTCAGTGGGACTTACATCTGAGTAGACACGGCTAGTATACTGCAGTGTAAGCAAATCAAGGCAATGGGATGATAACTTTGTACAAAAATACCGTTATATCCTGTAGTACAAATTGCTGGCCACATGACCCAGAAAAAACTGCGGAAGCGGACAAACGCCAGCTCCCTTGGCCTTTAAAGCGAGATGAGCGCCGCAACCCCAGTCGTTCGTGACTGGACTTAATTGTCAGTGGTCCCTTTACCCTTTACCTTACAAAATGTACAGATAAAGTAGTTGCTTGCTTTGTACATATCAGGCAGCTGTGTGCTACTTTTACCAGACACCTGCATTTGCCCTACCTGCAATAAAACATCTCTCTCCCATAGCGGTGTCTAGAGCCACAGCAAGCAATGTAACTCTCCAATGTTTTGACTTTACCCCCCACCCCTCCCCACGGTGCTCTCTTCCATTGTCTCTCGAGACAGACATGCAGCATAATTCTTATTTGGAAGGCTGTCCACAAGGAGGGGAGACTTACCTCTTCACACCCCCACATTGTGACGTACAGTCCCCACCCCCGGGCAAGTAGGAGTCTTAGGAAAATAACCCCCTATTGGCACTGGCTGGGATTCCCCCCCCCCCACTATGTGTCAAGTTGTGTTAGGCAATAACCTCTGTTCCCAGTAAAAATTGGTCTTGCACTCATAATTATTCTAGGAAAAACAAGATACGTAGCTACATATTTGGTGAATATTAATTTTGCATCTGTTTTACTGGCCCCTATGAACAGCAGTGCTGGAAAACAACCCCGGGTTCCTACAACACAGTGGTTCTGGGAAGGACATGTTCCTGAAAGTTTGGAACAGTTTAGATTCATGTTTTGCTTTCACTGGAGCAAGGGGATGGCTTGCCTTCTTACATGGCTTCTAAGAGCCTAACAGCCCAATCCTCTCCCACTTTGTAGTAAAGCAAAGAATTGGGTTGTTATTTAATTAGCTACAGCCTGCCTCTCCCAGGGGCTCAGATGCAGAACAGACTTTCTCCTTGAAAAATATGGTTTCTCTCTTCCCAAAGGGCTTGCAGTCTAAGAAAGAGAGGCTTGGAAGTAATTGGGATCAAAGGGAAGAACAGAAGTAAAGTTAAAATGTACTTTATGTAGAAATAAAGATGGCTAAGCACTTTGCAACTCTGTGAACACCAAGCGGTCTCCTCCCTTTTGCACCTCTTAAAAGGTTCCAACTCTCCCCCCCCCACCCCACTACAAACACCCCCAGCCTCAAATGCAAATTTGAATACCAAACACAATAAAGACAAAACTTTTTACAACCCACAAAAAGTAGCTCAAATGTCCTTATATGATCCATGAGAATTGAACTTTTTGTATGGTTTAAAAGTAGGGTCATGAATTTTTATTATTTATTGTATACTGCCCATCTGAAGATCTCAGGGCAGTTTGCAACATAAAACATTTTCTCCTCAATTTTATTGTTTTATCTTTTTGTAAGCCACTTTGAGGTCCCCTCCCCTCAATCAAGCTAATGATATTCTAGGCTGCATCAACAAAGTATTGTATCTTGATCAAGGGAAGTAATAGTACTATTGCACTCTATTATGCCTTGGTCAGGCCACACTTGGAATACTGTGTCGTTTTTTTGCTGCTGCATCACACTGAGTTGAGTCAATGAGTCAAATATAAGATAGAGGATGCCTGCTTACTAGCAGTACATATGAAAAGGATCCTGGGATCTTAGGGGACCATGAGCTTAACGTGAGTCAACAGGTGTTGCTGTGGAATCCTGCTGAGAATTATATAGAGATTAAAATTTCCGCATAGTACCCTCTCGATATATAACTAACTGTGAGAGATTACTATTTTATAGAAAAACAAGATAGAAATAGGATTAAGCACTTAAAAGCCTCAGGATGCCACAGAGAGTTTCTAGGCATGTAAGGAGTGTTCTGCCCCACCTAGAATGCCTTGAAATCACAGTGGCCTTCCACAATATTCCAGTATATACCATTGCACTTTTAACACAGCCACACTGCCAACTGGGGTTGACTGCAAAGACCATATGGCCGTGTTTATTTGTTACACATGCATGCAGCGTATATGCATGGATTAATGGCAATAGTACATTCTCTCAGTCAACCCTAAAACTGGCTGCTGCGTCGTGTACCAATTGGATTTACCAAATGCTCTTCAAAAGCAGCCCCATGTATTACACATTACAGTAGTTATCCTGGATAACGGTGAGCAAAATCATGTATCTCCAATATTCTTTAGAGATGACTTGCTGCATGGAGTCAAATCAGACTTGGGTGGACCCTTCATATACTGGACCACTTTTCGTCAGCCCCAGCCAGCAAGTCTAGCAGTCAAGGGTGGTGCAAGTTGGGAGTTCAACAATATCTGGAGGGCCACAGATTCTTCATCCCTGAAATAAAAACAAAAGCCTCTGTATGTGATTTGACACCCACACGCTCCATGTCGCATTAACATATTTAGTCTGAACTGGTTTGAGATTTTGCTCAATTCTGTAAGGAACTATGGTAGGAGATGTAATTATTTCCCCTGTAATATTCTGGCTTTCAGCAAAGAGAAGTTCACAGATGACATTTGAAGGATTTCTAAGATTCATGACATCTGAGGAATGCGTGGTATTTAAATCTCAGCACAAAACTGTCTACCAGGATATGACCCGTCCACTGTGTGAATACTTTATTTCATCCTCGCACAACACCTACCTCATATCTGACCAGCTAATAGGGCCAAGTCACCTGTGGGGTTATGCAAGGTATTTGTGCCCATTTTAAAATAGTAGTTTATCAAGTAGGATAAGTACGGTAGTTCAGAGAAGCAGCGTCTCATGTTTCCCCGGCTCTTTCTTACAAAACCCTATCTTGAAATGTAAGAGACAGTTATGGCCCACTCAGAAGCACCAACGGAAAATAAAGTGCCCCCCCATCTCCCCACCCCACCCTGTGCATGTATAATGAAGCAGAGTTTGAGAAGTTTCACTATGTGGGAACGGGATGGTTTTGGGGACTATAACATTAATGGCTGCTCTTTGGGACCGTATGGTGATTCAGTTGTGGTCCCCCATTTGTGAAATGCCCCCCTTTGTGAGGTGCATCTGCCTCCCTCATTATTGATTTTCAGGAGAAAAATAAAAACATTCCTGTTTACCCATGTCATTTGATGGCTAAAAGACCCTGCTCCTGAGATTTCTAAAGAATGTTTTAAAATTACCTTTAGTTTTGGGGTTTTTAAAAATAATTTATGTGTTTGCTGCCCTGGGCTCTTTCAGGAAGAAAGGCATGATGGAAATCGGAACATACATACACACATCATAACATAACATAACATAACATAACATAACATAACATAACATAACATAACATAACATAACATGTTCTTCTAACTATGCCTCTACGTGGGTATTGGCAGGAGGGCAAGCTAGTTGTAGGAGATCAGCATCCAAGCCAGCTCCTTATGGAATGAAAATGGATGTAGGGGTGGGTAAATCTGTCAATTTTTTATTGTTATTAAACTTTATTGGAATTCAAATTGAAACAAAACAGATCAAAACAAATCAAAACATAAACAAATCATACACATCATTACAAATCCTTATTTACAAATAACAACAACAACAACCAAATAATATCTAATACAAAGATTCACTAGACTTTCCTGTCCAATCCCTTTACTCAAATTAGATCAAATAAAGTAAAACAACTCATATATACAATAAACATATCAAACAGGTAAACTTATCCTCTCCTTCCATAAACTTCCTCTTGTCTTCATCTTAGTCTCATTAAATTTTTAGCTGGTTACTGCTTCCCTCAGCATGGTAGGCTTCCCTGGTGTTCCCTCTTGTCTTTGTAATCCTTACGCACAGTACAGAGCTTTAACAATAGATCCAGGATTTTAATGTAGGGCATTGTTGCTTCATATAGTTACCAAATTTCCCCCAGTTTTGTTCAAACTTCTGTTTGCTACAGTAGCAAATCTGTCAATTTTGGTTTCTCGGTTTCTCATTTTGCCAATCTTAATATCAGTTCTCCACATTTCCCCATCAGTTTGTGTGTGTGTTTAAAAAGTCCTCATGAAAAACCACCAGCATTTTAGTGCATATCTCTCCTAAGACACACATTTTTGTATGCAGTTTTGCCTAATATACATTTTTTGCAGGCAATTTCCCCTTATACTGTACAACACATTTTAGTATGTTGCATTCACTAATGTACTCACTGACACACACTTTCCCCTGGTATATGCATTTTTTTGCTTTCTATTTAATTGGAGATCTGCACCACAAGGGTTGACGAACCCTTCACTTCACATACTGTTTTAGGGAGTGTGAATTAGGTAGATGTGACTTCAAATGCAAAGCGCATCAAATTTCTCCCCTATTCTTAACTGGATGCAAAGATGCTCAGAGCAGCAAACCAGGGATGTTGTTCTAACCATTGCCTGGCCCCAGTTGTGAGCTTTCATAGTTGGGCAGCCTAAGGGTTGCCTCTAGCTCTGCTTTCTCTGAAAAGCTGCTGTGATTCACATGGATCCATGTCCTTCAGGTGATGGTTCCTGTGGGGCTCGCCACTAGATGCAGAGCGGGAGTTGTGGGGTAGCTTTATTCACGGTGTAAGGTTCTTAGGAGTCAAAGTCAGAGGAGGGCAAAGCAGATACCAGCAATGCCATGAAATATAGATGCTATGAAAAAAATTGCAGGCATGAGGAGCACCCATCCCCCAGTAATCAACTGTTTGGAAGCACCCTTTGTCAGAGAGAAGGGTGTTAGCCAAATCATCTACCTGGGGTGCTATTTTGCATTTGTAGAGATTTATTTCTTTATTTGTTACATATATTCCACCTTTCCTCCAAGGAGCCCAGGACGAGGCACCTGGCTCTCCCAATCTTCATATTATCCCGACAGCAACCCTCTTTCTTTCTTTCTTTCTTTCTTTCTTTCTTTCTTTCTTTCTTTCTTTCTTTCTTTCTTTCTTTCTTTCCAGTGCTCTAATGAAAGGATGCCGCTGCTTAGAAATTGACTGCTGGGATGGACCAAACAATGATCCTGTTGTTTATCATGGACATACATTAACAAGCAAAATTAGCTTTAAGACCGTCATCCAGGTGATCAGCAAGTATGCCTTTTTGGTAGGTACATATGTGCAGGGGTTTAACAGAGCACAATGAACAAGGTTCTTTCAGAGTTTTGGCCGTAGATAGTGTATGTGATGGTGTCCTGCCCATGGAACTTCCCGCAAGAATGTTTGCCCGGCACTGACTGTGCAGAGCTATAGGTGAAAAGATTCATATTTGCCCAAGCTCTTTCTTATGGATAGTAATTATTTATTGCTGCTTCTGATTGTTTTCTGAGTTTTATTTTGTCTTTATACTGTTCTCTTACTATTTGTTAGGTTGTTTTTCTTTAAATTAAGCTGATAAATGCATCCACCATAGTTGGGGAACTAGATGTTGTTGAATTCCAGTTCCCATCATCCCTGACCATGGCTGGAACTAATGGGAGACAGAGTCCAACAACATCTGGAGAGCTACTGGTTCCCCATCTCTGCAATACACTTTTATACAGTATATGATTGAAGTCTCCCTGAGCTCAGTGGGACTTCCTTCTGAGTAGGCATTCCATAGCATTGCACTGTAAATATGCCAGTGCCATTTGCTTTTTGAATTTTAGCTTTGGGCAAATGAAAGGTGGTGTAGAAATGTCTTTAAATTAGTAATGTTAAGAAATAGTACATTTCAGGTTTTGCTGTTTTGGCCATGTTTGCTGTGGGTGGATGAAAATTAATTAGAGAATTCTAAGCGTTGGAAAGGACTTAAAGGTAACTTGGCCCATTCCTTAACCATCCCCACAAGATGAAACAAGTTGCAACAGTTAGAAAGCAGGGACGCAGTGCAGAGGTCACCACAGGGCAAAAAGCCAGTATGCCAGTAGCCTTCTGGCATTTGTTGAACATGTGTGGATATAAACTGTGCAGGAGGTGAGTGGTGTGTGTGTGTGTGTGTGTGTTTTGGCCAGATCTGCCCCCAATCATCTGCACCACCTTTTCCACTCTTGACTTTCCCACTTAATGTAGTAAGGTCTGAAGAGGGATTTTCCACATGCTTAGCTGAGACAAGAAGTGGATAGAGAAAGGGCACTCTCTAAATAAACACTAAAACTCAGGGATGTCAAATGAAGCTGAATGTTGGAAGACTCAGTACAGGTAGAATGAGGTACTTCTTCACTCTCGTTGCTTCTAGTTAACCTATGAAATTAACTCCCACAACAAATAGTGCCAGTCAGTCAAATGTATTTGTTTGTTTTTTGAATGACCAATAGTTTTTCACAAACAAACTGCAAAGTAGTACACTTTAACAGCACATTGGGCCGCGTGTTGTACAATGAAATTTTGTTTGATCAGCTGGGCTGCTAATGCAAACGTAGAAACCTTATTATGTCATGAATTTATCCTCATCCATCAACAAATGACAGGTTTTCTCTCTATTATTCAAAAAAGGAAACTCTGAAGAATTTGTTTTTTTAAAAAAACTAACCCTAGGAGAATTTAACAGGGAGCAATACAGTACATAATGAACAACATTTCCAACTCTCCTTGGCCACAGTACACAAACATTAGATTTGCAGGTATTCTGGCATATCTCCCACCCAAATATGTTGTGGGTATAGTTTGAAATCTCAAAGCTGTGCACACCTTCCTCAACGCATCAAATTGTAATTCAAAAAATAAACTGAAAGACCATTATTAGATTCCCTGAATAAATTGGTGAGAATTGCATATTTGGAGATGAGATCTACAGTAGCTAAAAGAAGGTCCCACTCTTTAACTTCATTTATAATATTTTGCAAATATAGGGGTTGCAATCTTGTGCACACCATCAACTATCAGTCTATAATTGATTATATGGATTTCACATTGGCTGGCCCAGCTTTGTGCAGACCTATTAGAAATTTGCTTCAAATAATTTTTTTTTTGGGGCAACCCTGAATCTGGCATATGCTGTAATTTCAACCAATATAGAAGCAAGGCAGTCTGAACTCTGGATAATATCGCTGGGAGGGAACCTAACCATGGGATTGTCATCTGGGGAAGTTTGGAGGTGCAGCTGTTGGGAGTGAAGCTGGCACTAATAGTTCTGCACTTTTTCCATGGTTTATCCCTGCGTAATCTTTTGAAGATGGCCTTGCTCAGCCAGGACTTTGTGGCTGCAGGCAAGTTCTATTTCTCATCCTAGCTTGCTTCACAGAATTCTCGTGAAGAGAAAATGGGATAATCCGGAGTATTTTCCCTTCAACAAAGGATAAGATGAAATGTGGCAGATAAACTATTTACATCTGGTGCCAAGGACAAAAATGAAAGACACTTTCACCTGTCAGTCTTAAATCTTTAGCATTTTAAATCAAAAGGCAATCTGGTTCAGTTAGTTTTGAAGGAGATTACGTAGCCAAAAAGAGAGAGAGAGAGTAATTCTTGCACATATCTGGCATTTATTTATTAAGGGAAATCTTGTATACACTTATTTTAACATACTCTTTTCTCTTTGTATATGTCTGGATGGCACCATAAACTAAAGCAACACAGTGGTGGTTGGTACCCATTGTGATTGGTAGGGCAGAAGGTAAAGAGACTAACAGAAGGTGGAACAAGAGCCAAGGTTTTGCCCCAGTCCTGCTACGGCAAAGCTGGTTTAATTGCAAATGAGAGTCAGACAGGTGGGGACTTTCTGAGAGCAGGATGAGGTTGGTGGGGAAGTGACTCATTCAACCTGATGGACCAGCCTCCACTGCAGCGACAATGAAACTTCAGGATAGTATTCTGAACATGACTCACCTTATATCCAAACCCTTTACAAGCTGTGGTTTGTAGCTGTAGGGCTGTTTCATGGCCAATTTCGTTTCCACGTAATGCTCTCTCACACACATATTTCTCCATGGAATGTCTTGGGCTTTCCCATGGGTATAGCTACTTTTGGTCAGTTCCCTTTGCCTTGAAGCCACCAGCATCGTATAAATCAGTAGCTGTATCCAGGATGATCCTAGTTCATATGAGAAATCGCCACATTAATACAGTCCTGAGAATGCTTGAAGGAATATTGTGTGGTGAGGGGAAATGCCTATAGCCAAGGTCCAGAGAGCCATGCTGCTAGTTCCCAAGGGACTTAGGGTGTATGCTTTTCTTAAGAGCACCTCCCCACGCCATACGGCAAACTGCTTTTAGAAAAGGAGTGTGTCCCCTCACCTCCCAGCCCCCGCAAATCTGTTTGTAATATGGCATTGACATTACTTGGGTAAAGGGGAATAGCCAGAAAATCCCTTTGGGAATATCCAAGTTCTTGGGTATGCCAAGTAGCTCTCTGAGGTTTAACCTATCAGTGATGCACACACATTACAATACCACCACTGGTTCTGTAAGGTAAAATGTATACCCAAATCCCACCTGTGTGTGGTCTGTAGCACAAAAGAGAACTGTCGTTTCTTTGAGAGTGGTTGCTTCTGCCTAGACAATCAGCTGGGATATAAGATGTCGCAGTATTGTTTTGTATCTTTATTGCAGATAACAGTGCATGCTTCTCGTAGTATTCTTTTCTCTTGTTTTATATTTTCGTATTTGTGTAACTGGGAATTACAGTACTCATTGAATTGTACTTCCAGGTCTCCGATTATCCTCTGATACTGTCTTTGGAGAATCACTGTAGCCCTAAACAGCAGGAAGTAATGGCAGATTATCTGACAAATATCCTGGGTGACATGTTGGTTATATCTGCGATTGATGATATAATGCCAACTGAGCTCCCTTCCCCTGAGGTAACAAAACTGAGTTGCTCTTTCATAAAAGATAACAAGGAGGAAATCATTGCAGTTGGCATGGTTATTTCCTAAGAAGTTTATCATGTTCCCCCTATTAAAATATGCAGAATTAACTACACCTGGAATGCATTCTGTTCGGTATAGAGTTAATGTACAAATAGAAAATAACCAGTATGTCCCCCCCAACATTAAGAAGAAAATATGCGTGTCAAAAAATTCAAGTGTAGACTGAAACATTGGAAATACAATGCATTGTAGATTCCCTTGAACCTTCCAATGCATGTATTCATTATTTATTATTACCCTAAGGATGATAACACACCTTATATTTGTTATGCTATTTTAGTTATGTGATTCTAAAACAAAACAAAAGCCTGCAACATGTCAGAAAGGTACTTGTGTGGAATACATTAAAAGTCTCACAATCTGAGCTTCATATCCCTCATTTGCTTTTCAAAGCAATCTTTAAAATATGCATTCTGGGAATTCGCACGTTCCCCCCCCCCCCCCAATCCTACATCTCCATTCCAGAGTTCTTGAATGGAAACACCAGATAGGCTACTGTACTTACTTGAGGTTGACAAGCATGGCTTGCCATGAAAGCTAATTGGCTGCAAGCTGTTCTCTGTGTCGCCACAACTATGAATCAGGACAAAAGAAGGGGGCCAATGACTTCATGCAATATCCTAGCAACTTTTTCCCATGGCAGCTTCAAGGGATGACATTTAGAAAAGCTGGGATGGAACACGATAAAGATCAACACTTTTGTCCCAGCCTTTGTAGTTTAAAGGGCTTGTCTGCACCAGAATTTAATGTGGTTTTGAAGCTCCTTGTGTCTCTAAACTATTTGTGGCATCCACACAACATTCCCCCTTATCTGAGTGACAGCCCATGAACCACATGAGCAGGGTGCGCGAAAGCCCACCCCGTTCTGCCTACTTTTGGCGATGAGTTTCCTGTAGCAAGTATGTGTGAAAAGGATCCTAGCCCTTGTGAATTTGAAAGGTATCTATTTGAATAGTTTTATTTGCACAGTCCCAGTTTTTTATTAGGAGATTTGTCCTAACAAATGCGTTCTAATTTTAAACCGGGAGTGAGCAACCGCAGGCCCAGGTGCTGAATGCTGCTGCCCTCCAGACCTCTCTCTTTGGCCCTTAGAGTTCTCATCGGGCCACATCCCTCACTTCCCCACTCTGTGCCCTCTTCAACTGCTTTTTGCTGGAATGCGTCTTGGACTGTAATAGAGGCAACTCCCCAATTGTGTGCGTCCAGGACTCGCATGACCACGTGCCATTTTTTTGCACCAAAAGAGGGGGCAGACTTAATGTGCATTTTCACTGTCACACATGGTGCCTTGGAATGCAACCTCTGCATAAATGGGGAGTTGCCTGTAATGCTATTTGCTTGCCTAGATGAACAGATGAGTGTGGGGAGGTGTGTGGGCTGACAGCTCTGATTATTGCAAGGCTGGAGCATAGGCTATTGTAGAAAAGCGAGAGTCATACCTGTTGCTCCACACTTTTGCTTTTGACCCCACCCATCATGGTGGGCACGTCCCCGTCCCCCCCGTAAGGTTGTCCACAAGGAAATGTGGTGCTCAGGCTAACATTGCATGTTTACACCAACCTGATCAGCACAAGAGTTTAAACATGCAACTTTGGCAATTGGTTTTTTTTAAAAAAAAATAAGGAGAATAAATGGGTTAAAGCCATCCCTTTCAGCTACGGTGCACCATTAAAACCTACACGGGAGTACAGTGTAATACTTTTTATGAGGAGAATTTAATCATACAGATGCTCAGCAGTAGTGTTCTTAATTGCAAAAAAGGAACAAATGGATCAGGAGAGAATTACAGATATAAAGCAGAACTCTTGGGAAATAATGCCATCTTGCAAGTACTGTTCACGTTTCTTGATTTCAGGTGGAAAGGGATATAAATAACTTTAAATGCACTGCAGAACTCAAAAGATTCTCTGTAAATTGATTCAGGAGGTATGAGGACTTCGGAGGGGGCTGGAATTCCAGTTACTGTATTGTAAAATCAGAGTACCTGCCCTTTCTTTTCTCCTGTGCTATGGAAACTGGAAATGTGCTCCTTTGTCTGTGTGTCTTTTCTTCCTGTTTCATACCTCATTCAAGCCAAATTTTCGCTAGAAATGTGAAAAATACCATCAGGGTACATTTGATCAAGATGATAGTGCTTGCCTGGTATCTCCTGGCTCAAACTCAGGCAACCTCTGAGCTTAACATGTGAGGGAAAGCAACAAACAAAGCAAACACGTCAATAGCACAGCAAGCAGTGCCAGTGAACAGTGTTAGGCACAGCTTTGGGCTAAGGGCAAAATAGGAACCCATGAGTCTCCAGAGGTTCTTGGGTGTTGTCTCCCATTGGCCGTGCTGGCTGGGACTGATGGGACTCGGAGCAACATTTCCTGGAGGCCCACACGTTCTGGACCACTGCCTTCCATTTTTATTACTTTTTCTTCTTCTTTTTCTTGTGTTAATTATGATTCTTAATACCTATTGCTTTCTTATCACAGTCACTGAAATTCAAAATAATGATTAAAAATAAAAAAATTGGGACACTTGAAGAAACGCTTGCAAGGAAGGGTGTGGATAGCCATGGTCAGACAGGGGAATTTGAAGAGGAAGAAACAAGTGATGAGGAGCCGGACGACAACCCGTCGCACCCCAAGCAACCCCTGCTGAAAAAGAGAAGGGCACGCTGGAAAGGCTCGGCTCCACCTCGGAAAAAGCAAAAGGTATGACATGAAGTTATGTCTAGTTAGATCCTTGGGTTTAAAACCTACCAGAAAGCAAATACACCAGTGCTCCCTCCTCTTTCTGACATCTTTTTCACTGCTCTTAAGATTTACTGCAATGTGCTCTGTGTAGGGCTGCCAATTTGCTACTGGGCCAAGTTCAAAGTTTTGGTGCCAATGTATAAGGTCTTTGCAGCACATGGCCAGGTTACTTGAGAGACTGCCTTCTCCCTTCTATTTCCAGTCTGCAGGGGAGCTTCTCCTTAAGTTCTGAAGCTAGTGGATGCCTGCTTTACAGTAACTCGGAGCAGGGCTTTCAGTGTGGTTGCCCCTGTTTTGTGAAACAGTATCCCCTCTCAAGATACGACAGGTGCCACCTACCTCACTTGCTGCAAGCCTTAATCAGTATGTTCCCTATTGTATAGTTTAACCATTAAGTGTTACACAGAAAGGATGGAAATCTTGGTTTACAGATCTTCGGTGCAGTATAGTAGTTAGACACCATATATTTAAAGAACATCCCCCCACCCTTAGAATCCTGACAATAGTAGTTTACCTCTAGCAGAGCTGCAGTACTCAGCACCCTTAGCAGACGATAGTCCCTGGGATTCTTTTCGAGGGGAAATGTGCTTTGAAATGTATAGAGTGTATCAGGAATGCCAACTTGGTTCTGCAGCTGTGGGTGCCTGTTCCATGCAGTGTGCATGGCCCTGGTACCAAAATTCATGGGCGCCCAAAATTCATGAGGAACCATGTGGGTGCTCGGGCACCCAGGGCCCCAGGGAGTTGGCACCTGCAGTGTGTATGCAGCTTCAGAATGGAATTGGGAAAGCATGTTCATATCCCCACTCCTAAAGCTGGCTAGGCTAAGTCACTATCTTTCAATCTAGACTACTTCTTAGGGTTGTTGTGAAGATAAAGAGAAGGGAATCCATGTATGCTGCATTGAGCAATGAAGGTAGAAAACCTGTCTATGAATAGTGATTTGACTATGAGTTGCAGCCAACTGAATTCTACTCAGAGTAGACCTGTTGAAATTAATGGACCTAGTTTTGTTTCGTTATTTAATTTTAATGAGTTTAACTCTTGAGTGTGATTGACATTGAATAGAACCACTTGTGTGCTTTCAACAGAAACTGACACCTCATTTGAAACTGATATAGTATCTTTAAAAAAAATTTATTAACAAACCTTCAGTCATCTCCCATATTATTTATAGATGAAGAAAATAAAGATTGCCCTGGCACTGTCAGAACTTGTGATTTATACCAAATCTCGGAAGTTTGTAAGCTTTGAAGACTCAAAAGAAAAACAGTTTTTTTACGAAAACAATTCAATTGGTGAGCTAAAAGCTCGAAAGCTGGCAAAACTCTCAGGTAATGTTGCTGTTTGCTCTTGCTTAAGCCTTCTGAACTGTCAATAAACTTTATGAGGCAGCTTGTCACCAGCTGGCAGGCAGTGAGATGTTTTGAGCGTTGATTCAGCGCTCTGCATGAGTTGAGTGGCTAAAGGTTTGTGTTGATTGGCTGTTAGTTACATTTCATCCAAGCCAAAAATATACGAAAAGAGAAAAGTATCAGTAAGTGGAAGCTTTTATTTTAAAAAAAATCTCGGATAAGTGACTGCAGTTTTGTTGCTTGGATCCAATCCAGACAGAGTTGAACCTGGCCTGGAATGCAGGAGTGTATCTTCCCTTCTGCCTCTCTGCAGAAAATACATCAATTGGGTTTTCCGTGGATTGACATTTGTTCAGATTGAGGGGTAAACAGTGGGTTTTCCTGGGGGAAGTGGTGGGACAAAACAAAACAAAACAAAAAGGGGGTGGGACGTGATTTGTGCCTAAGTAGGAGGAAATAATAGTTTTGAACCTGTGACTGTCTCTTGATCCATAAGACCTGTTTCTACTGTATTGGACATGAAGTCCACAAACATATCAGGTACAGGCCAACCTGCATGTTATTTTATTGATGTGTTTTGGGGACAATGGGTGCTTCAGTTTTTCTTGGGGTGGGGATCAGCATCTGTGAGCTCCCTATTCAGAGCTTGCTCCTCATCTGGATTAGGGCCTCATACTTGTTCCCTTTTGAAAATTACACCCCCCCCCCGCTGGCTGCTGTTTGCTGCAGAGTGCCTTCTTTTGCAGTAAACAGCAATTTCAGGGGCAAGTAGCAGGTATAGAGAGGGAGGGTCAGCAGGAAATGGATGTGAGCCCCTAATCTGCATGGGGAAGATGTTCCAGATTGGGGCTTCGTGGCTGCTTTTTTCTTTCAAAATAGTGGCTAGTTTAAGAACACTGTTAAATAGGTGAACAACAAATAATTGGGCTACAGTATTATCATAATCATAATTATTATTACATATTGAATTTGTTCTTTGCTCTATCTTGCCCAGGGCAACCCAGAGTGCCAAACAAACAAACAAACAAACCCCACCCCATAGGTGCATCAAAATCAAGAGGAAAAAGAAATACATTAAAAACATTCCACCCATTTCTAAAAAGACAGACAGATAGTTCAAGGCCAAAGGCCTGGTTTTAGAGGAAAGTTTTTGCCTGGTGCCTAAAGGCCCTGATAAATAAAATATGGAGCTAATACCAATCCAATTTCATGTCACATGTGCTCCACTACCAGAAATTACTGTCTTCTGTGTATACCTGAGACAATCAGAATTTCTTCACTTTTAGTGATCACACCATTTGATCTATATAAAGAATGTTTTTTATAGCTAATATAAGTAGAGCTAATAAATATATGGATTTTTGATAATAACTTTGTACTCCCCCATCCCTCCAGAGCATTAACAATTAAGGTAAAGGAACAGAGTATGACAAAATGAAAAGTCACATCAGAATATTTTAAATGTGCATGTGTACTCAAACAGATTTCTTTTTTTAAAAACCATTGCTTTCAATCAGTTGAGCTATTGTGTACCAATAACATGAATTTAAAAATGTTTCGTAGCTAATGAATTTGTTCAGCACACCGTCAGATTTCTTACAAGAATATACCCAAAAGGAACCCGGGCCAACTCTTCCAATTATAACCCTCAAGAATTCTGGAACGTTGGGTGTCAGATAGGTAGGTGATTTAAAGTTGTCGTTGTTATTGTCATTCAGAACATGTCTTCTTGCTTATGTATGGCACAAGGCTTGACATATCATTACAAGAATATTTCACTCCTGTGTAAGATTGTCAGCATGGATTCCTTTTCAACCTTTTGCTCTTGCAGTTTGGATACAACGCAAAGAAAGGGTACTTAATTCCCATTCAAATCAGTGGAGTTATTTCTGTGGATTGTAAACTGCTGGTGTAGTGACTGGACTAGTTATGTATCTAGCTTCAGAAGCATTGCCCAAACACCCCCAGCCTCTTCCTGCTACAGTCAGATCACTGGAGACACCTGAGTTCCAGTAAAAGAGTGCAAGTGTTGTGGAATTATTTACATCTCTCCTGGCTTTCCCTATGTAGGCGTTTGCTCTTTTTGCTTGCTGTCCATGGAGTAGGTGAGAGAACCTGTTTCTGCTGTGCCTCTCTTACTTACTATCCTGACTCCAGGTCCCGCCTATTTCTCCACCCATTATAGCCGCTCCTGTCTTGTTGCATACTTCACAGTACTGTATAGAGCTAAGAGTGAGTCATGTGTTGAGTTGTCTGTCTAAATCTACGGCCCTCCTTTGTTGTAGCTAACATTTGATGTAACTGAAGATTTGCTGATATTGAGACAGATCACAGACAGATATCTCACATGCAGTATTTAGCTATCGCATCCATAAATGTTAAAATAGGAACATGGTGTGCAGTGAGGAAATTGGCATGGGTAAATTGTAAAATCAAATCACACTTTTGGGAATAGCAAGGCCCCTGAAAGACAAGCCTTCTAATGTAGCAAAACATATACAATAGAACCTTACACTCAGCAAAAATTAGTATGCCTCCCACATGCAACTGCAGTGTAGGTTGGAAACAACTGGGTTAGTACAGCTATACAATTATTTTCTTTTATTTATGAGGTAAAATGAAAAGCAGTGATATATGCACTAGAGAAAAATGCACAGTGATTAAATAAAGTGTTATTGTCTGCATTGCATTTATCTGACACAGTAAGAAATAACAAAAAAAGGTTATAGAATTCAAAATGCTTTTTGAGGTATTGCCTTAGCATTAATGAAACAGGAACTTTTCACACAAATGCAGTGCAATCCTGTGCATGTCTACTAGAAGTAAGCCCACTGGGTTCAATGGGATTTACAGGTGTGCACATGTGGCATGTGTGTATGTGTATAGGGTTGCATCTGTAGTGTAACTAGCAATGCTAGTCATTTAATGTTAACAAATATTTTTGAAGTATTCATCGTGTTATCATAGAGATATTGTTCCGTGTAACATCCCAACTGTTTATAGATGAACAGTTAACAGTCCAGTCCAGTCCATAAGCTATTTCCAGACACCGAAGATCAGACTTTCACATGGAACTCTTACAGTCACATGATCTTCCCCAATATTTCTTATTTCCAATGTTCAGACTGTGAGTTCTAAGACAGGACGTGCACACCCAAGAGGGTGGTATAGGCAGGATGGGAAAATCTCCAGTGTTTGCAGAATTACAGCCAGTTTTTAGAGGAAAGAAACCCTAAGAGGAGGGGAAACCTTCATTTTAGCTGTGGGTCTGAGGGCATGACTAGATGCGTCATGAGAGATCTCCCACGAAATTTCTTTTCTTTTTTTATTTTAAATGGCAGATATGGGGTGAGTTAAATCAGATTGGGACTGCAATGTTGAAGGGAGGGGAGTTAACCCCTTTCTTCTGCACCTTTTTCTCTCCTTCCAAGTTATTATTGGCCTGATGGAGAAACTTAAAGATACCCACATTATACCTATAAGTTGCGCCTGTGAAGCAAATGGCGGCTCCAGGAGGGGCAATTCTGATCAGGAAAATTGTGTGAGGGGAAAGGCTTGACCTCCCCTCCCACAGTCCAAAATCCCTACAACTTCACTGTGGCTACTTACAAACAACAACAACAATCCAACATGAGATCCTAATCATGGACCTGAGAGTCATGTCTTATTTGGCCCTGACTCAGAGAAGTTATACTAGGTATAAGGTCAGCTTGAAATATGCCTTGTGAAATTCAGCAGGACATTTAGAAAGATGTCCAGTACACCAGGTCCTACCTCTGCTGTCTGGGTTTCCTTTTAAGCAAAGAGAATCATGAATCAGTATTATTGTTTTTAAATGACCAACTCATGCTTCACAGTTTCTATAAGCACATGTTTACTCCCTGTGCAGGGTTGGGGATAATAACTAAATCTGAGGATTCCCAAGGAATATGAGTCTGGGAAAGCAAAAAGTTCACGACCCTTTCTTTCCAAGGCTAAATATTGAAACTATGCATGTGAATGAATTAAAGTGTTTCTTTATTTTGTATACAAAGTTTTTTGCTGCTGCTCCCCCCCCCCCAAAAAAAAACAAAGCCTGAGGAAGCAGAGCCATTTTCAATGTGGTTCCGGTTTGATTCTTTTTTGAATGAAGTCTTAAAATAATATAATGTCCATTGTGTTGTGTTTTGTCTTTTAAAATAACATTGGAGTAAAAATGTTAAATTGGAGTTACATGCAGCGACCATTTTAAGCATGACCAATATGTGGCATGACTGCTGTAGGCATGACCCATGCAAATCGGGCGCTGCCTGCGTTGTGAGCTTAGATATTATCTTTTGAAGCATATGCGCAACATTTGGCGTACATATTCTGTTTATTTGACTGTTAAAAATCAGGAGGCAACATTTCAGAATGAGAGCATGAGACTCTACCTGCCCCTAATCATTACTACCTGTATACTTACCCATTAAAAATATTAGAAGTCTAGGTGCTGAGCTCACGAGAATGTAGATGCCCCAGACCAGTCCTGGGGTCTTCTTGGATAGAATGTGTGAAATGGAAGCTCTCAGAATGTTTTCCAAATAAATCCAAGACCCCAACTCTTTGGCGATGGAGCTAGAGTTGGACTAGATGCCAAATTGTCCCCAGCCTTGGAATTTTATTGCATCCACAATCATGTTTGCAGTTGCTTAGTAGAACTGCAGAAGACAACCCTTGGCTCTCTAGATGTTGCTGAACTACCATCATCCCTGGCCAACTTCCTTCCATTCTGCCTGGGATTGAGGCACTTGTAGTTCAGCAACAGGATGGGCTGTGGCTCAGTGGTAGAGCATCTGCTTTGCATGCAGAAGGTCTCAGGTTCAATCCCAGCATCTTCTGGTAGAGTTGGGATTATCCACTGCTTGAAACCGTGAAGAACTGATAGTGGTCAGCATAGTCAATACTGAACCAGATGGACCAGTGGTCCAACTCTGTATAAGGCAGCTTCCTATGTCCTTAATATCTGGAAGGCTGAAGGTTCCCCATGCCTGTGTTACAATTTTTACCAAATTGCCAAATTACCCAGAATATTCACTGCGTCAAAATATTCTAGAAGCAGGTAGATAGATAGATAGATAGATAGATAGATAGATAGATAGATAGATAGATAGATAGAAAAAAGAAAAAAGAAAAAAACACTACTCATCCAAGGCTACAGACTTTTTAGAGGACACAATGATCTTGAAATCCAGTCTAGGTAATTAATAAGGAGCCAAAATGATTTCAGGTATTAAACTTCCCCTTGAGTCTTCCTGACAATCTTAAGGGTTTTGCTATCATATTTCCTTAATTAATGTATTAAAGGCCTACTTTGGCAACAGGGAATAATGAAGCTGACTAAAGGCAGTGTGCTGTCAAAAACATAATGCATTTTATATGATATTAAAAACATCTCCCTGGTCTCTTTCAGGAAGTTGTTTTAGGCAAAAGTGTGAATATCACATTGATTTGCCCATTTTAGTAAAACCCCAGCTCAGATTTCTTTTAATGAGCAGTCCCCCCACCCCACAGATACTCCTCCTCCACCGCCATATACAAAGGATCCTGGTGAAAATGTGTTTTCAGGTGTAATTGGGAAATGGCAATGAATGATTTATAATAACTTTAAAAATGCTTTTGCAGCGGAGGCACCAACATTTGCAGTTAAACGGGAAAAATGAATGTAATTAAAAACATTAAAGTAACCGAGACCTTTAACTTTGCAGATGAAAATGACTTTATAGCTATAAAATGTAATTAGTCCAAACTTTTCTTGACACTGTGGCTGCTTACATAATTTCTGCCAAATCGCGCATAGCATATGCCCTTCCATATGCCTCATATGAGATCTTCTCTCCCCGCACCCATCATCGTTTTTACCCATAACGTTTAACGTTAATGATGACAATACATTCCCTATGCATGTTTACTTGGAAGTGAGTCCCACTCTGTTCAATCAGGCTAAATTCCTTGTGTGTTTAGGGAAGGGCCGTAGCTCAGTGTGGTGTAGTGGTTAAGAGCGGTAGACTCGTAATCTGGTGAACCAGGTTCGCGTCCCCGCTCCTCCACATGCAGCTGCTGGGTGACCTTGGGCCAGTCACACTTCTTTGAAGTCTCTCAGCTTCACTCACCTCACAGAGTGTTTGTTGTGGGGGAGGAAGGGAAAGGAGAATGTTAGCTGCTTTGAGACTCCTTCAGGTCGTGATAAAGCGGGATATCAAATCCAAACTCCTCCTCCTCCTCCTCCTCCTCCTCCTCCTCCTCCTCCTCCTCCTCCTCTGTGGCAGAAACCTCTGATTTGCACCCAGAGTGGCCCCTGATTCAATCACCAGCATGTCCATGCAGAACTGGGAATGTTCCCATGTTGAGTCCTGGAGAGCCTTTGCCACTCAGGGCAGGCTAGGTGTGTGTGTGTGTGGGGAAACACCTTTGGCCCTCCAGATGTTGCTGAACCACAGCTGGCCATACTTGCTTGTGCCGATGGGAAGCATAGCTTAGCAACATTTGGAGGGCCAAAGATTCCCCACACCTGCTGTGGGGAATCCTGATCTAGATGGACCGATGCTATAAGGCTGCTTCCTGCACTCCTAATTTCATCGTTAATATGCAGTGGTGAAATTGGGCATTTTAAGTGTCCTCGTTAGATGCTGATGTGTATTACTTCATTTACTTCAGTATGTAGTTAGCCTGCCCTGCTGCACTTGGGGCTGCTGCTTCTTATTCTGCTGAGCAGGGCCCCTGGATACCTGCCTCAAAGACCTGCCTTGACAGCACCACGGTTAGTAGGCATATTTGGAAACAGTAGATCAGCACAAACTGACCAGGGGCTTATCTACACCTCTTTTTGATTTCTCTCAGTTTCCTATCCTTCTAAAGTTCTAAATAATGCTATTTTCACAAATATATGCATTTTCAATGCACACTTTCGCCTAATATTCACATGTTTGTGAACAGGGCAGCAAATTTTGCAGCAGTGCAAATTTTGAAAAATAGCTGTATTTTCGTTTGCATATTGTTTTGGGAATTCTGAATTTCCAGTGAGTCTTGATATATCAGTTATAGATCAGCCTGTAAGGATGCTAGTTCAGAATCCAGAACTCAAAACAGTAGCACCAATAAGGATGCACATGCACACACCCCACACAGCATAACAAACCAAGGACCCTAAAATTCAGACATTTCTTCCTCAGATATAAAATGTGAAGTTGACAGCATGCAGTCAGTAGTTCTATGTTTATCTCATAGGAAGAGAGAACAAGCCTCTTCTGAATTACTCTTAAACATGACTTGTACCTCTTTGGGTCTGTATTTCTCTCTGGCAAACAATCAAGTACCTTTGCTTTTAAAAAAAAACCAAAATCATTTATCTATTTTATGTGTGTCATGTTTGTGCTTTACTGGGCTGACTAGTGAATTTTCAATACAAGGAGCACCACAGTCCTAGACAAGGGAAGATTTTACTTCATGCCGGTGATAACTGTGCTGTCTTTCCCCCATGAATTATAATATCCTGTTCCAGGCAGTGTGCTGCTTTATTTCCAAAACTGCAGCAGCAAAACAACGGAAAGTGTTTTGAGCTACCGAGAAAAGGAAATTCTGACAGTTTTGTGTTCAAGATAAAGACCAGTGCTTTATGATTAAACTGCAAGGAGGGCTTGTGTAGCAATTCAAAATGTTTAGACAACAGTATGGCGCATTTTCACATAACTTACATAGATTGTCAAGCATATTTTCAGTACAGGTGTTGTGGTTTTTACTATAATTAGGTTTTACTACTTATCATTAAATTAGAAGAGCAGATCTTGTTTCTCTCTCTCTCTTTCATTCAACACTAAACAGCCACTGAAGGGTGAGTGGGATCTGTCAGTTCTGCTTTGTAATTAATTCATAATTTAAATTTATTAGGGGTTCTGCAGAATAGTTAATTCAGAAACCAAGGCTGTCCAAATTAATTATAAACAGGCACTTTCATGTTATTATGGCACTGGTGCAGTGCAAGTTTCCTAGAAAAAGATGTGCCAGAACACCTATGAACACCTCCCTCGTTCTTTAGAATGGCAATGGCACCCACCTGAGAGGTGCTGGAACTGAGTTCAGGCTGAAAAAAGCTCTGCATTGGTGCATACAATGACATAGAAGCACCTGAGCAGTTTCTCAGCCTGCATGGTAAGGGTTCCACCAACCTTGCTACCAGATTTGTCCCTGTGTGGTTGAATAAGCATGATAGAATCAGTCCTTTCTGTGCGGCTCATAGTTTGCTTACAGCTCCTTCAGGCCTCATAGCACAAGGGAATTACATCTCTCATGTTGCTGAAAGGCACTCAAGAGTTCCAGGTTGGCTTTCCCCCAGTGTTTTTGTTTTGGCATGACTAGACCTCGCAGAACATCCCACACTGAGACCATTGGCCCATCTACCTCAGAATTGTCAACTCCCACCCTCCCCAGCTAGCATTGCCAATGGCCATGGAGGATGGGATTGTAGTCCTGAAAAATCTGGGGGGCCACGAGTTCCCCACCTCTAGTCTACACTGAATAGCTGTGACTACCTAGTCCTAGGGCTTCAGTCTGGGTTGTTTCCCAGCCCTATTTGGATTGAGCTTGGGACCTTCTGCATGCAAAGCAAGATGCTCTACCAGTGAGCTATGGCCGTTCTCTGCCATGGACTGTGGTTCCATTTCTGTGAGATCTCCACTCTGAATGGAACTCTAAAATCCATACAGAAAATTGGAAGCTACAGAATTCATTGGTGTGCAGGTACCAAACTAACCCTTCAGTTTGATTGAAAAGTACACATTCGTAAAATCCTGCTATACAACACATGGAATATATTTATTTTTATGTTCATGCACCTAGGTAAATAGATTTTTCAAAACTTACTTTTTTACTGTTTTAATTGAAGTATGAGTTTTTGTTTTTGTTTTAAATGAATTTTACCTCCAGACTAAGGAACTGCACCCTGTGAAGAAATGTGTCTCAGCATGCTGGATCAGTACATTTTCCACGAAGCCATAAAGCAGCCAGCTGTTTGAGGCCAATGTTTGCAAGGTCCTCTTGTACATCAGAGCATCTGAGGCTGGCGCCGTATTAGTGATGGCACTCGGCCCGTAGCCTGTGGCCACACAGCCAGTGGCAGAGCTTCATGCTCCGGCACCGGGGGAGGTGGAGAGCAGGCGGGGGTGGGGCTGGTGTGCGTTCCGGGGTGTGTGTGCCCGCAGTGCGGGGCGCGCGTCCTGGGGGCGGGGCATGCCAACTGCAGGGGCGTGGTGCCCAGTACGGGTGGGGGGACAGCCATGATGGCAACCCACCAGGATCGCGCTGCTGGGGGCGGTGCGCTCCCCCCACACTCCTCTTCTTCCTCCAGTGCACACAGCTAATGCCAAGAGTTACCTGTGCTGTTGGGATTGTGGCAGAGCAACAGAACCCCACTTGTGTCACATCAAATATTGCTACCAGGAGAGGTGTAATGGGAGTGGGGTTGGTGATCTGTTAGAGGGGGCGTTGTCATGTTGTAAGGTTAGGGGATTGGAAGATTAGCAAGGTCTAAGGAGTGGGGTAGGCTGGATTTGCCAGTAAGATAAGCAGGGGCACAGCCCCTAGTACATGTGTGTATAGGTGAACATGCGTATTCCCTTAGTATAGTATAGAAACAACTTCTGTGGATAGGTAGGACAGGAAAGATTATAAGTGGATGGGTAAAAAGATTGTCATAGAGGGCCTGGGCTAGAATAATTGCAAGTGGGCTGTTCTATAAATTATTTGGAAGCATCATGTTCCTGCTATGCATATGCAGCTAATTATCTTTGTAACCTGTCTTGGGAGGGTTTGCCTTGAATATTTCAAATCCTCTAAAACAAACAAACAAAGCTTATGCCTTAGTAAAGTGTGTTTAGGATTGCAGCCGGCACCACTCTTATTCACATGTTGCAATTCCATACACTAGAGACACACAGATAATTTTAATAACTGGGAATTCCAAAGAGGTATGGCTGCCACCCTTCCATAATCTTGAAAGACTGGTCATATTTTTGGAGCACTGCTGTCCACAATAAGCAGAAAAATTATTAGAGATGGAGTTTGCACATACTGGTTTGTGAAGGCAAAAACGAGTGTTTGTACAAACAAATCAGAACTGCCTTCCATTTCATACATTTGGGGGGGGGACCTCTGGAGGCAGTAAAACTACAAAGCATTTTTTTAAAAGAAGAAGCTAACAAATAGAAATTTTGTAACAAAAAGAAGCAGCAGCAAAATGTGTATTAACTACCCACCACATGGACTAAGGGTGAGGCTTTCACATATAGCAGATGAGCTACAGTAGGTGATGAATTGATCCTTGCCATATGTGAAGCCAAACCGCTAAGGCACTGCTGCCAATAAAAGTTGTAGCCTTGTTCCTGCACTGCAGTAACATTTCATCCACAGCCTTGCAATATACCCGGGTTTGCAAAATAAAAAGCATTGGATGAATTTACATAACCATGAGCTATGATCGCTCTTTCAATGTGACTTCAACTAAGGCAGCCTGATCAACTAATTCCAGCCTGATCCTCTTAATGTCCTACTGATTTGCTCTACTCGGTCTGAGATTGGTTAGTTTGTCCATAATGTGCTTATTTTAAAAATGGAAAACCTTCTAATAAGACACCATAATAGCTGTATCTACTCAAGTGCCTTGAATCCAAAGCTGGAGTTACTGTTATTCAGTGTTATTCAAGCAGCTTGCAGGGTGGATATTGTAAATGTATATATATTTAAATTGTAGCCTCCTGCTGTCTACCTTTCTGTAATTGAACGTTCTGCTTTTTCATACAGTGGCCTTAAATTTCCAAACAGCAGGACTGCAAATGGATCTTCAAACAGGGAAATTTTTGGATAATGGTGGTTCTGGCTATTTACTAAAACCAGAATACCTAAGAAACAGAGACACACAATTTACCCCACATGCTATACCTGCAAACTCTCAATCGGTTCTTCTTACTATAAAGGTCAGTTCATTTTGTTGATAACATTCTTCATCTAATTTGCCAGACCACTTGTGCTTTTTTGCAAATAAATACTACAGGTGCTTTCTCTGTATTTTCCACCTCAGCTTGTGATAAGCACTTCAAGTAACCTGTACTTGATAGCTGATTGGTGTCAATTGGCAGCATAATTGCTGCTGAGCTGAGTTTAAGATTTTGTTGTTGGCATATACGGTAAGTCCTGCACAGCTCAGGACCAGGTTATCTGAGAAGGAGGATCCTTCCACCTAGACCAGCTTGTTTACTTAGGTTGTCAGATGAGGTCCTTCTAGGCATCTAGTAGAGACACATCTGGCAACTCAAAGGAGAGCCTTCTTTGTGTTAGCCCCCACATTGTATAATGAACTCCACTTAAATATATGATGGGCACCTATGGTGCAGGTGTTCTGCAGGTTGGTAGATATTGAACCATTTACATGGACAATCCCAAGCTCAGGTCCTTAATACTGACTTTACCAAACCCTTGATATTCTGCTTTATGTTTTATTATTGTGTTATACTGGGGTTTTTTTTGTTGTAAACTACCTTGTTATGTTTCGCAGTGAAAGGCGGCCTATAGTTAATTTAAAATAAAAATGTGTACCAGCAGGGCCCCTGTGCTATCATTTGCATATGGTGGTTCTCTATTTGCTTTCTGGTAGATTTGTGAAGATGCATAATAGCTTCAAGGCTCAGCCATAAACATGATTCAAGTCACACTTATAGATGTGCCATTATGAAATGTGGAGGAACGATACACATATATATCGCTGCAGTCCCGCTGATTCCAGTGACACTGCATAAGCAATTTCTGAATTTTCCTCCTAGGAATGTGCCTAGCGAGGTCCTGGGGCTGATGCAAGTATGAAATGAGTTGATTGCAAGGGGATATGCCTACATTGTCAAATTGTAGGTGCTAATTAAAAACTCCTGTTTGCTCAGGTGTCTGGTGGCACTTGATTGACTACCTGCTCTGTTTTATACTTACTGTAGCCTATATTATCTGCTTCTTTTTTAATTTGTGTAATTATTTTTAATTGATTAATGAATTGTTTTAATCATGTTGTTGAGACAGGTGGAATATAAATATTTTAAATGACTAATGAACAACCAACCAACCAAATAGCCTTGGCTGCAGCAAATACCAGTTTAGCCTCCAAACTTTGTGCATGACATCAACAGGATACAGGTTTTAAAATATAGATAGATCTAGAGCAGCCTTCTCCAACCTCCAGATGTTTTGGACTACAATTCCCATAAGCTCTAGCTGTGCTGGTGGGAACTGATGGGTGTTCAAAACAAATAGAGGGCACTAGCTTGGGGAAGCCTTGTCTATGGAAAGAGTTACAGCCCTTCAGCATACCCAGAGCACAACAGGGTTTTTATTTCAGTGTATGTTTGCTATTCTCTACCTCAGGCATAGGCAAACTCTACCCTCCAGATGTTTTGGGACTATAACTCTGATCATCCACTGGGAGTTGTAGTCCCAAAACATCTGGAGGGCCGAGTTTGCCTATGCCTGCTCTACCTGGTCATTAACTAGGGACGTGGGGGGTGCTGTGGTCTAAACCACTGAGGCTCTTGGGGTTACTGATCGGAAGGCTGGCGATTTGAATCCCCGTGACGGAGTGAGCTCCCGTTGCTGTGTCCCAACTCCTGCCAACATAGCAGTTTGAAAGCACACCAGTGCAAGAAGATAAATAGGTACCACTGTGGTGGGAAGGTAAACGGCATTTCTGTGTGCCCTGGCACTCGTCAAGGTGTTCCATTGTGCCAGAAGCAGTTTAGTCATGCTGGTCATATGACCTGGAAAGCTGTCTGTGGACAAATGCTGGCTCCCTCAGCCTGAAAGCTAGATGAGCGCCGCAACCCCATAGTCACTTTTGACTGGATGTAACTGCCCAGGGGTGCTTTACCTTTTTTACCTTTACCTGGTCACAGAGGTAATCTCAATTTATTTATTTTTATTTATCCTTTGATTATTCCAAAACTGCTTGATCTGACTTCCATATTGGTAGTTTGTTCTGCCTCATGACTCAAATAGCTTAAAAACCAGAGCTTACCCTTTTCCTGCCTGTTCTGTTTTGCTTGCCTTTAACTTCATAGGGACCTTGCCCCCACAGCTGGTGCTGCTGATCAGATGTCCTAATATTAGTGATGGATGCTGGAGAATCATGGTGGCTAGCTAGAGGGTCAGGTTTGGACATGGAAAACTCTGGTTCAGATCCCCTCTGGACTGCAAAGTTTAATGCAGGCATAGGCAAACTTGGCCCTCCAGATGTTTTTGGGACTACAACTCCCACCATCCCTAGCTAACAGGACCAGTGGTCAGGGATGATGGGAGTTGTAGTCCCAAAACATCTGGAGGGATGAGTTTGCCTATGCCTGATTTAATGACTGGTTGCGGGGATGTTTTAGGTAATCCGTTGGCATGTTGTGAGGCTAAATGGCACACTGATCTCCTTGGAGGAAGGTTTAGGGCACATTTGCAGCATGTTTCCTCAGACGTTGTTATAAGTGGCCTCAACTTTGGGTTGCTTGAAGCTGCATGGCACCATCCAGTTAAATCAGGGGTTGTGCTCAGTTTAGTAATGCAGTCTGAATCCATTCCTGAATCCATTCTTTCAGGAGGCAGGTTGGCTTTCCTCTTATCAGTTATTGTTTTCGTTATGCTGAGATTAACTAGCTTATTCTTCACATATAACCTATAAATACCATTTGTGTGCTAAAACTTTGTGAAATAGACCTTTTAGTTCAAGCTGTGAGGCTCATACGTAGGAGTGGTACTGAAAAATTGCCAGTCAGAACTAAAATAAATCACACCTGCTTGATTTATTATCTGTAATATTTCCTTGTGCTTTCCCTCTGCTTACTGTTGGAAATAAATACCTTGAGTACCACAGATGCTGAGACTAGCTTCTTGCAAATGCTATTTAGTCATCAAAGGCATTTGGCACATTATTAAATACCACTGCTGTAGTTCCTTGTCTTGTTACACAGTTGCCATTTTGCCCTGCATTTGCAAACATGTAACAATGAGCCAGCTTTGTAACACTGATTCAGATTTTTAAAAATGCACTCAAAAAGTTTGCCCCACTTAATTAATTGCAAAAAAAGAAGACTGAAAGATTTTGTTCATGCCAGTGTGTGCTTTTAATTAACAGTAATTCTTCACTTAAGTTTACTTAAGTTCACTTCACTTAAGTTCTCTTCACTTCACTTCACTTAACTTAACTTCACAAGTTCACTTCACTTCACTTAAGTTCTCTGGTTTGATCCAAAACTTCTGATTTGCCCAAAGCAAAGCCAGATGCTATGCTATGCTATGCTATGCTATGCTATGCTATGCTATGCTATGCTATGCTATGCTATGCTATGCTATGCTATGCTATGCTATGCTATATATATATATATATATATATATATATATATATATATATATAATCAATAAAAACCAACATGTTGCAATATTACTGGGCTTTGAGCCTTTTTGTTTAAGGGAGCTGCTGCAAGGCTAAGGGAGCAATCCAAAGTCCCAGCCAAGGAACAGTGGGGCTGGGCAGAGGGACAGCAACACTATCACATTCAAAGCTCTGCTCTTGGCTCTGCTCTTGGCACTGGCCAGGGCAGAAGCCTATTTTATGTTTTGCTAGCTCTGGTCTAGGCTTCTGCTGCAGAAAGTCCCAGTTTGGCCCCATCCGTGGCCACCAGGAGGATCCATGGCTGGCCCAGCTCTGCCACCCCCCCCACCCCCACAAATTTCAGAGCCCCCTGAAGGGAGCAAACGCCCCAGGTAGGTTGTCAACAGCTTGTGCTGTTGGTGGGCACAGCAGAAACAGCCCCCTGCCATCTGCGGAGCTGCTGGTGGTGGAGAAACGTTTGCCGCATCCAAACCTGCCACTCCCTCCCCCAGAGGAGTACAGAACTGCGGTTTAGGATCGCTCTAGGAAATCACTGGTTCAAATGCCACCTCTGTCATGACCTCACTAGATTGCCTTGAGCAAGCCCATGCTCTCTCTGCCTCAGTGCCATGCCAGCAGTATGGGGATAATAATACTTACCCGCTGTGCAAGGTTATTGTAAGCACCCTGAGATAATGTACCCCAAGCCCTATATCAGTGTTGAAGTATTATGACTATGACTCCAGGCATCCCTGCCTTTTCAATGAAGTTGCTTGATCGGGATCTCTTTGTTGCAGTCCTCCCCCCACCCTCACTTTGCTGGCTTTTGGTCCCTTTCTCTTAGCCTTCTGTCATAACCCCCTTTTTATGGGTTTCCTGTAATTGTGTAGTGCCTCTGAAAACGTGGGGCTAGGCTTTGGAATGGGCTTATTATGTTTGGGAGCCAGAACACGGCTCAACAAACAGATATCAATAGGTCTACTGAGACTGAGTGGGTTTCTTTTTCTCCAATGAAAGGTTGGGAAAGACTATAAAATGTCTGTGGGGTTGTGAAGAGATCAGGATTGTTCAAGGTCAGAGAGAGAGAGAGAGAGAGAGAGAGAGAGAGAGAGAGAGAGAGAGAGAAGGGATTAAGTAGATGGTGATTGAAGCAAGTGATTAGTGAATGGGTAGATATGTACTAAAGAACACCCCTCTAATAAGACAGTTTTGTGGTGGATCAGTTGCTAAGAGATGTGATAAAATAAAACGGCCTTGCAATATAGAGAGTATTGCAGTAATACTAGGGCCTTTTTAATGAGAAACTAAGGGCACTTCCAGTTGACCTATTGAGCATTCACCCTGATTTGTTTGCAGGATGATTAGACAACATTGACTGTTTATTGAGAATTCATTCTTATTTGTTTGCATTGAGGTTAGATGAGGTTGTGCCAAAGCATATGTTATCTCATATGTCGTAGTGCATTTTCCCATTGTTTTCTTTATTGCAAAAGTCCGATCTTTTGGGGAAGCGGGATTTTTGCACAAGACCTCCCAATCAACTATAAAACACACAATTTGAATTTGCCAAATATATGATTAAATTCCACCTGAGAATAGCAACTGTCTGGCAGTGCCCTAAGTCTGAGAAATACAGGCATGGAAGCACCCTTTGGAGCAGGATGTAAGATGTGTTGCATAGCATTCTACTCAAACTTCACCTGAAATAGTCTGAGAGAAGACTTATGAGCATTAGCTTTTGCAGGTTTGGTCTAACTATATGAAAGAGATTTATGCAAATAACAAGCAAAGCAAGAAGCCCACCTAGTACCAAGGACTGAGTATATTTTGCCAGTGACAAACTGCTGCTGTTCTCCATTGGGATTTGCAAAAGTGGTGTTGAAATCACAAGTCATCGTTACTCGGTATAAAATATAGAGCCGTTGATACACATTGTGATTTGCAAAGTAGCATGAGCAAAAAGGAGAAGTATTTGTCCCGAGAAGCTTGTTGCAAGCAGCATTCTGACAGAACAGAGACAAAAAGAGGCACAGAAGATGGAGAGGAGGGGAAGTGCAGAAGAAGAGCCTGCTCAAGTTCACTGTACTTATTTTTACTTTCAAGAGGGAATGAGGACCTCCTCTTACCTAGTTACAGATTCACCTGGGGGTCTTAGGTGCAGAAAATACAAAAGATTGCACATAAATGAAGGAAAACAGAGGCTCATACTAGGCATTATATATCAGATATGTGTGGTTTTTTTAAAAAAAATTAAAAAATGAAAAGTGGTCATGGGAATTGTAATCTCAAGTGGAGGAATAGCAGGTGAGGAGTTAGAATCATAGAGTTGGAAGAGACCACAAGGGCCATCCTGTTTCTTGATCCTTTCCCATGTAGTCATTTTACCCCCATTCAAAATTGCCCTTTTGCTGCTTTTACATCTGTGGATTCGATAACATGTATAGGGGAGGAAAAGAAGCTTGGACTCCCCAGTATTACACAGAAAACTGAGAGGACATGATAAAACAGCCCCTCCCTCCCACCATTCCTCTTGCCCCAATTATAGCAGCCCAAACAATTCTTTTTACAGCTGTTTCATAGTTAAGGGCAAATAGTGCTCAGATCGCTACCTACATTGACCTACATTGGCTCCCAGTATGTCTCCGAGCACAATTCAAAGTGTTGGTGCTGACCTTTAAAGCCCTAAACAGCCTTGGCCCAGTATACCTGAAGGAGCGTCTCCACCCCCATCATTCAGCCCGGACACTGAGATCCAGCACCGAGGGCCTTCTGGCGGTTCCCTCATTGCGAGAAGTGAGGCTACAGGGAACCAGACAGAGGGCCTTCTCGGTATGGCACCCGCCCTGTGGAACGCTCTCCCAGCAGATGTCAAGGCAATAAGCAACTATTTTACTTTTAGAAGACAACTGAAGGCGGCCCTGTTTAGGGAAATTTTTAATGTGTGACATTTTAATGTATTTTAATTTTTGTTGGAAGCGTCCCAGAGTGGCTGGGGAGACCCAGCCGGATGGACGGGATACAAATAAATTATTATTATTATTATTATTATTATTATTATTATTATTATGTGTGGTAGACTTCCCTGTCTGTTTTTCAGTAAAACCATTGATGCCAGAATAATAATCAATTGCATTATATATCCCAGTTGAAGCTTATGCATTGTTGTTGTTGTTTTTCTGTGCAGCTTATCAGTGGTCATCAGTTACCACCTAGTAGTCTCTCCAGGAGTAATAAAGCTGACCCCTTAGTTCTAGTAGAAATTTATGGTGTTCCAGAAGACCATGCAAAGCAACAGAGCTGTGTAGTTAGGGGCAATGGTAAGTGCAACAGTCTCTTGGTTGTGTAACGTTTCAGTAATTTAGAGATTTAACTCATGAACTTACATAGTTTATCAAAGTTTTGCCTTTGGCAACTGGGCCTATATACAGAAACAGCAGTGCACGAATTAGTAAGGAAAGCATGAATGGTACATACACACACAGAGAGATACGCCTTATATGGAAAATTAAAAATTCCACTATTTGAATGAATTAGAAAGGACAGGCTAAACATACATTTACCTGTGTATGGGGGAGAGTAGAACAAATGAAAGATCAAGCTTTGTTCTAGTTGCATTCTGTGGAGGTGGACAGGTTTGTTTCCCGCCTTTCATTGTTTTCGCCAGAGCTGTAAGTGAGAAAAATGCAGGAATTTGTATGGTTGTAGTACCAGTATACCTATCTTTCAGTGTTTTTGCTTGTCCCTAGTTGTCCGCCGTGGATTTTGTGCTTCTTCTGGGGTGTGTACAAATGTATGTTACTTGAACGGTTGAGACACTGCAGAAGCATACAGGTCCCCAAACTGTGTAGAGACATACACTTTGGTTTGCGGAAACAAGCTCATAGAAAGCTAGTCCTGTAAGCTGGCAGCCCAAGCCAGCTGTGTGCAGCGCTGATTGCCTGGTGCCTGCAACACCACAAATTCCCCTTTCCTGCAGGAAAGTCTGTTTCATCCCGTCAGCTTCTGGATTTCAGTTTTTGGGAATCGCAAGTGGCGTGAGCTCCTTCTTCTTTTTTGGCGATCACTCGTAGCCGAGTAAGATTGTCTTCCATAAACATGGTTTCAAAAAGTGAGCCTGTAAGTGATTGTGGAGGCCAATTCTGGACCCACACGTCCTTCCACAGGGGACTCAGGTTTCCAGGCAGGAGTTGATCACGGTTAGGGTTTGCCAAGTGTGCCTTCCTCTTAGCACGTTTCTCCTTTTCACCCTGAGTTCGTGCTTCTTCAAAGCCCATGACACCTTTGGTAAAGGCTGTTCTCCAATTGGAGCGCTCGCAGGCCAGTGTTTCCCAGCTGTCGGTGTATATACCATATTTTGCGCCATAAGATGCACCTGACCATAAGACACACTTAGTTTTCAGAGGAGGAAAGGAGGAAAGCCCTGTTTTGGGGGGATCAGCTCACAATTGTGCAGCTTCTTTTGCAAAGAGGAAAAGCCCCATTTTAAAGGATCAGCTCAAAGTTGTTGAGTTTACTTTGCAAAGGGAAAGAATTCTGTTCAATTCACAGTTCTGCAGCTTGTGATAATCTAAACAGACAGATAATCCAAGCAGCCAGTCACATGTTGCTGGGGAAACTAACAGCCTCCCTCTGCAGAACATTCAACAATGGAGGCCTGGGCTACGGGGTGGGGCAGGGAAGGGAGCTAACGTCCCTTATCTCCCTCCCTGATCTCTTGCAATCAGCAGCTGAGTGGCTTCTTTTCAACACCCCTCTTTCCCTCTTGTTAGCCTTTAGCTCTTTTTTCTTTTCTTTTTTAAAAAAGCACGATCTGCTTTTTGCCCCTGGGCAGTTCGGCTCCAGGGACCAAACATTCGCTCCATAAGACGCACAGACATTTCCCCTTACTTTTTAGGAGGAAAAAAGTGCGTCTTATGGAGCGAAAAATATGGTACTACTTTTTAAAGATTTGCCTTGAGAGAGTCTTTGAACCTCTTTTATTGACCACCAGCGTTACGCTTACCATTTTAAAATTCAGCATAGAGTAGTTGCTCTGGAAGACTAAGCAGGCACAACACGACCAGTCCAACGAAGTTGATGTTGAAGAATCATTGCTTCAACACTGGTGATCTTTGCTTCTTCCAGTACACTGGCATTAGTTTGTCTTCCCAAGTGAAGTGTAATTTTTTATGGAGACACCACTGCGTCCAACTCCTTGCAGGCTTCCCACAGCCATCAGGTTGGCCACTGTGAGAACAGGGTGCTGGATTAGAGAAGCCTTTGGCCTGATTCCTTTCTTAGGCTTGTAGTAGGGGAAAAAATTCTGGCAAATGTTTAAAGTTGTGTTTTTTATGCATCCTTGGTGTCTTTCCACTATCTGTCTGCAAAAAAATAGAAAGAAGAGAAGCATTACGACAAAATTAAGGGAGGAATCAAATCACTGTGTCACTCCAAATGGTTCACCTCATTATGGTTCACTGCTGGAAACTGCATAGTTGTGATTAAACTAAAAAGAAGAAGCCTGTCAGTGGATCATTTAAATTCCAAAGGGACAGCTCCACTGCAGTATAATGCCTGTTTTACCATCAGGCAAACCTACTCAAGACTAGGTATAGTTGAAATTTTCAACTTTCAAATTCCCCAAAATGAGGGGCGCTAAAAAAAAAAAAAGTTGTAACACGACTTGGGAATTCAAAAGATATTTTGGTTAAATTAATTTTGCTTGGTAAGCAAAACGTGTGTAAAATTGCACAGAAATCACTAAAAATAACTGCCAAGTACTTGCAGTTATATATTACCATTATTATTTAACATTACCTGACATTTTCCGAAGGTATAAATTAAAATTCTCTAGTTTTCCAAAAGCAGTTTATGTGCTTCTTCATCAAACTTAGACCAAGCTAAATGTTGTCCAATCATAAAAAGAATAGCAGATTTGAATTTCTCATACCCCAAAACCTATTTTTAAGACGACATTGGATGGCCATCAGTCATGAATGCTTTAGTTGAGATTCCTGCATTGCAGGGAGTTGGATTAGGTGACTTTTCCTATTTTGGTGTCTCTTCCTATTTTGCAATTCTATGATATTCCCCCAGACTGGGACTCAAGGTGGTTTACAGATAAAAAATAGAAAAGCATAGATATAAAACAGAAACAGCTAAAAACATGAGAAGAGTTTTTACTTAGCCAGCCTTTGTTTTGCATTTGTGGGAGCATTTCAGAGGTGTACTCCTGCAATCAGTGAGAATCATCAATGAACAGAGAAAGAAACAGGAAACAAATGGAGGTTTTATTTTCAGTGGTCAGTGAATAGAACACAATTAGCAATGTAGAGTTGTTTTAACAGATCATTGCTTGTCTTATATTGCTTTCTTTATTTCAGCTTTGAGTCCCAGGTGGAATGAAACATTCACATTTAACATCCAAGTTCCAGAGCTTGCCTTAGTACGATTTGTTGTAGAAGATCAGCTTTCTCTCACTTCCAATGACTTCCTTGGGCAATATACTTTACCACTTCTGAGCATGAATAAAGGTATTAGTCCTGCCCCCACCCCCAGCACAAATCCCTAACAAAATTGTTTTCTCTTCTTGATTATGATATGCAACATAGCCTTAAATGGAGTACTTCCAAGGTACAGTGATTGTGTTACTATCAATGCTGAAACCAGACCTGTTCAAAAAAAATGCTGTGGTGGTACTATTTTTAACCATGTTAGTTGCCTAGCTTTAATTTGTGACATTGTGCAGAACTGAGGGGGGCGTTAATTGCATTGCTTGTTGAGTCTTCACTGTTCCTAAAAGTGTGAACTCTGCTTTCCCTTTTATACAGATCAACAATGTTGTCTTTTAATGTGCATCCTTTTGGAATTCCTGCAATCTCCATTTATTTCAGCTGCAGGAGCTGTCCTGTGCTCTACCACATGCTTACTTTGTTACTTACAATTGTAGCTGACCCTTCTAGGTGAATGTAGGGGGCAGTTAGTTCATTGGTTCACATACAGTTGTTTTAGGAGTGTGCAGGTTGACCTCCATGTTGACTGTTTTTCTGTAGCCGTCCTGATTCCCAGGATGCCGCTGGCCACTTCTTCAAGGTTGCAAGCCCAGTGACTGCTCTGTGCGCGCATAGGTTCTTATAGGAACATAGGGACTTGTCTTTTAGCAAGTCAAAGCATTGGGTTCTTGCTCTGCACTGTCTACACTGACTGGCAGTGACTCTCCAAGGATTCAGGCAGAAGTCTTTACCAGCCCTACCTGAAGATGTGAAGAGGACCGAACATGGCTCCCTCCTAGGTTCCATTTCCTGGGACAGAACTAAGGTTTATATGTCTTAGTGAATCACTTTGCCTGTAATCCACTCATTCATTGCTATTGCATTTACAGGTTATCGCCAGGTTCCACTTTTTTCCAAACTTGGTGTCAACCTGCGTCCTGCTTCACTCTTTGTGCATATTTGGTACTTTAACCAATAATGTTCGCTAACAGAGCTCCCTCAGCTGCCTGTATCCTCAATAAAGAAACCATGGGTTAATAGTACTACTTTGTTATTGTCGTAACTTATTTTTACTTGCGTGAGCCAATGGTATTAGTACGCATAAAGGCCAAATGAGAGTTGCTTTGCTGAATCATTATTCTGTGTCAGTCGCAACAGCCAAGTCAGATGCTTCTGAGAGCTCACGACAGGGAACGCAGGTGGCAATATTTTCCATTGTTTATCCCCTGCAATCTGGTACTCTGCAGCATGTTACTTCTGTACATGGAGGTCCCATTTAGCTCCTGTGATCACTAGCTATCAATAGAACGTTATCCACTAGGACAGTGTTTCTCCACCAGTGAGACTTGGGCCACTTTCAGGTGGGCCTCAGTGCCATGACCTATTCAGTAATTCCTCACTTGCCTGCTGCACCCCCTAGGCATGCAAGAGGTATTTCACCTAACCAGTGCCAGCACCAGCAACTCCTTGTTTGCTGAGACTGAGAATCTCAGAGGAGGAAGAGGGAAGGATGGTCTCCCTCTGACAGTAAAGGCTAGAGGAGGCATTGGAAGAAAATTAGAAATAAAAGGTTAATATCTATATCTATATCTATATCTATAAATGTAAAAATCGGGAAAGTACGGGATCCACTTTTCTCCGTAACCGCTTGACCGATTGTCCTGAAATTTTGACACAATGATCTAGGCCACTCCCCGAGCATTGTTAGAAAAAAAATCCCTTAAATTTCACACCTGGGCAGGTAGAAACCTGTTTTTCCACAAAGTAAAACAGCGCCCTCAAGTGGATTTCCTCCCACAGTACACCCCTCCCTTCCTGTGAAATCTACACCATGCCCACAAACCCCGCCTCCACCACATACATACATCCGGCAGAGGTGTTGAAGACCAAACCAACTGAAAACAGACCTTTTCCAGCAACAAGGCCCAACATTTCCAAGTGGAGGTAGGGGCCTGCCTGCTGGGGATGGGGACCGAATAGGGGGCAGGGATACGTAATGGGTCAGAACAGGGTGGGGGGAGACACAGGGATGAAACCTGCCCTCTCCACAGTATCTCGCCTCGACTCGGGGACTCTAAGGCTCAGGGAGATCTGAAGGGGGGCTATTACCCTCCATTTCACAGACTAACGCACAGCAACACGTGCAGAGCCAGCTAGTACATTAATGATTATAATAATAAAATGGGTATAGAAAGAGTAAGAGTGGAAAGCTGATACACAGACAAGGAAAGGGGAATGAAAGAAACTGTCAGGGGAACAAACAAGGTCTAAGTCAAGTGTGAAAACACAAAGGGAGAAGAAATTGCAAGTGGTGGCTTAAAAAGTTTTTGAGATGCATGTGGGGGTGAGAAGAGAAAGCAGTGTTTAAATTGGGTGCCAGAAGCATCTAATTCCTGGATCCAGCAAGTGTTAGAATTTAATCAAGGTTCTAATTATTGGAATAGCTAAGATAGCCTCCTGGTGAAGTGATAACCTTGGTGGTGGGCCATAAAGGGGCTTCGTTAAAGGTGGCAAATGGGTGGGGCCCCCTTCCTCGAGGATAAAGCAGTGAACTGGAAAGAGAGTCAGAGCAAAGTTTGAGAGCAATGTTTGATTTCTGTTTGAATCCAAGGCTGTGGGTATGGGAGAAACAAGACCTTTTTGGGGTGTTAATACTGTGAACCCCACCATCATAGGCTTAGGTTGTATATACTATGAATTATATATTATAGAGACACTACAGTCTCCGCTGTGCCTTATTTTCAAAAGTAAACACAAACTTTGGATAAGTGCCTGGAACCCCTGGAAAATGCCATCTTCACCTACAGCCTTTGGAGCAACACATTCTGGGTAAAATAGGAAGGCTGTCACAATACCTCCAGAGCAAATGTCTGTACCGAGCTTGAGGAACGCTGGCCTATGGAACTCCTTCCCACAAGATAAATGCTGTGGGAAAGAATTTAGGAATTTCTGAAGACTGATTAAGATACCAGTAGAAAATAATGCTAGTAATTGCCAGCTGATTATGCCCAGCTCTGATCCATCTACCATAATTTTGTGACTGACTTCATGGCCATTTTGTGCCTGATGGGCCTTAATAATTCTCAGCTGTCTCAAATGGACTCTGGTGATAGAAAGTTTGTGAACCCCTGCTGTCATAGCTGCCAAGTTTTCCCTTTTCTCGCGAGGAAGCCTATTCAGCATAAGGGAAAATCCCTTAAAAAAAGGGATAACTTGGCAGCTATGCCTGCTGTAATTTACATTTCAAGCTACCCAAGCTAGTGACGGCCATTACGGTACATCCTGGGGCTGTGAATTCCATTTGTTAAGTGCACACTGTTAAGATGCAATCTCTCAAGCACCCCAGATCCTTCCCATTTTCTAAGATATCCCAGCACTGATTAGAGGTACAGGGCATGCCAACCATGGAGGTTTAACATGAGAGCAATTGGTGTATTGCTCCTTGGAATGAGATGAATGTAGTTTGGGAAGTTCGCAGTGTGGATATTTTTTGTTCCTTGCATTCCTTATTTATCTGGCATGTTGAGTATCATTAATGCCAGATAAGAAAAACAATGGCCCAATTTTCTGTTTTATGAGCAGCTGCCTTGTGCTATACTTTTTGAATCCAGTAAAATAATTCCTTAAGAAAACAGTTTGCAGTTTATAGCTTACTAGTGACTAAGGTCCAACATGGCTTGATTTAAGATTTCATTTCAAAACCTCTGAGAGCTAAAATGTATGTGATGCTCAGTCACATGTAGCTTGTTCCCATTTAGGAGGAAAATGCCAAGATTACACTAAATTGGGAAAACAGCACAGGAGGCAAGCCGTATGCCACGCCTTTTGCCTTGCAGGGCAAAAAACAGCTTGGGAGGGATTTTTAGAAGAATGGCAGGTGAGGAAAATATAGTTATCCACCATCGAGCTGTCCCCCAGTTTTCCGCTTTAGTTTACAGATCCCATAGCTACAACTAGTGTCAGATGCAAACTACATGTGACAGGGAAGGTGGTAGTGGCAATATTGTTGGGTCTAAGAGCACATCAGGAAGTTGCACAGCGTAACAGCTACCTATCTATCTATCTGCTGCTTTTTCATCTACGGCCATATTTTGGCATTCATACCAGACTTGACAAATTTGCAAACTATCTGCAACTAGAGAAAGAAGTGCTGTTCATGAAGTGTTTTACTGCTGCCTTGAAATCTCTCCATGAACTCTGAGTTGTGTTCCTGACTTTTGTGGATGGCTCATATTTCAGGATGGCCCATAGTCATAATTTTCAGAAAGCGTATGGATAAAGGTTTTCCACTTAGATGAAATGGATGACTGAACTGTATATTTTGCCAAGTTCAAAGTTTCAGCAACTCTCTACCACTATGATTTTGATATCTCTATCCAGGCACAAACCAGTCTTACAAACCAGGGCTACTATCCACCATAGTTAGGCAAAATTGGTGGGCTGATGCACACCTAACACTGTGTTGAATTGTAGGCCAATGCCATTCTATAACTTGAAATGTGCAGCTGAGAAAAGAATTCATTGATGAGTAAAACCCACAATTATTTTAGATAATATTTATTTTTTATATATAAAAAGCCAAACATTCTTCAAAACTTTAGTGCATGAATTAACACACTTGTGCAGCTGTGACTACTTAATTTGCTAACTTTACAGATGCTAGATAAAATAAAGAGAAATGAGGGGACAAGTAAGTGCTTTAGGCACAGATGAGAACAGAGGAAGAAATAGATTGCAGTGACATTCTAGGCACTTTTTAAAAATGGGATGGTGCATCTAGTATGATTGATTATCATTTGCAATTGCTACGTTGTCTTTTAAATCTTTTTATTTAACACCATTCTCACGAATAAAGCCATGTGTCTTTGTGGTTTGAAAGTCATTGCAGACATGGTGCCAGCAACCCTGGGTGGGTGGGGAAAATGTCTCCATTTATTTTCAGCAGAATCAGCTAAAAAGAAACCCCCAAAGACATTAAACAGATGTCTGAAATAAATATTGATTGAATTTCAAGGTTAGTAAATTGGTTAACAATGAAAAGATGGGTGCCAGGGGCCGATTGCGTATATGCACCTGGATCCATTCTTTGATCATAGACTGCAGGATACTTTATTCAGGCCTTCTACTGGATTACGTTGTGATCCTGACCATGTCTACTAAAAATGAAATCTTATTGATTTCAGTGGGTATTTTGCCACAGGTGGCTGGTGCCCGGTGGGACTGGTAGAGAGGCCAACATTCAGGAACATAAGTGCAACAGCATTTCCCCCTCCTGTGCTCCCCAACAACTGGAATTATTATGCACACTGCCTCCAATACTGGAGGTAGAACACAGCCATAATGACTTGTAGCCACTGATTAGGGCCGGCCCTACCACGAGGCAGAGTGCGGCAGCTGCCTCAGACAGCAAATTTTGAGGGGTGGAAAGTGGTTAGAAAGTTGTGTCATGTGGTCTGCCCTGCAGCCGCTAAGCTAGCTTGCTGTCAGAGCATGGCCAGTGCATGTGAGATGACCTGCCTCGGGGTGGCATGTTCCCGAGATCCATACTCGGCGGCAGCTTCCAACTCAGCTTCAGGTAAGCCAAAAAGCCACAGCCAAGGAGTGGTTTCCTCCCACCACACTGGAGTGCAGGCCTGGATCTGGAACGGGACGTCAGTGGCACCCCTTGCCTCAGGCGCCAAAAGGTATTGGGCTGGGCCTGTCATTGACAGCCATACCCTGATCTGTTGAAGCCATTATGCAGATTATGCATTGTGTGAAGAAGGTTGGTGGGAGAAGTGCCATTTGCACCAATGGACCAGCCTCCACTGGCACTCTGAGGCAAGTGGGGCTAGGACAGGCATAGGCAAAGCTGGCCCTCCAGATGTTTTGGGACTGTTAGCTAGGGATGATGGGAGTTGTAGTCCCAAAACATCTGGGGGGCAGAGTTTGCCTATGCCTGGGCTAGGACTACACCCTTAGCAGGCTAGAGGGCAATCTGGGAAGAGGAAGCAGTATATAAACACATGGATCCAATCCAGCTATCTGGTGTGTTTAAAGCTTCAGATCTGGATGTCTGTTACTTTTGAAGGGTCCAGTGCATGAAGGCGCAATGAGGTCCCCCTGCATTTGGAGAGACAAGAGTTGTTCTTCATCTCTGGCAGCCTACAACCAAAATTGTGGCTCCGGCATCCAATTTATACTTCACATTTGCTTGCAGCGAGTTTCCATTCTGTATAGAAAACAGTTCATTGCTTTTTCAGCACTGTGGAGGCATCTTAATGTATTTGCTCGTGTAGCTTTTCTTTCTTCATCAGGGGATCACAGAATCATAGAATTGTGGAGCTGGAAGAGTTTGATTTCCCCAGGCAATATGGTGGCTCTGTTCCAAGAATGGCGGAAACCACCAGTCATTTTTGGCACTGCGTAGTATATTCTACTTTATCCAAATTCTGTTTCTTTTCCTACATTGCAATTATCCTTCGGCTCCAACAGCTTTCAAAGCTATAAGCTCCTTAAGTCTGATTTGTGTGCCTTAAAACTATTGTATTTTGGTGCGTGTGGTGGGGAGTGTTTGTGTGTCATGTGTCCACCCAGGTTCAGTCATCTGCAGACCAAAATGTCATCTACTGGTACTAGTCAAAATCCATTGTAATAATATTGTGCCACAGCCAGAATCCAAAGATGCACCTGGCTTATTCCTTGTGCTCGAGGGGATTTGGAGTTCTGTTTCTCAACAGCCACTCCTGTGTCCCCATGGCAAATCACTTCTGGCACTAAGGAAGAATAAGTAAATAAAAATCCCATTAGGAATGTACAAGACTGGGTGTGCTTAAAGGAGGACTCTGGGTGCTTTATTTTTGAGATTATTGCAAGGTGTTCCCACTGGTGCTTAACTCTTTCAATGACTTACACCTGAAGTATCTGACACTCCAACTTCCCTACAAAACTTTGCAGGTGTTAAGAGGAGGCCCTGTTGGCCACTCGGCCACACTGAGATGTTGGAGTGGTGACAGCCCAGAAGAAGACTTTCTCTGTGGCAGACCTCAAACTGTGGAAATCCTTTTCTAAATAGGTCTGTCTAGTTAGGAACGGGAGAATCTGTCAACTTCAGTTTTCCTCAGTTTCTCAATCATGACTTCAGTTTTTCACATTTCCATCTCAAATTGCAATTACAAAAAAGAACTTTGCGAACAGTCACCAGCATTTGAGTGCATTTTTTCCATAGTATACAAATTCCTGCAAAGCAATTTCCTCTGATGTATTTTTTTCATGGTGTTTTAAAAAATACAGGCAACTCGCCATTCATGCAGGGGTTGTGTTCCGAGGCACAGTGCGCATCGCCAGGATGCGCAGAAGCTCACCTCGGCCCGTTCTGATGCCGAAAACACACTGGCATTAGCAGTTGTGCGTGTGCTGAATGCGCACAAATGGGGAGTTGCCTGTACATGCATTTTTAATGCACATATTACCCCAGTAAATGCATCTTTTTACACCTCCTTTAGCTGGAGAACTGCACTGCAAAATCTGGAGAAGTGCAAATTCCATAAGATGGCTGTGTTTTGTTTGGTTCACGTATTTCAGAAAGTGCAAATTTGATATGTCTGCCTTTATTGGGAACGGAATAGAATTTCTCCGCCATCACTACTCTAGATCCATCTTTACTCAGCTTTCAACTGTTGAAAAGTATTTCTGAGACCTCGTACCTTATACTGTAATTGTTAATGTTTGACTTTTGTTGCATATGTGTGGTTATTTATTTGCATTGCTTGTGTTGTAATCTGCCCTGGGATCATGTGGGGAAGAATCATGATGCTGGTCTACAGTTTTGGCCACTCAGAATTACTGTCTGTCACCGATTGCGAAACTAATATTTTCATTCCTCTAGGACTTGGCTACAGAACACAAAGGCTCTATACTGGGGACCTCATTATGTATGTTGTATCTCTTTAGGGTTTGGAGGCTTGTGAGACCTTTCAGAGCAAATTTTGAAGATGTGCAGGGTAGGAGGAGAATTGTGTGAGCAGAATTCTGCTGGTGCAACATGGACGCAACGCTTTCTGCTTTAGCCCGATCCGCTGCCAAATACCTGGGAATGGAATTTGACCCGTGTCTAAACCCGCCTAGATGCATAATAATCCTGTCCAGAAGATTGCCCATTGCACCAGAAAGGATTGCCACCTTTGAAATTGCATGCCAGGAAATATATATGTAGGTCTCTTAAATGTTCCTGCTAATGGGAACCGTTTGCAAAGAGAGGGTAGTAATTCCATGAAGATAACTAAATGACAATGGACCATGAAAAACTCATTATAATATCCTTGTGATTAGTGGCCTACTCTGTGCACTTAGTGACTACCCTTATGCACATATTCTCCAAGGCAAACACTTCAGCAAATGTAGCAGAAGTCAGTGCCAGTGGGGAAAGGCGGAGGGGGAGAAATCTTAATGAATAAATAATTCAATTGTCTAAGACAATGTTCATATTACACTGTTCCCCCTTCAGGTATCACTTTTCTTTGTCTAACTGGGCAGTGTTCAGCTGAATGCTAATGGCTCTCAGAAATGTTCCTGAGCTTTTCATGGTGGGCTGCAAAGCATGTCCTTAAAGCAACTTGATAACAGCCTCGTTCTCACTGTGGTGCCTGAATTACACCACAGAAGACTGAAAGTGGAAGTGTGAATATTTCAGTCAGTCAATCAATCAATCAATCAGTCAGTCCCCGTGCTTAGAGGGCTAGCATATCAGGGAAAACTGAGGTGTTTTTTTTTGTTATGATAGAAGTTTATAAAATTATGCATGACACAGAGAAAGGTATTTTTTCCTCTCACAACACTAGAACCCACAAACACACATGAAGGCAGTAAGGCTTCTGAATACCAGTTGCCGGAAACCACAGGAGGGGAGAGTGGTCTTGTTTTCGAATGCTGCTTGTGGGTTTCCCACAGGCATCTGATTGGCCACTGTGTGGTCAGGATCCAGAACCAGATGGCCCATTGGCCTGATCCAGCAGGCTTTTATGATTTTATCATCATTATCTTTATTTATTTATACCCCACCCATCTGGCTGGGTTTCCCCAGCCACTCTGGGTTGCTCCCAACAGAATATTAAAAAAGTGATAAAACGTCAAACATTAAAAAGTTCCCTAAACAGGGATGCCTTCAGATGTCGGACATGACTAAACGACTAAACAACAACAATGTGATAAAACACCAGACATTAAAAACTTCCCTGAACAGGGTTGCCTTAAGATGTCTTCTAAAAGTCAGATAGTTGTTTATTTCCTTGACATCTGGATGGGAGGGTGTTCCACAGGGCAGGTGCCACTACCAAGAAGGCCCTCTGCCTGGTTCCCTGTAACCTCACTTCTCACAGTGAGGGAACTGCCAGAAGGCCCTCAGAGCTGGAGCTCGTTGTCCGGGCAGAACGATGGGGGTGGAGATGCTCCTTCAGGCATACTGGGCCCAAGATTTATCTCTAGCAGCGGGTCAAAGTCCTCTCCAGAGCTGTCCTTATTTCTTAATCCATTTAATAAATGTAAATTATTTAGTAGGAGTCTAGGAGTCTTGGTAGACCACAAACTTGACATGAGTCAACAGTGTGATGCAGCAGCTAAAAAAGCCAATGCAATTCTGGGCTGCATCAATAGGAGTATAGCATCTAGATCAAGGGAAGTAATAGTACCACTGTATTCTGCTCTGGTCAGCACCTGGAGTACTGTGTCCAGTTCTGGGCACCACAGTTCAAGAAGGATACTGACAAGCTGGAACATGTCCAGAAGAGGGCAACCAAAATGGTCAAAGGCCTGGAAATGATGCCTTATGAGGAACGGCTTAGGGAGCTGGGTATGTTTAGCCTGGAGAAGAGAAGGTTAAGGGGTGATATGATAGCCATGTTCAAATATATAAAAGGACGTCATATAGAGGATGGAGAAAGGTTGTTTTCTGCTGCTCCAGAGAAGCAGACACAGAGCAATGGATTCAAACTACAAGAAAGAAGATTCCACCTCAACATTAGGAAGAACTTCCTGACAGTAAGAGCTGTTCGGCAGTGGAATTTGCTACCAAGGAGTGTGGTGGAGTCTCCTTCTTTGGAGGTCTTTAAGCAGAGGCTTGATAGGCATATGTCGGGAATGCTTTGATGGTGTTTCCTGCTTGGCAGGGGTTTGGACTGGATGGCCCTTGCGGTCTCTTCCAACTCTATGATTCTATGGTACATAGAGCGGAAATAATGCAAAACCCAGTCAGCTCAAGGAAGCCACTCTGCATCATATGGAAAAGGAGAAAGGGGAAAGTTCTTAGGATCATCAACCATCCAAGTGTTTTCAGAAATATGGAAGCAAGAAACGAATCTAGCTCCCTAGTTTTCTCCAAAGAACCAGCCGAGGCTCGCAAACAGTTGGGTGTTTAAAGAGAAATAATATTCTGAGATGTACATATGCACTATAGTGCTTCTCTCTGTTTTGCCGTCCCGCTCTTCATCTTCCTTTTCATATTAAAGGACAAAACCTTATTTTGCAACGGATGCTGGTACGGTATTTTGCCCAGCACATGAGGAATGAAATGAAATAACTCCTGGCGAGACACTACTGACCTGCGTACTATTCATTCTGCTGAAGGACTCTGCGTTCCCATGAACTATCCGGCAATAAATCAAGGGAATCAATGTGAATGTACTCAGCGATTGTTGTTTTATTTGGCCAATATTTCATTCACACAAGACACTTCGGCAAGCATAATGGGACATCGCTTCAGGATGCCTCCACCTCTCTCCTCTAACTAGTCAGCAGTTTATCCCAGTTGATGACAGTTCGAGTGACTGGGAGCGGTCTGCGCAGTGCTCTCCATATTTTATCTGACAACTTCTGGAGCCTTTCCACCAAATCAGTTTGGAATTTGCTCTCTTCGGCTTCAACTAATTTCACAAACTCTATAGCAAACTGGACGCGGCCAGTTATGTATATGGACTCTCTAACATCTTTGCTTGCTGTCCAGTGGAGGTTAGCTTTCTTGAAATAGTGTGCCTGCAGATCAATTTTCCCTGTGACCTGTGCTGTTGGCGGCGCAAAAGCGATAGTCCACTCAGATTTCCAAACGGCATTGCAGATATCGTCGTGCCGATGGCCTTCAACGCAGACAACGAAGAAGGGGTTGCTTCCAATCATTTTTTTGTAGACACGGCAGTCTCCTGAAAGGAAGTGTCTCCTCATGTATGACTCCAAAGTGATATTGAGTGTTTCTCTCCATAGCTCTGCACGATCTTTCCTGACGCTGTGATAAAGCAAAACTTTATCAACTCTTTTGGTCAGGTGATCAAACCTGAAGGAAAGTTTGATCTGTGGATCAAAGAAGCGGTTTCCTCCAAGATCGTTGTAGCGAGTCACGAGAGCATTCTCCCCTTTTACACGCACAGCTGTGAAGTTTTTCCTGGTGTGATTGGCACACACCTGAGCAGCTTCGTACCTCATGAGATGATCATCATGAGCCAAAATGCGGAGGTCTTCAAAAACATTCCTGTATTCGCCTGGGGGAGCCTGTTGAAGCAAGCTGCAGATGACATTTGCTTTCTCCTCCTCAGATAATTCACATTCATCAGACATCACGGTTTGTCTTTGGAGTGATAAAGCTACCTATGGAATTGAAATGAGAGGAGAGGGAGGGGACAATAAGCATCAGCTCTTTTAAATGTGTAAAGGAAAATATTGTTTGCTCTTTTAAAAAAAATCAGCACTAAAATGTTGGCTTAATATCATTGGCAAAATAGCACCAAACATTTGTGCTCCTGAGCTTTTTCTTATCCTTATCTTCAAAGCTTTATCTAAACACAAACTAGAACCATTTGAGGGCTTTGGTTCAATACAGAATTTTCAGCCTAAAATAGTCGCTGTGAAAATCAGAGCAATTTGTTCTGAACACAACAAATATGATAATGAAAAGATCTAGACTGGAATCTACTGCTAGAGCATTAAAAAGTAATGAAATAACTAATAGATACACATACCTAGATATACTATCTTGATAACTCATCCAAAATGCAGGTTCAATATACAATGTTTGCAGATAACCCCAAGACTAGTATGTAGTAAGCGCCATTAGTGGAAATTGTTTCCAAGCAATTGTACATAGGATTGCAGTCCTAATTCTGGAGATATTTACAAGCACATTGGTGGATAATTGTTTCCTTCCAGAATAAAGAGCCGTTGATGGAGCAATGCTATTAATAAAACATACAAACCATGGAATATATTAAACAGGCATTGCTTTCTACTCACATTGGAGAGTATTTGGCTGCAAGATTGAATAGGATTTTTGAAGCAAAATAAAAAATTCCTTCAGTAGCACCTTAAAGACCAACTAAGTTTATATTTTGGTATGAGCTTTCGTGTGCATGCACACTTCTTCAGATACACTAGAAACAGAAGTGTCAGACCCTATATAAGGGTCTGACACTTATATAGGGTCTGACACTTCTGTTTCTAGTGTATCTGAAGAAGTGTGCATGCACACGAAAGCTCATACCAAAATATAAACTTAGTTGGTCTTTAAGGTGCTACTGAAGGAATTTTTTATTTTGCTTCGACTCAGACCAACACGGCTACCTACCTGTAACTAGGATTTTTGAATTTGCCACCCTGTTCCTAAGGATATCTTACTCAAGTAAGGTGAGGCAGTTCCATTCTACTATGTCTTATGTCAGTTGCAATCACATCCCAACAGTCTACTTACTACAAGTTACTGGGCACAAATCTGCATTATTGTGCTGTCTTAAGTGAGCCATTTCATTCTACTCCATCTCATCTTTGGCCTGTCATATATGTATGGTCTTATCAGCAGTTATACTCTGGGGACTTGCCCACACCAGAGATTATATGCTTTCCCTTTGTAAATTTAGGTTTACTGCATATGGGTATAATCCAATAATTGGGGGGGATTAGGTTCCAAGCTGCTCCACTCATGGTTGCAGATTATTTGTTTTAGGTGTTTTGGGGTGGGTGGATCAATGATCACTTTCTGCTAATCCCTTTTATATGCCCTCTTTTCTTTTCAGCCTGTGCTCATAACTGTTTCCAGTGTGCTCCTGGAAACAGCTTTATGCACATATATTTGTTTTGATCCCTCACATTTGAACAAAACTAGAAAACTACACAAGCAAACCACATAACAATTTTTTTCCCCACCAGATACTGCACAGCTATCTGAAAAGTGCATGCTGAGAATTGACAATGGCTTTCATTTATTTTACAGCTGAGCTCAGGGAGAGCACAGATAAATAGATTTTTTTATTATCTCATATTTGCGCAAAACCAGAAAATAGCAAAAGTGAGTGGTGGAAATTTACAGTTGTATGACTGGGTGCTTTTGTACACTTCCTGAGAGGGTTGTTCCCTCTCCCAAAGTGTGTGTGCAGTTATTTGTGTGCATGCCCCATCAGGGACGAACACAAAAGGAATCACCTACTGGTATGAACAGGAAAGACCAAAGTTGCTCCTTATATGCAAATTCGAATGCATGTGATTTTGGACTACTCCTGTCTAGTTCAAATGGAAGCGAAGTGGATCAACAGCTAAATAAAGCTCTCCTGTGGACAAGTCCTGAATCTTCCCAGTTCTGTGTTGTGTTAGAGTTCAGGAAAGAGATGCATGCAACCACAATGTATTGATACCATCCTATTCGATAGCAGTAGTGTTGCTGCTATGCCATTGATATTATGGGCTATTGCACTAGATCCTTAAAACATTTTAGGCTGTTCTACTGTAAAATGTTGCTTATGGAGTTTTCATTGTTGTACAGTGAAACATAATTTTACAGATCATTCAACTTGACAGTGGAATCGTAACTACAATGGCTGAATGTAGATCTCCTGACCATCTGAATTCAGAGTGGACACTGTAGGTCGCAATGCTATGTGCAACTTAACATGGAATTCAGTGGAACTTCTTTTCCTGAGTAAACATATATAACTGGAACCTGTGGCCTTCAGACATTGTTGGACTCTAACTCCATTAGTCCAAGCCAGGCAATTGAAAGGGATGATGAGAGTTGCAGTCCAGTAGCATCTGAAAGGTCCCAGGTTTCACACCCCTGGAGCATAGGATTGGGCTGGAAATTGGTCAATGTTTGTTACCTCTTACAAAAGCACCAGATTTTTCACTCCATAGGACGCACCTGACCATAGGACGCACCTAGTTTTTTAGAGTAGGAAAACAAGGAAAAAATATTTTGCTTTCTTGAATTGTCCTAGGCATAGCAGCCAACTGCCTTTGCCCCCCCCATTAAATATTTGAGGAAGCTTCTTTTGCAAAGGGGGAAAGCTCCATTTTTGAGGATCAGCTCAAAGTTGTTGAGCTTACCTTGCAAAGGGAAAATAATCCTGTTTTATGGGGTTCAACTCACAGTTCTGCAGCTTCTCTTGGAAAGGAAAGGGACCCATTTCTACAGTTTCCAGACAGATAATCTAATCAGCCAGTCACATGTCGCTGGAGAAACAAGCAGCCTCTCTCTGCAGACAACAATTGAGGCTGGGCTAGGGGCCTGGGTGGGGCCAGGAAGGGAGCTAGCTCCCTTATCTCCTTCACCGATCTCTTGCAATCAGCTGCTGAGTGGGTCCTTTCAACACTCTCCCTCTTGTTAGCCTTTAGCTCTTTCTTTTTAAAAAAAGAAAGCACAAACTGCCTTTGGCCCCTGGGCAATTCAGCTCCAGGGACCACACATTCACTCCATAAGACGCACAGACATTTCCTCTTACTTTTCAGGAGGAAAAAAGTCTGTATTATGGAGCGAAAAATACGGTACTCCCATTTATATAGAAATTGGATTAACAATGTTCAGAGGCATCTGCCCCAGGCTGTTCCTGTAATGGTACTCTGCAGCACTCAAGTTCAAAAGAAGTTTGCTCAGCAAACAACTATCAAGCAAGCATTCCCTGGTGTGTTTTAAATTTACCTACATGCTCAGGATCATTTAACAGAGATTATACCTTAATTGTTAAGATGCCCAGAGTATGTACAGTGGTACCTCTACTTACGAATAACTCTACTTACTAATGTTTCTACTTACGAATAGAGCTCCGTCCGCCATCTTGGATGCGGTTTAGATAGGATTTTTTCTACTTACGAATTCTTAGATAGGGTTGCTTCTACTTACGATTTTTTTCTCCCAATGCATTCCTATGGGATTCGACTTACAATTTTTTTCGACTTACAAATGTGCGTTCGGAACGCATTAAAATCGTAAGTAGAGGTACCACTGTACTTTTATTGTGAAGGAAATCTAAACCATGTACACCACCTTGAGCCCTTTGAAGGAAAAGGTGGTATATAAATGTAATAAAGAAGAAGAATAAATAATGAACAGCAAACCTGGGTGCTAACTTATGACAGGTATGTAACTAAAATGAGGTTATTGAAAAACAACGGGGAGGTATCAGCATCCCACATTTTTCAGATGCAGGGAAAATACATACAGTGTACCTCGGTGTACAAACACAATTGGTTCCAGTAGTCTGTACTTAACCTGAAGCGTACTTAACCTGAAGCGAACTTTCCCATTGAAAGTAATGGAAAGTGGATTAATCCGTTCCAGACGGGTCCGCGGAGTACTTAAACTGAAAATACTCAAACCGAGGCGTACTTAAACTGTAAAGTGGTACCCCTGCTTAAGAACTTAATTCGTTCTGGAGGTCCATTCTTAACCTGAAAATGTTCTTAACCTGAGGTACCACTTTAGCTAATGGGGCCTCCTGCTGCCGCTGCACCGCCGCTGCATGATTTCTGTTCTTATCCTGAAGCAAAGTTCTTAACCCGAGGTACTACTTCCAGGTTAGCGGAGTCTGTAACCTGAAGCGTTTGTAACCCGAAGCATTTGTAACCCGAGGTACCAATGTATTTAGGGGGAAATATCCTAAGGAGGCAACTCCCTAAAACATCAACAACGAAACAAACAAAAAGGAACGACTATATTCAGTCACCACAGAAGGCTGACTCTTGGTTGAAAAAGAGAAATGGAAACTGCAGCAGGGAGGGAAGGAAATGGAATACCCCAAAAGAAGTCATGGCTGGCCGGAATACTGAACAGGAGCACTGCACTTTGCAACTTTACATTACATGCCTCCCTTGGTTCTGCTTAATCCAACATTTGTCAAAAGAATCCAAGCAGTCAGCAGGTGGGAAAAAAACCAGCCCTGGAAACTGACCAGTGGTTGACTTTTGGACCATAGTCTTATTTTCCGCCTGCCCCCATATCGAAAGATCGGGAGTAGTATTAGTACCATACTGAGAATTGTAGTCTGGGAGAAGGTGCAGTTCACAAATATTACGTTTTTGTCCTGGTCTGGGTCTTCCATGCAACCGTCACCTGATCCTGCCTCTAAAGTCAAAATCTGGCCACCTTTATTGTGATGTCAGTAGCATAGAGGTCACAGGGGGGAAGCAGCTAGCTTACGTGGTCTACAGCCCTGCATTTTGTACCACTTTAACAGCCATGGAGAATCCTTGGGAAATGTAGTTTGTTAAGGGTCCCTGGAATTCTGTGTCTCTGAGGCACGAGGGCAACCAAGTTTGCACAGCAAAGTAGATGGAGTATTTTTTCTTAGCACCGAGTTTAAATCCTGTTCCTCCATGGACACCTTAGTGTCTTGAGCAAACCACTTCTTTATAGTTTGATCTGAAAAATGCTTGGGCTGTTGTGAGGACAAATGCAATAAGGGTAGCAAAGCAATTGGTGTATTCGAATAATAATAATAAATAATAATAATAATAATAATAATAATAATAATAATGGTTATTATCAAGAGCTTTTAATCCTGGCTAAAACTATTTAATTTGCGTCTGGTGAATACAGTGTTCTTACAGTTCATCTGGCAGGATTAGCAGTTCATGTGACTTGCTGCCTATTTCACAGGTATCAAAGTGCTTTTGCAAAATCCTGCTTTTGCAAACTATGTTAGAAGGGTGGCCAAAATTGTAAAGGAATTGGGGCATCTCTCTATCTTCCAAATTGAATACCCTGCATTTCCATGGTAAATCATACTCAATCATGTTGTTGTTTAGTCGTTTAGTCGTGTCCGATTCTTCGTGACCCCATGGACCAGAGCATGCCAGGCACTCCTGTCTTCCACTGCCTCCCGCAGTTTGGTCAGACTCATGTTGGTAGCTTCGAGAACACTGTCCAACCATCTCATCCTCCGTCATCCCCTTCTTCTTGTGCCCTCAATCTTTCCCAACATACTCAATCATACTAGTTTATAAATGTCACAACAAATTAAACCACAAAGCAAATAGCTGCATTTAGAAAAAAAAGCCAGAAAAACATTATCAGCAGACAGCATACCAAAAAAGAAAGAAAGAAAGAAAGAAAGAGGATATTGCCATAGAATTTGTCACAGAGGACAATCTAACAAACCTGGGACTTTCAGCGGGGGGGGGGGGGGGATAAGACTATTGGTGATACATGGTCCAGATTTATGAAATTATGCCCTACTTGGAGAAGGGTCTGAGAGAAGACACATTGACAGATTGTAGGCATAAGTATTTGAGAGCCAGTATGGTTTATGTAAGTGTTTTATGTTGGAAACCTGGGTTCAAATCCTCCAATCAGCCACAACGTTCGCTAGGTGATCCTGCACAAGAGGCCACTTCTCAGCCTAACCTGCATTGCAGGTTTCTTGTGACGATAAAAGTGGAATCTTTTCAAAACATAATAAAAATATGTAGATCATATCTAGGTTAGTTCACATCACATCCTCTGCTTTGAGACTGCAAGCTGGTCTCCAGTGCCCAAGCCTGTGGGCATCTCTAGGTTGTATGCAGGAATTGGTTATTATTAATATTTCCATACCTTTTTTGCTGCCTCCTCCCTCAAAAAACAAAACAACACACACACACACACAAAGATATGGCAGTAAAAGGCTACTGAAAGGATAGAGAAGGGAAACGGGTACTGGAGACAAAATATCAAAATACAACAAAGATGCAAAAAACAAAGCATCTGAAGGAAAGGCACTCTGCACGTGCTCAGACACTCCCCCCCCCCATGCAGTGTATTGTAAGCTTCAGCTTGGCAAAGCGCGAATTGTATACCAAAAAACTGTATACATCGTGTTTGTTTGTTTGTTTGTTTGTTTGCTGGCTTGCTTTTCAGCCCTCACACAGACGCTGCTCCTTGAGGAGGAGACTGACACTTTTGTTTGCGTGTGCGCTGCAGCGGGGGGGACCGGAAAGAGCCAAACGCGAGAGAAAGAAAACGCAAGCCGAGGAATTTCGTTGGCAACGGCGTGCGCTGTTATGACGTCGGGAGCTGAGTGTGACGCGGTCCATTGTGTGACGTCAGGGAGCTCCCCCGCTCCGCGCCCGTGGGGAGGCACCGCGCCCGCCCCCGCGCCTCCATCGCCTCGCGGACACCGGCGAGGGCGGTCGCGCCTCCGGGCAAGGAGCCTGGAAGACCTGCGGGCGGGCGGGTAGGCGGGCTATGCCGCGCTGGGAGCTGCTGAGACCATCGCAGTAAGGAACAGGCGCGAAGAGTAGGCGGAGGAGGCAGGACCAACATCAGCAGCACCATGGAGAATAAATATCCTTCCTTGGGGGGCGAGGGAACGGAGCCACTTCGCCCACCCCGTCGTGGAATGAGGGGGCGAGAAGCCCCCATGGAGGGATGAAGGAAGGGGGTCTCCTTGGGGTCCTCAGCAGACGTCCCCCCCCCCCAGCATAGGAGCCAACTCCTAGGGTCTGAGGTCCCTTTGACCCACCCACCCCCTTAAAATCTCTGACAGGGCATTATTCAAATAGTGTACAGTGGTACCTCAGTTTATGAACACAATTGGTTCCGGAAGTCTGTTCATAAACTGAAGCGTTCATAAACTGAAGCGAACTTTCCCATGGAAAGTAATGGGAAGTGAATTAATCCGTTCCAGACGGTCCGCGGAGTAAGCATTCATAAACTGAAGCAAACTTTCCCATTGAAAGTAATGGAAAGTGGATTAATCCGTTCCAGACGGGTCCGCGGAGTACTTAAACTGAAGCGTTCATAAACTGAAGCATGGGTGTAATTGGTTCTGGAAGTCTGTTCATAAACTGAAGCGTTCATAAACTGAAGCAAACTTTCCCATTGAAAGTAATAGAAAATGAATTAATCTGTTCCAGATAGGTCCGCAGCGTTCATAAACCGAAAATTCATAAACCGAGGTGTTCATAAACCGAGGTTCCACTGTACATCTGCTGAATGCAGGCTAGGGTTTACCCCCCCCCCCCAATATTTTACTCAAGTTGGCACCCTGCTGCCCAGACATAAACAGAATAAATTCAGTAAGCCGGCAACTTTACGCATATTCAACTTGGGTGCGTTCAGCTTTAGGCAGGGAAAAAAAATTAAAAAGAGGGTGGGCGTCCAGGAAGAAAAATGGCAACGCTACCTGCCATTGCACCCAGCATGTCTTTGACGAGACGCGATTTTGGCTTTGCAGGCTTACTGTGTAGATTGTCACGAGCTTTGCACCCTGCTTCCCAGCTAACCTCTCTTGCAACGACTGGGAAACATGTCAATAACTCCGTGGATTTTTTTTCTTTAAAAAAGAACAACAAGCATAAATGAACAATTCTTGGAAGAACACAAGTAGGAGTAGCTGTCCATACACCCCTGGCATGAGACTTGAGGCAAGCACCCCCAAACTCGGCCCTCCAGATGTTTTGGGAGTACAACTCCCATCATTCCTAGCTAACAGGACCATGGTCAGGGATGATGGGAATTGTAGTCCCAAAACATCTGGAGCGCCGAGTTTGGGGATGCCTGCTTGAGGGATGCTGCTTCCTCAGTAAAGCCCACTCCCTGCTTCCTTCAAACAGATAATGTGTTCCTCCCCCAGAACTTAACCTGTCACAAACTACCTCCTCCCACGCCATTTGGGCCACACATGGCATTTAATAAGCTGCCTGGTCAGCAGAATGATAATATAGTACCGTATATTAATGTTGAAGATGAAGACAGGTACCCAAAGAAGGATGTTTCCACAAGCATCAGTAGAAACCTAGGAGCTGTTCTCTTTACCCTGCCTTTTGATGCCTCAGATGTAAATTTTTAGGACCCACCTTTTTCTGTGATTGTAAAATGTAAATTGTTTCGAACTGTTTTTTTAACTTTGCATTTGAATTAAGCCACCTTGAATCCTAGACTGGGAATAAGGTGGGATAATAATAATAATAATAATAATAATAATAATAATAATAATAATAATAAACAAACAACAACAAACCACCCTACGACTTTAGGGTGAAGGGCAGGTAAATAATAATAATAATAATAATAATAATAATAATAATAATAATAATAATAATTTGCCCTCATTCATACTTTATTATCTGTTTCCCAATCTCTTTATAAATTTCCAATCACATGCAGGTAGGTGACTCACAAAAATCTTGCCCCCACATTTTTTTAAAAACAAAGCGAGAACCAAAGCTGAGAGTTCCTGATCCACGGTTACATTACTAAGATGCCCAGATGCAAACCCATCTCCCTGTACACAATAAGCGCTTGAGCCCAGTTCCCTTTCGGGGGACAATGCCAGCCACAAAGCGAAGTGACTCTCCAAAATGACTTCCCCTCCTTGGCCAGCTTTCCCTTATTACCAGCTTTCTATTGTACATTTCTCTTCTTTCATACACTGAAGTCTCATCTACTTGTACAGAAATGTGTTGTTTCCAGTCTACGGAAAGGTTCCCTGCTTCAATGCACATGCCACTATGTTTATAGAAGGGGATAATTTGTCACCTCTCCCACAAGAGGAAAGATTTCCTCTTGCAGTGATCCTTTGCCTGGGAATGCTGTTATTCCACAGACATCTTTAGAACCTGATCCGCAATAAAGTTTAAATGGATCTAATTAATTCTACCCCCAGCTCCTGCTTCACAAGTGGGAAATGGACTAGGCCATTTGCAAAAAGAAAAAAAAGCCTATCGTGGCCCCTTGCTGACATCAGCCACTTTTTTGAACAGGGAAAAAGAGAGAATGGCAAAATTAGCTGGAAAATTCCTTAATTTGCTTTTCTCTACATGGTTCATGGACCTCATCTTTGATGAGTTTAGAGATGGCAAGATCAATCTAGATAAGACCTTGAAACTGCTAAATAAGTTTGACGTCAGTTACGACTACGTTCATGTGAAAAAGGTGTTTAAGGTGAGAAAATAACATTTGTATTAAAATATATATAGTAGTATATATATTCAGTGGACCATAGCTGTCAAAGTAAACTTACCACATGCCAACAGGACTTCCAGACTAAAGTTCTTTAAGAGTAGAAAATTTATTGCTTCTAGGCAAGTTGCGTTATTACTGTGTAATTAAGTACTTATCTTTTCACCCATGAGCAAGCGCCCTTGGTTTTTCTTTCTTTCTTGGGTAGTGTTTCCTTTTCAGAAACCAACTACTGATCATTTGGGATGGGTTGGTAACACCTGTCTCACCTGTTGAACGTCATATAAAGTGGAGGTTTGATTCTTCTGTACACTTGCCTTCCAGTGCCCTTAATGGTCTTAGAAACAGAGATGTTTGGAAGCTTAAAAAACACACACTCAATGCTGTTTCTCTTCCGATTATGGCTGTTCTTATATTCCAATGGAGTCCTGGCTGTGACAGGAGGAGAGAGACTTGGTCAGATGATGAGCCCTACAACTTGAGTTTGAAGTGGATGAATTGGCTGGGCTCCTTTCCCCGTTAATTTTTCTTATTAAGCCAGTAATTGGCATATAGGATGGGAGATGAAGGGGTCAAACTGAAGACTTATGCATCTAGATCTGCTTTTCAGCTATGTAAGAGTAACTGAATTGGGTCCCAGATTTTAATTTAAGGTGCAGCATGTAACCTAACAATCCCAGTTGCCTTTTCACTTCACCCCCTACTGTTTTCTCACAAGTTTAGACTTGACCTCATGAAGGCTGACAAGCTGACTCTAACGAATGTTTCTTAGAAAAGCTTCGAACTATGTCAAAGTGCTCATCGTTCTGGTGTGATACTGCCACATAGTGCTTTATTTATACTTATTGCCAATTCTTCTTCTTCTTTTTACCTAGAAAAATGACAAACAGAAGTCTGGACATATTACCATGGAAGATTTTAGGGCAATTTATCGAACGCTTCTGCACAGACCGGAACTTCACGAACTCTTCAGCAGCTACTCGCCAAACAAAAAAGTTCTATCAGTATCAAATCTGTGTGACTTTCTTAGAAAGGAACAGTTTGAACTTGGTGTTAATGAAGAAAGAGCTGTGTCACTCATTAATAAGTTTGAACCCATTGACGAAGGTACACTAAAGTTTTAACGTTACCGTTTAATTAATTTGGAACCATAGCTTTTAGTGTGTTGATAATGATATCGAACATGTGAGTAATAATGAGTATGTAGATACAGTAGTGGCAATGTAGCCTTTATTTTTCCAAGCGAAAATGTTGTTTTTACATAGAAAGCTCATCTGTTTTCTAAATTTATTGTCTGCCCTGGACATTCAGCCAGCTCCAATGATAGCAAGGAGGTTAAATGCATTCCATTTAGTGCCTGAGATTGTGAGTGCTGCACCGTTATGAGCACATCTAATGAAGACCAGTGCTGATTCCTATTTCTGCGGCCACTACCTTTTGGTGGAGAAAGGGGGAGCAATGGTGGAAGAGGCTTGCCCTCCACGTCCCATGATAAGTGCTACCCATGCTTATTGCGTCATTCAGGATTCCATGAGAACGGAGCTTCCCAGGCCCTTAGCCAGCCTAAAAGTTTTGGTGGGGACATCAGAAAAGTAGAGGGTGGGCAGTTTATCTGGTCTGCAGGCCTTTTTACAATCAAACTAAAAACTCTTCTTATTTAACCCTGATTTTCGCAGCTGTGCTGCAACTTACATTTTAAAAAAAATTCCTAAGCAAACAACAATTGTTGCTTTTCTTGCCACCAGTTCGGAAAAAAAGGTAAAAAAAATAAATGATTCAAGAACAACCCACTACTATTAGGAATAAGCTACAATGGGAATGTTCTTATAGTTTATAACAAAAGTTTTCTTGTCTTCGAAGCTGCAAATGTAGAACAGGTTCATCCAAAACCAATGCAAGATCGGCTTTATGTTCACTGTAACATTAACAATTGCTGCGGACCTAAAACTGATGTTAATGAGATGTATTGCAGTTCTGCTTGGAATTATTGGTGCTGCTTCAACCAAAAGGCCAACTCTGGGAAATGCAGGCCCATGATTTTTGAGCTCATCTGCAAACTGTGCTAATGATGGTCATTCTTTAATAAGGAATTTTGCCAACTCAGGTTCCAATTTTAAGTTTTCTAGCTTTTTATGGTTGCCCAAGTGATGTTTAAATATTTTACAAAGTGGGTTCAAATTGTCCTCATTTCCAGGCTGGGACAAATGCTTGTAAGCTATACCTATAATTAACCAGTGTGCTGTAGCTGTTATAGAGTGTTGGGCTAGGACCCAAGAGACCATGGTTCAAATCCTTACATTGCCATGAAGCTCACTGTGTGTGACCTTCGACCGGTTCTTGCCTCTCAGCAAAACCTACCTCACAGAGTTGTTGTGGGGATGAAATGAGGCAGGTGAGAACCATGCTTACCACCTTGAGCTCCTTGGAGAAAAGCTGAGATATAAATGCAATAGCTAGCTAGCCTCTCTCCTTGAATTTTGTTTTCCAATTCATGAGTGCTATGGCAAAGGTGCCACCATGTTGCCTGTAACAGGAGTTGCTGTTTCAGATTTATTTCCAGCAAAGCAACTTACAAATGCTTGCTTTGAGGTCCCAATGAGAATCGGTAGAGGTAAAAGGTAAAGGACCCCTGGACGTTTAAGTCCAGTCAAAGGCGACTATGGGGTGTGGCACTCATCTCGCTTTCAGGCCGAGGGAGCTGGCGTTTGTCCACAGACAGCTTTCTGGGTCATGTGGCCAGCATGACCAAACCACTTCTGGCGCAACAGCACACTGTGACGGAAACCAGAGCGCACGGAAATGCCGTTTACCTTCCCTCCACAGTGGTACCTATTTATCTACTTGCACTGATGTGCTTTCAAACTGCTAGGTTAGCAGGAGCTGGGACAGAACAACAGGAGCTCACTCCGTTGTGTAGATTCGAACCGCCGACCTTCTGATCGGCAAGCCCAAGAGGCTCAGTGGTTTAGACCAGGGGATTTGCATTTCCCCCAGTCAAGGGAAAGCATAACTTAATTTCACCACAACTCTCAGCAGAGCACATACACCAGCCAACTGCAAACCAACCAGGAGCACCATTTGCTTAGCATGCAACCCCTTTAATCCTGCTGCTTCCATTAATTGACTCCTTTCTTAGCCTATCAAGCAGAGACACCTGAATCCCACCTCCCTGCTTCAGCCTTTGCTCTTGATTGGATATCCTAGCCAGAAAGCAGAGAGAGAACAGCAACTCCTGTTCAGAGGCAATGTGGTCGTACCTTTAACCCCAGCATTTGTTAGATCGGAAAATTCCGCCTACCTTCTGAGTTTGCGGTTGGCAAATTTAGATACCGAAGCACAAATTGACCTGCCAAGCTTCTTCTTCTCCTTTTAAAACTCTCCCTCCTGGCCTCATCACATGATTTTTCGTGGTAAGCAGATTTCACTGCAACAGCACCCCAAAATAATAGCATCCATACCTTTAGGAAGAAGAGCAGAAGTTTTCCTGTTGGTTTTCTAAAATTTCTGTATATATATATATAAAGTAAATCAATAAATTAGGAGGGCTGAGAAATTTTAGGGAAATCCAGCTCCCCCCCACCACTGGCTAACAGGCATGGAGTCTTCTGCTGTGGTGATATTTCTCTAAGTGTGGCAATTAAGTGTAAAGGCTTCCAAAACTGCACCTACTGTGTTTTCTTATGCATGTTTGTATAAACACAGATTGTGTTAATTCATCAGATTACAGTGGTAATTTATCACATTCTTCATTGTTGCTTTCTGGAAGAAAGAAAAGCATAATCTAAAAAACAAGGAAAAATGTACATTTATATATCAACTTGTACAATAGCTGAAGCATTCTCCTATTTTCATAGACTATGTGAATAATTGTTTCCATTGCTTTTGCTTTATTATTGTTTGTAGTTCTTTTTGCATTATTCTTATATACCACTTGGGATATTCTTAAAATAGAGAAGTTGTTTATAATTTGAATAAACCAGGACTAATTTGTATGCATCATGTGAGTAAATGTTCCGTTCAGATACTAAGTGAGACCATGCATGTGTTGTTTCAATTAATGATAAATGATGAAGGATATCCTTGTTTGGGCTGTTCTTTCCACATTAGCCTGCTGTCTGATATTTTTACCTTTTAGAATCTGTTTAGAAGGTAACAAATGCAACTTGATAAAACATTGGAAACAAAAGCACAAAACAGCTAAATGTTGGTTGATGGGATTTAGCTAAATAGTCTACTAATCTTGTATGAAATGCATTTGATGTCTTGCCTTGTATAATGAGTGCATTAAACAATTTCTCTGTTACAATTCTCATCTTTTAAAATATTAGTTTATAGTGTTCTAGTTACAGCATAACTTTATCGTGTGATTTTAAAAAAGCAACACTGCCCACAAATAAACACATTTTTAACACTCCGAATTTCTTACCTCTTCATTGTTGAAGACCTCATTAATTGGGATGGCATTTGTGCATTTACAGCACTTTGAGGAATAGTGGGCGAGTTTGTTTTTTGCAAAACAGCACAAACAGATATTGCACTGAATATTGCTTACCTGAGTTGCTAAACTGGTAACAGTTATATTAGAGGAGATTTCTTTTGTTCTTCAACTCATTTTAAAGACAGGAAATGCATTTTTCTAGGTTTCTCCTTTTTTTTAAAAAAAAATCAACACCACTAACATTCTATAAATCTTATGTGATGTAACATATCACAGCCCCACAGTCATCCGGTAATGTTCCCACTTGAAACTATTCAGTACTACTAGCAACATGACCATGGAGGGATGGTTTGAAGCCCACTATAAGGCTGCAATCCTCTGCACACATTCCAACTAGTCAATATCCTTCTTAAACTGTGGTGCCCAGAACTGTACGCATCAGTGTAGGTGGGGGTCTTATTTAATGGAACTTTCTCCTGGATGAGTGTACATAGGTTTGCTGCCTAAGAGATTCGTTCTCTGCAGCAGGTGTGGAGAAATTAGAATAATAGAATCATAGAATCGTAGAGTTGGAAGAGACCACAAGGGCCATCCAGTCCAACCCCCTGCCAAGCAGGAAACACCATCAAAGCATTCTTGACATACGCCTGTCAAGCCTCTGCTTAAAGACCTCCAAAGAAGGAGACTCCACCACACTCCTTGGTAGCAAATTCCACTGCCGAACAGCTCTTACCGTCAGGAAGTTCTTCCTAATGTTTAGGTGGAATCTTCTTTCTTGTAGTTTGAATCCATTGCTCCGTGTCCGCTTCTCTGGAGCAGCAGAAAACAACCTTTCTCCCTCCTCTATATGACATCCTTTTATAGATTTGAACATGGCTATCATATCACCCCTTAACCTTCTCTTCTCCAGGCTAAACATACCCAGCTCCCTAAGCCGTTCCTCATAAGGCATCGTTTCCAGGCCTTTGACCATTTTGGTTGCCCTCTTCTGGACACGTTCCAGCTTGTCAGTACCCTTGAACTGTGGTGCCCAGAACTGGACACAGTATTCCAGGTGAGGTCTGAACAGAGCAGAATACAGTGGTACTATTACTTCCCTTGATCTAGATGCTATACTCCTATTGATGCAGCCCAGAATTGCATTGGCTTTTTTAGCTGCTGCATCACACTGCTGACTCATGTCAAGTTTGTGGTCTACCAAGACTCCTAGCTCCTTTTCACATGTACTGCTCTCAAGCCAGGTGTCACCCATCCTGTATTTGTCCCTTTCATTTTTAGATAACTTGTCTCCCTCCAAATCTTGCTGGGCTGCAGCTCCCATCATTCTTGGCCATTAGCTGTGCTGGTGGGGGGGGGTTGATGGGAGCTGAATTCCAACAACATCTGGAGGGCCAGAGGTTTCTTTCCCCTACTCTATAGAGGTGAAACTCGGAAAATTAGAATATCGTCGAAAAGTGCATTTATTTCAGTAACGCAACTTAAAAGGTGAAACCAATGTATGAGATAGATGCATGACATGCAAAGCAAGATATGTCAAGCCTTTATTTGTTGTAATTGTAATTATTTGTCATTAGGCGGGTCAATTATAAATGGAATGGAATTAATGAAATGTAATAGTGATGTTTATTTTTGTTTATTTTTGTATTATTGTAACTATTTGTTTTATTACAGTGGAATTTCCAAAAGAAAGCATTTGTAAAAATTAAAATAAAAATAAAAAACAATAAGTTGCATTACTGAAATAAATGCACTTTTTGACGATATTCTAATTTTCTGAGTTTCACCTGTAATGATATCTAATTGGCTTGCAGTATTCCTACGCACATTGACTTAGGAGGAAGCCCCACTGAACACACTAGGAGTTAATTCAGACTACACATACCTAGGACTGGACTGCAGGGCAGCTAATTTGCATGGGATTGCAGCCCCCAGGCCTTAAAACCTTATTTTGATGTTTGCTTGAAACGTTTTAAGTAGAAAAGATCATTTCAGAACTACATAGTATTCCAGGTGCCAAATTCCCTATTCATATGATATTAGTACAATGCACAGAACTTGAAAATCATCTTTTTTGGTTTTCTGGGGTAGTTTTTGTTTTGTTTTTTGCGTGAATGCTTCTCCAGGTTCAGAGATTAGAATCATGATTACCTTGGGGATTAGGAAGTACAGTAGCTGCTTTCTGCCTTGTGCTGAGAAGACACTTATTTTTCCTTCTGTCTCAAAAGCAGTTTTGATAACAGCAGCACACCAAAGGCTACAGTGAGAAAGAGCCCTTTGGAATAGATAGGTTGCTGACCTCCGATGTTCAAAAACTCTAATGAGTTTAACTTGAACTGTCTCTTCCCCACCCTTTAATAGGATGACTTGAGGAATCTAAATTGTTATTGTTCGGTACGCTTTGGTACGCTGCAGTCGTGCTTTCAAGCTTTGTCAGCGTGAAAGGTGATAAAATATCAAAGTGCTCCAAAATGTATTTTTATTCATTTCCCCCCATCTAGTTCGGTCAGTGTGCTGACAATGAGACAGCCTTATCTCACCTGGCTGGTGCTCTCTAGGTGTTATGGATTTCAGATCCCATCAGCTTCAGGCCCCATGCTGGCTGCGACTGGTAGGCATCCCAGCCCAAAACATCTGGGTGGCACCCTGCTTTAAGAGGACAGGTCCTCATCCTGGTGAGCTTCCAGTATAACATTCAGCAAAGAGGAAGAAAGGGAAGAAGAGGCAAGGATGCACAAGGAAAAAATATGCAATTGTTTCAATTGCATGTGTTCAGCCTTGGTTATAGGCTTAGTTGCTAGATACAATTGAAATCTCCAGAAAATGATCATTTCAAGCCCAGAGGCCAAGTGTGCCCCCTTCACAGTGCTATCTGGCCCTTGCAATTCTCTTCTCTGCCCCCCCCCAGGCCATACCTCTGACCGGTCCTGCTCTCCACCTTCCTTCAAGTAATTTTGCCTAGTTGATTATTTCTAGAGCTGTGATAATGCCTCTTGCTTGCTTGGATTAAGTGTGTGTGTGTGTGTGTGTGTGTGTGTGTGTACTGTAGTAACCTCTAGTATTTGCATGGGTGGAATATAGCCTACTGTACAAGGTAAGAGTCACATCTATTTGCGTGCTGAGGTTCCAAGACATCCCCCCAATAATTCACACTTCACACAATATTTTAAGTTTAAGGTTTTTGGCATTAATTTGGCCACAACTTTATTTAAATACAACTGAATGTGAGTGGTTGCTTAGGCATTGGTTCTTGCCATCTGTCCCCCGCCTGGGACAGATCTGACTCCCACTAGCCTAGTAGGGGAGCCAGTAGGTAAGCACCCTCTGGGAGAGATCGGGGCAGGGGCCCACACCCTTGACCTCATCCTTCAGATGCTCCCCGAGGCTCATGCCTCTGGCTAGGGGCCCTGGCCCCTAAGGGGGATAAACGGACAAACATGTAGAGCCCCAGGATTCCTTTAAAGGAATACCCCTAAAGGCAGCAGCAACCATGAGGGGCAGGCCCAACCAAAATCTGTACCCCTCCACCATCCAATTTGAACCAAAGCCTAACCGCCAACCTTACAAGTTGTGACTTATTGCAGCGTAGTAGGCAAATACCACCTGGCACCAGCCAATCAGCCAAGTGGCAAAATTCCTACCAGGCCCCTGATCCAAAACAGGCGACCCCATGATAGGCGCAGCAAGGTCAATGTAAGAACGCCTAAAATTAGAGGAGGGCGGGCGGGAGATTCGTTGCGAGCAGCAAAAGTGGAACTGAAAGCTGCTCGCTAAGCATATATAGGGTAAGGCTGTCAATCAATCATTTGCTACATGCAAATTTCCCCAGCAACAGCACACCCACCAATCACACATGTGGCCATCCAAACTGACCCGCCTCTCCAACCCTGGGATGTCTTGTTAACCCTTCTGCAACACGTGTTCTCCTCTATGGGGAGAACCTGCTTTGCTCTGTCGACTTTTGCCACTGGTCACACCCAACAATGTCATGTGGCCCCCAAAAGGTTGCCAATGAAGTAACATGGCATTCAGGCTGAAAAAGATTCCCCATCTCCTGATACAGAAGAGAAGTTTCTCAAGCAGGCACCAGGACAACATCAAGCAGGCTGTAGTCCTTCTGTCACTTGAAGGCAGGAAACACCGCTTCAATGAATCTCTGACTCCACTTTGGAGTGCTGTCCAAGAAAGGACCTTTGTTCTCAGCTGAAATGTTTTTCTGTCCCAGCCCCTAGTTGCTGAAGAACAAAGATTTCATGGAGGATTCTTTCTAAAGGCTTTGATGTTTAGATTACTGTGGTATCTGTGCACATTGCTAGTTTAAGGCACCTCAGGAAATACACGTAGTCAATCCTAAACAAAGCTACAAAATGGCAAGTGCTTTAACTCCCAAAGCTATAAATGTTGATCCGACACTGATCCTTGCTATCCTGTATATAAGAATGGGGCACAACTTAGTTCACTAAGTGTTCCTGCAGTTTCTCACTAGTCCTAGTAGGTGGAACCGTCTGTTCCCTTCTCATTTGGGCACCTCCTAGATCTGGGTGACAGGGGAGGTGTCTCTGCTGTCTGAAAGGTGGCAGGGACTGGCAAAACATTCCCACCTGGAAAGGCAGAGCTGTGTCTGATAGCGCTGGAGTGTGTGGTGTGCCAGGCACTATGAAAGTGTCCGTCAGAGGCTCCAACAGCCTTGGAGAGGCAGGTGGGGGACACAGAGGGAGATAGGGCTTGCAGCTCTTGTTGCAGAGATGGCTGAGATGCGATAGGAGGTTGACAGAATCCCACACCAGATCCTCACTATCGGGCTTTCCCAAACCTCAGAGAGACTCCTGCATCCAATGGGAGCCCTCACATGGACCCTCCATCTCCATTCACCTGATTTGGCAAGCCCACAGCAGTTTCTGAGGGAGCACTTGGACCACACCAAAGGCTCACCCCCTACTGACTGACACACACACACACACACACACACACACACACACACACACACATATATATATATAATAATAATAATCAGACACCTAAGTTTCTAGAGTGTAGCCAGCATTGACATGTGTTTGCAACTCCCTCTCCTGTTATTGGATTTGTACAGACTAGGGTGATGACTTTTTTACAACCTCATTTCCCTGTATCATAATTTGATGAGCTTTCATTAAAGATTAGATAAAATCTTACTTCCAAAGAGATTTGATAAAAAAAACAACCTCACGCACAAAATGATTGAAAAATTTTTATTTATCAGTTTTTCGACCATTTTTTAAGTCACTGTAAGCAGATATAAAATTGAACCCAAGCTTTAGAGTCACATATATACAACATTATATAGGACCATCAAACACACAAGGAAGCCTTTTGTAGCTGCAGTAACAGTATAGACGCCGCTAGAGGACGATGTTTTGCTACCTCTCCTGTAGGTTCTTCTCCCAGCATGTCTGGCAGGGTCTGCTGGCTGAGTTTTGAGGTCCCAAAAAGGGGCTTTTACCTTGTGCAGGTTTAACATTTGTATACCCTATGTTGCTAAGAACACTCCCCATTGTGGAATGTGGTGTTGTGTCCAAATTTGATAAGAAATATATATAGAATTGTTAATACAATTTTATGAAATGGTAGAATGCCATACAAAAAAATAGAAACGGTTTGTGCGTAACCTTTTAAAATATTTCAATGGAATATACCTCATTTTAGTCATTAATAGGCAAAAGTTCATCCATTTGTGCTACAGGAAAAAAAAATTGAGAAATTTTTTGAGTATGGACGTATATGATGACAATGGCTGCTTCTTGAATAGAACCCCCTTGTTTGTCCTTCAAAGAAAAGAAAAGAAAATCCCACAGAATGCTCCCCAAATTCTAGTATACAAGTACCTGCATACTAACTGGATCCTGAGCTGATTGTGACTCCCAGACTCTAGTTAACTGCTTTCTATGTGTCTAATAGTGTTAGAAGCAATTCCCTTTCCTCTGTGTTTGAGTGATATTTATCGTTTAAATAAATCATTGCAATTGGTGTAGTGGGCGGAACCCTGGATAATAGCCTTGAACGCTCATAGCTCCATATGACATGTGCTATTATTATTGCTTACTTTTATAGCACCAAAAAATATACTAAGCTCTTTACAAAAGGGTTGGATAAACAGGTCCCTGCCTAAAGCAGCTTAAATTGACATGAATCATAAAGGAATTTGTGCGGGGGGGGCACAGTGGCAGAAAGGAGGGAGCAGGGATCATAAAAATAATAGCAGATTTAATACAGTGAAAAGCACAGTTTGGGTTACAAAAGTGTAGTTTTATCGTTAAGCTTTGCAATATAGGGAGTCAACAAAGAGGAAAGGAAACACACACACATCAGTGAACTGCCTGATCCTAACCATAGTTACATGGAAGAATGGCTCACTGATTTCAATGGGTTTCTATCCAAGGAAGTATGTTTAATATTGATGTTTTTTTTGGAACCAAGTATTCCTGATTTTTAGTAGAGTGTGATGCAACACTGTCATAATCACCTTCACATACGAGTTATGTGGCAAAAGGATCCAAGCTGAAGCATTTACGATATATTTCAGAAAGTTGCTTATATGTTCGCTATGCATTTGGACACCTCTTAAGCTATCAGTACCAAATTACTGTTCCTGAGGTCAAGGAGGAGGTTTTCATCTGTGCCTTGATACAGTTGGGTGCCATTTTAGTTCCTGAAGGCAGACTTAAGCTTTCAAAACTGCACTAGATTTTAACCAAAGTTTGCATGGTGGTTCTTGAGATGAAGGTGCAGGATTTTGACTACAGTTGGACACAGTTTTGAATCAAGATCGTACACTGAACCTTTCAAAACTGCACAGATTTTAACCACTGATTTCAAAACTGCAATGATTCTTCTGGTTTCTTAGAATTCCCGAACGACGCCTGGCACAAGACTGCTCGTTTCTTTATAAAAGAAAGTGATGGAGGTGCCAAATAGGCTCGGGGGAGTACAGCAAGGGGTGGGGAACCTGCTGGATGCCAACTGCCACCAGCCCCTGCCAGGATGCTCAATGGTCAGGGATGATGGGAGTTGTAGTCTGGCTACATCTAGGCGGCCACAGGTTTCCCACCCCTGAAGTATAGAGTAAAAAGCCGGAGATGTTTGACAAGAGAAGAGTTCTTATGCATCCCAAAGAGAAGAGAGGAAGATAAAATGCCCAGACTGGAATGCGACAAGAAATCACCAAGAAAAGGTAAGATCCCAAAGTATTGAGAGACTTAACGGTAAGTATGAAAATTGGCAGCACATATAAAGAAACTGAGCTGAAATGGGAGTTTAGGAAAAGAGTCACAGGGAGGAGAAGTTTCAGCTGTGAGTATTCTGAAGATTTGTAATGGATAGATAGAAAATAATAGTTTATTAAGAGTGGATAGATAATGATAGCTTATTAAGGGTGTATGCATAACAAATGAATAAATAATATTGCTATTGCACATTAGCAAAGGAGTTCTGTTTCTGCAAAAGTTTCAAGATGAGAAGGAGAAAGACCAGAAAACACAGCATTAATATAATTAAGTTATAAGAATTCCAATTGAAAAGGCTTTTTTTTGTACTGGAAATAGGACAAAAATGGTGTCTTTGGTTTCTAAACAGCAATATGACAAATACATGGTAGCAGTATTAACCTGGTGTAGACTTCAAGGATTGCATTAATACAGCAGTGACTTTCATATGTTCTGTTTTACAACAATCCTCTCCATGTTCAGTGGTTTGCCAAGGAACCACTGCTTCATGTATTAGAAACAGAATTGGCTAATCCTTGTTTGTGGAGGTTTCTGGGGCATATCAATTCATTCTTGGTGCTAAGGTCAGAGCAGTAGAGTCACATCTAGAGATGTGGGATAAATTTGACTCAGCTTGCATTTAAATATGAACTTTCCAAAACAACACACAAACCAAAACATCCTTCAAAATCCACACTTTCTGATTTTTGCAATGCACTTCTCCAGCTGTGTAATGTGTAAAAACAAACAAACACACACACACACACACACACACACACACACACACATTTGGGTAACGTGTGCATGAAAATGCATGTATTAGCAAAATAATATACAAATATGTGTTACATTAGGGGAAATGGCTTTGCAAAAATGTGAACGTTAGGCAAAATTGCAAACGTGTATGTTAGGAGAAATGTGCAGTAAAAAGCTGTTGAATTTTCCTTCTTTGAAAAATAAGATAAAATTGCAAACTGATGTGGAAATGTGGAGAATTGAGCTTAAGACGGATAGAATGAGAAACTGAAAGAAACCAAACTTGACTCTACATATGGTCAATCTGTGTGGAGGCACCCTAGAACAGGAATGAACAGATTTCTGTTGGGGAATCTGCTTTGGTTTTGACTTGAACCTTCCTGAGCAACATGCATAATGGCAACTTGAGGGGTGGAGCTAACTGCTTACTTAATCCTGTGTGCCATTATACTAGGTGGGGGGGGGCTTAACTTCCCATGATGTTAAGTGCACAGTGTACAAATTCATCTGCATTTAGTATTATTTTAACACTTTGGGCTAGGAGGGGGCGATTTTAATTAAGACTGCAGAGTGGAGAGAGAGAGAGAGAGGGTAGGCTTAACCCTTCCCTTCCCAACTGCGATCCTCACAGAAATGGACCCCCATCTTGCCGTTGGGGTTAGAAAAAGCTCCCATCGGGACAACTGGACTAATCGGCAGGCCAAAGATTTTCATCAGGTGGGAGGAGCTAAACCTCTCTTTCCTGCATGCTGTGGTCCTGATCGGAGACCTCCCCATGCTTAGTATTGCAGTATTTTCTTTAAGGCAGGATAAGCTCTCTGCTGCAGTGTGTTGAAATTAGGCTCTCCGTTGACCTGCATGTACTGATACAAATCTTAAATCTGAGTCAAATCAATGATTCATTTTGCTGCTGGTATTGATAAGCAACTGGGAACCAGAAACCTTTGCAAATCATCCAGTGATTACCACTACGCTCGAATGTACCAAGTGTGTGGCTTACCAGTGCAAGATTAGACAAGGTGACCGAAACATTTTTCAAGTGGGGCAGAGCCGCTGATCTGCCATGACTGATCTCCTCATCTTCTGATGAGCTTCTGGACAAACCACTGGGTTCCCCCAGAATGAAAACTGCTATAGCAGAGTGTATTATGACTAAGCACATGAACTAACATGGCAAAGGTCTGGTTCCTGGCATTAAATAAAGGCATGAATAAGCATTCGGCTTATTATTACGCATGTTCAGCTTCGGATCATAGCCAAGCACCAGGTGAAATTCAGGGGTACACATACGTAGTGTGAATATTTCCAACCTCTGTTTAATTCCAGCATAAAGAAAATGGTGGAGGTATCTGAGCAATTTTAATTTTAACCCGGCCCCCCTTTTTAATGTTCCCACTTTAGCAAGAAGCCAAAGGGAGATGACCTTCGAAGGCTTTATACGGTACATGCTTTCGGAAGAGTGCAGCATCTTTAAACAAAGGCACAGGACGGTTTACCAAGATATGAACTTCCCATTGTGTGACTACTTTATATCATCGTCACACAATACCTACCTGATACAAGACCAGCTTGTAGGGCCAAGTCACTTGTGGGGCTACGCCAAGTATGTATATTTATTTATGGGGTAGGGCAGGGAGAGGTGAGGCCACTAGGGTGTGGAGTAACTAAACTGTGCAAAAGTGTGTTTCCTAATGGTGTTCTTTCTTCATATTTAAAATAAACACAAATGTTTGCAGCCGTTAAAGAAAAAATAACTTAGAAAAATTCCTATGGGTTGTATTATTGCGCTCATTGAATGATTTCTGCTCAGGCAATGGAATGACTGTTACTCCCCCCAACAAATCTGCTCTGGAGAGTTGGGGGGATTGATGGGGGTGCAAAAGAAAAAAGTTCCAATGCTTGAATGAAAATCATCCTGCTAGTGCAATAATGACTTCATTGGAAGCAAACCTGTGGCTGAGTTGGGACTGAAATAGGGGTGGAATATAGACACATATAAAAACGGCTTCAAAAATGCTTTTTTTAATATAAAAAAAGCAATTTTTTAAAAAATACATTGCATTTTCCATAAGGCTCTCCCTCGCCATCTAGTGTCACATTGTATATTGCATTTAAAACACACTTAAAATGTTTTATTTGCAGCTGTATAGGACTCAGAATCATACAATGGCAGAATTATTCATTTGTTCTGATTTAGTGCTTTCTGAACTTTGGGACTCTGCTGAACCCCTTTCGGCGTCCCACCCAGTGCCTACAGTGTGCCCTTTGGCCAAATGCATGGGAAATCTTGTGTGCAATGTTGTTTCAATGCTGGCTGGTGGGTTTTCTGTTCCTCCATTTGCCAATCTTTTTGGCACTAGCATTTTGTATTGTGAGTGGCAATCACAAATCCCATGGCTTTTCATCATGAGTACCTGTGGCATCATGGCAGATCTCTGTGACACCATTGGCAAAACCATGTGATTTGTCCCAGGCAATAATTGTGCCTGGTCCTTGTCTCTCTCTCCCCTTCACCTATGTTGCTGCAAGGTTGTATTGCTGCTTCTTTGGAAGAAAGGGTAGCTGGGAAACCTCAGCTTGTAGGAGCAGGTTCCCTTAGCTCACATTGCTTTAGCAGAATTGGTTACTCAGAATTGAGTCCACAGATTTAAGAATGGCAATCCAAGTCAATTATTAAGTTAGCCCTTCACAGTTGCAAGGAAACCTCCAGTCAATAGGTAGATGGCACACCTAGTTCCTGCTCCTGAAAGGTTTTTACACAGCCAGAGTTTGGAATTCAGAGTCATCTGAAGCTTGTGGGTTTCATAAGCAGGAATAATTATTCTGAAATTGCCTCCCAGGATCCCAAATGTTCCAAAATATCACCTGGGTCTTGCAATGACAAAATATGGTGCTCTCAAGCAAGGTTTTTGGAATATCATGCTGCTCAATGAGCTTTTGCATCCAAATCCTTGCTTTCTGTGTTACTTTGGATAAGTCACAATCCTACCTCACAGGACTGTTGTGAAGATCGAATGGGATTCCCCTAAGCTGCCTTCGAGCTCCTTGGATGAAAGGCAGGATATAGATAGATCAATATGATGACTGAATAAAGAGTTACATCTTAGCCTATAATTCTGATGTTGGTACAGTCACAACATGGCTTTCGATGGTATTTTTGGTGTTAAATTGAATTGGTTGAAATTGTCAATGCCAGGTAAATAGGGGCTTCCAGCACAGAGATAAAAAGTTATACCTCTATCTGAATACACAGAGTGATGACCAAGGGTGGTTCCAATTCAGAACTGTAAATAAGACTGTGGCTCTCTAATATTTTCATATCTCTATGGCAGTGCAAACTCCTTCGGAGAAGATCTGTTTTCTTAAAAACTGCGGATCATCAAAATGTGTGATACCCTATCTGAGCTTCTAGCAGAGTGCAACTCCATAGCTAAACAAGCATTATTTGGAAAAATAGAAAGCAACATGAGTGCTGATGAATGGGCCACAGATATTTTTATTGTATTATTATTATTATTATTATTATTATTATTATTATTATTATTATTATTATTTCTTTTTCAATTTAAAGTTCCCTAAAGAAGGGGTGCCGCTGTGTAGAAATTGATTGTTGGGATGGTCCGAATAATGAGCCTGTGGTTTATCACGGACATACTTTGACGAGTAAAATTACCTTCAAGAATGTCATTGATGTGGTCCACAAGCATGCCTTTGAGGTAGGTGCATGTAGTTGGTCAAAAGCTCTGAAAAATGTTCACAGGGCACAGTAGGGTACCTTTTTGTCCCACAGCAGTATCAGATGACTCTGAGGGTGAGTAGTCTGCCAACCTATGAGAGCCCTATACAATGCTGTCAGCTGACCTACAGAAAGCAAAAAGCATTAGATGTGAGCCTGGGACACATGGCAGGGCTGGATAACAGATACACAAATAATTCCTTTGTGGAAATTATTGTGGGCAGAACAGCACAGTTGCTGTGCACTGAGGAAAACCTCAGGGGTCAGCAAACTTTTTCAGCAGGGGGCCGGTCCACTGTCCCTCAGACCTTGTGGGGGGCCGGACTATATTGTGGAAAAAAAATATGAACGAATTCCTATGCCCCACAAATAACCCAGAGATATATTTTAAATAAAAGCACACATTCTACTCATTTAAAAACACCAGGCAGGCCCCACAAATAACCCAGAGATGCATTTTAAATAAAAGGACACATTCTACTCATGTAAAAAAATGCTGATTCTTGGACCACCCGCGGGCCGGATTAGGAAGGCGATTGGGCCGCCTCCGGCCCCCGGGCCGTAGTTTGGGGACCCTGTCTTAATATGTTTCTAGAACGGCTGCTCCTCGTAACAATTTTGGCTGCATTTGTGTGACTGCTGTTTATTTATTTGCTTATCTGAAGATTTCTCAATTGTGAAGGAGAACTAAGTTGTTCACCAACATTTATGAAAGCAATATTACATCAAGCACCCAGTTCAAACACAGCCAATTCCCACTTTCATAGTGTCAAAGTCGCCAGAGATCAGATTCACATTCCAAAACTGGAGCATCTCTCCAATAAATCATCCTTGAAATTCAGGGGCAAAGCAGCATTCCACTGTTATAATAAATTAACAACAATAATTATTATTTATTTGTATCCTACCCTCCCTCCCTCCCCTGCTTTCAGCAATCCCCATTCTTTGTAAAACCACTTCCTAATATGTGGCAGCTGCAGGCATTTAAAAAGAAAACAGAGTCATCCCAGATGGGCATGGATGAGCTCTTGGTCATTCCTTACGTATGTGCGGATGCCTGATGATCGTCTTCCAAAGCAACTACTCTATTCCGAACTTAAAAATGGAAAGCGTAATGCTGGTGGTCAACAAAAGAGGTTTAAAGACTGTCTCAAGGCAAATCTTTTAAAAATGTACCGTAGTATAAACACTGACAACTGGGAAACACTGGCCTGCGAGCGCTCTAGTTGGAGAACAGCCTTTAACAAAGGTGTCATGGGCTTTGAAGAAACTCGATCTCAGGATGCAAGGGAGAAACGCGCTAAGAGGAAGGCACGCTTGGCAAATCCACACCATGATCAACTCCTGCCTGGAAACCAATGTCCCCACTGTGGAAGGACATGTGGATCCAGAATTGGCCTCCACAGTCATTTATGGACCCATTGTTAAAATGACCCATTGTTAAAATCGTGTTTATGGAAGACAATCTTACTCGCTATGAGTGATCACCAAATAAGAAGAAGATGCCTAACGTAGCCCTTGGGATCCTCCTAAGAACATAAGAAGATAAGAAGAACCTGCTGAACCATCGAGTCCAGCATCTTGTTCTCACAGTGGCCAACCAGATGCCTGTGGGAAACCCACGAGCAGGATTCAAGCACAAAAGCACTCTCCCTTCCAGTGGTTTCCAGTAATTGCTATCATTGCTATCATTGACTACTAGCCATTGGTAGCCCTCTCCTCCATGCGGTGGTCTAACCTTCTTCTGAAGCCTTCAAGGTTGATGGCCATCACTGCCTCTTGCGGGAGGAAATTCTGTAGTTCAACTTTGCTCCTGATCATTATCTGCAACTGAGAATGTATTTTTCCCTCACAAAAGTAATTCAGGGAGCAATCCTTACCCTTGGTGAGCAGCAGTGGGACAGTGCAGCTGTATTCCAGTGGCAACGGCAGTGTTGAAGAAAGGATGAAGTAGCAACCATTTGCCGATGGCTTAGTATCTAGGATCCTTGGGGAGCTCAGATCTGCTTCTTCCTTACCTCTGAAACACCCCGTTTAGGGTTTACACTGACCATTGCCAGCAGTAGCTTCCTTCCACCCCCACTTTTCCTATGACAGTTGTGGATTCTCCCCACTGGTAGAGGCCAAAACAGCCAGGTAGTTCTGGATGGCCCATGACTAGAGATGTAAAATTTCTGGAAATTTTGAAGCTTGGAAAACCACCCAGCTTTTTTCTGCCCCCCCCCCCCGGGAAAAAACCCAGAAATTTCAGAAAAATTGAAAAAATGCTACATTAGCACTTATTTTTTCTTTTCCAGATTGAAAGTCATTCTGTTACTTTAGAAACATAAAATGTAACTATGGATCATTTTAATGGGCATAAAATTACCACAACTAGCATATTAAAAATATAGTGTATCCAAACAGGAACTGAAATTTAACTTGTCATTCATCACTGTTTGCTATGCAACATGCTTACTCCACCTCCCATGTTTTGCCCATGAGACCTTAAGTATTTCTTCACACTGAAGTGTGTGGTCTGTTAACCACTTTAGCTACTACTATATGCTTAAATTAGTTTATTTCACCTTTTAAAGACTGTTTTACAGCATTTAATGTTTAAAATATTTTCATTTCTTTTTTTCTTTCATAACACTTCTCTGATTGCCACGACAGCACATATACTTTCAGGCCCTTTTTGTTGCTCTATATTTTCTCCCAGTGCTTTGAGGCCTAGTGAAGAGGAACCAATGCATACCGCATGCACGCAAAAACAAAACTGAAACCTTTTTCTTTTCTGGTGACAACAGCACCTCCTAAAGGAAGAAATGTATCTTGTTCTTGCATTGGAGAGTTCAGTTTGTAACCCAGGACTTGCTTGTCGTCACAGAAATTAGAATAATCTGATACCGTACATATTTTTTAAAGAAATGATTTATAAAATATTTGAACCCCTTATCTTAAAATATTTTATTCGTCATGTTAAAATAAAACATTCCATAATCTATTTTTTTATTTTTTTCCAATTTTTCGGGGAAAAAAACAAAAAAGGCTTCAGGAAAGAAATGGAAAAAAACAACAACTGGCTTTCCCATCTCTACCCATGACACATTCAACCACCCTTGAGCTTACGTGGGTTGAGGTTTGGGTTGTTCTGTTAATGGACTACCTCAGTTTCAAAAAGGGGAGGGATACCAACAGTTGAATTTATGTTGAATTTTCAGGCATCAGATTATCCCCTTACACTATCTTTGGAGAACCACTGCAGCGCTCCACAACAGGAGAAGATGGCTGGTCATTTGCTAGACATTCTCAAGGACACCCTCTGTACTTCAACACTGGACGATACCATGCCAACTGAACTACCCTCCCCAGAGGTAACACCCCCCCCCCAAAAAAAACCCCAACATTATTATTATTTTTGTAAAAGATCATGTGTTGGGGTGTTTCGGTGTGTGTCAGTTTGCGTGTGTTTGTGTGTGAGCTCTGCAACTGTTGTGCACATTTGCAGCGTAATGATTACAGTCATACCTCGGTTTAAGTATGCCTCGGTTTGAGTACTTTCTGGACCGGATTAATCCACTTTCCATTATTTTCAATGGGAAAGTTCGCTTCAGGTTAAGTACGCTTCAGGTTAAGTACGGGCTTCCAGAAACAATTACACTCATACTTCGGGTTAAGTTCGCTCCAGGTTGAGTACTCCGTGGACCCGTCTGGAACGGATTAATCCACTTTCCATTACTTTCAATGGGAAAGTTCACTTCAGGTTAAGTACGCTTCAGTTTAAGTACTCCGCGGACCCGTCTGGAACGGATTAATCCACTTGCCATTACTTTCAGTGGGAAAATTCACTTCAGGTTAAGTACGCTTCAGTTTAAGTACTCCGCGGACCTGTCTGGAATGGATTAATCTGCTTGCCATTACTTTCAATGGGAAAGTTCGCTTCAGGTTAAGTACGCTTCAGTTTAAGTACTCTACAGACCCGTCTGGAACGTATTAATCCACTTTCCATTACTTTCAATGGGAAAGTTCGCTTCAGGTTAAGTACGCTTCAGGTTAAGTACAGACTTCCGGAACCAATTGTGTACTTAAACCAAGGTACCACTGTATTTGGAGTTTGGAATGTCTTAGTCATAAAAAAATGAGGTTGGGAAGGGGGAAATGAGATGGTGCTCATAGGGCTTGTGATCAATATCACTCTTGTTCCAGCCCATTCTTCCACTTCCACCCCTCCTCTCACCATAGCTCACCCTGGATCCTTTAAAATTGTGAGTGAAATGAAGTAGTGCGGTGTAGTGGTTAGGCAAGGGATTGGGAAGCCATGGCCCTCCAGATGTTGGAAGACAGCAGTTCCCATCAGTCCCAGCCAGCATGACTAATGGTTGGGGTGATAGGAGCTGGAGTTTATCAACATCTGGGGTGTTGCAGGTTAGCCGCCCTGGATGTCAGGCCTAGACTGAGGAGACCCAGGTTCAAATCCTCACCTAGCCATGAAGATGAGGAATGGCCCTGTGATGGTCACAATTTCCTAGCCTAGCCTAATTCACAGGGTTGTTGTGAGGATAGAAATGGGGAACGGGAAGAACCACTTATGTCATCTTTAGCTTCTTGGAAGGATATAAATATTGCAAGTATGAGAGGGGAGAGGAGCCTCTGTTGCATGGATTGACAGGCTGCTTCCTGTATAGTCTACACATTGCCCACCCCAATTCTTCAAACAAATTGAAATACAATTGTTTCCCAGGTAAAACAAATAGTCAGATGTGAGACATTCCAAGCTATAGACAAGCCATGCCGATATCTCAGGAACAACACATTGTCCTTGAGATGGCAACATGAGGCTACATGCCGTGCTGGTGTGCAACACTTGAGTTGTGCTGCCTGGGTTTCTTCACACATACACGGTGCTGCGGTCCTGAAGAAAGGACCACACTTGTGTAAACTGACTCATAACTAGGGCTCCCTTGCTTGCTGAATTGTTCTTAGAGCTATATGCTTCTCAAAATTGCACTCAGATTGTGGAGTGGAGAAATGCCACCAGGTTTCTCTAGGAGAAGGAGAATTTATCCAACAAGTCTCAAGGGTGGGGCTTGTCAGGAGGTTGCCTACTCACAAGTAGAACCTTGGCAGAGACACATGCCCAACTGGCATGTTCCCTCCCTCCTGGGCAATCATCCGGGAGCTTCTTAAGCACTCACTAGCCTGAACATCACAGCGACTGGTGCCCAGGGCCGTGTTAAGCATATCTGGTGCCATGGCGCGAAGATCCCTCCGGCGCACCCCCTGTTTCCCAGCGTGGCTGTCTGGCGGGCGCCCTGGCGCATTGCGCCACCCAGCCTTGCCTCAGGGGCGGTCCTGCTGGTGCCCGAAGACACCAGCACACTTTAGGGATTCGCAGAGGTTGCACAGTTGCGTAACAGAACTCAGTAGCACAGCATCTTAGCTAATCTACTTTATTTACATATAAACACACGTGGAGCACTGTAACAATGGCTCCCTCTCTCTCATCAGACAGCAAAGAGAGAGAGCAAAGAACAACAGTTCCTCTTCAGGAACACAGTAAGACAAACATCTTGTCTATGTCACTTCCCACTCTGTGGAATGAAAACACGTACAGTCAGGGCTCTGGCAGGGCTCACCACAAGAAGTGGTCATAGCGCAGCTTCTGTCTTTTCTCTAATTTGCAGGAAGGGGTGAAATGGATAATAATGGTTTCCTTTTCATTAGCCCAAAAGCTAATCCCTACATGCAAGTCAAATCTCCATGGTATAATGTTGGTCCATGACTTGGATGTCATAGAATCATAGAATCATAGAGTTGGAAGAGACCACAAGGGCCATCCAGTCCAACCCCCTGCCAAGCAGGAAACACCATCAAAGCATTCTTGACATATGCCTGTCAAGCCTCTGCTTGGAACAAATGAATGGCTTGAACAAATGAATGGCTTCTGGGGTTTGAAAGAAGGGTGGAGTGGATAGCCGTGGTTTCCTTTTCACAGTGTCTGCTGGTCTGGTTTGCATAACGTTTCCCCAGAGTGGACACCTGAACAAATGTGCTGAATGCCCTCAAATTTCTTCCCGCAGCAACTGAAATTCAAAATCTTGATAAAAAATAAGAAAGTCGGAACTCTGGAAGAAACCCTGCAACGCAGGGGCCAGAGATGCTTGGGCCAAATAGCGGAGCTCGAGGAGGTCATGGAGTCAGAAGATGATCTTCTTGATGAAGACCCTAAAGCGCACTTGATCAAGAAGCCCCTTGCTCGATTGACATCAGGAACCAAAAAGGATAAGAAGGACAAGAAGGTAAATATACCTTCAATTGGGGGGCTGAATTAGATTTTGTTTGCATTTCAGTGAGAAAGTAGCTAATCCACACTTCTTGAACCAAAACATGAACAGAAACATCAGCTACCCTTTGAAATGCACACTTCTCTGATTTCTGCAGTGCAGTTTTCTAATCAAATATTGTGTACTAAAATGCATATATTGAGGGAAATGTGCATTAAAGATGTGCGTAGCAGTGAAAACAGCATAAAAATGCATTGCATTAGTGCAAATTGCTTGTAAAAATGTGTATATTAGTCAAAGATATACACAAAATGTGTTCATCAGCACCAATCAGAGGTGTTTTTTTAAAATTGCAAATTGCTTGTAAAAATGCGGACAACAAAATTTAAGACTGGGAAAATGAGATTGATAGATTCCTCTATCCTTAACCTCCAGCAGAAGCCATACATTGTTGCCTGTCTCAGTGACTATTAACTGATGGTTGGTGTTCAATGAACAGGGCATCTTAGCTATTCAGTTATACAAAAACCCCAGGAGAGAGTCACCTCATATTTCTCACTTTGCACGGCTGTAATGCTTTTAAACTTTTTATTCACAGACTCATAAGGTTAAAGTCGCCATGTTGCTGTCAGAACTTGTGATATACACAGCTTCCCGGTCTTTTGTCAGCTTTGAAGATTCAAAGGAGAAGCAGAAGTTTTATCAAAATAATTCCATCGGGGAGGTGAAAGGACAAAAACTTATAAGCAAGAGAGGTAATTTACAAGATTCTAAAATTGACACTTGCTGCTATTTGCTTCTTTAAACTATTGGAAGAACTAAACTTTATGCATGGCACGTTTCCGCTGTTACACAGAATGGTATTTAACTAAGTTCCACTTAGAGTAGACTTATTGAAATTAATGAAATTAATGACTCTTTAATTAGTCATGTCCATTAACTTCAATGGAACTAGATGGATACCCCTTGTGTCCCAGTGGGAAAAAGGCAAGATTAATAGTAGTAGTAGTAGTAGTAGTAGTAGTAGTAGTTACAGGTAGGTAGCTGTGTTGGTCTGACGTAGTCAAAACAAAATATAAAAAATCCTTCCAGCAGCACCTTAAAGACCAACTAAGTTTTTATTTTGGTATGAGCTTTCGTGTGCATGCACACTTCTTCAGATACACTGAAGAATACAATACAATATTATTATATAATAATAATAATAATAATAATAATAATAATAATAATACCCCCTATATGTTTCATAGTTAGTGCAGTTTCCAGAATGCCTTTTGCAACCAGTTTGTAAGCCTCTGTGCTTGGGAATAAGTCATAATGATTTTAATGGAACTTATTTCCAAGTAAGTAGGCTTAAACTTGCAACATGCAAGACGATCAGTCCTAAGGACTCTCTTGCAGATGTCATTTGAACATCATTCAGTGAGATTTACCTCCAGAGAGGTGAACATAAGATTGCATCTTTGTGGTATTACTGATCTTTGCCCTACTCTACTGCATCGAGAGCCAAATCCAATCAAGAGGTCTTTACTGGTTTACAGTTTGCTTCTGCGAAGAAGTCGAAGTTCTGTCTATGGAATAAAACTCTAAATAAATAGATATTTATTTGTTTCAAGACAGGAGTGCCTGGCGTGCTATGGTCCATGGGGTCACGAAGAGTCGGACACGACTAAACGACTAAACAACAACAATTTATTTGTTTCAGCCACTGGCCTTTGCAATCTGCACACAACATAAAATGCACACGTATGTGAACAATTAAGCAGGGAAAATTACCGAACTCAACTGAGACATCAGTCATTTGCTTCCAGATATAAGCATAATAGAAATATATACAAGTATAAACACTACTGAGTGGGTAAAATGACTAAAATCTATTGGAATTTTAAAATGATACAAACTCTGGGCACTTTGGTAGCCCTTATTTTAATGGAGGTTTTTTCCGCCCGCCCCCCGGCTGTCAGCAGCTTATATTGATCTGCAAGGAGAAAAGTCATTGTAATAATTAGCTGGGTACCCCAGCTGAGACAGAAATAATGGAGTGTGATTAACTCTTTGTGTGGATCTCTCTATAAAGAGCAAAATAATGTGAACCATTATTTGGGTACTACCGTCTCCAGAAACTTGGAGCCAGGAGCTATCAGAGGAATTGTCTTCTCCCACAGAAGCTCGGCCATATTATTCAGAGATCATTCTAAGGATGCCTCTCCCCACCTTCTGAAATTAGGCAGGAGGCGACAGGTCATTCATTGCCCATGGTACTAACATCCGGGAACATCCTCAGAGGCTGCTAACCTTGCTGTCGTTCAGACATTGGGTTGAGGTTGTTTACTCATGTCCTTGGAGGACGATCTGTTTCACCGCCAGGGATGACGCTTGAGGATTTTGATCTTTGTGAATTCTGATATGACCCGACTTTGTTCTGCACTTCCTGAACTAAAATGCAGATAAGAACCTTGCAGCTCACCCTCTTGATTTCACACTTCTCTGAAGCTTGGGGTGAACTTGTCAGCTCAAAAAAAGTATAAAAACCTGTTTAGAAATGATTGTTTTTGTGAGAGAAAGCTTTCGGGAATATGCATCGAAGTGCAAATGTCCAAGTAGGGATTTTAAAAATCTGCACAAAGATTTGCACTTAAATTGTGGAACTCCCCCTCTGTCGAAGTGTGTTGAGTATCTGTCTCCATTGTACAGCTTTTGAGTTAATATGCACCTTTTTACCTTGGTCTCTGGCGATCAAAGCATTTTTGTTTTCCAGTGGAACCCCTTTTATATTGAATGTATACTGTTCTTTTACCTTTAGAATGCCCCCACCCCCGTTTTATAACTGTAAAGTTTTTAAATCTATTGTTATAATTCTATACTGCTTTGTTATAACCTGCCCTGGGACATTTATGGCAAGGGGTGTGGGCAAGAACACACCCACTCACACCCACACCCACCCACCACACAAACACAGAGTGCTTTTTTCCCTGGGGGTACGCAGGGGTAGGCATACCCCTCATAGCTGCCAAGTCTCCCGTATTCCCTGGGAAACCCCCGTTTTTCCAGCTGTTCCTTGCCGAAAAAACGAATTTTTTTGTTTCCCCCCAGTTTATTCTGGCACGGCGGCCATTTTGGAACTGGGCGGAGCAGCTCAGAAGCGACTCTTGATGCTGCTTTGCCCAGTTCCAAAATGGCTGCAGCGTGACTTCTGGTGCGGCGGCCATTTTGGAACAGGGCAGAGCAGCATCAAAAGTAGCTTCTGAGCATGCTCCGCCCAGTTCCAAAATGGCGGCAGCGCTACTTCCAGTCTGCTACTTCCAGTCTGCTACTTCCGGTCCAGTCCCTTATTTCTCAGGCCGGAACTTGGCAGCTTGGCAGCTATGATACCCCTAAACATTTTGTGAATCTAAGTTTGGCCTCATTGAGGGGAAGTATTTCAATATGAGTAGGAAAATGAGAGTACCCCTAAACATTTTTTTAGAAAAAATAACTGTATATGTTACACACACACATATTCTGGAATGTATATATATTCTGAAATGCCTTTCCTAAAAAACCACACATTTCTAAACACTCTTTGATTGAGGCCGAAACCGGATGGAAAAGACTTACAAATAATGAATATATGTGAAAGGGAACTAATCTGCCCACCCCTGTTTCCTGCTTCATTTATACTCATAACTTCTGCTGTTGCCATTTGAAATAATTGTATCCTTTTCATTTTTAATATTGTGCAGGATTTATTTAGTGGTTGTTGCAAGCTACCTTGGAGGCTTTTAATCAGAAGCGCAGAGTATAAATATTTCAAATGAGTACAAGAAATAGCACAGGCTCGTATGTTGGTTACTGCTACATCGCATAGGGATTCCCATTTCATATCAAGGGTTTCTGGCTGAGACATAACACAGCACTGGAAGCAGGCAGAGATGGATTGCCTAGAAATTGTAGAAAAAAATATGATTCTCGGGGCTTCTCAAATTACCCAATAAACCTCCCCCCCCCGAACTGGAATAAATGATGCAAATTGGGCCTCCTGTAGTTTGCATAATCACAACATTTGTTTTGTGGAGTGGAAGCTAAAATGGAATTCAGAGTTTATCATTAGTTCATTTCTCTAATAGTCTGGTGGTTGAAAGGTTTACATTATAGATCTTCAGCCAGTGGGATGGGACCCACAGGTGGGTTGTGAGGCCGTCCCAGGTGGGTCACGGCAAAGCTGTTGCCGCCATGTTGGATTCCAGCTAAGGTTGACCAAAAGGAAAGGGCACTTACAGGGGTGCCTGGGCTCTTGCAAACATTGATCAGATGAAATACTCGCTGTATCCACTTCCGTGTGTGCTGCAAAGTGCAAAGCAGCAGGAGAAAGGCAAGGACCTTCTTCGGTAAGGAGTATATTTCTGGCCAGTTGTAGGCCTCACTTTCCTATAGCTGTGCCTGTAGTGAGAGAGCTCTCTATGGGGTACAGACACTCTGTTCACATTCTAGTCCCTTTCTGCGGCTCTCGAGACTTCTTCCAGAACAGAGCTATGCTGGGGACTAGAATGCAGAAGTGCCCTCTTCTGTACAAGGGAGCACCCTGGTGGGTAGCTTGGTTGCCATCATGGCAGCAGCTGGAGGCCCAGGAAGTTACATCATAAGTCGGGCTGCAGGAGATGAGAGCTGGAAGGAGCAGAATGCCTCACCATCCTCTCACAGGGTTGTTGTGAGGATAAAATGGTTGAGGGGCATAACCTTGAGCTCCTTGGAGGAAAGGCGGGATATACAGTAAATGCAGTGATCAGTGAATAAAATAAACAATAATAAATCACATCATTTCCAGTGGGAGAGAGTTTAGTGCATACTTACCCTCCCTTTTGTAATCAATAGAACTGAACCTTAGCTTGAACATATGTTTTCTCCCCGTTTGTTTTGAACAACAGGAACATTTTTACATGTTCTCCCTGTGTCCATATGGACTACAGCCCTTTTTAAAAATAATAATAATAATAATAATAAGATCAGAGATTTCTTCCAGTGGACTCTATCCTTGATATCCCATCATCTACAACTGGTTCATGGTTATGTTGATTTCCAGGGTCCCTGGCGAGGTTTATGTTTATGTTTATTATTATTTTTAAAGTGTTACTTTTGAATATGAGTTCATAGAAGAGATGTAAGGAAATATTGCGAAGCATTGTGGGCACGAATATTGCATGGTGACTTTGCCACAAACACGCATCAAATTATCTTACCTTTGAAATATTAAAATATGTGCTCTGTCCCTCTTTGCAGCTCCTGACTTCATTGCGCACACAATGAACTTCATTACAAGAATCTACCCCAAAGGGACCAGGACAGACTCTTCAAATTATGATCCTCAAGAGTTCTGGAACGTTGGGTGCCAAATGGGTAGGCTTTCCCATCTAATTTTATGTGATGTGTTTGCAGGCAGGAAACACCACAATAGGTTTAGATATGTGGCTTAGATTTGATAACATCTCACATGGATGATAGCGGTTTGGGGGCTGACATGTATTGGAATCTAGAGTGCCTTTTGGGTTGCTGTCACAGGCCAGAGGGCTGAGGGAGGGCAATGAAGTTAAGGTAGGTGTGTGGAACTTCTGTCCCTTCATATATTGCTAAACTAGAACTCTGATCGGCTCCAGAAAGTATGGCCAATGGTCAGTGTTGATGGGAGTGATATTTCAGCAGCATTTGGAGAGCCAAAGATTCTACACACCTGGAGACAGTAAAGCAAAGAAGCATCAAACACATTGGTCAGTCTGAGATGTAATGGAGAACCATAGTGGAGAGTCGGGGCAGGGTGGATCATGTGGTCCCCCTCCTCTCTTTGTGCACTGGGAGATGTGCAAAGTATCTTTTTGTAACAGACTAACCACAGTTCCCTGTGACATCTGAACTCAGGAAACCGTGGTTTGTGTAAACTATGGTACCAGCACAAGCCAGGTTCTGAAGCCATGGTATGAGCATTACTCATTAACCATATTTTAAACAAAGGGCAGTTGCCTCAATTTGGATGTCATGGAAGGCTGTACATGGTTTAAAATCAGAAATGAAAGCATCCAATCTGCTTGAAAGAGGAGGCTGGAAAGAGGCGGAGATGTGGTGGACTGCAACTGCCATCATCATGCTGGCTGGGCCTGATGGGAGTTGTAGTCCAATAATTTATGGAGGGTGGAAGGTTCCCCAGCCCTGACCTGAACGCTGCCTTGATGATAGCAGACATATGGCTGAGTCAAAATTGCAATCCCTCATGCTCAAAAATGTGCCGTGCTGGCCTCCCAAACAGATGTCTAAGTCCTCTTCCTGTAGCACGCTGCCTAATGTTTATGTCTTAACTTGTTTGTCATTGCAATGGGAAATGTAACAACAAATTCATTATATGAAGCCATGTACTTTGTTTCATCCTGCGGCAGTTGGGGGGAAGAACAAAAATACTAATTACATCTCTTCCTGCTCATTGCTTTCATTTTTTGCTCCTCTTTAATGGCATGTGTGTAATGCATAACAAAAGATAAAGTGATCTGTTGGGTGATATTAACTCCTCGGCTCTAAAAGCTTTGACTGGGTGCATTGTTTGCAGTGGACAGTTTCCTGGCATGAAAGGATCATTTATTGAGTGCCACTCAGGACTCAGGCAGCCTGCACTGCAGGAAATTGGGTGATTTGTAAATGTCACCGCAGCACCCAGAACTGAATGGGTGACATGCGGAAGGAGTGACTTTATTTCTATGAATTTATAAAGGTTCTGAACCAAAGAGTTTTGCCCTTTGAGATATAACTATTTTGAGCTTGAGCTTGAGTGAGTGAGAGAGAGAGAGAGAGAGAGAGTCCCTTGTGAATGTTGAAGCTATGCATGGATGTTGAGTTGAAAATATGTTCCATCAAGCTCAATGAGACTTTGGCCACATCTACACCTGCTGTTTAAAACACAATTGAAGCACATGGCTGAAAAAACTACCCCATGGAAACTGTAGGTTTTTAAGACGTTTGGCAATGGTAGCTCTGTGAGGGGATAAACAACTGTTCCTGGGATTGTTGGAGGAAGCCATGTGTGATAAGTGTTCTTTAAATGCATAGCATAGGTGTGATATTCCTCCCAAGCAAAACTGCAGCCTTAAGGTATACATCAGGCATCCCCAAACTGCGGCCCTCCAGATGTTTTGGCCTACGACTCCCATGATCTAACAGGACCAGTGGTCAGGGATGATGGGAATTGTAGTCCCAAAACATTTGGAGGGCCAAGTTTGGGGGTGCCTGGTCTACATGCTTCCTTATCACCTATATTTATTATAATCTCTGTTCCGTTTAAATGCCTAACAGATGAAAGTTTTACCCACCTGGTGCCCACCAGATGTTTTCAACTTGAATTCCCATCAGCTTCAGCCTGCATGGTCATGCTGGCTGAGGTTGACACGAGTTGCAATCCAAAACAGCTGGAGAGCCCCAGGTTAGTGAAGGCTGATTTACAGGATAGATGAGTAGGTTATGGTGGAAATATCTACCTTACCTATCTAGTTTTATTTAATTCACGACATCACATTGAAGTATTCTCCAGCAACAGAACACCCAATGAAACGAAACACAACCTAAACAGAACAATAAAACTATCAAAAAGAATGCCAGGCAGAGAGAAGCTAAACAGCAGCCAGTAAATCTAGATGAAATCAATTAGGCAAATTAAAGATCCAAAGATTGTCTAAACAGACAGAAAATCTTTAGGTTCCAACCTCTTGGCATGACTAGCTAAAAGGTTCATATAGCAGGCAATGGAAAATAGCTTTCTCTGCCTAAGATATTGGACTGCCGAGGGGAGAAAAAATGGATGGTACCAGGCTAGATGGACAAATTGTTTAACTTGGCACAAGGCTGCTTCTGTGCACCTTTTGAGCATCACGTTCTAACCAACTGAGCTATCCACATGTGTAGAAACTAGCCTGCTGTACAAAGATGAAATTTAGAATTGTTGCTCCACCCAATTCTGCCCTAGACCCTCCCAGCTAAGGAAGGTACACATCTGATAGTTAATTCTTTATTGACAAAAACATGCACTTACAGCAACTCCCACACTGCTCTGGATACACATGCAAACACCCTTCTAGCCTCTAGGAAGCTGTCCCTAGCTCTGTGCCCCATGGAGCAGTTGCATAGGATAGATTATGAAACTATCAAGAGGTTTTCCGAACTGCATTTTAAAGACTATCCCACAATCCCCATGAGATGTGCACAGGAGCCAGAGTCCCACACCTTAGCTGGCAAGGCAAGAGGCTACAAGCACATGCTGAAAGAGATGCATAGAGCAAAATATGCAAGTGTTGGGATATGTGATCATTACATGCACCAGAAATTCAGAGGCCCAGCCCTTGCAGTTTCATCACCCCCCATTTGTTTTTTCAATGTGTCTGTATGTGTGTGTTTCATCAGATCCTGGTGTGTGTGTGTGCAGGGCTGGCTCTAGGTAGAGTCCCGGTGGCGCGGTGCGCTAGGGCGCCGGGCTGGTAGGTGGGGCGCTGTGCGGTGAATCCGCGCGGAAACCATGCTGTGCCCTGCGAGGGCGCCGGAGCGATCTCCGCCCCTCAGCGCCAGGGCGCCTGACCTGCTCGAGACTGCCCTGTGTGTGTGTGTGTGTGTGTGTGTGTGTGTGTGTGTGTAGGGGGGAAATAGTTCTGAAAATCAGCCATTACTTCAGTTGCATTAAAACAAAAAACTGTTCACACAATACCTTGTATGCAACTGAACTGAAAAATATCTCTTCCCCCGCTTGCAGTGGCCTTAAACTTCCAGACACCCGGAGTACAGATGGATCTACTGAATGGAAAGTTTTTGGACAATGGTGGCTCTGGTTATGTCTTAAAACCAGAATTCCTGAGGAGGAGAGACGCAGACTACAACCCACATGACGTAAACATCAAATTCAAAGCACTTACACTTACAGTAAGGGTAAGAAAGTTTCATTCAACCTTTTACTTATCATTCATATATGATACTTATATTATGTTCTATAAACCACTGAGCCTCTTGGGCCTGCTGATCAGGAGGTCGGCAGTTCGAATCCGTGCGACGGGGTGAGCTCCCGTTGCTTTGTCCCAGCTTCTGCCAACCTAGCAGTTTGAAAGAATACCAGAGCGAAAAAGACAACAGTGACTTTAAAAAGGAATGGAAACTTTTTACAAGATATTTGCAGAAACAACAAAAAGAAATGGTCAAGATTTGAATAAACTTTCACAACTTGTTTGAATTTCAAAATGGAGGATGACAATGTAACAAGATTTTCCAGTTTGCTGTAGAAATGTGGAGAACTGAATGTAAGACTGGTACAGTGACAAATGGGGAAAACCAGAATTCACAGATCCTTCCATCCATGCTCAGAACAGACCCACTGAAATTAATAGACCTAAGTTAATTTAAATGGGTATACTCTGAGTAGGAGTAATAGTAATAGGAGTAATACAACCCATGGATTTAAACAGCAGACTTTGAACTAAGAAGAATGCAATAAATGTTAGGAGCAGCCTTAATTATGAGAGCTAAATGGGGGCTCCATATTCGGAAGTACAGACTTTATGTTCAGGATATGTACATTTGCATACCAGAGACTGAAACCGAAAAAAGGTGATGGCGGTACAATGCCAGGAACTGCAGGAATCCATGTGGCTACCCCATGTGGTGAACTGTTGAACTGCAGTTGACAATCATCTCAGATTGACCTTCTGGATTGACTCTGCCCACCCAGGCTGATCGCTAGATCTTTCTGGACAGGAGAGAGTTTAAAGAGCATCTCTTCTCAAGCTAAACCTTGTTTGAGCAACAAGATCTGCCTGAGCACCACCTGTATCTTGTATTGTCCCTCTTCATCTGGATCCCTGCCTTTCTCTTGCATCCTGATAATTCTTTGGTCTCCTGGCTTGTTCTTTGGCCCACTTCCCTGCTGCTGCTGGATCTTTCCTAATTTTTACTCCAGCCTCTCATTTCCCAGCTCCCGAATTTCTCCAGACTGTCACCCATGACCCAGCACTCGCTTCACGGCCACTTGCGATCTTCACAGAAACATGAAGTTGGCCGTGTTTGGAAGCAGAATGCTAGATGGATCTTTGGTCTGATCCAGCAGGGCAGTTCTGAACTGGGAAACCCTTCCTGGAGGCAGAGTTTTGTGTGGGCATTAAGGTTGCAACCCTAATCATGCCTACTCAAAACTAGTGATGGCAGAGAATTCAAAAACAGGAGCAGAAATGGCCATGGTTCACTTACTTATCCCATGTCTGGAACAGAAACCAAGTACAATTGGTATTAGCTGCTGTTTTTGCTGTCAGTTTGTAAATGATACATAATTGCTTATGTTTCCCCCATTGGTTTTGTGTTTCCTTTGCACGGAAATGAAGGGGGTGGAATAACATCATGACAACATAACTGATGCGATTTATCTAATTAATTATGTAACTTATGTAAATTTTGCCACTACGAGACAAATAATGTAGTTTTTGGCAGAAGACCAACTGCAGCAGAACAGAAACAATGCTGCATGCATTACTCTGAAGTAAGTCCCACTGAATTCAATAGGGCTAGGAATGCAGGGATTATAGCTACAATACATCCCCGGATTGGGATTAAATCTAATTTGCAGCATCCAAGAACGAAACGGAACTTTCCAAAAAGTCTGGCATTCTGCTTACAAGGCAGCCTCATTAAATACTGTTATTTACAAGGATCTCGTTCTCAGTACACCTAGGTCATTCTTCAGCTGCAATTTAGAACATTACCGTAGCATGTTGAAAAAAGAGAGAGAGGCAAATTGAATTAAACCTTTCAGGGCAAGCTGTGATATTCATGTACAGAGATGGTTCTGGAAAATTGCCTGTTTGAACAAAAATAAATCAAACAGGTTTGATTTATTATCTGTAATATTTCCTGGTACTCTCCTATGCTTGTTGTTGAAAATACCTCAAATGCTATAAATTCTGTGGCCAGCAAGCTGCAAATAGTTATCAAAGACATTTGGCAGGTTATTAAATACCAGCGGTGTACATTGTGTGGGTTTTTTTGGGGGGGGGAGGGTGGTGGTGGTCTGGCTACAGAATAAGCATTCTCTTCCCATCTTGCCAACCTTTAACAAAGATTTTGTTCACCTTTTAAAAAATAATAATAATAAAAAATGCATGTTAAACGAAGCCAGATATTTTCCTCCCTCCTTCATAAGGAATGGTTGAGGGATTTGGTATGTTTAGCCTGGGTAAAGAGATGATGGAGAGGAGATGAGATAGCCATCATCAAATATCTCAAGATGGTCAAGGGTCTAGAAGCCAAACCTTTTGAGGAACAGTTGAAGGAGGTGGTTATGTTTAGCCTGGAAAAGAGAAGATAGAAATGGGATATGATAGAAATTTTCAAATATCTCAAGGGCTGTCACATGGAAAATGGAGCAAGCTTGTTTTCTCCTGCTCCAGAGGCTAATGACTAAATAACAGGAAGAACTTTCCGACAGTAAGAAGGATTCAGCATTGGAACAGTCTTCCACGAGAGGCAGTGGACTTTCCTTCCTTGGAGATTTGTAAGAAGAGGTTGGACTAATTTGTGGAGAATTGGTCTATCAAAGAGTATTGGTGAAAAAGAACCTCCATGTTCAAAAGCAGTAGAACCCTAATGCATTAAGAGGCATAATTCACCTGACAAGTAAAAATAGAAGATATAGAAGAAGCCTTGCCCTCCATGAATTTGTCTAACCCTCTTTAAAGCCAGCCAATTTGGTGTTTGAGTTTCAGCTATATGTTGTTGTTGTTGTTGTTTAGTCGTTTAGTCGTGTCCGACTCTTCGTGACCCCATGGACCATAGCACGCCAGGCACTCCTGTCTTGCACTGCCTCCCGTAGTTTGGTCAAACTCATGTTCGTAGCTTCGAGAACACTGTCCAACCATCTTGTCCTCTGTCGTCCCCTTCTCCTAGTGCCCTCAATCTTTCCCAACATCAGGGTCTTTTCCAAGGATTCTTCTCTTCTCATGAGGTGGCCAAAGTATTGGAGCCTCAGCTTCACGATCTGTCCTTCCAGGGAGCACTCAGGGCTGATTTCCTTAAGAATTGATAGGTTTGATCTTCTAGCAGTCCATGGGACTCTCAAGAGTCTCCTCCAGCACCATAATTCAAAAGCATCAATTCTTCGGCGATCAGCCTTCTTTATGGTCCAGCTCTCACTTCCATACATCACTACTGGGAAAACCATAGCTTTAACTATACGGACCTTCGTCGGCAAGGTGATGTCTCTGCTTTTTAAGATGCTGTCTAGGTTTGTCATTGCTTTTCTCCCAAGAAGCAGGCGTCTTTGAATTTCGTGACTGCTGTCACCATCTGCAGTGATCAAGGAGCCCAAGAAAGTAAAATCTCTCACTGCCTCCATTTCTTCCCCTTCTATTTGCCAGGAGGTGATGGGACCAGTGGCCATGATCTTGGTTTTTTTGATGTTGAGCTTCAGACCATATTTTGCGCTCTCCTCTTTCACCCTCATTAAAAGGTTCTTTAATTCCTCCTCACTTTCTGCCATCAAGGTTGTGTCATCTGCATATCTGAGGTTGTTGATATTTCTTCCGGCAATCTTAATTCCTGCTTGGGATTCATCTAGTCCAGCCTTTCGCATGATGAATTCTGCATATAAGTTAAATAAGCAGGGAGACAATATACAACCTTGTCGTACTCCTTTCCCAATTTTGAACCACTCAGTTGTTCCATATCCAGTTCTAACTGTAGCTTCTTGTCCCACATAGAGATTTCTCAGGAGACAGATGAGGTGATCAGGCACTCCCATTTCTTTAAGAACTTGCCATAGTTTGCTGTGGTCGACACAGTCAAAGGCTTTTGCATAGTCAATGAAGCAGAAGTAGACGTTTTTCTGGAACTCTCTAGCTTTCTCCATAATCCAGCGCATGTTTGCTATTTGGTCTCTGGTTCCTCTGCCCTTTCGAAATCAGCTATATACACTGTGTGAAAAAGCACTTCCTTTTTATCTATCCTGAATTTTCCAACATTCAGGTTCATTGGATTAATGAATTATTGCATCATAGCTGTTTTTTAAAAAAACAAAAAAACAAAAACAAAAAAAGCTTTGGGGTTTTGGTAAGCTTTCTATCAGGAAAGCTTGTCTGCCATTATGATTCATCTGATTAAGAAACCCCTGACAAGCTTCCGAGAAACTCCCAAAGTTCTCCAAAGCCTAATTTGAAAGTTAGTGAATCATATTAAGCAAGGAAGTGTTTGAGATATAGGTATCACCCAAGCACTATGGGGGTCTATGCCTATGCATTTTGTGTTATACAATATTGGTCCTGGACGAGTCTGTGTTCTGCTGATTTTATAACATTTTATTTTTATGTTTATGGTAAAGTGAATCTTTTCTAAAGCATTTAAATCATATATACTTATGGATGTTTTTCCTCCTTCCGCAGCAGTTAATGGATGGCTCCTGTTGTTGACAGTGGGAGAAAGATTGAACACTATATAGGGATCCATGCTATAGCCATAGCTGCCAAGTTTTCCCTTTTCTCGCGAGGAAGCCTATTCAGCATTAGGGAAAATCCCTTTAAAAAAGGGATAACTTGGCAGCTATGGCTATAGCAATCTTCTTACTAGGGCTAATGGCTGTAATTCTGAAAATGTCAAGAGACTTAAAGAGGATGACACCATGGAGTGCTATAGTATTTATTTATGTGGCATTTCCAAAGCTCTCATCCCAGGGTTGAATTGGATTGTGAAATTTCACTGTTTGTAGTCCAGAGGTTGCTGGACTACAACTCCCATCACTTCTGACCAATGGCCATGTTGGCTGGGGTTGTATCATGTGAAATTTGTAAATTCAGAGAGTGCCCTCCATCATTTGATGCTGGGTCTGTCTACTGTCATAATATAACCACACTAGCAATATTGTTGTTATAAGATAATAATGATGGGTTGTCTCCCATGCTCGTCCTACTTAGAGTAGACCTACTTAGAGTTATTCTGAGTAATTCTTACCTGGATTCAATCCCATGTTGTTGTTGCAACAAGAGCAAAAACAGAAAAAGGTAGAGTGAATCGATTTCACTCATCTCACTCTCTAGGCCGAGGGAGCCGGCGTTTGTCCACAGACAGCTTCCGGGTCATGTGGCCAGCATGATTAAGCCGCTTCTGGTGAACCAGAGCAGCACATGGAAATGCCGTTTACCTTCCTGCTCGAGTGGTACCTATTTATCTACTTGCACATTGATGTGCTTTTGAACTGCTAGGTTGGCAGGAGCAGGGACCAAGCAACGGGAGCTCACCCCATCGCAGGGATTCGAACCACCGACCTTCTGATTGGCAAGCCCTAGGCTCTGTGGTTTAGACCACAGCGCCACCCGTGCCCCTTTTTCAGCACAGTAGTGTTCTTAAAAACACTGAAAAACAACCTCTTGAAACATTTAACTGCATGATCACACTTTAATTGAAATTCACAAGCCCCATTGCTGACTTACCCCAATTTTAGCCAAACAAACACTCCCCTCTGGTGTAGCCGTCAGAAACAGTAGCTTAAAAGGCCACCACAGAAAGTAAGGGGACCAGGAACCTTCTGTGGGTACCCTCTTAAACACTAGCTCTCTTTAAGTGTGTGGGGTGAACATGTGTAGACAGAAAAAGGGGAGTGGGCAGACAAGCAGGCACCTTGAGTTCAGCATCTTCAGAGACACCAGCGCGCCACTTCAGATCTTCCGGTGGGGACTTCCGGTGAGCCGCGGACACGGAAGGGAGCGCGGAGCGACCGTTCCTGGGTCCGCTCCGGTTGAAACGGGGAGAACGCGGGGTTCGTAAGGCTACCGAACCCGCAAACGTCAGGGGGGGCTACCCTGACGACAGAGGTGCCCAGCGGCGTCCAAAGCCGCTCTCCTCCCGTTCGTAGTCCTTCGGGGCTCCGAGGGAGGATTGAGTGGTGGACGCGAGGGGGGTACATCGCCCTTTCCCGTTTCACGCAGCCTCAGGCTCCCGTGAGAAGCGGCTTGCCTCCGAGGGGGTTAAACTGCAGCTTCGGCAGACTCTTCAGTAACCTGAGAAGCTTACCAGCTGCAGAGGGACTGGGTGAGCACAAATGGACCTGTTTTCTGACTCGGCGTTAAAATGGCGCCCGGCTGGGGGTTGTAGGAAACAGCTGTTGTAGAGATTTCTACGAGGTGGATAAGAAGAGTTCCCTAACCGCGGAGGGGCGGCTCGCTGTTGGTGCACGCCTGGCGGTAAGGAAAAAGACCAAAGCCTTTGTGTAAAAACAAAGGGGCTTATTCTTCCTGGGAAAGAGCCGACCCAACAGAAAGGAGGGGAGAAGAAGGAAAAAGAAAAGAAAAGACTGAGAGGAACCTACTGGGAGAGTTAGAAAAGCTGTTATCTTTACCTTATTGAACAGTTTTGGGATACATCTTTTGGGGACATACTTGACTTCAGGAACTTTGTGAAACTAAGTGTTGCTCAAGAGTCCAGAGACTTTGTGGACCGGACTTTGTGGATTATTGGTTTGCGTTGCTTTAGGGACATATCTTGATTCCCGGACCCTTAAGAACTTTCAACCTCACTTCGGAATTTACTGATTGGGCTGAAGGAAGAGAAAATAAGGAAAGGAAGAAAAGAAGAAGTAAATAGCCACCTCTTCTAAGACGATAGAGACATAGGACATCACTGAACTGAGGTGCAGGCTAAAGAATCTTTATCTTATTTTCTCTTTGAGAATTAATAGATTACTGCCTCATGTAAATGTTCTGGATGATGTAAGATTTTCTGATATTCTGATATTCTGATATTGCTACTTTGATATTGCTACTCTTGTCTAAGTGTTTAAGGGGGAAATTGAGGGGGGAAAAGTGGGAAAAGATTAGGCCTGGTGAGTGGAAAGAGAAGTCCCAAAGGATAATCTGATAAGGTGTTGGTTTTGGATTGAAAGGAAGTCATCCCCCCCTTAAGGTGCTTGCTTTTAGGGGTTTGGAAAAGATAGCCTGAAAAGCTAAAAGTTCACACAAACATGGGGGATAAAAAAGGCATAAGAACAACTGCAACGCCCTCAGACAGGCGTCCCTCCAGACAGGAGGAGGGTAGAGACTGGGAGGGACTCTTATCTGAGATCAAAAAAGAAATAAGACAGAGTGAACAGAATCTTGAAAAAAAATTGGGGGACATTCAAAACTCAATCGATCAAAAATTTGAAAAAGTTGTGGGGGAATTATCCCAACAAATTGAAGAGGTAGCAACAAAATCCAAAGGTCTAGAAGAAAGTTCGAAGAAAGTACAGAAGGAGGTGAAAGAAATTAAGAAAGAGACAGATGGCCTTAGAGAGGAGATTAATAGACTAAAGAAGGAGAAGGAGGAAATCTTAGATAGCTTAGCTCTGATGGAACTAAGACAGAGACAACTTAATTTGAAATTTAGAGGTTTGGTAGAGGAGAAAGACGAGAACATTAAAGAGAAACTGTCAACCGAAATTGCAAAATGGTTAGGGGTAAGTAAAGAGGAAATAGAAGCAGTCATCACAAATGCTTTTAGAATCAAGGTAAAATCCGTCAAAGCAAAAGCAAAAAAATTACCGGGAGACTGCTTAGTAATTTTCAACTCAATGTATATGAGAAATGAAATTCTAAGACAGAGCTTCCTACGGAAACTGATAATTGACGGAAGGGAGATAATTGTATTCAAGGAAGTCCCAACAAGAATGTTGCGCAAGAGGGAAAAATTTCGGGATTTTACAACAGTTCTAAGAAAGAATGGAATAAGCTTCAGATGGGAGATTCCGGACGGAGTCTCCTTCTACCTTAAGGGCAAAAGATTCATACTTAGGAACCAACAGGAGATTGACAAGTTCGGAAGGAAGTACGGCCAACTATTAGGAATGGAAAAAGGTAAAGAAGAAGGGGCAATAGGAGGCGAGGAGAAAGAGGTAGAGACACAAGAGGAGGATGAAGGGAAAAGCAGTGAAGAAGAAGGAGAAGTAGATACAGAGATAGATTTAGATAAGGAGATTCAAACTTAAATATTGTAAAAAATAAATAAATAAACAAGTAATAAATAAAACAAAATATGGCATTGAAAATAAAGTCCTGGAATGTGAATGGATTAAATAACAAAAGTAAAAGAAACAAATTAGAATATGTGCTGATAAAAGAAAAATTAGATATTATATGCTTACAAGAAACGCACATTTCAAGGAAGCATGAAAGGATCCTGGGAAATAAAAAATTAGGATTGGGTTTTGTCTCATCTAACGAAAAAAAGAAAAGAGGTGTGGCATTATATGTGAAGGAGAAATTTAAACCAGAGCTACTCTTCAAGGATGAAGAGGGCAGGGTAGTAGGGGTACACATAACGGTGCAGGGGGAAAAGGTACTGCTAGTGGGTATATACGCACCAAATCAGAAGAGGGCGGATTTTTACAAAAAACTTGATAAAACACTGACAAAACACCTCGAAGACAAAGTAATATTGATGGGAGACCTTAACGGGGTAGTGATGCCAAGTTTAGATAGAACTGAAAAGAAAAGAATAAATGAGAAGGGTAAACTCCCAAAAACATTTTTCAATATGATAGAGAGATTAGGTCTAATTGATAGCTGGAGACTCAAAAACCCTATCGAAAAACAATTCTCACATTTTTCTGAGCCTAATCAAAGCTCAGGGAGGATAGATTACATTTGGATATCCCAAGAACTGAGTTCAAAAATCAAAAAAATAGACATACAGCCACGGACTTTTTCGGACCATAGTCCGATATATTTGGAATTAGCAGGGGAGACGCCCTCATTTCGTTGGAGAATGAATGAGGGGTTGTTCAATGACCAAGAGATAATAGATAAAGCAAAAGATATATTCAAAGAATTTCTGGATTTTAACCACAAAAAAGGTATAAATATAAACACAGTGTGGGAAGCTGGGAAAGCTTTCATGAGGGGTTTCCTAATCCAACAAAATAGTATAAAGAAGAAGGAAAGAGAAAAGAAAAAGGAAGAACTATTGAAACAACTCGCTGAGAGCGAAAAACAACTGAATAAAAAGCCAGGAGATACTAAAGTAAAACAAGAAATAAAGATGTTGCAAACCCAATTTTCTATCTTAATTAATCAAGAAGTAGAATGGAAATTAAAATGGTTAAGACAAAGGAATTTTGAATACGCAAATAAATGCGGGAAACTATTATCCTGGCAACTTAAGAAAAGACAAAAGCAAAACTACATACATGGAATTTGGAAGGAAGATAAGGTGACAGGAAACCCAAAAGAGATTAGAAAAGCTTTTCAAAAATTTTATGAAGACTTATATCGGAAAGGGAAAGAAGAGGAGGAAGAGATTGAAGTATATCTAGAAGGATGTAAACTTGGTAAAATATCAGAAGAACAGGTCAGTATGTTAAATGCCCAAATAACAGCGGCTGAAGTGCAGGCAGGAATCAGTAGAATGAAAATAGGAAAGGCTCCTGGCCCAGACGGGTTTACAGCAAAATACTACAAAGAATTGAAAGACGAAATAACACCAATATTGACATTAATGATGAATGAGATTCTGGATGGAGGACAGATACCTAGATCCTGGGAGGAAGCACATATAACCTTAATACCAAAGGAAAACTCAGATTTACTAGATGTAAAGAGCTACAGACCTATTTCACTGTTAAATCTAGACTATAAGCTATTTGCGGATATTGTCGGGAACAGATTGAAAAAGGTTTTGTCAGAAATAATACACAAAGAGCAATCAGGTTTCCTACCAGGTCGTTACATGAAAAACAACGTAAGGAACGTAATCGATATTATTGAATATTTGGAGGTGAAATTTGATAAAAAAGCGGCTCTGGTATTTGTTGACGCCGAAAAGGCGTTCGACAATGTATCCTGGAAATTCATGAAGAAATTAATGGAGAGAAGAGGAATGGGATGTAAATTTAGAGGGGCCGTCGAAGCAATTTACTCAAAGCAAAGGGCTAAATTAATTATAAATAACACATTATCGGAGGAGATAGATATATCCAAAGGTACGAGGCAAGGGTGCCCCTTATCACCCTTGCTATTCATATTAGTATTAGAGGTCCTGATGGACAAGATAAGAGAAAATAAAGATATAAAGGGGATAAGAGTTGGAAATAAAGAATATAAACAACGGGCCTTTGCCGACGACCTTGTGATAACGATAGAAGAACCCAGATCTAGCATGGAAGAGTTGTTAAGAGAATTGGGAAAATTTGGAAATTTAGCCGGCTTTAAGCTAAATAAGAAAAAGACAAAAATGATTACAAAGAATTTGACGAAGAGTGAAAGGACTGAGTTGCAAGAAAAATTTGGTATTGATTCGGTTAAAAAGATAAAATATTTGGGAATCTGGCTATCCAACAAAAATATTAATCTGTTCAACGACAATTATAATAAGACATGGAACGAAATTAAAAAGGACTTGGTAATCTGGAAGAATCTACAGCTGTCGTTATGGGGCAGGATTGCCACCGTGAAAATGAATATTTTGCCAAGGTTCCTGTTCTTATTTCAGATGGTACCGGTTATAAAAGGTACCGGGCAATTCTCAGAATGGAGAAAGGAGATTTCGAAATATATATGGCAGGGGAAACCGCCTAGAATAAGACATAAACTCCTAATTGACAAAAAAGAACGAGGCGGTTTCGCATTACCAGATCTCCAAATGTATTATGAGGCATCCTGTATTACATGGTTGAAAGAATGGGTGACACTTAAAGATACTGACCTCCTGGACCTCGAGGGGTTTAACAACGTGTTTGGTTGGCACAGTTACCTCTGGTATGAGAAAAAAATGGGACATAAAGGGTTTATAACCCATGTAATTAGGAAACCACTATATGAGGTTTGGGTTAGAAACAAACATCTCCTAGAAAGGAAAACTCCAAGGTGGCTGTCGCCAACAGAGGTCCTAAGTATAAAAAAGACAAACATGGAGGCAAATTGGTTGCGGTATGATGATATCCTCATAGACTCGAAAGAAGGCTGGAAAATTAAGCCATATGAACAACTAAAAGAAATAGGAATAGGATGGCTGCAGTATCATCAAATTAATGCCCTGTTCATGAAAGATAGGAAGAACCACGGATTTGAAAACAAAAAATCTAAATTCCAATCAGAATTAGTGGAAGGTAACGAGAAACTACTGTCCAAAATGTATGATCTTTTACTTGAATGGCACACGAAAGACGAGGCGACAAAAGAATGTATGATTAAGTGGGCAGTGGACCTAGGCCATAATATAAATATAGATCAATGGCAAAAGTTGTGGAACCACCAGATCAAGTTCACTGCCTGTATAATATTGAAGGAAAACATCATGAAAATGATGTACAGGTGGCATCTCACGCCCGTCAAACTGGCTAAAATATATAAAACAAATAATAAGAAATGTTGGAAATGTAATATAAAAGATGGGGATTTCTACCATCTTTGGTGGACGTGCAACAAGGTAAAGATCTATTGGGAATTAATCTACAATGAATTAAAAAGATTATTGTGTTACACTTTCCCAAAGAAACCTGAAGAAATGCTGTTGGGTATACTGGGGAGGGAGATTAAGAAGGAAGACCAAAACCTCTTCATGTATGCTACTACGGCAGCGAGAATCGTCTTAGCCCAAAAGTGGAAGACACCAGAGGTCCCAAGTGTAGACGAGTGGAGAGAGAAAATGACAGAATATTTAGAGTTGGCCAAAATGACAGGAAGTCTAAGAGACCAAAAAGAACAAAGGTACCGAAAAGAATGGAATAAGTTTAGGAAATATTTGAAGGATTATGTTAGATGACTAAAAACACTAGTAGAATTACATTTAAAATACAACAAAGAATTATAAAGCCATTGTCCACAAAAAATATAAGTAAAACTACGTGTTAAATACAGATGAGAATAAATGGAAAGAACATATATATATATATAAAGGGAAATGGACAGGCAAGAAAAAGTATGGCACCGAAAACGGTGAAATTATAAATAAAACCAAGAAAGAAAACAGGAGGAAGTCCAGTCCGAAAGAACAAGTGGAGAAGATGAACGCTATAAGAGAAGTAAAGATAAATATGACACAACCAAAGTTTGATTGTACAAATGTAAGTTTATTGGAGAGGTACACAGATTTGTATGTTTGTTTTTATTTCTGTATGTATATTAATTTTATTGCTGTATGTACCTAACTTAGAAATGTTTAAATAAAATAAAAAATGATGATAAAAAAAAAAAAAAAAAAAAGAAAGGAGAAGTCTCAAAGTGGATTCTTGTGGGAATGCATCTCAGTAATTTGAGCAGTTTATTCATGCTGGCGGTTGATTTCCTTTATGCAGATTATCAGTGGTTGTCAGTTGCCTCCAAGCAACCTCTCCAAGAGTAATAAGGCTGATCCTGTAGTCAAGATAGAGATTCATGGAGTTCCTGGAGATATGAATAAACAGCAGACTTCTGTCATAAAGAACAATGGTAAGTCTAACACACCATGAACTTGGGTAAGATGTTCAGTGGAGCTCTGTTCAAAAACACATGTCCAACAACTAGATTTCCCCTCCTGTTTATTGCAGCTTTGAATCCTAGATGGAATGAAACATTCACGTTTAACATCAATGTTCCCGATCTTGCCTTAATACGCTTTGTTGTAGAAGATCAGAATGCACTAACTGCAAATGACTTCCTCGGTCAATTTACTTTGCCAGTTATGAGCATGAATAAAGGTAAGATTAAGCAGGGATGGAGGGACACGGGTGGCACTGTGGGTTAAACCATAGAGCCTAGGGCTTGCCGATCGGAAGGTCGGTGGTTCGAATCCCCATGAACGGGGTAAGCTCCCGTTGCTTGGTCCCAGCTCCTGCCAACCTAGCAGTTCAAAAGCACGTCAAAGTGCAAATAGATAAATAGGTACTGCTCTAGTGGGAAGGTAAATGGCGTTTCCATGTGCTGCTCTGGTTCGCCAGAAGCGGCTTTGTCATGCTGACCACATGACCCAGAAGCTGTATGCCGGCTCCCTTGGCCAATAAAGCGAGATGAGCGCCGCAACCCCAGAGACGGTCACGACGGGACCTAATGGTCAGAGGTCCCTTTACCTTTAAGCAGGGATGGGAGGAGTCAGCGTGCACACACACAATATTTGTGCATGCATGGGTCTCCCCATTCAGTGGGGAGTTTGAGACAATTTTGCACATGCGGTCCCTCTGTGCTGATACAGCTGCCCTATTGCATTGCAATTCATTGGGAGCTCATTGCACCCACTGGAATGGCTACAGAGCTCTAGGCTGGGATGAAATAAGTTGATTACAATGTTGTACAGAGGAGTTAAATTAGCCAAATCAGCCATAACAAAGGCAGCCTTTAAATCAATATAGTCATTTTAGGAGAATTTAAAAGTTTGTGTGAAAGAAATCCATCAAACGGGTTCATACTTGTTTTGTAGCCACAATTTTTTTTATAAAACCCCCCACATAAAATCAGTTTATAAAATATTTCGTTGAGTTTAATATTACATCCACAACCCAATGAAATATCCATAGAATTATTAAATTGTATTTCAGGCTACATGAATGGTCTTGAAATATTTAGTCTCTAACAAGACAACAAAGTCTATGTGCTGTCAGACTGAATCTAGCAATGCTATTATGGAAGAGGAAGATGTCTATTTATCAATATCAAGGCGCAGGAAAACCACAAATAAAAATGCATTCAAATCTACCAGTATGAAGTTAGCAGTACAAAATAAAGAGAGATCATTACTTTAAATGCCATACAAGGATGATTTTTCTGGGGAAGCTAAAGTAAATCTCTACTGTCAAGAGTGCCAAAAGAAACAAAGAAGGAAAATAGTTAGACAACTTTCTTTGTTTATTTTGCAAGATCAAATCAACTTTTCCTTCTGTGACAGAAGCAGTGAACATTTTTCAGATTGAGGGCCATATTCCCTCCTGGGCAACCTTCCAGGGACCACATGGATGCAAATTTTACCTTCATATGGTCAGCTAATTTCTACAATGGACCTTGTCCATTCGGACAAGCAAGAGGCTATGTGAGTGTTTAAGAACACATTGTAGCCAGGCAAAAGCACCTGGGAGACGAATAGGACCAGTGAGGGGTTTGGACTGGGGAGAGTTTCGAGGACCGGACAGGGAGACCCGGAACCATACACTCACCCCCCCTCTCCTTCACTCAGGCAAGCAGAAGGCACCTTCAGAAGATACATTCCAACCATTCAATGGGGTTACAAAACAGGGGCCAGTAGGAGCTGTGTCTGCAGAGCATGTGTGGCCTGGGGAGAATCGGAGGGCCAGATCTCCATATTATGCAATACTCTGTGTATTCTGCAGGGGACACATAGGTCTCTTAAGGAGCAATCATAGTTGCTGGGAGGGTAGCCAAGGGGGTCCACTGATGAGGGTCCACACCCCTGCCATGGGCAGAGCAGGAGGTCCATGGTTGGAGGCCTCTCTAGTGTGGCAGAGTAGGAGGCCCATACATGAGGCCTCTCAGAGCTCTCCACTGACATTTCTCATCGGGCAGTGATCCACAGGGTCAGAAAGTGGGGCGTGCCATGGGGTGGCAGAGAGAGAAAAAGCAAATTCTCCACTGGGCATACCCAATTTCTTTGACCAGGCTGCATTAACTCTCTGGAAGAACCTGGTCTCTTGCTTTTCCACATAGGTAGTTCCCCAAGGATTGTATGAACATGGCTGCACACACAACATGCTTTTGAAACACATTGAAAGCGCATAACTGCCCCTCCCCCAAGAATCCTGGGAACTGTAGTTTACCCCTCCCAGGATTACGATTCCTTCCATCCTTAACAAACTACAGAACTGGGGATTCGGGTGGGGGTGGGAGCATAGCTGCCAAGTTTTCCCTTTTTTTAAGGGAAATTCCCTTATGCTGAATAGGCTTCCTCGTGAGAAAAGGGAAAACTTGGCAGCTATGGGTGGGGGTGGGAAGCAATGTGCTTTAAAAGCATGGTCTGTATGCATCACATGTGTGGATTTACTTTAAAAAAAACAATTGGCGTGGTTTTCTTTTTAAAGCTCCTTCCTTCATCATATTTAATATTCATAATATTTAATCAATTGTTTTCTTTTACGTTTTATTGTAATTTTATTGATGTCAGCCGCCCTGAGCCTGGCTCTCACTGGGGAGGGCGGGGTATAAATAAATAATAATTATTATTATATATTATTGGATGTGCATTTTATATTTAGCACATTTTTGGAAGAAAATAAATCTGCTTCCTTCTTGGTTTGTTTCTAGGTTACCGCCATGTTCCATTGGTCTCCAAGCTCGGAGTGACACTCAAGCCCGCCTCGCTCTTCGTATATATCTGGTATTGCTTTCATGTCCTGAGTTAATGTCATCACTACTCCTCCCAGCTGCGCGTTTAATAAAGCAACCATAACCAAAGCAGAAGGCACCCGTTTCCTTCACACAACACACCTGTAGCTAAACTATGGAATTTGCTCCCACAATATGAAGTGATGGCCACCAGCTTGGAAGGTTTTAAAAGGAGACAAGTCATATCTGTGAAGGAATAATAGAATCATAGAACTGAAGAGTTGGAAGGGACCCCAAGGTCCATCTAGTCCAACCCACCTGCAATGCAGGAATCTCAACTAAAGCATCCGTGGAAGATGGCCATCCAACCTCAGCTTAAAAACCTCCAATGAAGGAGAGTCCATCGCCTTCTGAGGGAGACTCTTCTGCTGTCCAACAGCTCTTATTGTCAGAAAGTTCTTTCTGATATTTAGTTGGAATCTCCTTTCTTGTAACTTGAAGCCATTGGTTTGAGCCCTAACCTCCAGAGCAGGAGAAAACAAGGTTGCTCCATCTTCCATGTGACAGCCCTTGAGATATTTGAAGCTCCTTATGGAATTGGTGTCTTCAGTATTTCACCATTAAGAAACCCCCATCCATCTTGGGCTTCCTTCTCATTGAGTATGGCGTCTCACCCAGTAGTTCCTTCAGCTTTCCCTTGCCTCTGAATCATGAAACCCAAGAGGACATGATCACTTCCTCTTATGGTTCCCAGTAAAGGTAAAGGTAAAGGGACCCCTGACCATTAGGTCCAGTCGTGACCAACTCTGGGGTTGCGCGCTCATCTCGCATTATTGGCCGAGGGAGCCGGCGTACAGCTTCCAGGTCATGTGGCCAGCATGACAAAGCCACTTCTGGCAAACCAGAGCAGCACATGGAAACGCCGTTTACCTTCCCGCTGTAGCGGTTCCTATTTATCTACTTGCATTTTGACGTGCTTTCGAACTGCTAGGTTGGCAGGAATGGTTCCCAGTACTTTTGCTTTATTCATCAGCTTTTCCCTGTTGGTGAGGACTAGGTCCAAGACAGATGATCCCCTTGTTGCTTATTCCACCTTCTGGGAAATAGTTACAGGTAGGTAGCTGTGTTGGTCTGAGTCGAAACAAAATAAAAAAATTCCTTCAGTAGCACCTTAGCACACTTCTTCAGATACACTGAAACAAAAGTAACCAGACCCTTATGTATATTCAGAGGGTGTGTGTGTGGGGGGGGGGTGATGGGAATGGGTGATGGGCTGATAGGAGTGGTAAACCTGTTGATGACTGTTAACGACTGTTAATGACTGCAATTGGTCTTGCGGGAAAAAGCAAGGGCTGAGGTGCTAAGGAAAGTTTGATCATGTATAATGAGATAAGAATCCTATGTCTCTGTTCATACCAGGTGTCTCCATGGTTTTACCACTCCTATCAGCCCATCACCCATTCCCATCACCCCCCCACCCTCTGAATATACATAAGGGTCTGTTTCAGTGTATCTGAAGAAGTGTGCATGCACACGAAAGCTCATACCAAAATAAAAACTTAGTTGGTCTTTAAGGTGCTACTGAAGGAATTTTTTATTTTGCTTCTGGGAAATGAAATTGTCATTGAGGATATGTCTAACCAATGGCTCTTAGCTAGGATGGCTAGGTTCTGCCTCCACTGTTGGAGGCAGTATTCTTCTGAATGCCAGTTGCTGGGAATCACAAATGCAGAGTTGTACCCAGGTCCTGCTTGCAGCTTCCCACAGGCATCTTGATGGCCACTGTGAGAAGAGGAAGCTGGGCTAGATGGGCCATTGGTTTGATCCAGGAGGGATCTTCTTAAAGGTGGCAGGTAGAGGCTTGCACTAGCACACAGAAGTTAATGAGATGACTTGTGTGATTCAATGGACTGGATTTGCATGATAGCAAATATGTGCACTTATCTATTTATTTATTTTTTAAAAAACACTTTTGTGCAGGAAGCAAATTCTTTGCAGTGCTTTGTGTCTCCCTCTAGCTGCTATTGTATTTGGAGCTCATTTCCAGTGTTTAATCCTCTGGCCTTCAAGGGAAATACCAACACTGCTTTTCAGAATGATGCTGTGGCAGAGGTAGGTATGGTAAATAATGTTAGCTTCTTAATACACTGTGCCTGCAACAGAACATTGCCACATGTCCTCAGCTGCAAACAGGTATTCATAGTTTTAGCCAGGCTACCTTCATCTCATGCCATAGTAGTTGACTAGAAGAGTTTTGCAGCAATCAGTGCATCTAAGTGATGATGATGATGATGATGATGATGATGATAATTATACCCTGCCCATCTGGCTGGGTCTCCTCAGCCACTCTGGGCAGCTTCCAACAAAATATTAAAATACAATAGTCCTTCAGTTATTAAAAGCTTCCCTAAACAGGGCTGCCTTCAGATGTCTTCTAAAGTCTGGAAGTTGTTTTTTCTATTGACTTCTGGTGGGAGGGTATTCCACAGGGTGGGCGCCACTACAGAGAAGGCCCTCTGCCTGTAACTTGGCTTCTCACAGCGAGGGAACCACCAGAAGGCCCTCGGCACTGGACCTCAGTGTCCGGGCAGAATGATGGGGGTGGAGACACTCCTTCAGGTATACTGGACTGAGGCCGTTTAGGGCTTTAAAGGTCAGCACCAACACTTTGAATTGTGCTCGGAAACGTACTGGGAGCCAATGTAGGTCTTTCAAGACCAGCGTTATGTGGTCTTGGCCGCTCCCAGCCACCAGTCTAGCTGCCGCATTCTGGATTAGTTGTAGTTTCCGGGTCACCTTCAAAGGTAGCCCCACGTAGAGCACATTGCAGTAGTTCAAGCGGGAGATAAGTAGAGCTTAATATTGAGCTGCAATGTAGCCACTGAAAAATACCAACACAGGCTTTGTAAATTATTGGTATTAATACCCAGTATTGTGCGATGGAATTTTTCTTAGGGGAACAGATAGGGCCAGAGGCGAGGGCGATTGGGGGGGGGGGCGGGGCGGGCGGACGTTGCTCATGTGACATCACAAGGTCCTGATATCTCACAAATGTGCATTGTGCCTCATTCCCTAAGTTGGGCAGAAGCTTCCCAGGCTTTGGGATGGAGGAGCCAATGGAACATTTAGGGGACTAGCCTAGTGCCGCTAGTCCACTGACCACACGCCACTGCTAGCTACTAGCCACAATAGCTATGATCTACCTCCAGAACAGAGTTAAACTAAGGAATTAGCTCCCAGAAGATGTAGTGGAAGCTGTTGAGCCCAGGTCATCCTTGTCAGCTTCCCATAGGCATCTTGGTTGGCTACTGTGAGAACAGGATGTTGGGCTATAACTCAGCAGTCAGCTTGAAAGAGCAGGGCTCTTAAATATTTACGGGTTAGTTATTGGAGTGTGGGGTGTCTTTGCTGGAAGATAATCGGTTAGCTGACCGAGATGACTGACACCTCAGCGTATCAGGTCAGGGGTTTTTATTCTTTCAAGTTTCCAAGCTATGGCAGGTTTTCCTCAGCAGACGAGTTAATTTAATTGGGGTGGGTGTACCTATCTATTCATTATGATGGGTATGTGTTGTTATTCGGTTTCTAAACAGTAATTTTATATAGTTTGTGTAATAAAACAAAATCGATGCTAAAAGCATTAGGTAGGTAGAAATGACATTTCAGTTAGCTTTCAAGGTATTCATCGCCTGGGTTAGTAGCATGAGTGAGTTACCATTAGCATAGCATCCTATTTACAGGTGTGATGTATCTAATCCATTTACCGCAAGCCTTGTATAAATATTACTGTATTTGTGTTTGTGTGGAATGGATGTGTTGAAATGACCGGCCTCAATAGAGCAATAACAAGACAAAAGCAGAGTCAAGACTACAGAACTACTGGAAAGCCAATGTCTACATTTATCTACAGTAAACGTTAAGGGAACAAATTAAAAACCCAGTCTACTGAGAAGCCTCTGAAATCAATATTTATTGAGCTTTAAGGACAGGAAGTTTGAAAAACAGCCAGAGTGAGCTACCAAATGCACTTTATTTTTAGAGGGGAAAGTAATTTGCCTTTTCAGCCTCCCAAAGCTGTAATCAGAATTTTGGCCCTGATAATCTTATGTTGCTTGTGTGGGTGTGTTTTATAGCTATTTTTGTTTTAATTTTTTGGAAAAAGCATTTAAATCACAAATTTTCAGAACTGTGAAGCATATGAAGGTCTTTGCTTGAATAGATTCATATCACACCCTTCATATATTGCACTCAGTGGAGTGGGAGGCTAATATCTCCATCCTTTATGGCATCTCTCTCCAAGAGTTGTCCAAAAGGGAAGATAATGCTGGTTGCTTTGTTAGTGCAAAGGGCTCTGAATTAACTCTGTTTCTTGTCCTGAACTCTGCTTCTTTCGCAATGTCTCCTGTTTTCTACTGTTCAACCTGGCTGAGTTTGTTGCAGTAACGTCTTAAGGGTATCCAGCGCCGTGGTTCAATAATCCTCCAGCACACACACCCCGGCGGCAGTAGCGCGCGGCTGAGGTGCAGAGATGGAGGATAGTGGAGCCTGGATGGCGCGCACCACCTTGCAGGGGGCTGGCCTGGGCGCAGAGCCCACCTCCCGCAGAGGGCCTCCCGCCCTGGACCGGCCCCTCCTTGGCCCCTCCCTCCAGCGGCTGCTCCGGGGCGCGGCAGTGGTGCGCGGCCATTGAGCTTCCTCTATGAAGACATCAGCGAGACATCGGGAGGGAGGCCTCAGAGGCACCTGCAGGGGAGGGGGGAGACTCCTCAGGGGAAGAAGAGCCGCAGGTATTGCTGTGAGAATGGGAAGCAAGGTTTAGGATCGGGGAGAGGAGCACGAGTTCGGCGCTCCCTCCAGCGCACAAACCCCGATCACGGACTGGGAACAGGTGTTCACTCCCAGGCGCATGGTGCCACTCTAGGCAGGAGTCTCGCTAATTCTGCTTCATGGAGGAAGCTCAATGGCCGTGCGCTACTGCCGCCGTGTGGTAGGGGGCGCCGGCAGCAGCTGCTCCCAGACACCAGCCGTTCAGCACCCCTTCCGTGCCCTGGTGGCCAGGCCTAGAGACAGCCCTGTTGGTGTGTCTTAAGACATGGATGATTGGCAGCTCCCTCTGCAATCCCTAACTGGCAACCATTACCCTTCCTTCGAGGCCAGGGCTGGCTAAACTATTTTGGCCCAAGAGCCACATTCAGCCTTCACCAATCATCCAGGGGCCACATATCAGTTGTGGCTATTGCCACACCACCCTCTCTCACACCCACACCCACAACACATGCAGGCCCGCTAAGAAGGGGTGCCATCATTTTTTTTATTTTTTTGCTGCCGGAAGCAAATTCACTGGCGGGCCAGAAAAATTTCCTTGGAGGACCACATCAGCCCCCAAGGAGATGGCTAGTTGCCCCTGCTCTAACAGCAAATGGGCATAAGAGAATAAGAACCTGTTGGATCAGGCCAATGGCCCATCTAGTCCAACATCTTGCTACCATTGTGCCCAACCAGATGCCTCTGGAAAACCCCAAAACAGGACTTGAGCCCAACAGCATTCTCGCTTCTTGCAGTTTCCACTGTGGTAGCCCAGGCCAATGTTAGGGACCACCAAGAAGCAAGGCAGGATTTCAGCATCCTGACAAAATCCTCTACATATGCGGGTGGTGCTGTGGTCTAAACCACTGAGCCTCTTGGGCTTGCTGATCAGAAGGCCAGCAGTTCAAATCCCCGGGACTGAGTGAGCTCCTTTTACTCTGTCCCAGCTCCTACCAAGCTAGCAGTTGGAAAGCACGCCAGTGCAAGTAGATGAATAGGTACCACTGCGGAGGGATGCTAAACACCATTTCCATGTGCTCTGGTTTCCATCATGGTGTTCCATTGTGGAAGTGGTTTAGTCATGCTGGCCACATGACCTGGAAAGCTGTCTGTGGACAAATGCTGGCTCCCTCGGCCTGAAAGAGAGATGAGTGCTGCAACTCCATATTTGCCTTTGACTGGACTTTTAACCGTCCAGGGGTCCTTTACCTTTTTACCTACATATGCTGATAAATGTAGAAGTGAACACACACAACCTTTCTTGCAAGCACCGCTTGTATATAGTGACTGGTCCAACTTGTCCGACTGGGAGTCAGTGTCTAGTATGGTGTTTCCTTGGTGTGGTAGTAGCAAATATATACAGACATTCACCACGGCAGTGATCAAGGCATGCTTAGAGTCCAACAAGAGTAGGAGACTCTCTCTCTTGCTTGCGCCTTGTGGTGAGAGAAGCAGAGAGAGAGTCTTTGTCTCTTGTTGGACTCTAAGCATGCCTTGATCACTGCAGTGGTGAATGTCTGTATATACAGTAATACCTCGGGTTACGAACGCGATCCGTTCCGGATCGCAGTTCGTAAGCCGAAAAGTTCGTAAGCCGAACGCTGCGCAAAGCGCCATTTTGCGCATGCGCAAAGCACGATTTTTGCAATTTTCGCGCTTTGCGCATGCGCAGACCGCGCACACCGCTTTGGCGCGCGCGCACACGCGGCGAAAACACTTCCGGGGGCAGCGCAGTTCATAACCCGAACTGTTCGCAAACCGAGGTGTTCGTAACCTGAGGTACGACTGTATATGCTACCAATATGCTTTTATGCCTGTCAAGTAAAACTTCTACACTTGACTGAATCTTTATGGCGTCAATGAGTGTTTATTGCCTACTGTGTGTACCTTCAACCCCAAAGACGCTTCCGAGGAGGGAGCTGTGTTTAGATGTAACTGCTGAGTATGGATACTGGCACACACGAACAGTGAAAGTGATGCCGGACCCAACCCTTCTAAACAATCCCTTCTAAATGATGGATTGATCCAGCAATTTGCCCATAAGAAAGCAGCTGATGTGCTAGACGTAGAGCATGATGGATTGATGGACCTTGCTGCTGCACAAGTTGCAGTGCTGGCCACATGCTTAGATGGCTCCAGAAGGGCATCCGGTTAATTCATGGAAGATAGAGGTCTACAAGTGACTACAAATTATGATCACTGTGGCATCTTCAGGTTTAGAGGCTGTAGAGCACTGAATACCATCTGCTGGGCTGCAGCAGTAGGGCTATGGCCTCCACCTCCTACTTCTGGTCTTCTGGGAGAAGATGCTGGGCTAGACAGACCATTACCAGTAGCAGTTTGCAGGGTGTGGTTGAGCCACCCTCCTGACAATGACATCGCTGCAAGTTACTGAGATGAACTGTGGGCAGGGAAGAAGACGAAGAGTTTGGATTTGATATCCTACTTTATCACTCCCCTTAAGGAGTCTCAAAGCGGCTAACATTCTCCTTTCCCTTCCTCCCCCACAACAAACACTCTGTGAGGTGAGTGGGGCTGAGAGACTTCAGGGAAGTATGTCTAGCCCAAGGTCACCCAGCAGCTGCATGTGGAGGAGCGGAGACGCGAACCCGGTTCCCCAGATTACGAGTCTACCGCTCTAAGGTCAGGGCTGCATGAGCACACCAGTTTGAGCAAACCTGCCACTCCCACAGTTGCGCCTGCAAAGCTCCAACCTTGCAGCTGCCACAACCTGTTCCATCTCTCTCTCTCTCTCTCTCTCTCTCTCTCTCTCTCTCTCTCTCTCTCTCTCTCTCTCTCTCTCTCTCTCTCTCTCTCTCTCTCTCTCGTGACACCAGTGTCTGAAGAATAGCTCCACCCCACCAGATGGATACCTACCAGTCAGATGTTGCTCCAATCCCATGTAGCTCTTGGGTTCTGAGAGTTGCCAAAGCAACATGCAGGCAATTCTATCCCCAGTCTTCAAAAATTCTGCCAGGCATTGTGTGGGAAGCACTTTAACCCTCCTCTCCTCCTCGAGATAACCTGGTCTGGGGCTAGAGGAGCGGACACGGAGCAATGGATTCAAGCTACAAGAAAGAAGATTCTACCTAAACATTAGGAAGAACTTCCTGACAGTAAGAGCTATTCAACAGTGGAACTTGCTGCCAAGGAATGTGGTGGAGTCTCCTTCTTTGGAGGTCTTTAAGCGGAGGCTTGACAGCCATCTGTCAGGAATGCTTTGATGGTGTTTTCTGCTTGGCAGGGGGTTGGACTGGATGGCCCTTGTGGTCTCTTCCAACTCTATGATTCTATGATTCTAGATGAGTAGCTTCCTACATGGCTAGCCCACCAAGTCCTCTCAAATTATTTATGATTTGTATTTATAGTCTTCCCTTCAGTGCACGGCCCTAGGGTAGGTTACAAAAATATCACAATAAAAAAAAAGATGCAGATGAACTTGGAAACCATAAAGCAAAACCATAAAATAAACAAACAGCACCATTAACAAAACAGCAGTGCAGGAGAAGGGAAGCGACCCACTCAGCATAGCTGCCAAGTTATCCCTTTTTTAAAGGGATTTTCCCTTATGCTGAATAGGCTTCCTCGCGAGAAAAGGGAAAACTTGGCAGCTATGCCACTCAGTCTGATGCCTGGGTCAAGAGGTGCGTGCTTTGATCAGTCATCGTAAAGTGTGCACATCTCAGAGTGGGGTCACTCCATAACTTGGGGGGGGGAGGCGCACAGAGAAGACATTCTCATGCACCACCACCCTTGATTAGTGCAACAACACTCACCTTATGCCATAGAGAGTTCCACAGTTTTATTCCGTATCAGGTGGCAAAAGTTATTTCTTTTGCCTGTCCTTTTGACCCTGCTGCCAATTAACTTCACTGAGTGACCTCCGAGATATAGTATTAGGAGAGCGGGGAGGGGAAATATTGATCTTTCTTCAGTTACTTCCAATTTAACTTCCTTATTTAATTGGGCTGAGCAGAACTGCACATAGTTGTTTATGCCATGCTGTTCAGAGCAGGGAGGGATGAGTCTGCCACTTTCGGTTTCAGCTTTCCACATTTCCACAGTACTTTGTAAATCCTTTTAAAAGAAGTCCTTGTGGAAACTCACCTGCATTTCAGTGTAGTTTTCTACAGCTATACACCACTTGGTATGCAGTATTGCCTAAAATGTACCACTTTGCAAACAAATTTATCCTAATATGAAACATATTGTATTTAGTATTTTCACTGTTATATGCATATTTATGCACACTTTACTGTGTGCAACTTCTGCATTTTTGTACACATCACTTGGTTGGAAAACTGTATTCCATAAATGGGAGAAGTGCCAATTTTGAAAGATGGGCCCTTATTTCAATTTGTGCTTTGGAAAGAGTGAATCAGATAGGTTCGCCACTAAGTGCAAACTGAATCAAACTTCGCCCACCCTACTAGCATGTAGAAGAGCTTTATTAAACACAAGCCCTGGAATTTGGGATTCCCCCTCCAAACTGAAGCCAACGATTTGTTATTGTTTTGTGCCACTTTGTACCACATTTTTTTTACCACCACCCCCTACAAAGAGGTACAAAATGTTGGCATCAGTTTGGAGGGGATCCCAGATTTGGGGGTTCATATTTAATAAAGCTGATCTTACTTCCCAAGTAAATGGAGTAAATGTCCCAGGAGCAGAAATCTGAGGGTCATGATCCAAGATAGAGAGATAGATAGGGAGACTGGCAGATATTAGGACCCACCCTATTCTTGTGACTGTAATTTGTTTTTGACATTGCGTTTTTTAACTGATGCAATGCTCCCTGGGACCTTATGGTGAACTGCAGGTAAGAATACAAAAATGATGATGTAACTGCTTATGGTTTACTATAGTGCTCTGTTCTTTTTCAAAGCAGAGGAGGAATTTAGAGCAAAAAAAAAAAAAAGCAGCATCTGGAGGTGTTCAGATCCACCTCCACTCATTGCCTTATCCCTCCAAACCACTCCTCCCCCAAGCCACTTACCCCATTGGGTTCAAAATTCTGGTTTGTAAAAGGAAACACGTTTTGAGCCCTGCAGAGAGAAAAGCTGCTAGCTGCATGATTTGGAACAGGTGTGAAATGGTCAGGGAACAGGTTAAACACCCACGCTGCATCTCATTTCTAAATAACCTGCTCTTGAAGATGCTTCGATGTTTACAAAACAGCACTGGAGGAACACGATGAACCGCATTAGCGTGTAGTGGGTAAGCCTTCGCTGCGATTGCATGCTGGAAAATATACACACAGGCCTTTTATGCACCTGTGCTAATGGGGACATGTTTTTTTTTTTTTGCAAATGGAGGACAGTAATTCCACGAAGATAACAAAATGACAATAGACCATGAAAAAGCCATTATAATTTCCTCGTGATTAGCAGCTTGCTATGTGCACTTAGCAACCTCTTCTGTGCTCAGATTCTCCAAGGCAAACACTTCAGTTAATGTGGCAAAACAGTTCACGAGGAAAAGAGGGAGAGACGTCCACAGGAATGAGTAATTCACTTGCCTGCGACAACCTTTGGCAGCCTCGTGCCCTCTGCCCTGTGCTGGCTGGGGCTGATGGGAGTCCAAAAAAATAAATAAATCTGGAAACTTAGCTAAGGCTGACTGGGGTTGATGGGAGTTGTGGCCCAAAACACCTGGAGGCTACTATGTTGGCGCATCCTGGCTGGGTCTGATGGGAGATGTAGTCCAGCTATCTTGTTGGTGAAGTCTGGCCTATCACTGTTCAAATTGTAGTATCTTCCAGTGCGCAGTGTTTTCCTGTAGTTAAGTGAAAGTTGTTAATGGAATGACAACAGCATCACTACCACCATCACCCTGTGCAATCGAAGGCAGAGCAGATCCTTGCAGCTTGTGGGGTGAAGATACCCCGGTTATGTTGGAGGCTGATGCAGGAGCCGTCCCTGGCTTCACCATTGCTCCAGCCAAACTGGAATAAAAGAATCATCGAATTGTAGAGATGGAAGGGACCCCGAGCTCCATCTAGCCGAACCAATGCAGGGATCTCAACTAAAGCATCCCTGATAGAAGGCACCCAATTCCTTCACACAGCACATACGTAGCTAAACTATGGAATTTGCTTCCACAAAATGAAGTGATGGGCACCAGCTTAGATGGCTTTAAAAGGAGGTAAGTCATATCTGTGGAGGAATAATAGAATTGAAGAGTTGGAAGAGACCCTGAGGTCCGTCTTGTCCAACCCCCTGCAATGCAGGAATCTCAACTAAAGCATCCATGGCAGATGGCCATCCAACCTCTGCTTAAAAACCTCAAATGAAGGAGAGTCCACAGCCTTCTGAGGAAGTCTGTTCTGCTGTTGAACAGTTCTTACTGTCAGAAAGTTCTTTCTGATGTTTAGTTTAGGGTTGCCAGATGTCCCCGTTTCCCAGGGACAGTCCCCGGATTTGAAAATTCCACCCCCGGACAAATTCCGTCCCCGGAATGTCCCTGGATTTCATTAAATGTCCCCGGGAAATGTGACACCCTGCTCTCCTGGAGTAATATGCAGCTGGAGGGGTGGGAGGTTTTTGCACAGGCAGATGCAGAGGTGGGTGGGGGGGGGTCAAAGAGTGCGAAAGAAGGGCTTTGCACCTTGCCCAGCAGAGAAACCGTGCGCCTTGCACCCGTCCTGGGCAACAGCGTGCCACCCACCCATGACTCCCCAGCCTGCGCAAAAACTACCTTCCCACCCCTCATGTTTTTCTAGGGACGGGTGGCAACCCTAGGCACAATGCACTCTACTGAAACATAGGGTTTTCTGCCTCCCCCAATCTGTCAAAACGAAGGGGGGAAGGGTCAGGAGATCGGGGGAGGATTGGGAGTCACTGGCGGGAGGCGTTCAGTCGCAAGGTGTGCGGTTTCTCTGCTGGGCAAGGCATGGAGGGGTGAGATGACTTCGATTCCCTCGGCCAACTGGAGCAGCGGCGGAGCTGGTGCAGAGCCAGGCAGATGAGCATGAGAGACAGCGTGAACAAGAGCATGTCCCTGATGGCCGGGAACTGCAGAAGTCAAATTGGAGCACGGAAGCCTTATGTTCTTTTAAGTTGAGGCTGCTTGAGCTGAGGTATCTCCATTGCAGGGGTTTGGTCTAGATGCCCCTCAGAGGTCCTTTCCAAAACTGTGATTCTGTGATCATCCTACAGTCGTATTCTCAAACTCTGCTTCCAACTCCACCCCCCAGGTTTCTCTCCTCCAGACTTCTCAAGACAGCAATGAAATGAAAAAATAAAATAAAATAAAATAAAATAAAATAAATAAAATAGGGATAGTAAAAGGTAAAGGGACCCCTGACAGTTAGGTCCAGTCACGGACGACGCTGGGGTTGCGACACTTATCTCGCTTTACTAGCCGAGGGAGCCAGCTTACAGCTTCCGGGTCATGTGGCCAGCATGACTAAGCCGCTTCTGGCGAAGCAGAGCAGTGCACGGAAACGCCGTTTACCTTCCTGCTGGAGTGGTACCTATGTTTCTACTTGCACTTTGTCATGCTTTCGAACTGCTAGGTTGGCAGGAGCTGGAACCGAATAACAGGAGCTCAGCCCGTTGCAGGGATTCAAACCGCCAACCTTCTGATTGGCAAGCCCTAGGCTCTGTGGTTTAACCCACAGCACCACCCGCGTCCCTTGTAAGGGATAGTAAAGCATGTAATTTTTTTTAAAAAAGTGTCCCTGGATTCATTGGGGGGGGGAATCTGGTAACCATAGTTTATTTAGAATCTCCTTTCTTGAAACTTGAAGCTATTGGTTTGGGTCCTACCCTCCAGAGCAGGAGAAAACAAGCTTGCTCCATTTTCCATGTGACAGCCCTTGAGATATTTGAAAATTTCTATCATATCCCATTTTGATCTTCTCTTTTCCAGGCTAACCAGCTCCTTCAACTGTTCCTCATAAGGTTTGGCTTCTAGACCCTTGACCATCTTGGTTGCCCTCCTCTGTACATGTTCCAGCTTGGTCAACATCCTTTCTAAATTGTAGTGCCTAGAACTGGACACAGTCTTCCATGTGTGGTCTGACCATGGCTGGATGATCTATGAGTTTATGAATGCAAAAATAAAGGTGCATGACCTGACTTTCTTAAATATATATTTATGTATTGCTTTGGATAACATTGTACCTATTGACCTCACAGAAAACAAGGCTGCAGTGGTAATCTGCCCCCCCCTCCCCACCATTCCAATGTAGGGCATTTTTAGCACACACTTTCAGCTCTACCACTTTCCCATTAAGCTGTGAGGAGGTTAAGATGGGATCGGCATATCTGTTTGATTCAGTCACACTTCTGGGTCAAGCCCGCCTGACCCAGCCTGGAGGCCAGGTCAGTCACATTTACCGATTGCACCTCCTGCTTCTTGTAGGTCAGCTCTGTGGCTCAGAAGGAAAATGGGAGGCTTGCTGCTGTGCATCTCAAATACTGACATTCCAGTCCAGGAAAAGGAGCGCAGCACTCTCGCTATCTCAGAAGGTCAACACAGGGTGAAGAAGAAGGGAATGCAGGAGACGCTGTGGATGTTGGTGCATTTGTCGGTGGCTAGCATTTCTTGCAATTACTGACACACAAGGAAAATAAAATACGCTTTGTCAAAGGAGTGGGGAAACAGATCTTGTTGGCAGCCTAGATGATGATGGTGATGATGATTAATTCAATTTATATTCCGCCCTGTATCAAAAGATCCCAGGGTGGCGTACAACATTAAAAACACATTGTTGTTGTTGTTTAGTCGTTTAGCCGTGTCCGACTCTTCGTGACCCCATGGACCATAGCACGCCAGGCACTCCTGTCTTCCACTGCCTCCCGCAGTTTGGTCAAACTCATGTTCGTAGCTTCGAGAACACTGTCCAACCATCTCGTCCTCTGTCGTCCCCTTCTCCTAGTGCCCTCCATCTTTCCCAACATCAAGGTCTTTTCCAAGGATTCTTCTCTTCTCATGAGGTGGCCAAAGTATTAGAGTCTCAGCTTTACGATCTGTCCTTCCAGTGAGCACTCAGGGCTGATTTCCTTAAGAATGGATAGGTTTGATCTTCTTGCAGTCCATGGGACTCTCAAGAGTCTCCTCCAGCACCATAATTCAAAAGCATCAATTCTTCGGCGATCAGCCTTCTTTATGGTCCAGCTCTCACTTCCATACATCACTACTGGGAAAACCATAGCTTTAACTATACGGACCTTTGTAGGCAAGGTGATGTCTCTGCTTTTTAAGATGCTGTCTAGGTTTGTCATTGCTTTTCTCCCAAGAAGCAGGCATCTTTTAATTTCGTGACTGCTGTCACCATCTGCAGTGATCAAGGAGCCCAAGAAAGTAAAATCTCTCACTGCCTCCATTTCTTCCCCTTCTATTTGCCAGGAGGTGATGGGACCAGTGGCCATGATCGTGGTTTTTTTGATGTTGAGCTTCAGACCATATTTTGCGCTCTCCTCTTTCACTCTCATTAAAAGGTTCTTTAATTCCTCCTCACTTTCTGCCATCAAGGTTGTGTCATCTGCGTATCTGAGGTTGTTGATATTTCTTCCGGCAATCTTAATTCCTGCTTGGGATTCATCTAGTCCAGCCTTTCGCATGATGAATTCTGCATATAAGTTAAATAAGCAGGGAGACAATATACAACAGAACATCAATGATAAAAACATAATAAAAAGCATATAGGCATAATAGAATTGTTTTTGTTGTTTAGTCTTTTAGTCGTGTCCGACTCTTTGTGACCCTATGGACCATAGCACGCCAGGCACTCCTGTCTTCCACTGCCTCCCGCAGTTTGGTCAGACTCATGTTGGTTGCTTCGAGAACACTGTCCAACCATCTCGAACAGTCCTCTACCGCACACTTCCACAGGCCCTAGATTATTTAATAGCCATGGGCCTGGGTAAAGAGGAATGTTTTTGCCTGGCGCCTAAAGACATGTAATGACGGTGGCAGGCGAGCCTCTCTGAGGAAAGCATTCCACAATTGGGGAGCCACCACAGAAAAGGCCTGTTCTCTTGTTGCCACCCTCTGGATTGTTGCCTTTTCTATATTCTGCGGGCCAGGTTTGACAAGTGGGCAGAGATGTCCACCTGCCAGTCACCTGACTCCATGGAGAAATCAAACTGTACCGGCAGAAGCATGGCACTTTGTAAGTGCATGGGGCTTGGCCAGTACAACCCAAATGGGGAGTCCCGGGGAGTCTAATTGGGCCTGCGGCCTTATGGGGTTCAGAATACGGGAGCAACATGGGCCCTCCAGACCATTAATCTGGGTCTTGCAACAACCTCTGGACAGAGAAACACTGCAGGAAACTGAGCCCCCTTTAGCCAGTGTTTTTCATTTATTCCCATCAGGGCTGAGCTGTGAGGAGCAGCAGTAAGGGCCGGCGGGGTGGCATGAGCAGGGTGGGGTTCCTTAGATGGCTTACCAACACTGCAGATCACTTCCCGTTACTGAGTGGGATTGGTTCTGCCACTGCGCCAATCCAGGGCTGGGCTCCCAGCTGCTTGATCCCAACCCCTCTTGGTACCCATGTTTTGGAAGCCAGGTAAGTAACACAGCCCTGGTCAGCAGTCTGCAGGGAGTGAGAAATCAGGAGCTGAGGGGCAAAGCCAGTAGTTAGGACTGAAGAACAAGTCAAGACTGAAGGAGAATCAAGGAAGCTGGCTTGAGGAGCATGTCAGAAGTGAAGACTGGAGGTCAACAAAGGACACAGGAATATGGCAGATCTCATGAAGACGTTTATGTTCGGACCAGGCTCAACTGGGACAGAAAGCCTGTTCATACTCCTTTCCATCCCAAAAGATCCAGCAGCCAACCTGGTTGGGTAGAGTTAATCCAGGGCCCGCTCAAAATGTTCCTCCTGCAGTTCAGTGTATCACCACACAAGGCAGCTGTCCACAGATCTTAGTAGTTCTTGACACTCTCAGCCCAGCTTCTCTCATTAGTTCATTCTTCCCTCATCACTGGTGCCATTTCCTATCCTTCCATGCTTGAGATTCTATAAAAGCCCTACAAAATGTGGATGCCAATTGTTTTACCCCTCATATACTGAACTGATCACTGCACTGGGTATGATAAAGGAACTGGATGTTCAACATAGTGACAGCTCTTATCAGACAGGACCCATTTAAGACCATCCTTTTCTAAAAAGCCTTTTCTATTATTATTATTATTATTAAATATATTTTATATATTTTAATTGAATATATTTTAATTAAAGATTTCTTGGTTTACAAAAGTATGTGCAATGTCTCTTTTTTCAAGTTACATTTTCTACAGATCAGTTTCATTTGTTGAGACATTAGTGATACATTAGGAAGAAAAGGGGGAAAGAGGTGGAGGGGGACATGGTGAGTCGGGGTCGGGGTCGGGTGGCGATGCTTCTATTTTATTTGGGGGTTTTGTGTCAGCATCACTTGTATGGGTTCTCTTTACTATTCACTTGTATTCCTTTGGTGTGAATGCTGATATTCCTTTGGTGGTGAGAGAGGTTGGGGTTGGCCCTAGGGTGTGGTTGGTTGGTTGTGATTGGCTGTGGTGAGAGAGGTTGGGGTTGGCCCTAGGGTGTGGTTGGTTGGTTGTGATTGGCTGTGGTGAACTTTGTTTTCATGTGCGAGTGGTGTGTGTGTGTGTGTGTGTGTGTGTGTGTGTGTGTGTTGGATCAGGTTAGCCAGCTTGATTCGAATGCTATTGGCCGGTTCTTCTTGTTGTCTTGTTGGATGAGTATGTGATAAAGGCCTTTTCAAACAGATTTTTTTAAAATTCCCAGTCTGCATCTGTATTGGATTTGAAATTGTTTTTACATATAAACACATTCTTAGTTGTTCTTTTGTAAGAGTTATGCTTGCTTTCATATATAAAATTGTGTAATTGTTTTTTGCTCTCAAAATAATATTTTGTTTTTTTTTAATTAAAAGAAACAAAGAAACAGTGAGGAAGCGAAATAACACCCTCCCCAAAAATAAAAACTAGGAGAACCTCCAACAAAGGTTTCAAAATTCACAGCAGAAAAGCAGAACAGCTAAATCATCAAGACATCCACAAAAGCTCACATAGAAAGAAAATTATTCTGGTACTTTAAAATGCTGATATACAGAGAATGGTAATTGATATGAAGAACTACAGTTAAAGATCCCTGGACGGTAAAGGGAGGTGGACAACACACTGATAAATAAATATAAAATGGCATAATCTAAATATAAGGCACCTCTAAGGCATAGCCTGGTATAAACTCTGTTTAACTGAAATATTGTATACGGAATCATAGAAATAAATAAATACTTTTTCGGCAGCGCACTGAAATGAATCCTGGATCCTGGATCTAAAACTCGGTGGCCAACGTGACGTGAAACATTGATGCTCTCGTTTTCTTCTTGTGCTTTCCTTTCTTGTCGAAAAGCGGGAAGGAGAGGAAGGCCAATTATGAATTCAAGGCATTCCTGCCCAAGCTGTCGCAGTCTTGTTAGCTCTCCACATATTTTTAAAGTTGGGAATACAGAGCTAACATTTCATAATTAACCCTAGCTATGTTCTCCAAGCATCAGAAGTTATTTCAAGGAGAAAGCAAAGAAAATGCATTGCACTGGCTTACTGAGAAAGCATGCCCACTGAGAGAGTTCAGGACACAAAGACACACACACACACACACACACACACACACACACACACACACACACACAGAGGCACACACTCCTTGTTTCAGCAACCTAAATCTAACTAATATGTGTAAAATTGAGAATCGTCTAATTTCTCTCTCTGTGTGTGTGTATGTGGGTCTGGCATTCTCCCACTCAGTTTCAGCCTTGGTTTCTTAAAAGGGGCAATAGGATCAGGCAGGGTCAGCCCCATTCACCCTGAGGCCAGGCAATAGGATCCCCAAGGAGAGCAGATGCTGATGTGGAGCTTTATTCAGGGCCGGCCCACACATGAGGCCAGGTGAGGCGACCACCTCAGGCGGCAGGGTCCACCAGGACATTCAACGCTTCTGAGGTTTTTACAATACAATAAACGAAACGAACCAACCTACAGGAAATAAAGAAAAGAGAGAAACTAACTGAAGTATACTCGGAGTCGAGAGTGAATTTCATGCTCTTTATTCAGCTCGTAGTCATCAAGGAGAAGAAGAGAAGAATGCCCTTTCCCCAAAACCATCAGCTTATATACATTATTTACACAATGGGCTTTGCGTGATTGGCTACTTCAGGGCTACACCTGTGGGCCAATCAGTTTGTGGATTGACTTCTGCCAGCAGCCTGATTGGCTGCTCCTGCAGGCCAATCAGCTTGCGGATTCACTTCCACCTGGAGTTGGATTGGGTGGCTCCTGCAGACCAATCAGACTGCTGATTCTGGATCCTATTGTTCTATGATTCAGCTCAGTACATAACACTAACGAAAGATGAAATGGAAACAAGAAGTTCCTCCCTCATCAATGTATCTTAAGTTTCATCCCCGGCAGAGGAAGGTGTGCGCACCCCCAGCTCTCACCTGGGCTCATCCCTCTCTTCTCATAGCCTCTCACAATGAGGGTCCCTCACATGGGGTCCAATCTTCAGGACAGTCAATCCTTCCATCAATCTTTCTTCTCTCCTTGTTCCTGATGTAGACCTTCCTTCTCCCCTTCTTCCTGGAGGGGGGAGCTGCCATTTTGGAGTTGGCCTCAGGTACCCAAATGTCTTTAACGGGCCCCGGGATTGGGTTTGTCAGCACTGCTGACTGTCCACACCGCTCTCCTGCTCCCCAGAAATGGTGGCCTGCAGGGACAGTTGCAAATAACAACAACAACAACAACAACAACAACAACAACAACATTATTTATATGCCACCCATCTGACTGAGTTACTCCAGACACTCTGGGAGGCTTCCAACAAATTAAAACACAGTAAGATCTCAAACATTAAAAAGCTTCCGTATACAGGGCTGCCTTCAGATGTCTTCTAAAAGTCAGATAATTGTTTATTTCCTTGACATTTGATGGGATGGTGTTCCACAGGGTGGGTGCCACTACCGATAAGGCCCTCTACCTGGTTCCCTGTAACCTCACTTCTCACCATAGCTGCCAAGTTTTCCCTTTTCTCACGAGGAAGCCTATTCAGCATAAGGGAATTTCCCTTAAAAAAAGGGATAACTTGGCAGCTATGCTTCTCACAGTGAGGGAACTGCCAGAAGTAGATGCATCCGAACCATACACACTTTTGAAAGCTAGGCCTGGCTTAGCACCACCCTCTCCTTTCCTCAAAATGACTCTTCCAGTGCCTATTCTGTACCACCATCCCTCCCCCCCAAATATACAGTACTGTATTGGTAGGACAGCCACTTGCCCGTTGCCAAAAGGGGAAAAGGACAAAGTAAGATACCGTACAGGTATGTATATAAATTGTATGCACAAATTCATAGGTAAAGGGCTCATCGTGGTTCGTATCAATGTAAGAGCCTGCTGGATCAGGCCAAAGGTCCATCTAGCCCAGCATCCTGTTCTCAGAAAGGCTGACCAGATGCCCTTAATGGGAAACCCGCAAGCAGGATCCAAGCACAAGAGCACTCTCCCTTCTGTGGCTTCCAGAGACTGGTATTCAGAAGTGCTGCTGCCTTCAGCTGTGAAGGTAGAGAGCATAGCTACCCTGGTTAATTGCAATTCCTAGAATGGTTTAACCATCTCATTTTCTTAAGGCAGCTCTGTGGGGCGAATAGGGGCCTTCGAACAACAAGCAGTTGCCAGAATTCTTTAGGGAAAGCCAGAAATGTTTAAAGTAGCATCATGGCGCTTAAATGGTATGTTGTGGTGCAAGTCTGTTCCTCTAAGCACTGCGTCTGGAAGGCCTCACTGTGCTGCTTTTTGAGCCTGTGGCAACAGCTGTTCTTCCAGCCTCTCTACCTGACCCTTGGGGCCCTATCCAGGACACACTCCTCACCAGCTCTGATTTGCTCCATTCTTGAATGCTTTTGCTCACCTGGAATGTCTCTGTGAATGCTGATATTTACTGGTTTAACAAAATGGACAGACTTCTTGATTGTAAGGAAACTTCCTACCTGTTCAAGAGTGATTCTTGCTTTCCTGGATGGAGGTTGAATTGGGAAGATGCAGCGTGGCACCGAAACAGGCTGGACCGCTTCCTAAAGCTGCAGATACAGATGCAAGTTGAGTGGCACACATCCCTAATAGGTAACACTGAGCTAAACAGACCAATGATTTGACTTGGTATAAGTCAGCTGCATGGGGACGCGGGTGGCGCTGTGGTTAAACCACTGAGCCTAGGGCTTGCCGATCAGAAGGTTGGTGGTTCGAATCCCTGCAACGGGGTGAGCTCCCATTACTTGGTCCCAGCTCCTGCCAACCTAGCAGTTCGAAAGCACATCAAAGTGCAAGTAGATAAATAGGTACTGTCACAGTGGCCGGAGTGGACTGCTTCAGAGTAACGACGCTACGCAGCTCTGCATTTTATTCTTTTATTGGTGCTGCGTATTTACAGTGCTCAAGTCATTGCTATTTACACGGAGCGATGTTGTCAGTCGGTTTCAGAACCTCCTAATGGCTTTTGGCGCGTCTTTCTCCAACACAAAAGCTTTGGCAGACCCATCCTCTTGCCCCTCCTCTTCCTGCGTAATTCTGGAGTTGGAGGGATGGGTCTTCCCCCCTTGCTTGCCCCTTCCTGTCCCACCTGGGACCCTGGCTCCTCTACCTTGCCTGAGCCTCGGACACGACTTCCTGCTTCCCCACTGGAATCGGAACTCTCCCTGCTTTCCCCTTTGCTCGAGGACGGGCTTGAACTCAGGAGGGGAGGGACTTCGCGATATCCCCTGTCCCTCACATCCACCCCCCTCCCAAGCTCTCCTTCACCCCTCCCCAGGCCCCCCCCATGTGTCGGTGACGACTGGAAGCCTAAGAACTCAGTGCTCTCCGAGCCCGTTGGTGTGAATACCTCCCCCCAGTCCTGCGAGCCCCCCCCTTCCGCCTGGGCGGACGGGAATCCCAAAAAGTCCGTGGCGTCAGAGCTGGTGGGGGTAAAAACGTTCTGCCAATCTGCTCCTTCCTCTGACTGGGTGGATCTCGGTGACACCCATACCTCATCCTCTGGTTCCTCAAACTCCGCTTCCCAGCGCCATGGTGAGCTGCTCTCCCGTGCCTCCTCCTCCTCCCCCTCCCTTTCCATGTGCCAGGGCTTGGGTCTGTGGGGAAAGAGGGCGTGAAATTCTTCCACCAAGAATTCCTCCTGTATCTGAGTGGCTGGGACCCATTCATTCTGGGACGGTGGAGCATCCTCCCATGCCATGAGGTACTCCAGTCCCCCCACCCCCCACCTTGAATCCAGGATGGCCGTGGCCTCATTGAGTTGCTCCCTGCCTTCCCTCTCCCCCCCTCCCTCGGGGGTTTGTTCGCTGTCTCGGAGCCTGCTGCTTTCCCTGTACGGCGACAGCAGCGATCTATGAAACACTGGATGCACCCTCATGTCCTCTGGCAGTGCCAGCCTGTATGCCACCGGGTTTACCTGTTGCGTGACCGTGAAGGGGCCCAGCCTTTTGGGTGCCAGCTTTTTGCACCTCCCTCTGGTGGGAAGGCCCTCCGAGGACAACCACACCTTGTCCCCCACCCTGATGACCTCCCCTTGTCGCCTGTGGCGATCTGCCCCCTTTTTGTACGCTTCCTTGGCCCTCTCCAAGTGGTCTCTGAGCTGCTGGTGCACCGTCTCCAGTTCCTCTGCCCAATCCTCAGCCTGTGGGCCCTCCTCCTCCTCCTCCTCCCTCTCCCTCTCTGGGAAAGATCTGAGGTCGCGCCCGTAATTGGCCTTAAAGGGCGACACCCCTGTGGAGACGTGCACTGCATTGTTGTAGGCAAATTCTGCTAGTGGCAAGCGATCCACCCAGTCCGTTTGCCGCTGGCTGACGTAGCATCTCAGGTACTGCTGCAGAATGGCGTTGACCCTCTCCGCTTGTCCGTTGGTCTGCGGGTGTCTAGCCGTCGACAAGCTGACCTCCACCTGCAGGAGGTTCATGAGCCGCCGCCAGAACCTGGAAACAAATTGGCGGCCACGATCCGAAATAACCCTTAAAGGTAATCCATGCAGTCTGAAAATGTGATCAACAAACAGTTTGGCTGTCTCTTCTGCCGAGACTGCCCTGGCACACGGTATAAAGTGACACATTTTGGACATAAGGTCCACCACCACCAACACTGCAGTCTTACCCCTGGACGAAGGCAGATCTGTGATGAAGTCCATGGACACCACTTCCCACGGCCTGTGTGGTGTGGCTAAGGGCTCCAGCAACCCTGGTGGCGCTGCTCTGACCACCTTCGCCCGCTGGCAGGTGGTACAGCCCCTTACATAGTCTCGAACATCTTCCCGCACCCCTGGCCACCAGAAGTGTCTCATGACTAGGTGAGCGGTTTTGTCCCTTCCAAAATGCCCCGCTGTAGGGTTGTCGTGCATCTGCTTGAGGACCGTACGTCGAAGCTGGGTGGTGGGTAGGTACAGCGCACCCTTGTAGAAAAGCAGCCCTCTGCGTTCTGCAAAGTCTTTTGCCTGCTCCCTCCCCCCTCTCAGTTCTCTGAAGATGCGGTTGGCAAATTCATCCGCTGCCGTCAGTGCTGTGAGTTCTGCCTCGCTCACCACAGCTGCTCCGCAGGACCATGCCGACGGGGGGAAAATGTGCCTTGGGGCTGGTGGCGCCTCCTCCTCCATGTACTCTGGCTTGCGGGAGAGGGCATCCGCCCTGACATTCTGCTCCCCCGGGATGTAGTGGATGGAGAAGTTGAAGTTCGAGAAGAACTCTGCCCACCGTATCTGCCGCTGGTTGAGCACCCTGGCAGTTCTCCAGAACTCCAGGTTCTTGTGGTCTGTGCACACCTGGATGGGGTGCTTCGCGCCCACCAGGAAGTGTCGCCAGTGCTGGAACGCAGCGTAGATCGCAAGAAGTTCCCTATCAAACACTGTGTAGTTGCGTTCAGGCTGTGTCAGCTTCCTGGAGAAGAAGGCACAGGGTCTCCACTCCCTGTTGGCGTCCAGTTGCAACAAAATTGCGCCCACAGCTTTTTCAGAAGCATCTGTCTCAATGCGTAGGGGCGCGTCCTGCACCACATGGAACAGGTTTTGGTCTGAGGCGAACACTCTCTTGAGGCTTTCGAACGCTGCTTGCGCCTCTGGTGTCCACTTGAACTTCTGCTTGCCTCTCAGGCAGTCCGTGATGGGAGCCGTAACGCGAGAGAAGTTCTTGATGAACTTCCTGTAGAAGTTAGCGAAGCCTAGTAGGCGTTGGGCATCTTTGCGCGTCCTGGGGCTGTGCCAGTCCAGGATGGCCTGCACCTTGTCCTTGTCCATCGCCAGCCCCTTGTCTGACAGCTTGTAGCCCAGGAAGTCCACCTCTTTGGTGTGAAACTTGCACTTCTCCAGCTTCACATACAGGTGGTTCTCCTTCAGGCGTTGCAACACCTCTCTGACATCTTTCACATGCTGCACTGGGTCATTCGAGTAGATAAGGATGTCATCTAGGAAGACCAAGCATTTCCTGAAGAGGAGGGACCCCAGGACGTGGTGCATGAAGGCCTGGAAGCATGCTGAGCCCCCTTGCAAACCGAAGGGCATCACCAGATATTCAAAAGAGCCCAGAGGCGTGAACATCGTGGTTTTCCATTCATCTCCTTCCCGGATCCTGATCAAGTTGTACGCCCCCCTTAGGTCCAGCTTGGTGAAAATCTTGCCCCTGCGTGCCGCTGTCAGGAGATCATCCACTCTGGGCATGGGGAAAGCCACGGGCTCTGTCACCGAATTCAGCCGTCTAAAGTCCACCACAAGACGGCGCTGTTGCGTGTCTTTCTTGTCCACCCAGAAGACCGGGCTGCCCCCTGCTGCCTTGCTTTCCCTTATGAACCCCCGCTTGAGGTTCTTGTCGATGAAAGCGCGCAGATCCTCCAGCTCCTGGTCTGACATGGCGTACAGCTTGGCTGGGGGTATCGTCGCCCCTGGCACCAGGTTGATCTGGCAGTCAAAAGGCCTGTGCGGGGGTAGGTGGTCGGACTCCGCTTCGCTGAAGACCTCCTGCAGGTCCCAGTACTGCTTGGGTATTGCCTCACCCCCTTTGATATGCATGGTGGCCACCGTGGCTATCGGAGGCCCCTCCCCTGGTTGGTGCTGCATGCAATGTTCCAGACAAAAGTCTGACCCAAACGTGATGCACCTCTGGTGCCAACTGATGGAGGGGTCGTGGCGCGCCAGCCAGCTCATGCCCAAGACGATGGGGGGGTCTGAGATGGTGGTGACGTTGAACGCCAGTGTCTCTGAGTGCCTTCCCACCGTCATTCTCATGGGGGGGGTTTGATGTGTGATGGCCCCTCCCAGCAGCTCCCTGCCGTCAATGGTTGCTACGTGCAGAGGAAAATCCAACTGCAAAAGCTGGATTTGGTGCTCTTCTGCAAAGCTTCTCGAGAAGAAGTTGGCGGACGCCCCACTGTCAATTAAGGCGAGGACCGTCAGGGGATAGCCATTTGGGAGCGTTAGCGTCACTTCTAGAACCACTCCTGCTCTGGGAGGGGTGGGCTGGCTCTGCACCTCTCTGTGCGGGTGGGCGGGCTGGGGCTGTTGTCTGCTGACTGTGCCTGGCTGCTGCCCCTTGTCTCCTGCAGCCAGGCTTTCCCGTTTCCCTGCTGTGGTGCTGCGTCAGTGGGGGAGGGCACCACCGTTCCCGCCTTTCCTTGCCACTCCCTGCGATGTGGGCAGTCTCTGACGAGATGCTGGGGTGAGTTGCAGAGAAAGCAATTCCCGCCCCTTCCCTCCTTGCGTCTTGGCGCCGCTGGGGTTTGAAAAGCCCGCGCGCGCGCGCTATCAATCTGCATGGGCTCCTGGTCCTGGCTGGCTCCAGGCGTGGCCTGAAAGGGTTGTTGAGGGAGTGGCTTCTCCTGCGACCGTGGGAACCAAGCCCGCTTTGCGCGCGTCGCTTGCTTGTCGTTCCACCGGGATTCCTGCCTCACCCCCACCGCCAGAGCTGCTTTGCTCAGCTGATCCATAGTACTGGGCTTTGGACCTCTCGAGAGTTCATCCTTCACCTCCTCGCTCAAACCCAAGTAAAACGCAGCTTGCATGGGAGGCGAATCCAAAACCCACCCCAGTCTGTGCACCAGCATGGTGAATTTCGCCCAATATGCGCGAACTGTCATATTTCCTTGGCGTAAATTATGCAGTTCCTCCTTAGTCTGGTCCAAATGACTATCGGACGAATACATCGTCCTCAAACCTTCTAGAAATTGTTGGACATTTTTCATGCAAGGATTCTTGGTTGCGATTAATGGTCTTAGCCACTCCCTGGCTGCTCCGGTGAGATGTTCCACAATAAACGCTACTCTGTGCTCATCATCGGGGAACTCATTCTGGTGCAGCTCAAGAGCATACACGATCTCAGTCTCAAAGCCCTGAAACTCCTTCGGGTCTCCATTGAACTTGCTTACAAGGGTCCCTGCTCTCCTTCCTGGCAGCACTTGGACTTGGGGAGCCCCTCCCGCCTTGTTTTTCTCTGCATCCAGCTTGTTTTGGAGGTCTACCGCCACCGCCCTTAAATGCTGCTCTTTTTCCTGGAGCTCTCTCACCTGTTCCGCAAGTTGTAGCCGGTCGTCCTGGACCTTCTTAGTCTCCTCTTTAGCTGCCTTCAATTCTCCCTGCGCCTGCAGCGACAGCTGTTGCAGTTCTAGCTGGGCTTGCTCAGCGATCTGCCGCCACTTCTCCGCCTCGGACACGCTCATCCCGGCAACTCCGAAGTAGCCCAAAAAGGATTAGGAGGTTGCTGTCACAGTGGCCGGAGTGGACTGCTTCAGAGTAACGACGCTACGCAGCTCTGCATTTTATTCTTTTATTGGTGCTGCGTATTTACAGTGCTCAAGTCATTGCTATTTACACGGAGCGATGTTGTCAGTCGGTTTCAGAACCTCCTAATGGCTTTTGGCGCGTCTTTCTCCAACACAAAAGCTTTGGCAGACCCATCCTCTTGCCCCTCCTCTTCCTGCGTAATTCTGGAGTTGGAGGGATGGGTCTTCCCCCCTTGCTTGCCCCTTCCTGTCCCACCTGGGACCCTGGCTCCTCTACCTTGCCTGAGCCTCGGACACGACTTCCTGCTTCCCCACTGGAATCGGAACTCTCCCTGCTTTCCCCTTTGCTCGAGGACGGGCTTGAACTCAGGAGGGGAGGGACTTCGCGATATCCCCTGTCCCTCACATCCACCGCTCCAAGCGGGAATGTAAACGGAGTTTCCGTGTGCTGAGTCCGTGAGCGGCTTAGTCATGCTGGCTACATGACATGGAAGCTGTATGCCCGCTCCCTCGGCCAATAATGCGAGATGAGCGCCGCAGCCCCAGAGTCGGTCATGACTGGACCTAATGGTCATGGGCCCCTTTACCCTTTAAGTCAGCTTCATATGTGTTGGTGTTGACTTTTAAAGCCCTAAACGGCCTCGGTCCAGTATACCTGAAGGAGCGTCTCCTCCCCCATCGTTCTGCCCGGACACTGAGGTCCAGCACCGAGGGCTTTCTGGCAGTTCCCTCGCTACGAGAAGCCAAGTTACAGGGAACCAGGCAGAGGGCCTTCTCGGTAGTGGCGCCCACCCTGTGGAATGCCCTCCCACCAGAGGTCAAAGAGAATAACAATTACCAGACCTTTAGAAGGTATCTTAAGGCAGCCCTGTTTAGGGAAGCTTTTAATGTTTGATGGATTTCTGTATTTTAATATTTTGTTGGAAGCCGCCCAGAGTGGCTGGGGGAAGCTGGCCAGATGGGCGGGGTATACATAATTTATTATTATTATTATTATTATTATTATTATTATTATTATTAAAGCAAATCCTTCTAAGAGCACCGCTGTGTCGCCACACCCTCCTGTCCTTGCAGCAAGGGGCTCTGGGAAACACATCTGGCTCCTCTTCCTCCCTCCCTCCTTGGTGGGCGGTGGCAGTGTCCTCCCCCTCCTTCCCTCCCTCTCAACCAGCCCAAGAGTGGGGCATCCATGGGCATCCCTTTGTGAGCCACGAGGAGAAGGAACCACTGCCACCCCAGCCCCAAAGTCCTGGCCAGGGTGTGGCTTACCTCCCCTTGATTCTGGCCTTGATGAGAGGGTGGGGGTGTCTGGTTGTGCCCCCTCAGAAATTTGCACCCAGGGCCACGGTCCCCCTGTCCCCCTCCCACTACACCACTGATTTCACATTCGCTTAACAAAGAATTATTGGCACTCTCAACAAGCCACAACTCCCAGGATTCCTTGTGGGAAGCCATGCTACTTTAACAAGAATAAAACCAATGTACATTTGCAGTGTAGATAAATACAGAGAAAGACCAAGAGATCTTATAACTACCAGTAGTACAATGATGGTGTGCTTGCTCAGCAAGGTAGGGTGTTTTATTTTGAGCAGTTAAGGAAAACAATTAAAACTTCTCCAATGCAAGATTTAATCGGAAGTGTGAAAATATCACACTGAGCTTTCCCTTAGCTTGCATGGAGCGCTAGCATGAAATACAACACAACAACATGAGGTTGCTTTGCATTGCTTTCGAGCACAACTGTGATGCATTAAGGCGAGCATAAAACATAAGCGGGAAACTGTGAAAAGGCTCCTTCAGCAGTTCTTCTGTATGAATCTTTTAAAAAGGACACCTTGTTTGCTTTGCATTAAGATCCTGTGATTATTTCGAATGCTGCATTGCATGCCCTCCCATAGCTGTGGCACACACACACACACACACACACACACACACACACAGCAGTCATATAACCACATTTTCTTTTCTTTTTTTAAAAAAACCCACCTATTCTACCAGCAGAAAAGTAGAACAAAATGCATCTGCATATATTTGAGAAGGCACACGTTCACTCAGCTCCAAGAAAGCTGGCTTTAACCAAAGTTGGATTGTTATTGCAAGAAATGGGAGAACAGAAGGAGAATTCCTTGGGGAGGGAACAGAGCTCAGCAACAGAGCACATGCGTTACTCATTCTTTGGCGATCACTCGTAGCTGAGTAAGATTGCCTTCCATAAACACGGTTTTCACTATGAGTGAGTGTGGAGGCCAATTCTGGATCCACATGTCCTTCCACAGTGGGGACATTGGTTTCCGGGCGGGAGTTGATCACGGTGTGGATTTGTCAAGCGTGCCTTTCTCTTAGCACGTTTCTCCCTTGCGTCCTGAGTTCGAGTGTCTTCAAACCCCATGACACCTTTGGTAAAGGCTGTTCTCCTACTGGAGCGCTCGCAGGTCAGTGTTTCCCAATTTTTGGTGTTTATACTACATTTTTAAAGATTTGTGTTGAGACAGTCTTTAAACCTCTTTTGTTGACCACCAGCATTACGCTTTCCATTTTTAAGTTCAGAATAGAGTAGTTGCTTTTGAAGACGATCATCAAGCATCCGCACAACATGACCAGTCCAACGAAGTTGATGTTGAAGAATCATTGCTTCAACACTGGTGATCTTTGCTTCTTCCAGTACACTGGTATTAGTTCAACTGTCTTCCCTAGTGATGTGTCAATTTTTTTTGAGACACCGTTGATGGAATCTTTACGTAGCAACACATGCGTCATTACTTAGCGACGTCCCACCCCCGGGCATGGCAATTTGCCGCCCCGGGTGACACAGAAGCTTCCTCTGCCTCAGCTTCAGGATCTGTCCTTCCAGTGAGCACTCAGGGCTGAGTTCCTTAAGAATGGATAGGTTTGATCTTCTTGCAGTCCATGGGACTCTCAAGAGTCTCTTCCAGCACTGTAATTCAAAAGCATCAATCCTTTGGCGACCAGCCTTCTTTATGGTCCAGCTCTCACTTCCATACATCACTACTGGGAAAACCATAGCTTTAACTTAGAAGCATAGAATTGTAAGGGATTACAAGGGTCATTTAGTCCAACTCTATGCAATGCAGGAATCTTTTGCCCAACATGGGCTTGAACCCTTGACCCTGAGATTGGAAGTCTAGTGCTCTACCAACTGAGCTATCCCAGCTCAACTTGCTCATCTGGGTTTCTAACACTCCAGAACAGATTTCGGGAGGATGCAAGGCGCCAGGTGAAATGAGTGCCCTGGATACTACCCATAACACACACGCCCCAAGCCAATCACACAACCTTGTTATAATACACAATACGTGTTTTTTTAAAAAAGAAACCCACCCTGTCATAATTAAAACACATTTCTTTAAAACATTGAAGTATAAAGGTCCATAATGAAAAGATGCAGGCAGCTGCCCCATTGTGCCTAATGGTAGGGCCAGCCCTGAGTATATTAGATGGCTAACCTAGCTCTGGGTTGTGTGATAAGAGGCTCCTGGCTTCTGGAGCTTCAGCTGTTTTTGTACTGTCTCATTTTCAGATCAGACGAGGGGGAAAGGGGGGGAGGGGGGAGGATAAATAAACAAGGAAACAAACAAAAAGTTTCCGCTAAAATCATCTCTACGACTGCTAGGACTTTTTCCCGGCTTAGCAATTTCCCTCCCTCACAACTTCAATCTCACCCGTGAAAGAAAAGGCAAAGGAAAAAAAATTGAAATGGTGCATTCTCTCTCTTTGTTAAAGCTTCTTTGCTGCAGGCAGTTGTAGAAAGCAAAGGGTATAAAAATAAAACCAAAAATACCCAGGAGAAGCACATTTCTGAAGTTTTTCTCAGGTTCTGCTACCGAGGACAAAATTTTTTAAAAAATAGCTTCTCTCTAGCTTTCCCTTTGTATCCTAACATACCGTAAAAATAAAATGAAATGCAAGATGTGTGAGCTCATAGAATAAGAGGGATGGAGTGGGTGGGTGGGAAGCCTGTTGTTAAAAAGTAATAGGCTTAATTGCAAGTGAGTCTTCTGTTTATATCCATTCTGAGTCCCTCATAAATACTGAAAAGACTTACTGCATTATTGCATTTCAAATAAGCTCAAGATCCATCAGTATTATCCATCCATTCATTCAATTGTTTTTTTTTGCATGCATCTCAAGGAGATTTACAAACACAACATAAAAACACCTAAAACAGTACAAAAGAACAGCTAAGCAACAAAAAAATAAACACCTTTTGACCCACCCAGAAAGTTTGATTTAACAAAAAATGTATTTCTTTGATTCTGGAAAATACACACAATGTATTCCACAATGCAGATATTGTGGAAGTTTGGTGGGTGAGCATTAGAATTGCAGAGTCAGCAGGGACCACAAACATTATTAAGTGTAATCCAGTGGCTGATGTAGGAATTCCATCCTCAGCTTCACACCTTCTAATGAAGAAGAGTCCACCCATCGTCTGAGTCAGGCTGTCCTGAATAGAGTGGTCAGCATTTCTTCTTTTGATCTGGACGCTACACATCTGCTGGTACAGCTTAGAATAGCATTAACCATTTTAGGCAGCTCGTCACACTGCTGGCTTGTACAGTATTTAGCTTGTGGTGTACTAAAACCCCTAGACACTTTTTGCATGTACTGCTGGGAAGCCGGCTGTCGCCCACCCTGTATTTTCGCATCTAACACTGCCTGCCTGAATGCAGAACTTTACACCCATCTCTGTTGAAATGAGTTCTGACCCAGTTCTCCATTACATTTACGGCAATCCGAACAAACACGGGGATGTTTGTTTTTCAGTTTTTGTGCACAATTCCGCACTGCTGAGAGACAAAGTGGTTTTGGAATCCGATGATAGCTGACTTTTCTCTTTGGCAGTGGAAACAATGATAACAAATAAAGCTGGTTACAAACTTAAATGACTCCCCTCCCCTTAGCTACTGTTATTCAGAGGCTCAGAGGATCTCCTGAGATGCTTTTTGTTGCCAGCTCCTGCCATCCTGAATGTCAGGGACTGGCTGACTGAGGAAGAGTGATGGGAGCTGCCCTCCTAAGAGCCCCCCCCCCAGGGAGGACACAGAAGATGACAACTCAGACCCGGGATTATGGTGGTGGGACACTGAGGAGCAGTCTGGGGAAGGGGCAAGCTGAGATGTGCTAGAAGCAAGGGGTTTGAGTGATCAGACAATGACGACAGGTGAAGGAGGCCCTTCCAGGACAGGGTTAGAGCATAGCTGTCAAGTTCTCCCCCCTTTTAAGGGAAATTCTGTTATGCTGAATAGGCTTCCTCGCGAGAAAAGGAAAAAATTGACAGCTATGGATTAGAGCAGGCACCCCCAAACTGCGGCCCTCTAGATGTTTTGGCCTACAACTCCCATGATCCCTAGGTAACAGGAACAGTGGTCGGGGAAGATGGGAATTGTAGTCCAAAACATCTGGAGGGCCGAAGTTTGGGGATGCCTGGGTTAGAGGCTGAGAGTTACAGTGTGGGGTGCAGATTCAGAGAGAGAAGAGTCAGAGTTTGCCCTCTGCATGTTGCTGAGTAATGGGCCAGACAGGTCCAGAGGAGGAGCCCACCCCCTCGACACAGTCTTTGTCTGCTTGGGAGGGATACAGAATGAGAGGCTAGAGGGGGGAGGATGGGGTGGGTACTCCATTTCAGCAACCTCTCAGCTTGATTAAGACAAGCCAGAGGACTCTGCTGTGCTGTTCTTTCCTGTTAATAAAAAGCTAATTGCATTCCGTGCCTCCTATTCTTTCCTGCCCTGTTGATGACCTGGGCTCACTTGACAACTCCTTGACACCGAACAAGCATGGCTCACAGTCAAAGATGATGGGAGTTATAGGACAACAAACAAATTGAGTGCACCAGGTTGGCCACCCTTGGCTTAGCTGGATGAAGAACCACATCTACAAATGGGAGCTGTGGTGGTCCTTCACTCTATATAGCAGGGCCTGTGACCCTCCAAATATTACTGGCCTACAATTCCCATCATCCCTGACCAGTGACCAGGCTGGCAGGGGTTCATGGGAGTTAGTGTCCAACAGTGTCTGTAGGGGCACAGGTTCCCCATCCCTGTTACATGGCCATGGACTACTGTGGGAATGCAGGTGTGATCTGATATGTCACTTATCTGGAGGTTGGCTGGACTCAATCCATTCAACAGTTGCTTGGTGTTATCATCAACCATCTGATCAAGGCTATTCTTGGTCATGAGTCAGCTACTGCCTCTTGCTTTCTTGGAGAATTAACAGGCAAGAGCTCTGCTATCCCACATGTGTCACTACCGCAAAGCAATACCACAAGGCATGTGTTCTTGTGGATAAGGTAAAAGGATGTCTCCTCAAAGGAAGCTGAGTTAGATGCAACAGTGTTTGGAAGAAGGAGAGAGAAGAGAGTTTCCCTCATCCCAGCAGCAAATGGTCATGCTACTCTGGTGATTTGCAAGCGGCAAAGCCAGAGCCAGCACTCCGAAAACTCCATTTGAGTCTAAATCCGCTCCGAGATGCATGTTGCCGATCTATATGTTAAATCACACTTTGGATTTCCAAGGCAAATGAAAAGCAAACTTCAAATAAAAGCTATTTACAGCAGCAGCTTTAATAGCTCGAAGCTGATCCTCAGTTATCTTTGGCACCAGAAGCCAATGTAACGAGTTAGGATTTATTTACTGTATGTTTATTTCGGCCTTTTAGCAATTAAAATCACTGCAGAACTGGGAGCACCAAGAGTGACCTTTCGAGAAGTGTCCTTTTCTAACAAAAGAGCAAAGGCACATAACCTTTGCTTACAAAGTTAGCTTTCATTTTTAGAGAATCCCACGATATTGCACATACACAGAAAGCATAATTGAATGCTTCTCTTACTATTTTTTGCATTCCACTTTGCCTCTGGTAGGTTGTGTGGATTGGGGCCAGCAGGACAAAGCATGCAAGTGAGCAATGGTAGAAGACTGGGTTGGTTATCAGTTTTGGTTTCTCTCAGTTTCTCTTTTCTTCAGTCTTGTGATCAATTATCACCATTTCTGCATCATTTTGCGTTTTTATTCTTTAATTTTCACGATTCACCAGCCTTTCAGTACGAGTTCCTTCTAATATACACATTTTAATGCAATTTTTCCTAATACTGTACAGGTATACACATTTTTGCAAGACATTTTCCCTAGTGGAATGGATTTTCATATATTATTGTCACAAATATATGTAATTTAATGCAGATTTTGTTCTGGGAAAAATGCATTTTTTTCATACATTGGTTTGAGAACTGCACTGCAAAATTTGGAGAAATTTTATCCGATCCTCAGATGAAAATGGCAAGGAGGACAGAGGCAAACTGAGGCCATTTTGCTCAATCCTCACCTTCCCCCCAAAAACCTAGAGCCAGCAATATTTACAAATGCTTATCATGACCACCTTGAATGCATTGAAAAATGGTGGCATTGACCCAAGCTGCCAGTCCTATCAAGATAGCCTGTCACCCTTGGGATAAATCCAATATTTGGCCTGTCCCTAGAATGCTTTGCATTCTATGAATGTGCAGAGCATTAATTAGGGCTCTGCCTGGCAAAGAACCATTTGGTTGTAAAAACATTTATTCATGTAATGAAAGCTGCCTTCCTTGTTCATTTTGAAGAGGTTCATTAAGATGATTAGAGTCATTAATGGTTTCCAAATGCTTTCTGAATTACGAATAAAGCACGGGTCTTTTGTGCTGTGGGCAAATTGCAGCCTTGTTTCGGTGGCCTAATTTGTAAACATCACTTATGTTGGTAAGCCGTATTTGTCTTCCTTTTCGAAAGAAAAATATATAGAAGAATATATTGAACACCGAATCTACTTACATCTCACCCTTGGATGTCTCAATTTTTCAGTTGTACCATTTCCTTTAACTTTCCTATTGTGAATGTAGTAAAGGAGAGGACTGAAACAAAAACTTAAAAAATGTAGTAAGAACTTCCCAACCTCAACTAGAACTTTTGGGAGAGAGAAAAAGACAAGCTTCCATTTGCTGTCCACCTATTGACCCTTGAGCTCTGTTGCAGATATTAATATTGTGCAATTTGAAGTGATTGGAAGCATGAGAACTGACTGCTTTTTGGAAGAAATCAGTGTCCAGGTCCATAAAAATATTATTGAAAGTTTTACTGGCAGAACTCTTCAAAAACAGAACATAAGCATCAAAGATACAACCAAACTATCCATACAATGTATTATGCTGTCCAGCACAGGTTTGGCATTTTCTTAGAAATAAAAGTCTCAAAAAATTCGAAATTGTGTCTCTCCTCCATTCCAGCCTCCATTGATGTTAGACTGTGTGACTTTTTGAGAGACATTTACAGGCATACTGTAGTTCTCCCTGTAGGCTTCAGAGAGACTAAGAGCCACCAACTGTTCAAGATGGAGAATTTGCAACTCAATACCTCCATCACATGATCAAAGGTTCACTCTCAGCAGAGAGTAGAGAACCAATCAGCAGGTAATCATTAACCAGTTACAGCTTTAGAGAGAGGTCTTCTTGCTTTCAATACAGTATAGCCTCATGAAAAATCCCTATTTTGAACCTTTTCACCCATACACATTTAGGCATTCTCATTTCAGTGCCAATTAAACCATTGTTTAATGGTTTAATAGAACACCATTAAACCATTGTTCTTAACAAGCTCTTGGCCTCTTTCCTCTCTGATTGTGACTGAAGTCTTCTTCACTCCATTTTAAGTCATAACTCTGCAAGGTGGGGTAGCCTGAGAGGTGGTGACTAGTCATTGGCATCTGGTTGGCCATGGTGAGAACAGGGGGCTGGTTTGGAAAATCCTTTGGTCAATTCCAGCAGGGCTCGTCTTAGGCCCTTTATGACTGAATGTCATTCAATAAACTTCATGGATGAGTAGGATTTGAAACCTGGGGTAGGTCTACACTCATAGTCTTTAACGTTGAGGAAGGGTTAAAGAAAGCTTTTGATAACGTATATGGACACATGCCATCCTACTTTTTATGTTCATAATGTGTTATTACCCTGCCTTTTTATCACTTAATTTTTAATCTTTCCATGCTGCTATATGAGTGAAACACCGCTCATTTGTCCCTATGTAGTGTTTTACCTTTTTTTACTGCCTTCAAACTCTGACACACACAGAGGAGATAGAAGGGAGATAGAAGAATTAAAATGTGTCACCAGAGAATGGAGAAGAGCATCCAGCAACCAAGAGCAGGAAAAGAAATCACATTTTGGAAAATGGGTAGCCGGGTATTCTTCACATTTGATAAAAAAAGGGGGGGGGGTTAATTAAGAAGTATGCCATGTGACCTTTTAGAATGACCTATCTAAGATTTTTCTAATAGGGGGAAATAACTTTATTTATTTTGAATTTTTTTTGTTTTACAAGTATAATATTATAAAAATAACATAACACACACACACAATTAAGAGATTCCTCCAAATCTCTGGACTTCCCACCTTCCCCTCCATGGGTCCTGTTATTAAATCTTTTCTACTGCATGTTTTTCAATACTCCATTTCTTTTTTTAACTTCATTATCTCCATAATACCTGTTACATTACAAATGTTGTTGCAATCCTGCTAATGTTTTCAACTGTTTACAGTGGTCTCCAAGATGAAGAAGAAGAAGAAGATGATGATGATGATGAAGAAGAAGGTGAGTGTGAGGCGAGTGAGGCTGAGATAATAATAATAATAATAATAATAATAACAACAACAACAACAACAACAATTATTATTATTATTATTATTATTATTATTATTATTACCCCGCCCATCTGCAGCTTCCAACAGAAGTATTAAAATATAATAATCTATTAAACATTAAAAGCTTTCCTAAACAGAGCTGCCTTCAGATGTCCTCTAAAAGTCTGGTAGTTGTTTTTCTCTTTGACATCTGGTGGGAGGGCATTCCACAGTGCGGGTGCCACTACCGAGAAGGCCCTCTGCCTGGTTCCCTGTAACTTGGCTTCTCGCAGCGAGGGAACCGCCAGAAGGCCCTCGGCACTGGACCTCAGTGTCTGGGCAGAATGATGGGGGTGCAGACACTCCTTCAGGTATACTGGACCGAGGCCATTTAGGGCTTTAAAGGTCAGCACCAACACTTTGAATTGTGCTCAGAAACGTACTGGGAGCCAATGTAGTTCTTTCAAGACTGGTGTTATGTGGTCTCAGTGGCTGCTCCCAGTCACCAGTCTAGTTGCTGCATTCTGGATTAGTTGTAGTTTCCCGGTCACCTTCAAAGGTAGCCCCACATAGAGCGCATTGCAGTAGTCCAAGCGAGAGAAAACTAGAGCATGCACCACTCTGGCGAGACAGTCATGAGAGTCATGAGACAGTCATGAGAGACTTCAGAGAAGTGTGACTAGCCCAAGGTCACCCAGCAGCTCCATGTGGAGGAGCGGGGAATTGAACCTGGTTCATGAGAACACTGCTCTTAACCATTATTTAATAACCATTCCTTATTAAAGTTTTGCTCTTCTTGGTTCCAGAGCTCTCTGGTCATTTTTGCCATTTCAGCATAGTCCAACAATTTTATTTGCCATTCTTCTCTGGTAGGGACTTTATCTTCTTTTCATCTCTGGGTTACTAGCATCCGGGCTGCTGTCGACATGTAGGGGGAAATAACTTTAAAGTGGTCGGTGTAGATTTATAGTATTGATAAGTCATTATGAGTATTAATAGGTTTAGATAATTATTAATAAAGATTGGAATCAAGATTTGGAAAGTACTAAGGAAGTAATATAAAGAAACGTCGTTGGGAGGGAATGGAGGAAGTTGATAAAGATTTATGTTAGAAGATAGATAGGTTATCTTTTTTATTGTAGTGTTTTTATTTTGTTTTGTTGTGTAATTTGTGTGTTTTTTGTGTTGTATGTTTTGTTTTATAAAATCAATACTGTACTACTACTACTAATAATAATAATAATAAACCAAATAAAAGCAAAATAATTCGGATACAAACATGGGGAAAAGAATTCAACTGGCTGGTGTAGATCTAGTGATGGTCTCTCAAGTCCTGGTCCAGTGCTCTAACCACTACACCACAGTAGCTGCTGATTCCGTCAGATTCAGTGGAGGCTGGTCCATTAGAGCAAATCTATACTCAGCCAGCCCCCAGCTACCTTACTACCACTCCAGGGGGATGGAACTGCCTGTCAACTTCCTCCTTCTTGGTCTCAGTGTTGCCCCATGTAGAACAAAGCAAGGAGGAAGATGGAGACAAAACTAGAATTAGCTGGCTTTGTCTCTCATTGGCTCCACCTCCCACCTTCCTCCCTACTCATCTCATTGAACACCAGCCACCTCTGGTCAGATTTCCACCTAGAGTTCTACTGGTCTGGCTGTAGCTTCATCCTCTTGGCCAGCTCCCAGGATCTGATGAGATAACACCAGGGAGAAATATATATCCAACTGTTATTGTAAACAGAGCAAATACGTGTGCTATTATACTGGTGGATGCTTGTGTCACAGTGCGCAACAGCGACTGCATCTTTTAGTGCAGATTTGTCACTTGTGAGATCTGCATGCTATCAGTGCCAAGGAAAGCACACGGGGTTCAGAATCCAACAAATTCTGTCTCCCTGTTAGAAAACAAACAAACAAACAAACAAAAACCTTCATTGACTAATAGTACAAACGTTAGCCCACTAATGGATTAATTAATCAATTAAATGGGCCTGCATTTGCATATGAGACAAAGCAATCTTTCAAAAAAGGGGTGGAAAGTGTTTCCCTGTATTTCATACCCTACAAATGTCCCAGAAAAAGGGACATCCTCCCCACCCCCCACCCCAGCAAGAGCTTCCATGCCTCTCCTTCATACCCGATCCCCTACCTGATAGCCACAGATTGCTCTGGGCCAATTCAACCTGACTTGCAATGATCTGTGTCTGTGGGTACTGACTCACCCAAAGCCCTCTGAAATCTTGTACACTGGCTGAATGCAGTATAGAGCCCTAGGGATAGTGACATGGGGGCTGGCTAGCATGCTATTTTCACTCCGACTCATCTTGCGAACGGTTAGGATGCCTGAATTATATAATGCACACGTTTGGTGAAAGCTGCCAGTCAAGTGTATACAACATTGTCCCAGGGGCCTGACTCAGGCTCCACCTGCACTACATTTAAAGCAGCGCCATACCACTTTAAACCATTATCTCTCTCCCCCCCCCAGAGTCCTGAGAAATGTTAAGGGTGCTCAGGGTTGTAATAATAATAATAATAATAATAATAATAATAATAATAATAATATATTATTTATACCCCACCCATCTGGCTGGGTTTCCCCAGCCACTCTGGGCGGCTTCCAACCGAATATTAAAACAGTACAGCATTTAACATTAAAAACTTCCCTAAAGTTGTCTTCTAAAAGAAAATTGGTTACTTATTGCCTTGACATCTGCTGGGAGGGCGTTTCACAGGACGGGTGCCACTACCGAGAAGGCCCTCGGTCTGGTTCCCTGTAACCTCACTTCTTGCAATGAGGGAACCGCCAGAAGGCCCTCGGTGCTGGATCTCAGTGTCCGGGCTGAATGGTTTAAAAAGGTAAAGGTAAAGGACCCCTGACAGTTAAGTCCAGTTGCAAATGACTCTGGGGTTGCGGCGCTCATCTCGCTTTACTGGCTGAGGGAGCCGACGTTTGTCCACAGACAGTTTTTCCGGGTCATTGTGGCCAGCATGACTAAGCTGCTTCTGGTGAAACCAGAGCAGCACGTGGAAACGTTGTTTACCTTCCCACCGGAGAGGTAAACCCACCACAGCGCCACCCACACCCCACGTCAGGGTTGTTAGGAGACCCCTATTCCCTTCAGAGAGTTACAATTGCCAGAGTTCCCTGGGAAGAGGGATTGCTTATTAAACCACCCTGAGCTCTGTGAGGGGGAATGGGGGGGGTCTCCTAACATCTCTCAGCACCTTTAACAAACTACAGTTCCCAAGATTCTTTGGGGGATGCCTGTTTAAAGTGGCATGATTCTGCTTTAAATGTATAATGCAGATGGGGCCTCAGTATAAGGTGGTTTCCTTTCTTCCTTTGATGTCATATGATAATAATAAATAATAAATTTTTATTTATACCCCGCCCTTCCTGGTTTAAAAACTGGGCTCAGGGCGGCTAACAGCAAATGTAAAACATTGATTAAAATGCGACTTAAAAACAGCATAAAATACAACATAAATGCAGCATCAATGTCAATAAAATTCAAAAATTCAGGGTCATTTTGGGGGTAAAAAAACCCAGTTCAGTAAACATCAAGTGATTGCCAGGGCTAACTTGTTGGTCCTGCTGGGGCCAGCAAGGAGACCAGGGAGGAGTTTAAATGTGGGGTCCCAGAAGGGTTTCTTCATAGAAGAAGGAAAGGGAATAGGGAATGGAGGATCAGGCTAATTCAAATTGAAGGCCAGGCGGTCTTCAGGTCTTACAGGCCCTGCAAAGGAAATCAAGTCCTGCAGGGCCCTAGTCTCCTGGGACAGAGCATTCCACCAGGTCGGAGACATCACTGAAAAAGCCCTGGCCCTGGTGGAGGATAGTCTGACTTCCTTAGGGCCCGGGACCTTTAAGCTATTAATATTCATGGACCTTAGGGTCCTCTGTGGAACATACCAGGAGAGGCGGTCCCATAGGTACGAGGGTCCTAGGCCACATAGGGCTTTAAAGGTCAAAACCAGCACCTTAAACCAGACCCGATACTCCACCGGGAACCAGTGCAGCTGGTAGAGCACTGGGTGAATATGCTCCCATGGCAAGGACCCCGTGAGTAGCCTCGCTGCAGCATTCTGCACCCTCTGGAGTTTCTGGGACAGTTTCAAGGGCAGCCCCGCCTAGAGGGAGTTACAGTAGACAAGCCTGGAGGTGACCGTCTACTGGAGGTGACCGTCGGGAAGGGTAAGTTGTTCTAAGTCTTTTTAAAAAATTTATTTTAAGAGTTACAGTTTGATTTTTCCTGCTCACTTTTGCTTAATGTTTTCTGGATACTGTACATTGTAGCATGAATTTTGTTTGCATCTTGTTCTTGATCTTGTAAATAGCCCAGGGATCCCCCATGGAAGCTGGCATGTTAATCTATCAATAAATATGAAAGCAACGCAAGGAAAACATTTATAGAAAGCTGCGGCTCAGAAGCTTCTTGAGCGGGAAGGTACAACAGGATCAATGAAGGGTTTTTTTTAGGAAAGGTAGTCGCTTGTGTTTTCCCCCCTCTGCCCTGCTTCAGGCAAATTGATTCCTAACACCTCCATGTGCTGTAATCACATTTTACATTTGCCGCCAAGAGACTCTGGGATCACTAAGCAAGGCTGGATTTTCCACACCAAACACTTTTCCTTCACAGGCTGTGGGCTTGTCCACTCGCTGTGACGGGGTCCTCACACGGAAGAGGTGGTCCAAATAAATAAATAAACAAACAATTTTCTAAATGCCTGACATTTTCTCACTCTTGTGTGGAGTCAGGGCTTCAGGCAGTTTTTCTGAGGGAAAACCAGGACGCGAGGTAATAAAGGGTGATGGGCGTCCTCTTGCCTGCCTGCCAAGTCAGCAAGGAACAAATGTTTGTGCTATTGCTAGGAGCCAAGAAAAAGAAAGTTGGCGAGGGGAGCAGCAACTGCTTTGGAGGTGAAAAGAATGGGAAATATTAACTTGGCAATTTTGGAAAACTTGAGAATTGCTTGGCTGAGTGATGGCAAGTAAAGGTAATGGCAGCTGTTAGGGGGAGAGGCTATCGGGTTAGCCTAAAAAATACAAACAGAACAAAACAGGGTGTTTCGTTTTAGAGGCCGCAAACCAAAGGAAGCAAATCAGGACTCTAAAAAAAGAAGCAGTAACAATTATTTCATCACCTTCCACACATATCTCGGGGCAATATGCAAATTACAACTTAAAAACAGTTAAAAACAACACAGAAAACAACTGTAGATGAATTTGGAAATACGGTAATTCAAAGTAGACACCCATGGCAGAAACATATTCCTCCACTTGTGAAGGCCGGTCAGAACAAAAATGTCTTCCATTGTTTCCAGAATGTGCCATTCGACAGAAGTGGGGTAACCACACTCAAAAGCCCTGCACTGATTTAACATGGAGTGGGCTTCTGATATCTTTGGAGGTTGAACCTCCTGGAGTCCTTTCTCAAAGCACAGTGGCCGACTGGGTATGTGAAGACGCTCAAACTCAGGATGCAAGGGAGAAACGTGCCAAGAGGAAGGCACGTTTGGCAAACCCTCACCGCTGAAAACCAATGTCCCCACTGTGGAAGGATGTGTGGATCCAGAACTGGCCTCCACAGTCACTTACGGACCCATTGTTAAAACCGTGTTCATGGAAGACAATTTCACTTGGCTACGAGTGATCGACAAAGAAGAAGAAAGAAGATATAAGGGATAATGGAGCATCCCTCAGGTTATATTTTTTTGGGGGGAATGCCAGTAACTAGGGGAGGAAATTAAGTTCAGTTGCAAGTGGGAATGCCTAGGTTCCCACAGGCACTTGGCTGATCACTGTGAGAACAGGATAGTGGACTAGATGGGTCAGTGGCCTGATCCAGATGGTTCTTCTTAACCTATTTAGTAATTCATTATGCCAAAAATAAAGATCATGTTGTTGTTGTTTTTGACACAACCCTTCACATTATAACTTGATGTTAGAATGCCACTTAACTGTTCAGGTTGACTCATTCAATTATATAGACATCTATTTTTCTGCTAACAGAAATTGAAAGAGTCTGGAGCAAAATATATATTTGGTTGAAGACAAACTCTTAGGTGACAATTGCTCTCTTAGAAATAAGGGGTTATATTTGTTTTAGAAGTGTGTGAATTACCCAGTTTGGGGCAGTACTAATTTTCTGAGTATTGAAACAGTTCAAAACAAATTCCACAGTCTTCTTCTTATTTCTTTGTACCAAGTGACATTCCTGAGACTGGATTTTGATTGGAAACATGTTCAATGCCAAACAGAATATAGATTATTATGTCAAATTATTGGCTGGAATTGCAATTCATAAACCATTTTAGACCATTTGAGAGCCAGTGTGGTGTAGTGGTTAAGAGCGGTAGACTCGTAATTTGGGGAACCGGGTTCGCGTCTCCGCTCCTCCACATGCAGCTGCTGGGTGACCTTGGGCTAGTCACACTTCTCTGAAGTCTCTCAGCCCCACTCATTTCACAGAGTGTTTGTTGTGGGGGAGGAAGGGAAAGGAGAATGTTAGCCGCTTTGAGACTCCTTAGGGTAGTGACAAAGTGGGATATCAAATCCAAACTCTTATTCTTTTTCTTCTTCCCCGGATGTAAACCATTTTAGACTCCCCAGATGTAAAGGAATCTTCTTTATCACGATTCATACACTATTAAGGAGATGCAGATTTTTGGAAGGGTTTATTTTGGGACCAACGTAATTCATAATGCATCCATTATGCATAGCTGCCAAGTACCCCGTTTCCCCCGGGAAACCCCCATATTTTCTTACTGTTTCCCGCAGGTGTCCTGATTGGCAAAATACCCCGTATTCCCCCGGATTAAAGAGCTCCTGCCGACGGTCATGTTCTTCCGCGCCGGCACCAGAAGTCGTTTCTACTGTACACACTTTCGGTCACTTCTACACATGTCCGGAAGTGCGTAGAAGTTACTTCCGGTGCCGCGACGCTGCTGATTCCGGATTTTTCAATCCGGAACTTGGCACCTATGCCATTATGCAATTTTCTGTTTTTATTAATCTTTTTGTTGTTGTTTAGTCGTTCAGTCGTGTCCGACTTTTTGTGATCCCATGGACCATAGCACGCCAGGCACTCCTGTCTTCCACTGCCTCCTGCAGTTTGGTCAAACTCATGTTCGTAGCTTCGAGAACACTGTCCAACCATCTCATCCTCTGTCGTCCCCTTCTCCTTGTGCCATCAATCTTTCCCAACATCAGGGTCTTTTTCAGGGAGTCTTCCCTTCTCATGAGGTGGCCAAAGTATTGGAGCCTCAGCTTCACGATCTGTTCCATTTTAGTTCACTGATGCCCAGGATGTCAATATTTATTCTTGCCATCTCATTGACCATATCCAGCTTACCTTCATCCATGGTTCTTACATTCCAGCTTCCTATGCAATATTTTTCTTTACAGCATTGGACTTGCCTTTCACTTCCAGGCATATCCACAACTGAGCGACCTTTCTGCTTTGGCCCAGACGTTTCATCAGCTCTGAATCTACTTGTACTTTCCTCCGCTCTTCCTCAGTAGCATGTTGGACGCCTTCCGACCTGAGGGGCTCATCTTCCAGTGTCATAACTTTTATATGCCTGTTGTCTTTGTCCATTGAGTTTTCTTGGCAGGGATACTGGAGTGGCTCAGTGGCTCTTACTCACAGATAAGTGGGTAGAGAATCGCAGCCTGAAAAGTTCAATAGTAACTGGTAATAAACTTTAAATCTGGTATTTTCAAGGTTTTGGGGGCCTGGGCTTGACACTCTCAAAACACCCCCCACACTTAACCCAGGTAGAATCTACACACATATAAAAAAGGCTGTGAAAATGCTTTTTTAAAAAACGTTTTGAAAAGTATTTTGAATTTGCCATAGCTCACTCTCGCCATCTAGTGTCACATTTGTTTATTGTACATTATAACACACTTAAAATGTTTTATTTGCAGCTGTATAGCTGAGTCCCCAGAAGATGCAGAGTATGCAAACCTTACAGTTCTCTTAGACAGCATTTGTTCTGTGCAAAGTGGAAATAGCAGCACTGTCAGGCAGTGGGTCCCTCTGCTGGCTTTTGGGCCCTGGCAAATGCCCAACCATTCCATCCTCTGGAGCCAGCCCTGATAAATGGAAATTAATAAATGCATAGTTATCAAAAGCATCAATTGTCTTAAGAGCACTGATAATGTCAGGAGTCAAGCAGAGAGAGTGAAGTGTGTTCCTTCATGCAATGATTTTTGCATCCAATTCTGCTGTATTATTCAAGCTGTTGCAAGGGCTGAATTACCAGGAGCCACGATGCAAATAAAATAAAATTTTAATTTACTATAAATTACGAAAAAGGATATGGTGAAGTGGTTTCTGCTGAGATGGATCTCTCTCTCTCTCTAAAGAAGAAATTTCTAATTAGGATACTCTGACAGTGACTGAGTACACCTGGAATGGCTGTAATATGCCATGAATAAGATATGGCCTTGGTATGATTTCCAGTCCTCTCTCATAAAAATATATATGCCCAAACAAAGAAAACTGGCAGCTTAACAAAGCTTCTTTGTTCTTCCTTTCACAGAGTGAAAAGCACGGGTGGGGGACCACGTTTTTGTAGCTGGGCACGGCAAAGTGGCACTAGGATTTTTGGTGGGGTGTGTGAAATGGAAAGGTTGCGTGTGAAGACCTTTAAACCTCCGCCTTAAATAAATTCAGACAAGACTCAAATTTTGGTTTGGTTTTTGGCAGAATTTAGGCCACAACTTTATTGATTACAGAAAGTGAGTGGTTGCATAGGCTCTGGTTCGACTAGCTCCCTGCACCGTGGCAGGTAGCACTGACCCAGGGTTCCAGCATAGGTCAGCCTAGGGTGAACACCTGGAATGCCAGAAAGCCAGGGACTTGCTATGTCCACCACCCAGATGTCCCCCTGGACTCAGGCACGGGCACAACCCCTCACAGGGTTGACCAAACCATTGAGTCCCTGGATTCCTTTAACGGAATACCCCTTCGCATAGGGATGGCGAGAGCGTTCCCCCACCCCTATCACCTGAACCAGAGCCTATCCACAACCATACAAGTTGTGACAATTTGCTACGCGGCAAGCGAAACCCAAATGCCCCCAGCTAATCAGCCAAGTGGGGAAAATTCCTGCCGTGCCCCTGTCCCAATGACAGACGACACACGACGGCATAGCAAGGTCAAGCGTGCAAGCCCTAAATATAAGAAGAGGTGGGCGGGTGTTCCGATGCACTGACCAATAGAGAAAGCTCAGGGCCACGTGCACTGGCATATATAGGTCTCTTGATCCATTTTGACTAGCGTCCCATTGGTCAGATTGAACCCAGCATCAAGGGACCTACCAATCGGGTGTTGTGGCTATCCAATCGTACCCACCCACAACACAAGGGTTGGTTGCCACGTCTCACCACAACACGTGCCCTCTTTGAGGGAGGACACGATTTGTCTGTAGATTCAAGAGGGATGAATGGAACTACTTCTTCACACAGCTCATAATAAACTTTTAGAATGCCCGGGAAGTCTAGATCCAGGTTAGGGGCAAGTACTCTTTGGTGAGAGAGCCCTAGCAACAGGGGGTGCCGGATTTACGTATTAGCTAAACAAGCTATAGCTTAGGGCCCCACTCTCTTGGGGGCCCCCAAAAAAAATTAAAGGAAAAAACAACCTGGATGTACATTTCCAAAATATAAGATAAAAAAACAAATAAAATAAAAACTACATATACGGTAGCAACAGTGTTCTGTGTTGTGTAGGCTCCTATTTGTTATGTGCAAATGACTTTAGATACCTATTAGGTTCATAAATTACCATATAGCATATATTCATCACAGAAAAACAGCAACAATTTGTTGTTGACAAAGGACAGCTGGACATATAAAGGGCCCCATTATCTTCAGTAGCTTAGGGCCTCATCAAACCTCAATCCGGCCCTGGTAACAGGGCTTTTTTTTCCAGCCGGAACTTGCTAGAACTCAGTTCTCGCACCTCTCAGGTGGGCGCCATTACCATTTTAAGAGAACAAGGGAGGTGTTCATGGTGAGTACCGGCACGTCTTTTTCTAGAAAAATAGCACTGCCCAGCAGAAATTCAAAATCACAAAATATGCAGCAAAGTAAACCCAGGAAATACAGTAAATATAGTATATGCAGCAAAGTAAAATATCCCCTTCTAAGTTGCTTCCAAAGTTCCCCTCTTCCCATGCACAGAAAGAGACCACACATGTGGTAAGTAAAGCATTTTTAACATGGCAAATTAGTTCAGCTGTCACTATGGCGCATCAGGGGAGGAAGTCTAATCATTTTGTCCAGCATCATAGATCAAAGTATATGCCTTAAATTGCAAACCGGGATCACTTTGAGATATGGAGCACAGGGAATATGGAAGCTGCTGGCACCTCAGACAAAGCCTCTGCTTTGTGCCAACCCTTTCTCTATGTGAGCTCGTACTACTGCTTGGTCTGCTTAGTACGGATCACATCCACCCAGCTTGATGCTCAGAATGATAGCCCATGACTGCAGTAAGCTGTAGCGATTTGTGTTACTTGTCCTCTGAGAAAGGACATGTCAGAAATGCTGAGAATCAAACCTGTGAGATATATATAGAGTGGTACTTCGGGTTACAGATGCTTCAGGTTACAGACTCCACTAACCCGGAAGTAGTACCTCGGCATAGCTGCCAAGTTTTCCCTTTTCTCGCGAGGAAGCCTATTCAGCATAAGGGAAAATCCCTTAAAAAAAGGGATAACTTGGCAGCTATGTACCTCGGGTTAAGAACTTTGCTTCAGGATGAGAACAGAAAACGCGCAGCAACGGGAGGCCCCATTAGCTAAAATGGTACCTCAGGTTAAGAACTGTTTCAGGTTAAGAACGGACCTCCAGAATGAATTAAGTTCTTAACCCGAGGTACCTCTCTCTCTCTCTCTGTGTGTGTGTGTGTATAACACCAGACTTCTGCTGTACTCAACAGGTACACTCATAGATATTGAGGGCATTAACTAATACAAAACACCCCAAAGGAAGGGTCTAAGAAACAGACCATCAAAATATATGTTATATTCTTTCAAATCTGCTAGAGAAACACCATGTGGGATGAAGTTGTTTGCTTGTTTTTAAGTAGACTTAGGATCGCGCAAGCATCACAGTGAGAATTTCAAATGCGGCGATATTATTCCAGGCTTTGAAAACTCATAAAAAGAAAATGGTCGTAAGAACATAAGAAGGACCCTGCCAGAAGAACAGGCCAAGTGGACCAGCATCCTGTTCTCACAGTGGCCGACCAGATGTCTATGGGATGCCCCCCCAAATGACATGAGTGCATTTGCATTTTTCCCACTTGCAATTTCCAGCAACTGGTATCTGAAGGCATAATGTCTCTGGTATTGCAGACAATGTACCTAACCATCACGAAAGCAAGCCATTGATAAGTCTGATCCTCTGTGAATCCTCTTTTAAAGCTGTCCAGGTTGGTGGCTGTAACGAGTTAACACTACAGTATAGAGGTTGAAGTGGAAAAGACGAAAGAAAAGGATTTCGTTGCAGTGGCCAATTGCTACATCTTCTGGGAGCAAATTTCTTAGTTTGATTATGTACTGGATAAAGAAGTGCTTCATCTTGTCTGTCCCGAATCTCTGAGCATTCAGCTTTAATTGGATGGCTTTGGGTTTGACAGAGGAACGCTGCTCTAGATATACTTACTCCACACCTTGTGGCGGAAATGGCATTGGGCAGGATCAACAGGGTGTGGTCATAAAGGGCCTGAGGGGAGGATTGACCACAGCACCCCCAAACCTGGGGTACCTGCATGGTAGGAATCTGCACCCTGGTCGCCCAATGAGACCTTGCTTGCTTGACTTCTACCATGGCAAGGTTCAACACTGGCCGACTCCCATGGAGCGGTCCTAACCCAGTGGGTCCATTCCATCAACATGTTGCTTGTGGAATGGCGAATTCATCCTAGGATCCAATGCCGACCCAACCCTCACTCTGCCTGCTGGTGTCCATAAAGATTTGGCCTGATTTTAACCCATCCGTCTTGTTATTTTGCTGCTCTCATAATGTGTCCGCCTGGGCAAACATTTCTACCATGTCCCCACCTTCCTCATCCTTGTTCCAAACTAAGAGACCCCCAAAAGCATTGTAACCTTCCGTTAACAGGAGAGTATCTGCAGCTCCTTGATCATTTTGGTTGTCTTTTTCCAGAACCTTTTCCACCTCTGATGTTGCAGTAATAATATATCTGGTCTTCCAGTAATCAAATGCTTCTCAACACCAGTGGGAGGCTGGTCCACTGACCCCTCATTTTGAATCAGATTCATGCTCGTGGAGTTATGCTTCATATGCAGGTGGCTGTGCATAAAGACCTATATATATTCATGTGAGGATCTCTTTTATATTCAGGAAAATCTCTACGAGGTGTAGCAGCCTTTCTGTCTCATACGTCGACACAGTTACTGAGCCAAAAGGAGGGGTGGTGGTGGATATTTCAGACCGCGTTAAAAAATATCAGCTGTGGATAGGGTGGAAAATGAAGAGATTGAAACCAGGGTTAGAATCTTAAAAAGCTGCAAACACCAAAAATGACTTTAATCTAAGCCTGGGGGGGGGGTGAAAATCCAGAATAATTCAAGGCCTTAAGCCTCACATAGCAATAATACCCCCCCCCCATCCACTTACACCCCTCACAAATCAGGCTACACTGTGGTGGGGGCTGTTCTTGATACTTTTCATTAATATGTAAGAGAAGAATCTACTCTCAAGGTTGCTTTCTATATTATCCCAGTGTGGTGTTCACAATGATAGCTCATGATTGCAATAAGCAGTTGTGATATGTGCAAGTTGTCCTCTGAGGGAGGACGTGTCAGGAATGCTGAGCATCAAACCTGTTTGCAACCACTCCATTTGGAAGTCTGGTTGGATGAATAAAGCATGTTGCAGTATTCCCAAACCCCATCCCCCCCCTGCTTTATAAAAACTTAAGTTGCCATCCATACATTCCTGCTGCCTGGGTCCCAAATGCACCGAGCGGGCGATTGTAAAACAAACGGCCTCCATCTTAGGGAGCTCCAAAACTTGCTTGCATAGTGAGCCAAAACTTCAGTTTCCTTTCCACACTGCGTCATAATTCCCAGACGGGGAGTAGGAAGAGGGGATGTCATGTATTGGTTGGATGCAGAGAAATGGTGGGAGGAACCAGCTGGGAAACCACCAAGGGAAGAAATCTCAGAGCCCAGATAGTGGTGGTGGGACATTGATGAGTGGTCAGAGGGAGAAAAGGGAGAAGACTGGGAAGAGAAGGTGTCGGAAGCTGAAAAGGTAATACAGACCCTCCAAGGGTCATTATTTTCCAGGGAGAGCCCTGGATTTACACAAGCCATCCTGGTTTCTGATTTGATCCCAGAATGCCCTGCTTTTCCTTAGGATGTCCCTATTTCCATATGAGAAATGTTGGAGGGTATGGAGTTATGAAGGTTTCCTAGCGTAGCCTTCACCCTGACACACTAACTAAAAAAAAGTGCATAGATTTTTTTAATTAAAAAAATCAATTGGTGAATTGGTGAATTGGTGAATTATCTCATATGAATCTTTTCCTGCAGTCTTTAGTGCACAATGGGAGAGAGATGCTAACTTCCTCATCCAGGGAGAAACCCAATGCATTTTGCTGCATGAGATGGAAAAATGGTGACCTGACCTCCTGCTCCATGTGCAGAAACTGGCCAGACTTGTAGTGGGATAATATTTCAGCACTGGCAATGGGGTAGTGCAGGAGTAGAGAATCGTTGGCCCTCTAGGTCTTGTGGAATGACAGTTCCCATCACCCCTGATCATTGGCCATGCTTGCTGAGGCTAATAGGAGTTGTAGTTCAGAAAAACCTGGAGAGAAACAGGTTCTCCACACCCGGCATAGTCTTTTTCAGGCTAGCTTGGGCATGGCATGAGGCAGGTTGCATCTGCCAGCATCCTGCCACTGCTTCTCACTCACAGCATCTTGAAGTCTCTTCAAGACAGGAATGGGAAACCTGTGGCCCTCTATATATTGTTGGACTATAACTTCCATCATTCCTGACCATTGGCCATTCCGGCTGGGGCTGATGGGAGCTGGAGTCCTGCATCGGTTGCACCCACAGCCTAATGGCAGGGTCAGCCATGTCCTCATTTCTTGTTTGTGAGAAGGATGAGGCCTAGCAATGAACACAGACTCAGAATATAACTGAGCCATTCTCAGTCTACTGAGCAATAGGCACTGCTTGGTCAGAGCCACAAATTATAACGTATTAGGAGCAAAGCAGTTCAGCCATTTACATCGAAGGCTTGGCTGTTCATTCTTTCTCCACATATTAAAAGCTTTTCTCATGCGTGTGATTTAAATTTCCACTCTTCGTCAGACTCCGTGTCAACAGGAAAGTTATGATTAAGATGTCAGCAGCCTAAATATAGCATCCTGTTATGGAAGAGATTTTGCTGCCTACGTCCTTCTAAGAATTAAATGTTGGTGTCGGAATTCAAAGCATCACAGCTGGGTGGTTCCTGAAAGGTTGTCAGGTCCAGCGATTGAAGCAACATAATTTATTGGGTCACACTGCTACTGTACTACAAATTTGCAGAGCCCTGGACAACTTAGGTCCAGGGTACCTCCAGGATCACCTGAAATGTTACATCCCGGCTCAGTCAGTGAGATCATCTTCAGTAGATGCCCAGTAAAGAACCACTCCTCTTTTCATTCATTTGCAAAGCCCATAACATTTATAGAAAGGATGGGAAATGATGTGTCCTTGGGGTGGATGTTGCCTAAACAGAGGTAAATGTGAAAATGAGGACATTTTGGGCATCATCTCCTACTAAAATGGCTCTTTGGTGCCCCTCTTCAAGAGGAAGAAGCTGTGTCCCATATTGATGGCTATATTTAGGTTTATTGATTTAAATGGTTAAGTACAAAAGTAGCCTAAGCTGCTGATAAAGGACTGGCGAGTCCAGAATAGCTTGAGGAGCAAGGAAGCTCTATGTCTGTCGCTACAAAAATTTTCATAGTCATCTCTTTTTCAAAAGACCTTTCTTTAAAAATAGAAAATTGGCTGCATATTCCACCCCCCGCCCACTCCCCAAAGCAGCTGAAATGACTGCTCTATAAGCTTCCTCTCGGCCTATTTCTGTCTTGCAACTGGCTAATGTCAAGTTATTACTTTGGAAAAGTTACTGGAAGCTAATAGGAGCTGAACCCAAATACAGGGGGTGTCAGATTGGAAGTATAAATCCTTCCAAGTGTCCATGCTTAATGTTTTTTTTTTCCTGCACAGGAAATATATATTTATTTAATTTGCATGGGAGTCTAGGCCTGAAAAATTCTGAAAACAACTCAACAGGGACTGGGGGTGGGGGCAGGGAGCAGACCCGTGCAGCTCAGTTGTCTGCACATTCATTTTCTGCCTCTTTCCGTCTTGATGTATGCCATTCCCAATTTCTCCAAGTGTCCTCCTTCTCTCACACACTTCAGTATTCATACTTCGGAGCCTTCAGAGGAATCGATTTCCATAACTCTGGAGCAGCCATTACGAGTAAGTAGCTTACTCTGCGCTGCTGTCATAGGTGCTCGGCTTATCGGTGGAATAATCAAGGCGGCAATCTCTGTCAATCTCAGAGGCAGGTACAGGATTAGGGATGAGAGGAGATCCTCTGTTCCACTTCATTACTATTTCATGGGTTTGGATGGCCCTACATTTCACTCCACCTGCCTTCCTGGTAGCGAAAGCTGAATTATTAGGATTCAAGTTTCTCTGAGTTTTCCATTTGCGTGTGGAGGTCCCCAAAACCACCCCTCAAGAAATAATTCACAGCAGAGACAGAATTTTAGTTTTGGGTTTTTGGCATGAATTTGGCCACAACTTTATTAAAATACAAAATATATAAGGACAGAATTAAACTAGCCTTGTCAACAGGGGTAACCCTACAGGGAGAGACAGGGGGTTGGGTTGCATCATGCCTCCCCTCTCCCCTCAGGTTCACAGGGGCTCTCCAGCGGCCCTGGCCCCCGACCAGGGGTTACGGACATCGCACCGAGCCCCTGCCGTCCCGACCGGAATTACCCCATCACTCAGGCATTGATACTCCACCTGTCCACTAAGGACAGAACTAAACCAGCCTTGTCAACAGGGGAAACCCTACAGGGAGAGACAGGGGGTCGGGTTGAGTCATCCCTCCCCTCAGGCTCCCAGGGGCTCTCGTGTAGCCCTGGCCCCCGCCGGGGGTTACGGACTATGTATCGAGCCCCTGCATTCCTGACTGGAATTTCCCCAACTCAGGCATTAACTTTTGGGGCCAACACAAACAAGACCCCTGATACAACCACAATAACCAATGCCTAACCGCCAACCTTACAAGTTCTGACTATTTGCTATGCAGTAGGCAAAAAAACCAGATGGCACCAGCCAGTCAGCCAAATGGGAAAAATTCCTACCAGGCCCCTGAAAACAGGCGACCCCTTGAGAGGCACAGCAAGGTCAACACAGAGGCCTAGAAACAGGGAGGGAGGGTGGGTGATCCTGAAAATGCAGCCAAAGAGAAACACAAACCTCGTGCTTGCCCTTTTATACCCCAATGGCCGAACAGCAAAATTGCAACATACATTTTCCCCCAACTACAGCCCGAGGCCAATCAGAACAGTGGCCAACTCATTAGCCCCCCCCCCACCCAACAATTCAGGGTGGTTTGTTCTGGCCCCCACTGCAACACGTGCTCTCCATGATGGTGAACCCGCTCTCCCCTCCCCAGGTTTCAGTTTGCCACATTAAGGGATCACCTTGCTTAGGGATCAGCTAACCCATCAGTTTAGGTTTCTGAGTTTTGCATTTTTCCAGATTTAAATTCAGCTCTCCACATTACAACATCACTTTGTGTTTATTATATATGTTTTAAGTATTTTAGTGTGAATGTCTCGTTAATATATGTACAATATTTATAAAGCAATTTCCCCTAATATAATGCATTTGTGTCTTCAGACATGTTTGTATTTATAGCCACACATTACCCTTATTTAGGCATCTTTTGTACACATTACTTGGCTTGAGAACTGCATTGCTAAATTCAGAACAGGGAAAATTCCAAAGAATGGCTGTGTTTTGGGTTGCGTATCATTTTGAAAAGTGTGGATTATAGATTACATAGGTTTAGGGCCGGACTTAGGTTTAATGAGGCCCTAAGTTACTGAAGGTAATGAGGTCCTTTATAGGTCCAGTTGTCCTTTGTCAACAACAAATTGTCATTGTTTTTTTGTGTTGAATATATGCTGTATAGTAATTTATGGACCTAATAGGTATCCACAGCCATTTGCATACATAGAATGCAGACATCCTATATACAGAAATGAACAAACCAGTGGTATTTTAAGGATACCACATATAGCAAACACTGTTGCTATATGTAGGTTTTATTTTATTTGTTTTTTATCTTATATTTTGGAAATGTACATCCAGGTTTTTTTTCTTTAATTTTTTTTGGGGCCCCCCCAAGAGAGTGGGGCCCTAAGCTATAGCTTGTTTAGCTTACACGTAAATCTGGCACTGCATAGGTTCACCTTTAAATGTGCACCGAACTGAAATTCCCCCTCCGCCCAAGTCTTGCCCCATATGTGTTGATCTGACCTCTTATATCTGCAGAAGTTGCAAGGAGTTGGTTCTTGGGGTGACAGCACTTTCACATTGGAAATCTTTGCCTATTGGCATTAAGTGCCCTTGCTATATTGCACATTTGGGGAAGGGCTGCAGCCATGTGGCAGAACAGTAGGTTTCACAGTGTTACTACGATTGTTCCATTTGTTTTGCACATATTATAGAGATAAATTCAGTGGCACCTCAGTTCTCGAACATAATCCGTTCTGGAAGTTCGTTCGAGTTCTGAAGCATCCGAAAACTGAAAGTGGAAGCCTCAATATGTTTCAGGTTAAGTACGGACTTCCAGAACCAATTAGAGTCATACCTCGGGTTAAGTACGCTTCAGGTTGAGTACTCCACGGACCTGTCTGGAATGGATTAATCCACTTTCCATTACTTTCAATGGGAAAGTTCGCTTCAGGTTAAGTACGCTTCAAGTTAAGTACTCCGTGGACCCGTCTGGAACGGATAAATCCATTTTCCATTACTTTCAATGGGAATGTTCGCTTCAGGTTAAGTACGCTTCAGGTTAAGTACAGACTTCCGGAACCAATTGTGTACTTAAACCGAGGTACCACTGTACTTCCAGGTTTTCGGCATTAGAGTTCTGAAACCTTCGACTACGGAGGCATTTGAGAACCGAGGTACCACTGTAGTTAGAGAGAGAGATAGATAGATGATTGATAGATAGATAGATAGATGATAGATAGATAGATAGATGATAGATAGATTTTTACTATTATATGATTATGCAATAGAAGGCAGGGTGACTACTGGATACAAAAGAAAATTGTAGGTAGAAAGGGGATAGAAAATACATTTTGGTAGAAACTTAAATTGGAGTGAATAATAGGCCTATTGGAAGACCAACTCTGCATTACAAAGATGTCTGCAAACATGACATGAAGGCTGGCAACATTAACCCCACCATATGGGAATCTCTTGCAGACAACCACAGTGCCTAGAGGCAGACAGTCAAGTTGTGCAGCCATAGCAGAGGCCAGAGGAGGAATGACCACTGGGAGGAGAGCAGAGAGAAGTAACGCCATGGTGCAACCGCAGCAGCACAACCAGACACCTTCCTCTGCCCCAGCTGCAACAAAACATGTCTCTCCCATATCGGTCTCTACAGCCACAGCAGGCACTGCAACCTTCCAACGGTTTGACTTCGTCCTCAAAGGCGCACACTCCCATTGTCTCCCGAGTCAGATGGATGCCAACTAAATTATAAGGAGTCACATCATCTGCTATTTTATCATTCCAGTTTTGGCTGAGCAGCCCCCCCCCTTTAAAAAGCCACATGTGATCTATATCTTCTGGATCAGCATTTTCAATATAGTTAAACTGCACACTGTCATCTGGCATGCAGGAAGAAATTAAGCAAACAATGCAGCAGATTTTCTTTTGAAGACAGATCAAACCTAGAGGGGAAAGCCTGCACATTTAATACATTAGTTTGCATTTATGTAGCACAGTTCAACAGAAAGAATGGCTGAGCAAATATTAATTAAACACACTCCATGGCACTTCTTAGAGGTGGATAAATATTTATCCTGCCCTTTCTACTCCTTTCTCTTTTGCTGTTTTGGCTTATGTTTTTCTCTCCCAGGCAAGAAATGTATATATATATTAATGATCTCCCTTTAAATGCTGATAAAGTGGATCAATTTCGGAGCACTCATGAAGGAATCATGTATGGCAGGTGTGTGGGGTTGAGTTGACCATCGGCAACTGAGAAGAAGAAGAAATGGAGAATTTGTGGTTCTCCAGATGGACTCCAGCTCCAATCAGGTGTTCCCAGCCAGTTCAGGGATTATGGGAGTTGGAGTCCAAGAATATCTAGAGGGCTGCAGGTTCTCCGTCTGTGGCCTAAGATGTCAGAAATATTACACACACCCTCTTGGATTTTCATCTTTCATTTCTAAAAGTGAGCCTCTATTGTAATGGTTCAGAAATTTGGCATTGCAGCCTTGGGCAAGTCATGAGGAATATGCCTTCTTTCAGGTATCCCCAAACTAGGCCCTCCAGATGTTTTAGGACTACAATTCCCATCATCCCTGACCACTGGTCCTGTTAGCTAGGGGTGATGGGAGTTGTAGTCCCAAAACATCTGGAGGGCCGAGTTTGGGGATGTAGATGAATGTAATATATGTGGGAATCTTAAGGATAGTCATAGCTGCCAAGTTATCCCTTTTTTAAAGGGATTTTCCCTTATGCTGAATAGGCTTCCTCGCGAGAAAAGGGAAAACTTGGCAGCTATGAGGATAGTAGGAAAGGATATATTGGATAGGTATTATCCTTCCTTCACTTACACTAGTAAGTGATGTAGCAGAGCAGATTCCCCTCAATATAGCTGGAAGCTAGTTTGCAGATTCGTTTGAATCTCTTAGGTAAGATTTCCTGGTGTCCTCCCCTGTTTTTAAAATTATTTTTATTGATTTTCCAATAAAAAAGCCAATTAACATATCCATCAAATCATAATCATAATCCAATTAAAAACAATAAACTAAAATAGAAAAACAACCAAATTACAATCCAAATTATTAATTATTAATTTTTCCGGGCTTCCCATAGTCTGGACCTTGGAAGTATATCTCCAATATCTTCATTCCTGCCTTCTTCTTCTTGCTCTCATATTTCCCACATTCCGATCTTAATGCTTTGAAGTTCTCTGTCCCTGGCTATGCGATTCTCAATCATGTCAGAAATCATATATCCTTTCATCCATCAATTACAGCTTTATTGTGTCTGTGTGTGTGTGTGTGTGTTCAACTGTCTGTTTGCCAGCGCAGCTTTTCCTGACTTCATTCCAATCTTCCAATCTGGGCTGTTGTCCAAGCCTGTCGTTTGAAATTTAATGACACAGTAACTTCCATGTTGTTAAGTTGTTACTGATTTCCCATTGTTTAATTGTTGCGCATACTGTTTGCAATATTGCAATGTAAATAAACTGTATTGCACAGATATAAGTCACTTGGCGATTGATCAGTCCCCCCGGAGACCACACAATCCCCCCCGGGCCCTAGAAGGGGGGTTGCTAGACATCCGCTTAGTCACCTCTCTCGCTCATAATGAAGAAATTATGCAAACAGATGCACTGTATGTTATCCCAAATTGTTGACTCAAATCATTATAAAGTCAGCTAGTCAGCTTCCCACTTCCCTTGAAAAAGGGAGGAATTATCATTTTTCCTTGCTGCGTCATATTAACAAGAGCGATCTTGTTTCTTCTTTTATCTTTATCAAGTATTTCAAGTCTAAGTAAAGCTGCACAATTGAATACTTAATTATAAAGAAAAGTCCATCTGTACTTTTTTAAATAAAAAAAATAGGTTTTTTAATGAGGCTTGGCATAGAAAAACAATTGTAGGTATTGTAAAGAAGAAAAAAAGAACGTAACAATCACCTCTGTAATCCAAATACCATGATGAGAATCTCTTTGAAGTCCGAGCTTAAATACCAGGGACTCTGCAGTTCTGCAGGTTTTTTCTCAGTCTTCTTCAGTCCAGACTATGTCTGTTTATTGTCCAAATCTAATTATTTTATCAAACAGATATTTCCAGTTACATAACAAACAGTGTGAGTTCATCTCATATGGAGACTGAACTCATGTGCTGCTGGCTGAGAGCCAGCAGACAGCAAAATTACATTAATACAAAATGGCTGCAGGAGAGCAGCATGGCAGCAAAAGAACAGCAAGCAAGACGAAGCAAGCAAGCAAGACTGAGAAAATGGCTGCATGATTCAGCTCTTTTATGGAGTCAGCCAGAGCCACGCCCGTCTCCCAGGTCACATGCAGGGGGAGGATGTTCCAGACCAGTGGAACAGGAAGTTACACTGACTGGATATCCTCCACCTGTGCCCACTCTAGGGAAATACGGAATGTTGCATTTGACTGCTCCAATGGATTACATCCAACAATGTATTTAGTGACTACCAGAAATGTAATTGTGGATGGTTATTCCTGGGTTGCAAGCCATAGCTCAGTTTTTAGGAATGAACCTTTCTTTCTTTCTTTCTCTCTCTCTCCCCCCCCCCAAATTCTCATAGGATCTCAGTAGGTCACACAGCCCCCCTCCCTTGTTTTGTTTAAAGATTTGGCACTGAAATACTATATGAAGAAGATCTTTCTTGAGAGTTGTGCCTCGGTTTCATAACAGCCTAGCCCATATTGCAAAATGCTGACAATCTTCTGCATATTTTAGGACTCACCCTGATGGGAATACAGGATTGCTATTCATGTCAAAGTGAATTTGGCACTGATGGTGGCGTTCTTTTCCCTTTTTAATCCCTTCATAGCTAGGAGCAGAGTACAAATTTTAATTTTTATTTTACTCGCTTAATAAGTGTAATTACCTGTAATGTTGGAAAATTAAAAACGACACTAATTAGAAGCTGCTGTCTTAATCAACACTCAGGAGCTGCTTCCCATTGGGGGTCTGAATGCGTTTTCTGTTCAGTTTAGCTCAAAGCCAGGTGTCTACCCCTGTGTGAAGGCTAAAGGAGAAACTGGCAGGTTACTGCTCTGGGAAACTTATTTAAAGCTAATCAGAGCTGGGCTTGAATATCTCAAGGTTTAGGGGAAAAGTTCCCTTTTACGATGTCAGGCTGTTCCATCCAGCCACATATTGTCATCACAAGGGATAACCAATGTGGTGCCTTCTATATGTTGTTGGACTACAACTTCCATCAGCCCCACACAGCATAACTTACATGGGCTGAGCTGAGGGAGACTGGAGGTAAGAAAATGGTGTCCCTGTGCCATCTTAGTCTCAGTGCACAAGAAGACGGTCGTTGTCTGTTCCCTTCCTTTCCGCCCCCAAACAGTTGCACAGAGCATGGTGCTATGAGTTTTCATTGGGCTGAATTTGGTTCCATTGCAGATTCCTGTCAGTGTTGACATGCATGGATCTCAGCCTTTGAATCATAGTATCATAGAGTTGGAAGAGACCACAAGGGCCATCCAGTCCAACCTCCTGCCAAGCAGGAAACACAATCAAAGCATTCTTGACATATGCCTGTCAAGCCTCTGCTTAAAGACCTCCAAAGAAGGAGACTCCATCACACTCCTTGGCAGCAAATTCCACTGCCAAACAGCTCTTACTGTCAGGAAGTTCTTCCTAATGTTTAGGTGGAATCTTCTTTCTTGTAGCTTGAATCCATTGCTCCGTGTCCTCTTCTCTGGAGCAGCAGAAAACAACCTTTCACCCTCTTCTATATGACATCCTTTTATATATTTGAGCATGGCTATCATATCACCCCTTAACCTTCTCTTCTCCAGGCTAAACATACCCAGCTCCCTAAGCCGTTCCTCATAAGGCATTGTTTCCAGGCCTTTGACCATTTTGGTTGCCCTCCTCTGGACACGTTCCAGCTTGTCAGTACACGTCTTGAACTGTGGTGCCCAGAACTGGACACAGTATCTGGGTGAGGTCTGACCAGAGCAGAATACAGTGGTACTATTACTTCCCTTGATCTAGATGCTATACTCCTATTGATGCAGCCCAGAATTGCATTGGCTTTTTTAGCGCTACATCACACTGTTGACTCATGTCAAGTTTGTGGTCTACTAAGACTCCTAGATTCTTTTCACATGTGCTGCTCTCAAGCCAGGTGTCACCCATCCTTTATTTGTGGCTTTCATTCCCCCCCCCCAAGTGTAGTACTTTACATTTCTCCCTGTTAAAATTCATCTTGTTTGTTTTGGCCCAGTTGTCTAATCTGTTAAGGTCCTTTTGAAGTGTGATCCTGTCCTCTGGGGTATTAGCCACCCCTCCCAATTTGGTGTCACCTGCAAACTTGATCAGGATGCCCTCAAGCCCATCATCCAAGTCGTTTATAAAGATGTTGAATAAGACTGGGCCCAAGACAGAACCCTGTGGCACCCCACTAGTCACCTCTCTCCAGGATGAAGAGGAGGAATCACCTGAACAGTGCAACGTACAGACAAAGTCACAGACTCTGCCTTTGGCTGCTGCCCCTCTGTGCTATTTCACCTGCCTCCTTTGCAAGCAGCAAAGCTAAACGTTTGCCCCCCCTTCCTACCTCCAGAACGATGTCCAAGGCGACAATAGTCAGCCCTCATTTTGACATCTCAACAAGCTTAACTGGTGAACAGGGCGACAAACTTCCTGGAAACTGCAGGGCTCTAATTTCACTATACCATACTTGCCAGGTGCCCCACTTTTTTGAAGGTGCCCTGGGCTCTGCCTTCATCTCGGGGCACCCCAATTTCATGTGGTGGGTGGAAGAGCAGCATGGGTGGGCAAGGAGGGTGAGGGTGAGGGTGAAGGCAGGTGGGGGGCAGTGGCATGAGGTGTGTCCTATTCTCAGTACCCTTAAGAAACTATGGGAGTCTTTGGGGAAAACCATGACTGGTTGAAGTGTTATCATGTTCATTTAAATGTATACTGCACAAATACACATTTACAAATAATGGAATATAGAAAATAGTAGCAAGAAAAAAAAGAAAAATGAAGAAGAAAAAAAGACAAGAAAATATCACTAGAAAATCATAAGGAAAATTTAAAAATTAAAAAAAAAAGTATACTGCAGTCGAGGCCTGAGCCATGTCCATTAATTTGTACTTTTTTTAAAAAAAAATGTATAATTATGCATAGCTGCCAAGTTCGGGCCTGAAAAATAAGGGTCTGGACCGGAAGTAGCAGACCGGAAGTAGCACTGCCGCCATTTTGGAACTGGGCGGAGCATGCTCAGAAGCTACTTTTGATGCTGCTCTGCCCTGTTCCAAAATGGCCGCCGTGCCAGAAGTCGCGCAGCAGCCATTTTGGAACTGGGCAAAGCAGCATCAAGAGTCGCTTCTGAGCATGCTCCGCCCAGTTCCAAAATGGCCGCCGCACCAGAATAAACTGGGGAAAAACAAAAAAATCCATTTTTCGGCTGGGGACAGCTGGAAAAACGGGGGTTTCCCGGGGAATACGGGAGACTTGGCAGCTATGAATTATGTATAATCTTGGTATGATTCTTGAGCTGTATTATTTTTTGAGTTCCCTTGTGTTTTCTTTTAAAATATGCAAATAAAGGAATCTTTATAAATAAAATAAAATAAAATAAATGTATACTGCAGTCGAGGCCTGAGCCATGTCCATTAATTTCAATGGGCCTGCTCTAAGATTGACTAGTATTGGATACAACCCACATATTTATGTCACTCTTCAGTTTAGGAAACCTTCCAGGGCAACCAAGATTAAAACTTAAAAACACCCCCGCCCCACACACACACCATCCAATATCAAGTGCTATACAAAGAAAGCAATAACAGATGACACAGGAAAAGCAAAAACAACATAAATGCAATAAAAACCAGCTAGATGACTTGCAGGAGAGCTGGGGCAAATTTGCACAGTGCCAGATTTGGTACCAGGTAAGCAAGGGATGGGACCTTTATCAGCCTGAGGGCCAAATTCCTTTCTGAGTAGCCTTCTGTGGGGCATTCGTCAGTGGTGGCAGGGTCAGAGACAAAAGTGAGTGGAGCAATTAGTGTTTGCTTTAACTCTGGATAGTCGGTTGGATTCTGCACAAACTCTGCACACATTCTTCACACTCTTCTCATCCATCCAAACAAACAGAAGGTATTGTTAGGATTCAAGAACAACATTCCAGCTGGGCAAAAATATCCAGGATGCAAAGCAGAGACACTTAGGGGTGGAGTCTGGGGCCAGAAAGAGTGGTCTGGAGGGCCACATTTGGCTCACAGGTTGAGTCCCGTCCCCCCAATAGATGTAACATCCCCAGTATATTTTCCTGCAAACTGATGAAGACATGGGGAGAACTGCGTTGAAGGCTGGATGAAGTAGAAAGTGATGTTCTCCCATCCCTGACATTATAGTTGCAATCCTATATACTACACGCTTACTTGGGAACATCTGAACATCTCTCTCTCTCTCTCTCTCTCTCTCTCTCTCTCTCTCTCTCTCTCTCTCTCTCTCTCTCTCTCTCTCTCTCGGATTGCACTATAAGTAAGTAAATGAAAATCAGAAATGTATCACTAGCCTCCTAATTCTAGACATTGTGCTGTTTACATCAATTTAAATGTGAACAAATTACAGCATGCACAAATGACCCATTTTCTTTCAAAGTGTTTATGAGATACAAATTAGCATGCACAAATGAGTTGTCATCCTCCCATCACAGAATAATAGTACAGAGTTACATTACTGGCTCTGCACCAAAACATAAATGATCAAGAAAAAAAATAGAAAGCAACTGATAGTTCTTTCATGGGAAGTGCTGAGAAATGTTCTGTCACACATACCTAAGAGGCTGTGGAATTTGCTTTTAGAGAATTAAAGCAGTAAACCAAATTCCCTTGGTCTGGAAAGACAGCATTGTAGCTGGAGAAAACATATAGAATTTTTAAAAAATATATATGAATGTTCACAAAGGTCCTGAATCAAACTGGGACTGTAATTACCTTTTATTAGCTTTTTCACAAAGCTTTCTGCATCAGAATATCCATTCTCTAATGTGGTTAACCCTGCTTGGTTAACCCTTGTTCTGAAAATATAGCACCATGGCAGGGAAATAAAAATATATATAATTTTTCAAAAAATATATGAAGGCGTACAAAGGTCCCGAATCAAAGTGGGGCTGTAATTGCCTTTTATTAGCTTTTTCATAAAGCTTTCTGCATCAAAATGTCTGTTCTCTAATGTGGTTAACCCTGGTTCCTTAATATCAGCTTTGCTGAGACTGACAAGGGGATGAGAAAACGCAGGCTGCCGCCGTGAAACAACTTTGTTGTTGTTGTTGTTGTTTTGATCTGGTGAGCGTTCAAATGTCAGCTGTGTTTTTGCTAGCCCATGAACTATGGTGACTCTCTTAACAACACGGCTTGCTGTGCATTGCATTTCAGCTTGACAAAATATGGCAGAGCCGTTAGAGGCAAAATTGGGGGGGGGGAGGGAGAGGAGAAGCACAGCAACGTAAGGGCGCAAGAAAAGCCCTGCTGGATCAGGCCAAAGTTCAGTCTAGTCCATCAAGCCTGTTCTCACAGTAGCCAACCAGATGCCTACGGGAAATCTGCAAGCAGAACCTGAGCACAACAGCACTCTCCCCACCTGTGATTTCTAGCCATATAGCCTCCAACAGTGGAGGTAGAAAATAGCCTTTGAGGCAAGTAGCCATTAAGGAAGCTGTAAAAGTGTTCATACTTGGATTTTGTCCAGCAGATCAAAGAAGAAACTCGCCAGTCTTGACGTGGGCAGCATTTTAGACCCGGCGCGGACTCCCCTGGCACCCTGAGGTCATGCCATCACTTGCTGCCCATTGCTCCGTTCCCTAGGCCAGCTGCTGAGGCTGCAGGGTTCCTGCCTGGCCCTGGTTTGAATCAGCCAATCGGCTGCGGCCTGGGGGGGGGGTGAAGCCAGGAGCCAGAAGAGGAGGCTCCCGATGACGCAGGTCAGCCACTTGGTTCAGAACATCACCCACCCAACCTTCCCTCTTGTTTATTGTTGCTTGCAGGCTAACCTTTTTCCTTTCTAGGTTCTACGGTCTCACGATGGTTGCTGTTTCCCAGAGCCGGGAAGGATTTCCCCGTAGCAATTGTCACAACTTTGGCAGTTTTAGGCCTTGGGAGGAGTCCTTTAGTTCAGGGGTGTCCAACTCCCAAGAGACTGTGATCTACCCCCACTATAAATAAACTGGCAGTGATCTACCCATTGGATAGACTAGAGTTTTTGAGCTTGTTTTTAGGGGAAAGAGACCAGAGTTGTTGAGCTTACTTTAGGGAGAGAGATCAGAGTTGTTGAGCTCCCCCCCCCTTTTGGTCAACCTCTGGAGATCACGTGATAGACCAGGATTGACCAGGGACAGCCCGCGATCAACTGGTTGGACAGCCTTGCTTTAGTCAATCAATTGAATGGATTGGTAGCGTGGTAGCACACCCCTCACACGGTGTTAGCAGGACCCCGTTAGAGGGGTCTTATGCTGGGTGTCACTGACCATGAGTGCTTGGTGTATGGTCAGATTCCCTGGAGGAGTGGGAGGCCAGTTGCGTAAACATACGTTCTCCATTGCCCCCCATAATTCCTGTTTGCCCCGCTCAGCCTCAGTCCCCAATCGGGGGTTGAGAGGGATATACGGCCAATGCCTAAGCCAAGGCTTTCCTACACCTGAAATTTAATAAAGTTGTGGTCTAATTTTAATCCCATAACTACGCTGTGTTGTGTCTAATTTATTGGGCCTGAATTCCAGGGATGAGGGGTCTGCGACTGGGCACACAAATATTTGTTTGGTGGCATGCAGATGGCATTGGATTGCAACTCCCATTGGCCCTGCTGACTGGTGTAACTGAGGGCTCACTCAGAGTTCCGCTTGTCCTCCCCCCTGAGGAAACCCAATCTTTACTGCTGAATCAGAGCAAACATCAAACGGGTTTTCTCTGGATTGACGCTTGCTCTGATTTCTCACCAAAGAGCAAGTTTTCCAGAGGGAAGCAGTGAGGGAAGACTTCTTTAAAAAAATAATAATTAAAAATTGCAACTGATATGAAAATTTAGCAAACCAAACTGGAGATTGGAAAACTGAGAGAAACCGAAACGGACAAATCCACCCACTCCTAGCAGTGATGTAGTTGTATCAAAATAAAAATATATATTGTGAGGAAATTCCCTCCATTTCACCAATGTCAGGGCTTTCTTCTGGTTTGAGACCTTTGTTCTGTAGATATTGCTTACAAGCTGCGAAGCAACACAGGGGAGGAGACTGACAGCTGCAGAGGGGAGACGTGTTAAGTCTTGAGGAAACATTTATGAACACATAGGACAGACCTCTGTGAATGAATGGGCACTTTCCAATACAATATTCAAAGTGAACTATGGACTTCCTTCAGAATTTACACTTCTCCCAGTTTTGCAATGCTGTTCTCCAGGCAGGTTTGTGCACAAAAATGAATATGCTTAGGTAAATTGTGCACAAAAATGCATATATTCATAGAAATTAGCATACACAAAAATGCATTACATTAGGGAAAGTTGCGTTGCAAAGATGTGTACTTTAAGCAATGGTGCTGATGAATTTTCACGAGAACGTATAGTATTGCAAAATTATGCTGAAATATGGAGAACTGGAAGAATAGACAAACAAGAAACGGAGAGAAACCTAAAGTGGCAGACTGGCCAATCCCTGCTTAATGCACAGCAAGGTTGAGGTCTCCTCATTTATTTTGTTAGCTCAAGCCCCCTTGAAGGTGGGAAGCTAGAAAGCCAAATATATTGAGGAGGTGTGTTTCTCTAAGCTCCCATTTTATTTCACAGCATGAAAAGCATACAAAGAAATAATCATTTTTTTTAAAAAAAACACCTCACTCCACTTTCAAGAGTTTGAAAGGAGACCCCGGGATAGACGACACAGAGGAGCTTAGGAAGGAAAGCTGCCCTCCAGTCTTGCACTTGAAAAGGAAAGAAGTCTTTTACGCCGAACAACTTTGATTCCTCCACTTCCCCCATTTTCCAGTTGCTCAGTAATAGGCAGGTTAGTTGAGATAGACATAATGGGAGGTTAGCTCAGGTTACCATGGCTGCAACTTCTTGTGAGTTGTTTTCAAGGGAAACATCTCCCTGCAATGCCAACCGATCCATTTGGCGAGGAATGTGTGTGGCCGGGGGCGGGGTGGCGGGGAATCTCTAATTGCAAGGTTTAGAGAGCAGAATAGCTGGTGGGGAACCGGCCATATTCAGAACCTTATTGTTGATTGCAGCATAAATATATTTTCCCTTTCTCTGTGTCGTTGGAGCAGGGGGTATGTCACGTTTACGTGCATGAATCCAGTTCTGTTCATTTGTATGACAATATGCATGTACAGAAACCATGGAGACCACGAGGCAGGGAGAGGAGAGGAAAGCAAGCAAAGTAACAACCAGCAACTGCTTTGAATCCTCCTAGATAAAGCCAGCCTGAGGTCCTCCGGTGCAAAATCAGAAACCATTTTCTCTCCTGCTTTTATAGGTCCAAATCTGCCACTCCGATTCTGTGCATGCCTCTAGTTACAGGTAGGTAGCCATGTTGGTCTGAGTCGAAGCAAAATAGAAAAAAATTCCTTCAGTAGCACCTGAGTTCCACTTAGGAACACAGTAAGACAAACATCCTGTCTACGTCACTTCCACTCTGTGGAATGAAAACACATACAGTCATATGACAGTTACAGGTAGGTAGCCGTGTTGGTCTGAGTCGAAGCAAAATAAAAAAATTCCTCCAGTAGCACCTTAAAGACCAACTAAGTTTTTATTTTGGTATGAGCTTTCATGTGCACGCACACTTCTTCAGATACACTGGAAACAGAAGTGTCAGACCCTTATATATATACAGAGGGTGGTGGGGGTGGGTGGGAATGGGTGATGGGCTGATGGGAGTGGTAAACCTGTAGATGGCTGTTAACGACTGCTGATGACTGCAATTAGTCCTGTGGGGGGGGGGAAGCAAGGGCTGAGGCGCTAAAGAAAGCTTGATCATGCATAATGAGATAAGAATCCGATGCCTTTATTCAGCCCATCACCCATTCCCACCCCCCCACCCTCTGTATGTATATGTGTGTATATATATATATATATATATATATATATATATATATATATATATGGGTCTGACACTTCTGTTTCCAGTGTATCTGAAGAAGTGTGCATGCACACGAAAGCTCATACCAAAATAAAAACTTAGTTGGTCTTTAAGGTGCTACTGAAGGAATTTTTTTCTATTCTCTGTGCATGCCAGTTAGTTTGCCATTGTGAAGGCATCAAAGGGTTTGTTGCACACATGATAACAAACTGGAGAATCGTTGTAATGTATCTCAAAGTCACCATGTAGTGTGGGATCAATAATCAGGCATCTGCCAATGCATGTTCCTCAGCAAGAAGCCCTCTGTTGATCCTTGAGTCCTGCTTCTTCTACCTCTTCCACTTGCAACCAGCTCACCCACTCAATCTATCTGGTCCAGAGGCTGATCAGAAGCAAGCAAGCAAGGAAGGAAGGAAAAGGAGCTGCAGCTGCCCTTTCTGCTCATTTACTGCCCAGGCTGAACCACAGGCAGTTGACTAGGGTAATCCAGGAATAATAAGCTTTAGGCCCAGGAGTCAGGGTCAAGATGCAAGCTACGTAGGAGACAGAAGTGTATAGCAGGCCAGCACTAAAGGGCTGCACGTTTAAGGAGAAATCCAGGAGTCGGAACCAAAGAGCAGAGAATTCAGGCCAAGAATCACACCAGAGCTCAGAAAGACATTGTTGCTTGAGCAAAGTGCATATAGACTAGGAAGTCTTCTTCTACTCCTTTCTCAGCCAGAAGGCTCCAATGGTCAGGCTAGGGGGGTGGAGTCAGTATTGGCCCAGAAGGTGTTTTGTGAATGTGCCTCCCACAGTTCAGCGACTTACTGGAGCTACACACAGATCCAGCAGCTCCTGACAGTGGCCTGCCCTACTCCACTTGGTGGCAGTGTAGAGTGAAAGGAGCAGAAGTGGGCGATGGCATTGAGAGGAAAAAGCTGCTGAGAGCATATTGCATGAGTACGCTCCCCCCCCCCCAGCTCTTTCTGATGCGAAAGCAGGAAAATGTACAGTTCTGCTGAGAATGGGTTATAGTTCTTCACTGCATTTCAAAGGGGGCATCTGTATGAATGCATATGCACAAGTGTGCTTTTGAAAGAAAGGGAATTTCAACAAGTATTCAAGAGGAGAGGTGTGAAAGGGCTTTAGGCAGCCATCTTCAAAACTCAATTCTGTGTCCAGGGCAGCTGTCTATCAGCTCCATCTGGTACGCAGGCTGAGACCCTACCTGCCTGCAGACTGTCTTGCCAGAGTGGTGCATGCTCTAGTTATCTCCCGCTTGGACTACTGCAATGTGCTCTACGTGGGGCTACCTTTGAAGGTGGCCCGGAAATACAACTAATCCAGAATGCGGCAGCTAGACTGCTGATTGGGAGCGGCCACCAAGACCACATAACACCGGTCTTGAAAGATCTACATTGGCTCCCAGTACGTTTCCGAGCACAGTTCAAAGTGTTGGTGCTGACCATTAAAGCCCTAAACGGCCTCGGTCCAGTATATTTGAAGGAGCGTCTCCACCCCCATCATTCTGCCCAGACACTGAGGTCCAGTGCCGAGGGCCTTCTGGCGGTTCCCTCGCTGCGAGAAGCCAAGTTACAGGGAACCAGGCAGAGGGCCTTTTCGGTGGTGGCACCCGCCCTGTGGAACACCCTCCCATCAGATGTCAAAGACAAAAGCAGCTACCAGATTTTTAGAAGACATCTGAAGGCAGCCCTGTTTAGGGAGGCTTATAATGTTTAATAGATTATTTTATTTCATTTTTCTGTTGGAAGCCGCCCAGAGTGGCTGGGGGAACCCAGCCAGATAAGCGGGGTATAAATAAATAAATAAATAAATAAATAAATAAATAAATAAATAAATAAATATTATTACTACTACTACTACTACTACTGGCCAATGCAGAGGATTCATGGTACCTGCCAACTGTAGGGGACAGTAATGTGCACCTCTTGTCCCATTCGTAACATCTTGGAGAAAAGGTTGGGTGCCAGTGGTTGGCTAAGTGAGGCACTGCTCCAGGGCTCCAGGGCTGAGAAGGGCCCCACACTGAACCACTTACTTATCGTTGGGCCTGGCTGGATGCAGACTCAGCTTGGGAGTGGTCCACCTTGCCACCTGTTTTCACCTCTTTTCTTGCTGCCTTCTCTGGGCTCTGAGAAAGGTTCAAGGGTGGTCTTCTCAGGCATTCAGGGCAAGGAGTCCTGGAAAACGTCTGTAGTTGGTCCCAATGCTAGAAAGGTGTTTTTAGCTTCTGGATATTTAATAAGCATTCATTCTGATTTTTTCTGCAGGGAGGTTAGATGATGTTGTGTTATCGCACACCTCCCAGTGCATTTTCCCATCACTTTTCTTGTAGCAGAAAGTCTGATCTTCCAGAGAAACGGGTTTGTTGCACAAGACCCCCCAAATCAGCTATAATTGCACAACCTGAATTTGGCCGTCTATGATTGAATATCATTTCGAAATAGTGACAGACTAGAAGCACCCTTAAAAAGAAAAGAAAAAGTCTCATCCCCTGCTACATTGAGGATGCTACAGGCATTCTCCTGCCCCCCCTCTGTTCAGAATGTTCAGAATGCCAGACTTTTTCTCAATGTTGGGGAGATATATATGTGTCCCCCTCCCTCAGGCATCTTTGCTATCTCTATTATAGCAAGTCTGGAGACAGGGAAAGGAGACCCTGTGTGGCTCACAGGATTTGATGGGAACGGGGAGCAACAGGCACTGAAGTTATCTGAAAAGACCAACCGTCTTGTATCTATTTTGCCTGCAGGGAAGGACAGAGGGAATGATGAGTCTTTGAGCCCTTCCTATTTTGGCACTGCTTGACACTTGTGTGCTGTGACTAGATGAGATATGAAAAAGGCAGCAAAACAAAAACACCACACACTTCAGATTTTAGCAAGTCTGTTTGCAGCCAGCCTGCAAAGCTAATTTTAATGGGAATTTTCGGGGTATTTGGGAGAAAGGTCTGTTCAGTTCTACATGATGAAGTCAAAACTATTAGGGCTATGCATGGACCCCCATGATCCACCCCTATGGCCCTGATATGTGGTCCCAGGATCAGGCTCATTTACCCAGTGTTGCCTGGGGGCCACCACTGGATCAGTCCCTGAAATAATTCACAGGGTGGGGCTAAAGGTTTTTCAACCCTTTCCAAACATGCAGTTAAAATGGGGTTTAAAAAGTTAGGGATGGAGTGCATGAGTACCATGCAGGATCAGATCCTCCTGGAAACATTTCATAGCTAAAGGTAAAAGGTTAAGGAACCCTGGATAGCTAAGTCCAGTCAAAGGTGACTATGGTGTGTGGCACTCATCTTGCTTTCAGGCCGAGGGAGCTGGGCGTTTGTCCACAGACAGCTTCGTGGGTCAAGTCGCGCTTCTGGTGCAATGGAACACCATGACAGAAACCAGAGCGCATGGAAATGCTGTTTACCTTCCCTCCGCAGTGGTACCTATTTATCTACTTGCACTGGTGTGCTTTCGAACTGCTAGGTTGGCAACGGGACAGAGCAACGGCACCTCACTCCGTTGCGGCGATTCGAACTGCCAAGCTGATCAGCAAGCCCAAGAGGTTCAGAGCACAGGTTTAGAGCACAGCGTCACCCACGTCCCTCCATTTCATAACCCACCCCCCCAATCCGATGAATCCACTGTCAGATCTAATTTATTTTATTAGCATAGTTGGTGTGTTTGTGTGTGTTTACAGATTGCATTTCTTCTATTATCAAGCTGGAATCAATAGCATTAAGGGGGAGGGGAGAACTGGGTCTCAGACACTTTTTTTTTTAATGCTGCGAATTTGATTTACACTACGATAATGTGTAATTTTATCAGTCTCCTGTTTCAGCTCCTCGATTTATTGCTCCTTCGAGTTCCATCTGCGTTTTGGATTGTTTTGCCACAATGTGACACCACTCAGTTCTTTTGTCATTTAATGAAGCAAACGACAGGAGTCCAAACCTTTCCAAATGTGTTAGTGGGGCTTATCCCCAGCTGGGGGATGACATGAACAACTCCATTACAGAACCACAGCTTCCTTGATCATGTTGTAAACAAGACAAAGTGACAGCCCTTCTCGCACATACAGTAACACAATTTCACAGAAACAAAATTCTCCAGCTTTGGTTCCTCCTCCTTGCAACGAACTTTTAAGTTGCACGGAGGACTCAGAGCTTCACAGAAAGCCAGGACTGGGGAAACTGGAACCCCCCAGATGTTGTTGGATTCCAACACCGTCAGCCCCCAGATAACGTGTGGGATGATGGCAGCTATAACGTTCATAGGGCCACAGGTTCCCCACAGGTTCTGATGAAGATCAGATCAAACTTTCTATTCCCAAATTCTACTTCAGAGGGCTAAATGTGCCTGAGGCCCACCAGACACAAAATGGCAGTGCAAGGCAGAAGCCAGTCAGAAAGTGGTGCCTGATGGAGGTGTGTTTTGGCACCATGAGCTGGCAATTACTGACTGCACCACAGCAGCTCCTGGAGCTGTTGCCCAACCACCTCATCTTTTGACAGCCCCAGTTAGCTTCAGGTGAGCTGACCAGACCTCAGGTGATCTAGGGCTATTTCAAGCCAATTCAGCCAAACCTGGATCTATCCAAATTGGCCCCATTTCGTTTGGCTGAATCTTAGCCATAGTCCAGTGTGGTGTAGTGGTTAAGAGCGGTAGACTCGTAATCTGGTGAACTGGGTTCGCGTCTCCTCTCCTCCACATGCAGCTGCTGGGTGACCTTGGGCTAGTCACACTTCTCTGAAGTCTTTCAGCCCCACACACATCACAGAGTGTTTGTTGTGGGGGAGGAAGGGAAAAGAGAATGTTAGCCGCTTTGAGACTCCTTCAGGTAGTAATAAAGCGGGATATCAAATCCAAACTACTCCTCCTCCTCCTCCTCCTCCTCCTCTTCCTCCTCCTCCCCCTCCTCCCCCTCCTCCTTCTTTCCCAAGTTGTTCTTTCAAATGCTACAGAAAAAAGCTCCTCCTCCTCCTCCTTTTAGTATAATGGTAACATGGCTCAACAAAATGTATTTCAGTGGCATGTTTGCAGAATATCCTGTGATCTCTAGCTCTGTTACAGTAAAATATCACTACTATGCATTTCTGGGTTTTCAGCACTTGCTGGACATTTGCTAAATTAATTAGTTTGATAAATAATGGTTAAGCAGTGCATTTATAGAAAGCAATAATTATTCAAATGAAGGTAACAGTGTCCCTATTATTCTTTTCTCTTGCAATGGCCTGGCAGTTCTCGCATACTACTTTAATGATTGCACTTAACGCACTGTATAAAGAAAAAGAAATAGGATTCTCACTTACTATTTCAGAAGTTAACTATATGACTTCGAACCTTCTAAATCCTCACCCAATATAAGCCCATTATCCGTAGTCTACCCTGTGGTCCCCAAAGTGTGTGGTGGTGCCCCGTGGGAGGTTGGATTACTTAGGGGGTGCTAAGAAGCAAGTGGGGGGGGGGCACTGGATGTGTACCTGACTTTGAAAAGTTGGTATCAACTGGATCAAGTTCATTAGTTTTATTGACTTAATTAAACTAATTAGTTTTAATTGGATTTTTGATTAAATGTGCAATTAATTGTTAGTGTTTTGAATTTTATTATGTTATTGTCTTCCTTAATGGGTTGTGCAAACCACTATTCTAAATAATGCTTTTTAAGGGTCAGGCAGGGAGCACTGGGCATGGGTTTAGTGGTAATCAAGGGGCAAGTGCCTGAAAAAGTTTGGGAACCACTGGTCTACTCCATTGTACATATAATCTCAGCCCACATCTTCTGTAAATTCAATATTAATGAACCAACCTACAACAAGCCCCAAGCATAGTCATATGCGTAATATCCACCAGCAACCCCCTATCCTATCTCACATCATTCAAAAGGCCCGCATCCTTGGGGGGTGCACAGATGGTTTCAGAGGAGAGGATAGAATGGAAAACCTTCATTCTGTGAATGTCCTTCAACTAATTCACCCAAGGATTCTTTTAGACCAGGCATCTCCAAACTGCGGCCCTCCAGATGTTTTGGCCTACAACTCCCATGATCCCTAGCTAACAGGACCAGTGGTAAGGGATGATGGGAATTGTAGTCCAAAACATCTGGAGGGCCAAAGTTTGGGGATGCCTGTTTTAGACTGCCACTATTTTGAGGTGAGATTCAACCACAAACTGGCACATTGCACCTGTGGATTTTAATTCATGGAGAGCTCCTGTGCAACAAACCCATTTCCCCTGAAGACTCGCTTTTTCTTCACTGACAAGTGGTGGGCAAATGCATTGGAAATTGTGGGATAGCACCTGCTTTGACACTACCCTACTAAGAACCAGAAGGAATGCACTTTAAAGGGGCAACACCATCTAATTTCCCTGCAAACAAAGCAGGATGAGCTCTCATCAAGCAGATCACCTGGAAGCACCCCGAGGATCCAAACCATTGTGATGGAGCCTGGAAAGATGTTTGATCTGTTCCTCTATGCGGCAGGTGCTTTTGTGTCCTTTGCAGGCAGACCGTGGACGGATTAGGCATGAGCATGGCTTTCTTCCGGCATAGCAACCTTATTGGCGGCATTAACCTTGGAAACGCTGTCTTTGCTTTCAAGATGAGACAGTGCCTTGTGGGGATCTCATGGGGCCAGCTTGCGCACGATGGGGCTGGAGGTAGGGATTACTATTATTACACTGAGCCGGTTGAATTAGCGCTATGTTTTTGCACCTCCTAGTCTGGAGGATTTGGGCTCCAAATTGGTTCCATTCAGTTTCTCAAGAGCACTCCGGGGCTCATAAACAATGCCTCATTTGCATTCTATTTCGTTTCAATACAACCCTGTTTATCTAAAGGTCCCTGGAGGCTCCGAGCAGGCACAAAACAAATGCGGCTGATGCAGAATGTGGGGAAGCTAGCCAGCTGTTTAATGCACTCAAAAGCCACCTGGACGACCTTTGGAAATATTGATGGTCACATCCCTTGTCTTCGCACAGGCTGTTCCCAATTCCAGCGCTGAGTCAGGAGGCGCTGCTAACAGCTTCTGAAAGCCAGATCATTTACACAGTGCTGAGTTAGAAACCGCCAGGATAGAGGAAGGTTATCTCTGCTGGTCTTGCAGCTGTGGCTGCTGTTATAAGATGCTAGAGTTCTAGTTCTAATAGAAGACTAAAAAGAGAGGTTGATTAAATTAAATTATCAGGGTGTCGTTGTTGCTGTTTAGTTTTCTTAAAAAGTTACCATTGTTTGGGTCTCATTTCTGATTAGAGGGGTTTGTAGACAACTAACCTTTTCTCAAAGTAGACGCACTGAAATTCAGTAGGCTTAATTTCCATTAGTTTCAGTAGGTCTGCTATGAGTAAAAGCTAGTTGAAGGCAACTCAGGGGTTCCTGGCTAGAACATATTCTTCTAGACCAACATGAGACTCAGAACCTCTGTACAGTGGAACCTCGGTTTATGAATGCAATCCGTTCCATGGAGGCGTTCATAAACGGAGGCATTCGCTCCCTGAAGGCATGCTTTTGCGCATGCGCAAAGTGCCGATAGAGCACTTCTGCGCATGTGTGAGCTGCGCAAAAGTGAGCTGTGCATCCGACGCTGTGGAACTCGGATGTAAACACTTCCAGGTCCGCGGCGTTCGTAAACGGAGGTGTTCATAAACAGAGGTAGTTGTAAACGGAGGTTCCACTGTACGTAGAATTAAGCGCTCCTAGCAGGCACAATAGAAAACACATGAGTGTGCAACTCTGTCAACTAAACTCATCATGCTTATTAGGGTATTTTAGAACAGCCTGCTGTTTCTCCCAAGCTCCCTCAATTTGTCCTGTGCTTCCTTTTGGATGCTTTAATTACCTTGTGATTTATTCTCCCGCTATCAGGCGGTGGCTGTTCTCTTTAATGGTGCCCCACTAATAGCTTGGCTGGTTATTCCATCCCCTGTGCTGACTTATTGCTTGGCGCACCTCTGCTGGGAAACAAGCCACATTGTCTCTATTGTGGAAGCACATTTTGCACGGCAAGGGGAGTATGCAAGCTGACAGCCTGTTGTGTTGGGGTTCAGGGAGAAAATCAGTACCTACCCAGGTGTTCCAATACAAGCTTAACTTTATTGCAACATAGCTAGAATGAGCGAAAAGCTCCACCCAGCAGCTGTGCCCGGAAGGAAAACTACAGGAGTTCAATCAGGCCCCAAAGCATTAACTCAACCTATTAGCATATGGAGAGGTTGAAGCTTAAGCCAAAGAAGGTTGAAGATGGAATGGAGAGAGCTGTCCTCCCTCCCCATCACAAATGTAATTTCTTGGCCTTTAGAAGCGAAAGTGGAGAGGGAGATGATTTGCTCCCTCTCTCATAATACTAGAACTTGGGGCCATCCGATGAAAATGAATGTTGGAGGATTCAGACAAAAGAAGGTACTTCTTCACCGAGTGCACAGTTAAACTTGAGAATTCATTGATAATTTATTATTTGTATTTATAGTCCACCTTCCTCTCCAAGGAGCTCAAGGTGACACATGTGGTTCTCTCCCCTCCCTGTTTAATCCCCACAACAACCCTGGGAGGTAGTTAGGCTGAGAGGCAGTGAGAGGCCCAAGGTCACCCAGTGAGTTTCATGTCCAAATGGGGATTTCAACCCTGGTCTCCCATGTCCTAGTCTGACACTTTAACCACTACACCACTCTGTTCACAATGCACCCAAACACAAATAATTTCCCATAACAATGCATTTTTGATGGCATTTTTGCTTTACATAAGCCCATATATGTATACTTTACCCTAGCCTATGCATTTTTGGTACACATTACAGTGGTACCTCTGGTTGCGAACAGGATCCGTTCCGGAGGCCCATTTGCAACATGAAAAGGCTGCATCCTGATGTGCCACGTCTGCGCATGCACGTGATGCAATTCTGCGCATGCACAAAGTGTGATTTAGCGCTTCTGCGCACGTGCACGCTCTAAACCCGTAAGTAACCTGTTCCGGGACTTCTGGGTTTGGCGTGTCCGTAACCTGAAAAGACATAACCCACAGCAGACGTAACATGAGGTATGACTGTACTTGACTAGAAGGATTATCGGGTGTTAGAGGAGGGGTAGTACCTCTGGTGTGGGGCATGCCATGCTACTTCTGGGATGGTTTGTTCACCTTTGGTCCCCACCCTGCACGCAGCTCTCACCTGTGGCTCTTAGAAGCTGCCAGCACACTACAGCAGCCACACCCCAGTAATTTTTTTGACTGGTGAAGGCAGCTGATGGGTCTCAAACCCTTGGTAGGTTGGGACTTTCCCAGCATGCAAAGACAGGCTCTGGCAGGTTGAACAGATGGGACCAATACTGGTTCCAATGGTCAAGAAGGTGGTTTCTTCATGGGCTGTAGAGGGAAATGAGGGGCAGATAGGGCTTGTCAACCTGGAAAGGTAGCCCATCTAGGAGAAGGGAAGCTCTGATCCTAAACCTTCACTGCCTTGTGGCTGTATTCATTCATGAGAAAGGCTTTGGGAGTAAACCCTAAGGAAAAATCCATACCTGCTACCTTGTGGGACATCTTTGGGCAAAGAAAAGGCTAAGGAGTGAACCATACACAAATCTGGAGTGGAGTCTCCCTAAGACAGTTAGATATCACCTTCTGGCAACTCCTGCAGCCAAGCTGGTGCTAAATGTATTGCTCTGCTTTCCTTTGGACCACATCAATGGGGTCAAGAGGGAGACCTCCATATACACTACACAGGCTTTGCCCCGGGGAAGTAACTTTGGTGCTCTGAACACAGAAATTTGACTTCACCCCTGGATGTGCACTCCATTGTTTCAAGACAGATGGATGGCAACAACAACAACCCATATAAAGAGCTGCACTGCAAAAATTGTATGGGGGGAGTGCAGATTACAAAGGATGGCTGTGCTTTGAGTTGTACAACCTTTTGGAAAGTGTGAATTATGTAGGTTCACCTTTAAATGCAAACTTAATTGCATTTCTCCCCCATTGCTAGCTCAGACCCTGCCTGCAGCCACCCATGAGCAAGACTGTGCTCACCTGCTTGTCCGTTGCATTGGGGGGCTGCTCATTGGGCAAGAACCTTTTGCCAACCACTTGCAACACCTCTGAATGTACTTTGTATGTAGAAGGTCTTGGGCGGTCCCCAGGACCTCCACTTAAACAACTGTTAGTTTAGTACAGGCATCCCCAAACTGCGGCCCTGCAGATGTTTTGGCCTACAACTCACATGATCCCTAGCTAACAGGACCAGTGGTCAGGGATGATGGGAATTGTAGTCCAAAACATCTGGAGGGCCAAAGTTTGGGGATGCCTGGTTTAGTAGAATGCATAAAAAAACACACATCCTGCATGAGAATATGGAAGGTGCTGCCAATCAGTCTAATAATAATAATAATAATAATAATAATAATAATAATAATAATTTATTATTATTTATACCCCGCCCATCTGGCTGGGTTTCTCCAGCCACTCTGGGCGGCTTCCAGCAGATGAATAAAATAATCGATTAAAGATTAAAAGACTCCCTAAACAGGGCTGCCTTCAGATGTCTTCTAAAAATCTGGTAGCTGTTTTTCTCTTTGACATCTGATGGGAGGGCGTTCCACAGGGCGGGCTTTTGGGTAGATGGACCTGTGAGATGCTTCATATGCCCTGTTTGCTAGCTGAACTATCACCTATTGATCCAGGTGGAAATATAGTAATTCACAGCTGACATCCAACTCAAGCAAGCAGTACACAACTCATGCCTCAAACAATTCCCCTAAGCTGCTTTTCAGCTTAATCGCTGTAAATATTAATATTGTCTGTGTAGCTGAAGGTGTGGTTTTCAAAAAGCAACAGCAACAACACGCTCATTTTTCATTTCCTTGTGGTTGAGGGCATATGATCTGCCTATAAGGCCAAATTACTATCATAATACATTTTCCTTAAACTGGAGGAGGAGGAGGAGGAGGGGAAGGAAACACGCAGCATCAACTCAGGAGAAAGAGAACTCTAGTGGGAAATAAATCTCAATATACAACATTACAAAATCTATGCAGAGTTGATTAAGGGAGCTATATTATAGTTATGCCTTGAGATGACAGACCCTGTGGATTTGTTGCAGATTTTTTGCAGCTCACTTCTAACCATTGGCCTGTTTGGGTGCCCTGCTCATGTGTAAAACCTACACAGGATCAGGGGAAGCTGGAGATGAGTACTTTAAGCTCCACCCCCCCCAATCCCCATTGCCCTAGAGATGCCTCTCGCTTGTCTGGATGTAGGATAAAGTTTCTGTAGAAACTGGCCTTTGGTACAAAGGTACAACTTGTATTCACAGTTTCACCTACTTGTAATTGGAATATGTCTCCCAGAAGGTTGCTTACTAGGAAATCTGGCCCTCAGGCTAAAAAATAAATAAATGTTCCCCACCCCTGTGGTAGCAGAACCTGGAGTTTCTCCCCAAGGATCAATTCATACATTCATAATATTTTTTCAGATTGCACACTTCCACTATTCCCAAGAACATAATAATGTGGAGATTATCATATCTAAATGAGACCTTTCAGGGATCCAGTTTAAGCTCTCACACATTCTTGTTGAATAAATGAAGAGGGCTACACAAGCATTCCGGTGCCCAACAGAATTGTATCATTCAATAATTAGATAATTTTCTTTGGGGAACAGGTCAAGCCTAGAAGGAAACTCTAGCAATGTGGCCCGCTAGCAGGATCTGAGTGCCTCAATACCTCTCCACATTTGTGATTCCCAGGAACATGCTGTCTCTGGCAGTGAAGACAGAACATAGACCCCCATGGCTTGTAGCTATTAGGCATTGGTGATTCAGTCAGTTTTGACATCTCTCAGTTTCTCCCTTTTCATTCATAAGTTCAGTTCTTCACGTTTCCACACCAGTTTGTGATTTATTTATTTTTAAACTCCTCATGAAAATTCAGTTGCATTTTAGTGCAGATTTCTCCTCATATAAACACCTTTGGGTCCATTTTTTTGGGGGGGGTAAACTAACATGCACATTACTGCAAAGCGATTTTGCCTGACACAATGCATTTCTGTATGCTATTTTCACTAATATGTGCGTTTATATTCACATTTCCCCCTAGTAAACACATTCATGTCCACTTTACTTGGCTGGAAAGCTCCACTGAAAAATTCATGGAAGCACAAATGTCAAAGGATGGCTGTGTTTCAGTTTGCATAGTGTTTTGAAAAGTGTGAATTACCTAAAAAATGCAAACCGAACTGAATTTCTTCCCTATCCCTAGCAGCCATTGATAGCCACTGTTTACTCAGAAGTAAATCTTCAATGGGACTTACTGCCAGGTAAATGTGCATAGGATAGCAATTTAGATAAAAAATGTTAATGCCATTCCATTTCCTGCATGAGACCCGATAGCTCTTAACAGAGCCATCGTGGCAGGTATCCAGCTCTCATAAATTGAGGAAATGGTATCTATTTAGCTAATGCTTTGTTGTCCTTGCTGTGGGCCCATCTGCTCTTAACCTGCTAAAGAGGGTTGACACTTGCCCATTGTGAATCACAGCTGCATGATTGGCAGAAATTCGTTTTGTCAGGGGGAAACAGCTTTGAATCACAGGGAGGTGGATTTGAGTGAAAGATTTGGGAGGAAAGCTCTGGGGTCCTATGGGGTTGCTTAGCACTGGAAACCCAGGCAAGAGATTTTTAGGCCAAAAGGAACATGCTTAATGTGGTAAGTAAATAATGAAAAACAACAAGAACTCACTTCTCACATGTCACATTGTTCCAGAATGCTGATCCTAACGAAGAATGATGTAAAAACATGTGGATGGTTAGTCAGCAACCTGGAGTCAGAGGTCATGAAGCATCCTGGAAGAAGGTTGGGGGAATGAACAGATACTATCAATAATTTCAACAACATGTAATTAAAGACTGCATCAGTTCCTGAAAACAGACATTGCATTCCAGCCTTCAAAGGTTATAGTACCTATATCATTTTCCCATTAGCTAGGAGTACCCCAGGCCAAGGAAAATAGCTGAACAAAGACAGACATAATTGCCAATTCATCTGCCTTGTGAAAAATAAATAGTGGGATCCAAAGAGCTGGAAGGGGCTGCCTGGGTCATCCTGTTTGGCTCTCTCTGCCAGGAGCCATTGAGGGGGCATCGAATTCCTAGTGGCCAAGTCTTCCTCCAGCCCCGGTGTGTGGGTGTGTGCCAGCTGTCAGTCCAATAGGGCTGGGGACAGATAATACCCTGCAGTGACAGGATCTATAGCCGTAAACAAGTCCCCAAGAGATCTCTGTTGAAGTCAAGTCTTCATGCAGGCCACTTTTCATCCTGTCAAATGCTCAACAGAAAGAGTTGCAACTCACATGTTCCCCACATCATGTGGTCTAGAGCTGACGCAGCCTAGCTTTTTCATATCACAGTTATTTATGAGATTGCTGATCGTTTTACGTTGGTGACAATTGGTATTGTCTTTGAGAAGAAGAAGAAGAAGAAGAAGAAGAAGAAGAAGAAGAAGAAGAAGAAGAAGAAGAAGAAGAAGAAGAGGAGTAGTTTGGATTTGATATCCCGCTTTATCACTACCCGAAGGAGTCTCAAAGCGGCTAACAATCTCCTTTCCCTTCCTCTCCCACAACAAACACTCTGTGAGGTGAGTGAGGCTGAGAGACTTCAGAGAAGTGTGACTAGCCCAAGGTCACCCAGCAGCTGCATGTGGAGGAGCGGGGACGCGAACCTGGTTCCCCAGATTACGAGTCTACCGCTCTTAACCACTACACCACACTGAGGCATCCATTTTGATGGGTCATTAAATCAAAGCCTTAGCAGCTCTGCCGCTGCAGTCCATGCCCTCTGCCATAGTTGAAAGATGCTATCTCCAGAACCCTATGAAGAGACAGTTTGCCCATGTGCAGGCAATGTGCTTGAAAACTGACCCCCACAACTTACTGGTTTGCCCAGTCTACAAGGACTTAAGAACAGCCTGGTTTAAAGATTTAAAACTCTTCATTGGGATCAATTGATTAAGTTCTCATTAAGAGGCAAGTCCCCTTGCACATCTGAAAAGGTGGCCTGTCTTGCTTCTAGATCAGCAATTTTAAGCAGCAAGGTTTATGGGAATGAGATTTTTTTTAGGAGAGCAAACTCTTGCCTGACAAAATGTCTGTTTTAATCATTATTTCAACAGTGTTATATGCATTTTATTCAGTTTTTTTATTCCTGTTTATATATTTTATCTTTTGTCATGGCTTCAGCTTAAGCAAATAAATAAAGTTTGTATTTGTTGCATATGGTCATTAAATCAACTGCCATTTATTTGTAACGCAGAGGGAGCTAGTAAAAACACTTCCTCTCTCGTTTGCCAACAGCCACCAACTAATAAGATATTCGAGATGTCACAATATTTCTTTGGACTTGGAACAGAAAATGACCGTGTGCTATTTGCTGGCTGAGGATGAATGTATTTGTGCCAGTTGAGTCATCTGCTGCATGCAGTTTTGAATAGAGTGCCTCCAGTTATAGTATGTTATACCCTACATCTTACTATAGTATTGCCAATATTCTTGGACTCCAGTTCCCATCAGCCCCAGCCAGCATGGCCAGTGGTCAGGAATGATGGAAACTGAAGTCCAGATTCTCCACCCTTGACTTATGCAGCATGAGTGGGGCTGGGTTACTCTGAAGTAATGTAGGAAAAATCTCTCTAATGTACAGGTCACCATTCTGAATTATGCTTATCCTCTGAATTAAGGGATGCAGTGATGAATTAAGTGGTGCAAGAAAGCACATTCAGGGGTGGCAACTTGGATAAAATATTTTTGTGGGGGAGGTGAGCCCCACCCACATAATCAGTCACAATATGCAGTGCATGCATATCATTTAAATGGCAATGCCCATCAACTTTGTGGGGCTCTGCCCCCTCAAATATTTTATTGGGGGGGAGGAATTGGTCCTAAGCCCCTAGGAGCTGGCTCCCATGTTTCCATACCTTCCCCTCCGATTTTCATATGCAGCACGTTTCCCTTCCACTGCAGTTCATCTTCCTCCAAAAACTGTTACTCATCTCGCTGTCCACTGTGGTGAAATTAATTATGTAAATTGAGCGCATTATATTGTTTATGTTGTTGCATCTCATACATTTCAGTGCAAAGGAAAAGCAATGCAAAGGGGAAGACGTAATCCATTATGTATCATTTGCAGACTGACACCAGCAGCAATAGCAAATACTAGTTGTAGTCACTGGATTGATTTCCGTTCTGGACCTGGAAGGAATAAGCGAGCACCAGCAATTTCCATTCCTGTTTCTGCTTTCATCAAAATTCTCCAACATCCCTACCCTTCAACACACTTTTTAAAAACCTAATCTTATTGCAATTCTTTTAACTTCCCTTGAGGGCGAAAGAGATGGGCCTGTAGCAGAGGCTGTGGGGTGGGGTGGGGGGTGGGAATTGGAACTTCCTCTTTGCTCCACAGGCTACCCTGCAGAAATAGTATTATTTTTCTGTTTGCTTATTTGGATATTTTGTGCCCTGCTCTTTATTCCCCATTGGGACTTCCAGCGTGACTTCCAGAGGAGCTTGTAAGGCATGGTAAACAAACGATCATAAAGTAGGATGAACAAATCAGAATAAGAAATGGCAGAGGGGCAACGAAATTCAGCTTTAAAAAATGGAGTTTAAGAACAACAGGACAGAAGAACAAAATGTCCTGGGCAAATAAACAGCAGTGGAGTTGGGTAATTTTAGACTCAAGACTCAATGTTCTCATGTTGACCCACGCTTTTTAGATGGTAATTCGTATTACTTCACTTACTTTGAAATGTGATAAGCCAGCCTCCTTCTGTTGCATTTGAAGGGCCTCCTGCTCTTTCAGCTGAGTGGGACCTTGACTTGTGGCCCAACGTCCTACCACGATGGTACAGCTAGCTTTGCAAATAAAGAGATGTAGAGAAGATGCGAAATTTGGTGCCGGAGGATCCTAGCTGGGGACTTCATTCCAGAAGTGGGGTGCTGGAGCTGAACCTCTATCTGTGGCCACCACCAGCTTCACCTCCCAACTTGGAGACTGGGTAAAATGAGAAACTGAAATGGACAGGTTTATTCCATCTCTTCCTGGGAGCCAGCCCTGTCGAACTCAAAGGGGCTTATTTCTGGGCAGGTACAGACAAGATTGTGCTCCAGGTGTGCTTCGCCCCATTGACTTTGGCAGGCTCTGCTCTTGCATTGCTTTGTGGCCTTTGATTGCCACCTCCTGAAACATGTGCAGCTGCGGTGCTTCTCCAGGGTTTTAACATCTTGTTTGACACGGATGCCGGCAATCAGACTTTTTGTTGCTTGCGAAAAATGAAACAAGTGATTACATCCCGGAGAAGAATCCATTAAGAAACAGCTATTCCCTATCTGATGCATGGATGTTAAGTCACTAAGTAACTCTCATTAATATTAATGCGACTTGCAGACTGCATTAATGGAGAGTAAACATAAGGTTCTGAACTGGCAATCCTTCAAGGCGTGTGTGTGTGTTTGTGTGTGTGTGTGTGTGTGTTGCATGGGGAGGGGAGGGAGGGGAAGGCAGAGAGGGAAGAAGTGTATGACAGACCCCAAAGATCTAAGTTTATTTTAAGCCTGGGAGCTCAGAAATTATAGCCTATGTTGAAAGCATATAATCAATGGACAATAACAACATAATAGGGATCTCCACAGGTTGGTACGTGGAGGAGTGGGCTCGTGGGGTAGGAGATGAGCTCAGATTCTTCTTGCAAAAGGCTCTGTAACTACTTAGGACAAAAGCAGACAAGAGTTTTTCAACATGATACTGCTGGGCCATTGGGATGCGGGTGGCAATGTGGGTTAAACCACAGAGCCTAGGGCTTGCTGATCAGAAGGTCAGCGGTTCAAATCCCGTTGCTCGGTCCCTGCTCCTGCCAACCTAGCAGTTTGAAAGCACGTCAAGTGCAAGTAGATAAATAGGTACCTCTCCAGCGGGAAGGTAAGTGGCATTTCTGTGTCCTGCTCTGGTTCTCCATAAGTGGCTTAGTTATGCTGGGCGCATGACCTGGAAGCTGTACACCAGCTCCCTTGGCCAGTAAAGCGAGATGAGCGCCGCAACGCCAGAGTTGTCCGCGACTGGACTTTTTTTTTTTTTTTAAAGATTTTTATTGAAGTACGAGAATTTTTACATACATTATATTCTCTCCTTCCAATGTTTAATTTCCCGTACCATTTTTTCTTTCCCTTCCCACCCCCTCCCTCACCCATAATCCATTGGAAGGGTTCAAACAGTTGTCCTCAGCCACGGGCACAATGTCTTTAATTTCCACTGAATGTCTTCTGGTCCAGTAGTTGTTATCCATTGAAGATAGGGGTTCCATCTGGTCCTTATCGCAGTAGACTTGGCCTTCCATGTCATATCCTGTGACGTTACTGCCACGATGTCTGACTGAATAAATTCAAACAGATAATTAGTCCAGACCTCTACTGTCCATTTTTCTCTATCTTTCCAACCTAGAGCTATTGTTGCCTTTCCTGCTAGTATCATTGCTTTGAAGGTATGCTGGTCACCTTTCTCTATGGCCGTGTTTCCTAGTATACCCATTGTCATAAGATTGAAGTCTATAGGTAGCTTCACTTTAAAAACTTCATTAATAACCTTAAGGATTTTATTCCAAAATCCCCCTACCTCTGGGCATTCCCAATACATATGGGAGAACCATCCCTTGGCGTCCGCGACTGGACTTAACGGTCAGGGGTCTCTTTACTTTTTTACTGTTGGGCCATCATTGCTCATACGTCTTTCTTTTGCCCCACTATTTCCTCTCCCATTCAGGGAATGAGCAGCATCTTTCCTGCAGATGATCACCTGTTGTGAACCACCCTGAGATCTATGGATGAAGGGCGGTATACAAATTTAATGAAAAAATAGATTTTTTGTGATTGAGCTGGGAAATAAGGCTTCTGGGCACTTTCTGCCTCTTCCTATACAAATTGAAACGTGTTACCTCCACATCAACGTTGTCCCCAACTTCTAAACGAACCCTAGCATCCGTTTGGCCAGAGAAACAACTTTTACTCCCAAGTTCTCAATGAAGTGTAATCTGGTTGCTATTTATTTATTTCTCGGTCCATTTCCTCTCCTAGCATGGCAGCGCCTCGCTTCATCTGCCCTTGAGTATAAAAACTATTTTCATGTTGCCGCGACATCGCTGTGTGATAGAATGTCAATCTGGAAAGGGGGGGGGGGAGTCTTTTAAGAATAAAATGGATTATACATTTCCCACTCCTCGTGGAGCTGAATGGTTGTGTGTGTCCCTTAGAAAGCTTTGATAATGGTTCACATTGATTCTTTAATGAGAGCGCAGCTGATGAACTGCAGGCCTTTATGCTGCTGAACTCTGCTGGCAAAGCTCTGGGGTCTCCCACAGATGTTTCTGCTTTGCAGAGCAATGGGAAATTCATGCCTTATTTCTTTCCCCAATCCCAGGAGCAAATGCCACCGCTGTTGATGTGTGGAAGCACGCCACACCCCGCCAAGGAAGGAAATATTAACTCTGGAGCATGTTCAAAGCAAGAGGGCACAGAGTGAAAATCATTCAGCAACTTTTAGTTCATAATCACAAGTCGGCAGACAATGGTAATGGAAAGTTTCTGAACAGAGAGAATTAGAACCAGTGTGATGCTGGGATCCCATTTCCATTTCCTTGAAAGTCCCCCCACCCCCGTGAAAGTGGCTTCCATTTTTATTTAAGAACAATCAGTTCTCAGGGCATGTAAGAATTTCTTTACAGCTCCAGTAGGTGAGAGAGTAGGACGGGGGAGAAATTTCAGTTCAATTCACATTTAATCAAGTTTCTTAAACAATATGCAATCTGAGACATGGCACGCCTTCAAAATTTGTGCTTCTCTGAATTTTGCAAGAGAGTTCTCCTGCCAAGTAGTATGTCAAAAAATGCAAACACTTGGAGAAAAGGTTCATTGAAAATACAAGTATTAGCAAAAAACAGCTTACAGAAGTGTGATATGTTAGCAGAAATTGTTTCGCAAAAGCCTGTATATTGGGCAAAATTACATAGCAATAGACATACAGTGGTACCTCGGTTTATGAACACAATTGGTTCCGGAAGTCTGTTCATAAACTGAAGCGTTCAGAAACTGAAGTGAAATTTCCCATTGAAAGTAATGGAAAGTGGATTAATCCGTTCCAGGCGGTCCACGGAGTACTTAAACTGAAGCATTCATAAACTGAAGCGAACTTCCCATTGAAAGGAATGGAATGGAAAGTGAATTAATCCGTTCCAGATGGGTCCGCGGTGTTCGTAAACCGAAAATTCGTAAACCGAGGTGTTCATAAACCGAGGTTCCACTGTATTAGAAATTTGCACTAAGATGTTATTGAATTTTCAAGAGGACCCTTTTAAAAAAGCAACGACAAAATGATGTGAAGATCTTAGGAACTGAATTTGAGGTTGAGAAGATGAGAAATCAAGAGAAACTAAATTTGACAGATTCTCCTGTTCACAGTGTAGCATTTTGAACTTACCTTATCCTGGCATGGTGAACAGGAATTGTCTGTGTGGTTTTCTCCCCAGTGGACATTGTAAACTTCTTGAACTGAGTTATGCCTAACGGTAGGGCTGGCCCCTGAGGCTCTTCTCCATAAGGAACATAGGAAGTGGCTATACACAGACTCGGACCATTGGTCATTTCAGCTCAGCATTACCTACATTGAGTGGCAGCAGCTCTCCAAGCTTTCAGGCAGGGATCCCCCCCCCATAGTTGAAGGTGCCGGCCATTGAACCTGGGACCTTCTGCATGCAAAGCAGATGCTCTGTCACTGAGCTACAACCTTTCTGCCACGGCCATCGTCTGTGTGGAAAAGGGCGAGTTGTGTGCTCACACTGCATTTTCTTCTCAGTCCCTTCTCGCTCTGCATTTGGTTTACTTCATGCCACTACATCCATTGATGCTGACCAACAGTGACAGGAACAGACCTTGCAATGTGATCTTCATTATGGTGCAGAAAATTGGAGGAAACTGACAAGTGTAGTGGCCCCGGTGAGAGTTTTTCACACTGTGCCCTCTGCCCACGCAATCTGTTTTCTAATTCCCATCCTTTGATTGCTGTAGCCTGAAAATGAAATATTTCAAGGCTATTCTGTGCGAGAATGAGATATAATGCCAGCCTTTAAGAGGGAAGTGTCCCTGTTTGTGGGGGTGTGTGTGTGATCTGTGCAGTGGATCTGCAATCATGAATCCAGTCACTCTTGTAATAATAATAATTTATTATTTATACCCCACCCATCTGGCTGGGTTTCCCCAGACACTCTAGGCAGCTCCCAACAGAAATAATAATAATAATAATAATAATAATAATAATAATAATAATAATAATGTGATAAAACACCAGACATTAAAAACTTCCCTGAACAGGGTTGCCTTCAGATGTCTTCTAAAAGTCAGATAGTTGTTTATTTCCTTGACATCTGATGGGAGGGTGTTCCACAGGGCGGGTGCCACTGCCAAGAAGGCCCTCTGCCTGGTTCGCTGCAACCTCACTTCTCGCAGTGAGGGAACCACCAGAAGGCCCTCAGAGCTGGACCAGAGTATCCTGGCTGAATGATGGGAGTGGGGACACTCCTTCAGGTATACTGGGCTGAGGCCGTTTAGGGCTTTAAAGCACGTTTAGAGCACCAATGCTCTAAAACAGAAACAGCTCATTGGCGGGGATGGAGCCACTGTGCTAGCTTCCTGGCAGGTGCGTCTCCCTTGCTTCTTAGGAGGAAGAGATGTGAAACAGTTGGTGGGTCGCTTCTCCCTGTTTCCCTCCTGGTATGCAACAGCAACCCACCTGCTAGGAAGCGAGCCTAACAACTCTGGCCACCTGGCAAGCCACTTCTGCTCTAAAATTAATCCTTTGAAATGGCAATATTATTTTTGCCAGTGGTATTGGCACTGGGGGCTGCCTGGTTGGTGCTGACTTGTGGCAGGGCCTTTTCAGTGGTGGTTCCCCGGTTGCAGAATGCCTCTCTCGAGTGAGGTGCACCTGTCTCCACCCTTATTAAACTTTCAGGAATTAAACATTCCTCCTTACCCAGGCATTTGATGGCTGAAGAAAGCTGTTCCTGGCAAACCTGAGATCACTGGAAAGAAGAATGCTTTTAATTGTAATTATTTTTATGATGTTTTAACTGTTTTGGAATGTTTTTGCTTTGTTTCTGTTTTTAAATGGTGGGTCTGTTTGCTGCCCCAGGTTCCTTGGGGAGGATGGACAGCACATAAACTCCATAAAAATAAAAATTATGATACATTATTTCACACCACTGGTGTTTGTTGTACAGTATTCTTAGTAGTACCCAAGTTCCCATAGGAAGGACTCATCCACCCTGTTCCCCATTAAGGAGGCCAGAATAAAGACTTTGAGCATTGAATTGGGGAATTTCACTCACTTTACTCCAAGCCCATAATTTATTCTTTTATGAATTGAGTTATTATGATGAAGTTCAAGGTCTTTAATGTTGTCCCTGCTACCTTTTATAAATAACTTGGTTTTGTTCTTACATTCTCTATATATCAGATGTTATTACATGGTGCCTGCTAATGATTCTAGAAGACATTTTTCCTGGAGGGTATAATTCATCCTTTATGGGCTCAGAACTACAGGTTCCTGGCTGAGCATTAATAGCCAGATTTAACTTTAAGGTTAAGCATAGGCTGAGCTATTTCTGTGGATTCGAGCTAAATGTTTGCTGCACTTTTAAGGAGGCTAGTGCAGAAAAATAATTGGAGCACAGGTCCATTTGAGGTGGTGCTTGGACCCATCACCCTTTCCTAAAATTAGTGGTGGGAGACATTAAAGATCAAGGATGAGAATAGATCTAGGGTGCATTACAGAACATGACTACGAATTTCAATTGAATGTTGGGAGCCATCCTTTCCAACTGTATTCCAGAGAGAGATCAGGTCCACTGAGAGAGCTTTCAACAGTGACTAAGAACCAGTTTAGATAAATTAGGGTTGCCATACGTCCAGAATTTCCTGGACATACCCAGAATGTTGCATATGAAAGCAGGGCAGATATCAGTCCAGGAAAAGTCTGGACATATGGCAACAAATGTCAGCTGTGTCGTTTTTGCCGATTTCCCTAAAAAAAAGCTGTAATTGCCCAATTTCTTTGTGATTTTGCAAAAACAAACAAACAAAAAATTCAACAACCTTTCTGTCCAGATTTTTTACTTTTTGAAATATGGCAACCCTAGATAAATGCCACTCTGATGTCCCCAGGGACATCATTGAGAGTCTGGCTTGGAGTATCTGAAGTTGCCAACTGTGTCAACCTTCATGATGGCACTTTGGGAAGAATTCTGATAGCAGGCATGTCCAACAGGTAGATCGTGATCTACCGGTAGATCACTGGATGTCTGTGGTAGATCACTGGTAGATCAGTGGCTCCCCCCAAAGAAGCTAGAAAACTTTGGGTGCCCTAAAAAAAGTTCAACATCTTTGCCCTGCACCCCAAAAATGATCTGAACCACAAAAAACAGGGCTTTCCTTCCAAATAAAAAAGCTCAACATCGCTTTCTTCCCTAAAGAAGCTCAACAACAAAACAGGGCTTTCCTTCTTAAAAAAAAAAAGCTCAACAACTTTGACCTGAACCCCAAAAAGGAGGGTAGATCACTTCCAGTTTTTAACTCTGTGAGTAGATCGCTGTCTCTTGGAAGTTGGCCACCTCTGCAATAGAGAACCCATACTTCACAGGCTTGTTGTGGGGATTCAGTGAGGAGATGGAGAACTGTGTATGCTGCCTTGGACTCACTGGAGAAAATGGTGGGATAAAAATGCAGTAAGTAATTAAGCAAGCCAGGAAGACTAATGCAACACACTCTACTGTGTCTGAATGCAGCCTGTAGCATGGGGCATGTTGCGGAACGGATTATTCTCCATCACTTTAAGTGACTCTGAACCTATATGTTTAGATGCATCTGAGAAAGATGGGGCAGACCATTTAAAAGCTCACCATTTCCATTTCTCACGACAGTGCTGTTTCCCCCTTTTCCCAGCCAATTTTGAATGTCTGTGCCTGCTAGCATTTAATCAAGGTAATGGGTCACTAAGGAAGCCTAATCTAGTTACAAAATAATACTAAAAGTCAATGAGAATTCTAACTTATTTCTCCCCTGTGACTCATTTGGAACGGACCAAGATCGTTGAAGTCGTCTCGCAGAGGTTATCCCCTGCTGCACAGAGTGATCCTGTGCAGCTTTACTCAGAGGAAAGTACTACAGTCATACCTCGGTTTAAGTACACTTTGGTTTGAGAACTTTCAGTTTAAGTACTCCGCGGACCCGCCTGGAATGGATTAATCCACTTTAATCCGGTTAAGTGCACTTCAGGTTAAGTACGGACTTCCAGAACCAATTACACTCATACTTCGGGTCATACCTGCCAAGTTCCTGCCTCAAAAAATAAGGGATCGGACCGGAAGTAGCAGACCGGAAGTAGCACTGCCGCCATTTTGGAACTGAACGGAGCATGCTCAGAAGTGACTTTTGATGCTGCTCTGCCCAGTTCCAAAATGGCCGCCGCACCAGAAGTTATGCTGCAGCCATTTTGGAACTGGGCAGAGCAGCATCAAAAGTCGCTTCTGAGCCTGCTCCGCCAAGTTCCAAAATGGCCAGAATAAACCGGGAAAAAGCAAAAAAATCCGTATTTTCGGCTGGGAACAGCTGGAAGAATGGGGGTTTCCCAGGGAATACGGGAGACTTGGCAGCTATGCTTCAGGTTAAGTACGCTTCAGGTTGAGTACTCCGCGGACACGTCTGGAACGGATTAATCCACTTTCCATTACTTTCAATGGGAAAGTTTGCTTCAGGTTAAGCACACTTCAGGTTAAGTACGGACTTCCAGAACCAATTGTGTACTTAAATCGAGGTACCACTGTACTGTGTTCAATAGGGCTTGCTCCCTGAGTAACAGTGTTTAGCCTTACAGTTTTTTGTGTTATTTTACCTATGCTACTTGATGTCTCTCATGACTCGGTTTCTCAGCCCTGATTGGCTCTCCTAAACATTTGAGCTGTCTCTCTTGCAAAGTATTGCATTTGAGTTCAAGCATGGGTAGAGTGTGTCTTTGCAGAGGCACTAGATATTGCAAGGACTCCTGGAAAATGCCATGGCTAATGAATTTTTTCAAGCTGCGTTCTTCTGCGCAACCCTCCGAGGGCCACGTGACCATGGCTCACAACACAAAAATGTAACATAAAAAACATTTCAACCAGGCAAAACCACTCAGGATTAGAAGGTGGGGTGTGACCTGGGGAGAATTATAAGGATCCGATAAAGCACTGTGGAGGACCACATTTGCATCCTGAACCATGGCTTTTCCCCAAGAGAACATTAGGAACATAGCTCTGTATGCCTGTAATGTGTGATCTCATAGGTGTCTGGTTGCTCACTGTGAGAACAGGATTTTGGATGAGATGAGCTTAGCAGGGTTCTTCCTCTGCAATGTGTGTGTGTGTGTGTGTGAAATCCTCACAATGCTTAGTGAAGTAGCCCATATTTTTCACATCCCGAGAATTACACTTGGCTCCAGCTGCAACATGAAACGTATAAGATTATACCATGGAAAATAAACAGTTGTAACTGTGAGCATGCTAGATTTCCAGGGCAATGCTTTCTAGTCTCCCATGGGATGCACAGAATAGTTTGGCCGCTGTCGCATCAGTCGGAGGGGAGAAGGAAGGAAATGTCAGGCAAAGGGAAAGCACGGAATGCAAATGTATTCTCAAGGCAAAAACATTGCCGTGGAAATGGGGTTGCATCACAGGGCTATGTCCTAACCTCTTTCTCTACCAGTTAGATCCACAGAGAGTTGCGGCCACTGGCATGAAGTGTGTGAAATAAGATTGTAACAGAGTTTAGAAGGTCGCTGCCGATTCCCGAGATCCCACGCTCCCAAACATCTCTGTATCCTGTGAGACAGACGCCTTGCTATCTTCCCTTATTTGGTAATTGAAGAACACAGGGCAAGCCACAGAACCTAACCCTTTCCCCTTGATTCTGCGCAAACTTTCCATCACACTGAACTAGGAAAAAACTAACTCTAGCCCCCTTCAATAATAAAAATAAATATACAGATAATAATGAGCAGAACCATCAGTTTCAAGTCTGTTCAAACAGGCAGATTAGCCTATTTGCATTCCATGCCAGCTTCATATGCACCCAGTGATATTTCTGTTCTGTCCTGGAGTTTTTCGTGCAGTGTTCTATTTTTCTTTAAAATGCATGGACAATTTCACAATTAAAGTATACACATTCTGTAGGCATTCTTCCTCTAAAATGCACTCCCCTGCTCAGATACATTTGTGCATTTTCTTGAACCAAAACTGTACCGCATCTTACATGGAGATTCGGTTTCAAGGATTCAGCAGATACGAAACCCTTGGAACTGCCCCGTGGCTGGAAGGTGAGGAAGCAAGAAAGAGCAGGCCCAACACTCCCAGAGCTAGCAAGTTTAGTAACCCAAGAGGACCCAGCATGAAAAGGGCTTTTAAGCTCTCCGCCTTGTTTGCAGGGCGATGCTCATTCAGTGCGCTAACTCTGAAAACCTAGGGATGCTTTCACAGTCAAGGAGTGACCACAGCATGTGTTACAAATGCATGAAGGAGATTTCTGTTTTATCAAAACAGAACACTTGAATGCGCCTCCATCATTTCCTGGGAAATCCACAAGCTGCCCCTGCAGTGTGAGATTGTTCATCTTCCAGGGTGGGAAAAGATGCAAACATTCTGCTCTGGATGAGATGATGACGAAAGGAACAGGAAGCACAAGGCTTGAAAGGGAGGACAGTTCCACTCAAGTAGGACAGATGCTGAAGAGTCCATGATGAAGAAGTTGGAAAAGTTTCTTCTGCAATACTTCAAGACCCCACACCCACTTTTGAAATAAAGGAATAAAAGCAGGAACTTGGTCTAGGGCAATTTGTGAAGATAGTCTGGATCCTAATTATGCAAGAGTAATTAAAACAGTAAATAGCCATAAGAGTGACAAAATAAGTGGGGGGAATCTGAGCATCTGGTTGACACTTAATATTAAGCAGGATGGAGATTTCTCAAGGGATTTGTCTTGGCTTAAAGAAGGAAAAGCTTTGATAACATCTGCATTTTTAAGAGGACAGCTGGATTACTTAGGGTTATCTTTCTGCTATGGTGTGTGTCTTGTGCCTGTGGGTCAGGCTACAGGGAATCGGCTCCCCCCCCCCCTTGGCAGTAGATAAGCAGAACAAAGGAAAAGGAGTCTTCTTACAAGTTAGAAACTTTAATGATCACAGCAAAAGAACAAAGAATCCATATGCTAGGAATGGCAGTGCTCCCAATTAAGGGTTCCACCCACTTCCTCCCTAGCCACCCACGTCACTACTGTGTCTTTTACCCTGAGCTCATAACCACGGTGCTGTCTGTGCTGCCACATTATCTGCTCTTCTTGACCTTGGGCTGAACGGATGAATGCTTTCAAGTGACAGTGAGTCTGTTAACTCTCTCTCTCCTAGTTCTTCTCCCTGTCCAGTATTTCCCAGCTTCTGCCTTCTGAACTATGTCCCTCTGCAAACCACTGTTCCAAATCTATACAGTCCTCCTGCTCCTGGGAAGATTCAGGATCCTGATCAGGAGCAGGGGGAGGGGGAGGCTCCCATCATTCCTCCCCAGTGCAGCCCCCCTCAGCACTGTCCCTGACACTGTGCAATAGAATTGGGCAAATCGGTGAGCTTCAGTTTCTCATTTTTGAAATCTTAAGTTCAGTTCATCACATTTTGCAACCTTTTATGAAAACTCTTTATAACAATTTCCCAGTATTTTAGAGCATATTTTTGCAGGAACGTTTCACTACTATAGTGCATTTTTATAGGTTATTTCCACCAACACCTGCATTTTAAGCCACACTTTCCCCCCAAATATATGCAATGTTGTGCACAGGGTTCTTTTTTTGGTTTATTTGGAGAAGTGCCTTGCAAAATTCAGAAAGGCAAAATTCAAAGGATTGCCTATTTCATTTGTGAATTCTTTCAGGAAGTGTGAATCAAGCTGATTCTCATTAACATGTGAACCAAGTTGGATATTTACTAAGCCAAATATCTCTGAAGAGAAAATTTCCTCCATATCTTTCCCTTCTGTGTCAAAGAATTAGAGTGGCATGAAGTTCTGCAAAGTACATTGCACAACACTCCTTCTGAAACCTGCCACAACATCACCATGCTTGACAGATCAGGTCATGTCCGGGCAGCTGTAGATTGCATTCAATATGGCTATTCATTTCTCACTATTGTTCAATTTGTATCAGACTTTGCCGGCACTGAAGAACCTTTGGGAACCCACAAAGGTGCTGCGGTACTAATCTGAAAATTGCATTGTGAGGAGGTATGATGGAAAAGGCCAGAAAGAAGTTTTCCGTTGTTAAAAAAGGCTGCAGCTTTATCAACATGTAGGATCTGCAAAGGAATGGATGCTATTTCTGTTTATATCAGCCTCCTCACCAACTATCATGCCAGTCTGAAAAACTGCATTGCTTTGATAAAGCAGCAAATCGACCACCTGAAATTTAGCAACCCAGTCAAATGCGTGCAGTATAAATAATAAAATTATTATGGTTATGATTAGCAGACACCGAAAGCTGTTCCCTGTGTCCCCTGGGTTGAGGTTTTTCACTTTGAATCATCCTCTCCCCCTGCCATTTCATCTTTGCAAAATTGTAGCTGAAGTGTGTTTTGCTGGATTTAGGAAGATAGAAAGCTGCCTATACTGAATCTGACCATTGGTTCATCTAGTTCAGTATTGTCCTTGCTGACCACCAGCAGCTGTCCAGGGTTTCAGAGCTACAGCCCTTCCTCATAGAAGAAAACTGGCCACATGCAACTCTCTCATGCATTTCTAAATGTGAGCAGTGTGGTATAGTGGTTAGAGTGCCAGACTAAGACCAGAGGGTTCAAATCCCCACCCAGCCCCAAAGTTCACTGCAGGACCTTGCACCAGTCACTATCTCGCAGCCCTGCCTACCTCTCAGGGCTGCTGTGGATATATTAAATACAAAACAAAACAGGGAGAACCTTGCTACTCCAGATTCTCATTGACCCATTCACCTGCATCCCTTGCAATTGCCCAAATGGGAGTAATAAAATAGGCTGTGCTTTCGTGCAGCCCTAGCCCAAATAATCAAACTGCATTCTGTACATCCTCAGAAACACTTAAAAAAACAAACAAAACACTTTCACAACTTCCAGTGCTGAGACTTGGCATTTGTAAGCAAGACACTGGTGTTGAGTTTTGCAGAGCCCTGGCTCTGTTTAAACCCTGAATGATCTGATGGAAAACAGAAGCTCTGGTTTGAAACATCCCTGGGGCTTTTCAGCTGGCTGCTTGGGCTTCTTCCTCTGCCACAATTCCCACTGAACAAAAAATTGTTGAAAACAAGAGCATAAGTCTCAATCTAGATCTTCCTCACTTACACCATAGGTTTCTCAAGAAAATAGAGAGATTTAGCCTCTAATATGGCATGAATGCCGTATGCAAATTATGGGATATCTGAGACTATTCCAAGACTTAGAGACAAAAATTGTTTGACTACGCAGCTATGGCCACATTGATCTGCTATCCATGAAGGCAGACAGAAAGCAGAATAATTCAGAGAGTGAGCTTACGTTTATTAACTATTGAAATATTCGCTGTGCTTGCTGATTTGATTTATTGCTTGCCACGCACAACAATTTAAAATATAAGATTAAAAACAGTTTAAAACAATTTACTGTCATCTACCGTGTTTCTCATATTATAAGACACGTCTTATATTTATTTTTTCCTCCAAAAAACACACTATGGCTTATTTTCAAGGGATGTCTTATTTTTTTCCTCCTCCTCCTGCCGCAGCCAGCATTGCTACTGCGCCTATCACTATGTCTTATTTTCGGGGTATGGCTTATATTCCTTGAATGCTTAAAAATCCTGTATGGCTTATTTTATGGGTATGTCTTAAAATATGAGAAACAGGGTATTTCTATTTCTATCCTGTATCTATATCTATCTATATCTGAAGGGTCAAATGCAAGGGTAAAGAGGTATAATGGATAAGGGGTAAAGCGGGAATATGAAATCGAACCTCTATGGGGAGGGGGCCACCACAGAGAATGTCCTCTCCTGGGCCCCCACCACTCTGAGCTTTGAGGAGGTTAAACTATCAAGAGGACCAACTCGGCTGATCTGACCACCCAAGAAGGTCTGTAAGGGTGGACACAGTTTTTCAGATATTTAGGGCCTAAGTCATTTAGGGCTTTAAACACTACCATGAATACCTTAAACTGGGCCTGGAAATGACCTTCCAACCAATGCGGCTGCTTTAAGTATTTTCTTGATCTCCTATGTTAGTAAAGCAGGCATCCCCAAACTTCGGCCCTCCAGATGTTTTGGACTACAATTCCCATCTCCCCGACCCCTGGTCCTGTTAGCTAGGGATCATGGGAGTTGTAGGCCAAAACATCTGGAGGGCCGCAGTTTGGGGACACCTGTAATAAAGCTTTATGTTCTGAATTAGTATTTGCTTTTAAAAGACAATATATCTATATATATCAATATACATATACATATACATAGGCTGCATCAATAGGAGTATAGCATCTAGATCAAGGGAAGTAATAATACCACTGTATTCTGCTCTGGTCAGACCTCACCTGGAGTACTGTGTCCACTTCTGGGCACCACAGATCAAGAAGGATTCTGACAAGCTGGAACGTGTCCAGAAGAGGGCAACCAAAATGGTCAAAGGCCTGGAAACGATGTCTTATGAGGAACGGCTTAGGGAAGCTAGGTATGTTTAGCCTGGAGAAGAGAAGGTTAAGGGGTGATATGATAGCCTTGTTCAAATATATAAAAGGATGTCATATAGAGGAGGGAGAAAGGTTGTTTTGTGCTGCTCCAGAGAAGCGGACACAGAGCAATGGATTCAAACTACAAGAAAGAAGATTCCACTTGAACGTTAGGAAGAATTTCCTGACAGTAAGAGCTGTTTGGCAGTGGAATTTGCTACCAAGGAGTGTGGTGGAGTCTCCTTCTTTGGAGCTCTTTAAGCAGAGGCTTGACAGGCATATGTCAAGAATGCTTTGATTGTGTTTCCTGCTTGGCAGGGGCTTGGACTGGATGGCCCTTGTGGTCTCTTCCATGCCACGTGGCACCAGGGCCCTCCTCCTGGACACCCACCAGCCGCGCCGCTCGGAGGAGAAAGGTAAATGAGCGGAGCAGGGGCACTAGGACCCTGTTCTGCTCTGCAGCGGAGCTTTCCTTTTTTAAAAAAGAGTGTGGGGGTGTGTGCCCGAGGGATCTGCACCAGGGCGCCCGATGACCTTAAGAGGATGTTGGGAATTAACCAGCGGTGTAGCTGCTTCAGTTCTTGGGAAACCAATTGAGTGTATAAGTAAGGAGAGAGGCAGAAAGAAAATGTCAATTGAATACATTTGAATGGTTAAGGGCAAATGAGCCCAGCCTTTGCAGTGTTCTTGGAAGGATAATAAACAAAGGCATGCAAGAGGTGATGCCCATCATGGGGTTAGTTCAGATCCCTGGATGTCCCATGCATTCCAGACTGAGCCTTTGCTCGTTTTTACAGCAAATGAGACAATCAGGACTTCCTCACAGCTAAGCCCTGGACTGAAACTCAGCCCACATGACATCAGTAACAGGGTGCCTCAATTGGCAAAATCTCACTCAGCAGAAGAGCATCTGCTTTGCATGCAGATGCTCCAGGTTCAATCCCTGGCATCTTCTGGTAGGGTTAAAAGACACTCTTGTCTGAAAACCTTGAGAGCTTCCGCCAGTCAGTGTAGGCAATACTGAGCTAAGGGCAGAATGGCCTGACTGTTTCCTATGTTCCTTAGCGGTATTACTTAGGAATTCAGTGTTTCTCAAACTTGGGCACCCAGCTATTGTTGGACTACAGATCCCATAATACACAGTGAGCAGGACCAGTAGTTGGGGATGCTGGGAATTGTAGTCCAACAACAGCTGGGGACCCAAGTTTGAGGAACACTACCTAATAAGTGAAGGGCTGAGCTCCGTATATTTTTTTCCCAAGGGATTTTTGAGAATTGAAAGTTCTGCATATGTTAAGAATCCAAAAATGGAGAAGGAAAGCATGCTATATGCTTCCAATTACATTAGGTATGAATAATGGAATACATGCACCTTTTCCAATCTATACTGACCTTGGCCTTTTCCTGTAGATAAGCACTCATTATGATCATTTGCATATCCCATCCCATTTCAAGCCAAACACTGTCAATCAGGTGAGTTATTTGCAGAACCAGCATATCCCAACATACTTCATCTCTCATTCTCTCCCTACCTCTGGCTTTAATCTGTGAAGTGAGTACATTAAAGCCCAAATTTCTCTTTGAATCCAAGAAGAAGAAGAAGAAGAAGAAGAAGAAGAAGAAGAAGAAGAAGAAGAAGAAGAAGAAGAAGAAGAAACCTTGCTCCTGCTCTCATTTGGATTCTTCTTTTTAAAAGCAAGCTGAGAAATCTACAGTAGTGTTTGGGAATCTGTGACATCCTGATTAGAATAGATGATTTTCAGAAGGAAATAAAATTGTGGAAGAAGGATTCTGAATATGTCAGCAGCTACAGGTACAAGTGAGGTCTGCAATGAAATGTTGCAGTGCATCCTCCTTCAAAAAAGGAGTCTCCTTGTTCAGTGTTCCAGCCAACCATTCTTTCTACAGTAAGTGTTGAAATTTGATATATATTGCAGTGGGGTGCAGAAAATAAACAGTCTGATCAAAGACTGTTGATAGAAAGAAGAAAGAAACTTCAGGTTTATTACTCCTGGAAAGCAAAGCCACACGCAGTACAAGCCTACATGTGGTCATTGTGGAGTTTTGAGGTGAAAAAAATAGGGCTGCCATATTTCAAAAAGTAAAAACCAAAAGTTTGGGTTTTGGTTTTGTTGTTGAACTTGTTGTTGAGCTGCTTTCAGACAAACCCGAAAGTTGTTGAGCAATTTTACAGTTGACTTCCAGGGCAAAGAAATTCGTATGGCAGCCCTAAAAAAAAGGTAGGTCTGATTTTAGGGACGAAGAAAGACTGACTGGAGAAGAAGAAAGGAAAGCCTGAGAACACAAACTACATGGCAACATTCATAGCACAGCATTCCGCCCCAATTCCACTCCAGGTTTCCATTAAATGCAATGGAAAAAGAGTGTAGGTTTCCTGAACCTTAATAACGGCCGTACAAAACAGGGAAGTTCTTCAGATGAAGTTAGCTTGCATGACAGGTGGCTCCTGTGGAAATCCTCCCAGCTACTCAACTGTTTTAGGTGTAGGTATTCCATCCTCCCTTTCATCAGGCCAATAACTTTCATTCCAATAACTTTCAAAGGAAGAACCAAACGATCAACAGAATGCCAAATGGGTGGGTTAAAACCAATGATTGCTTTTCACAGTGGTGCTGCAGCTTGGATATATATATCAAGGCACCTCCACACTTGCGCCTAATCAGCACACACACACAACCGCTGACACATGTGACGTTTTTGGGGTCTGAAAAGGGGTGGGGCAGAATGGGGTGGAGCAGGGGCGGAATGGACATTTGCACATCCTGCTGACATATGTGGCAGGAAACACAGTAGCAAGCATTCCCTTGAGTATGTTACAATCTATATGTATATGAATCAATGTATATGTATATGTATCTATATGTACATACATGCTTAGCTTCCTGCAGATTGGAAGTTTTTCATAGGTGGAAGCAGTTGACAGGCTATTTCTGCCCCCTGAAATCTAAACCGTATCTTGTTTTCTGCTGCTCCAGAGAAGCGGACACGGAGCAATGGATTCAAACTTCAAGAAAGAAGATTCCACCTAAACATTAGGAAGAACTTCCTGACAGTAAGAGCTGTTCAGCAGTGGAATTTGCTACCAAGGAGTGTGGTGGAGTCTCCTTCTTTGGAGGTCTTTAAGCAGAGGCTTGACAGGCATATGTCAAGAATGCTTTGATGGTGTTTCCTGCTTGGCAGGGGGTTGGACTGGATGGCCCTTGTGGTCTCTTCCAACTCTATGATTCTATGATTCTATAATTCTAGTGTTGAATGAGCAAGAATCAACTCTAACCACTGATCTCCCACTCCTCCTCCCTGAAAAAGCCTCTCCAGAGGGTCAAGGAGACCTTCTGAACACTGTGCTGTGCCCACGACAGGGCTTCCATGGGAAGGGAGAACTGCCTTCAGGTAAAATGTTTCTTCACCCGACTTTGGGCTATTTGCCCCTTGCACTATAACCCATCAAGATACACTCCCCGTTGTCCTACAAGTTCCCCTTGACTCTCTGGAGAGGCTGTCTTGTGGGAGCTGCAGAAGAGAGGCAGGGAAGGGAAAGATCAGTTGCATGAGCTGCCTTCGACTTATGTGACATTGAGTGCAATCTACAGTTTAGCAAGAATGTAGGAGTAATTGACTTCGCTGATCATGCAGCTCAGCTCTCTGTTGAGCCAACTATGATCAGTTGAGGTATAAGTTATTATTCTCTCCATCTCCTCCCCAGGGGTGCATACTGATTAGGTCTAAAAGATTAGTTCAGCAAATGATAGCAAAATCAATTGTGGATTTCAGCCTGCAGAAATGTGATGGGCGTAGAGGGGAAACGAACCAAAGTTGGCTGAAACTTATTACCAAGTGAAAGAAAAAGTGAAGCATTGTGCCGTGGCATTTCTGCACACAGCCTCCTTTCTGAGAGCAATAATAACTTAGCAATTACTCATGCCTCGTAAGGTATCATTCTTGAGCTCTTTAAGACCATATAGACATTGGCATTCATGACCAGTGGGCTGCTTAGCATTAAGAGCAGTGCAGACTGGTAACATGTTGACTTGGCAGGGCTACAATTTGCAAGCTTGCTGATTTCATCACATTAGGATTTGTACTGCATGTATAGGAATGTATGCCATCACACATGTACTGTAAAGGGTGCCATTGTCTCCTCATTAAAACCATCAGGTATTCTCTGCACATCTATGGACAGGGGAAGAGGGTGCGAGTGTGGTTTTCAGACAAGATTGACTCCGTACCTCTTATTTTGAAATTAATCCATACCACATGACTTAAGATTTTCAATTCATGTATTGATTACACCTACACATCCACTGCAAACAGCTCAGCACACAAACACCTCAAATGAGAGCAACACTTGCTTCCAATTGCATGTAGAATTCCTCTCTGCAAACAAGTAACATAAACATCAATTTGCCTTTTCATTATCCAAAACACTTTTTTCTCTGTATTGAAAGAACACGGTATTCTACTCAATAGACCAAAACAATTGATCATTTCATCTGAGTCATGGCACATCAGAGCACATCAGGAGGTACTTGCAATGCATGGCTCAGGCCTCAAAACGTGAAGCAATATTCTCTGCTCATGTGCAGGGTGCAGACAAATCACTACCAAAAAAAAAAAAACACCTTAGTTGGTCTTTAAGGTGCTGCTGGAAGGATTTTTTTTTTGTTTCGACTATCAGTTTCTGTTATGTCTGTGATGTCAGTGTGATATCCAGACAGGCATTTTAGAAATTTGCTGTCAAACTCACAAAAAAGCTAGCCAGAAATATTTCCCTCCATTCCTCTGTGTTCAAGCTATTCTGAATTTAAGGTAGGGGAAGCAGACCCCACACAACTTTTTGGGGAAATACTCTGGGAAAATACTCTGGAATTGCACATGGCTCAAATCAACCTCCCCCCATAAACCTGAGTAGGGGTGGTATCTAATCTGTTGTGCTCTAGCTCCCATTGACACCAGCTCCCATCACTCCCAGCCAGAACCTCCTAAGGAGTGGCCACATTTGTGGGTGAAATTGTGGGTAACAATAATAGAATCATAGAATTGTAGCATTGGAAGGGACCATGAGGGTCATCTAGCCCAACCCCTGCCATATAGGAATCATTTTCCAACATGGAGCTTGAACCCATGGCCTTGAGATCCAAAGCTAGCCAAACAGAAAAATAAAATAAAGCTCTGCAGATCCATTACTGCAGTTATCACTCATGTTGTGTGGATTTGTGAGAAGCTGGTGGAGAATTAACACCCACAAAAGTGGAAGGGGATCCTTGAATGCTTTCATTTTATCATCTTCTGTGAGATATCCATCAACCTGAAAGCATCCCCTCTCCCATGCCAGTCTGCTGGCTGTCTTCTTAGCTGTACTTACAGCCAGGGGAGCAAGCACGTCACCTGCAGGCAGGGTGCTGGAGGCATGGGAGGAACTCACCTGAGGGCATGTCAGCACTAGCTGCTGAGAAGACGTCTGCACTGCTCTGACACATCAATAACATCGTGCGCTTGTAACTTGACAGAGTCGTCTGTCTTCCCAAAGCTAATGTTCTTCACCTACCTCAGTCTTTCTCAAATGTTTTGATAGCTCTGAACTGAAATAGGAGGGGTGCATCTCTCTTTGCTCAGTGGGAGAGCAAACAAGGCCTCAGGTTCCATCTCCAGGCAGGGAAGACTGAAACCCTGGAGAACCACTGCCTGCCAATGCTAAAGTAGGTGGATCAATGGTCTGACTGTGGTTGAGGCAGCGTCTTCTGTTCGGAGGGTATAACAATAAGAATTATCCCCCTTCAGAGGAACTCACTCTTCCTGGGTGTTTTTATGAGCCACTGATCTGGAGATGCCCAGATGGTTGGGGCACACAAAGCAAGTCCTGCCCACATTACAGGCTTCTTCATATCTATTTTTGTTGTCGAACTGCACTGCAAAATTTAGAGAAGGGTGCATTTCAAATCATAGCTAGTTTTGGATTGCTGCATTGCAGAAGTGGAGAACCTCTGGCCCCCCAAGTAAGTGTGCCCGGATTGCAGCTTGAGCCAGCATGGTGGCTGGGCAGAGGAAGTTGGGAGTTGGAATCCAGCAACATTTGGAGAACTAGAACTCCAAATTAAAATTAAAATTAAAATCATAAATCCACACAAATCAACATAACATAACATAATATAACATAATCAAACATAATCTTCAATCAGCACATAGAAAAGATAGGGAAAAAACAAACAAAAATGAAAAATGAAAAAAATACATCAAAAAATAAAACAAAAAAGCAACATCAAAACCAATAATACAGATTAAAAATATTAACTTCCAAACATTTAAAATCGGTTCCCTCTCATATGAAATTTTTACTAGACTTTTCCCTTATCATTTTAATTCTATACCATATCCTAATTTCTTTGTTTTTTATTTATTTTATCAGCTTGTGCATTTTAATCTAAACATACCACCCACTTTGAGTTTATACCTTGTTTGTAAAAGTAATCCTCGACGTAGTTCCACTCTGCTTTAATTTTTTGTTTGGGGATCCTGCTAATTATCGTCGTTAATTTTGCTAAATTCATATATTCCGCCAATTTGATATACCATTCCTGTATAGATGGGACTTTATCTCCTTTCCAATTTTGGGCAACCAACATTCTGGCCTCTGCACAGCAGTTGAAAAAAGATTGATAATGGTAACCATGGAAGGTTAATAAAAAAAGATCTGACAAAAAGAGAGAGAAAATCCTTAGAGGAACAGCCCTTGATTCAGACCTCTGTTGTGGTTCTTCAGATGTTGCTGGACTACAGCTCCCATCAACTCCAGCCAGCACGGCCAATAGTAAGGGATTCAGGGTGATGTAGACAGGGATTGTGGGAGTTGTAGTCAAGGGGGGGGGGAACCCAGAGAGTCACAGTTTCCCCATCTCTGAGTTAAACCCTTTAGTGGTGTACTGCCTGCAGACCCAAAGCATTTCCTGAAAGCTTGTTTTTTTCCATGCCATTTTGTTAGCACTCCTTCTCAGCAGGCTGCTTTGGTGCTATTTATTTGGAAATGGTCTGTTCTCACTATGTGATGACTATGCGTAGCCAGCATGATAAGCTGAATGTGCTTCACAGGCAATTGGAGCTGGCTGTGTGATGGCATCTCTAAGCCAAATGGGAGCAAGGGCAATGGTTCATGTCCTCAGTTGGAACGGGCAAGCCTTTCTCCTCTATTTTGCATTACCCCTTCCAGATAAATCAACAAAATGGAGAAAATGAAAGGGGGAAAGGGGCGGAAAAGGGCTTGTGTGTACACATGCAAAATATTCCTCTCCCCCAGTTTTAACTCAGGACATTTAAAATTAATTGCACAAAAATTAGCAGCTGGAAATCCAGGTGAATATATATATATTTCTCAACAAACTTTTATTTTTAAGCTGCTGGCAGAACAGGCTTTTTCTTCCCCCTCCCAAAAGCCAGACCTCTCAAGAAGTTTGATCAGATTTCCCTCCCTCACCCCGCCCAATAGAAAATTCATCATTTGGGGTTTTTTTCCAGCCCAGAAATTGGAAAGCTGCCTCTGGCTTTGGAGAGCAGCTTTTGAAATGAGCTTCACTCTGAGCATCATTTAACAGCCTAAAGGAAAACCAGGAAAGAAAAGGGAGGGGCTTTAGAAACACTTTAAACCCAAAATTCTTGTGTCTAAAACCCGATTCTTTTTTATTTTTTTTAAAAAAGATACTCTACCTCTAGCAAGAATAAGCACAGCTCTGTCCAATGTGAATATGCTGGCTCTTGGCAGATCAGCGGCACAGAGGATTGGCCGGGCAGTGGTGGTGGTGGTGGGGGCTGTTTATTTGTTGGCAGTAGTCAAGTTCCATCTGATAGCTAATGAGATTTCAAGAGTATAGAATCAATAGGAGCCTGCCACTTGTTATTGCTCTTCACAGCACCGCTTCTGCTTTACTCCTCCCCACTCCACTCCACCCATTCCACTGCTTCAAGTAATGCTTTATCAGAAAAAATACTTCTCCCTAGACTCATAGCCTGTCATCAAGGAACACAGAACCAAAGGAGGGATTTTGGACTTCTTAGCTTAAAGGTGAGCAACAGGTGGCATGATAGAATTATGCATGGCATGGAGAAAGCAGAGAGAGAGAAGTATTTCTCCCTCTTTCATAACACTAGATCTTGCGAACACCCTGTGAAGTTGGACACTGGAAGATTCGGGGCAGGTAAAAGAAAGTTTTTCTGCATACAGCGACGGCAGTGATGGCCACCGAATTGGATGACTTTAAAAGAGCATTAGACAAATCCATGAAGGTTAAGGCTATTCATGGCTACTAGCCAGGGGTGCTAACTTCTTGTTGTTGTTTAGTCGTTTAGTCGTGTCCGACTCTTCGTGACCCCATGGACCATAGCACGCCAGGCACTCCTGTCTTGCACTGCCTCCCGCAGTTTGGTCAAACTCATGTTCGTAGCTTCGAGAACACTGTCCAACCATCATGGATCAATGCCTTGTCGTGGCGAAGGGGCTTGAATAACTCAGAGAAGCTATGAGCTATGCCATGCAGGGCCACCCAAGATGGACAGGTCATAGTGGAGAGTTTTGACTAAACGTGATCCACCTGGAGAAGGAACTGGCAAGCCACTCCAGTATCCCTGCCAAGAAAACTCCATGGACAAAGACAACAGGCATATAAAAGTGCTAACTTGAACAACAACAAAAATGGGGATGGAGGGAGGGCAGGAAAGCCCCGCCCTGCATACTCAATCACAAGCTGCAGTGCAAATACAGTGTTTGAACGGCAATGCCCGTCAACTTTATAAACCGTCCTTCATCACAAGATCTTAGGGTGGTTCACAACATAAAAGAATATGTATACATATTCAAAAATGCACAGCAAAAGTTAACCATGGCATGTACATATGAAAATCACATGGTAAATTTCGCTCCAGAAAACACATCCATAAAGTGAATTTGTGTGGCATCGTCAACATCACTGCTGTATACAACTGTTGGCATCTTGATTGTTGGCTCAATGTCTTATGCCATCTTGTTTCAGAGGAACATAGGAAGCCATCCCGACTTCGGACTGGATCCCGGGATGTACTGTTTTGGCTCCCACAAGAGCACAGCCCCGAAAGATGTGCATCCTGGTTTTCCTTTATGGCATGTTGGAAGGTAAGCATAGGCTGGAAATGTTATAACAATAAAACTGGAGAGGGTGGGGAAAGAAGCAAATATATTTCCTTTGGCTCCTTGGAATAAAGGCTTCTGCGAATCCGAGATGCCCTGCTTAAAGTGGGACAGTTCGAGGGGTATGGCGTATGCCAGGCACCCCCAAACTTTGGCCCTCCAGATGTTTTGGACTACAATTCCCATCATCCCTGACCACTGGTCCTGTTAGCTGGGGGTCATGGGAGTTGTAGGCCAAAACATATGGAGGACTGCAGTTTGGGGATGCCTGGCTTATGCTGAGGGATAGTGACTGGCTTGTTATTACCCAGTGAGCTTCATGGCTTTGGAGACATTATGGAAACTAGTTCTCCCCAGTCCAGATCAGACACTCTAAGCATGATGCCACACTGGCTCTCATGCATTCATAAGGCCTGGAATCTTACCACTGAGGACTGGGAGCTTGCCATTTCTTAGAATGAAATCTGAAATCTGTGCATAGTGTTGTATTCTGGAATATTTTATTTATTACTCTAAGCTGCTTTGAGTATTGTTTTAATAGAGATATTAATCTAAATCTAATCAGTACTCCCATGGAATCCCAGCATGCACAGAGCCCTGAGTTATCTTAATGCCATGAATAACAGCCTCCCTTTCCTGACTGTTTTTCTCCTCCTTAAGATTTATAGAAAGCCACCATCTTGTGGCGGTTAATGCATGCTTTAAAATCTCACTGACCAGGAATTAGGAGAGTTGCATAAATGAGTCCTTCTCCACCGCTCAAAGTGCTGCCCCTACGCAGATTGATTTCTCTTGCCAGCTTCCAGTAGCCTTTTCCAATAAAAGAGAGAAAGCAACTGGATTTCATGTGGTTTGTTAAATGCTGCAGCCTTTCAGAGTCTCTGCATCACTCTGCAGGCCAGGCCTCCAAATGAAAAGGAGCTACAAGATCCTGCCATCCTCAGGCTCAGCGGGAGTCTGAACTGACACTTCTTATTTGCCCGCCTAGTGCAAACAAATAATTACAATTGGGGAGGAAGGAGAATGTGACTTTGCAACACAGTCGAATGCAGGAGGCAAATCCCAGCACAAATATAATGCTGTTCAGTATTTAGCAGTAAAGCTTCCATACAGGTAAATTTCAGATTTGGGGACAGTAGGCAACCCTAGGACTTTCTTCTTAATTTAAGGTGAGCTGAGGAATCCTAGAGCCAGACTTTGTCAAGACCTTAGCATCCTAAGCATACATTCAAAGCACAGAGCACATGGCTTCCTCCAAAGAATTCTGGGAGATGTAGTTTGTTATGGGTGTTCCAAGTCATTAGGAGACCTCTCACAGAACTACAATTGTAATCTGCTTTTATGTTTTTCTTTTCATTTCTGTTTCAGCATTTGGGCATTGATTATTATTTTTGTATGGTTGTGTTTTCTGTGGTTATATCCTACTTTGGGCTATCTTTGAAAAGCAATATATAAATATTTGACATACCGTGTTTCTCATATTATAAGACACGTCTTATATTTATTTTTTTCCTTAAAAAAACACACTATGGCTTATTTTCAAGGGATGTCTTTTTTTCCCCTCCTCCTGCTGCTGCGGCCGGAATTGCTGCTGCGCCTATCACTATGTCTTATTTTCGGGGTATGGCTTATATTCCTTGAATGCTTAAAAATCCTGCTATGGCTTATTTTATGGGTATGTCTTAAAATATGAGAAACAGGGTAATTGTATAAAAATAGTTCTGGTTACAGGTAGGTAGCCGTGTTGGTCTGGATCGAAGTAAAATAAAAAAATTCCTTCAGTAGCACCTTAAAGACCAACTAAGTTTTTATTTTGGTATGAGCTTTCGTGTGCAAACATGAGCTTTCGTGTGTATACATGATAAGCGATCTTCAGCCATCTCCACCCTTGCTTTTTCATGCAAAACCATTTACAGTCGTTTGCGGTCATCAACAGCTATCAGTCAGTCAATCACCCATTTCCACCACCCTTCTGAGTGATCCCCCCTCCCCATCCCCACCCCTCCCCACCCCTTCTCTACATAAGTGCCTGGAAACTTCCATTTCACTGTATCTGAAGAAGTGTGCATGCACACGAAAGCTCATACCAAAATAAAAACTTAGTTGGTCTTTAAGGTGCTACTGAAGGAATTTTTTTATTGTATAAAAATAGATCAGGGAGATGTAGGCTCATAAACATTGGAAGCAGACATGAAACGAATCAAACCTGGGTCCTTCTCACTCAATATAATCCATACTGACCAGCAGCAGCCCCCGAGGGTATCAGATATGGCTCCCCTCTTTATTTCTACCTAGAGATGTCAGGGATTGAACGTGGGACCTTTTCATGCCAAGTAGATTTTCTCCCACTGAGCTACCCCACCCCTCCTTGCTTCAGCAAAAAAGTCATTGCAGGATTCTCATGGGTCATCCATTCAATCAGTCAAATGCTATCTCACCAGCGGCATAGCTAGCCGCCTGGCTGCCCGGGGTGGCAAACCCAAAGGCACCCCGCCGGGGGGTGGGTTGTCTGTCGCGCGCATGCATCGCGCGTCACGGCGCACGACACATGCATGCACAGAAGGGATATGCCATGGCGCCGTGGCGACACAGCAGTCAGCAGCGGGCGGCATCCAGCAGGCCTTCCCCTCTCCCTCTGGCCCTCCCTCCGCCCGTCCTTACCGCGCTCGAAGCGGTTCTCCTCACAGCCAGTTTGTGCTGGCTCCGCAGGGGCTGGTCCTGCTTGCCCACCGCCTGGCTTTCTTCAGGGCCATCGTGGAGGCAGGCGAGGGCTGCGTGGATGGCGGACGGCGGCTCCTTCGGCAGGGAGGAGACAGCGTGGAGGAGCCGGGCTCAGAAGCTACCGGAGCTCTTTCCGCAGTGCACCCCGGCCTCTCCTCCATGTTGGCGGCGATGGGCACTCGCAGCGGTGGTGGCAGTCGTCGGAGGTGGGCACCCCCATCCAGCCTGCTGCCCCCTGCCCAGCCTGCGGGGGGGGGGCACGCCCTCCGCCCCCCATTACTTCGCCACTGTATCTCACAGGGCTGTTGTGATGACTAAGCTGCTCTGAACTTTTTGGTAGAAGGGTGGGATGCAAACATGATAATTGAATGAAGCATCCTATATTATTATTTGCATTTTTATCCCACCTTTTTTCTCCAAGGAGTTAAGTACATGCTTTCCTGTCTCCTCATTGAATCCCCACAACAACCCTGAGAGGCAGTGATTGGCCCAAGGTCATCCAACAAGCTTCATGGTCCAACATTTTACTAATGTTTACATCACTAATTCTGCTAGGCAGCTGAATACTCCTGAGGTCATGAAACATGAACGAGTTAATGCTAGCCTTTTTGGTTGCAGGTTATTGCCATTCTTACAGTCTGTATCAGTGCTTTTTTGCTGGGGGCACACAGGGGTACGCATACTCCTGAACATTTTGTGAATTTATTTCCCCTGATTTGAACTATAAAATGGCGGTTTTCTCGAGCCAAAATGAGACTACCCCTAAACATTTTTAAAAGAAAAAAAAGCAGTGGTCTATATTGAAGATTTGGATTAGAGATTTGAAAGGTGGGGTTGGTTTTTATTTTTTGCTTTTTCAGATGTTCCAGAAGGCTTCTCCCCACCCTACTGTAGAACACACAGCTTATACTGGAGGGAGGGGAGAGGCATCATTTTTTTTATTTCTGCCAACCTAAGGGAGCATCTTTCATTGATGAAAGGATCCTGTAATTTCCCTTGGGTGAGGAATGAGTCGTCCACAAACTTTGCTCCGCTTTGAGGACCAGAGAACAGAATTGTAATTGCCATTCAAAGAGCAAAGGCTCTCCATCCTCTTGCAGTGGATGTTTTGCTGAACATTGCCTTCTACTCCTTCATCTGCAAGATGATTGATGGAGATTAACTCAGCTCCACTTTCATCTCCCTCTTAAAAAAAGAAAGAAGGCAAAAGAGAATTTAGCCCAATGAGGATGCCAAGGGTCACCCTTTAATTGAGATGACTCACTCTGGTTTTTCAGTCCTTTTTGTGTGTGTGTGTGTGCTGACATTCTGCAGATTGCTTCAGAATTGTACAAATAAGCGATTATTATTCCTGCCCTCGCCGTTGCACAAGCCGTGCATCTGTGCCAACCCTTTGCTAACAGAGAACAGAGTGAAGGCAGCAGCTGTGCCCTATGAGATCATCAGATGAAGGAAAACACAGGGAGCTACGTTTCCCAGACAAGACCAGGCCAGTCACACACTCTGATGGCTGCTATACAGAGTGGAATGTGTTGTAATTAGAGAATGACTCAAAAGCCTGCACTTCTTGCAAAGGGAATTGCTCCCAATGGCAGCCTCCTGCTTGTATTGCACACACAGAGAAGTCAAACACATTACGGTCTGCCAGGCCAGCAGCAATTAAGGCGTTCCTAGGTAACTCTCCTCTCCAAAGGGAAACCTTTGGCTTTTTCAGCTGTTATTCATAGGAGACTCTGAGGAGATCTGGGTGAGCAGGCGTCAAGAATGGGGCAGAGAATAAAACTGAGCACATTTGTGGGCACCTTCACATCCTACATTTAAAGCACTATGATACCAATTTAAGCAGTCACGGTTTTCCCCAAAGGATTCTGGGAGCTGTAGTTTCTTAAAGGTGCTGAGAGTAGTTAGGAGACCCCCTATTCCCCTCCCAGAGCTACACTTTCCAGGGTCTCCTGGGAACAGGAATTGAGCCCTAAACTACTCTGGAAATTGTAGCTCTGTGAGGGTCTCCTGACAAAACCCTTAACAAACTGCAACTCTCAGAATTCATTGGGGGAAGCCATGGTCATCTACATAATGTTTTAAATATATGGTGTGAATATGACCGGTGTATAGTGTGCCAGGTAGCTGAGGTTAGGGATAAGTGAACCTGTCAGTTTTGGTCTCTGTCAGGCATGCTATACAGTGGTACCTCGCAAGACGAATGCCTTGCAAGACGAATTTTTCGCAAGACGAATGTGTCTTGCAATCTGATGGTGACTCGCAAGACAAAATTGTTTTGCAAAAAATTCGTCTTGCGAATCACGGTTTCCCATAGGAATGCATTGAAATTTAATTAATGCGTTCCTATGGACAAAAAAAGAAAGAAATTTCAATGCATTCCTATGGGAAACTGCGATTCACAAGACAAATATTTCGCAAAATGAATTGACTCGCGGAACGAATTAAATTTGTCTTGCGAGGCACCACTCTACCTTTAAAGCATTTTCAGAGCACATTCTTTCCCTGGGCACTGTACTTTACCCTCCCACAGTCACAATTCCCAGCAGTGCTTGGTAAACTACAGTGCCCAGAATCATTTGAGAAAAGGTTTCGTTTTGAATCTGCTTGAAAAGTACATGGCACACCCAGCATCCGTTTCTCATTTCCCCCCAGTTTCCACTTCTCCACATTTCCAAATCAGTTTGCATTTTTTCAAGAAAAGAAAGAAAAAGGTCCTCATTAAAATGAATCAGGATTTCAGTGCAAATTTCTCCTGATCTGCATGTTTATTTGCAATTTTGCCCAATATATCCATGGCATCAAGGGACAAGCAAAACAGATTGAAGGGGGCTGTTCTAAGCCTACCACAAGGCTTGTAAAACAATTGTATGTGAATAATTGTAAGCATTGTGACCAAGCTATATGCCTTCTAAATAGGGTTGCCAGACTCAATAGAGGACAGGACTTCTGTGCCTTTAATTGCCCTGCTCTCTTTTGAGTCTGGGAACCTTAAAGAGAAACCAGCAGACCCTTTGTTTAATTTCCAAGCAAAGGGTCTGCTGGTTTCTCTTTAAGGTTTCCAGACTTAAAAGAGAACAGGGCAATTAAAGGCACAGAAGTCCCGTCCTCTATTGAGTCTGGCAACCCTACTTCTAAAATTTGGGGAGGTTCCGTTTTTGTGCGTGACTTGTGGAGGGTTCTTTCACCATAGTTTGAGAGCACCAAGTGCTGATTTATGAACTTGGGATGAACCATAATTTCATTAAACTTGTAGTCGAAAAGGGGGGGGGAGTTTTTGATAATGATAAGACATCGTTGCAGGAATACAGCTTGCCTATGATGATGAAATCCTGAGCTTCCAACACTTGGCATTTGCCGTTGATTGCAATTCTCACTGTTCTCTTCCTACTTGCCTCTTGCAAGATTTTCCCTACAGGCATTTGGGGCTACTTTTGATTTAGGAGAGCACCCGCTTTGGAACAGAAATTCCTAAAGAGCTCTGTCCTCTTGCACAATGTTTCATTGGAAGAAAAAACTAGCAGAAGACAAGCCCCACATTTAAAAAGAGAGGCAATTTTTACTGAGGAAAATGACCCCACAAGTTAAGATTCTTACTGCGAACAAATTTGTAATAGCATCTTTACATTCTCCAGACAAATAATGTGTGCTCCCTTTTGGATTCTTTTTTATTTTTTTAAAATAATCTATTTATTTATTTATATAACAGAAAATAACAAAAAATAGTCGAAAAGTAATAATACACTTACATTCTTGCATGTCCATCATTTACATCGTACAAACAAATCTATATCGTTATTGTTCCTAATAGCAATTTTTCAAAATTAAAATCCCAAGAAAGCTAATATTTGGCGGTTGTATCGAGAAGGAGAAAAGCGATGAAGAGAGAGGAGAAAGAAAGGGAGAGAAAAAGGGAAGAAAAAAAATGATAATAATAATAATAATAATAATACTATTATTAATAATAATGTTGATAATTATCATGGACACAAAGAAAATCAGCAAAAAAAAAAAAGGAAAAAAGAAAAAGAAGGAACAGACAAAGGGAAGAGGGAGGTAGAACCTAATTGACTGATTCAACAGTCATACCTTACTTAGTTTCATTTTCATCTTCTGTCGCTTCCACCGCACTTTGCACAGAATTTCACTCTTCTATTTTTCTATATCTTGTCCTCTTGATGTTTGTTGCACTGACTTCTGTTAACAAAACAGAAGCCTTCCCATTCCTACACAGTTATTCTAAGCACAGCCATGTTGGATTCTTTTAATCGGCAACTGGCACTTGCAAGTTCTAAGTGGCTACTAAGTGGCCAGAGGGCTAAGTGGTTACTCTGACCAGGATCCGTGAAAGATCATCTCACCCCCCCCCCCAGGAGCCCCCAACTGATCATTGTGCTCTACAGGTGAGGTCTTCCTGAGGATCTTATCATAGCTGCCAAGTTATCCCTTTTTTAAAGGGATTTTCCCTTATGTTGAATAGGCTTCCTCACGAGAAAAGGGAAAACTTGGCAGCTATGGATCTTATCAGGAGGTCCATTCCACACAGTGTAGGAAATGGGCCTCTAACATCATGGTATCTATCATTTGGAATAAAGGTAAAGGGACCCCTGGCCGTTAAGTCTGGATGACTCTGGGCTTGCGGCGGTCATCTCAATTTACTGGCCGAGGGTGCTGCCGTTTGTCCTACTTTCCTGTTAAATGTTAGACAGGTGCCACCTCTGTTGTCATTGCAACACCTACCAAAGACCTTCCTCTTTCAACGAGACTTTTAAGTGGAGATCTTTCTCGGTCAGCATCTGGACTGGAATTTCTTTAGATGTTTAAATTGCATTATTGCTTGTACATTTGCCGACTTAGGCTGCTTTTGGTGGAAGGGCAGGGTATTTATTTAGTTAATTACATTTTTAAAATTACAGCGTGGAGCGCTTCTGTTCAGGTTTCCACCCAGCCAAGCCCTTTATCAGACTATACCATTCCATTCCCCCTCCCTCCTCCAGCTTTCCCATTTGCTTCCCCTCCAACACAATTCTGAGGCCAATGAGCATCCTCAGTCCTCATTAGACAGCTTGGGGTGTGTCCTCAAATATTTTCTGCACTTGCACAAACTTCAAGCTTCCTCCAAGCCTACTGATAGCCCCCAACACACTTTTTCTATGTGGGTGGTGCTGTTTTGCCGACATAGGGACCTGTGCTGGATGGATGAGTTTGCTGTTAAGTGTCTCGACAAATTGATGCATTTAAGCACTGAAAGGGAGGCCAAATTTGCCTGCCGTGTTAATTACTTTCTGTGAGGAATGGCTCACTGCCAATCTCAGCGCTGTAGACTCTTTCACTGAGACCTTTGCAACAGGAATGGATTTCCTCACTTCCCTCCAGGCGCACAGACACCTCACCTGTTGCTTAATATCTACTGGGGGAAGTGAACAAAGGGTGAGGGAGCAGAAATGAAAAAAAGTTATCAATGAAAAATTGAGATGAAAGCCTCTTTCTTCCTTTAAATGGGTTGTTTCATGAAGGGTGTTTGTGTTTGGGAAGGGGAGGGGTGATTTGGGATGTTCTACTTCATTAGATGATGTTGAACAGAGGTGCCCTGCTGGGCCAAGCCAAAAGTCCATCTAGCCTAGCCTCCTCTGAGCCTCTTGGGCTTGCCAATTGGAAGGTTGGCAGTTCGAATCCCTGCAATGGGGTGAGCTCCTCTTGCTCTGTCCCAGCTCCTGCCAACCTAGCAGTTTGAAAGCACAAGTAGATAAATAGGTACCACTGCGGTGGGAAGGTAAACGGCGTTTCCATGTGCTCTGGTTTCTGTCACGGTATCTCCTTGCGCCAGAAGCAGTTTAGTCATGCTGACCACATGACCCAGAAACATAGCTGCCAAGTACCCCGTTTTCCCCATGAAACCCTCATATTTTCTTACCGTTTCCCGCAGGTGTCCCGAATGGCAAAATACCCCGTATTCCCCCGGATTACGGAGCTCCTGCCGGCTGCCATGTTCTTCTGGTGCCGCGCCGGCACCGGAAGTCGCTTCTTCACACTTCTGGACATGCATAGAAGTTACTTCTGGCGCCACTCTGCCCATTTCCAAAATGTCTGCAGCGCCAGAAATCGCTTCTATGCACTTCCGGAAATGCGTAGAAGCGACTTCTGGCACTGAGGATATTTTGGAAATGGGCACAGCGGCATCAGAAGTCCCTTCTACACATGTCTGGAAGTTCGTAGAAGTGACTTTCGGTGCCGCGGACATTTTGGAAATGGGCACAGCAGCATCGGAAGTCGCTTCTACGCATGTCTGGAAGTGCGTAGAAGTGACTTCCGGTGCCGCAGCGCTGCTGATCCCAGATTTTTCAATCTGGAACTTGGTACCTATGCCCAGAAAGCTGTCTGTGGACAAATGCTGGTCCCTCGGCCTGAAAATGAGATGAATGCCACAACCCCACAGTCGCCTTTGACTGGACTTAACCGCCCAGGGGTCCTTTACCTTTACCATGGGCAATCTATCAGGAATATAAATTGTAATGAGGAGTTAGTGATCTAACATGCTTGACCTTCCTGCCTCTGTTCCTTCCTCTTCTTATCTCTTGTTAAGTTATTTGATGGCATGAGAACAGCCTTTAATGTCCTAATCTGTTGGAAGGAAGTGATAGGGCTAGGTACCTTCTTTGATGTCGGACATTGTTTCGAGAAAGTGAGGCATTGGGAGAAGGTGGCTGATGAATACTCTGCACGTAGCTAGTGAGCTGCACGAAGCCAGTCGGGCAAACCATACAGGCTAGCCATCTGTAAGTCGGATGGTTGTGGGCAGAGTTAGAGAGAGAAGGTAGTGCACAGACTGATGGCCATGGGGCCGTGCTACCTGGGGGAGTCTCTTTGCCGCTTCTTGAGGGCTTCTAAGTGGCAGATTGAGGTGCTTGCTTGGTATGTAGAATATTGCTTGCTGTGTAGAATAAAACCTTTAATCTTCACACTCACTTTTGTATTTGTATTACTTTTGTATTACTTCTGAATCTCATTTTAAAAGAACTTCCTTCCTTCCTGCCTTTGGCGATCACTTGTAGCCAAGTAAGATTGTCTTCCCTGAACATGGTTTTAACAATGAGTCCGTAAGTGACTGTGGAGGCCAGTTCTGGATCCACACATCCTTCCACAGTGGGGACATAGGTTTCTGGGCAGTAGTTGATCACGGTGTGGATTTGCCAAGCGTGCCTTCCTCTTAGCACATTTCTCTCTTGCTTCCTGAGTTGGAGTGTCTTCATATACCCATGACGCCTTTGGTAAAGGCTGGTCTCTAATTGGAGCACTCACAGGCCAGTGTTTCCCAATTGTTGGTGTTCATACTACATTTTTTTTTTAAAAAAATTGCCTTGAGACAATTTGGCAAGGTTTGCATTTGTTCATCCAGAACCCATTTGCCATGCAATGAAACTGATGTTGGAAGAGTCAGGGAAGACGAAAAAAAGTACTTCTTAACAGAGCGCGTAGTTAAACTATGGAACTCCCTCCTGCAGGAGGCAGGGATGGCCACCAATTGGGATGGCTTTAAAAGAGCATTGGACAAATTCATGGAAGATAAGACTGTCAATGGCAACTATCCACAATGACTATATTCTACATCAGGCATCCCCAAACTTGGCCCTCCAGATGTTTTGGGACTACAAGTCCCATCATCCCTAGCTAACAGGACCAGTCGCCAGGGATGATGGGAATTGTAGTCCCAAAATATCTGGAGGGCCAAGATTCAGGAGGGCTTTTTATGCCCCCCCCCCATCTTCCTTCTGTCCTGCTATAGGTCACTCTTTCCTCCTCAGAGGAAGGGCAGAATCAAAATGCCATGCGTGATTTTTTCCTTAGATGCAATGCTTTTCAAGGGAGTTCACATACCCCACTTCTGTTAAAAATTCCCAAAAGAACCCTAGATGATTACTCTTGTGTTGTTTAAGCTTTGCAGCTAGAAAAAAAGAGAGTTTTTTTAAAAAAATGATCTTATAAAGCAAAAAGCATTTGAGACCAGGGAAAGATCCCCAGTTCTATATTATTACTATTATTATAATTTATAGACTGCTTTAAGGGATAAAGCCTCTGAAGTGGTGCACTCAGTAGAACCAGAATAAAACACTGAAACACAACCTCTAGCAATGATAAAATCAATTCAGCAAACTCTAAAACAACAAAACTATCCATACAAACTAAAAACAATGAAACTAGTCCATCAAATATAAAATTAATCTTCCATAAGTGACCGGCTCAGGGAAAGCTTTCCTAAACACAAACGTCTTCTGTAGACACTTAAATATCTTCACAAGGTGCCTGTCTCATTCCAGAGAGCTGGAGCTAGAACACTAAAAGCCTGAATTCTTCCATTGGAGAGAGCAATCAAACTGTTCAAGGGAGAGGGGCAGACATACTGATTAATTTCCTTTCGAAACACCATAGTGCTATGTAAAAGCAGAAATCATTTCAGCTCTTTTCAAATAAGATAAAATAAATGTTCACAGAGTCTTAAGGACAAGGCTTTAAAATATAGAATTTAGTCGTAACTGCTGCAAAATGAACATGCCATTCATTTGTGCTTCTGGGATTTCCTACAATACACCCATTCTGCTATATCCTTTCTAATGCCCTTATTTAAATTGTTCTCTCAGTGTTATACAGTGCCCACTCATACTCATATAATATCATTAGATTAGGGTAGAGGAAAAACACGCTCCTGTACTTTTATGTGTATGTGTGTGTGGGGATTCTATGGGATTCCATAGAAAAACCTGTACCCTTGAATAAAGGGATGAGATTTCCCTAGCATTCCTGGCCAGATTCTGCTTAAAATATTGGGGAGTGGGGGCTGAGCTGGATGTTTTACTTTACAGAGGACAGTCCTCTATTTGCATGTGAGAACTGGGCAGGGCATCCTCCTCCCTCCTTCCCTGCTCTCTCAGTTCTCTCCCCTCCCTCACCCTTTATTTGGAGGCATCAACGATGCTTCTAGCCGAAAGATCAGGGACCAGTTGCCCTCCAGATGTTGCTAAGCTACAGTTCACTTCAATCCTGACTGCTGGCCATGCTGGCTGGGCTGGGTCACACAACATCTACAGGGCCACAACTTAACCATCCCTGGACTAGAAGTTCATCTCCTGCCTATTGTAGATTCCATGAATGACACTACCGGTACCTGCCTCTGACCCATCTGATGCTTCCTTGCCCCGCATCATGGCACACACCTCTGGCCACATCACCTGTTTCCCCACCACAATGGCAAAAATGGACTTCTTGAGGTCCAATCCTGGCTGGGCTCCGTCACAGTCAGCATTGGCAGGTCATGAACCAAGAACCTACTACTAGTAGTAGGTAGTCTGGTGGACCCTGATTTGCATTTCTTTTTTAAAAAAAGGGGGACGCAGGTGGCGCTGTGGGTTAAACCACTGTGCTGCTTGGGCTTGCTGATCGGAAGATCAGCGGTTCAAATCCCCCCGACAGGGTGAGCCCCCGTTGCTCGGTCCCAGCTCCTGCCAACCTAGCACTTTGAAAGCACACAGTGCAAGTAGATAAATAGGTACTGCTCTGACGGGAAGGTAAACGGCGTTTCCGTGTGCTGCTCTGCTTTTGCCAGAAGCGGCTTAGTCATGCTGGCCACAGGACCCGGAAAAACTGTCTGCGGAAGCAGACAAACGCCGGCTTCCTCGGCTTGTAAAGTGAGATGAACGCCGCAACCCCAGAGTCGTTCGTGATTGGACTTAATTGTCAGGGGTCCTTTTACCTTTACCTTAAAAATGTATAGACCCAAATGCAGAAAGAATTACTATAATTGAAATTGAAATACAGTGCCTAGGGGAGAGGTTTCTGAAGGACACACCCCTGCTCCTTCTACAGGCATGTTGATGGGCAACTTCAAGGCTCCCTTTCTCTTTACCCTGGAATTGCCCCAGATGACCCTACAAACAGAGGACTATCTTCTGACAGCTCTTCAAATAGGAAGGGTGTCTGCTGCATTAATTTACTCGGCAATAGCCTTGTGCTCGGTCAATACGAAATCCAAGATGGTGTTTGTCTGCTCTAGTCGAAAGTACATTAGAAAAATGAAATAGCCCTGCAGCATGTTATCAACAGTTCCGAATCTACTCAGCAGTTGGAGAGAGTGCAATGACATGCTGTGCACTGTATGGTGCCTTGAGATGGCCATGCGCATGCATTTTTATCTGTGCTCGCCATAGACATAGACCCACCCTCCAAGAGATTTAAATTTCAAGAGGAGGATGGAGCTGAACCCTGAAGGGTGATCGTGCTTGCAACTCACCCTAGGAACTTTTGAATAAGGCATTCCCCAAAAGCCAAATAATAGGTGCCACATAGCGACAGACGATTCCAGGTATCAGGAAACAGGCACATACTGAGATTGTACATGCGGAAACCTGTAAGTTGTGCATTGTTCTAGGATATTTCAACCTACTGTGCCTGTTCTCTGAAACTTGGCATCGGCTGTCCCCATGTGGTTCCTATTCTTTGGCTTCCAAAGTTCTTAAGTTAAACATTAGGAAGAATTTATTCATTGTAACAATGGTTTGCAGCTGGGATGTGTTCATTAAGCTGAATATTTTTTGCACACACACACATGCAAAAGCAGCGCAGCATCTGGCAGCTTTAGGTGCAGAATGTCCCAGTCTTGCAAATTAGTTATGTAATTGTGTTAGTCACTTGTGGCCTGAAGGAAACAAAGGAATCCGCTCTTGAAGAGCTTCGCCAACAAGTTGCCCAAAGGTACGTCTTCTTTGCCACAGGCAACGAGGCGAACCACTACTTAATAGCCTCAAATATCATATACTAGGAAAGAGTATTGGGCTAAATAAAATCTGATTTCATTTGCATTTGTGGTGAACCTATCAAATTTACACTTCCCGAAACTATATGCAGACCAAAACACAGCCATCCTTTGGAATTTGCACTTCTTTTTTATTTTGCTGTGCACTTCGCCAGCCATGTCATGTGGCAGACCTTGGGGGTACCTCAAATTCCAGCGGCACCCTGAAATTTGGTGGCCCACCTCTCCCCTTCTACATCATTGTTGGGGTGCCCTCTGTGGTGCCTCTGCACCCAGTGCGTTCAACCCATTCTCCCTCCCTTAAATCTGTCTCTGATGGAAGACCAGGTGCCGAATGCCGAAAGAGCAGATGCTTGGGGAAGCCCCTACCACTGGGCACTCCGTGGGACAGGGAAGCGTCAAGACTTGAAAGTGTACTAGCAGTAAAGTTAATTTACTGACTGGGAAGAGCAGGCAGAGTGAAGCCTTCCTTCTTCCCACCCATCCCATCGCATCTGCCCTCCCGCTTGAAGGGAAATCTCCAGGGCTTCAGTAATGCATGTTCATCCTTTCTTGATTATGACTCTTTTGAAGGGGAAACTGCTTCAAACACAGGCTTGCCTTGTGTGCCAGGCTACTGCGCAGCGTCTCTCTGGGAAGATGATATCTATCCATTCTTCTAATTAAATAGGAGAGACGCAGAGAGACAGGCCTTATCAGTTCATGCTTGTCACGGACAGGCTACAGGAACAGGCAATTACACTCTGCCAAGTCTTGTAGCTCTTATCTTCACCCCCTTTCCCTCATTCTATGGACTTTTGCCTCTCCTTCCTCCCTCCACTCCTCGTATCTTCAGTAGCTTCTGCAAACAATGATTAGCATGGTTTATTTTGCTTTATTCTTTCTTTTTCTTTTTTAAAAAACCTGCTAGCTTTGTCCTCCTTCAGATATCTGGCTTGTTAAAACAGCAGCACAGCAGGAACTATAAAATCTGTTGGTGTCTCAATTCTAAACTGGGCTTTGTTTTATTTCCACACGAATATGGGATGGATCGAAAATTGATAGTTTGTCTAGTGATGCTGCAGAATAACAACATAATGTGTTCTCTCCACCTCCTGCCCCCCCACGTGTGTGTGTGTGTGTGTGTGCAGGCCATGGTCCCTAATTAGAATTCTGAAGATTGCAATTGTCATTGTTGTTGAAATGTTTCTAGTCCTCCTGATTCTGAGTGAGTTACATAGGCAGAGCAATGATACACAGTGGCTTCCCATGCTCCAGTATGGTAAACAGATATCGTGCCTATTTTCTGCCTCCTCTCCCTCTCCCTCTCCCTCTTTTTTTGCCATTAGAGGATGCCTTGCTCATATTTTGTCAATATGAGATGCTGGATCTCCATGCTTCAGGTTTCAGAATACAGTGGAACCTCTACTCACATACGGAATCCGTTCCAGAGGTCCATTCGTGAGTTGATCTGGGTCGCTGGTAGAAGCCATGTTCTACTGTAGTAGTAGTAGTTGTAGTAGTAGTTGTAGTAGTAGTAATTAATAATAATAAACATAGTCTGTACTTACAGGTGTCCTATCTAAAAGACAGAGCACAAAAGGAAAGCGGGTTGGGAGGGAGGAGGAGAAGCACAGGTTGTTAGTTACAAAGTTCTTTTAATAATTAGCTGGAATGGAAATTGTTCAGGACCTAATCTGCAGATTAAAACTCTGGCTGTGTAGGCAGCAAATCTTTAAAGACTTAGCTTTCCCCATAGAATCTTTGCAACATGTAGGTTTTCTTTGGGGCAAAGTCATGTGCTTTAAATGTATGGCAGTTCACAGCTTTAGCTCTCCACCCCGCTTCAAGCTTCTTCAGATGCTGCAACACGCTTCTCAAAAGTTCATCTGGATGGGAGCTGTAGTCCAGCAATGTCTGTAAGGCTCCACAGGCTTCTCATCCCTGTTCTCTGTGCTGGTGGGAGGCAAATATGGTGGCCAGGTATCTTATTTTGCAGAAAGCTGGAACTTAGTGGCAAAGCATCTGCTTTGCGTGCAGAAGGTCCCAGGTTTAATCCCTGGCATGTCAGTGTACACCAGGCCTGGCGCATAAAGGTGTATAATGAAGTCACCAGGCGAACTTCCCTGGGGAGAGCATCCCATAGACAGGGAGCCACTGTAGAGAACCCCTGTTCTCGTGTTGCCACCCGCTGGACCTGTTGAGGAGGAGGCACACGAAGGAGGGCCTCAGAAGATAATATTGGGGTTTTATTCTAAACAGCAAGCAATATATATATATATATAGCTAGTACCTCAATCTGCCACTTGGAAGCCCTCAAGAAGTGGCAAAGTGACCCCCCCCCCAGGTAGCCTCTGTTTGCACGGCCCTGTAGCCATCAGTCTGTGCACAAACGTCTCAGAAACTATGCCCAACACCATCTGATTTATAGATAGCTAACCTGTTAGGCTGTGTGACTTGCTCGACTGGCTATGTGAAGATTATTCATTAACCACCTCTCCCAGTGTCTCACGTTCTCCAAAGAATGTCTAACATCAAAGAAAGTGAAGGTACCCAGCACTATCACTTCCTTCCGCAAATTAGGACATTAAAGACTGTTCTCAGTCATCAAAGACCTTAACAAAAGATAGGGGAAAGGGAGGAACAGGGGGCAGGAAGAGGGCAACCGAGTTAGATCACTGACTCCTCGAAATACAAATATCTTCCAGATATACTATGCTGAATTTCTATTACAATTATGGCAATTATTTTTAAATATGCAGGGGTAGCCAAGATGGTATCCCTCCAGGTATTGGCTACCATCCATGATGGCTCTGCTCTGCCCCCATGGTTGGAAGCAGAAATGCTTCTGAATGCTAGCCAGTGGAAACCAGGAGCAAAGAGTGCTCTTGTGTTTGAGTGTTTTCCCACAGGCACCTGGGTGGTCACTGGAAGAACAAGGTGCTGGACAAATGGGCCATAGGCCTGAAGCAGCAGGCACTTCTTGTGTTCTTATGTTGCTGAACTACAACCAGAGGCAGAGCTAGATAATCTGGTTCCCAGAGCAGCACACATGCTGTGCACCCAGTGGCGGGGTGAGCGTCCCAGGGGGTTGCCGCAAGGCCTTGGGTCCCATCCTCCCATTCATCTCTCAGCCCCCCAACAGACTCCTCTGCACACACACACCCATTCACCCAAAGGACTCACCGCCGCAGAGGCCTCCCAAGGCAAGCATGGAGAGGAGACGAGACGAGGCAAGGAGATGGAGAGAGGAGGAGAGGAGGAGGAGGAGGAGGAGGAGCTGCTGCCAGGCTTGAGAGTCGGTGTCCTGGAGGTTCGAGCTCACGCTGACCTCTCCCCACCCTCAGCCTCCACCCCACCCCACCCCACCCCACTTCTCCCTTCCTGCCAGGGGCAACTGATGGCGGAAGGAGCGTGGCAGCGTTGTTTGCCTGAAGCCGCTGCTTTCTTTCGGAGGCCAGGAGTGGGCACGTTCATCTGGCATTTTGTCAATACCCCCCCCCCCTCAGGATGGCACCCGGGACAGCCCCCCATGTTTGTATGACACTGACTACAATTCCATAACCCCAAAGGTTGGCCATGCTGGCTGAAGCTGACCTGTTTTGGAGGCCACCACCTTGGCTACCCAAGATCTAGAAGCAGAAATCAGTTCCTGTGAATGTTGTCCTCTTTCTGGGTGACGCACTTCCTCCTTTAACCCCCCCCCCACTGTTTATGATAAGTGGATTCTGCACAAGATAGGAAAAGGAAAGTTGGCCTATGGTGGAGAGAGAGGGGGAGGGAATAGACCATCCCTGCGAGGTGTTTTGAGTGAGTCTGAGACAAGGAGGCCCGAGGCAACATTTATTACAGAGATGATGAAAAAGTGTTGGGAGAAGCTAACGGTAACAAGAATGCTTCTGAGAAGGGAAGGAAGATTTTTATCTCCTTGGATTTAAGCTTCGCGACATGAGCTAGAAAAATGGAGCCTTAAGGAAACCATAAAATCAGAGTTGTTGTTGGGTTGTTGTTTTTTATAGAGGAGGCAGGGCAGGGCCCCTGTGGTGTTTACAGCAAAGGCTGCTGAGCTGGCCTCTTACCTCCTGGGATTAACAATCATCATACCATTTAGTGGATAAGATGAGAAAGAGAGAGAGAGCCAAGCTGAGAGGGGAGACCCATTTAGACTCTGGATTTTCTTCCCTGTTTGCGGGAAGCTTTCCGCCCTGCAATAATCATTTTCGATTCCCTTGGGATGGAAATGAGCACTTGGTCCTGATGCTATCTGAGAAAAAAAGAGGATTCTATATCACCCCAACTGCCACCTCTACTTTCACTAACACAATTGTTTATGGATCCACTCGTTTCAGCCTCATTTATCCTCCACAATACCGTAAACTCTTTTCTGCACAGCTGGCGACGGCTTTACTGAATTGCCAGAGACAGGGACAGAGAGAAACCCTGTGCTTCTTCGCACTGCTCTTCCAGGACTCGGTCCTCAGGTTTAAATACTTCTCCTTAGAGGAATGCATTGAAAACCCTGAGTAATGTACTGTGGCTTATGCTTTCATAGGCAAGAACCTTGATGAGCCCCCGAAATGGGTTGACGGAATGGGGTAAGCGGATATGTTTGTGCCGCATGAGACTTAGGGTGGGTTTTTCACTAAGTTTGACCCACTGAAACTGATGGAGCAAGCTTAATCATGTCCAGCAATTTCCATGGGTCTATTCTTGGTTGACTACTACCCAGAGACCCCCCCCCCATGAAAAATCTGGTTTGGTTTTTTCTAGATCTCAGTTAATCTGGTTCCACCATGTCAGATTTTGGGGACTGTGAGCTGTTCAAATGCTTTTAAAATGTGCCTGGCACATAGGGTCATCTCTGTCCTATGAGGCACAAACCTCTAATTTGATGGTGACAGTAGGCACCATTCTTTGACCAAACCTGCATCAGTGCCACTAAAACAGGCGGTAGCACAAACTGCTGCTCATCATTGAAATGTCAACTTGGAAACTGCTGGCCTTACAACCTCAACATGAATTTTTTAATTTTGGCATCTTGGTTTTCATTCTTTGTCTTCTTAAGCTTCAGTTTTGTGTGCTGTTAACTGCAAGTTGGTGAATCTGGCTCCAAAAGACAGGAGTGTGAAGAGCAAAAGACGTAATTGTGAAGAGTCACGGGGAACCTGAGACCCTGGGGCCAAATTTTGCCCCTCCACAGGGACACCGCTCATCAGACCTGCTTCCACCCTCCCTGACTGTTCTTGCCTGTCTGGAACATGTCCTGCAACTCTGATAATGCTGCTTCTTCCACGTGGAGTACAGGATCAGATTTAAGGTGCTGGTTTTGACCTTTAAAGCCCTATGCGGCTTGGGACCCTCGTACCTACGGGACCACCTCTCCTGGTATGCCCTGCAGAGGACCTTAAGGTCCACAAATAACAATATTTTTGAGAACCCGAGCCATAAGGCGGCTAGATTGGCCTCAACTAGGGCCAGGGCCTTTTCAGTATTGGCCCCGACCTGGTGGAACGCTCTCTCACAGGAGACCAGGGCCCTGCGGGATTTGACATATTTCCGCAGGAGCTGTTCCGCCTGGCCTTTGGGTTTTGATTTGGGCCATTTTAAAATGAGACTGCATTTTAAAACAATTTTTAAATCTAAATTGTATTTTAATCTGCATTTTAATCAATTGTTTTTCTTTCTTTTACGTTTTATTGTAATTTTATTGATGTCAGCTACTCTGAGCCCAGCTCTTACTGGGGAGGGAGGGGTATAAATAAAATTTTATTATTATTATTTATTATGTGTGGATGGATAATACAGAGGGGTGTGTGAGTATGCACAGGCACAGTTTATATTACAGTGGTACCTCGGTTTACAACCACAATTGGTTCCGGAAGTCTGTACTTAACCTGAAGCGAACTTTCCCACTGAAAGTAATGGAAAGTGGATTAATCCGTTCCAGACGGGTCCGTGGAGTACTCAACCTGAAGCGTACTTAACCCGAAGTATGAGTGTAATTGGTTCTGGAAGTCTGTACTTAAACTGAAGCGTACTTAACCTGAAGCGAACTTTCCCATTGAAAGTAATGGAAAGTGAATTAATCCGTTCCAGATGGATCCGCGGTGTTTGTAAACTGAGGTGGTTGTAAACCGAGGTATGCCTGTAATTGTTCCACCCATCCTCTTTTGCTTCTGAACCTGCTAGTTTTTATATACCAATTTTATTTTTCCTTGCATCAACAACCATGAGAAACTCCCAAATAAGACCTGAATGAAAAAACGTCTCTCCCTGCTTGTGACTTCCAGCAACTGGTATTCAAAGGTATTCTACTTCTGCCACTGGAGGTATCATATAGGCAATCTGGGTTTCTTAAAAGAAGTTGCAGGGACTGCTGTTGCCATTGCCGCTGCCACCTGGTAAGGAAGAGGAAGAGAAGGAAGCAGGGGACCCTGAGGGACCAAGCAGGCAGCCAGCAGGAAAGGGAATGAATGATGCCCTTTTCTGTCCTTACCCAAACACTTTTTAATGGAAGTTGTTAGTGTAATGGTGCTGGGGGGCTTCCTCATGAGTAATCCGCTCCAAACTCTGTGGGTGGTTTTTACAGAGTTTTATTCTATACATATGTACAAGACAGAGAAACAAAAAGCATGAGTGTACTATTCCGAATCAGAATCTGGAAGCACCGCCTTTCGTGACTTCCGCCAACAGAATGCACTGGGCATTCAGAATCTCCTCCTCTCTGCACGCCTCTTTTCACCCCTCTGTTGTTGGGGTGATGGGGCTGGTGGAGAACCCTCCCCATTTGAACTGCCCAGCTGGGGGGCTGGTGCTGCCTCCTCTGGCACCTCCCCCCCCCCAGCGCTCTGGTCTGACCCTCCAACTCTTTCCTCTGAGGACCTTTCCTCCTCAGTATCCTCAAGGCTCTGCACCGCTTCCTAAGGGTCAGCACCACCTCCTGTGGACGGCTCCGCATCACTGCCACCCCAGGCTCTTAACTGCATCAGAGAGCCTTTGTCCCCACTTCTGGGACTCTCTGCTGACCCCTAGTGGTCCCCTGACAGTTAGGTGCAGCAGCCAAAACAGCTTGGGGGTGGGGGAGAGAAATTGGTGTGGGTGGGCCACCTGGAGAGCATTTTCTCCAGCCCTTCCCCATTTAAATCTGGCAGTACCACAGGCTAGTCAAAGATAATCTTGCTCTGAGGGGAGGAGGAATCTGACATTTAAATTTCCCTTGCAGCTTGGGAGTGCTCTTTAAAAAAAGGAAAAGTACAGGCACCTCCCACTTTATGCAGGGGATCCGTTCCAAGGCGCTGCACTTTTAAGTGAAATCACGTATATTTGAAACACCATTGAAAAAGCCTGCAAACACCCCATTCCGTCCCTGCCTCTCCCTGTTCCGTCCCTTTTTGTGATGTTTTTGTGCCACTCGGCACACATATCGGATGTGTCTAAAACGGTCACTGCCTGTATTGTTTAATATTTTTTTCATGTAAATTGGGTGATATCCAGCTAGGTAATACCCAGAGTAGGCTCTTAGAATAGAGACAGCGTGGTGCAGAGGTTAGAGTGTTGGGCTAGGATGTGAGAGGTCCGGGTTTGAATCTCCACTCTGCCATGATGCACACTTGTGGGTTGTTGTGGGGATGAAATGGAGAGCGGTAGGTGTGTGTAAACCACCTTGAGAATTATTATTATTATTATTATTCAATAATAAATATTGATCTCAATAGGCTTAAGCAACTTAATCCTATTGATTTCAAGAGGTCCATCCACTTCTTTGTGAGGTTTGTCTGAAAAGTCGCATCAAACAAATAGGGACCTCGCAGCCGAAGATTAAGAGACTGACACACGAACAAATCTCTTGCGGGTAAGGAAGCGTAAGACTATAGTGAAGGGTCCATTTGTGCAAGCTGGCCTGGAGCATTTCCAGCCCGCCAGAGAAAGGAATTCCATCTTTCCCCCAAATGTGACAAATGAACAGAATCGCATGTGCTGATGGAACTACAGTGATATGCTTAGCTTGCTACACTAGGGCAATTCCAGACTGCTATAACATCACAAGGCTGAAAGCAAAGAGTAAGGTTACCATTACTTCCATCATAGAGCTTCAATATGCTGATGACAACTTAGTGTGTGCACAGTCAGAGGATGACCTCCAAACCATCCTAAATATATCCGCAGAAGATTACAAAAACCTTGGCCTATCGCTCAATATCCAAAAACCCAAAGTATTGCACCAACAAGCATGAAACTGTCAGCATGTCCAGGAGGGTGCCTACTCGTGAGTAAGGTCATGGCAGAGACACATACCCGACTGGCATGTTCCCTCCCTCCTGGGAGATCGTTCGGGAGCTTCTTGAGTGTTCTTCAGCCCGAACATCACCGTGACTGGTGATGTGAAGCACCAGCACACTTTAAGGATCCGCAGAGGCTTGCACAGTTGCGTGACAGACTCAGTAGCACAGCATTCTGGCTGAGCTACTTTATTTACATATAAACAGATTCGGAGCTCTTCATTATGGCTCCCTCTCTCTCTAGCATCACACAGCAAAGAGAGAGAACAAAGGAACAACAGTTCCACTTAGGAACACAGTAAGACAAACATCCTGTCTACGTCACTTCCACTCTGTGGAATGAAAACACATACAGTCATATGACAGTTACAGGTAGGTAGCCGTGTTGGTCTGAGTCGAAGCAAAATAAAAAAATTCCTTCAGTAGCACCTTAAAGACCAACTAAGTTTTTATTTTAGTATGAGCTTTCGTGTGCATGCACACTTCTTCAGATACACTGGAAACAGAAGTGTCAGACCCTTATATATATACAGAGGGTGGTGGGGGTGGGAGGGAATGGGTGATGGGCTGATGGGAGTGGTAAACCTGTGGATGGCTGTTAACGGCTGATGATGACTGCAATTAGTCCTGGGGGGGGGGGGAAGCAAGGGCTGAGGTGCTAAAGAAAGCTTGATCATGCATAATGAGATAAGAATCCGATGTCTCTATTCATCCCAGGTGGCTCCATGGTTTTAAGCTTGGTAATGAGTTCCAATTCAGCAACTTCTCTTTCCAGTCTGTTCCTGAAATTTCTCTGTAATAAAACAGCTGCTTTGAGATCTTGTATAGAATGTCCTGGGAGATTGAAGTGTTCTCCTACTGGTTTCTCTGTCTTATGGTTCCTGATGTCAGATTTATGTCCATTTATCCTTTGGCTTGCTGCCGCCACCGCTCCAGCACCATATGGACGGTGCCGGGATCAGTGCCGGAGCACCGGCGGCAGCAACCCGTGATGCAGTGCGCGGCGTCGCGGGTTGCCGCTCCGGGTGCTGGAGAAGCTTCCTCTGCCACTGTGTCGATCACTTTTCCTACCTGGGCAGTTACCTTTCAACAAGGGCCAACGCTGATGCTGAAATCCAGCATCGCCTGAGCTCTGCGAATCCAGCTTTCCCTCTGATTGAAGGGCAGAGTGTTTGAAGACCAGGACATTCACAGAGAAACCAAAATGCTTGTTTACAAAGCTACTGTGCTACCAACCTTTCTGTATGCTTGTGAAACATGGACCACTTATAAAAGCCATCTCTATCTCCTTGAAAGATTCCATTAATGGTGTCTCCGAAAAAATTTATACATCACTTGGGAAGACAGGCAAACTAATGTCAGTGTACTGAAAGAAGCAAAGATCACCAGTGTTCTTACCAAAGAGTTGGATTTTCTGAATTGACAGATGACCAGGAGCATTCTGTACAAAGAGTATTTAACACCAATTGTTTATATTAACCTATTGACGTGTATTTCAACAGTACAGAAGGTGCTCTAAGCATGCAAAGCATTCTTTTGGATTGTCTGCCATGCAGAGATGTACAAACCTTCCTTCTTTAACCTCATTCATCTGTGTACAATGGACAGCAATGTTGAAATAAGACTGTAAAATGATTATAGTCGGAAGTGTCATAGGTCTGGATTCTAAAGCGCTATTTGATTACAGTGAAATAAAGTTTCCCAATACATAACAAGCCACCAAAGTGCACTCAACTTTTTATGTTTACCTTTTGTGAAAGCAAAGATCACTGCTTTTTACCAATAACTATAAATTTCAGTTATATGTTACATGGTCCTCTCCAAAGACCCGTTAGCCATCTGAATAGCCAGAATACATTTCCTGTGTAACCCTTCCAAAAAAAAGAGGCAATTCCCGAGTGAAAATAAATAGCAACAAAACATATTTCTCTACCCACACTGATCCAATTGGAGTGATTCAGTGGTTACCATTCACTGTGTTAAACTTTCCATGAAAATCAATGACAGACACAGAATCAAGAAGCAGCACTTTTATTCTGTTAATTCCCCTGTTAGTGCAGATGCTCTTCAGGTGTTCCTACATGTATGAGGGGGAGAGCTACATCCTCCTTTCGCTGCCCACATCACCCTCCATGTGTTGGAGGGTGAACTTCTGAAGCGGGGAGTTTCTAGGTATCTGCACATGGTTTAGAACCTTGTTCTTCCAGGACAGGTCCGTCTTAAGCGGGTCGGGTGCCCTGGCGCCGTGGTGCGTGGATCGCTCCGGCGCCCCCGCCCCGCCCTGTTTCTTCCCGCGGCTGGTGGGTGGGCGCAGCGTGGTTTCCGTGCGGCTTTGCCATGCAGCGCCCCCCTGCCGACCCGGCGCCACCCAGCCTACCCCTAGAGCCGGCCCTGTTCCAGGGTTCCAAATTACATGGGGTTCCAAATTACATGGGGAGCCTCCAGGTCGCTCCCCACTTCAGAAGCTCACCTTACAACTCATGGAGACCAACAGTGGTGGGAGCAGAGCTTAACACACTTGTCCTTGCTTTCTCTTCTCATGCTGGTTTCACACATGGGTAGAACAACCGAAGGTAGCTTAGAATCATAGAATTGTAGAGTTGGAAGGGACCCCGAGAATCATCTAGTCCAAACCACTGCAATGCAGGGATATGCAATTGTCCCATGTGGGGATCAAACCTCCAACCTTGTCAGTATCAGCACCACACTCTAACCATCTGAGCTAATGGAACCAGGCCAATGTGTGTGTTGATCATAATTTCCTACCATGTCAAAGGATGGGTACCTATTGTATATGTGTTTAGGCTAAACAACTACCACATTCCCAATCTAAAACAATCACCAGCAAACTATTCTGGTCTCACGAATGCTCCCTCCTCATTCTTTACAGTGAATTAGCTCAATTGCACACAACTATTTGTGCGTTCCCACCCCGCCACTCTCTCGTTCTCTTTCTCTCTCCCTCCCCTCCCCTCTCTTTTCATGGATCCATGATTCTTCAGAAAGCTGTTGCTTGATCTGGGACATTTATCTGCAACTGCCAATATGCAATTTGCACTATGGCAGGCAAACCAACAGATACGCTCCACACCCCTTGCCTTAACTCAAGGCCACCCTTTGAGTTGATCTTAGATTTGAACCTACATTTCCAGTGCTCACACCCAGGGCCGTAACCACTGCACCGGGGCAGCCCCTGTAATCAGGTTTATACTCAAGCTGCTGAATTGGAACAGCACTTCCAATTTCCTAAGCTATACATTTTTCCAAGATGAAAGGCTCTCTCATTGGGTGCCTAGAAATCCAATTAGCCATGCTGAGAAGTGTGCTCCAGTCCCCGAAGTCAACAGCCTAATCTATAAAACAACCGTGGAGTTCAGTGAATCATTGTAACATCTGATTGGACTTTACTTTGACCTCATTCTGCAGCTAATGTATCAATCCAATTGGACGAATTAGATGTAGTTAATGAAGGTATCGACCCAAATGGGAGACTTCCGCGACTATCCATTTCTGCCCCTCCTTACCTGAGAAAGCTTCGGGAGGTGTGCTAACAATTCATCATTAAAAAGATTTTCAATCTGCGAGGTGGTGGTTCAGGGAACTACCTGAACTGGAAAATTAGGGTAAACCGAATGAGGCCATGGGATCTATTGAGCTGCAGCTGATGCACTGAGCTACGCAGAACTTTCCTTCAGTAATGCTAAACAGCAAACAAAAAACTTTGAAAAAGTGGCATCCGTTTGACATGTGCTAGTAATGGATATAGTGATGCTGTGCACAATTCAGGAGAAGCGAAAGTACTCAGCAATCTGCAAATGCGGCAATTTTGGATAATGTATTAGAGGAAAACGCATCGCTGACGAAGGAGTTTTGCTGTATTTTAGTGATATGTTTTCTTTTGCTTAGGTTACTGGGTGCCTTTTGCAAGTGCCTTTCCATGCATGACTCCCCCTGTCCCCTTTAACTTCCTCCCTTTGGCCAAAGCGGGTGAAATTTATGGGCACAGGAACCCCTCATGAGTGGGTTTGCAGATAAATTGGTCCAGGGCCTTTTGTGGGGGAAGCAAAAGGTTTCCACTTTGCTCCACAATTCACTATGGGGAGGAGTGTGGCAGGGGGAAAATATGTCTCTTTCTTACCTTAAAATAATCAAGAAGTGACCAAGTTGTGCATATTCTTGTTTATTCATTTTTTAACATTAAAAAAACATTGCAGCTTCACATCAGCCTTTCCTTTGAGTGGTTGTTTGTACCTTCCAGTTGGCCTCCCCCCATAGGCCTTTAGAGGTCTCTGAAAGGCTTCCCAATGTGAGCCTTTCTAGAATGCTACCCGCGGAGTTCAGAAAAGCTCTAAATCTGTCTGTTAAAGCAGAGCAACATGGATTTTCTTTCTTTTTTTAAAAGCCTTAAATGCAGCTTTTAACTTTTAAAAAAGTCTCTACTTCTGCGCTTTAAAACAACTACAACCCAAACTCTTCAGCGCACCACAGGCCAAATTCTGGATAGTCCTCCTCCTTGCAAAGCCCATAGACTTAGAGAAATAGAGAAATATATAGGCACTTTATTCAACACAGCCTGGAGTCTCTTAAGTGCAGGTGTTTTTGTTTGTTTTTGGTATGTTCGCAACCCGCAGCATTTGCAACCCATGTCTGCATGTCTGCGCATGCGCGGGTCATGATTTGGCGCCTCTGCGCATGTGCAAAGTGCAATTTAGCGCCTCTGCGCATGTGCACGCGCTGAAACCTGGAAGTAACCCGTTCTGGAACTTCCAGGTTCGGCGTGGAGCGCAACCCGAAAAGACGCAACCTGAAATAACTGTAACCTGCGGTATGACTGTAATATCCACAACACACTGCCTGGTTCGAACTGAGAAAATTAAAGCTTGAGGACATTATGGTTGAGTGAATTTCAGTTTCAGTTTCTCGCCCCCTCCCATCTTAAGTTTCGATCTCTACATTTCCACATCAGTCTGTGATCTTTTATATATCTATTAAAAAGTCCTCAGAAAAGTCACCAGCATATTAGTGCAGGTTTCTCCTAATGTATCCATTCGTGTATACAATTTTGCCTAATATAGCCCAAAAGGTTCCTCCAGTTTCAGCCTAACCAGGATGTCAGCTTTCAAAAGATAAAGAGCTTTCCTTCTGAAATCTTTGAAGGTAGACCTGAAATTTGCAATCTGGAATGTGCAATCTGGAATCTGCTTTCATTTCCCCTGGGAATCTGCATACCTGCAAACTGGGGAAATAGATTGGTTGAAAACTCTGTAATATTTATTTAGTACCGGAGCAATAAACACAGTGATTCACTGCATTTCTTTTCTCTGTAGTAAAGCTTGCACATTTTTATAAAAGCAAGGATTTTATTTATTTATTTGTGTGTGCATATATGTATATAGTTGAATACAGAGCAGGTTAAAAAAGAGCGACATGGGATGGTCAAAGAAATCTATTTCCTTTTTTAAATGATGCAGTTGTTTGTTCTAATACTTTGTCTGCCATTATACTTCATTTTTGATGGTGTTTGTAATCCCATTTTAATTGTCTGTGCAGCGCAATGAAAACCCAAAATGGGGAAGAAGGGAGCATTTAAGAGATAAATTAACATTTGGGCCCAAAATCAGCCTACATCCATAGCGGTTGATTTGGCTTTCATTTCCACTCGACCTATTAGGAATCGGGGGTCGCCAGATTCGCTTGCAGATGGCCGCCATGAAGAAAATGTGCTTGAATGATGACTGGATGGAAGGACGCATCCCATTCCCCTTTATGCCATCCGCTCAATGAGCTCTGCAATCCCTCCAAGGTGTTGAGAGCCAACTGCTTGTAACTAATATGAAAATCCTCACCTCTCGTTCCCTCCTCTCCACATCCAACAGGTTAGCGGAGAGTGAAATATGTTTTGTAAAGGTATCAAGTGGAGCAGAAAATGAGGTACTCATCAATACTTGCTCGTCCTGCTTGGCAGGCAAAAACATGAAATGTCTACGAAGATGAAACACTTTTGCCCAACAAGACAAAACAGAAAGAAAAAGAAAGTAAGATTGCTTTTCATTAGCATTATTTGTGAAATCCTGACTGCTCTTTAATGGGCTAAATCTACAGGCTAAGGTGGACAAATGGAAAGTCCCACATCATGAATCTGTTTGCTGGGATGTTCCATTTTAGATTTCGAGTGGCAGCAATAAGTGGCAGTTGACGATGTGGTGCGCGAAGCCGCAGCAGCCGGCAGGAGCCGGCAGCAGCCCCAGTCGCACCGCGCCGCACCGCGTCAAGCCCAGGGACCCAGCAGTGGGCTCAGCGGGTGGCGCGCGAAGCCGCAACAGCCGGCAGGAGCCGGCAGCAGCCCCAGCCGCGCCGCGCCAAGCCCAGGGACACAGCAGTGGGCTAAGCTAGTTTGTGGATTCATTTGAATCTCTTCGTTAAGATCATTTCCTGGTGTCCCCTTTAATGTCTCTTAAAAGAATGAAGACATGAGGGTCTTTCTGAGTAAAGTAACAAAACGTTTACTCACATTTCAATTCACAGTTTCATCCCTGAAAGGCAGGCTTTTCTTAGTAGTTGCATAACAAACAGTGTGAGTTCATCTCATATGGAGACTGAACTCATGTGCTGCTGGCTGAGAGCCGGCAGACAGCAAAATTACATTAAGAACACAAAATGGCTGCAGGAGAGCAGCATGGCAGCAAAAGAACAGCAAGCAAGACGAAGCAAGCAAGGAAGACTGAGAAAATGGCTGCATGACTCGGCTCTTCTATGGAGTCAGCCAGAGCCATGACCGTCTCCCAGGTCACATGCCGGGGTGTGTGTGTTCCAGACCAGTGGAACAGGAAGTTACACTGACTGGATGGCCCCCGCCTGTGCCCACTCTAGGGAAATAAGGAACGTTGCATTTGACTGTACATCCCACAGATGAAAGGTAGCAGAAATGGAAATACATAACATACCCACCAACATTCTTACCCCAGGACACAAGGGAACAATGGAGAGGAGTGGCGGTGGCAGCAGTGCTGCATCTCTCCTTTGCTGGGTTCCAGCAGGTGCTGGAGCTGCTGAGCAGTGGCATAGCTAGCTGCCTGGCTGCCCGGGGCGGCAAATGCGAAGGCACCCCGCCGGGGGCTGTGATCTTTTATATATCTATTAAAAAGTCCTCAGAAAATTCACCAGCATATTAGTGCACATCGCGCACATGCATCGTGCGTCACGACACATGCATCACGACGCACGCGTCACAACATACGATGCACACATTGTGGCGGCGGCGGCACAGGTGCACACAGGAGGCACGCACCACGGCGCCACAGCAAACCCCGCAAGCCGCGGAGTAAGGCAGTCTCGCTTGCATCGGGGCCTATCCTCCATGGCGGTGGCCGCGTCACGTGGCAGTGGCGGCGGCTGTCGGAGGTGGTCAGCCCCGCCCAGCCTGCTGCCCCCACCCAGCCTGCTGCCTGGGGCAGCACACCACCCGCCCCTATTACTATGCCACTGCTGCAGAGGCCACTTCCTCAGCACCAGCCCAGTGCCTCCAGGTCACAAATCCACTTCCAGGTCAGGCCTGACCCGGGGACAAAGACAAAGAGAGAAGCAGTGGCAGTGAGAGCAGCCCCTGTAGAGAGATCATCCTCCCATCACCAGCAATGCTGACAGCTCCTGCAGCAGGCAGCTGCTGGTTCCACTGTGTCCCCCGGGATTGAGGTTCGGCAGCAGCCGCCTCTCCTCTTCCACCCAGCAGGCACTATGAGCTGCCAAAGGGAGGAGGCCAGCAGTGGTGGCCATGGAGAGGCTAAGCCAGCTGGCTCATCCTCCTTCCTGAGCTTCGCGGCGGTGATTCTGGAGGGAGAAAGTGGGACATTCCCAGATCCCAATGGAAGTCGGGAATGCTTCTGTGAATCCGAGATGTCTCAGTAAAAGGGGGGTGGTTGGAGGGTATGACATAAGAACATAAGAACATGAGAAGAACCTGCTGGATCAGGCCTGTGGCCCATCTAGTCCAGCATCCTGTTCTCACAGTGGCCAACAAGATGCCTATGGCAAACACACAAGCAGGATTCAAGCACAAGAGCACTCTCCCTTCTTGTGGATTCCAGCAACTGGTATCCGGAAGCATTGTCCCAGGACAGGGCTATATTGAGAAATAAGGGCAGGAAGACAGAGTAGGAGAACTCCATGGACAGTGTTGAGTAGGTTTACTAGCAAAATGTGGGCACATGCTGGCAGTGAGCTCTCCTTGACCGCTCCTTGACTCTTGACGCCATTGGCCACAGTGTTGATCTGAAATAACTGAAGGAGGTGGGAGTTGGAGTCTATACTAGAGTGATTCCACTCCTACTTGCAGGATCAGTACCAGAAAATAGTATTAGGAGACTGTTGCTCAGCTTTGTGCCTTTATGCCCTTTGTCTCCATCATTTTTAACTTTTGGGAGGTATTTGAAAACTCTCCTGTTTACCCAGGTATTTGCTGGCTGGAGACTACTGTTCTAAGAACTCTGATACCGCTGTTCAGAATAATGTTTTAACACAAACTACTTTTTTGCCGGGGGGGGGGGGAATTAACTGTAACTGATTGTAGATGCTTTTAACTGTAATTCATTTTGGAACATTTTAATGCTTTTATAACATTTTGATTTTGGTTTCGTTTCAAGTTGTGGATCGGTTTGCTGCACTGGGCTCCTTCAGGGGAACAGGAAGAATACAAATTCAATTATTATTATTACTGCTATAATTAATAGTAGTAATAATAAGTCAGGTCCCGACATTAGGTAAGAGTTCAAGCTCAGTTCTTAATGGTTTCAGAAACTACCACCTGCCGAAGGGGGCTTACTGACTCTTTATCCCACGGTCCACTTCCATCAGTAGCTAGAATCTCTAAAATTAAGAGCAAACAGGCCCATTTCCAAGATCTTTAAAAAAATATATCTATTTAATCTGCAAGTGGGTTGTATGGGATAATAATAATAATAATAATAATAATAATAATAATAATAATAATAAATCTATAGAGACCAACTAAGTTTTTATTTTGGTATGAGCTTTCGTGTGCATGCACACTTCTTCAGCACACGAAAGCTCATACCAAAATAAAAACTTAGTTGGTCTTTAAGGTGCTACTGAAGGAATTTTTTTATTTTACTTCGATCCAGACCAACACGGCTACCTACCTGTAACCAAATCTATAGAGGTCAACCTAATTTAAGACACCTGACCCTTGCCACTTCTGTGTTGTGTCATGTTGTGTTTCGTGTTGTGTTGTGTGTCTTTAATTTATTGTCCACAGTTGTGAAAGTTTCAACTACTAAATATTGTAAATATCAAGGTCACTTGAAGGTCGAGCCCAAATGTGCTGTGGGAGTGGATAATAGACAAATCTTGTTAACTGAGTGACAGCTTGGATTTTGATGCCTTTGGAGGGTCTGTGCTGATGATTCTTTCCATGCAGTACTATAATGGATGTTGCCTGTTGCACAATGTCTTTCTAATGATTGTTTTTATGCTCCTTGAGCTTGAAGGATGTATATACTTTAGAAATAAGTAAAATGGATTAATACTATTAGAATACGGACAGCAAAGACATATTTCTTCTCCTGGTGTTACATGGCTGGAGACTTATGAAATGCAAAATATTTGGAAGTAAAGAAGTAAAATTTCAAACACAGTGCAATCCCTAGACACCAGAAATAAGTCTTGCTGAGATTACTCCCTGGCACATGGCTACAGGATGGAAACCATAAACACTTAGGGCAGGGATGGGGAATCTTTTTCAGCCAGAGGGCCACATTCCATTCTGGGCCACATTCTGGGAGCCACATAGAATCATAGAACTGTAAAGTTGGAAGGGGCCATGAGGGTCATCTAGTCCAACCCGCTGCAATGCAGGAATCTTTTGCCCAAGTGGGGCTCAAACCCACAGCAAGTAGAACCGCTTTTTATAGAAGGGTAGCATCTACATGCATTCAACACTCTTTTCTTTCCTACATCCAGGCAAACGAGGCATTGTCAGAGACTGAATACACACTCCAGCCAGACAAAAATGCTCAAGGAGGTTGCAATAGGATGAGTGGCAGGGAATTGGGTTTGGCCTGTGGGCAGTCCCAAGGCCTGAGGTTCTTCATCCTTTGTTTAGATGATGATCCATCCTCACATAGTGCCAGGCTTCCGGGAATCGGCTTCCTCCCCCGTGGCAGTAAATAAGAAGTTCAAACGAAAGGAATGTCTTACCAGTTAGATTCTTTAATGATCACAGTGAGAGACAAAAGAACATGTCTCCTTTGAAATGGCGTTGCTCCCAATTAAGGTACACCCCCTCCGTCCCTATTAATGTACGTCACTCCTACATCTTGTAATCTGAGCTTGTACCCTCTGCGCTTTCTGTTCTGAGACTTTCTGAGTTCTTCTTGAATTTGGGGAGGGCAGTGGAGGAATGCTGCTCAACGACTGTGAATCTGTTAACCCCCTCTCTTCCACTGTTCTTCTTCTTCTAGCTGTTCCCCATCCAGTGCCGGATTTACGTATAAGCTAAACAAGCTATAGCTTAGGGCCCCACTCTCTTGCCCCCCCAAAAAAAGTTAAAGAAAAAAATTGGATGTACATTTCCAAAATATAAGATAAAAACAAATAAAATAAAACCTACATACGGTTAGAGCTTAATGATTATTTCACTTTTAATATAAGGTAAAGGGGCCCCTGACCATCAGGTCCAGTCGTGTACGACTCTGGGGTTGCACTGCTCATCTTGCTCTATAGGCTGAGGGAGCCGGCATTTGTCCGCAGACAGCTTCCGGGTCATGTGGCCAGCATGACAAAGCTGCTTCTGGCGAAACAGAGCAGCGCACGGAAACACCGTTCACCTTCCCTCCGGAGCAGTCCCTATTTATCTACTTGCACTTTGATGTGCTTTCGAACCTCTAGGTGGGCAGGAGCTGGGACCGAGCAACGGGAGCTCACCCCATTGCAGGGATTCGAATTGCTGACCTTCTGATCGGCAAGCCCTAGACTCTGTGGTTTAACCCACACTTCTTCTTAATTGTATTTCAGTTCAACAATTACTTTGATAAAATACATATTTTGTTATGTGCAAATGGCTTTAGGTACTTGTTAGGTCCATAAATTACCAGGTTTCATATATTCAACACAAAAAACAGTGACAATTTGTTGTTGACAAAGGACAGCTGGACATATAAAGGGCCCCATTACCTTCAGTAGCTTAAGGCCTCATCAAACCTAAATCTGGCCCTGTCCCCATCCAGTATTTCCCAGCTTCTGCCTTCTGAACTATGCCCCTCTGCAAATCACTGTTCCAAATCTACGCTGCCCTCCTGTTCCTGGGAAGATACAGGAGCCAGGAGCAGGGGGCAGGGGTGACTCCCACCATATTGTCCTCAGTGTAGCCCTCCTCAGCACAGTCCCTGACACATTGCCAGGGATGGGCAAATGCTCCCAAGCTTCTTTGAACTGGCTTGGAAATGAGTAGAGGTCCTCCCCTCCATTGAAACACTTGAATAACTTTTCTGAGGACCTCCCAGAGGGTTTACTGAGTGGTGACAATGTGCAGGAGAATAGGGCTTCATGTGCCAAACAGCCTGCCCTAAAGCAAGGCAGATGCTTTCAGGTGTGATGGGTGGGTCATCCCATCACTAAGTTGTCAGTCTGGTTGACTTTTGTATGTAAAGGGCAGGGGGCAGGATTTTGTCTTTCTCCTCTGGCAGCAAAATGTCTTGAGCCAGACCTGACACAAGGGAATCTTCTGTTATGTTCTTAGCATCTCTTTCAGGCAGGGATGTGCCTGCAAAATGCACTGAATGATCAGGGTAAATGTCTGCAGTGACCCTTAAAATCTGGTCATAACATAAGCGCTGTTTCCTCTATATATCTCTGTTTATTCCCACCAGCACAACTTGCTTCGCTGCAACACTCACTGAAGTCTATCATGTTTTATTGGGATGAAATGCAACGGTAGACATTTGTAGTGGCCTCTTGTTTACTGTAGCATGTTATCTACTGCTAAGAATGCATAAATTCTCATATACTTAATGTTTCCATTAAACCGCCAGTACAATACCACATGGATTTATGGTTTCTCTTTACTGTAAATCTCCCTTGGTGCTCGGTTGTATCTAAGTCAGGATCCATGCAGGAGACGGATAAGCAAATTGGGCAGAGAGGCTCAGCAGGAGACTGAAGACAAAGGATAGCTTTTCCAACACCATGCCAAAATTCTGTTATTTGCATTCTAGGAACTTTCCCACTCAACCTTTTAATATTTATTTATTGTTATTATCATTGCCTTTATATCCTACCTCTTTTCCCATGGATCTCAAGGTGGCATACATGGGTCTTCCTGACCTCATTGATTCTCCACAACAACCCTGTGAGGCAGGTTGGGCTGAGAGGCAGAGACTGGTGAGCTTCATGGCCAAGCAGGGATTTGAACCTTTAGTGCAGTATATCATTCTAACCACTACACCACACTGTTCTCCAGACAGACATAATGGATGGGTCGGTTTTAGCAACGGTGGTTGCGGAGATGGAAAATTAAAAATAACAACAGCAATAGTCACTGTGGTGGAGAGCCAGTGTGGTGTGGTGGTTAAGAGCGGTAGACTCGTAATCTGGTGAACCGGGTTCGCTTCCCCGCTCCTCCACATGCAGCTGCTGGGTGACCTTGGGCTAGTCACACTTCTTTGAAGTCTCTCAGCCTCACTCACCTCACAGAGTGTTTGTTGTGGGGGAGGAAAGGAAAGGAGAATGTTAGCCACTTTGAGACTCCTTCGGGTAGTGATAAAGCGGGATATCAAATCCAAACCCCTCCTCCTCCTCCTCTTCCTCCTCTTCTTTCTTAAAGACCTTTGTGGCAGAGATGCTTGAGGAGTCTGATCTATGCAAATTCTGGGACAAGCCAGCATATTCTGCATCTCCTAGACTGAATCAAAACTTAGTTTTCCAATAGCTAGTGTGCTCCCTAAGATTCCAGTGCATTTCTCTGTGCAAAAGCCCTCCCATTCAAAATAGGAATGCAAATGGTGAGAGGAAAGACATTCAGTGACGAATGGGGAAGGCAATGTGAGATCTCACGACAGGGCCCTGAGATGGGACACTCGGGCTTTTGCAAGAGAATAACAAAACATTTCACAATTGGCCATTACATTACAAATTCTAGCTGTGGCTTGGCATTCTCTGATGGGGTAAGAATCACTTGCCTGTGATTGCATGGCAGCGGGTATGTAATAAAACACAGAGACATGTCGGAGGCTGCTGAGTGGCTGGACACAGAGCAGCTCCTGAGCTTGTTGCATTTACCTTAGCAGCTGGCGTCAGGCACCCTTTGCTATTCTGTTTTCGTTAAAAGCACATTTCTAAGCTATTTCCAGCCGTCACATCTGGCTGTTCCCCCATCAGTGCAAAAAGCTGTTTGCCTAAACAACTGTGGCTGTATCATTTCTTCGACGGCTGTCCCTGTGTGGAGAAGTTAGCAGCTAACCATCTTGGCTTCCATCCAGAGGGAAGGAAGACAGTTTGGAATATGGAAGTAGTGTTAGCCAGGAGGGTGAATCGGAAGCCATGGTTTGCATAATAAAGGGGGTTGGAACAGGTTTGTACCCTCTGCCTTGTGCAAATTTTTATTTTCTCAACAATCATGCCAGAAATTACGTGGTGTTGGGAGGGGGAAGAATCTGATTCCATATTTTTTGCCCTTCTTCCATTATCTCCCCCCCCAAAAAAACCCCCACCCCCTCCACCTTTCAATGTTCATTGTTTTCAGATTTTTTCTTTTAAACACAGACACTTGCAGGAGCTTAAAAGTCCAAGCTGGATGCATGGATTGGGTACAAAATTGCATCTGAACTGAGCTTACCTGGGAAATGTATGGTGAATGCATTTCCAACTGTTCAAAGCTCTCTTCACCTGCTCCCACCCCCCCTTCCTGTAGTGCACAAATGGCTAGGGACTCAGCTATACAGCTGCAAACAAAATGTTGCAAGTGTGTTGTAAAGTGCATTATACAAATGTAACACTAGAGGCAATGGCGAGCTGTGGCAAATTCAATATATTTTTCAAAAACGATTTTTTTAAAAAAAATTGCAACATTTTTATATGTGTGTAGATTCCACCTTGGTTGTTATTTAAGCTGCATGGAGGTGCCATTTCAAGATTGGGGGGGGGGACATCTGCATACAAAGAAACTCCAAAGCACAAGGTGTGCCTGTTAAAAATGCTAAGTGGGCCAGACTGCAGAAAACATTTAGTTGAGTTTTTGGATGTGGCAAGCTAGTTCACATACAGTATGTGCATTGCAGGACACAGTATTTAGTGGCGACTTAAATATGTGGACTAATAAATAACACAGATTGAATGTTTACATGATCTTGTATTATTATTATTATTATTATTATTATTATTATTACTAAAGTGTTTTTGTTTGCTTTATTTGATTTTCTAATTTCACTCTAAAGCAAGTGCTCTGAAGATGCTGTATGTATAAATGATTCAACAGAATACCTATGACCAATTTAAATCCAAGGGTTGTGTTTAGCTAAGTCCCACGCAGAGTCGATCCACTGAAATTAATGAACATAAATGAGTCATGTCCATTAACTTCAGTGCGTCTACTCTGAGTAGGACTTGCATTGAATACCACCCCAAATCTCCCTAGAAATTCTCTAAGGGTATATAATTGGCTTTGTACATACAAACCATCAGTGGTTAGTCTCTTTGATAATACGACACAAACTGGAATAACAATAGCATGGGCAGAGCAAGGGTGGTTTAATCTGTCAATTTCGGAATTTCCTGTCTCTTATTTTCCAGAGCTGATTTATTTGCATGTGATCTCTCAATAGAAGAAGCCTGCTGTGGGTGATTTACGACCAGGGCCAGCCCAACCATTAGGCAAGGAGGCAGGAGCCACAGGGGCAGCAGATTCAAATGTTGATCTTTATTCCCCCCCTTGCTCCTGAAGTAGACCTTCCTTCATCCCTTCTTCCCTGGTGGGCGGAAAAGCCATTTTGGGGTTTTCCTCAGCTGCCAAAATGTATTGGGCCCTGCTTATAACATCTGAAAAAAATGGTAATTCACTCTAACAGTTGCAACATACAACAAAATTTAAGTACAGTGGTACCTCAGTTTGTGAACGCAATCCATTCTGCGGAGGCGTTCGCTTGCCAAGGCATTCGCTTGCCGAAGGCACGCTTCTGCGTGTGTGCGAAGCGCTGATAGAGCGCTTCTGCGCATGCGCATCCGATGCCGTGGAACCCAGCTGTAAACACTTCCGGGTCCACGGTGTTCGTAAACGGAGGCTTTCGTAAACGGAGGTAGGCGTAAACCGAGGTTCCACTGTAATCGTAAAGAAGAAACTGGCTCTCCAGTGCACATTTCTCCTACCGTGTTTCTCTAAACATAAGACACCGTCTTATATTTATTTTTCCTCAAAAAAACCCACGGTGGCTTATTTTCAGGGGATGTCTTATTTTTTATTAATCATAGAATCATAGAATCATAGAATCATAGAGTTGGAAGAGACTACAAGGGCCATCCAGTCCAACCCCCTGCCAAGCAGGAAACACCATCAAAGCATTCCTGACAGATGGCTGTCAAGCCTCTGCTTAAAGACCTCCAAAGAAGGAGACTCCACCACACTCCTTGGCAGCAAATTCCACTGCCGAACAGCTCTTACTGTCAGGAAGTTCTTCCTAATGTTTAGGTGGAATTTTCTTTCTTGTAGTTTGAATCCGTTGCTCCGTGTCCGCTTCTCTGGAGCAGCAGAAAACAACCTTTCTCCCTCCTTTATATGACATCCTTTTATATATTTGAACATGGTTATCATATCACCCCTTAACCTTCTCTTCTCCAGGCTAAACATACCCAGCTCCCTAAGCCGTTCCTCATAAGGCATCGTTTCCAGGCCTTTGACCATTTTGGTTGCCCTCTTCTGGACACGTTCCAGCTTATCAGTATCCTTCTTGAACTGTGGTGCCCAGTATGGTGCAGTTTAAACTGCCTATCACTATGGCTTATTTTCGGGGTATGGCTTATTTTCGGGGTATAATATATACATTTTATATGCAATTTTGTCTCGTGTGCCCATTTTTGCAACCAATCTTCTTAATATAATGCACTTGTAAATATTAGTGAACATATGCAGTTCTATGAATTGCACCACAATATTCAGAGAAGTCTACATTTTGAAGGATAGCTGCATGTAGGTTCACATATAGTTTCAGAAACTGCAAAGTAGGGAAGTTTGCATTTAAAATGTGCTCTAGACTGAATTTTTCTGCAACCTCTAGCGAAGGCAATGGAGAACCAAATATAGAAAAAAGGCTTAAAAGTTTCAGGAACACACCCTATATGGTTGAAACTTTCCACATCCATTTAAGTTGCTCAAACACAGTGAAGAAATAAATACAAATTAAAATTGCATAGATAGCATCCTGGGACCATTTTGTAATGGATTTAAATCACTATTTTAAGAAGAATGTTTCAAGAGAAATATTAGCATTTTGAATGATAGTTTGTGTTTGGCTCTTTGCTTCACTTTAATGATTTTGAAGATTGAAAGGATATGATTTGTTTATGGATTTTATACTTTTGTTAATGCCAGCATCATTTTATTTTATCTGCAAGTGATGGCTTTGCAGATTATGCTGGTATAATATAATGTGGATTTATTTTTTTTAAAGAAAGAAAATCAAATCTAGAGAACCACAGAATCTACATGAATTATCTCTCTGAGACATGGCAGAACAATAGCATTTTTACTTTTCTGCAGAATGACGTCATGAGAGGACCAAACACCTTGAATGAGGCCTGTTTCTAAAACTTGTGCTAGAAAGGTTTACTCACATTTTTATTGTATTTGGTGGAGGGGGATTGTTAATCAGCCAAACATTTTTGAATAATAATAATAATAATAATACTTTGGCCACCTCATGAGATGAGAAGACTCCCTGGAAAAGACCCTGATGTTGGGAAAGATGGAGGGCACAAGGAGAAGGGGACAACAGAGGACGAGATGGCTGGACAGTGTTCTCAAAGCTACGAACATGAGTTTGACCAAACTGCGGGAGGCAGTGCAAGACAGGAGTGCCTCGTGGGGTCACGAAGAGTCGGACACGACTAAATGACTAAACAACAACAACAACAATAATAATTTTATTATTTATACCCCACCCATCTGGCTAGGCTTCCCCAGCCACTCTGTGCGGTTTACAGAATATATAAAGCATAATAAAGCATCAAACATTAAAAACAGCACTGTAGCCATGTGATAGGGGCCTCATAGCTGACTGGGGATTTGAAGCCAGATCTCCCTGTCTGATCCTCTGTCCGCTTCACCACACCATTTCTCCACTGGGTCCAACTGCACAAGGCACCGGAAAGTCCCTTTGCCTGAGGATTTGAGCCTGATACCAGGTACCACCTCCAAGAACTTCAGGCTGTCACTGTAGCCTCGCTCCAAACACAGTTTCCACAGCTTGACCTTGTGCTCCTTCCACAGCAGGGCCTCCAGCTTATCCAGACCAAAGTCAGGGGCGTAGCAAGGGCGGGGCGCCCCGGGTTCCACTCTGGGGAGGGTGACACTCGGCGCGCCCCCCACGAGCGAGCGAGCGAGCAGCCAGCCGCTGCCCGCTAAAAGCCTCACTCGGCAGCTGGCTGCTCGCTCACTTGCTCGGCACGTGCTTTGCTTCTTCCTGCTGGGGCGGAGGCGAAGGGTGGGCCAGGGAGGGGCGTCAGTAGCTGCCGCTGATGCCCCTCCCTGGCCCACCCCTCGCCCAGGAACAAGCAAAGCACACGCCGAGCCGGTGAGCGAGCAAGCTGCAGAGCAAGGCTTTCTTTAAAACCTCACTCCGTGGCTTGCTTGCGGCTTGCCGCTGCCGCCACTCTAGCACTCTAGCACCAGGATCCTCTGCTCGTGGCTCTGTGAGCGGAGGATCCCGGGTGGCAGCATCCCCGTACGGCGGTTTCCCGGCGGCTCTGCTGCACAGTGTGCTGCCACCCGTGATCCTCTGTGAGCGGCTGCAGCGGCTTCATCCCTGCAGTGGCTGCATCTCTGTATGGCGCTGGGGCAGCTTGCTGGTGGCTCTGTTGCATAGCGCGCAAGTACGGAGCCACTGCATACAGTGCATGCGTTGTGTGTGGCTATGCCGCAAATGCGTGCTGTGTGGCAATGCCCCCTGGGTGCATGCCCTCGGTGCTGCCCCAGGTGCCAGAACACCTTCATTTGCCCCTGTGCAAAGCTAAAGGAAACTGGCCTAGAGTGCTTCGGAGGGGAGGGATCACATCCATACCACATTTCCTTGCAGAATAAGATTCCCTTGGCCAGCTTGTCTGAGGTGAAATTATAGGGATGATAACAGCCCTGTGTGAAGGTTTCTTGCACTGGCTTATGGACAAAGGTGGAGCTGTGGAGCAGGCTGGAGGGGGTGCTGTGGGGCAGGCTGGAGTAGAAGCAACAAATCTCCTCTCTGGTGATGGAGAGGCCTCTGACTCAGCTGGATAAACTGGTGAATCCATCTGTAGTCTTTTATAAAAAGGTTGTTCTTCCTCAAAGGCCAGCGCTGGGCATTTCTGACAAAGGTCTTCTTCTGTGGATCTCACCACAACTTCCAGGAGCGGTTTTTCCATGTTCCTAATCTGGGCCCCAGCTCATAACACCCTCTCACCTCCCTCCCCAGCCTTGCCTAACCCTCGACTCTTTTCCAGAAAATTCAGCTACCCTTGAAAATCAGGGTACCAGGGGAGAGGAGCACAAAGCCCACCCACATTCTCCTCCAAACCAGACAAATCTATTTCTTTAAAAGTAAAGAAAAGTAAAATATTTTCAAGATGAAGAAAACCACAAACAATTAATAGGGGGGGGGGACGACATCATTGCTCTGAATGAGGGAATTATGTAATAGATGTCACCAGATTGTCATTATTTTTCCAGGAGAGCTTCAAACGCCTACCCGGGCTGTACATTTCACTGTTCCTGGTGCCACAAACCCACTTTCAAGAAAGGATTAGACTTTTGTGGTTTTGAAAGTGATGTGGAAATCCATTGAAAAGTATGAGATGAATGGATGGTTAATGGGAAGATCTGTAAGCACCCCACGATCAGGATTAACACAGGATGAATGTCCACTGACTGAGGGCGCAGTCCTGCGGTCTCTGAGAATCTCCACATAGGGAGAGGCAGGTCCACAGGCAGAGAGGGAGACCTGTCCTTGAAGGCTCCTTCTTTGAAACATTTCCATCTTCTCAAATGTGTCCACTAACTAGTCCTCTGACAGCACAAGGAGGGAAAAAAGTGGCGTGGCAATGTGGATTGAATGAGGCCTTGGATCTGTGGGGTGCACAGCTCCTTCTTTCCTCTCAACCCAAACACCATGAAGAAAAATAAAAAAATTCCTCCAGTAGCACCTTAAAGACCAACTAAGTTTATATTTTGGTATGAGCTTTCGTGTGCATGCACACTTCTTCAGATACACTAGAAACAGAAGTGTCAGAACCTATATATATACAGAGGGTGGTGGGGGTGGGTGGGAATGGGAGATGGGCTGATGGGAGTGGTAAACCTGTAGATGGGTGTTAATGGCTGCTGATGGCTGCAATTAGTCCTGGGCTGAGGTGCTAAAGAAAGCTTGATCATGCATAATGAGATAAGAATCCGATATCTCTATTCATCCCAGGTGCTTCCATGGTTTTAAGCTTGGTAATGATTTCCAATTCAGCAACTTCCCTTTCTAGGCCTACAGACAGCCACCCAATCTTAAACAACTCCTCACCCACAATAATACAACCACCAGACTTAACATGGACACTGGTACCAGAGCCTGCAATAAACCCAGATGCCAACTTTGCTGCCACATACACCCGGACAACATCATTACTGGCCCCAACAACATCCAACATACCATCTCAGGACTATTTAATTGCTCATCTTCTAACATTGTGTATGCCATCAAATGCCAATGGTGCCCTTCAGCTCTCTATATTGGACAAACAGGCCAAACCCTACGCCAAAGGATAAATGGACATAAATCTGACATCAGGAACCATAAGACTGAAAAACCAGTAGGAGAACACTTCAATCTCCCAGGACATTCTATACAAGATCTCAAAGCAGCTGTTTTATTACAGAGAAATTTCAGGAACAGACTGGAAAGGGAAGTTGCTGAATTGGAAATCATTACCAAGCTTAAAACCATGGAAGCACCTGGGATGAATAGAGATATCGGATTCTTATCTCATTATGCATGATCAAGCTTTCTTTAGCACCTCAGCCCAGGACTAATTGCAGCCATCAGCAGCCATTAACACCCATCTACAGGTTTACCACTCCCATCAGCCCATCTCCCATTCCCACCCACCCCCACCACCCTCTGTATATATATAGGGTCTGACACTTCTGTTTCTAGTGTATCTGAAGAAGTGTGCATGCACACGAAAGCTCATACCAAAATATAAACTTAGTTGGTCTTTAAGGTGCTACTGAAGGAATTTTTTTATTTTGCTTCGACTCAGACCAACACGGCTACCTACCTGTAACTAGAACCATGAAGAAAATGATGCCAGGCATGGAGCTGGTGATGTGAATCTGCCACATGAGAACCAAGTGAAAGGAACAGGGAGAAACCCATCAGAATTACCAAACCTGCTCCTCCACAGTTTTTTTTTTTTTGCCCTGCCTGGCATGGGCTAGCAGATTCTGGATATGCTTATTCCTCCGTTCTGCAAATATAGTCTTCCAGAGAGACCCAAAATTGACCGGTAGCTTTTTGACAGCAGCTAAAAATTGCAATTTCCTGGTCGGGTGGGGGAAGTCCACATATATCTCCCCCACCCACAACTCTCAGATTGGTTCCTGAAGGCAGATAACGTTGCTGCACTGTCGTGGTTGACTTATTTCCTTAGGAATCAAAATACAACACAGGTAGACAGATTTATAGGGAAATGGCTTTTATTTGTTGCATTCTGAAACAATAAATTCCGAGGCTCAATGCATCTGTTTCGTATCTGTTCTCTATGGTGAGTGACTTAGGGTGCCCACTTTGTTTTCTGCATCTGTGAGTCAGCTTTTTTTCCCCATGACCAGCTTTTGTGAACCACCCTTTCTTTATTTGCCTCATATTTTTTCGACTACAAGTGTTCTCCCCCTCCCCCCTCTCTCTCACACACAAGCTTTTGTGGAAGCCACAAGCTCACAACAGGGTAAGCTCCCGTTGCTCGGTCCCAGCTCCTGCCAACCTAGCAGTTTGAAAGCACGTGAAAGTGCAAGTAGATAAATAGGGACCGCTACAGCGGGAAGGTAAACTGGTTTGCCAGAAGCGGCTTTGTCATGCTGGCCACATGACCTGGAAGCTGTACGCCGGCTCCCTCGGCCAATAACGCGAGATGAGCGCCACAACCCCAGAGTCGGTCATGACTGGACCTAAAATGGTCAGGGGTCCCTTTACCTTTACCAGGGCAGGCAGATCTTCAGCAGCCCCAGGAAAGGTGCGGCAGCAGCTGCCCCACGCTTCTCCCGGTACATGTATTTTGGTACACATTATTTGGCTGAAAAACTGCATGCCAAAATTCAAACAGGTGCAAATTGTGAAGGATGGCTGTCCACCCCCCTACCCCAGTTTGCATGCTGTTTCAGGAAGGATGAGATTGATCGATTTGCCTCCAAACACAAACTGAATTGAATTTCTCCCCAATCCTCAGTAACAAGCACCTTTAAACTGCCAGGTTAGGGGAGGGCTTTTGACGATCCCTTCCTTCCTCTGAGGGTTACACTAACCTACGTCCTAAGTACTTAACTGATAAGCTGTTACTTGCGCACGAATGAAATATGCTTCTCATTATCCTCTCCCTTTCCAGCAAGCGCAGAGGCCAATGAATTCAACCAAGGTCGCTGCAAGAGTTCCAATTACATCTTTGCTTTGACTGAGAGGCAAAGCCCAGAGCAGGCAGGCAGTGAAGCAGAGCCAGGCATTATGCTGAACAAATCAAAGTGCTGGATTTTCATCAGCATGCAATAAGCCTGGTTTTTTTTTAAATGGTAATGATTATTTATTTTCTGCCATTTCTGCTCAGTTTCCCTTACAGGATGGTGGAAAGGCCTAAGAGTGTGCAAGGGATGTGGAAAGAGCTTGTGTATATATGTAAGGTAAAGGTAAAGGGACCCCTGACCAAAGGTCCAGTCGTGGACGACTCTTGGGTTGCAGCGCTCATCTCGCTTTACTGGCCGAGGGAGCCGGCGTACAGCTTCCGGGTCATGTGGCCAGCATGACTAAGCCGCTTCTGGCAAACCAGAGCAGCACACGGAAACGCTGTTTACCTTCCCGCCAGAGCGGTACCTATTTATCTACTTGCACTGCGTGCTTTTGAACTGCTAGGTTGGCAGGAGCTGGGACTGAACAACGGGAGCTTACCCTGCCGTGGGGATTCGAACCGCCGACCTTCTGATCAGCAAGCCCTAGGCTCTGTGGTTTAACCCACAGCGCCACTCGTGTCCCACTATGTACATATGTAGCTGTGTACAATTCTATTGTGGCCTTTTGGTTAATCCAGCATCTGTGGAGGACTGACCCCTAAGGATTTGGCTGATATGGTCAGGCTAACCAATAGTTTGAGAAGCATGGAAGGCAGACAACAAAAGGACCCATTCAGACAGAAGTAGAGTTTGTTTATCATTGCATTACCCTGATAAAGGACTTTGGAAACCAAGCCTTATGAGGGATGGTCTTCCTGGAATGAACTACATAAACCCAGGTCCCTTCCAATTCTATGATTTTATGATATTCTCTCTCTCTCTCCAAATGCACACACACGCGCATCCTATGTCCTACTGATAAAATTCCTAGTTTACACCTCTCCCCCACCCTGATGTCATTGGCTTCAAGAGAGTGTTCTGATTTCTAGGTGCCCAAATTCTATGCAGCTGCTCTTATTTCGCTTGGATAAATGCATGAATCTGACCTCTGTAACATTTTGTAAGTAAAGCATTTTAAACATACTTAACAGTGTGTAATCTGCTCATTACAAGTGTGGCAGAAAGAGGGGAGTGTTTTGCAATAATAAATAATAATAATAAATAATAATAAATTTTTATTTATACCCCGCCCTCCCCAGTCAAAAACCGGGCTCAGGGCGGCTGACACCAACAGAACCACAATAAAACATAAAAACAATTAATTAAAATACAGATTAAAATACAGTATTAAAATTTAAAGTGCAGCCTCATTTCAAGTAGGCCATAAGTGGCTGACACCAACAGAACCACAATAAAACATAAAAACAATTAGTTAAAATACAGATTAAAATACAGTATTAAAATTTAAAGTGCAGCCTCATTTCAAGTAGGCCATAAATCCAAGCCATGAGGGAGAAAAACACAGGGGTCAGGCTGAGTCTAACCCAAAGGCCAGGCGGAACAGCTCTGTCTTGCAGGCCCTGCGGAAAGATGACAAATCCCGCAGGGCCCTGGTCTCCTGGGAAAGAGCGTTCCACCAGGTTGGGGCCAGTACTGAAAAGGCCCTGGCTCTAGTAGAGGCCAATCTAGCCATCTTGTGACTCGGGATCTCCAGAATATTATTGTTTGTGGACCTTAAGGTCCTCCGCGGGGCATACCAGGAGAGGCGGTCCCGTAGGTACGAGGGTCCCAAGTCGCATAGGGCTTTAAAGGTCAAAACCAGCACCTTAAACCTGATCCTGTACTCCACCGGGAGCCAGTGCAGCTGGTAAAGCACTGGATGAATGTGATCCCGCGGCCGGGACCCTGTAAGGAGCCTCGCCGCGGCATTCTGCACCCGCTGGAGTTTCTGGGTCAGCTTTAAGGGCAACCCTGCGTAGAGCGAGTTACAATAGTCAAGCCTGGAGGTGATCGTCGCATGGATCACTGTGGCCAGATCGGGGCGAGAGAGGTAAGGGACCAACTGCTTGATGCGGCGGAGATGGAAAAATGCCACCTTTGCTGTGGATGCAACCTGCGCCTCCATGGAAAGGGAGGCGTCAAAGGTTACACCCAAACTCTTGACAGAAGGCGCTGGTACCAATTGAGCCCCTGCAAAAGATGGGAGTTGGCCCCCCAACCCCATGTCGCCCCGACCTAGCCAGAGGACCTCTGTCTTCGAAGGATTTAACTTCAGTCGGCTCCCACGTAGCCATCCAGCCACAGCTTCCAAGCACCTGGTGAGTGTGTCCGGGGCCGAGGCAGGGCAGCCGTCCATCAACAGATAGATCTGGGTGTCATCAGCATATTGATGACAACCCAGCCCAAGACTCCGGACAATCTGGGCAAGGGGGCGCATAAAGATATTAAAAAGCATTGGGGAAAGGATTGCGCCTTGCGGGACTCCACACACCAAGGGGTGCCGCGGCGACAACTCCCTCCCTAGCGCCACTCTCTGTCCCCGACCTGAGATGAAGGAACGCAGCCATTGTTGGACTGTGCCCTGAATCCCCACGTCGGCAAGGCGGTGATCTAAAAGGTCATGATCGACCATATCGAAGGCTGCTGACAGGTCTAAAAGAATCAGCAGTCCCGACCCACCTCGATCCAGCTGTCTACGGAGATCATCTGTTAAGGCTACCAGAGCTGTCTCGGTCCCATGACCAGACTAAATGAGACAAAAAGTTTAACAGCCTGCTTTCCTAACACTTAACTGTGCTGCTTGACTTTTGTAAGTTTAAACTGTACTACTGGGGGCCTCTCTATTGCTGGAGAGTGTGTTCAACCTTGTGTTTTGAACCCAGACACCCAGCTGATTTTTATTTATTCTTTTACCCCCCCCCAAAAAAAACCCAAGAGTCACATAAAATTATATTTCCTCCCCACAAGATTTGTGGCTTATTAAAAGCTGTGATTCCCCAACTGTACTTTGAAATATTAAGCTGCCATGGTCCTTGCATTGATCACTCTATGTGCCACTGAGCAGAGACTCCACACGAAGCACTGATTCCCTTCCCTTTCTCATTGAATCTATGGCAATTGGCACCATCTTGAGAGAAGAAGCTGAGCAGGCAATGAGAAGAAAAGAAGCGGACTTGTGTATTCTATCCTTAGATGAATTTCACAGGAAAATAGAAGCTAATTTGATGTGCCTTCGCCTGTTGTCTGCTAAGTTAATCGGCAGCAAGGAAAAGAAGAACGAAAGTTACTAGCTCCACTCTAATTAGTTGTTGTCACGGCAGTTAATTGGATATGGTATGAAGAAAGGGATGGACGTGGTAGTAATTCATGTAGCCTAAACCACATGGACATGGACAAACACATACACACACGCACATACAAACTCTGAACAAAGCTGTAATTGAAGGGGAGTGTATAAGGTGGCTTGCTAAAGTACGTTTCTGAGCACAATTCAAAGTGTTGGTGCTGACCTTTGAAGCCCTAAACAGCCTAGGCCCAGTATACCTGAAGGAGCATCTCCACCTCCGTCATTCAGCCTGGACACTGAGGTCCAGCTCCGAGGGCCTTCTGGCAGTTCCCTCACTGTGAGGTTACAGGGAACCAGGCAGAGGGCTTTCTCGATGGTGGCTCCCGCCCTGTGGAACACTTTCCTACCAGATATCAAGGAGATAAACAACTACAGTGGTACCTCTACTTACGAATAACTCTACTTACAAATGTTTCTACTTACGAACGGAGCTCCGTCTGCCATCTTGGATGCGGTTTAGATGATCAACAAGGTGCCTATTGGAAGCCTGAAAGCAGGACCTGATCACAAAAGCACTCTCCCCACTTGTGATTCTCAGCAACTGGTATTCAGAAACATACTCCTTCAATAGCGGAGGTAGAACACAGATACAGATAGCCTTACCCCCAATGAATATGTCTAATCCTCTGTGAAAACTATCAAGTTGCGAAGGAATTACACCATTTAACCACATTCTGTGTGAAGAAGGACTTCCTCTTGTTTGTTCCAAATCTCCCAATTTTCAGCTTCATTGGATGTCTTGGATTCCCCGTGTCATGAGAGTGGGAGTCCCACAGGTTGCCCAGCTATGTTTGCAGAGTACAAGAGAAAAGGCCGCTCTGCTGAAAGGAGCTTCCAATTTAAAATTCAACTCGGGGGAAACAATGGAGGCAAAGGAAGAAGGAAGTGCAGAGCTGAAAGGGCCTCCGAATCTCCTCCTCCTTTGTCTTCGCTGTTCATATTTAGTAAACCAAGATGCATGACCTTACATCCCATCATCATTTCATGAGGTTTTCTGACCAGCCAATGCAGTGGAATGGGCCCAGGTAAACAAACAACGCAATAATGCCGTGTCACCTATTTTACTGTAGCTAAACATCACTGTCCACTGTCCAACCATCTCGTCCTCGGTTGGACAGTGTTCTCGAGGCTACAACGTGGGTTTGACCAAACTGCGGGAGGCGGTGGAGGACAGGAGTGCCTGGTGTGCTCTGGTCCATGGGGTCATGAAGAGTCGGACACGACTAAACGACTAAACAACAACAAAACATTACTGGGGGGAAAGCAGACAAATTGCTGCTGCCCAATTTGTGTGTGTGTGTGTTACATTTGCCTGACTCAAAGTGGTTTTGTCTTCTGGATTTAGCAGTTTTCAAATTGACTGTCCCCCACTCCCACCTCATCAACATCACAAACTAGAGAGTTCATTCCCCTACTCTTTTATATCACCTTTTATATCATCATTTATATCATCATTTGCATGCCTAAACTGAATTATTTCCATGCCTTTTATATCATCATTTGCATGCCTAAACTGAATTATTTCCATCTCGTATATTTCCTGTATTTTATGTCCTGCGGAGAGGGATTAATAAGCAAAACTTAACAGTGACTTTTATAATGCCAAGAAACAAGCCATGATACCACTAATTTCACCCCGGTTATCTCCGTAATTGTTATTTTTGGTTGTAAATAAGGCTACTTGATAATGTAATGTGTCCAGAGTTACTAATTTCCCTCTGCAGATGATACAACATGTTCTGTTCCACTTATTATTTATATCCCTGCTGCGAAAGCTGCATTCTGCCTAATTGTTTCCCATGTTTCTCAAATAACCTGATACAAAATAGCCTCGCTAAAATGGTTGCACGCCACTTGGAGAACATGATGTCCTGATATAATAGCATGGATTTATTGTGTCATTACTTAGGGGGTGATTGCTTTCCAACCAACAGAAATTGACAATGTTATTGCTCAAAATTGCATGAGCTGAAGAAGAAGAAGAAGATTTTTGTGGTTCGAATCAGCCCAAAGCAAGGAAAACATTATGGGGGCATAATGACAACATTAAATGTTTAATGGGAAATATTATGATCCTCGCCAATTTGGTCTTTTCCCATACGATCTTCCTAGAATTCAAGCTCTGTTCTCTCTCTTCTCTCTCTCTCTCTCTGTGTGTTCTCCAGGTACTTCCCTATTCAAATGTTAGGCAGGTGACACCTGGGCAGGGCCTTTACTAAGGTGGCACCCTGAATCTTTGAGACCCTTCCCAGATATGTTTGCTTAAACTTTAAAACAATCACTTCACTCCTTTTGACTGCACACACCTTACTTTTCTTGTTCCCCTGCTGTGTCAGTGGGAAGCTTCTCTCACTGATTGCCTCCTGCTTTAATTGTCTGTGCTTTAATTCAGGCTGGCTAACCTCTTTGGATCAGAGGGCCATATCACAATGTTCCAGTTGCTTAAGGGAGCCTCATGCCAATGGTAAGCATGGACAAAAAGTGGGTGTGGTCACCCCACAGCTGGCATAAACATGCACACATGTTGGAGCACCCACCCACCCATACCCCCTGGCCCCACCCACCCCTGGTGTGTGGCCCCCCAGGATGTTGTGAGGATAAAATGAAGAACTGCATAGGCCACCTTGAGCTTTTTGGAGGAAAGGTGAATGTTACAAATGCAATAAAAAGACATATATCTCCTCCCCACTCCACGCCGTAGGTTAGCTGGATTAATTCAAAGGTGGGCAACCAGGAGCCAAATCCAGCGTAAGGAAAATTTACGAATTACTTCTGGTGTCTTTGAAAAGGGAACCTCTTTGGCCTCAGGCAAGCTGTTCCTCACAGCTGGCAGTCAATGGGGAAAGGAAGTGCTGGAAGAGAAGAAGAAGAGTTTTGGATTTGATATCCCGCTTTATCACTACCCGAAGGAGTCTGAAAGTGGCTAACATTCCCCTTTCCCCTCCTCCCCCACAACAAACATTCTGTGAGGTGAGTGGGGCTGAGAGACTTCAAAGAAGTGTGACTAGCAGCTGCATGTGGAGGAGCGGAGACGCGAACCCGGTTCCCCAGATTACGAGTCTACCGCTCTTAACCACTACACCATACTGTGTTTAGCTGAAAATTCTCATTCACTCCTAAGACAATCAATATGGCGGCCTGGAGCTTTTCAGCCATGGATGAATGTGCTTGCAAGGGCAAAGACAACAGCATAAGATGGAGAAGGAGGGGGTGGAGAGTGAAGAGACTTGGCCTCTGTGCATTGGCCAGTTTATTTGCCAGTTACTGATGTCAATCTTTGGTTGGAGAGACTAGTCCAAATGCCCAATAAACTTTATACACACTTCTGTCCTGAATGCTCTGAATTCTCAGCTCCTCCTGTGATTCCCCCACTCCTGAAAATGTGGTAGTTGCTCACCAGTCGTAAAAAAAAGGAACACTTACTGATGGCTTGCTGTATTCCAGTATTTTTACTCCCTTGACTAATTGCTAGTTGCCTGCTTGGTAGAAAGCAGAAAGTCATTCTGTGGCACAGAGGACTCAAGTTGAAACTAAAAAAAGGCAGCTGTGAGTCAGGGACCAAGTAGCAATTTGTGTCAAGGAAATTTCCAGCACAAGAATAGCAGCAGCAGCAAAGAAAAAGAGACAAATTCAGCAAGGGTAAACGTTCCACGTCCTACACACCCATTGTGTGGAGTCTTGTATTATCTTAAGTAATTGCTCTTCTGTGTGGTTGCAGAAGACGTCTGAGCAAAATAATGTTTTCTCTTAGAGCGATTTCAGGCAATAGAATGCCAAAGGGCACATTAGCATCCAATGTGTGTGATGAGGAACCCTGGGGATTCTCAGGTACTTAATAATAATCTCCCAGTGACAAGAGGAAGGCTTGTGGGACAGGCATCCCTGAGGGTAACAACGTTTAGATTTCTAGGCATTGTGTTACAAGAGGATCTGTCCTGGAGTGTTAATACAAGGGGGCTTGTGAAGAAGGCACAGCAGAGACTGTATTTTTTGAGAATTTTAAGGAAAAACCATCTTCCACAAAAGCTGCTGCTTGCCTTCTATCACTGTGCCATACAGAGCGTGCTCACGTACGGTTTATGTGTGTGGTACGGAAGCTGTACTTCTCAGGACAGAGCAGGGCTGTGTAGAATTATTAAAACAGCAGAGAGCATTATTGGCTGCTCACTCTCCACCTTAGAACAAATCTACACCACCAGGTGCCATAGAAAAGCACTAGACATATCAAGAGATCCAACACACCCTGGTCACCATTTCTTTCAGCTCCTGCCATCGGGATGGAGATATAGAACTATGCAGGCAAGAACGAGCCGTCTCAGGAACAGTTTCTTCTCTAGAGTGATTTTGGCCTTAAATGGAAAGCCTGGACTTTGAAGTCATCTTATTTTGCTTGTTATTTGTATTATATTTACTGTTTTTAATTAGGTTTTGTAATTTTGGATTATGCGGAATGCTTTATCTGAGTGGATGTAGCAACCGAGTAATTTTCGTTGTTCTCCCAAGGGGACAATGACAATAAAGATATCTTATCTTATTTGACCTTTTGGGGGTTCCGGAGACTTTGGACTCAGCTACATTAGTAAAGAAAAAGTGTTATAACACTGTGACACCAGATGGCGCTGTGGAGTTCCATCTTTTGCCAACGCGATTTCCCACTTTGAGGTTTACAGCATGTTTTCCTGAAACACTTTTTTGATGTGTCTAGATCCAGTCTTACCATCCCCAAGGAGGCTTCTGTATAAGGAGCACATTGACCATCATGTGTGAAAGAATTTGCAGGCAAGCTATAAAAGCCAGAAGGGTGGATCCTTTGGCCCTCCAGATGTTGACTGGTGATTTAATTTCTATAATGCTTAATATATTTAAAATATCTCAAAGCAGTGTACGAAAAAAGAAACCAGACAACTGAAACAAAATATTATAAAAATACACAGTCACATTGTCAGGGACTTTGCAGAGGAGGAATGATGGAGACCACCTCCCCATCCTGACCCTTCCAGGGAGGAGGAAGAGGAAGACAGCATAGATTTACAACAGGGGGTTGTGGGAGGTCACAGCTCAGAGGCAGATGAGGGAGGTTGGAAAATCATGGGAGAGGAGGAGGAGGAGGAGGAGGAGGAGGAGGAGGAGGAGGAGGAGGAGGAGCAGTAGCAGCAGCAGCTGGCTGACGCAGTTCCATTAGAAAACATTCCAGACCCTCCATCTCCCAGAACTCGGCGAGCCTCAAAAGTAGGAAAGCAAAGAGCTCAAAGACAGAGGGCAAGTAGCAGCACCTGTAGACATGACAAATGAGGAAGTGGGAGAGACAAGGGGTGGAGATTCACTCGGAACAACACATTATCCAAGAGGTTGGGTTCTATAGCCTCTCTCTGTAAAGACTGAAATAAAAAAAAAGACGGTAAGAAACTTTCCCTTGTCTCTATACTTTCCTGGGCAACCAGCTGGGAGCCGCTGACAGCATCTGAATATATACGTATAGGGACACGGGTGGCGCAGTGGGTTAAACCACTGAGCCTAGGGCTTGCTGATCAGAAGGTCAGTGGTTCGAATCCCCATGACGGGGTGAACTCCCGTTGCTTGGTCCCAGCTCCTGCCAACCTAGCAGTTCGAAAGCATGTCAAAGTGCAAGTAGATAAATAGGTACCGCTACAACAGCGGGAAGGTAAATGGCGTTTCCGTGTGCTGCTCTGGTTCACCAGAAGCGACTTTGTCATGCTGGCCACATGACCTGGAAGCTGTACTCGGCCAATAATGTGAGATGAGCGCCGCAACCCCAGAGTCGGTCACGACTGGACCTAGTGGTCAGGGGTCCCTTTACCTTTACCTTACTAAAGCTCTCACCACGGTCCAAGCAACTCTCAGATCACCTATGAAAGTCTCACAATGAGAACAGTTCCTGGAAACAGCGGACATCACCCTAGTCTCTCACTTAAGACTTGCCCGTTATGGGGAGGCCCAAGGTGGATGGTGCTTCCTCTGGCTGCCCAAAACTGTGTCTGATTCAGCTGGAATCTCGTCACCCAGTTCCAGATGCAGCAGTTTTGTTGAGTTTCCCAGGGGGTCCAGAGGACGGGGGAAAGAGTCTCCCTCTACTCACAGCTGTTTCTGCACTGTCTGTCCTCTCCTCCTCCTCCTCCCCCAGCTGCTTGCTGACTTGCAACCCGCATTTTCCTTGGCCATTTGGCATGCTTGGTTTAATTGTACAAACCCAAAATCCAGCACATGCTTGAATCCCTCCCATGAAATGTTGCCACTCTGGAGGCAACCTTTGGGTGTATTCCTGAATGGGCAATTCACCAGCACGGGACCCACACTTTGCAGGAGTGAGTGTGAGATGCAGACAGTTTTGCAGTTTTGAAACTGCAGAATGAGACTTGAAAGTTTGGAGGTAGGTTGAGAGGAAGCATCATGGCTGCAGATGCCCTCTTTGGAGATTCGACGCAAGGATAGTAACTGTGCTACCTGCCCAAGATGTGTGTATTTGCATCCACTGTGCCCTTCTTGTGTGCTGGAAACTAAATGCTGCAGAAACAAAACCCTGTAGAATTCTCCTTCTATTTCTCACAACTGGAAGAAGCAGAGGACACTCAGCAATAAATGTGGCTGGTTCCCTGGCAGCCCACAAGAAAACATGTTGCACAGTCAGTTCAAAGGATGGCTCGTGTAAATGGACATAATAGGGTGCACCGAGAATGGCGTATTTGCACTCGGTCATTCAAACTTTCAGGAAGAAAAAAAACAAAACCCATAATATTGCCTCCCAGGAAAGCTGTGTTTTATTTATTAAGTACAAATAAATGAATTATATCCCACTTATTACAGCAAAACCACTGTGAGTTGCTCTCAAGCTCCATAAAACAGTAAAAACAACATAAATCCTGTAATATATAGCCACCTATTAAATAAAAGAACAAAACTTCCTACTCTCTAAAACCTCAGCAGCAAAAAAAGCCTGCCTAAAAGAAGAGTTGAGTTGGCAGGCTTGCCTTGGAAGCAGCTTTAGCAACAAGGATGTCCCCCCTTCAGATCTCACTGGGCTCCGACTCTCATCAGCCTCAGCCAGGATGCTCAGTGTTCAGAGATGATGGGAGACTTAGTCCAACCACATCTGAGGGCCACAGGCTCCCCATCCCTGTTTCATAAGAATGGAAGAAGCTACTGTGAGAGTCAGAGGATTCAGGTCACAATCACTGCTGAGGCAGTGCTAGATATGAGGGGTAGGAGGAGGAACAGCTAGGAGAGATAAAGAAGGTGATTGCTATCGTCCCATAGATTAAACAAAAGCAGGGCCAGTCGAAGACATTTTGCTGCCTTAGGCAAAAGAAAAGTGCCTTCCATCCACACACAAAAGCAGACTTCAATGCTTTATGGTCTCAGTGTATATCATTCATTAACAATAGTACAGCAATCTCCCTCCCATCTCAGTCACAGCAGGCACTATGGATAAATTATCTAAACATTCCAGATTGACAACCAAAACCTATTTGAAAATAACTATATTGAACTGTGGAAAGAGGCTAAGAAAGAACTGGAGATTTGGGGGACGCTGAAACTTCCCCTGTTAGGTAGAATGTCAGCCATTAAAACGAATGTTCTCCCTAGGATGCTGTTTTTATTCCAATCAATTCTGATTGTAAATAACTCAAGTTGCTTCAACGAATGGAGAAATCCCCCTCCCCATTTATCTGGCAGGGGGGAAAGCCAAAGATTAAACATATATATACACACACACAGACACACACACACACACACACACACACACACACATATATATAATTTTTAGATATGAAAGGAAGAGGAGGCTTTGCCCTGCCAGATCTGCAATTGTATTATGAGGCAGCTTGTTTGTGTTGGTTAAAGGAATGGATTATATTGGATTATACAGACATTTTTTTTTAAACATACTTTTTATTAATTTTACAGAATACAAAAAAAACAAAAAAAACGGTACATACATAAACACCTTTTCCACCTCCTTCCTACCCACCCACATGGGTCCTCCCCTGCCACAGAAGTATCCCATGTATGTGAACAGTCAGAGATGTTCCATTTTATGCTTGGATTTCTGTCCTCCTCCCCCTCCCCTGACCCCAAAGCCCCCCCCCCCCTGCCACCAGGGAGCTCCAGCAAACCAGGGCAGTACGCAGGAGGCCATCCATCCAACCATCTATTGTCATACCAAAAAAAAAAAAGAGAAAAATAGAAATAGGAAAAAGGAAAAAAAAGAAAGGGCAAAAAAAGAGAAAAAAACAATACAAAACAGAAAAAATTTTCTTACATTCATGATTTTAAAACCATATTTTGTGGGCTTCCCCTCCCCCCCTTCCCCGGTTTTCATCCCTTTTTTATCATCTGCAACAGTTTCTTACTTTATAGAAATACACCTTTGTATCTTATACAACTTCAAATCACTGAAAAATCAAACTCCCATTTTATCTTCCCGTGCCTAATTTTTTCTCCCTCTATAAGCCTCCATATTTTCACATTTTCCAAAATCCATTCACTTTTAAAACTATAACTATTCTCAATTTAACCTTACATCCCCGATTACCGGCTCCACCCCCCCAATCCAGCAAATTCCATAATCAGCAGACCAGTTATAAACCTGTTAATCCATCCATGTAATCACAACATCACTTTCCCTTCACCCCACCCCCTGTTTACAGTCTTTTGCCATCCAGGCCACCATACAGGGCCCCTGAATTTCTTCTCTTCTCTGCATATTTTTTCCTTCTTCCCTGTGGGCGTTCTGGAGTTCCAATAATACCAATCGTGCCCCCCTCAAAAGCGGGGCACTCCATCCAACTTTTTGTGGAGTAAAGTCATCATTTTTTCCGTGGTGTGCTTCATTTTGTGTTGAATCATCACAGTCCTCATCTTCATCTTTTCCTTCCAAATCACAGTCATCATCATTGTCATTCTCCCATTCATCTTTTTCAGTGTCAAAAGCTTCATCTCCTAAAAAATCATATTCTGCCATCACCATCTGAAATTTTTTCTGTAACTCTTGCCGTCGTGTCTCCTCTTGACATAGCTCTATTCTTGTTTCCCACATTAAGGTCAAAACAGACCGCTGGAACTCAGGGGAACACTTTTTTGTTGACATAATTCAATCCTGCCAAGGTCAAAACTTGTCACGTGGGGTGGAATATGATCACAGTTTATTTTCTCGACTCCATTTTAACAAGCTGGCTGCATTCTTCAAGTCTTATTAACAATAAAGTTCGAACTCACATTTCACAAACATTTAAACCAGAAAAGAAATTCCACAAAGTCCAGAAATACTAAATTAAATAAAAATTGACTCATAAATCCTGATCAACTCACTGGGTTGCCTGGGCTGCCGGCTCCCGAGGAAAAGAAAGATTTTTCTCAGTCTTTACCTCTTGCTGCAGGGCAGTCATAAACCACAGTCTCTCTCCCCTTCTCACCCTGCATCAAAGGGGAGATTCTCTTTGATGCCTTTGAGGGATCCTTTGAATTGCAAATCTTCTGTTTATGGCTTCGGGTTTCTATTTACTGTCTCTTTTGTTGCCATGGGGGGGGGTGGCTTCCTCTTTTCTCCCCTCTCTCCCAGATCCAAATTGTTTTATAATCCAAATCATGAGGTTACTTACAATCTTTTCCAATCGTTTTATTTTCGGAAGAATCCAGCGCTCTCCGCCTTCGGCTTGAAGCTTCTCCCTGCTAGAATAACGTTGCCGCTCAAAATGGCCCCCGCGACTTCTACCCTCCTCGCTCCGGAGCTCTTATTAGAGCTAACCGAAGAGTTGGGGAGTCCGGATTTGGGCTGTGCCGAGCAAATTGCCCCCGGGACGCCCTTCCCGAGGTTCTAAGGGGCGCAGCGTCGCTCTCGCTGCCCTCCCCACTCCTAGCAGGGACGGGCCGTCTCGGAGACGAGACGAGACCCCGCCGATCGGCGCTGGCGCTGAACCCGGAAGCCCTATACAGACATTTTAGACCTGGAAGGCCATGAATTAAAATTTGGCTGGCATGCATGTCTTTGGTATGGGAAAGCTAATTATAATTAAGAGAGTCAGTATGGATAGACATTGGGCCACCTACAGGGATGTGCTGGACTTTACAGGGAGGCAACCCAGATTGAAACCTATGAAAAATTTAAGGAGCCAAGTTACAGACTGGTTGCAATATCACCAGGTACATGATAAGATAGATTTTTAAAATGGGTTTTTGAACCAAAGCTCACAATTTGGAAGAGAACTATTAAAAACGTGGATAAACTTCTGCCTAAAATGTACAACCTCCTGTTAGAATGGGAAACAAAAGACAAGCTAGTAAAAGCTACAATGACCCACTGGGCAATAGATAGGACACAATACAGATTTAAACCTCTGGTAGATACTCTGGAAAAAATAATTTGAAACTTACTGCCTGTTACACACAGAAAGAGAACTATCTGAAAATGATTCATAGATAGTTTCTAACTCTGAGTAGGTTGGCTAAGATGTATAAAGTAGAACAGGCATCCCCAAACTTTGGCCCTCCAGATGTTTTGGACTACAATTCCCATCATCCCTGACCACTGGTCCTGTTAGGTATGGATCTTGGGAGTTGTAGGCCAAAACATCTGGAGGGCCGCAGTTTGGGGATGCCTGAAGTAGAATCAGAGATGTGTTGGAATTGTAAAGAAATGGAGGAAACCTTTCTTCATATGTGGTGGACATGTAAAAAGATAAAAGAATATTGGGAAATGATTTACAATGAGTTGAAAAAATGTTTAAAACAACGTTCCCAAAAAGACTGGAGTCGTCCTTATTGGGAATAACCCAGAGAGAAATTCCCAGGTGTCAGAAAAGCCTGCTTATTTATGCAACAACAGCAGCCTGTGCTTTGTTAGCCCCAAAATGAGAAGTGAGCAAGGTCCCAGATAAAGAGGATTGGCAATTTAAGATGTTAAAAGATGTTAAAATATGCAGAACTTGCAGGTTTAACACACAGAATAAGAGAGCAAGAAGAACATATATTTAAAGAACACACACACACACACACACACACACACACACACACACAAGAATATATATATGATGTTCCAGATTGATATATACACAATGGAAGTGAGATTAACCTGTAATGCAAAAGGTTGTCCAAGTCTGTTTTTGATGCCATGCGGATACAAGACTTAACATCTGTACAGTGGAACCTCGGTTTATGAACACCTCGGTTTATGAATTTTCGGTTTATGAACGCCGCAGACCCATCTGGAACGGATTAATCCACTTTCCATTACTTTCAATGGGAAAGTTCGCTTCAGTTTATGAACGCTTCAGTTTAAGTACTCCGCGGACTGTCTGGAACGGATTAATTCATTTCCCATTATTTTCAATGGGAAAGCTCGCTTCAGTTTATGAACGCTTCAGTTTATGAACAGACTTCCGGAACCAATTGTGTTCATAAACCGAGGTACCACTGTACATGCATTGGCAAGTGTTTTAAAAATTTCAATGAATGAAAGAAAGAAAGAAACAGGACAATCAGATTGGCAATGATTGTTGTGTCACAGGACCCATCTGCACTATACATTTAAAGCAGTATCATACCACTTTAAACACTCATGGCTTTCTCAAAAAAAATCTGGGGACTGTAGCTTGTTAAGGTTGATGAGAGTTGAAAGGGACCCCTATATCCATCTCAGAGGTACAGTTCCTGGAGTGGTCTAACAATCAGTCCCTCTTCATAGAAAACTCTGTGGTGGGGAATAGGGGCCTCCTTACAACTCTCACCAGCCTTAACAAACTACAACCCCCAGAATTCTTTGGGGGAAGCCATGACTACGTAAAGTTGTACACTACTGCTTTCAATGTATAATGTGGATGTGATCTCAGTGCCTTACCGTCTCACTTCAAAAGGCAGCTGCTCTATACAGTTCCTCCTTAGAACAACACTTGTGGCTTGAAATGAGTCAGGCTAATTTTATGGAAGAATGGTGGCTGGTGGTTACAGTTTAAAGGCAGAGTCGTTACAGTAGCATAAAAAGGCTGAGGAAATATAACACAATACATTTAAGTGGATTGAATGAATAGTAAATTATTGATCCTCTTTTTTTTTTTTTTGAATGAGCAACAGGAAAGATGGAATTTTGATTGTTAGTTGTTGACTGCCCCAGTCATTATGCTGCCTTATAAAACACAAAGTAACTCTGCGTATATGAAAAATGGCAGATACAAAATGATGAACTGTCTCACACCAAATATATTTGCATTGTGCTAGTGCCATTTTCCTGTTTTTCAATGAATAGGCAAACATGCCCTTAACTTGCAGCCCCAACAATTAAAATTGCCCCTCACCAATTAATCTCACTAATTAAAACAAGCCCATTATTTGTTAGTCTAGCAATTAGAGCAATTAAAGTTCAGAGCCCCTGTTTTTAATGACCAATGGGTCAGGAAAATGGCCTGACTGAATCCACAATTGCTTCTTTTTTGCATGAAAAATACGGTAATATGCCATCTAGGACTAGGTGATATGCCAACTAGGACTAGATGGGCCTTTGGTCTGTATCCAACAGGGCATACCCTTCAACATTTCTCTGATTAAAATTGTTGTTGTTGTTTAGTCATTTAGTCGTGTCCGACTCTTCGTGACCCCATGGACCATAGCACGCCAGGCACTCCTGTCTTGCACTGCCTCCCGCAGTTTGGTCAAACTCATGTTCGTAGCTTCGAGAACACTGTCCAGCCATCTCGTCCTCTGTCATCCCCTTCTCCTTGTGCCCTCCATCTTTCCCAACATCAGGGTCTTTTCCAGGGAGTCTTCTCTTCTCATGAGGTGGCCAAAGTATTGGAGCCTCAGGTTCACGATCTGTCCTTCCAGTGAGCACTCGGGGCTGATTTCCTTAAGAATGGATAGGTTTGATCTTCTTGCAGTCCATGGGGCTCTCAAGAGTCTCCTCCAGCACTATAATTCAAAAGCATCAATTCTTCGGCGATCAGCCTTCTTTATGGTCCAGCTCTCACTTCCATACATCACTACTGGGAAAACTATATAGACATTTGTCGGCAAGGTGATGTCTCTGCTTTTTAAGATGCTGTCTAGGTTTGTCATTGCTTTTCTCCCAAGAAGCAGGCGTCTTTTAATTTCGTGACTGTCTGCCTAGTGTTCTGGAATTCTAAGCTTGTGGAGGTAGAGGAAATCCAAAGAGAATTAAGGTGTCTGCCTGAGCTACAGCAAGCCTGGTTATTGTGATGATATTTTGTCTGCAGCTAATGACTGTTGTCTCAAACAGTACTTTGGCTCAGTTCCATCTTCTCCACCTGCCAATTCGTTGTTGTATACCACGCCTACTAATGTGAATGAAATTTAGTGCAGCATGCTGGCAAATTGGTCAAAGAGCCCCAATTCACAGGTACTGCAGTGTGAAAGAAATATTAGACAGTAGGGCGGAAGCACCAGCAATTCAATGAGGAAAATTAATGCAACATTCCTCCTGTCTGAATGTACCCCTAGTGAACAGTCGATGGGTTCATCCAGACTTCCTTTTGCACCATGTTTCTAGGCACAGGCCTCGTCTTTAAAGCTCCTTGTCCCAGGTGTATATGTGTGTGTGTGTGTGTTTTGGTCACAGCACTTTTTCCTGGGAAACTCCACAAACAGAAATAGGATTTTCCAAGGATTTCTTTTACTCTGATTTAGTGGCAAAATGTGGGTGTTCCTGGGGGAAGTGCCAGGAAAAAAATATTGTAAAACTGCTTGGACGTGGAAGACATCTAGATAAGCCCCTAGTTAGTATTTTAGACACGTTCTACAAGGAGGTTCTTGTGTGGAAGCCACAAAATGCAGTTAGGCTGCCCAAGAGCCTGTGAGTTAGTGGAATGGGAATTGAGGGAGTTTATTTTGTGACAAAGAAGAGCTCATTTGCATAAGATCTCAAGTTCCAGTAGAGAAAAACAAACTTTAGGAAATTGCCATGGAAATGAAGTTAGCTCAGAATTACCTTTTGCAGCCACCGCTCACAGTATGGAATTATTCTGAAGCCTATTATATTTTCCATTTCAGCAGGTATTTGGTGATGAAAGTATAAAGATTAGGTTTGTGATGATCAAAAATCTAAGGATTTTATCCCCACCCCCACTCCTCTATCTAGCAACAGAAGTAAGAATAAATAAAACCGGTATCTGCAATGTTAACAAGATGGTACATTTGGTGAGCTGGCAGCAGGAACAACACCTTTCACCTTTAGGGTATCGAATAAATGTTGTACCATATTAGTAGTGGCAAGACAGCAATCCCACATGTTCTTTATTTGGCTGACCTTTGCGAAATGAACAGCTGTTCTTAAGTGATTTGCTGAACACATATATTGTCTTTCCCTGATCACAATACCACACCATAATTGGCACTAACAATCACATCTGTGCTCTGCCCCCCCCCATCCGCCCTCTCTCCAGATCAGCAACAGAGGTCTAAAATGAAATGTTGACTCTATCATTTAGTTGTCTACATGGCACTCTGGCCAATGTTAATATAGCCTTTAAAAAGTATACTGTCACTTCCTTTTTTTTAAAGGGAAAGAACAGGCCCCTAATTCAAAATACTCTAAAATGGAAGTCTTTAAAATGGAGGTTGCAAATATCACTCATTCTGAAAGAATGAGAGTTGTTTTGTTCTAGGAAAACGTGTTTTTTTGCTTCCATGGAGGAGTACCAGCCATGATGGCAGACTCTTCAAGTGTCCCTATTTTCCAGGGACATCCCTGATTTAGAGAAGCTGTCCCAGTCTCTGATTTGATCCCAGAATGTCCCACTTTTCCTTGGAATGTCCCTATTTTCATTGGAGAAATGTTGGAGGGTATGGAGTTATCCGACCCCCTAAGCTGTCTGAAGGCATTCCTGTATAGGGAAGTAGTAGTAGTAGTAGTAGTTGCTTTAGTGTTTAATGTTATAGTCATAGCTGCCAAGTCTCCCGTTTTCCCCGGGAAACCCCCGTTTTCCAGCTGTCCCCAGCAAAAAAACCCACATTTTTTTTGTTTCCCCCCGGTTTATTCTGGCGCAGCGGCCATTTTGGAACTGGGCAGAGCATGCTCAGAAGCGACTTTTGATGCTGCTATGCCCAGTTCCAAAATGGCTGCGGCGCGACTTCTGGTGCGGTGGCCATTTTGGAACTGGGCACAGCAGTATCAAAAGTCGCTTCTGAGCATGCTCCGCCCAGTTCCAAAATGGCCACTGCGCTACTTCCGGTATGCTACTTTCGGTCGGGTCCCTTATTTTTCAGAGGGGAGCTTGGCAGGTATGGTTATAGTATGTTTTTATATATGTTGGCTGGGGCAACCCAGTCCGATGTGTGGGGGTATAAATAGTAAAATTATCAATATGGAATGGGACATCCCTATTTTCATCAGAGAAATGTTGGAGGGTATGTGATTGCAAACATCAGTTGCAACATGCTTCTGAGTACCAGTTGTTGAGAACTGGAGGGGGTGGGGATACCACTGCTGCTCTCTGTTCATGCTTGCAGGCTTTGCAGTCCTCTGATGGGCCTAGAAACTAGGACTAGATGGGCCTTTGGTCTGTATCCAACAGGGCATACCCTTCAACATTTCTCTGATGAAAATAGGGATGTCCTATTCTATCATCATCATCATTTTATTATTTATATATTACCCATTAAACATTTAAAAAACTTTCCTATACAGGGCAGCCTTCAGATGCCTTCTAAAGGTTGTCTAGTTACCTATCTCCTTGGTTCGGGGTGGGGGTGGGGGTGCCACATAACTCCATACCCTCTAAGATTTCTCTGATGAAAATAGGTACGTCCTAAAGAAAAGTGGGGCATTCTGAGATCAAATCAGAAACCGGGACAATTTATCTAAATCTGAGACTGTCCCTGGAAAATAGGGTCACTTGGAGGGTCTGAGAGGGATCTTCATATCTTCTGTCAAAATGTTTCATTTCAGAAGAATCCTGCTTGCTCTGCCTCAGTAGTTTGCACGAGATTCAGAGGCAACTCAAATGTCTTCATCTGAGACCTAAAACCCAAGATGGTTAAGACTTCAAGTGATCCTTCCCTGATCACCTGTGTACAGTAGAACCTTGGTTTTCTAACATAATCTGTTCCGGAAGTCCATTCGACTTCTGAAACGTTCGAAAACCGAAAAATCAAAGGGCTCTCGGCAAAATGAATGGTGAAAATGGGAAAAATGCACTGTGGAAGCCGTTCGACTCCGTGCATTTGAAAACAGAAGAATTCACTTCTGGGTTTTCGGTGTTCGGCTTCTAAAATGTTAGGCAGCCAAGACATTCAACGACCGAGATTCCTCTCTATCTGTCTCTCCCCCATGCACCTCTCTTTATCCAGATACATTTCAACCAGGCAAAAGAACTGGAGGAAGATGTGGAGCAGGATAAATGAAGGGCATTGCCTACGGAGGAGGTGTGGCTTGTGGAGAAACCTAAGGGCCTGATACAAAGGCTTGGATGGCCACAATTTGTTCACAGGCTTGGGGTTCCCCACCCCTGACTTCCAGAGGCCCCAGGAAAGTTTTAACTGCTCCAGACCAGTGGCTCTACCTTTCTGTTGTCAGCAGAGGAGACTCTCAACAAATTAGGATTCTTTGCCCTTCTTTCCCAAAGTGTAACCAGGGCAACCCCTGAGCTTTGCTGCTTTCTGAGACAATTCACAGTGTAATTACGGTGCAGCTCTAACTTAGCGTACTGAAGTCACATGGGGAACTTCACTCACCGAGTGGGGCAGAAAAAATATGTTGATTGGTCTCTCTGATTTGGAAATGCCACTTCAAAATAAATTGTGTTGTTAGACACTCTGAACTCAGTGCAATGAGCACTGTGGGAGGCATTACATTTCCCCAATCGGACAAAATGATGGATTTCAGATGTCTTAATTAGGTCTGGCTCTCTAAACTATTCTGCCCTGGAGACAAACAGATCCCCCCCCCTCCCCAGACCTTGTGGTAGCAAACAGTTAGCAAAAGGCTTCTTGATTTAAAGTGGCTCTCCTAGTTCTTGCACAGCTTCGTAGGGCCAAACTAGACGTATGTTAAATGTATGAATACATTTAATTGGGTATGTTAAATGCATGAATACATTTAATTGGGCTGTTGTTTTCTCCGCTCTTCTGCAGAGGGAGAGGGGGTGGAGCAGAATTTGGAGCAGGGTGAACCCCACTCTGCTGTATCCATGCAGTTATTCCGCCCCCCCCCAATCCGCTCAAAAAGGAGTATAAGCAGCATTGTTACCAGTAATAATAGTTTATCTTCCTGGGTGAAACACAGCTAATTTTTCTCTGTGTGGTTTTCATTGAAATTTCCCAGGACCTAGGAATGGCTGCCTCTTGTGGTGAGTCCCTGAATTGCAGCAGCCGGATTCTGAGTGCCCTCAGACTCTGTCTACCTAGGTTGGCTGCTGAACCTTCCTGGAACCTGCTGAGTCTTCCCAAGCTCTGGTGAGTTCTGATATCCTTGGCTGTTGTTCAGGCCTGAACTTTCAGGCCTGCTTTCCTCCTTGCTCCTGCCTCCTGGCTAGTCTTTTGGGTCCGACTTGCTCTTCAGTCCTGGCTCCTGCAGAGGTGGATTTAGGGCAGTAAGACCAGTTCCATCACATGGGGCACTGAGCCTAGGGGGCATCAGAACTATGACATAGTGAATTGAACAGAACGGAAGGTGAGAGGTGGGGGGCTGCCAAATGTTTGCCTTGCACAGGGCGCTGCTGAAATTTGCAAGTCCAAAGTGACTCCTGATTTGTTCCAAGGCTTCTGACTCATGCTTGAATTCTCCCTATGGCCCAGCCTGACAGAATGAGTCTGTTGTTGTTGTTGTTGTTGTTGTTGTTGTTGTTGTTGTTGTTGTTGTTTAGTCGTTCAGTTGTGTCCGACTCTTCGTGACCCCATGGACCAGAGCACACCAGGCACTCCTGTCTTCCACTGCCTCCCGCAGTTTGGTCAGACTCACGTTCGTAGCTTCGAGAACACTGTCCAACCATCTCGTCCTCTGTCGTCCCCTTCTCCTAGTGCCCTCCATCTTTCCCAACACCAGGGTCTTTTCCAGGGAGTCTTCTCTTCTCATGAGGTGGCCAAAGTATTGGAGCCTCAGCTTCAGGATCTGTCCTTCCAGTGAGCACTCAGGGCTGATTTCCTTAAGAATGGATAGGTTTGATCTTCTTGCAGTCCATGGGACTCTCAAGAGTCTCCTCCAGCACCATAATTCAAAAGCATCAATTCTTTGGCGATCAGCCTTCTTTATGGTCCAGCTCTCACTTCCATACATCACTACTGGGAAAACCATAGCTTTATTCCACCCATATGATGGCTTGGGACTTAAAGCATTGCCCTGCCCCATTCATGCCTATATGTCCTCTTCAAACTTCAGAACTTGCACTTTTACAGTTTCCATGTATTTGTGTATTTTCCTGCCCTTTGGAACTCCCCGCCTTTTGACATTAGACAGGCACCCTTGTTATACTGCTGAACACTTTTGTTTTAGCACACCTTCCTGGGCATATAATTTAGCTACCTATTTTTTCTTTTAATAGTGCCACTGATTTTTATTTGCTTTTCAATGATGACAGCTTCATATATTTTTGGCTTTTTTTAAATGCTTTGTGGATTTTGGCTGCATTTTATCCACAGCTTTATTTGTACACCTCTTTAGAGAGCTCATGGATTAAACGGTCGCTAAGTCTAAATAAATAAATGGTTTCCCCTCACATCTACAGGGAAGACAAAACCAGCTCAGCAGCTCTGATACAGAGAGACCTTCTACCTTGGAGACATGACATTGTTCTTCATATACAGTGGTACCCCGACTTACGAACGACTCGACAACCGAATTTTTCGACTTACAAATGGGGCAAATGGCTGCACACTTACAAATTTCTCGTCATCCGAACGGAAACCATGGCAGTTTTAGATAGGGTTTTTTTGACTTACGAATTTTTAGATGGGGTTGCCTCGATTTACGAATTTCTCCATTTCCAATGCATTCCTATGGGAAATCGCGTTTCCAATGGCGTTTTTCGACTTACGAATTTTTCGACCTACGAAGGTGCCTTTGGAATGGATTAAATTCGTAAGTCGAGGCACCACTGTATATATTGCATCCCTTGTACTGATGGGGTTTTCCCTAGGAGGGTATATCAACAGGTATTGCATAGAGCACCTTAACAATCCATCTCCCTGCTCCTCCCATAACAAAATGTATTGTACTGAATGCAGCTATAGGCCCACTCAAGCGTTTCTGTCTGCAGAACGGGCACCGCTACAGGTTCCATCTAATGCCCGTTCAACATTTGTAAGAAATCAATTTTTTACTGTGGCAGCACCCACACTTTGGAACTCCTTGCCATTTGACATTGGGCAGGTGCCTTCGCTGTACTCTTCTCGGCACCTGCTTAAAACATTTTTGTTTAGGAAAACCCACCGAGATGTGGAGAATGTTTTCAGCGTAGCATGGTTGGGCTGGATCTAGACACATAAAAAAAGTGTTTCGGGAAAACACGTTGTAAACCTCAAAGTGGGAAATCACGTTGGCGAAAGACGGAACTCCACAACGCCATCTGGTGTCACAGTGTTATAATGCATATAAAACACTTTTTCTTTACTAATGTAGCTGAGTCCCAGGTTACCGCTTGGTGTTGATAACATGAAGCTTGCAAGTTTGATTCCTATACAGGACAGTTGCTTATTTCAGCCGATTGGACTAGAAGTTCCCCAGGGGTTTCTTTCCAACTCTATAATTCTCTGATTCTAATGCTGATGTGTGTTTTAGTTTGTTTTTAGCTTTTGGCTGATTTTAATTTTATTTGAATGGTTTAAATAGCTGTTTTCAACTAGGTTTTTTTTTTAAAAAAAACAAAACACAATACAACAACCTGATTTTATTGCGTTATTCTTTTTGTAAACTGCTTTAAGGTTTCCCTCCCCTCTTACGATCCAGTGGTATATAAATTGTATGAAAAAAAGAAATGTTAGGCAGGCTATTTAATACCATTTATGGTTTCAGCTGCAGAGTGTTCTTTACGTGTTCAAGATTGTGTCTTCCGAAAGAAAACAAGAAGGGGGGGGGAACACAACAACCCCACCCCTGCTGTTTCAGGACAGCTATTTTCAGACCCCATTTCTCTGCACACTGCCACACACCTTGCGAAGCAATCAACTGCAAAGGAGCAATTTTTGGACAGAAAATGAATCTGACAGGTTCGTTCAATACACCATCCACACCGTTATAAGCATTGCCAACATTTAACCTGAGGTCGTGCTGCATCAAGATAAAGCATATAAAACGTTGCCTGTACAAATGATCAACCGCTCGAGAACAGAAGGACAGGAGATTGATTATAAGGTGCACCCGAGGGCCATCCTGTTAATAGAAAACTGTTTTGGACTCAGGACTGGATGCAAAGAAGGTGAGCGGCACGTGAGCAAGCATCGGGCGATGAACTTCATCCTTTGTTTAAATGGAAAGAAACTAGGGGCATGCTTTGGAGCCTTGCGCTCCGCAAATTATGAGCGAAATGGAGACGATTTGGGGAAGTTTCTCCTGTTTCTGTATTGGATCCTGCTGGTAACAAGGCATTTCCAGGTGGATGAGAGACTGCCTTAGTTTCTCTAGTGGCACTGTGGCTTTGACTCCACCCCCCAAAAAAGTGTGACTGATCTTGCTCCAATAAGAAATGAAACCAAGGGACATTTAAAGCGTATTCAGTATTCATTCCCTGCCCCAAGGAATTCTGGGAACTGTAGTTTCCCCTCCACAGAGCTAGCCATCCCAGCACTCTTTACAAACTACGGTTCCCAGGATTCCTTGGGCGAAGCTTTAAATGTGCATGGATCTGCCCCATCTCGACTGGGGGAATGCCCTGAGTTGGAGAAGAGATGAGAGGTGGGAGATGTGGGGGGGGGGGATCTTCCATTTTGATCTTCAGGTCTAACTTTTAATCACTGAATTATTTCCCTGGGGCATTCCAATCAAAGAAGGAGAGATGTTGAAATAAAGAAGAGTAGTTCTTCACAGGGGTTGTCGTCCTTCTCCAAGAGAATGTGAGGGCAGGGTATAAGCAGTCACTTTTAGCCATTTTAAAACAAAATCAGAGCTTTCTCACAAGGGAATATGTCCAGGAAGTGGGGAGGGTGAAGAGAGAAAACTTTGAATATTCTGGTGGGTTTTATTCTTTTTGTTTTGGTAATGAAGCTAAGATCACCTAGCATTACAGTTCCTGGATCTATGTCTCAGAACTTCAGCAGGTTTCATACTCACGGGCACCTCTTCAGTGATCCAATTTACAAACTGATTGCCTCCAAAAATCTAAGGAAGGGAATATGATTGCTATTTCACCACCCCTAAATGGGGTGAACTGCTGTACCTGTTTTTCTGAAGTTTAATACCCTCTCGCAAGGGGCAGTCATGATTCTGGGCATGAAATCTGCACCCATTTCTGGCAGAAAAGTAAAAAAAAATTGGAGACTTTTTCTTTTTTTAAAGAATAGACTTTAAAGGTTCCCTGCAGAACAACCTCTGAAAGTATCAGCCTAAAATTTGGCAGAGTTGGCTCAATCCTCTCTGGAGCAGCTCATTTGCTTGAAAAGAAAAGAAAAAGTTATACGTAGATACTTTTATATTTTATATTTCAATGGGAGTAAAACAGCTTCAGATTCAACAGATCAGATTTAGACCCAAATAACACAAATCACCTTGCCAGCAAAGGTCTGTATAGTTAAAACTCTGGTTTTCCCAGTAGTGATGTATGGAAGTGAGAGCTGGACCATAAAGAAGGCTGATTGCCAAATAATTGATGCATTTGAATTATGGTGCTGGAAGAGACTCTTGAGAGTCCCATGGACTGCAAGAAGACCAAACCTATCCATTCTGAAGGAATCAGCCCTTAGTGCTCACTGGAAGGACAGATCGTGAAGCTGAGGCTCCAATACTTTGTCCACCTCATGAGAAGAGAAGGCTCCCTGGAAAAGACCCTGATGTTGGGAAAGATGGAGGGCATAAGGAAAAGGGGACGACAGAGGACGAGATGGTTGGACAGTGTTCTCGAAGCTATGAACATGAGTCTGACCAAACTGCAGGAGGCAGTGGAAGACAGGAATGCCTGGCGTGCTCTGGTCCATGGGGTCACAAAGAGTCGGACACAACTAAATAACAACAACAACAACAACTCAAATCAGAAAAAAAAACAGAGCGTTGATCCAATACAAATCAGGCTGCTTCCAAACACTACGACATGTGTCTGGTTTCTCACTATGGCTTGTTTATATGCCATAAGTCTCTCAGGCTGCCATAGGCTTCTTTTTCATAGCGGTGAATCACAAAGTCCTTTCTTGCACTGGCTGCACGAAACATTAAATTATGCAAAGCGAGTGTGGAGAAAATTCTGAACTGAAGGGACTAGGGTTTTTTGGCAAACTTAAGTGGGTTCCTTCCTACTGTAGTATCTGAATTGTTCAGCTTAGTGTATATTGTAATTTGAGACATCTTCAGCTACTGTATCACCCTGGGGATTCCAATTATTGAACTGCAATACTTGTTTTGATGAATTGGTTGCTGTTTGCTTTATTTATATGCTACTGTGCTTGATATTATAGTGATTGCAATGCTTGGTTTTTTAAATGCTTGCAGTGGTTGTTGTGAGCTGCTTTGAGCTCAGCATTCATTGCGTGTGGAGGTCCCCAAAACCACCCCTCAAATAACTCACACCATAGACAGAATTTTTGTTCTTGGCATGAATTTGGCCACAACTTTTTATTGAAATACAAATATAAAATAAGTGAGTGGTTGCGTAGGCATTGGTTCTCCAACTGTCACCTAAGGACAGAAATAAACTCGCCTTGTCAACAAGGGGAAACCCTACAGGGAGAGACAGGGAGTCAGGTGCAATAGGCTCTCCCCTCTCCCCTCAGGCTCCCAGGGGCTCATGCGTGTTGCTGGCCCCCGACTGGGGTTATGGACACTGCATAGAGCCCCTGTATTCCTGACCGGAATCTCCCCTAACTCAGGCATTGATTCTCCAGCTGTCCCCTAAAGACAGAACTAAACTAGCCTTGTCAACAGGGGAAACCCTACAGGGAGAGACAGGGAGTCGGGTGCAATAGGCTCTCCCCTCTCCCCTCAGGCTCCCAGGGGCTCATGCGTGTTGCTGGCCCCCACATGGGTTATGGACACTGCATAGAGCCCCTGTATTCCTGACCGGAATCTCCCCTAACTCAGGCATTGATTCTCCAGCTGTCCCCTAAGGACAGAACTAAACTAGCCTTGTCAACAGGGGAAACCCTACAGGGAGAGACAGGGAGCTGGGTGCATAAGCCCTCCCCTCTCCCCTCAGGCTCCCAGGGGCTCTCGTGTGGCCCTGGCCCCCGACCGGGGGGGTTACAGACTTGAATCGAGCCCCTGAATTCCTGACCGGAATTTCCCCAACTCAGACATTAACTTTTGGGGCCAACACAGACCCCTAATGCAACCACACTAACCAATGCCTAACCACCAACCTTACAAGTTGTGACTATTTGCTATGCAGTAGGCACCAGCCAATCAGCCAAATGGAAAAATTCCTACCAGGCCCCTGAATACAGGCGACCCCATGAGAGGCACAGCAATGTCAACACAGAGGCCGAAAAACAGCGGAGGGAGGGTGGGGATCTGAAAATGCAGCCAAAGAGAAAGAGAAACCTTTCTCTTTGGCTTTTATACCTAAGGGGCTGACCCATCAACATTGCAACATACAGATTTGCCCAACAACAGCCAGGGACCCATCCCACAGTGACCACCATAGCTGCCAAGTTTTCCCTTTTCTCGCAAGGAAGCCTATTCAGCATAAGGGAAAATCCCTTAAAATAAGGGATAACTTGGCAACTATGGTGACCACTCATGCCCCCACCTTTGTAACTCAGGAGTGCTTTGTTAAGCCTCCACCGCAAATCGTGCTCACCATGATGGTGAACCCGCATTGTTGGGAAAGTGGACTACAAATATGAAATCAAAGCGATTCAAACTTTTACAAGTGACATATAAACCTGGGGGTCGCCAGCTGGTTTTGGACTACAATTCCCATCACCCATGACCACTGGTCCTGCTAACTAAGGATGATGGGAGTTGTAGTCCAACAGCAGCTTGAGATCCACGTTTGGGGAACTCCAGACTAACACGTCATTCAAAATACTTGCTCAAGTCTTCTTTGCTGAAATTGCAATTCATGCATTCTGCAAGGATTTGTGCTCATACTAACCTGAAAGTCAGTATGGCAGTATATCCTGTGTTGATGATCCAGTACTGTACAAGGCACATGGTGGGATTGTTTTTTTGGTTTTTTAATGCAATGTTATCAACAGTGGCCAGTCAACAACCTTTTCCTATGTGCTTTAGCAGTGCAATTCCCAAACTACACTGGCCCATTTACTTGCTTATAACTGAAGGCACTCAAGCTGTTGACAGACTATCATTTTTGATGAGCGTTGAAAGTGGTTTCAGGGTAGCAATTTTAGAAAACTTGCATTGGGGTGGGGTGAGTTTGGAATATTCCACTCAGTCATTCATTTGAATCCTGCTCTTCAGACTATGGGCTCCATGAGCAGCTAATGATGAGTTAAAAGACAAAAACAATGATGAAAGTAAATAAAATAAATATGAATAGAGCAGCAACCCAATATCAAACCAGAAATCTAAAACTTAAAAAAACAACAACGCTAAAATGAATGGGCAATTCAAAATGTTGGTGCTGACCTTTAAAGCCCTAAATGGTCTCGGCCCAGTATACCTGAAGGAGCGTCTCCACCGCCATTGTTCAACCCGGACACTGAGGTCCAGCGCTTAGGGCCTTATGGCGGTTCCCTCACTGTGAGAAGTGAAGTTACAGGGAACCAGGCAGAGGGCCTTCTCGGTAGTGGTGCCCACCCTGTGGAACGCCCTCCCATCAGATGTCAAAGAAATAAACAACCATCTGACGTTTAGAAGACATCTGAAGGCAGCCCTCTTTAGGGAAGCTTTTAATGACTGACTTTTTAATGTATTTTTAATCTTTTGTTGGAAGCCACCCAGAGTGGCTGGGGAAACCCAGCCAGATGGCGGGGTATAAATAATAAATTGTTGTTGTTGTTGTTGTTGTTGTTGTTGTTGTTTTTCAAATCATAGAGTTGGTCTTGTAGGCCATCTGTTCCAATCTGCCGATGCCAGGCCCCTGTTTAAAGTGAGGTCTTAACATACATCTCTGAAAAACTGGTCTCATTTGTCCACCTGCTCCTACTGACAAGTAGTTTTTCCTATTATTATTATTTTTAGACCTTTCTTATTTTTCATAAGACATTCATGACAACCTCATACAAGACGCAATTATACAGAATAACTGCAACATGGTCTGGAACCCAACCTTGTGAGGAATGGTTGAGGGAGTTGGGTATGTTTAACCAACACTGAGAGGTGATATGACAGCCATCTTCAAATATCTGACGGGAAGTCACAAGAAGGAGGGAGCAAGCTTGTTTTCTGCTGCTCCAGAGGGTAGGTCCCGAACTGAAAGGTGCAAATTAGGAGAAAGAAGATTCTGATCAAACATTTGGAAGAACTTTCGGATGATAAGAGATGCTTGACATTGGCGCGGACTAACTCAGAAGGTAATGGACTCTCATTTACTGGATGTTTTTACACAGAGGTTGGATGTCCATTTTTCTGGGATTCTTTAGCTGTGATTCCTGCATTGGGCTGGATTAGATTACCCTTAGTGTCCCTTCCAAATCTACAGTTCTATGATTGTGTAACCATAACCATAAGAATACAGTGCACAACAATTTACTACAGCACCATTTTAGTGTTGTTGTTGTTGTTTAGTTGTGTCCGACTCTTCGTGACCCCATGGACCAGAGCACACCAGGCACTCCTGTCTTGCACTGCCTCCCGCAGTTTGGTCAAACTCATGTTCGTAGCTTTGAGAACACTGTCCAACCATCTCGTCCTCTGTCGTCCCCTTCTCCTAGTGCCCTCAATCTGTCCCAACATCAGGGTCTTTTCCAGGGAGTCTTCTCTTCTCATGAGGTGGCCAAAGTATTGGAGCCTCAGCTTCACGATCTGTCCTTCCAGTGAGCACTCAGGGCTGATCCCCTTCATGGATCAATGTCTTGTCGTGGTGAAGGGGCTTGAATAACTCAGAGAAGCTATGAGCTATGCCATGCAGGGCCACCCAAGGTCATAGTGGGGAGTTCTGACTAAACGTGATCCACCTGGAGAAGGAACTGGCAAGCCACTCCAGTATCCCTGCCAAGAAAACTCCATGGACAAAGACAACAGGCATATTTTAGTGTTAATTTCTCCTAATATACACGTTTGTATACAATTTTGCCCAATATGCACATTTTGTGCAATGAAACATCCCCAATTACAATACATTTTAAAATGCTATTTTCACCAACAATGCGCATTTTTATGCACCCTTTTTACCCTAGTATATACATTTTTGTGCATGCCACTTGGCTGGAGAATTGTTCTTCTAAATTTGGAGAAGTGTGGCTTCCGAAGGACGCCTGTGTTTCAGTTCACATATTGTTTTGGAAATTGCAAACCAGGCAGGTTAACCTTTCCATGAAAAATGAATTGCATTTCTCCCCCTTTTCTAGAGACAGCATGGCACCTTTTCATGGCCTGCCAAGTCCTGGTACATTTTAATCTTCTATTATTTTCTGCCTTGTGTTTTTCTTCTGAGAAAGGGAAGGTAGAATATAAAATAAGGAGGGAACGAAATAAAATTTAGAGCAGCCAAGCTTTCAGAGCGGCACAATCTGAGGAGCTGGACATCCAGAACTGCTAAACACCGAGGGTACAAGATGTTAAAAAGATATTTAGGTTAGCTCATTAGAAAGATGGAAACCATTTGGATAATTCAAGGGTGGCTGTAATTCTAGTTCATTTTTGGCCTTTTCAAAAAGGAGAATCATGCAGCATCAGTGGTCACAGATCAGCAGCTTGGGTTTATGAACCTGAAATCATTAAAACCTCTGGAAGTCAGGAATCTTGGACTGCATTCTTAGCAATTAAAAGTAAATTTAGTTTCATGATAGAAAGCATGCAAACATCGTACGGTGCTGATGATTTTAAACACAGACTGGGTGAAGGGGCTACCAGTGGCATTACAGCCAGAGCCCCCAGAGGCATGATTTGTAAAGGAGATGAAGATTGCAACCCTGCACACATTTATTTGGGAGTGTTGTTGTTTAGTTGTTTAGTCGTGTCCGACTCTTCATGACCCTATGGACCAGAGAACGCGAGGCACTCCTGTCTTCCACTGCCTCCCGCAGTTTGGTCAGACTCATGTTCGTAGCTTTGAGAACACTGTCCAACCATCTCGTCCTCTGTCGTCCCCTTTTCCTTATGCCCTCCATCTTTCCCAACATCAGGGTCTTTTCCAGGGAGTCTTCTCTTCCTTAAGAATGGATAGGTTTGATCTTCTTGCAGTCCATGGGACTCTCAAGAGTCTCCTCCTGCACCATAATTCAGAAGCCTCAATTCTTCAGCAATCAGCCTTCTTTATGGTCCAGCTCTCACTTCCATACATCACTACTGGGAAAACCATAGCTTTAACTATACGGACCTTTGTCGGCAAGGTGATGTCTCTGCTTTTTAAGATACTGTCTATGTCAGAAAAGGCCTACTTATGAGTAGGACCCTGGCAGAGACACATGCCCGGCTGGCATGTTCTCCCCCTCCTGGGCGATCGTGACCCTTCAGAGGTTACTGGACCACAGCTCCCATCATCCTTGGCTACTGGCTATGCAGACAAGGGCTGCTGGGAACTGAAGTCCAGCAACACCTGGAGGGCCACAGGTTATCCACCTTTGAGTTAGAGTAACATCTAAGTAAACTTGGATAGCTCTGCACTATTCACCTCTGTGTTCTGCATTTTCCAAATTTGGAATGCACATCAAAGAAGATTGATTAATGGGGATTGGGATGAGGCCGGATGAGAATCTACTTGGCCAAATGTATACTGAGGGAAAGGCAGGACATTGTAATACAAATGCTATTTCATGTCATCTATGAGATACTAACGCTATTGCATGTCAGCCACCCAGTACTACCAGCTGCTAAATCCCCTTGCATTTCAGCTGCCAAATACAGTCAAGTTTTCCATATCACTGCATGTTTGTCATATCTTGAAAAGCTTATGCATATTCACCGTCTCAAGTGACACCGAAGGGAAATCAGATCGAACTGGATTATAACCATTCTCCTTTGTTATGTGTAAAAATATCCTAATCCGTCCTGACACTTGCACAAAAGAAGCACCTGCTCTTTCTGTAGCAAGTGCTGAAGCAGCTACAAAAAGCCTCAATTAAGCAGAGATGATGATGTTGTGGGCAGATCTCTCTCTCTCTCTCTCTCTCTCTCTCTCTCTCTCTCTCTCTCTCTCTCTCTCTCTCTCTCTCTGCAATCTCACTGAAGTGAGAAAGGATTAAAGTGAATAAAGTTGAGCAAGGGGTCATTTGTGTGTTTGGAGGGGGGAGTATAGTTTTAATTAGAACGACATAAAGTACTAAGTCACGCCAATTAGCCATCTGTGTAATCAGCAGCTCATTTCCTGGCCTGTCATCCAACATTCCCTCATTCCAGTGCCTACAGAAGATGGGGCCTGTCAGAGAGAAAATGTACAGACCATGATAAGTCAGCACACGTTGGATTTGTCATGTTACGACCTAAATTCACCCTAATTTGGGGCAAGAGAAAGATGTTTATTGCCATGCTGTCTCTGTCTGTCTGTCTGTCTGTCTGTCTGTCTGTCTGTCTGTCTTGCCATTTCAGCAACTCTAATAAAATACAGCTTAATTTCAGGTATCTTTCACTGGAAGGAAGGAAGGATTTTATTTTCAGCTCATCTGTGCTGATACAGAACCCTGCATTTTGCATTCTTCTTCTTCTTTCTCTCTCTCTTTTTTTAAAAAATAAATAAATCACAGAGTTTTAAGGTGCAAATCATACCCTCCAACATTTCTCTGATGAAAATAGGGACATCCCATTCCATAATTATAATTTTACTATTTATACCGCACACATCTTACTAGGTTGCTTCCTGGGCAGCTTCCAACATCTATAAAATCACAACCAAACATTAAACATTAAAAGAAAAACACTTCGCTATATGCTTTATCATAGAATTGTAGAGTTGGATGTACCACGAGGGTCATCTAGTCCAACCCCTGCAGTGCACGAATCTTTTTCCCACAATGTGGGGCTCGAACTCACAACCCCGAGAATAAGAGTCTCATGTACTACTAACTGAGCTATTCCACTTGTGGTTTCCTGTGATGATTATTCAGAAGCAGGTAAATCGGATCCTCCCTAACAAGAGGGCATGTGTTGCGTTGCAACCTGGCAACCAGACCCTGTGTTGTGGGTGGGACAGTTTTGATAGCCACAACACCCTATTGGTGGTCCCTCGATCTTGGGAGCAATTGGGCCAGAGGGACACCAGTCAAAGTGATCGAGGGACCCCTATTTAACCCAATGCACGTGCCCCTGAGCTTCCTCTTTTGGGCTCAGTGCATCGGAACACCTGCCACCTCTCCCTAGGTTTAGGGCTTGTGCTTGACCTTGCTGTGCCATCGTGTGTCGTCTGTCATTGGGACAGGGGCACGGCAGGAATTTTTCCCCACTTGGCTGATTGGCTGGTGCCACTTGGGTTTTGCCTGCTGCATAGCAAATCATCACAACTTGTAAGGTTGTGGATAGGCTCTGGTTCAGGTGGATAGGGGTGGCAGGACGCCTTCCACCAGACATTCAATGACTTTCACCCCACCATCAACCTAACAATGAAACAATCTATGCAAGAAATACATTTTTTGGACACTACTATAAAAATACAGGATGGGCGTATAGACACCACCTTATACCGTAAACCAGGGGTGGCCAACTCCCAAGAGACTGTGATCTACTCACAGAGTTAAAAACTGGCAGTGGTCTACCCCATTTTGGGGGGTTCAGGTTAAAGTTGTTGAGGTTCTTTTTGGGAGAAGGAAGGCCCATTTTTAGGGGTTCAGGTCAAAGTTGCTGAGCTTTTTTTAGGGGAGCCAAATTTGGTGAGCTTCTTTGGGGGCAGCCAGTGATCTACCACAGACATCTAGTGATCTACCGGTAGATCACGATCTACCTGTTGGACGTGCCTGCCGTAAACCAACTGACCGACAAAGATATCTATATGCTTCTAGCTACTATCCCAAACATCCCAAACAATCCATTGTGTAGCCAGGCCCTACATTACAACCACATCTGTTCCAACTCTACAGACAGAGACTCTCACCTAAGATATCTACAGCAAACCTTTTTAGAACTAAAATATCCGCCCAATGAAGTTAAACAACAGATCAACAGAGCCAGACTGATACCCAGAGAGAACTTGCTGCAAGACAGACCCAAAAAAGAAAATAACAGAACACCACTAGTAATCGCATACAGCTCACAAGTTAAAACAGTACAACGCATCATCAGAGATCTACAACATCTCCTAGACAATGACAGTTCTCTTTCTCAAACTCTGGGAGGAAGTTACAGGTAGGTAGCCGTGTTGGTCTGAGTCGAAGCAAAAATAAAAAAAATTCCTTCAGTAGCACCTTAAAGAGGAAGACCTTTCATTGACTACAGACAGCCACCCAATTTTATACAACTCCTCACCCACAATAACACAGCCACCAGACTTAACATGGACACTGGTACCAGAGCCTGCAATAAACCCAGATGCCAACTTTGCTGCCACATACACTTGGACAACACCATTACTGGCCCCAACAACATCAAACATACCATCTCAGGACTATTTAATTGCTCATCTTCTAACATTGTGTATGCCATCAAGTGCCAACAGTGCCCTTCAGCTCTCTATATTGGACAAACAGGCCAAACCCTACGCCAAAGGATAAATGGACATAAATCTGACATCAGGAACCATAAGACAGAGAAACCAGTAGGAGAACACGTCAGTCTCCCAGGACATTCTATACAAGATCTCAAAGTAGCTGTCTTATTACAAAAGAATTTCAGAAATAGACTGGAAAGAGAAGTTGCTGAACTGCAATTTATCACCAAACTTAAACCCATGGAGAAACCTGGTCTGAATAAAGACATTGGATTCTTATCTCATTATACATGATAAAGCTATCTTTAGCCACCCCTTGCTTTTCCTGTGGGACCAATTGCAGTCGTAAACAGTCGTAAATTATTCCTGTAAGACCAAATGCAGTCATAAACAGTCTGGTTTCCCACCACCCTTCTGAGTGGTGCCCCTCCCCACCCTCTCACTATATGTGGGGATCTGGTGACTTCTGTTTCAGTGTATCTGAAGAAGTGTGCATGCACACAAAAGTTCACACCAAAGACAAACTTAGTTGGTCTTTAAGGTGCTACTGGGAGGATTTATTTTAAAAAAAAATTAGAGAGAGAGAGAAAATACATTTTAAAAATATGGGTGACAGCCAACCTTAATCATACTCCCATTAGATCCATTGATTCCACAGGACTCCACTGAGTAAATAAGCTACATTACATATGTATATTTAAATATGAATTTTCATGCAGTTCCTTTGAAATGCAGAGATTGATTTTGGGAAAGGACAGAAAAGACTTTTGGATAAGCAATCAAGAAAGAGATTCGTATGAGAAGCAGGTTGATTTATCCACCTCTCAAAGTTGCATCTAGGCTTTGCCAAATACTGTATCAGGAACTACTTTTCCAATGAAATGCAGTTCAGGGTCAAACTGGTTGTTTTAAGGCAAATGATATATGCTATTTTAAGTGTCCAAATCTCTGGAATAAGGAATGAATCCTTGAATGAATGCATAAAAAATTATTGCATGAGTGAGTCTGCTTTTATCTTTCTGGTTCAGTACTGAATGCCTTCCCCCTGCCCTCCTGCCTACTTCTTCAAACATAAGAATTCCTTTCTGTGTATTTTATTGCAGCAGTAGCAGCAGATAATGTCAGCCGAATAGATGTTAAGCATGGCCTTTGTGCTCCTGTACACATGTTTCCTCCAGGTACGAGCTGGCTGCTGGTGGAACAGAACAGAAAGAAACCCTCACTAGATCTGAGAAGTAATGTTTGGAAGCAAAAGATGAAAGCAGGAAAAAACCGCAAGGAATTTAAACAAGTCCTTCTCCCTGCACTAACCATACACCATACAGCCATTCACTTACCGTCACTGCCACACAGGCTGTTTTTGATTTATGTAAAACACACACACACAATGCTGAATGTTGTCTGTGTCGAAGTTGCACAGTTACAGGTCTCAATGTTTCCAAGGGACACCGGTGCTGCTGCTAGCCTGGTGAACAAATCACTTCCTCTCTTAGAATCCCAGAATTGTAGAGCTGGAAAGGACTCCAATGGTCATCTAGTCCAATCCTCTGCAATGCAGGAATCTCAGCATAGAATCTTAGCAAATTGAGCGCCCGCTGCATTGAAGCAGCATTACCTAGTTGTACTGGCGCCGCTTCCTTCCCCAGTGATGGACTCTGAGCTCTCTGTGCAATGTGAAAATTTGCCCCCCCCACCTCTCATACTCTGTCTACAGCAGGCATCCCCAAACTTCGGCCCTCCAGATGTTTTGGACTACAATTCTCATCTTCCCCAGCCACTGGTCCTGTTAGCTAGGGATCATGGGAGTTGTAGGCCAAAACATCTGGAGGGCCACAGTTTGGGGATGTCTGCTGTAGACACTGGGGCTCCAGTGCTGGGGTAGCTCAGTTGGTAGAACATGAGACTCTTGATCTCAGAATCATGGGTTAGAGTCCCATGTCGACCAAAAGATTCCTGCATTGCAGGGGGCTGGACTAGATGGCTCTCATCGTCCCTTTCAACTCTACGATTCTATGAAATGAATGGAGCATCTCTTCACACACATCCCTTTGAGGGTGCTCAGCTGTCCCCTTTGATTCACGTGAATGGGGGCACCCAGACTTTGTAACTCCTTATGCAGGGAAGTTCATCTTGCTTAATGCTTGCTGGCATTCCACCACAGTGTGAAGACCTTCTTTCCTTTATTTAGTTGTTTTAGAGCTAGCTTAAAGGTAAAGATAAAGGGACCCCTGACCATTAGGTCCAGTCATGACCGACTCTGGGGTTGTGGCGCTCATCTCGCGTTATTGGGCGAGGGAGCCAGCGTACAGCTTCCAGGTCATGTGGCCAGCATGACTAAGCCGCTTCTGGTGGACCAGAGCAGTGCACGGAAACGCCGTCTTACTGTAGAGAAAAATATACCGGAACCATTTGCAATCAGGTGTCTCTTCTTAAAGTTTCATGGTGTGAGGTTGATTTGCTTACCTCAAATAGATACTGAAAATTAATAGGAGTCACAAAGTTTCACCAGTTCCCACAGTGATAGGATAGAATGCTGATGGGAGCCCCCTGCAGCACGGCCCCCAGTACTGGTCATGCTACCCTGAAACCGCCTCTGCCTTCCCTCTTTCTACTCCTTCCCTACAGATCCAACTGCTCCCTAGGTGTGGTACAGAAACAGCCGTTTTCCCATTTTGCTTTAACTTCAGAGCAGCCAAAATATTCAGAATCATTCTTTAGCACTCTGGTGAGCAGCAATGCAGTCACACCCATGAGGGTTGCGTACTTGCAGCACCCATCCTTACAGATCGCGACTTAAGATTCATAGAATCATAGAGTTGGAAGAGACCACAAGGGCCATCCAGTCCAACCCCCTGCCAAGCAGGAAACACCACCAAAGCATTCCTGACAGATGGCTGCCAAGCCTCCGCTTAAAGACCTCCAAAGAAGGAGACTCCACCACACTCCTTGGCAGCAAATTCCACTGTCGAACAGCTCTTACTGTCAGGAAGTTCTTCCTAGTGTTTAGGTGGAAGCTTCTTTCTTGTAGTTTTAATCCATTGTTCCATGTCCGCTTCATGTGCTTAAAGGTTTGGGTTTTTGTGCTTTAAAAGAAATAAATATTTTGCTTTGTATTTTGCTGCGTTGAATTGCCGTAAAATCCCCTGGAATCAATGACAAAGGATGGTATAAAAATTCATTAAATGGCCAAATTATTTTAAGGGCAAGCTGGCAAAACCATTTCTTCTTTTTTAAAAAATCCATGTCTTCTGTGCTTAAATATAAGGCCTCATTAGACTTTCTACAGCTATACAAGCGTTGAATCAAATGATCCAAGCTTGCATATATATATATATATATATATATATATATATATATATATATATATGGAGAGAGAGAGAGAGAGAGAGAGAGAGTTAAGAACTCCAACTTCACTGTACTACACTAATACATATGTTGCATCACTGACTATATTTTCTTAATTCGAGGGAAACTTTAGAGCAGCACCATTTTTCCTTTCAAATTATTTGCAAGCAACATTTCATTTCCTTAACACTCGGATTATTACTTAGTTACACAACTTGATGTATTTCTGCAAATTATGGAGGAAACATCCCTACAGCTCACACGGTGTGAATTCATTAACATTAAGTCAAAATGAATATTATGCAAATGGAAACTGGGCTATTCATTTCTCATTTGCAGCAGCTGCGACTGGTGCCCCTGCTTCCCTCTTACAAGGACTTCCCAAATAAAAGGGGGGAGAATTGTTGCTAAGGAGGAGAACTCAGCTTCGCCTGCTTCATTCATTTGGGATGCGGCACTTGCTTCATCATTCAGGAATTCATTTAGGAACGGCGAGGTAGCTCCTTGGTTGGTTGAAATCATACGTCTAATCAATCTAATATTGTGGCATATTACAGCCCTAATGTTCTGAGGGCAACACATTGAATGCATAGCGGAAGCATAGATAGTTGATAGCTGCGAGCCAATAATGGGGAAAATCTCATTCCAGAGTTACACACACACACACACCCTACTTTGTCTACTTGCAGTTTTCTCAGCAGCTGGTATTCGGAGACATGCTGCCCCGAATACTGTTCACTATGAAATCTGTTCTGTCCAGTTTCTGTAACAGTTTTTTAAAGTCTTATTTTTAATATAATAATGGTGGCCTAGGTAAAGGTAAAGGGACCCCTAACCATTAGGTCCAGTCGTGACCGACTCTGGGGTTGCAGCGCTCACCTCACGTTATTGGCGGAGGGAGCCGGCGTACAGCTTCCAGGTCATGTGGCCAGCATGACAAAGCCGCTTCTGGCAAACCAGAGCAGCACATGGAAACGCCGTTTACCTTCCTGCTGTAGCGGTTCCTATTTATCTACTTGCATTTTGACGTGCTTTCGAACTCCTAGGTTGGCAGGAGCTGGGACCAAGCAACGGGAGCTCACCCCGTCACAGGGATTCAAACCGCCGACCTTCTGATCAGCAAGCCCTAGGCTCAATGGTTTAACCACAGCGCCAATGGTGGCCTTAGGGATACCAATTAAAGGGCGATATTTTCCCCCTCTGTACAACGTCCCTGGGAGGGACACTACATCACTACATCAGATCACTCACTGGCAGGGCCGGTCACCCATGAGGCAACCTCCTTAGGCAGCAGGATCCACAGGGGCAGCAGATCGCACCTCCTTGATCCTGGTGTAGAGCTTCACTCACCCCTCCTTTCCTGGCAGGGAGGGGGCGCCATGTTGTAGTTCACCTCAGGTGCCGGAATGTCTTGGGCCAGCCCTGCAAAATGTCTTGGGGCGCTTGCAGCTTTAAGCTGGCAGAAGTTTGGTGCTTAGCTGCTTGGCCTTTGTAAACAAACGAAGAAAAAAGAGAAGGATTCTAAAACGCAACCCCTCAGACCACACTATGAAATTTATTGAAGTGAAGAGTTTGAAGAGAACTATTTCCTGCTCTTCACATCAGTCCTGGAGATGTTGAGGGAGTGAGTTCCCTTCAGAATCGGGACCAAACTAATTCCTTGAGCATCCCGTTGAAGACATCCCAGGACACCGGGAGAACTTCCAGGCTCTTTCCCTCAGGCAGAACAATCCAGAATATTATGTTGAACCAGGATCAACACTTGATGTATGCTCAATGCTTTGTGGGGAACAGCTCTGGGTATTTGAGTTTGTTGGTTCAGGCAGATCAGGTGCAAACCTCACTCACCTGCCAGCCTATCACCTTGGTTTTAAGGTAGCTCATCAGTACCAGAAGGGAAAATGCTCTCTTCCATTGAGAAATTGCCTTTTCAGTTGTGTTCTGGAAATCTGCTCCCGAGAAATGTCTGAAAGAGTCGGGGAGTGGAAGCATTTGTTCCTGCTGAGGCGTATTGGTAGCTGACTTCAGCAGTACGTTTTGTTCTTTGAAGCCCGTTGTTCATCAAGACTGCGTCTCCAAGGAGGGAAGCGGGGTCAATGAAGGTCAGCGGCAGTCTTTCAAGGGAGCCTTCAAGAGGGAACCTGCTGCTTCAATGAGCAGAGCCTGAAAGGATGCTTGGAAGTAAAGAGTTTCTCACTAAGTAGGAAATGTACTTGCTGTGCATCTTCGGAAAGTTTATAGCCAGCTCAGGGTGGGAGAACTCACAATGAGCCTTGTTCAGGCATTGGATTCTGGGATAAGGCCGAATGTGTAGAGGGTGGGGAGGGGGAGCATAGACCCAGGTGTGTCTCCGGCATCCATGCATTCCTTGGCATGCAAAGTCTAAGAGTGTAGGCTCCAGTGCTCTGGAAAAATGGATTGTACAGCTGCCACATACAGGAATGTAGCAAATGAGTCATTTGGATGCCATAGTTATTCATATCTAAGGTGCTCTTAAGGAGAGTCCTGTTGAATCACACCAAAGGCCATCTAGTCCAAAATTCTGTTCTTGTTGTGGCCAATCAGATGACTCCGGGAACCCTGTAAGCAGAACTGGAGCACAACATTGTTACATATAGTAACTTCATTGACTGAAATTGTAAATGTTTGTATGCACTACTATGTGTTTACATTTCATCGGCCGGCACCATATTTTTCGCTCCATAAGGCGCACCTAGTTTTTAGAGGAATAAAACAATGAGGGGGGATTCTGAATCAAATGTTGTACTAAACTATTTAATAAACTACCGGTATATCAGAATAATATTTCAACCATGTAAAGTGAACAGCAGTCAACAGTGGCATTAAGAACCATCATCACTGTCATTAACAAATGAAGAGAGACTTTATCCCCTAGTAAGGAGAGCAGGCAATGGAAATATATGAGTTTCCCACATTGAGTCCCTTAAATCTAAGGACTGTATGGTTTGGCCCTACACAATTATTTTAATAAAGCCAAAAGAAGTGGGACTTTCTTCCTTTGTGTTCATTGCAGAGAGCTCTGGGGGTTTTCATATGAGGGAGGAATGAGGGAGAAATCTGATCCAATTCCCATTTAAAGTCAAATCTACCTAATTCACACCTTTGTACACAACATAAGGACCAAACCACAGCCGCCCTTCAAATTTCACACTCCTGCAAAGGAAGGCACTACTGTCCCGGCAAGACCAGTGGCGAAGGGAGGGTCTTGTGTGGCGGTACGTCGCCTGTGGGGATGTGGGACGTCGCACATGAGCGTCGTCCCAAGGGAGTGGCATGTGCATGCCCGCCCTTCTCAATGAGGCGGCTGAGTGCAGGGGCGGAGGGATTACATGGCTCCTGCTGTGCTTGCTTTACACCCATGTAAGCGGCTCCTGTCTTGCTTTGCTGCTTTAAAGCGAGCCGTGGAGGAGGGACGGACGGGAGCCATGGCTCCCCTTCCCTCCCTCCTCCGTGGCTCTCTTTAAAGCAGCAAAGCGGGACAGGAGCCACTTACATGGGTTTAAGTGGCTCCTGCCCAGCTTAAAGCGAGCCACAGAGGAGGGAAGGATGGGAGCCATGGCTCCTGTCCGTCCGTCCTCTGCGCAGCATGCACTTCATAAGACACACAGACATTTCCCCTTACTTTTAGGAGGGAAAAAGTGTGTTTTGCGGAGCAAAAAATACGGTTACTGAATTCCAGAGAGTTCTCTAGTAATTCTCATGTGATTGGCTAATGTTGGTCACAACGAAAGTATCTGGTGAAAGAGAGACTCCATTTTTCATGTGAAGCAGGATGACTGTGTTTTAGAATCCACCGTGAACACTGCTAAGTCGAATAAAGTGTTGGGGTGTTTCTTCTCTGCTTGATAGAAAGAGAGCAAAGCTGCAGGAGAAAGGAAAAGCAGAATCTTTCATAGGAGCTACAAGGCACGGCCTAATTGAGATACAGAAGGCTGAGTGTTGAGCTCTGGAAATGGAGGAAAAGACAGTAGTTGGGAAGTTAGAAGAAGAGTCTGTAAGCCCATGCTTGGAGAAGCACGTGCCTGTAAATATTATGTTTTAATTCATCTGTAACTACAAATTTCTGCAAGAAAAGTTTTTGAATGTTAAAATCTGGACATTGGTTTAATTTCCAGAGAAAGGTGTAAGTCTTATACAGTATATGATTTGAGGTTTTTAGCTGCAATTTTGCTACCTTTACTTCAACAAGCAACACTCTCCTCACCTCCAGTTCCCAGCCACTAATATTTTCTCTACCCACTTCCTACCCACTATGCATAATATTATGCACCTCTATCAAGTATTTATACTCCTCTGACTCACCTTTCCTCTAAACTAAAAAGCCCCTAATGATTCAACATTTCCCCATATGGGAGTTGCTTGTATGCAGGGACACCCCCTTGATTTGGTGCTTATGAGCAGGACAAAGGTGTGTTCCCTTTGATCTTGCAAGCTGCCACCTTTGCCCACAACCCAGAAATTTACTTTGGAGCAGGAGAAAGTGATGACAAAGGTGGTGGTAGCAGATGCTCTAGACACAGGGAGAACTTCTCTTTTTTTCATGCTGAGATTACAACTTCCAGAATCTTCAATTGAAAATGGAAACTCCATGGAGGTTCTCACCAATGAACCTGTATTTCTCTAATGTATTTATCAGTTCATTTGTTAAATCTGTGCCCCCATCTTTCCTTGGTTCTCAAAGCTGTTGGCAGCAATTATACAGATTTAATAAAAATATATAATAAAAGACAGTAAAGGAACAGCTCCCACTGAGTTTAACGGGGCTAACCTCTGAATAGATGTGTGTAATATTGTGCCATAAAATACAAAAGTAATAAAACACAAAAGTAAAAACAAACATAAATATGGGGCAGGTAAAAGAATAAAATCAAGTATAAGAGTCCCAGCGTAAACCAAGAAGCGCACATTTCCATGTCAGCTTAGAGGCCTCAATAAATAAAATATCTTAGGCTGGCAGAGGACAGTAAGTTGACATGGGTTTAAGCAGGTCTTCCTTGGCTAGGAGCAGTTTATTGCTGTATTTTAGTTGGCTAGTTGTATCGAATCAGTAGCTAAAGTGGTGCCTTCCAGAATGATTGCACTCCAATTTCCACCACCCCTTGTTGGCTGGGGATGATGGGACTCAGAGTCCAACAGTATCTAGAAGGCACCACATTTGATGCCCGGGTTTTATTGCAAACTACCCAAATGCTTAAGGGTGGGAAAGAATGTTTAAAATAAATGAGTGAGTGAATGTACGAATGCAATTTCCAGAGCTGGTTGGAGAAAGGGCTGGCTCTGCCAATCTCAGTAATGGTGTTAATTATTTTTTTTAAAGTCAGTGGTGCATGCCCCAAATTAAAATTGTTTGTTCTGCTCTTGCCAATTTCTGCAGAAGAGAATAACAGCATTTAAAGGGATTCGGGTTGGAAAGATTGGCCTTGCTAAATCCTGCACATTTCTAGGTGCTGTAAAACAATTTCATACAGCCATTCCCGCTGCGTCCCTGTACGGTGTTAAAACCTATCTCTCTGAAAGTCTCAAAATACATTTCCTGACCAAGCAGAAACCTTCCTGTCAATTACACTCAGCGCCTCCATACAGATAACATTCCTTTCACTGAGCAACTGTGTCCATGAGCTGATAACACTCCTTCTGTAACACATCCATATCCGCATCTGGCAAAAAAAAATTAATAAAACTGTCCCAAACATGAACTTCCATTTTCAAGACCAGGTTCTGTGGCTGAACTGAAATGAGACGGTTAATACCGGTTATTGACACTTGGAAATGGTTTATTGGGATATAGTCTTCTGCTGCTTCTATCAACCGAAGAAAGGACATGGAGGCATTAAGGACCTGCCACGGGTGAATAGAATTTTGCAACATGAATTTGGCAACCCAAACCAACAGATTGTCTCAAATTATTGCAATTCCATCAGGGTATCACACAACCAAGTCTCATTTGCGGTCTGATTTATGGGAAATGGGTCAGTGCTGGCTAACTGCTAGAAAACGCCTAATCCCTCTTCTCTCACTATATCTTGCTGGGGAGAGAGGGATTCTGCTCCTGTGACTTTCCGTGATTGCCTTCTAGCTACTTACAGAAGCCTGGCTTCTGATTGGATCCTGGGGTGTCGCATTTTGGCTCCCACAAGAGTGTGCTCCCCATTTTTGGAGGGTGCACTCTCATGCAAGTCATGTAACTCATGCAAGAGTGCAGCCCTGAAAGACATGAATCGCAATATTGCCCTGTGGCATGTTGGAGGGTATCATTATCTTTTGTAGGCGAAATGGGGTGAGATGCTTCTGTTCCCTCCGGCATTGCTAGCTCAAGGGTTGCAACAGTTTTGGACCAGAGGGCACGTTCCAAATTTTGAAGAAGTGCTGTGGGTGCCAGTCCCAAAATGGTTGATGGCACACCACAAAATGGCTTCCAGGTCGATGACAGAGCACAAAATTAGAGAACACTAACACATGGCTTCCTTACCCCCTCTGAAAAAACCAAGGCTTGCTATCGGAAGTCACTATGTCCTGTGATCTCCTAATTATGGAGGTCACATAATATTGACCCAGCCCTACGACAGGATGAAGCTGATGCCTCTGTCAGGATGCTGTCAGCAACTCCCGGCTGGTTGCCCAGGAAAGTATAAAGGCAAGAAAAAGTTTTTAACAGTCCTTTTTTATTTTAATATTTGCAGAGAGAGGCTATAAAACCCAGCCTCTTGGATAATGGCGTTGTCCCGAATGAATCTCCACCTCCATCTCTCCCACTTTCTCATTCGTCATTCTCATCATCTCCTCTACAGGTGCTGCTACGTGCCCTTTGTCTTTGAGCTCTTTGCTCTCCTACCTTTAAGGCTTGCTGGGTTCTGGCAGATGGATGGTCTGGAATGATGTCTAATGACAACATGTCAGCTAGGTGTTGCTCTGGCTCTCCCATAATTTCCCAACTTTTTCCCTCATCTGCCTCTGAATTGTGACCTCCCTCAAATCCCTGTTGTAAATCTAAACTGTCTTCCTCTTTCTCCTCCCAGGTACGTTTAGCATGGGGAGGCTGTCTCCACCATTCATCCTCTGCCCAGATCCTGACAGCCTCATAACTAGAGGAAGCATTCTGTAGTACCAAGGTTGCCCCACCACACTCATTACCTCTCTCACATACCACACACAAACACATACAAACATCTCTCTCTCTCTCTGTCTCTCTCTCTCTGTCTCTCTCTCTCTCTCTCAACACAAACTACACAGCCACACATATATCTCTCCCTCTCTCACACAGGCTACACACACAAACACATTTCTTCCTTCTCTCTCTTTCCTACATGCCACATAATCTCCCTCCCTCCCAGACCACACATACATGCACAGCTCCCCCCTTTTTATCAGACATATTTCCCTCTCTCTCTGCCCAAACACATCTTTCTCAGCCACACATTCACAAACATGTGACACATTGCCCCCTGGCCCAACACACACACACACACACACACACACACACACACACAGTAAAGCTCTTCGGTCGGTGAAGGAAGTGCCTGCCATTTTAATCCCCTCCAATCCATCCCCCCCCCCCAAGAAAGAACCATAATAAAAATACTCAAGGAGCCCTGGGAAAGTCCAGGAATGGGGGTTGGGCTCCTCTACTCCCCCTGCTAAATAATTTAAACTGCATTCCCTATAGGTCATGAAAGTATTATAGAGAACATGATTGTGTGGAGCTTTACCTAAGAATAGGACTTAAGTCCGTTGATTTCTGTGAGTCTACTCTGTTTATGGCTAATGTTGAATGTTCAATATCTGGGTCTTTGGACCTTGCTGAATTTTCAGAACTTTGGTATGCCCAGTTCAGTATTGTCTACATGGATGGGCAGAAGCTCTCTTGGGTTTCAGACAGGAAGCCATACCTGGAGATGCCCAGGATTGAACCTGGGACATTCTGCATGCAGGGCAGATGCTTTCCCCCTTAACGTTGTGACTCTTCATTAATTGCCTTGGCATTATCTGTTAATAATATACCCCTCATTCTTTTCTCCTTTACATTTATCTCATTATACTCCCCACCGCATTCCATCCCATTCACTTCCCAGCTTTCCCGCTGCTATGCCCATTGCATATGCACAGAGCGATTCTGACACGAGCCCTTCGGATTTGGCAGCTTCGTTACAGTCTTGACAATGACATATCCAGAGGATTATATGACGAGTCCCTCCCCACCCCCCCACTCTCTGCAGAGCAGGAAAACAATAGATATGTGTATATGTATATATATTTCCTGCTTCCATATGTGGATTTGGATTAGCTACACAAATGACTTTATCTCACAAGCAGCATATGCCGTTCGGCTTCGCAGTTTATAGAGGTGTACATTGCTGTTACAAATGGAGGGTGGTCTGTGAACAGGAGAGATACCTTTACTTATTATATTGGGATTTAGACCTGACTTAAATGTGATGGAATTGGGCAAGCATAATTTATCTGGCGCAGCACTGAATGGGCCCAGTGACTCATTTAAGTAGGTCCCTAAGCTGCTACACATAAAATACTAGCACTACTAGAGTGGGGAGAGCCCTGGGATTGGACCAGAGGCCTGTCTAATCCAGTATCCTGTTTTCCCCAGTGCACAGGAACACAGGCAGATGCTTAATGCTGAGTCCAACCATCACTCCATTTAGCTCAGCATTGTTTACACTGATTGCCATGGCTCTGCAGGGTGTCAGGCAAAGGGACATTCCCAGTCCTATCTGGCAATGCAGGGGAATGAACCCAGGGCCTTCCGCATGTAAAGCAGATTCTCTACCACTGAGTTCCAGCTCTCTCTCCCCCCCTCAAAAGGAACATGGGAAATGCCTCAAAGCTCTGGTCCATCGAGCTCAGTATTGTTAAGGATAATGGTTTAATTGCGCATTGTGTGAGTTGGTCTTTGTCTCTCAAGCCACCAAAGATAATGGTGTGTCAGTGGTTCAAATCCCTGCAACGGAGTGAGCTCCCGTTGCTCGGTCCCAGCTCCCGCCAACCTAGCAGTTCGAAAGCATGTCAAAGAGCAAGTAGATAAATAGGTACCGCTCCGGTAGGAAGGTAAACGGTGTTTCCGTGCGCTGCTCTGGTGTTGGTGTTCCGTTGCGCCAGGAGCGGCTTAGTCATGCTGGCCACATGGCCCGGAAAAACTGTCTGTGGACAAACGTCAGCTCCCTCGGCCTATAGAGCGAGATCAGCCTGCAACCCCAGAGTCATCCGCGACTGGACCTAACTGTCAGGGGTATCTTTACCTTTATGTTTAATGAGTCTCCCCATGAGAAAACAGCCCCCAGGCTAATAATGGAGTCTGTATGGGAGAGGGAGAGCTTTTTCTTCAGCTCTGGATAAAGTTATTTCGTATTTTGAAGTCATATTGCCTGTGCATGATACCGTATTACACAACTATCTGGATGTAACATTATTGTTTTGAGTGTCTGCTTTGGAAGAAGTTCTGTTAGTAAAGCTTCTGAACCATTTTTTTTTTGGACTGGACAATTTTTATTTCAAGAAGAGTCCATTTTTATTCATCCTATTGCTTCCAAATGTTCAATATCAATAACCTCAATATTTATTGTCTACACTGACTGGCAGAAGCACTCCAGGGTTTCGATATTCCAGAAACTGAACCTGGGACATTCTGTACACAAAGCAGGTTTTCTACCACTTACCATAGCTATGGCCCTTCTTCAGAGAAAGACCTAGAGCTGTGCAGCAGAACATCCCAGTCCCCCCTTAGAAAAACCATACACCTTTCTTCCAACTCAAAGTAGCGTGCATGAAATCCCAAGGCATACCAGGGCCAACCTTGTGCTCATGTTTGCTCTATAAGGAAGTGCAGAGATGCTGTCAACTAGCATCATGCAAATGCACTGTGGGTTACTCAAAATTTGCAATTTGTGGTTTTCATTTTTGTTGCATTATTGAAACTCTGCATTTACGGTTCATGTTTGTTGCAGGCCACTTTGGGAGGACTCTGTCCTGAGTGGATGCCAAACATAATTTAAATACATAAATAAATAAAAGCCAAGCAAACTAACAAGCAGCATATGTCTGGGGGAAGCTCCCAGCTATGGGAGCTTCCTATAAGTCAATAGCTTACCTTTCAATCAGCTGATCCAGCTAAAGGTTAGGCAGGAACATCACTTTCCACCTCTCCTACTTTGGGCCTTTGCATCGACCAGCTCTCTCCCCATTCTCAAACCCTGCTTTTCCCCATGAGAGCATAGTGGCTGTGAGGGACAGGGGATATCGCGAAGTCCCTCCCCTCCTGAGTTCAAGCCCATCACCGACCACAGGGGGAAGCAGAGGGAGCTCCGATTCCAGTGGGGAAGCAGGAAGTCGGGTCCGAGGCTCAGGCAAGGTAGCGGAGCCAGGGTCCCAGGTGGGACAGGAAGGGGGAAGTAAGGGGGGGAGACCCATCCCCCCAACTCCAGAATTACGCCGGAAAAGGAGGGGAAAGAGGATGGGGCTTCCAAGACTTTTGTGCTGGGGAAAGACGCGCCAAAAGTCACTTGGAGGTTCTGAAACCGACTGACCACATCACTCCGTGTAAATAGCATGATTTCAGCACTGTAAATACGCAGCACCAATAAAAGAATAAAAATGCAGAGCTGCGTAGCGTCGTTACTCTGAAGTAGTCCACTCCGGCCACTGTGACAGCAACCTCCAAGTCTTTTTTTGGGCTACTTTGGAGTTGCCGGGATGAGCGTGTCAGAGGCGGAGAGATGGCGGCAGATCGCGGAGCAAGCCCAGCAAGAACTGCAGCAGCTGTCGCTGCAGGCGCAGGGGGAATCGAAGGCAGCTAAAGAAGAGACTAAGCAGGTCCAGGACGACCGGCTACAACTGGCGGAACAGGTGAGAGCACTACAGGAAAGAGAGCAGGAATTAAGGGCGGTGGCGGTAGACCTCCAAAACAAGCTGGATGCAGAGAAAAACAAGGCGGGAGGGGCACCCCAAGTCCAAGTGCTGCCAGGAAGGAGAGCCGGGACCCTAGTAAGCAAGTTCAATGGAGATCCGAAGGAATATCAGGGCTTTGAGACTGAGATGGTGTATGCTCTTGAGCTACACCACGCTGAGTTCCCTGATGATGAGCACAGAGTAGCGTTTATTGTGGAGCACCTTACCGGGGCAGCCAGGGAATGGCTAAGACCGTTAATCGCAACAAAGAATCCTTGCATGAAGGATGTCAAACTATTTCTAGAAGGTTTGAGAACGATGTATTCGTCCGATAGTCATATGGACCAGACTAAGGAGGAACTTCATAATTTACGCCAAGGAAATATGACAGTTCGCGCGTACTGGGCGAAATTCACCATGCTGGTGCACAGATTGGGGTGGGAATTAGGGTCACCCCCAATGCAAGCGGCGTTCTACTTGGGGTTGCATGAGGACGTGAAGGATGAGCTCTCGAGAGGTCCAAAGCCCAGTGATATGGATCAGCTGAGCAAAGCGGCTCTGGCGGTGGGGGTGAGACAGGAATCCCGGTGGAGCGACAAACAAGCAACGCGCGCAAAGCGGGCTTGGTTCCCACGGTCGCAGGAGAAACCACTCCCCCAACAACCCTTTCAAGCCACGCCTGGGGCCAGCCAGGACCAGGAACCCATGCAGATTGATAGCGCGCGCGCGCGGGCTTTTCAAACCCCAGCGGCGCCAAGACGCAAGGAGGGAAAGGGCGGGAATTGCTTTCTCTGCAACTCCCCCCAGCATCTCGTCAGAGACTGCCCACATCGCAGGGAGTGGCAAGGAAGGGCGGGAACGGTGGTGCCCTCCCCCACTGACGCAGCACCACAGCAGGGAAACGGGAAAGCCTGGCTGCAGGAGACAAGGGGCAGCAGCCAGGCACAGTCAGCAGAGAACAGCCCCAGCCCGCCCACCCGCACAGAGAGGAGCAGAGCCAGCCCACCCCTCCCAGAGCAGGAGTGGTTCTAGAAGTCACGCTAACGCTCCCAAATGGCTATCCCCTGACAGTCCTTGCCTTAATTGACAGTGGTGCCTCAGCGAACTTCTTCTCGAGAAACTTTGCAGAAGAGCACCAGATCCAGCTTCTGCAGCTGGATTTTCCCCTTCACGTGGCAACCATTGACGGCAGAGAGCTGCTGGGAGGGGCCATCACTCATCAAACCCCCCCCATGAGAATGACGGTGGGAAGGCACTCAGAGACACTGGCATTCAACGTCACCACCATCTCAGACCCCCCCATCGTCTTGGGCATGAGCTGGCTGGCGCGCCACGACCCCTCCATCAGTTGGCACCAGAGATGCATCACTTTTGGATCGGACTTTTGCCTGGAACATTGCATGCAGCACCAACTAGGGGAGGGGCCTCCGATAGCCACGGTGGCCACCATGCACGTCAAAGGGGGTGAGGCGATACCCAAGCCGTACTGGGACCTGCAGGAGGTCTTCAGCGAAGCGGAGTCCGACCACCTACCCCCACACAGGCCTTTTGACTGCCAGATCAACCTGGTGCCCGGGGCAACTATACCCCCAGCCAAGCTGTACGCCATGTCAGACCAGGAACTGGAGGATCTGCGCGCTTTCATCGACAAGAACCTCAAGCGGGGGTTCATCAGAGAAAGCAAGGCAGCAGGGGGCAGCCCGGTCTTCTGGGTGGACAAGAAAGACACACAACAGCGCCGCCTGGTGGTGGATTTCAGACGGCTGAACAGCATGACGGAACCGGTGGCTTTCCCTATGCCCAGAGTGGATGATCTGCTGACAGCAGCACGCAGGGGCAAGATCTTCACCAAGCTCGACCTGAGGGGGGCGTACAACTTGATCAGGATCCGGGAAGGCGATGAGTGGAAGACCACGATGTTCACGCCTCTGGGCTCTTTTGAATATCTGGTGATGCCCTTCGGGTTGCAAGGGGGCTCAGCATGCTTCCAGGCCTTCATGCACCACGTCCTGGGGTCCCTACTCTTCAAGAACTGCTTGGTCTTCCTAGATGACATCCTTATCTATTCCAATGACCCAGTGCAGCATGTGAAAGATGTCAGGGAAGTGTTGCAGCGCCTGAAGGAGAACCACCTGTATGTGAAGCTGGAGAAGTGCAAGTTTCACACCAAGGAGGTGGACTTCCTGGGCTACAAGCTGTCAGACAAGGGGCTGGCGATGGACAAGGACAAGGTGCAGGCCATCCTGGACTGGCACAGCCCCAGGACGCGCAAAGATGCCCAACGCCTACTAGGCTTCGCCAACTTCTACAGGAAGTTCATCAAGAACTTCTCTCGCGTTACGGCTCCCATCACTGACTGCCTGAGAGGCAAGCAGAAGTTCAGGTGGACACCAGAGGCGCAAGCAGCGTTCGAAAGCCTCAAGAGGGTGTTCGCCTCGGACCAGAACCTGTTCCACGTGGTCCAGGACGCGCCCCTACGCATTGAGACAGATGCTTCTGATAAGGCTGTGGGCGCCATTTTGTTGCAACTGGACGCCAACAGGGAGTGGAGACCCTGTGCCTTCTTCTCCAGGAAGTTGACACAGCCCGAGCGCAACTACACGGTGTTTGACAAAGAACTTCTTGCGATCCACGCTGCGTTCAAACATGGGAGACACTTCCTGGTGGGCGCCAAGCACCCCATCCAGGTGTGCACAGACCACAAGAACCTGGAGTTCTGGAGAACGGCCAGGGTGCTCAACCAGCGGCAGATACGGTGGGCAGAGTTCTTCTCGAACTTCAACTTCTCCATACACTACATCCCGGGGGAGCAGAATGTCAGGGCGGATGCCCTCTCCCGCAAGCCAGAGTACATGGAGGAGGAGGCGCCACCAGCACCAAGGCACATTTTCCCCCCGTCAGCATGGTCCTGCGGAGCAGCAGTGGTGAGCGAGGCAGAACTCACAGCACTGACGGCAGCGGATGAATTTGCCAACCGCATCTTCAGAGAACTGAGAGGGGGGAGGGAGCAGGCAAAGGACTTTGCAGAACGCAGGGGGCTGCTTTTCTACAAGGGTGCACTGTATCTGCCCACCACCCAGCTTAGACGTACGGTCCTCAAGCAGATGCACGACAACCCAACGGCGGGTCATTTTGGAAGGGACAAAACCGCTCACCTAGTCATGAGACACTTCTGGTGGCCAGGGGTGAGGGAAGATGTTCGAGACTATGTACGGGGCTGTGACACCTGCCAGAGGGCAAAGGTGGTCAGAGCAGCGCCGGCAGGATTGCTGGAGCCCTTAGCCACACCACACAGGCCGTGGGAAGTGGTGTCCATGGACTTCATCACAGATCTGCCTTCTTCCAGGGGCAAGACCGCAGTGTTGGTGGTGGTGGACCTCATGTCCAAAATGTGCCACTTTATACCGTGTGCCAGGGCGGTCTCTGCAGAAGAGACAGCCAAACTGTTTGTTGATCACGTATTCAGACTGCATGGATTACCTTTAAGGGTTATTTCGGATCGTGGCCGCCAATTTGTTTCCAGGTTCTGGCGGCGGCTCATGAACCTCCTGCAGGTGGAGGTCAGCTTGTCGACGGCTAGACACCCGCAGACCAATGGACAGGCGGAGAGGGTCAACGCCATTCTGCAGCAGTACCTGAGATGCTACGTCAGCCAGCGGCAAACGGACTGGGTGGATCGCCTGCCACTGGCAGAATTTGCCTACAACAATGCAGTGCACGTCTCCACAGGGGTGTCGCCCTTTAAGGCCAATTACGGGCGCGACCTCAGATCTTTCCCAGAGAGGGAGGGGGAGGAGGAGGAGGAGGGCCCACAGGCTGAGGATTGGGCAGAGGAACTGGAGACGGTGCACCAGCAGCTCAGAGAACACTTGGAGAGGGCCAAGGAAGCGTACAAAAAGGGGGCGGATCGCCACAGGCGACAAGGGGAGGTCATCAGGGTGGGGGACAAGGTTTGGTTGTCCTCGGAGGGCCTTCCCACCAGAGGGAGGTGCAAAAAGCTGGCACCCAGACGGCTGGGCCCCTTCACGGTCACGCAACAGGTCAACCCGGTGGCATACAGGCTGGCACTGCCAGAGGATATGAGGGTGCATCCAGTGTTTCATAGATCGCTGCTGTCGCCGTACAGGGAAAGCAGCAGGCTCCGAGACAGCGAACAAACCCCCGAGGGAGGGGGGGAGAGGGGAGGCAGGGAGCAACTCAATGAGGCCACGGCCATCCTTGATTCACGGAGAGGGGTGGGGGGCCTGGAGTACCTCATGGCATGGGAGGATGCTCCACCGTCCCAGAATGAATGGGTCCCAGCCACTCAGATACAGGAGGAATTCTTGGTGGAAGAATTTCACGCCCTCTATCCCCACAGACCCAAGCCCTGGCACATGGAAAGGGAGGGGGAGGAGGAGGAGGCAAGGGAGAGCAGCTCACCATGGCGCTGGGAAGCGGAGTTTGAGGATTCGGGAGACGAGATATGGGTGTCACCGAGATCCACACAGTCAGAGGCAGAAGCAGATTGGCAGCACATTTTTACCCCCACCAGCTCGGACGCCACGGAATTTTTGGGATTCCAGTCCTCCCAGGCGGAAGGGGGAGCCTCGCAGGACTGGGCGGAGGTGTTCACACCAACGGGCTCGGAAAGCACTGAGTTCTTAGGCTTCCAGTCGTCACCGACACCTGGGGGGGACCTGGGGAGGGGAGAAGGGGAGCTTGGAAGGGGGGTGGATGTGAGGGACAGGGGATATCGCGAAGTCCCTCCCCTCCTGAGTTCAAGCCCATCACCGACCACAGGGGGAAGCAGAGGGAGCTCCGATTCCAGTGGGGAAGCAGGAAGTCGGGTCCGAGGCTCAGGCAAGGTAGCGGAGCCAGGGTCCCAGGTGGGACAGGAAGGGGGAAGTAAGGGGGGGGAGACCCATCCCCCCAACTCCAGAATTACGCCGGAAAAGGAGGGGAAAGAGGATGGGGCTTCCAAGACTTTTGTGCTGGGGAAAGACGCGCCAAAAGTCACTTGGAGGTTCTGAAACCGACTGACCACATCACTCCGTGTAAATAGCATGATTTCAGCACTGTAAATACGCAGCACCAATAAAAGAATAAAAATGCAGAGCTGCGTAGCGTCGTTACTCTGAAGTAGTCCACTCCGGCCACTGTGACAGTGGCCATTTGGGGAGACGTGATCTTGCACTATTTCACACCGAGATCTTGCCCCGTAACCCCCCCCAAAAAAAAACCTTTACTGGGGCGCAATCTTGCGTGGCTCTCCAAAACATATGTTTTTGGGTGCCAAGACTGCATGACCCCCCAAATGTGCACCTTTTGGGCCCTGTGATCTCAAGAAGGTCATGTGACTCACATGAGAGCATGGCCAGGAAGATGGTTTTGGGACTCTGTATGTTGGAGACGCTTCAGGTTACAGACTCCGCTAACCCAGAAATAGTACCTCGGGTTAAGAACTTTGCTTCAGGATGAGAACAGAAATCGCACAGTGGTGGCAGCGGGAGGCCCCACTAGCTAAAGTGGTACCTCAGGTTAAGAACGGAACTCCAGAATGAATTAAGTTCTTAACCCGAGGTACCACTGTATTAAAATGACTACTCATGAACCTTTTAAACAACTGCATAGGCCATCCAGGTGGAGGAGGAGGAGGAGGAGGAGGAGGAGGAGGAGGAGGAGGAGGAGGAGGAAGAAGAAGAAGAAGAAGAAGAAGAAGAAGAAGAAGAAGAAGAAGAAGAAGAAGAAGAAGTTGTTCAAGTAATGCCTGAAAGTCAAAAGCGATGAATTTTAAAACAGAAATGAGGAACCTCAGGCCAAAGAGACAAATGTGTCCTTTTTCCTGAAGTAGTAGTAGTAGTAGTAGTTATCATCATCATCATCATCATCATTATCATCATCATTTTCATTATTATTATTAAGTTTTCCAAAATTTCACATATACATTTCAATACATAATACAAACAAACTTTTTTTTTTTAAAAAAAAAACCACCTTCCCACCCCCTTTTCCAAATGCATCGCTGCAGGTCTCTCTGCCCGGCCCTCTGAATTCTCCCCAGGACACCCCCCTCTCCCCAGACCATGCCTCTCATGTTCCTTTGCTTCATAACCTAGGTGTTTTTGTCTAGCTGGAATGTGCATGATAGTGCCTCTTGTTTGTCTGGATGAAGGATGGGAAGCTCTGTGTTTCTCTCTGTGTAAAACCTAGCCTCCAGAGGTGAAATTCACATTTGTTGATCCACCCTCTGATCCTGCCCACCAGTCACACATGGCCCTCAGAATGTTACCCAGAAGGGAATGTGGCCCTTGGGTGGAAAAACATTCCCCACTACTGGTTTAAAAATATATTCCCAGAGTTCTATTTATTTATATCTGCAGTGGTTTTTTGGGGGGGGGTAAAGGGACCCCTGACCATTAGGTCCAGTCTTGACCGAATCTGGGGTTGCGGCGCTCATCTCGCGTTACTGGCCGAGGGAGCCAGCGTATAGCTTCCAGGTCATGTGGCCAGCATGACAAAGCCGCTTCTGGCAAACCAGAGCAGCACACGGAAACGCCGTTTACCTTCTCGCTGTAGCGGTACCTATTTATGTACTTGCTTTTGACATTATTATTATGACATGCTTTTGAACTGCTAGGTTGGCAGGAGCTGGGACCGAGCAATGGGAGCTCACCCCGTTGCGGGGATTCGAACCGCTGGCCTTCTGATTGGCAAGCCCTAGGCTCTGTGGTTTAACCCACAGCACCACCCATGCCCCCCTGGGGGGGGGGTAGTGCCCTATAATAGCAGACAGGATGAAGGATTGGGGCAGAGCCATTGGCAGCCTGGGATGTCTACTGTAAATCTCTCTCATAAGATCTCTCTCATATCACATCAGAGAGGGAAACAGCTTTTGATGCAGGAGTCTGGAAGGGTCAAAAGATGAGCGCTAAATCTTGTCCGATGTGTGACTGACTCAGCATATTATTCCACAAGATTGGGCCATTATTTTTTTCCACAAGAATTTGATGGTTTCTTCCCAGGCAGTAGCTGTGGAATAAATTGCAGTTTTATGACCCCCATCACAGCAATAAATCACAGGAGAATTGCAATTGTCTCAAACGGGCAGCAACCCACTTGATTATTTCCGGAACTTAGGAAAAAGAAACCCCAACAAAGGTGTGGAAGGGAGCTTGCGAAGTCTGTCAAATAGTCAAAGAGTGTATTGGATAATTTTATGAGTTATTTACTGGCAATGATTTATGTAGTGTGCAGTTCCTGAATCAGGGTTCTTGCCTGTCTTTGTGTAACAGTGCTCTCATCCAGTGGTAGCTGCAGGGAGCAAGTCACAAACATGGCAACAGGTGGTTCAGAGATGGGCATCCCTACTCATAGTAAAGGACTCATCCAGCCAGTTCAATAAGGCTCAGAAGAACATCACAATGTATCCAGCACACATGAATTTATTGTCCTAGCCCCAGGCTTTGGGGGTCCTCTGGGAATGGGGCACTCTTACTGGGCACATTGCAGTTGTCTGTGACAGTTGCATATACCGTATTTTTCGTTCAATAAGACACACTTTTTTCCTCCTAAAAAGTAAGAGGAAATGTCTGTGCATCTTATGGAGCGAATGTGTGGTCCCTGGAGCCGAATTGCCCAGGGGCTAAAGGCAGATCATGCTTCTTCTTTTTGAAGAAAGCGCTAAAGGCTAACAAGAGCAAAAGAGAGCTTGAAAGGAACCCGCTCAGCAGCTGATTGCAAGAGATCGGGGAGGGAGATAAGGAAGCTAGCTCCCTTCCCGGCCCCTCCCAGCCCCTTGCCTAGGCCTCAGTTGTTGTCTGCAGAGGGAGACATGTGAATGGCTGATTAGTTTATCTGTCTGGAAACTGTAGAAATGGGTCCCTTTCCTTTCCTAGAGAAGCTGCAGAACTGTGAGTTGAACCCCATAAAAACATGATTTTTCCCTTTGCAAGGAAACTCAGCAACTTTGAGCTGATTCTTAAAAATGGAGCTTTCCCCCTTTGCAAAAAAGATGCACAACTCTGAGCTGACCCCCCCCCCCAAAAAAAACGGGTCTTTCCCTATTTGCAAAAAAAGCTCCACAACTTTGAGCTGATCCTCAAAACAATGGAGCTTTCCCCCTTTGCAAAAAGAAGCTTCCTCAAATATTTAATGGGGGGTAAAGGCAACTAGGCCTCTAGGAGTTGGCTGCTATGCCTAGGACAATTCAAGAAAGCAAAATATTTTTTTCTTGTTTTCCTCCTCTAAAAAGTAGGTGCGTCCTATGGTCAGGTGCATCCTATGGAGCGAAAAATACGGTATTTGTTTCTCTGGCTATTTTGGCAGTCACACATACTTTGGGAAGATGCACATTGCAGAGAGCCACCAGCACATATATATTCAGTATAATAATGTATGTGTGCTGGGAACTTCCTGTCAAGTGCAGCTTCCTAAAGTATTTCATATAGATGTGTACACACACCTGTTTCGTAATTCCAGGGTTGTATACACTTTTCTGTGTACGCTTTTCCATATACATGCATAAGTAGCGAATGGGGAGGAGTTCAATCCAGTTTGCATTTAAAAATAAACCTACCTAATTTGTACCTCCTGAAACAAAAGCAAACATCACTATCCTTTGAAATTTTCACTTCCCTGAATTTTGCAATGCCATTCTACAGCTGAGTAATGCATATTGGTGTTAATCATACATTCAAAAATGCATACATTAGTGAAACTAATATACAGAGACACATTATATTTGGGGAAATTCATGTCCAAAAACTCATACATCCGTGAAATTTGTATGTGTATAATAGGAGAAATGAATTTATTACTGGGGGAAAAGAAACTGAGAAAAAATGGAAATGTACAGATTTGTCCAGCCTCCTGTGTCACCTTCCACGCTCTTCTGAAGGGTCCCTCAACTCTTTAAAGTTCATTATCAGTGGGTGCTAGTGGCAGCAGGGAGAGGACGAATCTGTTTCACAGACACAGGGTTGGAGAATCCCAGGCTTTGAGATCAAATGTGGTCCTCCAGCCCTTTCTATACGGCCTTCAGGAGTCTCCCCTAAGCCACACCCCGTTCCCCCCACTAGATCTATTCCACACACCCCTTGGGTGCTTTTGCCTGGTCAGAATGTGTATTGAACTGTGATGATGCCTCTTGCTTGGATATATATCTTCTGTTGGAAGCCGCCCAGAGTGGCTGGGGAAACCCAGCCAGATGGGTAGGGTATAAATAAATTATTATTATTATTATTATTATTATTATTATTATTATTATTATTATTAGGTGTGCATGTCTGTATCTGACTTTTGCATGGTTGAAATGTAGCGTGCTGCACAAAGGTAATAATCACATATATTGCTCCGGCCATTTCTGCCTTTGGCCCCATCCATCACAGGAATGTGGCCCTCAGAAGTTTCCCATGAGAGAATGTGGCCCTTGAGTTGCAAGAAGTTCCCCAGCCCTTCATTAGTGGATCTCTCCATTGTATCAGAAGCCCTTGTGTTGAGTTCAAGGGGAGCAATTGGATTCCACTCCTTGTGTATCTCTTGGGAGATTGTATCTCCTTCTCCGCTCCTACAGCAAGGATGTTGAATGCCACTTTTTGACACTCATCTTTGCTCTGCCGCGACGCTCCCATCATGCCATGTTATGTGGTTCTGTCAGAAGTGCCATGTGAAATTGCCTCAGGGAAGGAAGCAGAGAGTTTCAGGCGGAAAACAAGCGACGTTGCAAGGCTAAGGCGGTCACCTTCACCTCCCTGGAGACCCGCCAGAGCGAAAATAAAACTTCATTTACTCATAAATGGGTGAAGAGTTGGCGCTGGAAAGAGACAGGAAGTAAAAGCTGGAACGTAAATTGATGTTTTGCTTCACAAGGTATATGGATTTCAGAAATGTCCTTATGTCTTTGGACTGTCTCTGTTTCCTAATGTTAGCTTTTCTGTGGGCCTTGGGGCGTTTTGTATTACATTTGCTCTTAAAAGTCTTGGCACTCTAATCAGAGGTCTAAGGAAATCACAGAAGAGCTTGCTTGGAATGAACTGAAACTAAACCTTTGTTGTTTAGACCAAAAATACAAGGCACAGAGAACCTACACCAGGGGTGTGAGGGAAGAAAAAAACAGCCTGAGGGCCACATTCCTTTGGAGGGAACCTTTGGGGGCCAGAGGTGGGTGGAGCCAGAGGCAAAAGTGAGCACATCAATGGATTTATTGATTTGATTATTTCATTCTTATTTATTTATTGAGAGCCAGTGTGGTGTAGTATCAAACGAGGACCTGGGAGGCCAGGGTTCGAATCCCCACTCAGCCATGAAACTTTCACTGGGTGACATTGGGCTAGTCACTACCACTCAGCCTAACATACCTCACAGGGTTGTTGTTGTGGGGGGGAGGTCCTTAGAGGAAAAGGTAGGATGCAAATGCAACAAACAAATAAATAAAAACCATCTGATGTCACAATGACAACAGGCGATTGACAAGATGGACAGTTGTCCCACCTTTCGAAGTTAGCCCAGCACAGGGGGAGTGTGAGATGGAAATAGCATATAAAATGGTTAAAAAAAAAACTCCTCAAAGTGGTTTAGAAAAATAACATAATAAGAACCTTGTAGAGCAGGCTAATGGTTCATCTATCCCAGCATCCTATTTTCGCAATGGAAAAGCAGATACAATCATAGACTTGTAGAGTTGGAAGGGACCCTGAGGATCATCTTGTCCAACCCCCTGGAACACAGAGATATGCAGCTGTTCCATATGGGGATCGAACCTGCAACCTTAGCATCATCAGAGCCATGCTTTAACCAGGTGAGCTATCTAGGCTGTGGAAGCCTGTTAGTCCTGAATACAAGAATAATCTCTCCTCCGTTGCTTTTTCAGCAACTGGTATTCCAATAGGGGAGTTTGGCCATTGCCATTATAACACTGATAGCCTTTTCCTACTCTAACTAATCTAACTCAATCCTAATATAGCTATTAATTTGCCCGATTACTTTTTTTTTTAAAAAAGTGTTTTAAGCTATTGGTGTTCAACAATACAGAGGTACCCTTTTCCCAAAGAAGGAATTATGGCAGAACAGTTAAGTTTGTGTGCAGTTTGTTGGAGAGGTGAGCCGACCGATTTCGCAGCAGCTGTGTTGAACAATAATCCATACCTTAACTCTATTGCAGATTCCTCTGGCACTGGCTATAAATGCTGTACCTATGTGGAAATAAGACATTCTCCAACATCTAACTCCCTGGGGTTTGAAGAGACCTTTGGTACTGCCTGCTACCAGCTCCAGGGCTATTAATATCCTCCATTATTATTATTAGTGACACAGACCAGTGTCAGTTGCCATAAAGGGGTGATCAATAATTCACTCGAAGGTACCACAAAATGTCACCCTTTGCAGCAAAACCCCTGCTGTAACTTAATAACTGTCATTTGAAGAAATTCATTCCAACAAAATAAAACCCAATTGTTATCAGGAATGCAAAAGGAATAAACATCTCAGAAGCCACCTGTAGAGGTGTGTGAGATTTCCCAACATTTCTACTGATATTTCTGCCTTCCTGAATCATGGCATTGCATGCTTGGGATACCTTTAAGCTAAAAGTGGATATGTAGTTTCTAAGTGATTGTTGAGAATCATTGTTCCCCATCGCACGGGCAATTGGTTTAATTGTGCATCGTTCCCCATTCAAAAGCACAGACCTGAGCAGTATAATGTTGATCTGAAATCGTCATATGCACAATTGGGTTAATCACACATTTGTTCCCCATTCAGAAGCACAGACCTAAGGAGTGTAATGAGGATCTAAGTAATTGCTGCTGCTTTCCTCATCTCATGTATCCTCCATTCATACATTGTGGAACTGTACTTCCTTGTTTTGGACAATAGCCTGCAGATATTTTCTCACGGGGAGACAATTTCTTACAGACTTCCTTCTCTGCCACTCCAGGGAAGTTAGCAGGAACGCCCAAAATGGTGGTTGGCGATGCTGGATGGAAGAGGGAATCCAGGAGTGATTATATCAATCTACTGGAGAGTAAGGGTAGTTTGAAAGAAACCCCTAGCTCTGGCAAAGTGAATTAGACTTGAAAGTCCCATCATTGCCTTTTTGTGACAGATCAGCATAGAGCAGCGGCTCCCCAACATTATCCCCACCCCCATGGATCACAAGAAAATTGCTGAGGGTCCTGGCAGGCCATTTAATGGGTTTTTTTTTTTGCTTGTTGTGTCAAGTGTAACTCCATAGACTTAAAATTGTAATAAATAAAATACAATAAAATAAATGAAGGAAACAATAAAAATTCAGTTAATATTATGGACATGCCAGTTGTGTGGCAATGTCCCTCCCTCCCCAGAAATAATACACAAGACACAGAGAAATAAGTTTAAGTGGGTGAAAAGGCCACAACTTTATTGGTTAAGGATGTGGAGCGGTATTGGCTTAGGCATTGGACCCTAACCGACTATATCCGTCTGTAACCCGTGTGTTACAGACTGGGAGAAATTAACCACCAGAAAGGAGCCCAGTGATATGTATCTACTGAGACACCTCCTGTGGCCACCGTTGGGGGGTGCTCTAAGGCCCTGACCTCCGTAGGCCCAGGACAAAGCTACCGCCCCCGGAACCCCTTTAACGGGATTAAATCTCCAATTTCGGGCAGAGGATGACGTAATCTGCCCCCCATTCTTTATCTATGCAAATTTCCAATGCCTAACCGCCAAACCAAGTTGTGACGACATGCTATGAGGTAGGCGAAAAAACCAGATTGGCTAATCCAAGTGGAAAAAATCCTACCCGGCCCCACGGCCAACCGAGGCGACCGACTAATTCCATAGCAGCGTCGGCCTACCTGCCTAACTGCCTAACCAAGAGGGCGGGTGGGTGGGTGATCCGATCGCTTGCGGAGCGAGGTGAAGAGAGGCAGCGTTCCCGCCTCCGGCCGGATTTAAACGCGGGGGAGGCCCCGCCTCCCGGCCGGTCCTATTGGTCAGCCGGGGTATGACGGAGGCGGGAACCACTCTCGCGAGAGGGCTGAGCTACAGCCCCCTCGCGAGGGTCGGGATGGGCCACGCCCACAACACCACCTCCGTGAAATGCGGAAGTGGTTTTGTGTGGCAATGTCCCTCCCTCCCCAGAAATAATACACAAGACACAGAGAAATAAGTTTAAGTGGGTGAAAAGGCCACAACTTTATTGGTTAAGGATGTGGAGCGGTATTGGCTTAGGCATTGGACCCTAACCGACTATATCCGTCTGTAACCCGTGTGTTACAGACTGGGAGAAATTAACCACCAGAAAGGAGCCCAGTGATATGTATCTACTGAGACACCTCCTGTGGCCACCGTTGGGGGGTGCTCTAAGGCCCTGACCTCCGTAGGCCCAGGACAAAGCTACCGCCCCCGGAACCCCTTTAACGGGATTAAATCTCCAATTTCGGGCAGAGGATGACGTAATCTGCCCCCCCATTCTTTATCTATGCAAATTTCCAATGCCTAACCGCCACTCGAGCCCCAACGGCTCGCCGCCAATACCTTCACAGCCTCAACCAATGCTCCAACCCCCTAATTACGTCACCTAACCAAATATCGTTCCCTCGGGGTGAAAGGTGTACTCCATCGTTACGATAAAGGGCTGCTTCAGTGCGTACTATCTCTGGGTGGGAAATTATCTGCCCATTCAAATCAAGGACCCTGCGCAATACAAATGAATTCAATAGCCTCCTGGTTCTGTTCAATGCCTTCGGGCAGAGCCCTTCACGCCAAACTCGCCTCTGCAGCAAGGCGGACCACAGCAACGTCATCCCCGGAAAAGAAGCCAGCAGCTTATCAAAGTCCTCAAAAATATTCCATTTCAATTCCACTGCGTTTCGACATGCCAAATCATTCTCCCCCAGCTGAATGACCAGCGCCTGGGGGGGCCCAACTGAAGCAGCCCTTGCCAAGACAGCAGGCAGGAGTTCTTTCCAGCGCATTCCGCGCCTGGCAATCCACGATACTTTGACATTTTCTGGGAGGCCGAGATCACTCCCAAGACCGGTTACCATTGCTCTTTCTTTGGCCCAATGCACAATGCTGTGACCCGCAATCCACACATTGATGCGGCGCCCATCTGAAAAGAAAACAGTGACAGACGGGGGATCAGCTAGGGCCTGCGGCTACAAGGTGGGTCGCAGGTAACCTCTATAAGCATTGGACTTCCACCTTCCTAGTTCCTGAATTCTTTCCGCTGAAAGGCCCAAGTGCATCGCGGAGGTTGCTGCACCAATACGAAACGAGTGGGCGGAGAACTGGCTCGGGTCAACGCCACACAGCGAGAGGGCCTTGCGTAAAACCCGTGTGAACTGAGAGCGTGTGAGCTTAGAACTGTCCTGGTGAATCAACAAAGGGTCTGAGCCGGCTGGTCTCTGATATAGGAAGTGTCTGAGGTCCCTTACTGGACAAGGGCCTTGGCCACCTGCTGCGGGGAGGCGGATGGTGGCCCCCAATCCCCGCTGATCAGTTTTTGATCGGCGGATGTGCACTACTGCCAACGAGCTAGATAAGGATACATCCTGCATCCTGATCCCTCGGGAAGACCCGTCAGGGTGGTCCTCACATACTACTTCTCCCACTCTGAGGGCCCCAAAGTATGCTAGCGAGAAGGCCGCGGAGAACAAGCTCGCCTCATAAGGAGACCAGCAAAGGGACGACAATTGACTATGAATCTTGCACAGCAGGTCAAATGTTATGGGTCTCCTGGGGTCACTGGCAGGTGGCTGCAGCCTACGCCAGCCTTCCATGGCCCTGCGCAAGTGGAAGTTATCGCAAGGATCCATGGAGTACAGGGATTTGCAGAAGAAAGAGATCGCTGCCGTATGTATATTAAGAGTCTTGGCAGCGCGGCCCAATTCCCTTAGGTGAACCACATATCGCATGACCTCCCTCTCTGTGGGGGGGCCCAAAGGTGAAGGGGAGGGACCCTTATTTCTGAATTTAGAGAATTCAGCCCAAACGCGTTTGTAAGAGCTCAGAGTCGAGGGGGCAACCGATGCGAATACTCCCTTCAAGATTTCTCGCTCCCAAGGTTCCATAGGGATTCCGGGAACGGCTCTGGACACTGCTGCGCCTCCGGTGCCAGCAAGCGGAAGCGGTCCATCTGGAAACGAGACAACGCATCGGCGATATCGTTATTGACCCCTGGAACGAATTTGGCTGTGAAGTGCAAGTTCAGTTCTAGACTGCGCAGCACGAAGGCCCTGAGAAGGGCAGAGACCCTCGCGGAACGGGATGATTGTCTGGACATCACGCTGACCACTGCTTGATTATCGGTCCTGAAGCAGACCCGGCGGTTCCTGAATTCTTCGGCCCACAAGTGCACCGCCACCACAATTGGGAAAAACTCTAAAAAGGTTAAATCGTGTGTGATCTCTGAGGCATGCCAGCTGGCGGGCCAAGGCTGAGCACACCATCTGCCCTTGAAGTAGACTCCGAAACCCAAGGACCCAGCTGCGTCTGATTGAACTTGGAAATCTGAACGTAAGCTCAGATTGTCCTGCCAAAGTGACACTCCGTTGAAACGGTTTAAAAAGGTTAGCCAAGCCTCGAGGTCGGCCTTTACTCCCTTGGGAAGACGGACCCTGTGGTATGGGCGCTTCAGACCTACGGTAAGTCTGGCCAGGCGACGGCAAAAGGGGCGTCCTGGCGACACCACCCTGCACGCGAAATTGAGATGGCCGAGCAAAGATTGAATCTGTTTAAGTGTGACTTTTTTAAGTGGAATTAGTTGAACGATTAACTCTTTAAGAGCGGTCAGTTTATCCAAAGGTAAGCGTGATGTTTGGGCCATAGTGTCCAATTCAATACCCAGGTAAGTTAAGCAGACTACTGGCCCTTCAGTTTTTTCAGCTGCGAGTGGAACCCCGAGCTCTCGAGTAAGGGAAGCAAAGGCCATCATAAGCCTCGCACACTCACCGTTATTAGCTCCGCCCACGAAAAGGAAATCATCGAGATAATGTGTAACACCCGCTAGGCCTGTTTTAAAGCGAAGGGCCCATTCCAAGAATGTGCTGAAGGCCTCAAAAGCTGAGCATGCGACAGAGCAACCCATCGGCATGGCTTTGTCAATGAAAAACGCACCCTCAAACTTGAAACCCAACCACTTGAAGTCATGTGGGTGAACCGGCAGGAGCCGAAAAGCCGATTCAATGTCACATTTGGCTAGCAGTGCCCCTTTACCGAATTGTCTAACCAATTTAACGGCCTGGTCAAAGGATGCGTATTTCACTGTGCAAAGGTCCTGTGGGATGCCGTCATTGACTGATTTACCGACTGGGAAGGAGAGATTGTGTATAAGCCTGAATTCGCCTGGGGTCTTTTTTGGTACAATGCCTAAGGGGGAAATGTGGAGGTCCGGTAAGGGAGGTGTCACAAATGGGCCCGCCACCCGACCTGCAGCGATTTCTTTATTAATTTTCTTAATTGCTATATCTGGCCTATCGCGCACGGATTTTTGGTTGGGTGGGTCACCGGCTAGTGGCGGGGTTAACACCGGGATTCTGAAACCCTGCGAGAAGCCGTCCCAAATGTAAGAGGAGGCGGTGGAATTTGGATAGCTGTCTAACAGGACGCGCAGTGGAGGAAGTTTTATGGGGGTGAAAGCCAGGGACAGGGACTTATTGGTACCTACTCTGGCCAGCGGCTGGTCCCTGGGCGGTGCCTTGGGGGTTCCTTGGACCCTGGCTTGAGCCCCCCCCTCTTCCTCCCCGAAAGGGCTGCCTCCCTTTGTAGCAGGAAACTCCGGGGTGCTGGCCGAGACATTTGTCGCACTCATGTGCGTACTTACAATTGGGCCTCTGACAGAGGCCCCTGTTGTACTCCCAGCAGACCCTGCGACGCGGGTCCTTCCTGGGCTCAAACCTGGCTGACTTTTGCGGCTCCGCCTGCTTCTTTTCGACGAAGGGCACCACGTGGTTACTCCAGTAGTGCTGATTCCTCTGGTCCCAGCGCGTCCTCGAGTTCTGAGAGGCGTTTCTACGGAAATCCTCATCGTAGTTAAGCGCCGCCGCCTCCCCCGCCATCGAGTAGGCCAGCCTAACGTCCGCTATGTAGGCCAACAAATGCATTGCCCTCTTGGGGTATGCCGCTGCAATTACTGCAAGCCAAATGTGGATACCGTCCTGCCAATTCTCGAAAGTGCGGTCTGCACGCGGGGTTCTATACCTACGCTTACCGAATTGTTTCCTTTTCTCCCCCTTCCCTAGCATTTGTGACAGGGGCAGCAGCGTGAAAACATCGATGTAATCACCGTTTAGGATCTTCTCACGCTTCCGATTTGACAGATGAGACCCCAGAATTATGTCAATGTCGGAATTGGTGGAGGATTTAGCCTCTGGCACCAACCCACCCCCCCCCCCGGCATTCAAGGGTGCCGTTAAACCCCTTACGATGGGAACTAGAGCGCCTCCTGTGTACCCAAAAAGGAAGGCCCATCTGGTCTTCTGCTACTCCCCAATAGTCCTCCATGGGAATGTCCGCATCAGAATCGGAAGACGTACCTGAGTCCTCATCTGAGTCGTCCTTCCTGCTGCGCTTCCTCTTCTCTGTCTTCTTCTTTGCTTTACCTCCGGTCTGACCTGTCTCACCACCCGCCGACTCGTTGGGGGGCTCGGCCACAGCCCGCATGCCACCATCCTCCCGTGACGATACTGAACCCGCGGGCAACGGAGGAGGCCCGGCCTGGGCCTGTGAGGATTGAGATCTAAAGAGTTCTGAAACAGACTGAGCAGAAATGAGGGGCGAAACTGGTGCGCGAACCTGAATGTGAGTGGACTCGAACGCGCCCTGGGGGGCGTTTGGGGAGGCCGTTAGAGGGGCCTGAGCCATGGTCTGGACCTGCTGGGCGGCCTGCAGGAAAGAAGCCGAGGTGCCCTGCTGTGCCCCCAAATCCTGTTGCACACCATGGAGCGCGGCGACCTGGGGCGGGTTACTGGATAGCGGAGCGACCTGGAGAAGGTTATGAGAAGCTGATTGAGAAGCTTGCACCATGGCCTGACTCTGCCGAAGGATGTGGAGAGATGCGGCCGATGTGCCCGGCTGAGCACCCATGTCCTGCTGTGAGCTAGGAGGCGGGGCAGCAGATGTGCTAAGAACTCCCCCCCCACTAGACTGGGAGCTAAGGAATGAGAAGGAAGAGCTAGATAACTGACTATTGTCGGGGGGGGTCTCAGGAACGCAGGCTTGGGAATTGCTAATACTATTCTGGACACCTCTGTTCGCAGAGGCGAGAGATACGCACAAAGGAGCAAGCGTGGAACACAGAGGTCCTAACTGATTGCAAATATTCTGCAAATTGGAGGCCACCTGGGCCAGGGTATCGGGATTAAAGGCGGGAGCAGGGCCAGCTGAGACTATGGCAGCATTAGCTGCTGGAGCAGAACCCTTAGCGGATTTGCTGCGCGTACTGCGTCCCGAAGACATGCCTTTGGTGTTATCTGCACACTAGTAGGATTAAAAACCAGATAGCAGGATGCTTATCACCTCCGGCTCAAATAGCTAGAGGCAAAGGAATGAGCAAGCCGAGCAGGAAAGTGGGGGGGGGGGGCTATCGCAAATACCAATCAAATGCCTAAGAAATACCAATCAAATGTCTAAGATGTACTGACTAGGAACAATTAATGCGCTAAATAATCACCAGATGCTAATTATTTATTAGTTTATCTATTAACTGTAATTCACTCAAGAATTGTATCTACCAAAGCTAATTACTACCCCTATGAGTGATCGAATAAATCAACCAAAACTAATTATCCCACGGTCTGATCAATTCCCAGCGGACTGAACCAACTACCCTTAAGACACCCGATGGTAAGCAATACTTAGAACTGAAGCAAGATGAAACTAATAGGGCTAAATAATACAAGAATAACTAACGCTTAAGGCACAAGATGGTAAGCAATACTCAGTACTGAGGAAAGATGAAACTACTAGGGCTAAATAATACCAGAAAAGTAACAAGAATTTACAAGAAAACTAACTAATTTCCCAGGAGACTAAACTAAGCTATTCGATTACAGAAGAATGGACTACGCTAATTAAGCACAAATTAGTAATAATTCCTGATTTCCCCAAGAGAATCAATTGACGTGATTTAAACACAAATGGAATTAATTTCCCAAATGGACCTACCAAAGGCTATTTAATCCCCCCCCCTCCGTGATTCAATATGCCAGAATGCCGGGGGTATGTAGCTGGATCAGCTCCGCCACCGATCAAGAAATATGGGCCTTATATTATATTACTGGCAAGGCTGCAGTTAAGAGTGCCAAGGAAAGCAGCCAGGACAGTAAACACGGGAAAGTTTACTGGGAGGGGAGCACTCAAAATGGCTGCCTGAGTCGGCGCACGTGGACCTTCCCAAGATGGCTGCCGCAGCCTGCCCACGTGGACCCACACGCCAGGGGGAACAAAAGTTACCAGGAACCAAAAGGTTGGGGAGAAAATTTACGGGGGAACGATTAACCGGGAACACAAGGCACCGGGAAAGAGAATGAAGGCAAACCGAAACCTTACAAGAACCCAGCCGGGTGCGCAGCTAGCTTACCACCTCGGCTACGATACTCCAGCGCAGTCTGGGGCCGCTGCCTGTGCAGGTAACGGGGAGGCAGCCGCCTCAACCCGCTAAAGGCTGGTGTTGGAAGACGCAGTGCACGCGCGCGATGGAGAGGAATCCCTCGATGGTGTCCCGCGACGAAAGCAGGCTCAGAGGCAGCTGGAGGAAGGCTCGCGCTGGCCGCTGATCCTTGTAGGTGGATGGCCAGGAGGCAGCACAAACGACGCGGGAAGCGCCAGAAACGGAGCCGCCAGCCAAGCGCCAAGCCCTGCTGAGTCTTTGAGTGCCGCCCACACACGCACCGCTGAACAGCTGATCAGCGGGAGCTCCCGCCTGCGGGGACAAAGCGGCGGTGGCGGCAAGTTCCGGGAGCGCGGCAAAAACCCTGCAAAAGTAATACAAAGAGCAAATTCCGGAGGAGGAAGGTAGCCAATTCCGGATGAGCAGCAACAAGGGTAAGACGATCGGGAGCGCAAGGCTGATCCGATCGCTTGCGGAGCGAGGTGAAGAGAGGCAGCGTTCCCGCCTCCGGCCGGATTTAAACGCGGGGGAGGCCCCGCCTCCCGGCCGGTCCTATTGGTCAGCCGGGGTATGACGGAGGCGGGAACCACTCTCGCGAGAGGGCTGAGCTACAGCCCCCTCGCGAGGGTCGGGATGGGCCACGCCCACAACACCACCTCCGTGAAATGCGGAAGTGGTTCTTTCATCTTCATCCACAAATCTACAAACACACTGTGGGTCACATGAATGAAGCACATGGACCACTGGTGATCCATGGACCATAGTTAGGGAACCCCTGGCACACAGAGGGGAAATGATCAAGCAGAGGCTAGACATTTCTTTCCTTTCTAAAAATGAAAAATGAGGTCGTTACTTCATGTTAGTGGTTTCCATGATAACACTACTCTGCATGATAGTTTGAATTTCAAATTCCATTTCAACTGAATATCTTTCTGTTAAAGAAACTCAGTGTGCTTCACATGTAAGCACCAGTGGGTTCAACAGAACTTGCTCTCAGGAAACTGCATAGCAGTTATGCTGATCTTAATAAATTGGGCATTTGGACTCTCCTTGAGAATGTTGCTAGGGAGGCTGCCATGATGAGCACTGCAAAATTTACCACAGATACTTGTTGTCTAGTGGCTGCTCTGCCTACCTTCTCTCTCTCTCTCTCTCTCTCTCTCTCTCTCTCTCTCTCTCTCTCTCTCTCTCTCTCTCTCTCTCTCCTCTCTCTCCCTTCTCCACAGACTGGACAGATTCCAGTGCATGAGTCACTAGGAGAGTGCTGGCCAGCCTCAGATGCCAAGAGTCACTGACTGTAGGAGATTGGTGTGTTTCATTGGCTTCAAGGCTGGAATGTGTGTGGATGTTTTCCTTTGGCAAGGTGACAAGAAAGAACAGGGGTATAGGTTGGGATGACTATTGATACCTCAAATTGCTATTTATGTGTGATGCACAATTGGACCTCTGTAGGTCTCTGGTGTGAGGCCTCTCTTGGGATTGGCCCAGCAGCTACAGCTGGTACAGAATGCTACAGCCAGGTTGTTGAGTGCCTCACCTGGATGTGTACACATTACACCTGTGTTGAGGGAACTGCACGGGCAAAGTTGCTCCCTGGAACACTCCTGTCTCACTGAACTTCCCATGGGGGATGTTCCACAAGGCCTTATTCAGCCTAGGGGTGGGGGGAGACTGGTGGGGAAGGCTAGTGGCCGTGCTGCTCACCCTTCCTGCCAAAACCTGACAAGAGAATGACATTCTGGCAGCAGAAGAAGCAGTGGGGCAGGTTGGGTGCTGCCTCTTGTGCTTCTGCTACCTGTGGCAGCTGCTTCACCCTGCCTCATGCATGGGTTGGCTCTGTGATCAGCTTTTGGGTCATCATCCATTTCTGATGGTTGTCTAATATTTCTTTCATTGAACGGGATCCCTGCTTTCCAGTACTATGACACCTGTCCCTTAATGTAGTATCACACTGACTCATGATTGCATGCAACATTTTGTCTCCTTTTGAAAGATTTAGGGGAGGTCTAAGGCAACCTGACCCTTTAAAAAGTCAAATACCGGCAGATTTGGCATAAAATACTCTTTTGCAATTTTTCAAAGCAAGGGAAATATACAAAATGAAAGGTCACCCCCAGAATGGAGATGTATGATTTTGAGCTAAAATGTCAGGTGATGTTTCTTGCTCTTTCCTAAGTCCTCATTTTTCCCTTGGATTTCTTTTTTAACTCTGTTATTCTGGCAATGAAGCTCCACCAGTGAATGATGATGATGACTTCATGAAAAGGTCAGCAGTGAGTATTGGGGGCAATCTTTGTACAGCGCCAACGTAGCACTATTTTCATAGGGGCAAAATGGCTTAGATTTGGGTTGCAATGTAGGTAAGATGATTCAATGCTTGGGACATAGGCTAAGACCTATTGGATCATTTCCACTATAAAAACACAAGGGCTGTAAGAACCCATTTTTGTTGCCTCTTGTTCAAGTAGAAGTGTATTGGGGGTTGGGTTGCAAGAGCAGAGTAACTGCTAAATGGGTGTTTGATGAGAGACACTTTCCTGCATTCCAATACAGCAGCAAACAGCCTTCAAAAAGTCAGCATTCCTGTGATGGTCTGGTCAGCTGCCAGAGAAGGCAGCAAGGCAGGTCCAGAGTTTCAGCACCACGGAGAGCTCCAAGTGAGCAACTTGCTCTAAGAAAGGTGGGCAAACCAACCATAGCTGCCAAGTTATTCCTTTTTTTAAGGGATTTTCCCTTATGCTGAATAGGCTTCCTCGCGAGAAAAGGGAAAACTTGGCAGCTATGAAACCAACTGAGCCTTTAAAAGCCTCTACTCTACCTCCCCCCAGACTCCACCCCTTTGTGGACAACTTCTGTATTCTTAATAGGCCAACCTACTCCATTCCTACTCCATTCTGAAGCCTCCTCCCTAGAGAGTTACTGTGGGAAGACTTTGGTTTCTCGGGCTCAGGGAAAGATGGCCACAAAGGTCCTGGCTCCAGCCTAGGAAGGTTTTGTGGAGGATCCTGTCTGCCAGCCTCATTGGACTCTTGTGCACTATACATCTGCACTATACATTTAAAGCAGTGTCATGACACTTTAAATTGTCATGGCTATCCCCAAAGATTCCTGGGAGCTCTAGTTTGTTAATGGGGCTGATAGAAAGCCCCCATGTTTCCCTTACAGAGCTACAATTCCCAGCATGGTTCAGCAGTCAAGACTTCTCCCAGGGTGTTCTGGGATTTGTAGCTCTGTTGGGGGGGGGGGGATGGCTGCTGCCAAGTGGCAGTTGTAGGAATGAGAAACAGATGAAGCTGGTCTCTCAACATTGCTGATGGAGTGGCCCTGCCTTTCCTATCTCTCTGTTTTGCCGCTTGGTGGAATGGCTGTTGCCAGTTGAAGGAGCAATGTTGTGGTTTGTTGTGACTGTGAAAGTTCTACATGTGACATTTATTTAACAAAATTCAAACGCCACCAAGTGGTTTACAAAAAGTACATAAAACATTAAAATGCTCGGTAAAATACATATAAAAACAGGTATTTAAAAACATTAAGAGGATTATTAAAATGAATAATAGCTTCAAAAGAGATATGAGCAAATGCAATTTCTGCATGTCTGGATAGGCTTACCTAAATAAAAATGCTTTAAGCAGGCACCAAAAAGAATACAATGAAGGTGTCTGTCTGCTGTCAATAGACAGGGAGTTCCAAAGTGTTACTGTTGCCACTATGCAATATAACTTGCACCAATAATCTCTCCTCTTACTTGTTGTGATACTTAGATTTTATACACATAAAATGTTAATGTTTTCTTTTTAAAATAACCTTTTACACATCTGAAAAATAAAAAGCTGAAAATACAGACATAAGAATAAGCTGGTGACTGGGAGCAGCTGCCGAGAACGCTCCCAGTACGTTTCCAAGCACAATTCAAAGTGTTGGTGCTGACCTTTAAAGCCCTAAACGGCCTCGGTCCAGTATACCTGAAGGAGCGTCTCCACCTCCATTGTTCTGCCCAGACACTGAGGTCCAGTGCCGAGGGCCTTCTGGCAGTTCCCTCGCTGTGAGAAGCCAAGTTACAGGGAACCAGGCAGAGGGCCTTCTCAGTAGTGGCACCCACCCTGTGGAACACCCTCCCACCAGATGTCAAAGAGAAAAACAACTACCAGACTTTTAGAGGACATCTTAAGGCAGCCCTGTTTAGGGAAGCTTTTAATGTTTAATCAATTATTGTATTTTAATATTTCTGTTGGAAGCCACCCAGAGTGGCTGAGTATAAATAATAAATTATTATTAATATTATTATTATTATCTCATAGACATATGAATTCAGCTGTCACTTCAATTGTCTCTAAATCTAGCCTGCTCTTTCTAGGCAATGAACAGACCAGATACAAAATTCTGTTCGTTTTCACAGGGCTACAACAGAAAAGAAAGGTTAATTTGAAATAATTGAACAGCCCTATTTATGGATGCATGCAATTAGTTATAAATTAGAGAAGATACCAAATAGCTGGGCATTTGCAGCTGGTATGAATTCTGCACCTGTTCCATGGGAATTGATTATTTTTAAATGCACACACTCTTTTATTTCTTACACACAAAAGGTATAATTGTGGAGGGGGTGCTTGGTGACAGCCATGGAGAAGATTGTCGGAGGAGGAATCAATTGCTATTTGACAGTGTGAATAGAGAGGTTTCTTACAGCCTCCCAATAGGGGTTCAACACCTTTGTATGGCACAGGTGAGGTCAGGTAATGTGTGAACATTATTTATTAATCTGTTTATCCCCTTGGGAGAATTTGGGGAGAATTTAATTTGATTTGCATTTCCATGTGAACCTATGAAATTCACACTTCCCAAACCAGTAAAAACAAAAAAACAAGCGCTCCTCCTCCTCCTCCTCCTCCTCCTCCTCCTCCTCCTCCTCCTCCTCCTCTTCTTCTTCTTCTTCGTCTGAAAAACTAGCTGGCCAAGCCACGCATTGCTGTGGCTCATCCCTGTGATTCCCCCCACCCTGTCCCGATCCATGACCTATCCCGTCCCCTCCTGCCCCCAACCCACACCCAGGCGAGTCCCCACCTCCATTTGGCCTAGTCTGTAAAGGTGAGCTTCCATTCGGCCTAGTAGCTGCAGTACCAGTGCAGCCTCTGATAGAGGGCCAAGGTTTTCTAGCTGTAGTACCAGTGTAGCCGCCACTAGAGGGCTCTGTGTTGCAACCTCTTCTGCCTTCTATTTCCCAGCTTCCCCGGCCCTCTAATTTCAGGGTTCCAAATCAGTGGGTTTTACCTGGTTTTCCTGCCACAGGTGTGAGACGTGGGCAATCTAAGTGCATGGAAACACTCAGATATCCCCATGTGACGCTGTGGCCAAATTTGAACGCGATTGGGCAAGTGGTTTCAGAGAACGTCGTGGCCTAACAAACATGGACCATATATATATATATATATATATATAATCTTCACATTTTGCAATACAGTTTTCACACTAAAGAATGCATACAGTCATACCTCAGTTTAAGTACGCCTCGGTTTGAGTATTTTCAGTTTAAGTATTCCGCGGACCCGTCTGGAACAGATTAATCTACTTTCCATTACTTTCAATGGGAAAGTTCGCTTCAGGTTAAGTACGCTTCAGGTTAAGTACAGACTTCCAGAACCAATTGTGTTTGTAAACCGAGGTACCACTGTAATAGAGTTTGCGTATTGGTGCATGGTGCACACAAACATGCACCTGTTAGTGGAAATAACATACACAAAATGCATTCCAAAGGGGAAAGGAAAATTGCTTGCAATAATACATATGCCAGGGGCGTGCCTGGTCCCCAATATTAATATTGTATCTATGTATTTCTAAACAATGTTTAAGTGTCCACTGTTCTTTGCAGAGGAGGAGGAAAGGGGGAGAATCAAAACAGGTGAGGGTCACATAACTTTTATTTCAGGAGAGAAGCAACAGCAGGGATCCCTTATAAAGTAAAGTAAGATGCTTTTCAGTTGAGTTTGGTGCTAACTATGTGCAAATCTGCAATGCTTAAGTGTCCACAGCAAGGGAGAAAAGCAGGGCAACTTGGCCATGCCCCCATGACCTGGCAGCCCCTCCAGGTCCAATGGGCACCAGCCACCGCTGTTAATGATTCCAGTCCTCATGAATACAGATTTTTGCCACTTCTGCAATTAATGGCTGAAATTTAGCTTTTAAGCAAAACCCAATTCCAATTTACCTCTTGATCGTTTGAGAATGGGATTAACCAGGCTAAAAAAATTGCCATCAATAAGGTCACTGGCAAATATATGAGTGCCAATTATAGGCTGGGGAACTTGCACATTTACAATTTGCATTTTGTGTTCCTGTTTCCTTGGACTGCTGATCTGTGAAGGAGGGAGATAATCACACAAAATGTACTACAATACAGATTGGGTGTTTTTTTTCTTCAAGGAGTCTCAAAAACAAGCAAACAAAACCGTCCAAAATGTTTGTCAAAAGGGAGTCACTCTAAAAATGGGTATATAGAGAATACTGAGCTGTAGTGATGTGCTGAATTCTTGCACTGTGAACAAGTTCAAGTTTCGAAGGATGCAGAGATTTCATGAAAGAAAGGAAAGAAACTATGTCCCATTCATTCTTGCAGCCATTGTTCCTCTGATACGCTGCTGTTTCAGAACCACTATTTTTATCAACTTGAAAGGTTTTCTTTATTGTGTGGTTCCAGCCAGGGGGAATGTAGTGAATTTGATGATGTCACAGAGCCTCTTAGCCAATCAGATTTGGTGATTGGGCAATGTCACAGTGAGGACAAAGGAAGCTGCATTGGCCACATTCTTCTTTCCGTCCTGTTTGCTCTCTGTGGATGAAGCAGTAGCACTGGCATCCTTAGAAAGTCATGCTTGACAGATGGGCAAGGACATTGACTATACTCTAAAGGCAGGGGATAGATTGCATTGCTTAAGGGTAAAGCAGCCAACTACATGAACAAGTTCTGGCCTGCCCAAGCATTAGCTCCTGCTATCCCACATGTTTCTCTGTAAGGCTGGGGTGGGGATCCTATGGGCCTCCAGATGTCGTTGGACTCCAACTCCCATCAGCCCCAACAATCATGGCCAGTGGTCAGGGATGATGGGAGTGTCATTCTGCAACATCTGGAGAGCCATAGGTTTCCTGCCACTGGTGTATAGGAGTGGAGGACTGGGGCTCCTGCATGTTTAACAACTGAGTCCATGATATCCGCTATTTTTTATTATTATTTGTATCACTACTAATGAAACTTATGACAAAACTGGGAAGTCACAGAATGGACCCTTTCATAAAGCTAAGAGTGAAAAGGCAGGTATTGAAGTCGAGTCAAAGTAACATTCTTGTAAGCCAAAAGACGCAGTCAACGCTGCTGCCATTTTGGACGGGGTGCGGGGTGGGGACAAAACTATCTGCTGGTAAGATAGTTATGGCTATTCCTGGATTGGGGCAGTTTGTCCACAGTTGTCCATGCACTGGTAATCTCATGGCTGGATTATTGCAATGTGCTCAATATGGCGCTACCCTTGATGTCGTGCACAATGTAGTGGTTAAGTTGCTTGAGGAGTCAATATGATAACTTGCTTGCAGAATTTGCATCGGCTACCAATCTGCGACCAGAGTTCAAGGTTTCAGGTGCTAATATATAAAGTCCTATACGGCTCAAGACCAGATTACTTGAGAGACTGTCTTATCCCCTTTAGCAAGGACAGATTCTCCTTCATTTCTCAAAGAAACCAGAAGCTTCTTCCATGGTAGCTTTGAACAACCCCTGTGTTCATTCCAAAAAGCTTTCCCAGCTGGATGAATATGTCTCTGCCATGGATGCCCACTTTGTGTCGATGTTAAATTAACCTTCTCTTATTATTCGTGCTGTTTTTAACTGGGCCCTTTTTAAAGCTGTTCTTATTATATTTTGCACATTGCCTATGGGACATATGTAAAAGGAAATTAATAATTGGCAATAATAATAATAATAATAATAATAATAATAATAATAATAATAGCAGCAGTGATAACAATAATAGAAGAGGAGGAGGATAATTTCAAGGGTGAATTTGTCTCTAAAGGTAAAGGTAAAGGGACCCCTGACCATTAGGTCCAGTCGTGACCGACTCTGGGGTTGCGCGCTCATCTCGCATTATTGGCCGAGGGAGCCGGCGTATAGCTTCCAGGTCATGTGGCCAGCATGACAAAGCCGCTTCTGGCAAACCAGAGCAGCACATGGAAACACTGTTTACCTTCCCGCTGTAGCGGTTGCTATTTATCTACTTGCATTTTGACGTGCTTTCGAACTGCTAGGTTGGCAGGAGCTGGTACCAAGCAACGGGAGCTCACCCCATCACAGGGATTCGAACCGCCGACCTTCTGATCAGCAAGCTCTAGGCTCAGTGGTTTAACCACAGTGCCACCTGGGTCCCAACAGCGCCACCTGGGTCCCATTTGTCTCTAGGTGTCTGCTAAACTTTTTTTAAAAAAAAGCTTTTATTATATTTTGCACATCACCTTGGGACATGGGTGGAAGGCAATTAATAAATGGCAGCAGCAGCAACAACAACAACAACAAAGAGGATATTTATTTTAAGGGTCATTTGCATTTAAATATCTCCTTAACAGTATCTAGAAGCCTCTCTGTGTTGCGGCTGAAGTGCTGTCAAACAGCTGATGAAAGATCTTGCCGAGGTACAATTATAGTCTACTCTACAGCAACTGAGAGCAGAACTCCAGATCAGTGCTGTGTGTGTGTGTGTGTGTGTGCGCGCGCGCAAGGCTGCTATGCTGAAGGAGCAAAGCAAGTGGCTGAGAGAACATTATTGACCTTGTTTCCCCCGCTGATGAGACGTGCAGGGATTCTGCAAGTGCAGGAATTTAAGCAGCCCCATGACGGATGACTCCTTCCAAAAAGCGGAAATAAATATCTCCTGCTTCATGGCGACGGGCTGCCAAAGCGACGCCGCACGACTGTCCTGCAGTACAGTCAGCTGGCACCCTTGTTGGGGTTGTCTTAGGTCTGCAATTAAAAAATGAGACTTTGGAAACGGTGCCATCGTCAGCCCCCGCCACACAGAGCACCACTCAAAGAGTCTCTGTTATTAGCAGCCAATGAAGATAACAAGCTTATCCTCGAGCCTCCATCACTTCAGTGCAGTTTGGCACAAATGCAATGTAGTCAGCACTACCTACTGCTGTGTGCCTGGTACATATAGCTGCAGGGCTGCCTTCTAGCAACAGGGAGAGGAACTCCGGGGAATTGTTCCTGGGGTGGAAGAACCTTCGTCAAACTTTCCTCTCTCCTTGTACTGAGCCTAGCAGTGAAGTATACTCTGGCGGTGCTTGAAGATGCAAGACAGCCTATGTATGATATTTATTTTCCTGACATTTATATTCTGCCTCCCTTCCATCATGGGACCTTAGGTAGTGAAAATGCAGTTCCCAGGCAGTGACCCATCTGGGCACAGCCAGGCAGTGGCTTCATAGGAGCCCAGGAAGTTGCTTTGTACCACTGGTCCATCTAGCTCAGGATTGTCAACACTGGCTGGCAGCAGCTCTCATGGGTTGTAGGCAGGAGTTTTTTTTCTGTTTTTTTTCAGGGCCTATCTAGAGACACCAGGAATTGAACCAGGAACCTGTTGCACACAAATATGTGCTCTACCACCGATCTACAAATTGTCCCCCAGTGTTCCTTTAGATCATGGGTAGGCAAACAAAGGCCTGGGGGATGGATCCAGCCCAATCGCCTTATAAATCCGGCCCACGTATGGTCCGGGAATCAGCATGTTTTTACATGAGTAGATTGTGTGCCAGTGTGGTGTAGTGGTTAAGAGCGGTAGTCTCGTAATCTGGGGAACAGGGTTCGCGTCTCCGCTCCTCCACATGCAGCTGCTGGGTGACCTTGGGCTAGTCACACTTCTTTGAAGTCTCTTAGCCCCACTCACTTCACAGAGTGTTTGTTGTGGGGGAGGAAGGGAAAGGAGAATGTTAGCCACTTTGAGACTCCTTAGGGTAGTGATAAAGTGGGATATCAAATCCAAACTCATCCTCCTCCTCCTCTTCTTTTTAAAATGCATCTCTGGGCTATTTGTGGGGCATAGGAATTAATTCATTTCCCCCCCCCCAAAAAATATAGTCCGACCCCCTCACAACGTCCGAGGGACAGTGGACTGGCCCCCTGCTGAAAAGGTTTGCTGACCCCTGCTTTAGATTCTATATTCGGGTGCATCCAACTAAGTTCTAAGTTCTAAGCTGCCCAGAGTAGCTGGGACAACCCAGCCAGAGGGGCAAGCTATTTTTTTAAAATAAAAAAAACTCACCATCCTTATCAGAATAGGCCACCTAAAATGAATGAACTTCTGTATGAATTACAGGTAGGTAGCCGTGTTGGTCTGACGTAGTCGAAAAAAAATAAAAAAAATCCTTCCAGCAGCACCTTAGAGACCAACTAAGTTTGTCATAGGTATGAGCTTTCGTGTGCATGGTAACTGAAGAAGTGTGCATGCACACGAAAGCTCATACCAATAACAAACTTAGTTGGCCTCTAAGGTGCTACTGGAAGGAATTTCTTTATTTTGTTTCTTCTGTATTAAGTTCGCCAGGTCTACTCTTAGTAGGGCCAGCATTGGATGCAACCCATGATCAGGGGGTTCCACAATAGGAATTCCTAATGTCATGATTTCTGGCACACTTGCCTTTAAGGTGAAAGGAAGGAAGCGTCTTGGACCAGGGTTCATACCACCCAGGTGTCAGCATCTCACCTTCTGCATCCTATGTCAACTACAAGCCTGACAGACTGAACTGGATGCTAGACTAGATGGACCATTGGCCGGATCCAGCAGGCTTATCTTATGCTCTTACGCTCATCTCTAAATTTTTAAGGTGGGTTTTGGGGTTGCAGCAGAGCTTCCTGCAACCTTATTCCTCCCAAGTGTTCCCCCGGGAACAGCATTTGCTCATCATTGATGAGCCTAGTTCCCTCCAGACATTTTGAACCACAACTCCCATCAGCCCCAGGCCTTTGGAATTCACATTTCTCTGATTATTGCAATGCACTTCTCCAATCAACTGATGTATACAAAAACACACATACTGGGGCAAAGGGTGTATTAAAATGCGTACAGAAGTGAAAAAGAATGCAGACAAAAATGCATTATTTTAGGGGGACCTGCTTTGCAAAATTGTGTCTATTAGGAAAAAATTGCATTCAAATGCTGCTTTTTTAAAAAAAGAACTGCTGTGGAAATGTGAATAATTGAATTTAGGATCTGAAGAATGAGAAGCTGAGAGAAACCAAAACTGACAGATTTGCCCATCTCTACCTCCAAGGTACAATTTTATTTAGCCCAGCAGAATTATATAATTCCCTCCCTGCTACACACACCTTTATCCCCTCTAGCACCAGGTGATGAAACAGTACAAAATCCTGAATGCACAAGGAATGTTCTCCCAGAATCTTTTCTCTCCACTTCCTTTCCTAAGACAGAAAGTTATTCAAGTGGGCACTTAACATCTCATCAAGTTTTCATCACATTTAACATTCAGGAATCATGATGGGCAGAGGAGAAAAGGAGCTAGGGAGGAGACAGAAATAGCACCTTTATCTCCTTTGGCAGTCATCACAGCATATAGTGCTCTAACACATCTTGGAAGGGAAAGTGTGAACAGGCCAATTAAGATGGGTGGGCTGGATGGGTTTACTGAGACAGGGAGCAGGTGGGGCGAGATGGGCAGAGGAGAACAGATCTCTGCTGGATGAGACCAAAGGTCTGAACCACTTCAAAATGCTCCCCATGTAAGAACATAAAAATTGCTCAGTTGGATCAAGCCAAGGGCCTACCTAGCCCACAGTGGCAGACCTTGGGGGGATCTCACATTTCAGCAGTGCCCTGTGCGACACCAAAATTTGGAGCTTCTACCTCCCATTTTACTTAATAGTTACAGCGCCCCCTGCAGTACCTCCAAGGCTCTTTATCCAGTGCAACCAAACCAGCCACGCTCCCCTAATCCTCCTCTCTAGCTTAGCTAGCACCCTGTTCTCACATTAGCCAACCAGCTGATTATGGGAAGCCCACAAGCAGAACTGAGAGCAACATCACTCTCTGCACTTCTGATTCCCAGTGAATGGTATTCAGAGGCATAGTGCCATTGGAACCAAATGTAGGAGTGCAGCCATTGTGGCTAATAACCATTCATAGCTTTATCCACCAAGCATTTGCCTTTCAAGTCAGCCACAATCACACACTGTTCCAGAGTTTCACAACGCACTGTGTGAAGAAGCAGCATTTCGCCTGTCCTGAATCTTTCAACATTCAGCTTAATTGGATGCCTGCAAGTTCAAGTATCAAGAAATGGAGAGAAAAGCTTCCCTATATCTACTCTCTTCAAATCACGCAAAATTTCATATGCCTCTATCATGTCTCCTCTTACTCTAGGGTGGTGTGTGTGTGTGTGTGTGTGTGTGTGTGTGTGTGTGTGTGTTCTGGTCGAAGTTCTTAACCTTTTGGGCTTTTCTTTGATTCCCGCCCCCCAAGAATTTAAAAATAAAAATAGCCCTACTTGTCATACGTCTGGGTTTCCCCCGAAAATGTTGCCAATTCAAAAATCCGCCCAGGCGCCATTTTTCTGAGCAATTCCAGGACGTATGGCAGCCCTATCCTATTCACCTTTTTATCTGAGCTAAGAAGTCTCAAATATTGGAACATTTGGTCAGATTGCAAAGGGACCCAAGCGTGTGTGAATTGTTAGTTGAAACTGTGTGGTGGATTGTAAAGGACCATTTTCTAGTGAGGACCGGAGAAGGGATTTTTATTTTTTATTTTGAACTGCCCTGAGATCAACTGAAGAAGGGCGATATACAAATTTAATACATAAATAAATAATTTATACACTTAGGATGCCCTGTGTGACCCCCCGCAGCAAGATCAGCACATTTTCATTATCAGCCCAGCCCACATGTCCAGTCCTTTTGTTCACCTCATAATGCCTTGGTTGGAGCACGGGGCTAGTGGAAGAAAAAAATGGCTGCTGCTATGAAGTCATCATTTTCTTGTGGTGGCAGCTATTCCCCCCCCCCCCTTCTCGCAATGCAACGATATTGTATCCAGGGCATTTTGAAGTTAAGAAAAGGGGGATGTGTAGGCCCTGAACATGTTTGTTGGGCTTCTGACAAGCCATCGTTGCTCTTGCTGCTAACAGTCACAGCCAGCATGAAAGGAAAGAAAGCAAATCTGTTCCTGTGCCTCTCTGGATTATAGTCATTAACATTACCATCTTTTATATCTAATGCTTTCCCCCCACCAATGTAAACAGTCAACATAACCCACAAAATGCTTCCTGGGTTTGATTATATTGAGCGATGCGATGGAGGATGTCTTCAATTAAATCATGGGTGCTATAAGCAGCTGTAAGCAAAGATAATAAGAATGAAAAATTAAGAGCCGCCTCTTAGATAATGTCTAGTTGTATCCCTGAATGGAGAAAATGAATGAGTCACAGTGTAATATGCTAACCAGTGCTGCATTCGAGCTCCATCAAGAGGAGGCAAACTGAGACAGGAGCAACACTGAATTTTTGTAGCCTGAGCCGACCTAGCAAGGATGCACCATGTCTTTTTTTCATTCCTGTCATCATTTGCAATCACTAGCACCGCACTTGTTTTCAGAGGCAATGTGCCGTTAGATGCATAAATCTCTGGACACTAATTGTATGTCGCTGAGCCTCCTCAAACCTAGACAGTGGCTTCCCATCCCAGGCCACATGCACCCCATACATTCAAAGCATTATGGCACCACTTTAAATGGTCAGAGCTTCCCCCAAGGAATTCTGGGAGTGGTAGTTTGTTAAGGGCTCTGAGAGCTGTTAGGGGACCCTCTCTTCCCCTCACAGATTTTGTGATTGTGAGCTGTTGTAAACTGTTTTTAATATTGTGTTTTAATATTGTAACTCACTCTGGGTGTAGAATGAGTAAGTAGCAATAGTAAGTAATAGTAATAGGTTATTTTTTTAAAAAAGCTCATCTCGCTTTCAGGCCAAGGAAGCTGGCGTTTGTCCACAGACATGTGGCCAGCATGACTAAACAGCTTCTGGCACAACAGAACACCGTGACAGAAATGCCGTTTATGGGGGTGGGATGAAGGTAGTGCTGTGGTCTAAACCACTGAGCCTCTTGGGCTTGCCGATCAGCAGGTTGGTGGTTCGAATACCCATGATGGAGTGAGCTCCCATTGCTTGGTCCCAGCTCCTGTCAACCTAGCAGTTTGAAAGCACACCAGTGAAAGTAGATAAATAGGTACCGCTGTGGCGGGAAGGTAAATAATAGTAATAATTACCAGTTACTAGGAATGCCAAGTGTGGAGAGTGCTTTTGCACTCAGGTCCTGTTTGCAGGTTTCCACCAGCATCTGAGTAGCTCATCTTATGCTCTTATCAATCTATCTCTCTGCCTTGGATCTTCAACTCTATCCCCTTCAGCCTCCAAAATGGCCTCCTGATCATTTGAACAGCTGTGCCCATTCTACTTTGATGCCTTTTATTCATAGAGCTATGTGTCCAAGAACACTTATATCACCCTTCCCACCCAACAAGGGGCCTTTAAGATGTTGCTGGACACCAGTTCTGAGAAGACCTAGGGCAGGCATCCCCAAACTGCGGCCCTCCAGATGTTTTGGCCTACAACTCCCATGATCCCTAGCTAACAGGACCAGTGGTTGGAGAAGATGGGAATTGTAGTCCAAAACATCTGGAGGGCCGAAGTTTGGGGATGTCTGACCTAGGGCATGGACATTGGTCAGGAGTGATGGGAGTTGTAGTCTAACAACATACAGCTGGCAACATGATCGCTGAATTTTCAGGTCTGCTTAGTGTAGAGATGGTGACTCACAGCTGAGATGGCTCAGTCAGTAAAGCATGACACTCTTAATCTCAGGGTTGTGGGTTTGAGCCCCACGATGGGCAAAAGATTCCTGTACTGCAGGGGGTTGGACTAGATGACCCTTGTGGTCCCTTCCAACTGTATGATTCTATGAACAACCTCAAGAAGAATTAGGGCAGGGGTCATAGCTCAAATGCAGAGCAATTGCTTTGCACACAGAAGGTCCCAGGTTCAACCCCCAGCATCCTTAAGTAAGGCTGGAGGGACCCTTTTCTGAATCCTTGGAGAGCTGCTGCCAGTCAGTGTAGACAGTACTGAGCTAGATGGACCCCAATGGTCCGACTCGATACAAGGCAGATTCCTATGTTCGTTGGATAGATCAGAGGTGTAAATATGGATTCTTCTTCTTTCCAAAGCCCATACTCTGTCTAACATACTGCACTGAGAAGTCAAGACAAACAGGATCAAGCTGTAGCAGTCAGATTAAACCTGTCTCAAACAGAAAGGGCAAATTTAACAGACTGCAGTCAGCAGGCCTGATGTTGTATAAAGCAACTATAAAACTTGCTTCCTCCAGCCAGTTAAGTGTGGTTTATTGCCACTTTATATCAATCATGTGGCTCAAAGCAGACAAATGGATCAAGCCCGAGGTCTTGGTGACAATGGATGTGACACTCACAGAGCAATCTAACGGTTTGCTTTCCCAGTCATTCTCCCCCTCCTACTAAAGTCATTGTAAAAAAGGAACCTCGGCATCAATCACGCACTGAATTCCTTCAGAATGAAGGAGAATCCTCACAACTAGTTCACAAGCCATGCATATCCTGCTAACCTTGCGGATGCACTTACTCTGTTCCACTGTGAGGGCCATCATAAAAAAAAAAGCTCTGTCTGGGAATAAGCCCCAATGAGCTAACAGGTCTTACTTTTGAGTAGACATTTTGTGTTGTGTTATATGCAAGTGATGTGAAATCACTACCATGTAAATGTGGTAATCCATACAGGATGAAAACTAGTAGCCCATGAGCCAATCATAACCACCAGATGTTCCAAGTTGGCCTGAAAGACCATTTCCCCAGATGAACAGTTCTCACCTGTGAGATCATCTGATAGTTGGAAGGGTAGGGCTTAAATCCTTCAATGACTACACAGCTCTGTTCTGGTCCTCAGGAAGGGGTTTGCATTACAGTTTCCTGCTAGAACAGAGGGTGGACTCTGCCTTAGCAGAGTCTTGCAAGGCGCCTTGAAATCCTGACCTTGGGACTTCAGAGCACCTTTCACCTTGTGATCTCAGGTGATTGACAGATGGTCAGCCCCACCACCCGTCAAATTTGGCCTTGATGCCAATTGAATAAGGAGCCAAAACAGTTTCCCACCCCTGTGTTAGAGTCTAGAAACTTTTGTTCAACTGCTGGAAACATATTGAGGCAGTAATAAAAATGCCGCCTTATTCCTCAATCAAGGGTGGAACTTGTAACGATTTCACTGAATCAACAAACCGTGACATTTTCTCCTAATTATATTTATTTCATCATTAGTTCTGCATTTCCTGCTCTTAACACATTTTCGATCTCTTTGAGGAGTGGAAGCATTGTTCATTTTCTCCCAGTTCCTACTGAAGATTCTTTTTTATTCCAGCAGACAGTGTAACTCAATTCTAATTTTACAGAATTTTGTATTAACTGATTTTTATCGTTATTGGATTGAGTTGCTTTTACAGCGCTTAGAGACTATTATAATTAAGCAGTATATAAGTTGTCAAAATAAATAAATGAAATCTATTGTAATATATCTTGACTTTTTTAGGAGTCAATCATCGCTATTCAGGCGTCTGTGAAATTATGTGAACTGATTTCCCATCCTTAAAAATTCAGATTATTATTGCACCTGATAGTAAAATGAGAATTAGCTATAGATCTCCTGATTTTATTTCTCCCTAAGCTACCCAATGGAATTACCTTGAGGTCAAATGAAAGAAGATAGTCATTTAATAATTTGGAAAAATACAGGCTATCAGTTCACTTTTGGAACAACATCCTAAAATATGTCTATAATAGCATGCAAAGTGTGGCGTTATTTCTATTTCCCTTTTGTGTCATGGTAGCCTCCACCCTGGAGTAGGGAACCTTTGGCCCTCCAGATGTTGCTGAACTACAACTCCCATCACCCCTGGCCATGCTGGTTAGGGGTGATGGGAGTTATATTTCAGCAACATATGGAGGGCCAAAGATTCCCCATTCTTGGTATCAAAATCCTTTCCCAACCTGCCTCCTTGCAAGTGTTTTGTACTTGTTTGTCATCCAAGACATCTGTTAGGTGTCAGGTAGGGGAAAGAATGGTCTAGCAAGATGCTCCAGGGACATCTTGAGCTATTACCTCTGCTCCAAAGAGTTTGTTTTACTGCTATAAAATGGGAACGTATTACAAGTTGGAGATTTTCAGCACTTATGAAAAGGAAGAGAGTGGCAGACATCCCCTTTTGTGCTTCTACAAAGGAGTGGCTGTTTCTGACATATGAATAGACTGTTTGTTTGCCTCTTTGCTCGTCTGGAAAGCACCATTAGTTGAAAGCAGAAGCCATGGAGTTTGCAGTCCCCTCCCCATTTCTTAGCAATATTATAGATGTACTCAGTTGAGCTTTGCTGCATTCGTTTCAAGGAACCACCGAGCTTTCTTTAGAGGCTATCTTTGTGGTTTCATAAGCTGAGCATGTTTACAAAGCGCAGCGCACACGGACGCACACCCAGTTTCCCCACCCCCCGCAGGGAAATTTCAAATGATGAAGGAGAGAGATTGATAGCACTTCAGTCTGGAAGAGGAGGAGGAAAGCAGCTCACTGCTTGACAACCTCAGCTTCAAAAGCCGGAGAACGACTCTCGCTTATTAAACACATTCCATAATATCAAGGTGTGCTTCGTAACTGAGACCAACTTGCAATTTGAACAACTTCTCAGTCGGTGTGAAATTGCCACCGATCGACCAGTTGCAGCGGTTATCAGTTCATTTCGAGGCCCAATTCACTTAGACCCCAAACACCTGAAAGGTTATCTCTTCTCTACAGACCCTCTCAGGTGTTGGGATCAGCAGAGGGGCCTCCCTTGCAGTGCCAGTGCTAGGGCTTTTTGCGCCCCCTCCATTTATGCGCTCTAGGCAACTGCCTAGTTCGCCTAAATGGACGCACAGGCCCTGCTCCCTTGGTAGTTTCAACTGCCCTCAGAAGCTTGGGGGTGAGGACATTCTTTGTGGCAACACCCAAATTGTGGAACTTCCTCTCCACAGAGGTTTACCTGGCACATTTGTGATACATTTTGCAGGAAACACTGGATATGTACCTCTTTATCTGGGCCTTTGACACTTCATATATGTACATTTTCTGGACCCACCTTCTTCTTGTGACTGTAAATTGTTTTAAACTGCTTCTAAAGTTGCATTTTAAATTGTTGTGTGCTTGGACGTTAGGGCAAAGGGTGGATAAGACATCTAATAAAACAACAACACAGCTGTTTCTTCAGCTGTAACATCTAGATAGATCTAAAGAACCTGCGGCTCTCTAGACTACAACTGCCATCTTCCTTGACAATTGGCCATGGTAGCTGGAGATTGATGGGAGCTGGAGTTGAGAAACCTCTGGAGACGGAACTGTCATATTTGGACTAACGAAGAATATTGGAACAGGACAAAATAAGAACAACATTTCCTGAAATTCAGAACGCGGGAAGTCATTCAGAATTGTTTAATTTGGTATTGGATAATTGGCTTTTTTAATTGAATTATAATTTGGTGTTGTATTAATGTGGTTTTTATTGGATTGTTATAAATGAACATTAATTAAAAAAAACTATTAATAAAAAGAGAGAGAAACCTCTGGAGAGTGGCAGATTCCCTAAGGCAGTGTTTCCCAAGCTTGGGTCTCCAGCTGTTTTTGGACTACAACTCCCATCACCCCTAGCTAGCAAAACCAATGGTCAGGCATGATGGGAGTTGTAGTCCAAAAACAGCTGGAGACCAGCGTATGGGAAACACTGCCCTAAGGCACCAGGTAGCCAGGTGGCAACGCCCAGGTGCCTTTCTCTCATTGCCAGCATTTGGCCACTGACGTTGTGGGTGGGCATATACCAGGATTGCAACCACGACCTCCTTCCTCATCATTTATTTATTGCCCACCCTTCAGCCTAATGCCCTGGGTTGTGTTGCAAAATTACGACACAACATAAAAACATTTCAAAACAAACTGTCAATCATAAAAATACAGGGGGTCCGAAAAAATATACCCAAGCAGTGGCAAAAGCCAAGGTAAAGAAGAGTGTCTTCAGCATCTTCTGTAAGCTCTATAATGAAAGTGTCAGATGCAGCTCTGTGAGGAGCGAGTTCTGCGGCTCTGGGGCCAACCCAAAGAAGGCCCTCTCCTGGGCCACCACCACCTCCAAGCCTCTGACGGTGGAGGAACTACTGAGAGGGCTCCCTCTGCCAATCTCAGTGTGCATGTGCAGGAAGGAAGGGGCACAGGTGAACTAACTAAGGGGAGGGTTTTCAAATCAATCTAGTTTGAAAGCAGCATGCTGAGGGTGAACATGAACAGATTCCAGATTGGGAGAAACTGCAATTTTGTGTGTTAAAAAACGGGTTAATGCGTAAGCCTCTTTAGTGCCTGTCGCCATGTTCCCAGCGAAGCGCTCCCATTTGTGCAAATGCCACACACAGTTTGTGTTGACATTCTAAGAAATCCTATCGCTGCCATGCGTCTAATGAATCAAGCAAAGATCAGTCTGCCAGCCATAGCTGTCAAGTTTTCCCTTTTCTCGCGAGGAAGCCTATTCAGCATAAGGAAATTTCCCTTTAAAAAGGGGAGAACTTGACAGCTATGCTGCCAGCCTCTCTTCCAAGCTTTGCTTAAGATGTCCTGTAAACTGTTTCTGTTGCAGAGACACTAGCGAAGAAGGTGTCCACAGGCTGAGCAGAGAGGAATGCGGCCCTCAGGGTGAAAAAGGTAGCCATTATTTTAAAAGTTGCACTGATGCTTTCAAATATGCAAAGAGTGTGCAAATTGGTACTCTTTCCCCCCCTCTGCTTTTGGCGATGCGTAAGTGACTGCCCTGTGCCAAAAAATGGGATTTTCCTGCTGATTTTTGCAAAGAAAATGAACAGCTTCAGCTAATGCACGCCATACCTTTCCGCCATGCCATCACCCACCCAGCGGTGAATAGATGACTGTAATTAAGAGTGGTGCATACAAGGTTTGGGATTTAGCTTTACTTTATGGGCAAGATAAAGCACGAGCTGCTGCTGGAGATCTGGTAAGAGGGTTTTTATTATTATTATTATTACTTCCACCAGGCAAGGCATGAAACTAAATGCACACTTGCACACAGGTTCAACACATGTGTCCTTTCCATCACACCAGGCTAACAGATGGAGTTCTTTTAACCTCGGCATTTCAGCCAGCACAACATCTGCAAATGGAGCTGACTCTCTGGACATGAAATGTTAATAAAGGAAGTGCAGCAGAGTGTACATTTCGGCAATTGGCAGTGCCAGCAGAAAGCCAGCAAAATTGCACGCTGATGGAAAGGCAGCTGTTTCCATTCCGAAAAGAGAGCATGGTGGAGGGCTTGCTGCTGATCTTTGGCACCACCTACTGGCCAACCCTGGCAATGAGAGATTTTACTTTCTTGTGTTCCATGATCACTGCAGATGGTGACAGCAGTCACGAAATTAAAAGACACCTGCTTCTTGGGAGAAAAGCAATGACAAACCTAGACAGCATCTTAAAAAGCAGAGACATCACCTTGCCGACAAAGGTCCGTATAGTTAAAGCTATGGTTTTCCCAGTAGTGATGTATGGAAGTGAGAGCTGGACCATAAAGAAAGCTGATCGCCGAAGAATTGATGCTTTTGAATTCTGGTGCAGGAGGAGACTCTTGAGAGTCCCATGGACTGCAAGAAGATCAAACCTATCCATTCTGAAGGAATCAGCCCTGAGTGCTCACTGGAAGGACAGATCGTGAAGCTGAGGCTCCAATACTCTGGCCACCTCATGGGAAGAGAAGACTCCCTGGAAAAGATCCTGATGTTGGGAAAGATGGAGGACACAAGGAGAAGGGGACGACAGAGGATGAGATGCTTGGACAGTGTTCTCGAAGCTACCAACATGAATCTGACCAAACTGCGGGAGACAGTGGAAGACAGGAGTGCCTGGCGTGCTCTGGTCCATGGGGTCATGAAGAGTCAGACACGACTAAACAACAAGAACAAGTGACCAACCTGCTCCAACATGCAGGTGGAGGAAACTTTACCTCGAGGATATGATGCTTTCAAGAGCCTCATGCTTTCAAATGTTAGACTTTCTAATCCTAAAGCATAGGGTAGGTTAGAGATGTTTAGATCTTTATTAAAAAAGAATTATTTCTAAAATGCTGGCTTCGTAGAGAAATCAATACCTGTGTGTGTCTAAATAATATACATTTGTGTTTTAAGACCATTAAACCTTCCCCTTAAATAAATTCAGACAAGACTCAAATTTTGGTTTGGTTTTTGGCAGAATTTAGGCCACAACTTTATTGGTTACAGCCTCTTGTTCGACTAGCTCCCTGCCATGCAGGTAGCACTGACCCTGGGCACCAGCGCAGGTCAGCCTAGGGTGAACACCTGGATAGGCGGAAAGCCGGGGACATGCTATGTCCACCACCCAGATGTCCCCCTGGACTCAGGCACGGGCACAACCCCTCACAGGGTTGACCAAACAATTGAGTCCCTGGATTCCTTTAACGGAATACCCTTCTCATAGGGACGGCGAGAGCGTTCCCCCATCCCTATCCACCTGAACCAGGGCCTAACCGCAGCCTTACAAGTTGTGACAATTTGCTATGCAGCGGGCGAAACCCAAATGGCACCAGCCAATCAGCCAAGTGGGGAAAATTCTTGCTGTGCCCCTGTCCAATGACAGATGACAGAGGAGGGCATAGCAAGGTCAAGACCTTAAAAGTAGGGAGAGGTGGGCGGGTGTTCCGATGCACAGATCAAAGAAGAAGCTCTGGGTCACGTGCACTGGCATATATAGGTCTCTTGATCCATTTTGAGTAGCGTCCCATTGGTCAGATTGAACCCAGCATCAAGGGACCTACCAATAGGGTGTTGTGGATATCCAATCATACCCACCCACAACACAGGGTTTGGTTGCCAGGTCTCACCACAACATGTGCCCTCTTTGAGGGAGGACATGATTAATAGCACGGTCCACATTTTTTAAACCCCATTATAATATTTTTAGTGTAGAAAGTTTACCAGGCCCTGCCTGTCCCATGACCATCTGGGTCTCATACAGAGAGGGAACCCTGTTGAAGCACCCACAGCCCTCCTCTTTTCTCCCTTAATTCTCACCTGTCCTCAACACATCAGGGATATTCACACATTAGGTTCAACAAGTGAACAATCTTTATACCAGTGTATGCAAATAGTTGAGCTGAGTGGTGGAGAATTTGATACAGTGTGAGTTCCAAAGCAGTACACAAACCCAAACACAGCTGTCACTTGAAAGTCACACTTACCTGAATTTTCTGATGCAGTTCCCCAGCCAAACAATGTTCACCAAGAAATGCATATATTGGGAGAAAGCATGCATAAAAATGATAACATACAAAACTAGATTATATTGCCTGAAAAAAAATGTGTCTGTTAGTCAAAACAGCATAGAAAAATGTGCTAGGAGAAATTCACACTTAAAAACTCACAAATTTTCATTCGAACTGCCGACCTTCTGATCAGCAAGCCCTAGACTCTGTGTTTAACCCACAGCACCAACTGGGTCCCTTCGGATATAACTAGGTATATATAACTAGGTATATTCCTAGTATAACTAGGAATAGACAAATCTGTTTAGTTCAGTTTCTCATTTTTCCTGTTTTCAGTTCCCCACATTTCTACATCATTTTGCTTTTTTAAAGCAAATAATAGAAAACAGCCTTTTGGGTGCACATTTCTCTTAATTTGCTCATTTTTGTATGTACTTTCTCCTAGTATTTTCACTAATAGATTTCTATGCATACCTTTTCCCTAATACATACATTTTTGTGGAAAACTACATCTGAAAGTTTAGAAAAGTGTGAATTTCGAAGGATAAGCACAGAATGTTCTGGGAAATGCAAAGTTGGTAAGTTCACATTAAAGTGCAAGCTAAAACAAATTTCTCCCAAAGTATGTCCCATGTGATTTTGGAGGGACTTCATACATTTTTTCATCAAGAGACTTCTGTCTATGCTTCACCAGAAACAGCCACAGGGTGGGTTGAATAACATACAAACATAATGCATAATACACAATAGCATTAAAATATTTTTTACAAATCACGTAAATGCTGCAGCATACACCATAAAAACAACATAACCCATTGATCATTAAAAGCCTTGCAGAAAAGGTGGTGTCTGAAGGAGTTTGGCCAAAGTACACCACAATAGGAAGGTCATTGTGGAGCCACCACCAAAAAGGCTTTATAGGAGTTCCTGCACTACACATCTCATTTAACACAGGAACTACCAGGGAAGTCTCTTCTATCAATTTTAATACCCAAGCAGGGTGATATAAGAAAATGCATTCTCACAAATATTTGCGGCCCAGGACAACGTGGAAGATGAATGTCAACAAATGGACTCCACAATGCCAGGCACTGCAACTGTTTGAGAATAGGAATTATATGGGATTTGAGCCACTGCTCCCATCAACCCCCTGGCCCCTGTAGACCTTATGCTAAAGTCAGCTTGGCCCACCCAGAGCACTTCTCTTTGATGCAGAAGAAAATATAAGGCAACTAAGATAGAACTAATTTGGATTCTCACCAACTCCTTCTCTCTGTGCCAGCAAATGTTTACAATTTCCTTTTAATTATCCTTTCCCTGCATTATGTCATGTAAGAATAGTTTACAGTGTACTTTTCACATAAATGACTTTAATGAGGCGATTAGCCTGGAATAAACAAAGTAATATACAGTCTTACAACCTGTCGAGAGATCTGCAGACTGATGGTGAACAAATTTTGCTACATTGAAAGGGGGGAGAGGGAAATCTGAGCATGTATTCAAGCCAATATTTCCCTTCCAAACACATGAATAAAGAGAGAATGCTATGACCTTATACCATAAGGAATTTCATTACTTAAGGCCATTAGACATGTAGATTTCAAGATGGCATTGCCAAAGACCAGAAGCCTGAGCAGGCTCCTGTTCTTAAACTTTATAATTCCATATTCTTTGAACTGGGGCTATACGTCAATTGCAGAAGACATGCTCTGCATGAAGAATGTATTAAGATGAATCACTGGTATCTCCAGGCAGAGGCAATGGGATGAGGGCAGGAGCTCTGCCTATGACCCTAGAGATCTGCTACCAGAGAGAAGAGACCCTTTTCAGCTTGATGAACCAATAGTCTGTCTCGACACAAGGCAGATTCATTAGTTCCACATCCCATCAGCATGGCCAATGATGAGGCATGATGGATGAATTATTGTCCAGCAAGGTCTGGCTTGGGTTCCATGATCACTGCAGATGGTGACAGCAGTCACGAAATTAAAAGACGCCTGCTTCTTGGGAGAAAAGCAATGACAAACCTAGACAGCATCTTAAAAAAGCAGAGACATCACCTTGTCGACAAAGGTCCGTATAGTTAAAGCTATGGTTTTTCCAGTAGTGATGTATAGAAGTGAGAGCTGAACCATAAAGAAGGCTGATCGCTGAAGAATTGATGCTTTTGAATTCTGGTGCAGGAGGAGACTCTTGAGAGTCCCATGGACTGCAAGAAGATCAAACCTATCCATTCTGAAGGAATCAGCCCTCGGTGCTCACTGGAAGGACAGATCCTGAAGCTGAGGCTCCAATACTTTGGCCACCTCATGAGAAGAGAAGACTCCCTGGAAAAGACCCTGATGTTGGGAAAGATGGAGGGCGCAAGGAGAAGGGGACGACAGAGGACGAGATGGTTGGACAGTGTTCTCAAAGCTACCAACATGAGTCTGACCAAATTGCGGGAGGCAGTGGAAGACAGGAGTGCCTGGCGTGCTATGGTCCATGGGGTCACGAAGAGTCGGACACGACTGAACGACTAAACAACAACAAGGTCTAGCAGGTACCAGGCTTACCTAGGAAGGCTGTTCTAGAAGAGCATTATGCTCTTCCTATGTCTTCACCCATGAAACTCACACCCATGCCTAAAGCAAGTGAATGGCTTTATCAGAGCTGAAGGGCGCATTCCAGTCAGGCGAAAACACTCAAAGCTGGCTTGGAACAGGATCAGTGAAGGCTGTAGGGTGTCTGGCCCGGAGACTGTCTCAAGGGCCAGATAGAGATAGTTGGGATGCTTCATTTTACTCCCTGAGATTGAAGTTATCCAGCCCCCTGCTGTACATCAAATTACAGTTTTATTAGGACCAATAGTTTGGAAAAATAAATTCTATTGGATTAAACACAGACCTACAGTTAAGCCTATGCATGAAAATATAAGGAATGCTGCTGGTGGAGAACTGGAGTCCTACAGCTGAGAGCTCTTTTGATGTTTCCAGTCAAATTGAGGGGCTGCCTGAGAAATCTGACCTAAATCTGCATTTCTGCTTCCGTGACAACAACACCTTACAGGAAAGAAAGGCCCAGTGCTTTAACAACGGCAGTGGTACTTAAAAACACACAGCGTTTTTCGGCCTACCGGTAGTTTCTTCTCAGATGCTAATTCCTTAAAAATTCCTCTGGAGGGCACTATTACCATAACTATACAATTAGCTGAAAATGGGCTGTAATAAAGATAGCACTAAGTTTCTCGAACTTGGCAGCTGGCAGAGTGTCTTCATCGGATGCCATTTCCCGGTTTCCTTGGCTGCGCATGAAGAAATTATAGCCAGGTGGGAACTGAGAGATGGAATGTAAACAAGCTGTTGTACAAATGTGTTGTGGGCTATCCATCCCCCACCCCCCCGGCCTTCATTTTAAATACACAACATTGTATGTGATCTCCATCCTCATATCAGTTATTTTAGGTGCAGTAATAAACATCACTGAATTTTCCTCCATTGGCCAATGCACAGAAGGGAGAAATTCGACTTGGTTCACGTTTTAATGGGAAACTATTTAATCACACTTTCTGAAACAAGATGTGAACTGGAACGCAGCTCTTTCTTTGAACTGTAGGATGCAGTTCTCGGGGGGGGGGGACGGCACAAAAAATGCACTGGCCGTGGTGTGATATGTGGATAAAAAAGAGTTCATTAGAAATTTAAGAAAAAATGATTTGCAGAAACAGTGTATATTAAGCAAAATTGCATACAAAAGTGGGTATATTAGGAGGACTGGACTAGATGGGCTATTGGCCTGATCCTGCAGGTTGTTCTTATGTTAAACCCAGGATCGAACCTACAACCTTGACATTATCTCGAATCAACTGAGCTATCCAGCTCAGTGGGACTTATGCTAAGATAAGTATACATAAGATGGTAGTTGAAATTTGATAAGGTGTAACTGCTCCAATATCCCATCCCCTATTTAAAGTTCTTGGCATCTGGGAATCTTTGAATTATTATGGTAGGATCCGGACCAGGATGCAGAAGGCCACATCCAAGCATCAGCATCTTCCTAGGATCAGCCATATATTTAATGTACGGTCTCTGATCTTTATTTTTATTTTATGTATTTCAAGGACTATTACAAATATTTATACCCCACCTTTCAGGGCACCACTGTCCAAACATGGTGACATAATACAGGGGTTCCTAGCCCACCGTCCGGAGACGGCCTGTCAAGATGTTTGGTGTGGCCCACAGGTTTTATGCCAATAATTCAGCTGCAAATTGTTGGCAAGAAATAAACAAATCTAACCCCCCACCCCCACCCCGTTTTTACTGTTTGTGGTTGTATTGATTTTTGATGTATTATGTCGGAATACTTCAAAAATCAATAAAGCTGCCATCTGAAAGCATTAAAACATTACAACAGCAGCACTTAAAACACCACAGAGTTTCACATATTAAAAGATGCTTGATGATGATCTTTAAAGAAGTCTTCAGGGTCTCTTTAAAAACTTGCACAGTAGGTGTTATATGGATCTCTCTCAATGGTTTCATTCGCACTACAGACTTAAAGCTCTGTGGCTTCCTCCAAAGAATTCTGGGAGCTCTAGAAAGGTGCTGAGAATTGTCAGGGGGTCGCCCTCCCCCCCCCCACAGAGCTACAATTCCCAGAGATCCGTGGGAATTTATTTAGTTATTTATCAATCATTATTTATAACCCACTTTTCTTCTAAGGAGCTCCCAAGGTGGTGCACATAGGCCTTCTCCATCCTATTTATCCTCACAGCAACCCTGTGAGGTTGGTTAGGCTGAGATACTATGGCTGTGGGGAGCAGTTCTGCAACAACAAAAATAGGCGCAGAAATGCAATGGGAGGTAAGTGATGTGTGGATAAACATGCATGGTGCCTTCATTGCGAGAGTGGTGCATGCTCTAGTTATCTCTCGCTTGGACTACTGCAATGCGCTCTATGTGGAGCTACCTTTGAAGGTGACGCGGAAACTACAATTAATCCAGAATGCGGCAGCTAGACTGGTGACTGGGAGCGGCCGCCGAGACCACATAACACCGGTCTTGAAAGACCTACATTGGCTCCCAGTATGTTTCCGAGCACAATTCAAAGTGTTGGTGCTGACCTTTAAAGCCCTAAATGACCTCAGTCCAGTATACCTGAAGGAGCGTCTCAACCTCCATCGTTCTGCCTGGATACTGAGGTCCAGCACCGAGGGCCTTCTGGCAGTTCCCTTGCTGCGAGAAGCCAAGTTACAGGGAACCAAGCAGAGGGCCTTTTCGGTAGTGGCACCCGCCCTGTGGAACGCCCTCCCACCAGATGTCAAAGAGAAAAACAACTACCAGACTTTTAGAGGACATCTGAAGGCAGCCCTATTTAGGAAAGCTTTTATTGTTTAATAAATTATTGTATTTTAATATTATTATTATACGCCTTTAGGTGACAGGCAAAAATATTCCTCTTTAACAAGGCCTTTGGCCAATTGACACCTGTGATGCCCTTTTAAAATGTGTTGGGGAGGGGGAGATTATTGAGTTTTCCCTGTTTTTATTTTTCATTATGTATTTTATGTTTTGATCTTGTGATTTTATCTTGTGAATTGCCCTGAAACCTGTGAGAAAAGTGTGGTATACAAATTTAATTTAAAATTAATTAATTTAACATTTAAGGTTTTTTTTACAAATTTAATTATTAATATTAATCACAACAAAAGCAACAAGTGAGTGAAAATTGCAAAAAATGCATTAAATTTAAGGGAAAAAATGCTTTGCAAAAAAAGTGTGTACTAGGCAAAATTTCATACACAAGTGTGTATATTAGGAGGGATGGACCAATGGGACTCATACAAAAATTAGTATACATAGGACCCAAGGCCACACAGTGAGCTTCATAGCTGAGCAGGATTTGAACTCCCTCCCAGGTTCTACTGCCACATTCTAACCACTACACCACACTCAGAACCCTTAACAGAATACAGCTTCCAAAATCCTTTGGGGGAAGTCATGACTGTTTAAAATAGTAGAATCACAGAACTGGAGAGATGGAAGAGACGCCCCCCCCCATGTCATTTAGTCCAGCCGCCTTGCAATGCAGGAATCATGGCTAAAGAATCCGTTGTGGAGGGCCATCAAATGGTATCATAGTGCTTTAAATATGGGATTGAACAAATGTTCACTTGTTTTATGTAAGCAGTTCCTCAAATGACAGCCCAGTGCTGTAGTGATAATTCTGAAGTGCAGGAGCTCAGCATGACAGCCCCCATTGCCAGCCCTCTAAGGAGAGTCCCAAAATGCATTATTGATCCATGATGATCTGTCTATGTATCACCTACACATGCCCCCTGGAAAAAGCATGACATCTGAATTATTAGGAAAGCCTCTGCAAAACAGGCTAGGATTGGATCCCTACAATGCCATGGGAGTAGACACCACTCAGCACCACGGACAGTACCAAACTAGATGGCTCAATGGTATATTTCATTATTTATTGCATTTATCCTCCAAGGATCTCAAGGTGACATATATAGTTCTCCTGCTCCCCTGTAAGGTAGGTTAGACTGAGACTCAGTGGCTGCTCCAAGCTCACCCCCAAACTCCATGGCATAGTGGGGATACAAATCCTGGTCTCGCAAGTCTTAGCTGGACACTCTAACCACTACACCACACTACTATAAGGCAGCTTCCTCTGCTTCTTAGAGGAGGAGACTTGTAGTTCAATGGTAGAGCATCTGCCTTGCATGCAGGAAGTCCCAGGTTTAATATGCGGCATTGCTAGGCAAGACTGGGAGAGACCCCTGCCTGAAACCCTGAAGAGCTGCTGCCAGTCAGTGTAGGCAGTGCTGAGCTGGATGGGTCCTTGGTCTGATTCAACATAAGGCAGCTTCTTGCATTCCAGTGCGCGCTGTACTTTGCTATGGGAAGTGGAACACCGTCCTTTGGAGGAAATGGGCTGTTAAAAAGGTAGACACTTTCAGAATAATAATAACAAAAGAATTTCCCCAGACTTTCCAAATAGATGTAAGAAGCAAAAAAAAAAAAAATCTATATAGAATAGATCAGTTTCTGGATATACCAACCTTGACGATGTCCTTTTTAAAGTACTCCCCAAGGCAGCTTCTCGTTGTGCAACTCTGTGTTTGAACAGTAGCTTAACTTCCCCTTGAGCCGAGCCAGCTTGGCTGGATGACAGAGGTCAAAAAATTTCACAAGGCTGAACAATCTCCGCAATGCATGAAGCAGGACTCCCGGCCTCTCTCCTTTCACCTGTCCTTTCAAGTTTAAATGGAGACTGTCGCAGGTAAGGGCCGTGAAAATCCCAGTCTCCATTAACCCTCGGCCCTCAGAAGACTTGAGAGTGCCTTCTGAAGTTTCTCAGTGGGAAGGAGAACCAAGAAATGCCAGGAAAGCACAGTCTTGCAGATGCACAATGGCTCAATCATTGTAGTACAATTCAACCCATTAATTAATCCCCTTTCATTTATGAATTGCTTCCCATGAAAGCAATTCAACAGTAAAAACGCCAATGATAAAAGCACGCAGAGAACAATCCTGTATATAAAATCACAGCAATATCACATAGAAAAGCAGTGAAAATGATTTCCTACACAGAAAACAGTATCAAATCAAATCCAATACAGATCCAGTACTAATCTCTGTTGAGGAATGAAGGACTTCAGTGGGAGTGAAAATGACATCAGAGATGGTGCCTGTCTGATGTCTAAGGGGAGGGAGTTTCAAAGAGTCGGAACCACAATTCTAAAGACCCGATTCATACATCATACAGGACAGGCCTCCTGATGAGGTGGTATCTGCAGGACACTATCTCCTACGGCGCACAATGATCGGTTTGGCAATCTAATGAGTAATATGAACTTTAAGTCCCAAGTTGTATAGGGCTTTGTAGACCAATCCCAGTAGCTTAACCCAGTAGCTAATTCTGCCAGTACAATTCCTTCAGTGATGGTGATAGTCTGTCCTAGTGAATGGTTGAGCCTTTGCATTTTGCACTAGCTGTAGCTTTCAGGCCAACCCCAGGGGCAGCACCCCCCCCCCCATAGAGTAGGTTGTTTTAAAAAAGTAAATAAATAACTTTTGATTTATTACCTGCCCTTCACTGTAAGGCCCCACAGCAGGTCACACCAATTGGGACGCAGGTGGCACTGTGGTCTAAACCACTGAGCCTCTTGGGCTTGCCGATCAGAAGGTTGCCGGTTCAAATCCCCATGGCGGGGTGAGCTCCCGTTGCTCCGTCCCAGCTCCTGCCAACCTAGCAGTTCGAAAGCATGCCTGTGCAAGTAGATAAATAGGTACCACTGCGGCGGGAAGGTAAACAGCATTCCGTGCACTCTGGTTTCCATCATGGTGTTCCATTGTGCCAGAAGCAGTTTAGTCATGTTGGCCACATGACCCGGAAAGCTGTCTGCGGACAAACGCTGGCTCCCTCGGCCTGAAAGTGAGATGAGCGCTGCAACCCCACAGTCGCATTTGACTGGACTTAACCGTCCAGGGGTCCTTTACCTTTTTACCTTTTAGGTCACACCAACCTAAAAATACAGCATTAAAAAACTTTTAAAGCAAATGACAATCACAAGACTAGAATGGGTCCTTATGACTAATTTGATTTGAGCATCTTTCCTCTGCTATCCTTAAAAGTAGGTGTGTTCATTGAGCTGGGGTTCCAGTCTTAAACAGAGAATTATATCGTAAATGTACCTGCCACATTTCCCTGTGCTCCAGGAACAAGTTGGAATCCAATAGTGCTTTGCATCTTTCATTCTACTAGCCATGATGACTATGTTCTGGTCCGACAGTTAGAGGCAGTGATGCTTCTGAATACTAGTTACAGGTGAGGAAAACACAGCTGTGCTTGGGCCCTGCTTGTGGGTTTCCCCTGGGCATGTGGTTGGGCACTGTGAGAACAGGGTTCTGGACTTGATGGGCCATTGGTCTCATCCAGCAGGCTCATCTTACCTTCTCATGGTGGTCCTGTGGAGTGGTTCCCCTTTTTCTGCTTTCTTGTGTTGAATTTATCAGAACAAATTGTGGAACTGAGGCCTAATTTCAATAAAGCTTTTCCATTAGCAAAATAAAATCACAGTTCTCCACATTCCAACATATATTGTCCAAACCATTAGCAAAGCGATTCAGTGTGTGCATGTGTGCCCATGCGTGCATGTCTAAAAAACACCCTCCTATTGAAGCTGATAAGATTTCTCCTTTTCCCTTTATGGCTGCAGTCAGAAAAAATACATTTAACCTGAGGCAAAGATAGCTTGACAGATTATGAGAACGCTTTAGTAAAACGAATTCTCCGCATTTATATTTACAAATGATCCAAATAACTCAACATCCAACAATGTCTCTGTGGAAACAGTCAAACAGCTAAATCCTCGACCCATTTAGATTTGAAGTACTAGGCTCTGAGGATCCCATTTAATTTCTGCAAGTGTGCTTCTGCGACAGTGTATGTAGGGGGCAGTTCTCTTTCTATGTATATGTCGGAGAGAAATGCAGAAACATCTGCTGTCCTAGGTGTGCCCTCTGGGCTTTTGCTTAGGACAGGGGTAACGGATATTCATCTTGGGTGCTGCAGTCCCTTCTAGGATACACATGCCAGTGGTGGGCGGGGCCAGAGGCGAAGTGGGCGGAGCAAACACATGCAAATTTTGCCTTACTGCAGTAGCCTAGTTTCTGTACAAAAGGGCAAGGCCCTCTCTGTCCTCCATCCAGGTATTTGTTCGAGGACACATTGCAGCCAAGCAAAATCACTTAAGAAGGGTGTGCAGCAACCACAGGGTCAGTGAGAGGTGTGCCCTGGGAAGAGCAGGTTTCACTGGGGAAGGCTTCAAAAGCCAGTGGGAGAGAGAGAGGACTGGAGCTTCCCATCACCTCCAAGTCATTGGTTCCCCTCCCCTTGTTCTTAAACTTGAAATGGTGCAGATGAATCAGTACTCCACAGATATGAAGGTGGGTTGTTGTTTTTAATAGTCTTATTTCAAAGCTGTCAGGTGAGGATGCTAATTTTATTGGGGAATTTGGTCTCTGGGAGGAGGTACTTATTTTTCTATACCTGTTTCCCCCTCCCACATGGGACTAACAACAGTGTTTGAGGAAGGGTTTTGGATAAAGGAAAGACTTCCTCCCCCAGCCCTGCTTCCTCTATTAAACTAGCTAGTAAAAATAAGCGATAACACCACAGGAGATCTTGATCACGGACCTCCAACGTTGCTCATGTTCAGCTCTTGCTGTGATGGGGTTTGAGCTCATCCAACCCTTCCAATATCAGCTGCTGATATGCCACTATTCTTCACAATTGTGTACATGGTGTCTTGTAGCTGTTCTAGTTTCAGCCTTACAGTGTTTGAGGATATCGTAAAGGAAAGACTTACAGAATAAAATCAAAATATAAACACACAAAATACACAATCAATATAAAAACAACAACCCAATAACCTCCCCCCCAAAAGACCCACATTTTAAAAGGGCATAGGAGGGTCAATCAGATCAACCAAAGGCCCGATTAAAAAGGAATGTTTTTGCCTGGCACTTAAAGGTGTATAATGAAGGCACCAGGCGAACTTCCCTGGGGAGAGCCTTTCACAGGCAGGGAGCCATTGCAGAGAAGACCCGTTCTAGTGTTGCCACCCTCCGGACATCTCAAGGGGGAGCCACATGAAGAAGGGCCTTAGACGATGATCTCAGGGTCCAGGTATGTTCATATGGAAAGAGGCGGTCTTTGAGGTATTGCAGTCCTGAGCCATTTAAGGCTTTATAGGTCAAAACCAGCACTTTGAATTGGGCCCAGAAACCAATTGATAGCCAGTGCAATCAATGTAATATGCTCAAACCACCTTGCTTCGGTGGTTCAGAAACTAGCTGAAGTTTCTGAACTGTCTTCAGAGGCAGCCCTACATATAATGCATTGTGGTAATCAAACTTTGAAGTTACCAGAGCATAGACAACAGTAGTTAGGTTATCCCTGTCCAGATAGCGGTGTAGCTGGGCCACCAGCCGAAGCTGGTGGAAGGCACTCTGGGCCACAGATAGTTAAGGCTATCATAAATGTTCAAAGAAGTTGGGAGTAGAGTACTACCTGAAACCCAAAGCCGGTTGTGCATTCAAATCCCATACTAAGTCTTTAGGTTTTACTTCCAAAAACTTTTAGGGATCCTTCCTTCCTTAAGTGTAGCTCTCAGTCCTCACCTGCCAGGCAATGACTGATTGGAAGTAAAAGTATTCCCGGTGGAGGATTGCTTTATTTTCCCATTCTCTTTCACTGTCTTTGTGCCTTTGCTCTCTCATTCTTTCACGTTCCGTCTCTATTGCAATTCCACCAGTTGCTTTCTCTGCCCCCATTTTCTCTTGTTCCTCACTAATACTCGATGCTTCTTCCCTCTCCATTCTGTATGCCACCATTTCTAATGATCACACCACATAAGACTCTGTTCTGTTTGCTTTCCTTGTTCCTTGCTGCTGCTCCTAAGAGCATAAGAAGAACCAGATGCCTAAGGGAAGAGTACATGAGTGCAATGTAATTTTTAGTTTCACTCTAATAAACTGGAGAGGAAATGCAGGTTGAGCGACAATGGCCAAGGAAGAGACAGCCTAAGGTATTGAACTTTCCATGGGACTCACCCATTGACATAGCAAATTTCCCAAGCTAACCAAGCTGGAATAACTTGTGAGTTAAATCTCTGGAGGGATGGATGGGACCCATGCACAAGATGATGCAAATTGACTTAAGGTCCACCATGCTGCAGAGAAGTCCTCCATGTGCTTGCAATTGGCCATGTAAGAACTTAAGAAGAGCCCTGCAGGATCAGGCCCACGGACCACCTATTCCTGTTCAGAGAATGGCCAACAAGATGCCCCTGGGAATCCCATAAGCAGCACCTGAGTTCAACTGCCCTCTTCCCACCTTACCTTCCAAGTTCCGGACTGCAGAATCCGGGACCGGCAGCCATTTTACACCAGAAGTTGCGTCGATGTAACTTCCGGTGTTGCTTTGCCCTTCTATGGGCACCCAAAATGGCCTCCGCCGGCTTCAAAAGTCGCTTGTACGCATGTCAGGAAGTGTGCCAATGCAACTTCCGGTGTCGCTTTGCCCATCTATGGGCACCCAAAATGGCCTCCGCCGGCTTCAAAAGTCGCTTGTACGCATGTCAGGAAGTGTGCCAATGCAACTTCCGGTGTCGCTTTGCCCATCTATGGGCACCAAAATGGCCGTCGCCAACACCGGAAGTCACGTCTATGCACTTCCGGACATGAGTAGATGCGACTTTTGAAGCTGGTGGCGGCCATTTTTGGTGCCCATAGAAGGGCAAATCGGAAAGAAAAAAATGGCCGCCGGCAGGAGAAAATAATGGAGAAAAACGGGAGATGAAGTGATACGGGGGACCACCGGGAAAAGATAAGTAAAAAAGGGGGTTTCCCGGGGAAAACGGGAGACTTGGCAGCTATGCTTCCCACCTGCAAATTTCTAGCAACTGGTTTCATAAGCATACTCAGTGCCTGATTTACATATAAGCTAAACAAGCTATAGCTTAGGCCCCCACTCTCTTCCCCCCAAAAAAAAATTAAAGAAAAAAACCTGGATGTACATTTCCAAAATATAAGATAAAAAAACAAATAAAATAAAACCTACATACAGTAACAGTTGCAAATGGCTTTAGATACCTATTCGGTTCATAAATTACCAAATAGCTGGCATCCCCAAACTGCGGCCCTCCAGATGTTTTGCCCTACAACTTCCATGATCCCTAGGTAACAGGACCAGTGGTCAGGGATGATGGGAATTGTAGTCCAAAACATCTGGAGGGCTGAAGTTTTGGGATGCCTGCCAAATAGCATATATCCAACATGAAAAACAGCAACAATTTGTTGTTGACAAAGGACAGCTGGACATATAAAGGGCCCCGTTACCTTCAGTAGCTTAAGGCCTCATCAAACCTAAATCCAGCCCTGGGGATTCTGCCTTTGACCGTGGAGGCAGAACATACCCACTGTGGATAACATCCTTTTTACCTGCCAAGATCTCCAAAAAACCAGTGTGGGGTCATAGATCTGCTGAAGGTGGTGTATAGCATTCACAAGAGCCAGTGGAGATAGTGAAGAGGATATCACAACTGGACTGAAGGGAATGTGGTTCAAATCCATAGTTTAATCTGAAGCCCACTAGGTCAAAATTACTCTCTCAGCCTTTCAGACCTGCACTGTAGGCAACCCTCAAGGGACACCAAGCCTAACAAAGTAGTATCGCATCCCTATTGCATGCAGAAGATCCTAGGTTCCATCCATGGCATCTTCAAGGACAACTGGTAGAGAATTTTGTCTGAAATCCTGGTAGAGCTGGTCACCATTCAGTGTAGACAATACTGAGCCAAACAGACCGATTGTCCAACTCAATATAAGGCAAAAAGGGTTGGTGGGGAGAGTGTGGAAGGACTGGCAAGATCTAGTGGTGGGTTAGCAGTGTGGTGGGGGTTGACAAGGGTAGATTGCTGAGAGGGGTAGGTGGAGTTAGTGAGCAGAGCAAGCAGGGGTGCAGCCCCTAGCAGACCTGAATAAAATGTTAAGCCCGGAATTGGAAATGTGTTGTTAGATTTCAGACTCCTGTAATCCCTAAATATTGGCCATAGGGTGATGGGGGCAATAGCCCACAGATCGCAGGATCCATAGCTGCCAAGTTCTCCCTTTTTTTAAGGGAAATTCCCTTATGCTGAATAGGCTTCCTCGTGAGAAAAGGGAAAACTTAGCAGCTATGAGAATCACATATAACCACTCCAAAACCATCATGAGCACAATTTTTCATGAATGCACAATACAAATTATGTCTGAAGGAGCCCAGAATTGATCGTTAAACCAATTTAAATCTGTGGTGCAGGTGTCTCAATTGAGAATCCCTTTCAAATGCAACATTTTCTATGCACCCTGCTCCTTCTGTGGAATTATGGGATAGGGAATTATTCTTCTGTGGAATTATTAGTGCATTGAGGTAAGGAATATTTCAAACCTCAGCAGACCTGAACAGGCATACACTATCGAAGTGAGGCATCAAATATTAAAGGGAGCAAAGTCGATACTTGATGAGCCCAGCTTAAACAAGCTTGCGGGTGCAAGGGTCTATACAACTAGCACCAACCACAAGTCCTACCATTATTTGGCATTAAAGACACCAGAGACAAGTTGTCAGCTAAATGGGTCAAGGTGTTAGGGGGTAAAAACTGCTTTCCTTATTTAATTCGGAAGGATAGCAGCTTTGAAAAGAAGCAAAAAAAAAAGAGTACAATGGCAATTCTTTCTACACTTGACACAAACGAAGTTCAGCCTAAGCAATAGACATAGGAAGAATTAATTTGAGCCCTCAGGAAATCAATCCAGAATAAAGCCAAGTCTTCAGAAATCTAGACATATATTATTCAAAATTCAGCCTTTCAGCTTCTTGTGATGAAAATGCATTCTTCCGGCTATTCCTTTGGATATTGTCCCATGTCACACAAAGCATGGGGTTGAATTCATAAGCCTAGACTTAGTCCATCCTGTTCACTGCTATAAAAAAGGAAGCTGTATCCAAACCAAACTCAGAGGGTATTTTGAGAAGCTGGGTGCTCCAAATGCAGCAGCAAAAATAGGTAGCTCGAATCCAGGTGAAGCCTGCTACTTTGACATTGGTGGCTTTGATGTAAAGAATTATAGCTGGTGTTCCAATTGGGACTCTCTATTATGGAAGGTGGGAGAGGGATGGGAGTGACACTTTGATGAAATATTATACCCAAAGGTTTCATCGGGGGGAATGTTTCTAAAAAGTAGAGACTGCATGCTATGGTGTGCTAGCAACTCCTAGGGCCATTTACTGTACAACCACAGAAGAGGCATTAGCTGCTCTGTAAAAGGTTTTAAAAAGAAAGAGGCAGCCTTTTGGACCACATTGTGAAAAATTTTTCCCTTTTTTTGGGGGGGGGTTAAAATGGAGTAGATTTTTAAGAATTTCCCCTAAAATATCAACCCAGAATCCGGACAAAATGGAACCAGTTTTGTCAACAAACTAAACCAGCACAGGGCTGAAATACAGTGGTACCTCTACTTACGAATGACTCTACTTACGAATGTTTCTACTTACGAATGGAGCTCCGTCCGCCATCTTGGATGCAGTTTAGATAGGATTTTTTCTACTTACTAATTTTTAGATAGGGTTGCTTCAACCTACGAATTTTTTCTCCCAATGCATTCCTATGGGATTCGACTTACAATTTTTTTCGACTTACGGATGTGCATTCGGAACGCATTAAATTCGTAAGTAGAGGTACCACTTTGCCACAACTGATTGCATCCCTGGTCCACATATAGGATTAGGGCATATCTACACCAGATGATAACAACAGCTGGTTTAGCACAGTCATTTCATCATCACACATAATCCTAGGAGGCAGTTCTGTGTTACAGGTAGGTCTCTAAGAGAGTTACCAGCACCTTCATCGAAGTGCAATTCCAAAGATTCATTGAGGAAGAAGTGACCATTAAGGTGGTCCAAAACTAGCATTGTACTGGTAGGGATGTAAGAAGGCATCCCTTTCCATTCCTCCCTATGTTGGTCACATGCAGCACCATTTCCATTCTGCTTGCAGTTTGCCTTCTGCCAAAAGCCACATAATCTATTTTGCTGACCTCTATGGCAAAATTACATAATGTGTGTGACTACTGTAATCAATTAGGTAAATTCCATAAATTCCATTGTCATTAGGTTATTCTGCCCCATTCATATCAATGCAAACAAAACACAATGCAAAGGGGAAGCAATGCAATGCAATAAATTTTGTATCATTCATTGTTGCAACAACAGGAAATACAGGCTCTTGGGTTGGGTTATTGTTCAGGGGTTTTTGCTGGAGTTTTGTTGTTATTGATATTTTCTGTATCTTTTTATGATTCTTGTGGAAATTGATCAGTTTAGTTGCATACTTATTTATTATTATTATTATTATTATTATTATTATTATTATTATTATTATTATATTTCATTTATGTTCGTGGTGTAAATCTTTTTATGTTGTATGCCACCTTGAGCATGGTTTTAGCTATGGAAAGGTGGCATATAAATAAAATTATGCTGATGCTGAAATATATTTCCTGGATTGATTTCTGTCCTGGACATGGGAAGAATAATAAAAAAACCTTGGCAATTCCTGCTCCCATTTCCATCAGAATTTGATGCCACCTCTAAGGTTCAATATACCTTTACTGTCCTGCCAACTGTCTCTTGCCGATAGTAAGGGCTCACCTAGGACGTAAGAACCCTTGATGGACAGCTTCACACCAACCCAAATAGCTTGGCATCCCAAGCATTTTTTCTTTAAATCTGACACCAAATCCCAACATTTGGCAGAATCGGAGAGAGCTTTTCATTTGTATCTCTTTTCCCCTTCAATGTTGTAATAACTCTGATTGACTGAGATTATGTTGTTAAAGCAAAACAAAATGGGGATCAAATCCAAGCTGACAGCTACATGAATTTTATTAGTTTGTAGGGGGGAAATATATATGTGTGTGTGCGTTGCGGGGGGAGACCGTCTAATCCATAAACCAATAAAGCTTTTTGCCAAATGTGATGTTATCTAAGTCTTGTCATATTATTTTTAAAAAGAGGGAAACTTCTGTTTAATCCTTCACTTGCAAGAGCATCATCAAACCCACTCAGCCTAAATGATGCCGCTGTCAGTTTTTTCCCTTAACCTTCATGAAAAATTTACTCTGCCATACTTAGAATGAGTTGAATAATACATATCTTGTTTTAAATTCAAGTTACTACATGTAGTTGTAAATGCTATTTGATTTGATTTGCTTCCTCCCACACCTTCAGCGAAGATATGTGACAATTTTGTTTTATCTTGGCTAGCCTGGTTTCGGGAAGAAAGGAAGAAAACTCTCATTCCTTTGGGACCTTTGATTGCCAGCTAACATTGGAATATTTCTTGTGCCGAGTTTATGGACTCGGGAGAACCTCTTGCTTCTATCCCTGATGGCCTTTGGCTAGGGAATAAGACACACAGGCATAGATAAGAAACTTATCCCTGTGATACAAAACAGTTGGTGGGAGATCCTCTGGGAAGTAATAATGTAGTTGGGGCCTCACAGCTTTAGATAATCTCATTCAAGGCCAGAAATGAGTAAACAAATCCTAAGAGCTGGATGTTTGTCTCAGGGCTGGGCTGAAGGAAGTAGTCTGAGGTCAGCCAGAAGTAGGAATAAGGGAGATAAGATTCAGTTCACATTTAAAGATGAACCTACCTAATTCACACGTTCCAAAACTATATAACTGACATCCGTTGAAATCTGTACTTTCCCGATTTTGCAAAGCAGTTTTCCTGCCAAGTAAGGTGTATACAAAAATGCATATGTTAAAGTGTGCATAGCAGTGCACATATCTGTGAAAATGGCATACAAAATGAATTATATCGAGAGAAATATAAATTATCTGGAACATTTGCTTTGCAAAACTGCAGACAAAAATGTATATTTCGAGGGAAATCGTGACATTTCCAGTATAACAAAAGTGAAATCACTAAGCATAAAAACCTCTGGACATGTTCATGTGAATATTGTCAGGTTTCTTATTCAAGATTTTCTCTCTCATGTCCCCAGTTTTCAAACTGTTTGCCCCCAAAAACCCAGGAGATGAAATGAGATTTCTTTTGCCTCCAAACAGTAAATGCTGCCCTTGTGAGAGAACTGCTGCAGTTATCTGTCTAAAATTTGTCAAGTTTCATCTCCTCAAAATGGGCAACCATAACTTCAATTTGTATCCAATTCTGGCAGAAAAGAAGAAAAACGTGTTTCTTGAAAACATAAAAATAAAATAAAGAAATTAAAGATTGTTTCCGTAGGGGGCAGGCCTCCTTTGCCTGCAAACTTAAGTGAAAATCCATTTTTAGATTGTCCAGTATAGTCAAAGGGGAAGAATAGTATAGTCAAAGGGGAAGAAACAGAGCTTTAGATTTAACACATCAGACTTGGAATCAAGTAATGAATTGAATCAAGATGACCCAGAGTAGATTCGAAGCAGACAGGGCTGCCTCCAAATGCTACAGATACAGATAAAAGGATAATGTTGTGGTCACTGCACAAATATAAACAATGTAACAACAATGTAACAACAATATGGCAACATATTAGTTGGTCTTTAAGGTGCAACAATTAGTTGGTCTTTAAAGTGCTACTGAGGGAATTTTTTTTATTTTGTTTCGACTCAGACCAACACGGTTTCCTACCTGTAACTAGAACAATATGGCAAGTAGTTAGCCATTTGCGGCCTTTTCATCATCCAGAAAATTAGATGCCTTGGGCAACCACCTCATTCTGCCTAATGGTAGGGCAGTCACTCTTTAAAGAAGAAATAGGCCGTGAATCCTACAAATACTGGTATTTCTAACATCTAGATTAAGCTTCTGAAACACAAATCAGTTTTTTTTAGTTTGGTTACTCTGTACATCATCATCATTGTTGTTATTAGTATTATTACTGTGAAACGTCTTAAAATGGAGTAATAGGTTACATAGGTACCACTAGGATGGGTGGAAATTTAAATAGTCACCCTTCCCCACCTCCCAAGATCAGAGTTCACCACTGCTTTGAAAGCAGATTTGTTTCTGTGTCACTCTCTATTTGAAATACTTCTGCAAAAGTTAGGTAACTTGTAATTAACTCTGTAGGAAAACACGCAGATACAAATATGTTCTGACTTGAATAGAGTGTGGATGTCCCAAGAGCAGCTAATTTAATATTAGATCAAATGATCCAGCATTGAAATTACCATGTTTTTGTTGACTATTTTAACATATTTAGAGAAGGCTGAGGGACCTTTACATATCTCTGTGTCTCTTTGTAGTATCACTCTTCATATCTTATGCCAGTCAACATGGGATATATGGATTTGAAGAGCTTAGAGAGAAGCTTTGGAATGCATTACTGATGTGCCCAAGAGAAGATTATTAAAATGATAAAAGAAGAACTCAGTCATTATTCATCTTCTATTCATCCTTCTTAAGGCTTTCTTGCAAATGTGGGAACTCATTCACAATAAGACTATCTCAAGGACTTGTTGCTTTTAAGAGAACTGATTGTAACATCTCATCCTGGTGCACAATCAGCCATTCTGGGCTCCCCAAAGAGTTAGTTCTCCTTTATACCATATCAAGAAAACAAAATCATACACATCTCCGCACACTGGTAAACACTAAATAGCATCGCGCTCTGAAAAAGCAACAGCTTTGCAAAAATATGAGTTGTGTTCAACTAAGTTTTACTTGGTGCAGGCCTCTGGAAATTAATGAACCTAAGTTAGTCACGCTCACTGATTTCAACGGATCTGCTCTGAGCATGGTTAATGTTGGATATAGCCCAACAAACTCAAGTAGAGGTAACTTCGTGTTTACATGAAGCTTTAGACAAGTTCACCGACCTTCTTTAAGTAAGCCACAGATATGCCAAGAGATCAGGAAGCTAGAGGATCTTTGTTAGTGTAATCCATTTTAAACCTGAAGCCTACTAACACCAAAGTCTAGTCCTAGGAAACTATGGCCTTGCAGATGTTGTAGGACACCAACTCCCATCATCTCTGACAATGAACCATGCTACTTGGGGGTGGTAGGATTTAGAGTGCAACCTTGTTTGCAGAGCCTCAGATTCCCTAACCCTCCTCTAGTCAAAGGAGGATGCTACACAGTGACCAATTAAGGCCAGAATCACATCGAACACTTAAAGTGCTTTGGAAGTTCTCCCCAAAGAATTCTAGGAGCTGTGCTTTGCTAAGGGTGCTGAGAATTGGTAGGAGACCTCTATTCCCCTCACAGAGGAGCTACAATTCTCGGAGTTCCCAGTGAAGAGGGATTGGCTGCTAAGACACTGTGGGAATTGTCACTTTGTGAGGGAAAGAGGGGACACCTCACAACTCTCAGCACCCTTAACAAACTACAGATCCAAGAATTTTTTGGGGGGAAGCCATGGCTGTTTGAAGTGGTAAAGGTAAAGGACCATTAGGTCCAGCCATGACCGACTCTGGGGTTGTGACACTCATCTCGCGTTATTGGCCGAGGGAGCCGCCGTACAGCTTCCAGGTCATGTGACCAGCATGAAGAAGCCACTTCTGGCAAACCAGAGCAGCACATGGAAACGCTGTTTATCTACTTGGACTTTGACATGCTTTCAAACTCCTTTAAATGTATGGTATGAATGTGGCCTCTTAAAAATCAATAGGCCAAAGTTGATTATCTGGTAGGAGTTGAGAAATCTGTTCGTTCCTTCCCAGTCCATGTCACTTTCGTATGTTTTCCCCAAAATTCTCTTTCTTTGTGTTTCTGCACATTTAAATAAAATCTTTTCAAAATTCATATTTTTAAATTTGCACATGTATTTTATCTCAAAATTGATAATTATTTATACATTTAAGATGTTGAAAATGGCATCAGCATTTGGAGACCTATGAGATCTGGTGGGTAGCTAAATTTTGAACTGCCCAGGAGCCCAGGTTTTCAAATCATTTCATATTTATGTTATAAATCCATGATGTTCATTTAGTACCTTTATTCTTTGGCATAGTGAATTGGATGGCATTACATAGCCAGTGTGATTTGTCTGCATGGTGACTTAAGTGAGGACAAGTGAGAGCAAGGGCAATTTAAACTAATCTGCTTTTTTTAAAGGGGTACTGAAAAACCCATCAAGAAATTCTGAAAACCTTCGCACACAAAAATTGTTAGTTGTTTTGGCTCAGCCCTAGTTATTTATCCAGTTCAGGTGAATAATGTATCACCTGACAAGTTTATCCCTTTGCAATTAGGGAAGCCACAGATAGACTACATAATGCTATATTAGCAGTGGGAAGGTGTGTGTGGGGATTTATCTTTCCTCCATAGTATCCTGAAAAAAGAGAAGGAACAGGAGTCTCCAGAGGCAAGAAATATAGCCCAACACAGAGCATTGGAGCTACCTTTGGATGGTGTGAAAGCTAAGAATACCTCATGAGACAAGGCACCAATCTGATTTACAATTTAATAACTTTCTGTTTCCAGAAATAAAGCAAAGTTGTTATTTAATGGCTGAAACACTAGCATTTTCTCCAAATGCCAGTAATAATTTAAATTCATGAGTTCTGTATTATTCATGGGGTACAATTTAATATGAACAGTATTTCTGGTGTTCCGTGTTTATGAAGAGCGTGTCTTGAGGGTATACCCCATTTTATGGCAAACAGATGCTCGATATAACTAGCTGATATTCTGCCGCTGTGAGACGGGAATGAAAAGTAAGTCGTATCATTTTCTCACCTTGGCAGAAATGAGCAGGAGTCTCCATTTTCTTCACAACTTTCTCGGATGAGTTAGGCTAGGCTGGGATCCAAAGGTTCAGCAGGCAATGCATGAAGTGCTACTTTATGTGAACCCGGTTTTGAACAAATTGGACTGTGTTCAGCGGAGGCTGACAAAGGGAGTCAGTAGTATGCGAGAGAAATCCTATGAGGATGGGATGAAGGAACCATCTAGCATGGAAAAGAGAAGGCTGTTAGGGACCACAACAGTGCTCTTCAAACACTTGAAGGCCTGTCACATAAAAGAGGGCAAAAGCTTTTTCTCTGCTGCTTCCCCAGCAGGTAGGACCAGATCCAATGGCCTTACGTTACAGGAGAGTAGATTTTAGCTGAACATAGAACATAGCCCTCTATCCTTTTCTCACCGTGGACAAAAGGATACCTGTGGAAAACCCACAACACTGGCACAAACTACAGGGGCCCCTGGGTGCTCAGGCACCCACAATATTTTTTGATGTGGGTGCCTGGCCTCTGCCTGCCGCCTTACCTCTGGCACTCTGGGTCCGCGACAGCAATTGGGCCAGGGCCTACGCCTCCACCGCGGGGCTTCAATTGGGTCCCACTGTAGCCACGCACATTTATGGGGTGCATCTGTGGTCACAGCAGGCCTCAACAGAGGCCCCATGGCAGAGGCGCATGCCCAAGTCCAGTCCCTGCAGTGGTGGTTGAGTGCACATAAGTGCCACAACATCAAGACATCACAGCACACATGAGCTGTGGGCTCCCACAGTCTGGAGCCCATATTGGCACCACTAAGCCACAAGTAGTACCCAAGCACAAGCACACTCTCCTCTTCTGTGATATCCAACAACCGGTATTCAAGCGCATTACTTTCTCCGATTGTGGAGACAGAGCCTAGCCAGCATGGCTAGTAGCCACTGATAGCATTATTCTCCATGAATTTGTCCAATCCTCTTTTAAAGCCATCTAAGTTGGTGGCCATCACTGCCTCCTGTGAAACAGGCAAAATGTCTTGATGGTATTACTGATTCAACAATGCAACCATTTACTAGGGATGGGGGACAAATTTGATTCAGTTCACTTTTGAAGCTAAACTTGCAGAATTCTCACTTTCTGAAACAATATGTGAACTGAAACTCTCATCTTACATGAGATGGAGGTGATGGCCAAGTTGTTGGCCATCACCTACATCTCACGGAAGTGAATTCCACAGTGGAATTATGTCCTGGGTGAAGTAGTATTCTCTTTTGTCTGGGAAATTTAAAATGGAGACCCACCACTGCCTGTCAAAGAGTCCAGAGCAGGTATGACCATTTCCAGGAGGTAGAGGGGAAGCGGCGAGACAGCAAGGTTGGTGTGGTGTAAACACACAGGCAGAGCCAATTCAAGGCTCCCTCTGGTGCCTTCGCACCACAACAACCTCTCCCCGTGGTCTCTGCCTGCCATTAAGCAGCCATAGTGCAACCGAGAACAGACCTCAGGCGAGTGCTTCAGTGCCTCCATGTTGTCCACTATTGTGGCCAGCTGGAATGTGTCCTTGAACTCTGATGATCCCACTTGTTTCCTTGCCTTGGACGATACAGAGGGGTGTGTGAGCATATGTAGAAACCCATGTAACATAAGTAAAATTCAAGTGCATTGCTCTGTCCACTTTTCTCCATTGCTAACATGTGGTCTCCCAAAGGTTGTCCAGGAGGGAATATGGGCCTCAGGCTGAAAAATGTTCCCAACCTCTGTCATAAATAAGGAAATAACAACACTAGCTAACCGTATCCTTTTTAATGGCTGCCTTTAGTAGTATGAGGTTGAATAAATCTACTTTGTATAAAGTCATCCTAACATTCTGCCTGCAATGCAGATTTTCTTGCATTTTTGATTACGATTTAGTCCTGTGCGATTTAGTTTCCCCTGCTCAAGGGATTAAGTTTGAAATCTAAGTAGTTCCCCAAATCAAGTTGAATTTTGAACAGTATTTCCTTTGTAAATAGCTATATTTTGAATCACATGTGATGGTTTCTTGCCAGCTTGAGAATGAGGCGCTGTGCAATTTAACTGAAATGAAATTTCCCTCGTTCTTTCCTACACACACACACACGCACACACATACACACACACACGCACACACACACACACACACTTCACATTTCCAACAGGCTAGGTCCCGGGTGAGTGGCAATTCATTGATGCACCACTCAGGAAGAAGGGATTAAAGTATTGCCTGTAAATTGTAATGCTACAAATTAGCCAAATGACAAAATTAACATAAAAGGTTTCATCAGCCACATTTGTAAGTGCAACGCCATTGATATACCCACGGCATTCATGAAGAGGCAGACAAAGGTTTTGGAATAATTAGAAAGTTTTGAAGCACTGTATGGAAATTGGAATATGTTTGACCACTTTCTATTAAAAGCTCCAATTAGAATAGCAGGACCTTTGCTACTGAAACTTCAAAACAGACGCTTAAGCCACTTTGGACAACAGGCAGGAATGCATATAATTGAACATTCCTCCATAGAAAACAATCTCTTGAACCTACAAAACTGGTGAGAGAGAGAGAGAAGGCTTGAAACCTCCTTGATAAATTTTCTGTGTTCAGAAGTTAGATAGATATATGATAGAGATAGGTTGATGATAGACAGAGAGCCAGAGTGGTGTGGTAGTTAAAGTTTCAGACTAGGCCCTGAGAAACCAGGATTAAAATCCCCACTCAGCTATGAAGCTCATTGGGTGACCTTGGGCCAATCACTGCCCATCAGTCTAACGTGCCTTCCAGGGTCCTTGTAAAGATTTAATGAGAGGGAAGAACCATGTACACTACTTGGAGAAAAGGTGGGATACAAATACAATAAAAATAAACTATTGATGGATGGATGGACAGATAGACATTCAATTCTAGCCCTAATTAGGCATTAAGATGGAGAAGAGACAACACTAGACTATAACGGTTCTCAATCATGTGCAGGGAACCTCGGGGGGGGGGGGGAGGCTCCCCTCTGAAAATGTTCAGGGCTGAAAGTGCCTGTTCAAAATTTTCTTTAAGCCGGCAAAACCATATACTTGCTAAATTTGGGGAGAAAGTGCTGCATTGTATAACTATGACTGTTCAGAAAAAAATTTCCTGGCTGAGGGAACAGCTATAGCTCAGTAGTGAAGGTCATGCATGCAGAAGGTCCCAGGCTCAATCCCTGGTGTCTTCAGGTAGGACTGTCAGGAACTGTGCTGAGGAGGGCTGCACTGAGGAGGAATGGCTGGAGCCTCTCCCTCTCCCTGCTCCTGATTAGGATCCTGAATCTTCCCAGGAGCAGGAGGACAGTATAGATTTGGAACAGTGGTTTGCAGAGGGACATAGTTCAGAAGGCAGAAGCTGGGAACTACTGGACAGGGAGAAGAACTGGGAGAGAGAGAGTTAACAGACTCACTGTCACTCGAAAGCCTTCATCCGCTCAGCCCAAGGTCAAGAAGAGCCGATAAGGTGGCAGCACAGAAAGCACAGTGGTTGTGAGATCAGGTTAGAAGATGCGGTAGTGACATGGGTGACTAGGGAGGAAGTGGGTGGAACCCTTAATTGGGAGCACCGCCATTCCTAGGAAATGGATTCTTTGTTCTCTCGCTGTGATCATTAAAGCTTCTAACTAGTAAGAGACTCGTTTCTCTTTGTTCTGCTTATGGGGGGGGGCAGTTCCCTGAAGCCTGACAAGGGCTAGGAAAGGCTCCTTCCTGAAACCCTGGGGAGCTGCTGCCTGTCAGTGTTGACACCAAAGAATTAAATGGACTAATTGTCTGGCTTGGCAAACACCAGCTTCCTATGTACCTATTTAAATCTGATGCAAATCCATTACTTTCACTTACAAACGGATGTCCTCTGCTTCTGGCACAGATCAATAGGGCTACACGAAATGCTCACAGATCAAAATTTCTACAATGAAAAACTGAGCTTTCGGTGGAACAAAAAGCCTTCCATTTGACGTGTTTCTTCAGCTATTGTTTACTGTACCTCTGGGGCCGCTGCTTCAATGCCATATTTATGCATTTATCTATTTCACCAAAGCTTCTTCTTGTTCATAATGCAACCTCAGCCTATCAGGAGTCACACTGTGAATGTGCAGGTGCAACATGCTAATCTGCCAATCAGACGTGGCACTATAATCAAGGGCAAATGTTGGTATTTAAGAGTGAAAGGAAATGGATGAACAGGGGTAACAGATGTGCAATGGGTGAGCAGAGTGCAGGCAATGGGTGGGCAGGGAGAGGGAACACATGCCAGAGGTTCAGTAAGGGTGGATGAAGACTGCAGCTGCTATCGCAGCCGCTGACATCCAAGTAAATTGGATGGAATGTTGCAGGTATCTCCCACTAACAATTGCTCCCTTCTTGATTACGCCTGTTTAGGCTAGGCCCTATAACAATTGGCCTTTGATACCCACAAATAACGTATGAGTGGACCAGCTTTCCTTTTGACTTCATGTTCTAAAATGAACTTGCACCCAGACACTAGCACTTTTGAGGTTGGTTTCATTAAATAGTTATATTGCATTTTGAATAAATGTGCAATTAATTGATACTGTAATTGTAAGAATCTGTACGATTATAATAGCTATTTAGGTTTTTATATAGATTTAATTCTAATAATGTTTAATTGTGTTTTTTTTTTTAAATTATTGGTCCCTCCCAATGTTTTTAGCTGTTCCTGTTTTTTCTGTAAGCCACCTTGAGTCCCTGTCAGGGGAAAAGGCGGAGTATATTGAAGTATGGTGCTGGAGGAGACTCTTGAGAGTCCCATGGGCTGCAAGAAGATCAAACTATCCACTCGTAAGGAAATCAGCCCTGAGTGCTCACTGGAAGGACAGATCCTGAAGCTGAGGCTCCAATACTTTGGCCACCTCATGAGAAGAGAAGACTTCCCGGAAAAGACCCTGATGCTGGCAAAGATTGAGGGCACAAGGAGAAGGGGATGACAGAGGACAGAGAACTACTGACTTAAAGGGTCCCAGTCAACTCTGGCCATTTTTTTTTATTTTTTATTTACTCTGGTTGTCCTGAGGCTAATGTGATGGACCCTCTATGATGGCAATACAGCACCCCACAGGCCACAAGGGCATTGGAACCAGCGGCTCATTTTGTGGAAGTAGCTCTGGGGTTGGCTTTGGGTACAGTTCCCCTTCTAATTCAGAGTCCTTGACATCAGTCCCTGAATACCTGTATAGCTGAAGGAGTGTCTCCACCCCCATTGTCCAGCCCAGATACCAAGGTCCAACTCTGAGGGCCTTCTGGTGGTTCCCTCACTGCAGGAAGTGAAGATACAGGGAATGGGGCAGAGGGCCTTCTCAGTGGTGGTGCCTGCCCTGTGGAACGCCCTCCCATCAGATGTCAAAGTGATAAATAGCATACCTGCCAAGTTCCTCCCTGAAAAATAAGGGACCGGACCAAAAGTAGCATACTGGAAGTAGCTCGGCGGCCATTTTGGAACTGGGCGGAGCATGCTCAGAAGTGACTTTTGATGCTGCTGTGCCCAGTTCCAAAATGGCCGCCGCACCAGAGGTCGCACTGCAGCCATTTTGGAACTGGGCAGAGCAGCATCAAAAGTCGCTTCTGAGCACGCTCTGCCCAGTTCCAAAATGGCTGCCGCGCCAGAATAAACCGGGAAAAAACAAAAAAATCTGTTTGCTCGGCTGGGGACAGCTGGAGAAACGGGGGTTTCCCGGGGAAAACGGGAGACTTGGCAGCTATGAAATAGTCATACAATTTATAGAAGACATCTATAGCTTGGTTTTGGAACAGTTTAGTTCCCGAACGTTTTGGCTCCCGAACTTCGCAAACACGGAAGTGACTGTTCAGGTTTGCAAACTATTTTTGGAAGCCGAATATCTGATGGGGCTTTTGATTGGCTGCCGGAGCTTCCTGCAGCCAATCAGAAGCCACACTTGGGTTTCAGAATGTTTTGGAACTCAAACAGACTTCCAGAACAGATTCCATTTGACTTCCAAGGGACAAGTGTAATTGATGTTTCATTATTTCTGTATATAACATGTTGGAAGCTGCCCAAATAAGTAAATTATGTATTATTATTATTATTATTATTATTATTATTATTACAGGGGGATCTGGCCCCAGGGTCATGACACAAGAGTTTTAAAGCCCTGAGTGCATGTTTAATTGCAGGCATAGGGTATACTTTTCTGAATCTCATTGTATCCAATCCCCAGAACAGTCGCCAGGCAGAAGTTCACTGGTGGTACTTCACAATCTCCTCTATGCGTTCCGACTGTCACGAGCAGAAATCCAGGTGGATGTGTAAATTGAATGTAACATATTTTGTGAATACTTAAAAAGCATAATCACATCTTTTTATAGGTCTTCTGCTAGCTTAAGTCACATTAAAACCCTCCCTTATAAATGTGCAGTGCAAGGGAACGCAGCTAACATGTCACAATAAACTAACTATCCGAAACTCTCCAGGAAAAAAAGGGGGGGGGAGAAAGAGGAAGAAGTAACATTTGCCTTCTATGTGGAAGTTTATGAGAGTCGCTACGTACCAGCAGCTGTAAAATGGTCATAAAATAAAATTGGAATTTATATCAAAATCACCCTTAATACCTTTGGGGCTTTTTGCATCTCTGCATAGTTTACCCAGAGAGATTTAGCAGTAGAGGTTTATGCTAAGTGGCTGGAAGTTATAGCAGAGCTGTCAGTAATATTACCTTTTGGGGATCTTCCGTTGCCCATATATCAGTCTATTTATTTTTAAGTTACTAAGCCGCATACTCGTTCTGCAAAGATGCAAGAGCAGAGTGTTCTCTGCCGTTAACTAGACTTGGATTGTGGTGATTAGCCTTGATCACAGGTGATTTTGTTCATAATTGCAGCTTGGAGGGTGGCTTCTCCTTGGGAGCCGCCTGGTGTCTGTAGGCCCAATCCTGCACACCGCTGTGCTGAGGAAAAGGAGAATGGGAGTGTCAGAAACTGACCACTTCTGCAAGGGTCTAGTGTATGTCAGAACTAGTTCTAAGCCATGGCCCAGTTCACAGAATCATAAAATCATAGAATTATAGGGTTGGAAGGAAACCTGAGGCTCATCTAGTCCAACCCCTTGCAATGCAGGAATCTCAACTACTAAAGTATCCGTGGCAGGTGGCCATAAGACCTCTGCTTAAAAACCTCCAAGGAAGGAGGGTCCACCATCTCCTGAGGGAGTCTGTTCCACTGTAAAACAGCTCTTGCTGTCATAAAATCCTTCCTGATATTTCATTGGAATCTCCTTTCTTTTAACTTGAAGCCACTGCTTCGGGTCCTGCCCCCCAGAGCAGGAGAAAACAAGCTTGCTCCATCTTCCATGTGACAGCCCTTTAGACATACCTTTTCTCAGTCTGCTCTATTTCCAGGCTAAACATACCAAATTCCCTCAACTTATCCTCAAACCATCTTGGTTCCAAGATGCTTGATCATCTTTGGTTGTCCTCCTCTGCAGACGTATGAAATAAATAAATATTTAGATCATATATATAATTACATCAGAAAAATAGTATGGATCGTGTGTGTGTGTGTGTGTTGTCAAAGGTCAGGGTAAAGACCAACATCAGTAAATGGTGAAAGGTGTACAATTAATGTGCCAGATGCACACCTGCGAGGAGGGAATTCTATAGCTTACAGGCTTCCACAGAAAATGCCCTCTCCTGGACTGCCACTCCTGGACTTCTAAGGATGGCCAAAGTTCCAAAAATTACCCACACACCCCGGGTTGATCTTAAAACCTATGATGGTCTGTAGGGAAGGAGGAAGCCTTTCTTTCAGAAATTTGGGGCTAATGTTGTTGGACTCAAACTCCCAACAGCTCCAACCAGCAGAGAGGGAGGGATAGTCAGGGATGATGGGAGCCACAGTCAGCATCAGATGAGGACTGTGTTGACCATTCCTCATTTCAAAGCAAACCATGTAAATCCAGAGGCTCTTACTCTGGTTTCTGCTGGTTATGGAATCAGTCGATTTCTGGCAGACCCTATTGATTCTCTATAAGGAACCCTTTAATTAGAAACACAAGACTGTTTCGGGATGCGAAAATTAGACTCACTTCCAGTGTCTATCATTCGCCCCCAAGCTCAGTAACATGGCAAAATGTATGTGTGTGCTTAATTCCAATATATTGAATTTAAAAATAAAAATCCTCCCAGTTTGTGAAATTGAATTGGACTCCTGTTTCCCAGGGTTTCAGGCACCCCTGTTGATTTTGGCAAGGCTACCATCACGGCAAGCCAGCATATAACTGGGATGAAATGAGGTTTTATAATCTCCCGATTGATGGCTACTTGATTATAATGGGATGACAGCCAGCTGGGTAAATGCTATTTATTAGTAGGAGAGAGCACCAGGGAAGGTTTATGTGTTGCTAGTGACTACATCCACCCACACTGAGTGCCATCTGGAGCTAGACTGGTGGGATTCAGACCAAGCACATTTCTCTTTAAAAAAAGATACAGAACAAAGAATATTATTCTCCCCCCCCCCCCAATTGATATACAGTACTGTCTTTCTCAGGACTCCTAAGGTGTGTTCACAATAGGCACACAAAATAAATACATTGTTGAAATGCACTTGGCAATAAATGCAGTGAAGACAAAAGCAACTCTATCAAACAATAGAAAGAATTGTAGGAAAGGCCATGTTAGTAGCTATTGGAGAGAACCATCTCATCCTCTAAACCAGGCATGTCAAACCTGCGGCCCTCCAGATGTTTTGGACTACAATTCCCATCTTCCCCAACCACTGGTCCTGCTAGCTAGGGATCATGGGAGTTGTAGGCCAAAACATCTGGAGGGCCGCAGGTTTGACATGCCTGCTCTAAACCATCTCATCCTCTCCACCGTCCTTGAGTAAGGCATTCAACAAACTGGGAAGAGAGAAGGAAGCTTTGCCTCCAGAAAAAAAAAAATTACCATGCCCCAATTAAGAAATCAATGCGCTCAAAATAGTCTGCGCCTGAGATGTCTTGGATGACTGTCTAATATTACAAATGTTCTGGCACTGGAGACTTATGTATATGTTAGAATCTTTTTTATTTACCAACGGACATGTCAAATATGGAGGAATATAGAAAGCTGCCATCTATGGAGTCATATCATTGATCCATCTACCTCAGGTATGGGGAATCTTTGGTCCACTGGATAACTATAACTCCTAGCACTCCTGGTCATTGGCCATGATGGCTGGGGCCAAGGAAGTTGTAATTCAGCAAAATATGGAGGGCCAAAGGTTCCTTACACCTGCTTTATCTTGTAGTAGGGAGAATTGTGCAGAAAACCCCCATGATTATGAATAGCTTGTTCCCCAAGGTTTAAGTTTTCCTTGCAAAATAGAATCTCTTTCTCCAAACTATTTTTTGGCCATGACTCAGACAGGTATATTTGAAGCATGTCACAGTTTGGCTGAAGATGAAGGGAATCAAAAAAAGAGCAGCTAGTATTCAACTCTTGTTGACCTTTTCTCTTCCATTATCTTCTTGCCAAATTAGACTGCAAGCTTCTTGAGGTGTTACGTGCTTGAAATGAAGCAACATAATAACCATGGCAGCAGTAATTCAAATAAATATATCCTGAAAGACCAAGATGAACAAAGACCAGGGAGACTCGAAGAACAGGCAACATAGTTACTGCTGGTAATCAACAATATTATTGATTATGAAGAAGGAAGAGGTGACCTGCAAGTGGTTATGGTACTCTCAGGAAAGCATTGTAAGAGCCCTTTCAGATGGTCCCTTTAGTGCAGTGTGAGAGAACCCTCTGGATGCTGTTGGACTTCAACTCCCATCAGTCCAAGCCATCATTGACAATGGTGAGGAATGGTGGAAGATGTAGTCCAGCAACATCTAGAGGGCCATACAGGTCCCACATTTCTGCTTTAGTGGTATGGAAGCCATTGCAGCATGATTCTCTCTTGAATCACTTGGGGAAACCAGATGTCCTCAGCCACATGGAAAGAATGCAACATTGCAGCTCTTTCCCATGCCATCACTCCTCCAGTTTCTAGGAGGGATGATGATAGCACAAGAAAGCACTTCAATGTGGTCTTCCTCCGTGTGCACTCAAATAATAAATAAATTGCAGGTTGAAGTACCGTAAAGAACAAAACAAAGGAAACAAACAGTGACAGTTCTCTCATATGCCATTGTTACAGGATATGACTGGGAAGAAGTGGTAAGCATTGAACTCAGGTAAACAATAAGTAATACAACGATATGTAGCCCTTCCCAAACCCAAAATGGTTAGTTAAAGGTTGCGAACTCTCAAGAAAAGTATTTATGAAAGTTAGGAATGGAAAGAATACCGTGTCAAATTGATTAGATGCAGTTTGGCCCCTCACTTCCCACCTATCATGTGTTAATCTTTCCATGAGAGTGAACACACTTATACCAATTTGCAATTTGCAGCCAGTGGACATTTCCCAGCCTCCAGCTATTGTTGATACGGCTGCAACCAACTGGAAGTTGAAAAAGTCTTCATGGAGGAGTTTGGGGCCAGTAAGAAGAGAGAGAAAAGCAAAGGGGGGCTGTTTGGGTGTGTGTGTTCTGGTTAATTATTTTAGAAATATGATCAAAGATCAAATTCCAAAAGACATAGGGGGAAAACCACCACACACAGAGGTATCTGCTTCTTTCTGAGCCTCCCCTCTAGCATTCAAGCAATAGGGATGGATTAATGTGATTTAATTTTACCGGAGTGAAGTATCAGCAGTGAATTAGCTTCACAAAGGCTTCCTTCGCTGAGACTGAGATTGGCTTGTATGGCACAGATGTCCAAAGATATCCCCAGGCCGTATCCCCTGTTTTCCCACTCTCTGTATGATATACTGCTGAGATTCTTTTAGCTCCCCATATAAGAGCATCTGTTTTGGAGAGCTTCTATAATGTATTTTTGTTATGTATTTTATTGCTTCTAAAAATGCCGATGTCATGGCCTTAGAGACCAAACAACTTGTTTATACTCAGAACTGGCACAGCATGGCATTCCGAAAACTTTCTCAAACACCTCAAAATACATTGGAAAGAAAAGGAAGGAGTAGAATTTCAGAAGCACCAAACATGCCAGGAATAAAGCTTGTTCATACATCTCCTTGTAGAGTTCAGAGGTCCGTCCCACCTTCAGTTGACCCACCTATCCTACCCACAAAATTAATTGCCTATTTTTTTTATTGTCCCTATACCATCTTCCCCCACACCACAGAAAGAACACTCTTGCGAACTCCCACCATGCTTACTGACTGCAACAGCTAGTGATATGGGGGTACCCAATGTCCCCAAATGCTGTTTTGTAAGCTCAGCATCCCAGAATGTAACCGGGAAATGACTTCAGATTATCAGTGCAGTGGATTTGAGCACCCATCACCATAACACTGATGGTGATCCTCTACGCTAATGTTATTTGTTGACACATATGACACGTAGCATCAGGGACAGGTCCAGGTTTGTGGTGGCCCAGGGTGAAACATCTTCTGGAGTGCCTCCTTCGGGTTATTTAAGGTGAGCAGCACTTTAAAATTCCCACAATGCAATGTTAGGTCAGTGCCTTATGGGGAATTAAAAGGATGTCAAGATTCTGCCACCTGGCACAGCTTGGAATGCTGAGATAGAACAAAATAATAAATGGGAGTGGGTGGGTGGGCATCAACATTGTTCCCCTGCCAGTGTGTTGATGCCTTGGCAGCTACCCAAGGATGCCAGGTGCTGATGCCAATCCTGCCTAGTAGAGTTTCATAAGCGCATATAGCACTTGCTTTTAGATGTTATGTCACTCAAAACTGTTTTTCTACCCCTGGCAGCAAAACACCAAATGTTGTGGCACATGTTAAGAAAAAACTAGGTGGGCAGAAATTTTTACATGATCTTCAGCATGCATGAAACAAAATTTGATAGAACAAGTGAAATGATTTGCATCTGGAAATATGCAGAATGCTGGTTTCAGGTGGAATGCAAGCCCTCTTGTTCCCACGAAAAGCTGTCCTGGGCTGTGTACACACTCCAGTTTCCTCTGCATCCAGTGTGCTCCCAGCGCTGGTTTGGGGAACAGTGTACACATGGCGTTTGCAGCAATCCATATCTATATTATGTTTTTTCTTCCTTATGAAATGCTGCATTCTGATATGTCCGTCCCCTTAAACCAGCTTTTTAAGCCACTAATGTGTACATAGCCTTGGTGAACTGGCAACTCCATGAACAGCTTTTTCTCAACTTCATAAGTCACTACATATAATAATTATATAATAATAATAATATATCATTTATACACCACCCATCTGGCTGGGGTTCCCCAGTCACTCTGGGCAGCTTCCAACAAAAGATTAAAAATACATTAAAACATCAGTCATTAAAACTTCCCTATACAGGGCTGCCTTCAGATGTCTTCTAAACGTCAGGTAGTTGTTTATTTCTTTGACATCTGATGAGAGGGTGTTCCACAGGGCAGGTGCCACTACCGAGAAGGCCCTCTGCCTGGTTCTCTGTAATTTCACTTCTCGCAGTGAGGGAACCGCCAGAAGGCCCTCGGCACTGGACCTCAGTGTCTGGGTTAAATGATGGGGGTGGAAACACTCCTTCAGGTATACTGGGCTGAGGCCATTTAGGGCTTTAAAGGTCAGCACCAACACTTTGAATTGTGCTCGGAAACATACTGTGAACCAATGTAGGTATTTCAAATCTGGTGTTATGTGGTCTTGGCGGCTGCTCCCAGTCACCAGTCTAGCTGCCACATTCTGGATTAGTTGTAGTTTCCGAGTCACCTTTGAAGGTAGCCCCATGTAGAGCACATTGCAGTAGTCCAATCGGACTACGCGTATGTTAGATTAAAAGTGAACCACCCTCTAGGGATATGTGGGACAGTTTTCAGCCTATGAACATCTGAACCACTATACTGTGAGCATACAGCCTATGCGTATACTGAACCAAATCATTGGTAATCTAATTACTGGGTTAGAATATCCAAATGGATTAACATTATCAAGACCCATCAAGAAGTCTCTCCACAAAAGTCCCATGGAAACCAATGGGACTTGGGTGAAAATATAAGAAGTTGCTTGGTATTGTGTACATTAACTATCAGGTGATCTCCAGACTTTCAGATCTTCCCCAGTCCCAACTAAAGTCACTGAATTTTTTTTTAATAATATATTTTTATTAATTTTCCAATTTAAAAACAATTATATCACATCCATTATTTCAAATTATACAAATACATATCAATCAAACCGAATGTTATGCCAAATCATCTAAAATCTTCGGGGTTCCCATGCTTCAAAGTCACTGAAAATTTAACATGGAACCTAAGGGCACCACAGGGACGCAGGTGGCGCTGTGGGTTAAACCACAGAGCCTAGGACTTGCCGATCAGAAGGTCGGTGGTTCGAATCCCCGCGACGGGGTGTGCTCCTGTTGCTCGGTCCCAGCTCCTGCCAACCTAGCAGTTCGAAAGTGCAAGTAGATAAATAGGTACCGCTCTGGCAGGAAGGTAAATGCCGTTTCCGTGCACTACTTTGGTTCTCTAGAAGCGGCTTTGTCATGCTGGCCACATGACCTGGAAGCTGTATGCCGCCTCCCTTGGCCAATAATGCGAGGTGAGCGCTGCAACCCCAGAGTGGGTCATGACTGGACCTAATGTTCAGGGGTCCCTTTACTTTTTAAGGGCACCACAGTGGATTCTGTCTCATTGTTTGAATCTGTCGGTCACTTGTAAGCACTGAAAATGCCACCTTAGCAGTAAAGCCACTTTTGATCAGCTGCACTGTGCAGTTAAGAGCTGTTTGTGGCCTCTAATCACACTTATGCTTTTTGAAAGACCATTTATTCCCACAGATAGCCAGATATGGTGTCTTCCAGGTGTCACTTGACTACAGCTCCCATCAGCCCCAATCTGCATGGCCAGTGGTTAGAAATGGTGGAAGTTGTAGTCCCAACAAAAATCTGGAGGGTTCCCCATTGGCTCCCCTTGCCACACACTTTTCAAGGACTCCTACTCGCCACACAAGATAAGGAAAACTATCCATAAATCATCATCACCATCCAGAAGATGGTTTCTGCTCTCCTTTGAACACCTCATTTTATAGAGTGGTTCATGCGCTACAGAGAACCACTGATGAGCCTGCTGGATCAGGCTGGTGGCTGATTGTAGTCCAGCAACCTCTTCTCACAGATGGTGAATGAATGAATTTACCAGATGGTAAATGAATACATCTATCTGATATAAGGTAAATACTTCCATCCTCTATGATGTAGAAGAAGTGGGAGAAAGGACTGCTTTTCTCATGTATCTTGAAGGCTGGGCAGTTACACCTAAACTCAGGTTTCCACACCTGATGAAATCAATTCGGTGGAGGCACTGGAGATGTGGCATATTGTGTTTCATCAAGATCTTGGAAGAACATTATCCTACAGATGATTCAAGTAGAAGTGGCTGTGGTAGGCAGGCAAAGGAAATCACAGCTAGAAATAGAATTCCATATGGATGGAAATGTGGTTGAAGAACTTTTTTTATTAAAAAAAGTGAAATTCAGTGTGAAATGTGACAGTGTTAGGAAGGCTTAAAAATAAGATGTTTGCCTTACTCAGACCTAGTCCTTCTTTCTTTATTACAGCTTATACTATCTTGCCTATCCTCCAAGGAGCTCAATGAAGTGTACGTATCACTCCCCTCTCATTAATCTTCATGACAACCCTGTGAAGTTGGCTCATCTACGAGATAACGAGATAATTAGTAGTCCAAGGTGGGGTCAGTCCTACCTTTAACCAAAGTGAGGCAGCCACTTCAGGTGGCACATGTGGGGTCGGGGAAAAGAATGGGTGGGAGCACTAACCCACACTGATTGCCCCCCCCAGAGATCTGTCCCCATTGTTTCCAAGTTCCAGAGCCAGCGCCATGAGGGCAACAATGCCTGATTATTGCTGGTTTAGGCTAGCTGTCAGCTTCTCCCATTGCATCACAGACACAGCACATTGGGAAAGGTCTTTGACTGAGCAAGCAGATCAAGAGGTGTAATCTCGGGCCACAAGCTCCACCAGCTATTGCCCATGCATCTATGCTGCTCTGCTTATGTGACATACACTGCCGTTGCCACTGCTGCAATGTGGCATTTGAGTGGACAAGAAGCAGGCTCCAGGCAGGGGGGCAAGCAAGTGGCAGAAAGATGTTGGAGGACTGAGTTGCCTGTGCCACTTGACATGGCCTAAAAACCCTACCCTGGACTCCTTCCCCTAAATGCAGTGGAATATTATGCCCAGCCAATTTAAGAAGGCTGATTGCTGAAGAATTGATGCTTTTGAATTGTGGTGCTGGAGGAGACTCTTGAGAATCCCATGGACTGCAAGAAGATCAAACCTATCCATTCTGAAGGAAATCAGCCCTGAGTGCTCACTGGAAGGACAGATCCTGAAGCTGAGGCTCCAATACTTTGGCCACCTCATGGGAAGAGAAGACTCCCTGGAAAAGACCCTGATGTTGGGAAAGATGGAGGGCACAAGGAGAAGAGGACGACAGAGGACAAGATGGTTGGACAGTGTTCTCGAAGCTACGAACATGAGTTTGTCCAAACTGTGGGAGGCAGTGGAAGTCAGGAGTGCCTGGCGTGCTCTGGTCCATGGGGTCCTGAAGAGTCAGACACGACTAAATGACTAAACAACAACAACATGTGGAATTTGAGAGGTGGGCATCTTCTCTGTTCCCCGAGGCAGTCAAATGTCTTGGGCCACTCTGGCCCAGAATTACTAAGTGACATTCACAGCCAACTCATCAGAATGTGGGTCTCTCCAATGCTAGCCCCACATTCTATCAGGACTGGGCTGCAGGTTGGGGCAAGTCTCCACCTCCCTGTTTCTTTTGCCTTGCAGTAATGCACCCTTAAACTAATGCCTCTTATTTGCTTGGTTGGAAAATGGGGAAGCATGTGTGTGTCTCAAATGCAGCCTAACTTACAAAGGTAAGAGTCACATCTTTTGCTCCACCCATTTCTGCCACTGCCCCACCCACCACTGTCACATGGTCCTAGGAATTGTGCTAATAGCCGAATTTGGCTCATAAGCGGAAACAGCCCCCCCCCCCCCGCACGGTTGCTGGCTAATAACAACACTGCTAAAGGAATTAGAGTTGTACTGATTTAAACTTTTACACTATGAGAGCCGAATCAAAGAGTCAGAAGTGAACTGATGCTCCATTTCATTTACATCATTTCTGGTGGGAAATGTTTCCACTCGCTAAATTCTAATGAATTCCAATTACTCCTTCATGGACTGGTGCCTTTATGATTTCTTCAAATGGGTGGCTTGTTGTTCCTTGCATTTAATCTAGCATAGTTTACCATATTTTGGGAGGCTTAGTCATATTCCAAATAATACGATTACATATTTCAGTCTCAGTACATGGCACTAATTCACTTTAACATTAATTAGTGGGAGTTAGAAAAGTGCATGGGGAATAGGAAGCATTTCACAGAGCTGCTCTCGGTGAAGGAAGCATTCCTCCTGACTGCCTCCATGTTCTTGCAGTTTGTCCTCTGCTATTAATTATCATTAGAAACAAACAGGATTGATTTTGGCTTCTTTTTGGCTCCATCCACTGCTGGCTCTCAAAGTTGAAGGTTTCTCTCTATCATCTACCCAATCCACCCATCCATCTATTTAATATACCCTGCCTTTCTAAAATACTCACCAGGGCAGTTTACAAAGTCAAAACTAACATTTATTAAATATAAAAGAAATATCCACCATATCCTATGCCTTTTTTTGGATGCTGCTTAGAGACCTTTTTCTTTTCTTTTACGTTAAGCATATCACAAGTTCAGTTAACAAGAAGTCCCTGGAACATTTTCTGCTTCAATCTTTATAAATGATGGAAACAATGGACCAGCTTTGTGCAAGAAAAGAAGTTTACTTGCCCTCTGTAGTTCTTGCAATGATTTGAGAAGTGGCAGCTGGTCTATATTACAGTCCGTTCCCTATTTGTGTGACCCAGAGCTGCTCCTTCCGTACAACCGTGTCTGGAAGACTTTTGTTGCTATAACCATTTTTTATCAACACAAACACTGTTAATAAGAAAGACAATTTTGGTTTCTCACTTTTCTAAACTTGAGTTCAGTTCTCCAAATTTTTGCATCAGTTTACAGACCCCCCCCCCAATATAAAAAGTAATCATGGAAATTCACAAGCATTTTAGTGCAAATATCTCCTTATGTGTTCCAATTACATTCATATGCACACTTTACCTCAGTATATGCCTTTTTGGGACCGTTGCTTGGCTGGAGAATTGCATTGCAAAATTCAGGAAAGTGCAAAATTTGAAGGATGTGTTTCAGTTTTGTGTATTGTTTCAGAAAGTGCAAATTAGGTAGATTTGCCTATAAATGAGATCCCAATCAAATTTCTTCCCCATCCCTAGTTGGAACCAACATTTTCTGAACTAGAATCTCTTATCTCTACCAATATCCTGTATGGACCAACCGCAAAGGGGATGTGAAACAGTTTACGTGCTTGTTTGTTGATTGTTATGTCTAAAGGAAATAATTAAAACCAACAGAGTACAAGAAAGAGAAACATAAACGTGCTACTATTTAAACATATTCTTAAATATAAACTTCACGACCCATTTGATTATTGTAACCATGTAGTTATTACTTTTTAATCTGCATTATTACTTATCATTCAATGATAATTTAAACTAAATTGTCTCTGATCTATCTCTTCCAACACTCTGGTAATTAGTTCTTCCATTCCCATATATATTGAACAAAAAATTATATCTACATTCCAGAGAGTCCCTTGTAGCTTCAGCTTTTCAAAGTTTCTTATAGTAAGTTCTTTTATACATTAGGATCTATCTCATTGCCAGTCCTACAGTAACAAACTTGGGTTTCCCCACCCTCCATAACATTTTATAATACTTAGCAGGTTATTACCCATTCTGGTGATTCTAGTTTGAAAATCCTAGCTTCGTAAATATGTTAACTCACTTACAGTACCAGCTATAAAAATAAACTATATCCCAAGGGACAAGTATGAATGACCATAGCTCCATGCTAGGGCATATGCTTGGCACACACATGGCTGAAGATTCAGTCCCTGACATTTCTAGTCCAACACCCTGGAGAGCCACTGCCAGTCAGTGTAGACATTACTAGGCCAGTAATGTCCCCCTAATAGTGGGGTTTGGGAGGCAGATATGAAACCCAGGCAAAAATCATAGGAGTTTGTATCCATGGTTCTGTTTTAGATCAATTGTAGCATTAGAAAAACTTGACCATCATTTTATGATTCTGATTCAACTGGAAATGTTTTTCTTTACAATTTATAGGGGTCAGGAAGTCTTCATCCTTTGTAGTCCTTACAGTAACATCAGTGAAACTATGCCGGATATACACAAACTCAGTTTAAAAGGCCATAAACAAAACTTTCGCCCTCTAAAACTGTTGAGATAAAGCAAAGTTTATTTGATAGGAATATCTTCCTCATGTTGTGTGTGCTGATTTTTTCCAAGAAATTTCTTTGTTTTTCAGCTTGGAATTTGTTCAGCGGAACTAAACTTAATTGCAGTATATTTGTAGAAGCTTATCATTTTCAGAGGTGAACACTTGGCCCCATCAAAAGACAAACAAACAACTGAGGTTAGTTATGGTACAATAAACAATATCCAATTTGTGAGGAAATAACCGGGAATTGCACAATTTGGCTTTGTGTGCCGATACAGTGGTACCTCATATTGCGAACGGGATCCGTTCTGGCGGCCCATTCACAACATGAAAAGGCCGCAACATGAAGCGCCACATCTGCGCACGCGTGTGACGCAATGTAGCGCTTCTGTGCATGCGCAAAGGGCGATTTAGCGCTTCTGCGCATGCACTCAGGTTACGGGCACACCAAACTCAGAAGTAAACTGTTCTGGGACTTCCGGGTTTGGTGCATCCGTAACCTGAAAACACGCAACATGAAGCGGACGTATCATGAGGTATGACTGTACAAATGAAACTGCCTTATAGTGAGTCAAATCATTGGTTAATATAGCTCAGTATTGTGTCACTGCCTAACTGCCGCACTTTGGGGCTTTAGACAGGAGTCTTTCAACCCACCCTATCAGGGCGATATATTGAGCCTGGGACCTTCTGCATGTGCTTTACCATAGAGTTACAGCCTTTCCTCGCATTGTAAGAGATAGTTCACACTTGCATTCTGATCAAGGAGTTGGCATGGGCTCGTGGGCCCGGGGCTGGAAAAGGGTTAGTTTAACCTCCGTAAACTAATAAAACTGAATTACAGTACTGTGTTGCGAAATGATGCATGTCTAAAAAGGGTGCCACCAATCTGAAAAGTTGGGAAAGCTCTGCTTTAGGGCATACATCCTGAACCCTGCAATGCTGCCTAGTGTGATAAACCACCACATGGTAGTAGAATACGAAAGGTGAATCCCAGGGAGACCAAAAAACCACGAGGTTTATTCAAGCCACCTGCTGGACCATATCAGTGGGGCCCACTTACGCCTCATCAAAAAGGAAGATGAACAAATGCAAAGTTTTGCATGAAATTTGCAGCCGCTAACTTACATGTACAGGTGCAAATTTAGAAATTATTACTATAGCTGAACAGAAATAAAAGCAGAGACATCACCTTGCCGACAAAGGTCCGTATAGTTAAAGCTATGGTTTTCCCAGTAGTGATGTATGGAAGTGAGAGCTGGACCATAAAGAAGGACGATCGCCGAAGAATTGATGCTTTTGAATTATGGTGCTGGAGGAGACTCTTGAGAGTCCCATGGACTGCAAGAAGAGCAAACCTATCCATTCTGAAGGAAATCAGCCCTGAGTGCTTACTGGAAGGACAGATCGTGAAGCTGAGGCTCCAATACTTTGGCCACCTCATGAGAAGAGAAGACTCCCTGGAAAAGACCCTGATGCTGGGAAAGATTGAGGGCACTAGGAGAAGGGGATGACAGAGGACGAGATGGCTGGACAGTGTTCTCGAAGCTACCAACATGAGTCTGTGCAAGACAGAAGTGCCTGGTGTGCTATGGTCCATGGGGTCACGAAGAGTCAGACACGACTAAATGACTAAACAACAACAAGCAAACCTCACCATAGTAAGAAGAGTCCTGCTGGCTCAGCCCGAAGATCCATTGTGAGGGACAAGGGATACAGGGAAGTCCCTCCCATCTTAAGTTCCAGCCCATCCCCAAGCGCTGGAGAGAGTAAGGAGAGCTCTGCCTCCAGCGGAGAGTCAGGAAGTGGTGTCCGAGGCTCAGGCAAGGTTGTGGAGCCCAGGCCGCAGGTGGGACAGGAAGTTGGACGCACGGGGGGGAGGCCAATCCCCCCAACTCCCGAATTGCGACGCAAACGTAGGGGGAAGAGGTTGGGTCTGCCAAAGCTGTGGTGCTGGAAGAAAACGCGCCAATCGCCATTCGGGAGTTCTGACACCTCACCTTAAGGATGCATTTTTACTGCTCTGAACACTGTAAATAATCAGCACTTAATAAAAGCCTTAAAAGACCATGCTGGAGTCGTTACTCTAGAGTAGCCATACCAGGCCCTCTGACAGCAACTCCCGAATCTTTTTTTTGGCTACTTTGGAGTGCAGCGATGAGCGCTCAAGAGGCTGAGCATTGGAGGCTGGAGGCCGAAGCAGCGAAGCAGGAGCTGCAGAACCTCACAGCGCACGCACAGCAGCAATTGCATGCCGCTCAGGAGGAAGCGCGAGGGGCGCAGGAGGAGCTGAACAAGCTGGTGGACCAGGTGAGGACAAAAGAGGAGACTGAGAAACAGCTAAGGGTGATGGTATTGGACCTGCAGAAAAAGTTGGAAGAGGAGAAAGCCGCTAGAGGTGGGGGGGCGCCCCAGCCGCAGCTAGTCCAAGTGAGAAGGGGGCAGAGCCTAGTCACCAAGTTCAGCGGCGACCCTAGGGAGTACCTAGGATTCGAGACAGAAATAAATTATGCGCTGGAATTGCATGCAGCAGAATTCCCAGATGACGCGCACAGAGTCTCCTTTATCATAGAGCATTTGACGGGGGCCGCCCGGGAATGGGTAAGACCGCTCATCGCGCAAAAAAATCCTTGCATGAAGAACGCAAAATTATTTCTAGAAGCCTTAAAAATAATGTACGCTAGCGAAAGTGAAATGGAGGCCACTAAACAGGAGCTTCATAACTTAACACAAGGAAAATCGACAGTTAGGGACTACTGGGCGAGATTCACCATGCTGGTGCACAAACTGGGGTGGGATCTGCAAAGTGAGCCAGTGAAATCAGCCTTCTACCTGGGTTTGCACGCAGACGTTAAGGATGAGCTGGCAAGAGGTCCTAGACCGCAGACTATGGATCAGTTAAGCAAAGCGGCGCTAGCGGTGGGGGTGAGACAGGAATCCAGATGGTATGACAAACAAGCGACGTGCACAGCAAAACCTTGGTTCCCACGCTCCCAGGACAGACCACATCACCAAACCCCACCCCAGGGACCGCCCCCAGACCCGCCCAGACCAAGCCCAGAGCCGGAACCGATGGAGATCGGGGGAGCGCGCGCGCGGGCTTTTCAAACTCCGGCGGCGCCAAGACGCAAGGAGGGAAGAGGCGGGAATTGCTTTCTCTGCAACTCCCCCCGGCATCGCGTCAGAGACTGCCCTCATCGCAGAGAGTGGCAAGGAAAGGCGGGAACGGTTGTACCTTCCCCCGCTGACGCAGCACCACAACAGGGAAACGAGACAGCCTGGCTGCAGGAGACAAGGGGCAGCAGCCAGGCACAGTCAGCAGACAACAGCCCCAGCCCGCCCACCCGCACAGAGAGGAGCAGAGCCAGCCCACCCCTCCCAGAGCAGGAGTGGTTCTAGAAGTCACGCTAACGCTCCCAAATGGCTATCCCTTGACAGTCCTCGCCTTAATTGACAGTGGGGCGTCAGCGAACTTCTTCTCGAGAAACTTTGCAGAAGAGCACCAGATCCAGCTTCTGCAGCTGGACTTTCCCCTGCACGTGGCCACCATTGATGGCAGAGAGTTGCTGGGAGGGGCCATCACTCATCAAACCCCCCCCATGAGAATGACGGTGGGAAGGCACTCAGAGACACTGGCTTTCAACGTCACAACCATCTCAGACCCCCCCATCGTTTTGGGAATGAGCTGGCTGGCGCGCCACGACCCCTCCATAAGTTGGCACCAGAGATGCATCACGTTTGGGTCGGACTTTTGTCTGGAACATTGCATGCAGCACCAACCAGGGGAGGGGCCTCCGATAGCCACGGGGGCCACCATGCATGTCAAAGGGGGTGAGGCGATACCCAAGCCGTACTGGGACCTGCAGGAGGTCTTCAGCGAAGCGGAGTCCGACCACCTACCCCCACACAGGCCTTTTGACTGCCAGATCAACCTGGTGCCAGGGGCAACGATACCCCCAGCCAAGCTGTACGCCATGTCAGATCAGGAACTGGAGGATCTGCGCGCTTTCATCGACAAGAACCTCAAGCGGGGGTTCATCAGAGAAAGCAAGGCAGCAGGGGGCAGCCCGGTCTTCTGGGTGGACAAGAAAGACACGCAACAGCGCCGTCTGGTGGTGGATTTTAGACGACTGAATTCAGTGACAGAGCCAGTGGCTTTCCCCATGCCCAGAGTGGATGATCTCCTGACAGCGGCACGCAGGGGCAAGATTTTCACCAAGCTAGACCTAAGAGGGGCGTACAACTTGATCAGGATCCGGGAGGGCGATGAATGGAAAACCACGATGTTCACGCCTCTGGGCTCTTTTGAATATCTGGTGATGCCCTTCGGGTTGCAAGGGGGCTCAGCATGCTTCCAGGCCTTCATGCACCACGTCCTGGGGTCCCTCCTCTTCAAGAACTGCTTGGTCTTCCTAGATGACATCCTTATCTATTCCAATGACCCAGTGCAGCATGTGAAGGATGTCAGGGAGGTGTTGCAGCGCCTGAAGGACAACCACCTGTATGTGAAGCTGGAGAAGTGCAAGTTTCACACCAAAGAGGTGGACTTCCTGGGCTACAAGCTGTCAGACAAGGGGCTGGCGATGGACAAGGACAAGGTGCAGGCCATCCTGGACTGGCACAGCCCCAGGACGCGCAAAGATGCCCAACGCCTACTAGGCTTCGCTAACTTCTACAGGAAGTTCATCAAGAACTTCTCTCGTGTCACGGCTCCTATCACCGACTGCCTGAGAGGCAAGCAGAAGTTCCGGTGGACACCAGAGGCGCAAGCAGCGTTCGAAAGCCTCAAGAGGGTATTCGCTTCAGACCAGCACCTGTTCCACGTGGTGCAGGATGCACCCCTACGCCTGGAGACAGATGCTTCGGACAAGGCTCTGGGAGCGATTCTGTTGCAACTGGACGCCAACAGAGAGTGGAGACCCTGTGCCTTCTTCTCCAGGAAGCTGACCCAGCCAGAACGCAACTACACAGTGTTTGATAGAGAACTTCTCGCGATCCACGCGGCGTTCCAGCACTGGCGACACTTCCTGGTGGGCGCCAAGCACCCCATCCAGGTGTGCACAGACCACAAGAACCTGGAGTTCTGGAGAACTGCCAGGGTGCTCAACCAGTGGCAAATACGGTGGGCAGAGTTCTTCTCGAACTTCAACTTCTCCATCCACTACATCCCGGGGGAGCAGAATGTCAGGGCGGATGCCCTCTCCCGCAAGCCAGAGTACATGGAGGAGGAGTTGCCACCAGCGCCCAGGCACATTTTCTCCCCATCAGCATGGTCATGCGGAGCAGCAGTGGTGAGCGAGGCAGAACTCACAGCACTGACAGCAGCTGACGAATTTGCCACCCGCATCTTCAGAGAACTGAGAGGGGGGAGGGAGCAGGCCAAAGACTTTGAGGAAAGGAGGGGTTTGCTTTTTTACAGGGGAGCCCTGTACCTGCCAACCAAACAGCTGAGAGGTAAGGCCCTCAAGCAGATGCACGACAACCCAACGGCGGGTCATTTCGGAAGGGACAAAACCACTCACCTAGTCATGAGACACTTCTGGTGGCCAGGGGTGCGGGAGGATGTTCGGGATTATGTAAGGGGATGTGACACCTGCCAGCGAGCAAAGGTGGTCAGAGCGCCACCAGCAGGTTTGCTGGAGCCATTAGCCACACCGCACAGGCCGTGGGAAGTAGTGTCCATGGACTTCATCACAGACCTGCCGTCGTCCAGGGGCAAGACCGCAGTGTTGGTGGTGGTGGACCTCATGTCCAAAATGTGCCACTTTATACCGTGTGCCAGGGCGGTCTCGGCAGAAGAGACGGCCAAACTGTTTGTTGACCACGTATTCAGACTGCATGGATTGCCTTTAAGAGTTATTTCGGATCGTGGCCGCCAATTTGTTTCCAGGTTCTGGCGGCGGCTAATGAACCTCCTGCAGGTGGAGGTCAGTTTGTCTACGGCTCGGCACCCGCAGACCAATGGACAGGCGGAGCGGGTCAACGCCATTCTGCAGCAGTACCTGAGATGTTACGTCAGCCAGAGGCAAACGGACTGGGTGGATCGCCTGCCACTGGCAGAATTTGCCTACAACAATGCGGTGCACGTCTCCACAGGGGTGTCGCCCTTTAAGGCCAACTACGGGCGCGACCTCAGATCTTTCCCAGAGAGGGAGGGGGAGGAGGAGGAGGAGGGCCCACAGGCAGAGGATTGGGCAGAGGACCTGGACACGGTGCACCAGCAGCTCAGAGAACACTTGGAGAGGGCCAAGGAAGCGTACAAGAAGGGGGCAGATCGCCACAGGCGACCGGGAGAGGTCATCAGGGTGGGGGACAAGGTTTGGTTATCCTCGGAAGGTCTTCCCACCAGGGGGCGATGCAAAAAGTTAGCACCCAGGAGGCTGGGCCCCTTCACGGTCACGCAACAGGTCAACCCGGTAGCCTTCAGGCTAGCACTGCCGGAGGACATGAGAGTGCACCCAGTGTTTCATAGATCACTGCTGTCGCCGTACAGGGAAAGTACCAGGTTCAGGGACAGCGATCAGCCTCCAGAGGGAGGGGGGGAGACGGGAGACGCCCGACAGCTCAATGAGGCAACTGAGATTTTAGACTCAAGGAGAGGGGTGAGAGGGCTGGAGTACGTGATAGCATGGGAGGACACTCCGCCGTCCCACAATGAGTGGATACCGGCCACGGAAGTACCTGAGGAATTTTTAGTGGAAGAGTTCCACGCCCTGTTCCCCCACAGGCCCAAGCCCTGGCACATGGAAAGGGAGGGAGAGGGGGAGGGGCAGGAGGAAGGGATAGCAGGCAGCAGCTCTCCATGGAGATGGGAAGCGGAATTTGAGGACACGGAAGAAGAGGTGTGGGTTTCACCGAGGTCGACGACGTCAGAGGCAGGAGAGGACTGGCAGAACATTTTTATTCCCACCAGCTCTGACGCCACTGACTTCTTGGGATTCCCGTCTTCTCAGGGGGAAGGAGAAAGATCGCAGGATTGGGGGGAAATTTTTACACCCACAGGCTCGGATGCCACAGACTTCTTAGGGTTTCACTTGTCACCAGCAAGCAGAGAGCCACAAGGGAGGGGGGGAGAGGAGCCTGGGAGGGGGGTGGATGTGAGGGACAAGGGATACAGGGAAGTCCCTCCCATCTTAAGTTCCAGCCCATCCCCAAGCGCTGGAGAGAGTAAGGAGAGCTCTGCCTCCAGCGGAGAGTCAGGAAGTGGTGTCCGAGGCTCAGGCAAGGTTGTGGAGCCCAGGCCGCAGGTGGGACAGGAAGTTGGACGCACGGGGGGGAGGCCAATCCCCCCAACTCCCGAATTGCGACGCAAACGTAGGGGGAAGAGGTTGGGTCTGCCAAAGCTGTGGTGCTGGAAGAAAACGCGCCAATCGCCATTCGGGAGTTCTGACACCTCACCTTAAGGATGCATTTTTACTGCTCTGAACACTGTAAATAATCAGCACTTAATAAAAGCCTTAAAAGACCATGCTGGAGTCGTTACTCTAGAGTAGCCATACCAGGCCCTCTGACATCCATCTAATCTAGCATCCTCTCCTGACAATGGCCAACCAGATGCCCCAACAGGAAATCCACAAGCAAGACCCGAGTGCAACAACACTCACTCCACTTGTGATCCCCAAGAAGTGGTATTCAGAGATATAACAGCCAATAATTAAGAGAGAAGACTGCGGTCACATGAACTGCTTGGTCTGCTGTCCAGCTGCTAGCTGTTGTTGATGGGCAACTGCAAGGCTCCTGCTTTCTCTGTCTCTTATGGTTCTTTAAGCTTAGACCAGACTGCCCTTTATATAGGGCTCTGTCCTATGGAATCTCTTTAAAGAGAGGACTGTCCTCTGTAAAGCAGAGCCCATGGCCGCCCTAAGCCTCATCCATGGTGGGCTGCTGCTTGGTGGGTCACAAGTTCTGGAAGCCATGTTTTGAATATATTTACCATTATGTTCTGTGCAACTTGAATGCATTTTTCCCCTTCCCCAAGAGAGGTTTTAAGGGAAGGTGTTAAATGAATTGAGAAAAGGAGCCTGTTCTGGGAGCTGTGGGTGACATGATTGGATACTTAGTGGAGGTGGGAAAGGGAGAAGATGGTCCATCTTCTGCAATAAATATAATAAACATCATTCAGATAGGAAATGGTGACATCAACAAGTCACAGCGGGGAGTTATTTCCCAATTTATGTTTCGTTCTGGATTGCGAGCCTGAGAAAGGTCACCTCCATCTAAATGTGGAACCAGCTCAGTCCCAACATGATTCAGGAATCCATGTGCTCCCACCATCAATATCAGCTCTGAAGTTTTGGGATAAGCCCTCTGGAATGAGAGTTAATACCCGAGTAGCTCAAAACAAGTAGAGCTGGACCAGCCGCTATGAAGCCAAAGAACAATTCCCTAGTCAGCTGCTGCTTATTCTGGCCAAAAGAGACATTTCTTCCCTTCTGAAACCTAAAGAAGAAAATAATTCCTTATGATTAATGGCCTTTCTTAAAAGCAAAGAAAGAGTTGCATAAAACCGCATGGTGGTGGTGAGGTTGTTGCTTTGGTTTTTGTTTACATGACACGTGATAAATTTATCATTGGTTTTCTCCAGATCTGTAGTAAGAGAGAACACAGTCGTAAATTCTGGGGGTGGGGGGTGGGAATGGAGGGAAATTCTGCTTCTGAGAAGGAGAGATGCATAAATCAAGGGCAAAATTTGGAGTGATTTGAAAATAAGCACTATGAAGGTTTCCAGGGCTGGGAATATGTATACTTCAGCAGCTAGGAAAGGGAGCTTGGGTATATTATATATGCACCTTGCCTCTGTTTAGATGCTTTCATTCCTTGACCCCCCCCCCCGCCTCTCTCTTCTGCCCCATGTCAAGACTTTAGATGGTATGTTTTGGGGGACAGAGACCTGGCTTCTTTTGCTTTTGGGTGTAAAACAGGGGTGGAGAACCTTTTTCTACCCGAGGGCCACACTACCTTTAGGGAAGGCTTCCAAGGGCCACTTGCCAGTGGTGGGTGGAAACAGTGGGTGGAGCAATGAATGTAACTTTTACCTTTGTACAGTAGGCAGGTTTCAACACACTTCCCATTATGTCAGGTTATGGTTACTTTGGTGGCCAGGAACATTCAACAAGCCCCTCCTTTGGCAGCCAAGGTTATTTTGTAGCAGAAGAGACAGGGCCGGCCCACCCATGAGACAAGGCGAGGGAACCACCTCAGGCAGCAGGATCCACAGGGGCAGTAGATCCCAATGTTGATATTTCTCCCCTGCCACTTGTTCCTGATGGAGATCTTCTATCACCCCTTCTTCACTGGTGCCATTTTGGGGCTGGCCTCAGGTGTGAAAAGGTCTTGGGCTGGCCCTGAATAGAGAACAAAATAATATACAGTGGTACCTCAGTTTACGAACTTAATCCAGAAGTCCGTTCTTAAACCGAAACTGTTCTTAAACCAAGGCACACTTTCCCTAATGAGGCCTCCCGCTGCCAGTGTTCTTCCACCGTTCGGCTTCCATTGGAAGCTCTTCCACCGGAACACTACTTCTGGTTTTTTACCGAATAGTTCATAAACAGGGCTGTTCTTAAACCGAGGTACCACTGTATTATTGGCCATACCTGCCAAGTCCTGGACGGAAAAATCTGGGATCGGCAGCCCATGACACAGGAAGTTGCATAGACACAACTTCCGGTGGCGCTTGCCCTTCTATGGGCACCAGAAAATGGCGGCGCCAGCACCGGAAGTCGCTTCTACGCATGACCGGAAGTGCGTAAAAGCGACTCCGGCACCGCCACCGCCATTTTCTGGTGCCCATAGAAGGGCAAAGCGCCATCGGAAGTTGCGTCTACGCGTTTCTGGACACGCGTAGAAGCGACTTCCGGTGCCGGCGGCGCCATTTTCTGGTGCCCATAGAAGGGCAAAGCAGCACCAGAAAAATGGCCACCGGCAGAAACAGATTTAAGGGAGAATATCGGGATAAAAACCTAAACGGGAGACCGCCGGGAAACGGTAGGAAAAAAGGGGTTTTCCCAGCGAAAACGGGATACTTGGCAGCTATGCGCTATGGCAAGGGTAGTCAACCTGGAGTCTTTCAGATGCTATGGACTACAGGTTTTCCTTCTTCTTTCTACACCAATTATCTGCTCGCTGACACAGATATAGAGACCACTAGGGCTGTAGCTAAATATTGCTACTTGGTGACAAGAATAAGACATGCCATGACGAAAGCAACCACCAAAGAGAAAGATCCTAGTTAACCCAGAGAGGCGACAGAGGCTCAATTTTATAACAGCCAAGTAATATGTTATAAAATTTTAAAACTGTTTAGTGCTCAATATTATTATAATTTATGAATTGAATTGTATTACTCTTTTGCCGGTCTTTGACCGTATTAAAGGACTACTTACTTACTTCTTCTTTCCTGCCCATTATTTATTATTATTTTATTTATTAGATTTATATACTGCCTTTCATCATACGATCTCAAGGCGGTTCACGGAATAAAATACAGGATAAAAACAAGTAAATAATTAAAAGAGAACAGCAAAACAATAGCTTCCCCTTCCCACAGACACATTTAAAAGACTGAAGAATATATTAAGCAGCCAAAGGCTTGCTTGAAGAGGAACGTTTTCGCCTTGCACCTAAAAATATATAATGAAGATGCCAGGCGAATCTCCCTGGGGAAAGCATCCCACAAACAGGGAGCCACTACAGAGAAGGCCCGTTCTGTGTTGCCACCCTCCAAGACCTCACATGGAGGAGGCACACAATGAAGTGTGGCGGCCATGACTGGTGGGAGTTGTAACCAGTGGAGTAGCAAGGTCAGGTGGTATCCAGTGCGGCAAATTTCTTATCACACACACACCCCCATTGATTTTTTTTTTTTTGCCTGCAAAAATGGTTTGACTTTCTTTTCTTACAAAGGAATGTAGATTCTGGGCCTCTGATAACAAGTAGGTGCCTGTGGACAGATACTTAAATCTATAGGATAGATTGCATTTTGGCTTGTGTAGTTTTATTTATAGCAGGCATGCCCAAATCCCAAGAGACTGCGATCTACTCCCACTATAAAAAAACAACAACAACTGGCAGTGATCTACCCATTGGATTGATCAAAGTTGTTGAGCTTTATTTGCAGAGCTGTTGAGCCTCCGAAGGGTCTGCCTGCTGCCCTACAGCTGAGGGGGAGGCAGCAGGCGAACCATTTTGGCAGCGGGAAGCCTGCACACGCAAAACCCACAGTGTCTCGCAAAGAATTTTGTCACCCCCTTCAGAGGTGACACCCGGTGTGCACCACCCCCTCTGCACCCACCTTGATCTGCCCCTGGTTGTAATCTAGAATATAAACATAAATCTAGAGTGCACCTGTTAGAGGATTGTTGTGGCTACTCTCGAGTAAAGACGCTCCAGTCCGCTCTGTCTTTCAGAGTTTTATTGTGCATATTATTTACAGTGCAGAGATATCAGAAAACATGACTGCCTAGTCCAATGGCTTCTTCCGCGTCTTGGACCAGCATAAAAGCCTGGGCACCCCAAAGCGCCTCCCCCTAGCCCTGCGTGTGGGCACACGCCTCAATTTGGGCGCCAGAAGGGGCTGCGTTCCTTCTCCCGCCCTTTGGCTGGAGCTTTGCAGAAGCTCCTACTCCTCGCTGCGCTGTCCTTCCTCCTCTGGCCAGCTGGGTCGGTGCCTAGGCACTGACATGTCTGAGAGCCCCTTCTCCACCTCGCTCCATTCCTCATCCCCTCCGCCTGATCCGCTGCTAGTGCTGTCACTGGGCGAAGTGCTGGTCAGGATGGCTGGGGGAGGGTTCCTGTAAGGAGTCCCCCTGACAGCACCACACAGTGACTCCTGATCCCTGCTCAGTTCAATAGCTGCAGTTCCCCACTCTGGCCACCTGCAGTGGCGGTGGTGTTCAGCAGCAGAAAGCAGACTAGTGTCCCTCTCTTCCAACCAACTGCCATAGCTGGTGGAACAAGGACACTGGTGCTGCTACAGTTGAACTGTCCAGAGTTTTGTGGAGCAGCGTGGTTGCAAGGCTGGTGCTTTAAGATAAGATAAGATAATATATCTTTATTGTCATTGCCCCCTTGCGGGAACAACGAAATTACTCGGTTGCTACATCCACTCAGATAAAGCATTCCGCATAATCCAAAATTTCAAAACCTAATTATAAACAGTAAATATAATACAAATAACAAGTAAAAGAAGATGACTTCAAAGTCCAGACTTTCCATTTAAGGCCAAAATCGCTCTAGAGAAGAAACTGTTCCTGAGACGGCTCGTGCTTGCCTGCATAGTTCTATATCTCCGTCCCGATGGCAGGAGCTGAAACAAATGGTGATCAGGGTGCGTTTACAGTATACCCACACTGTCCTGATCTTGCTGCCACTCTGCCCCACCTCCACCCCATCTAGGTAAATGGGTAGGCAGCCCCATAGCACCACCCCATCACCCCAGCCACTCCTGCCTGCAGCTGGGATTCCCTGTTTGAGACCTCTTACACGTACTCTTTCTTTCTTTCTTTCTTTCTTTCTTTCTTTCTTTCTTTCTTTCTTTCTTTCTTTCTTTCTTTCTTTCTTTCTACAATAATAATACTCTGAGCCCTGAGTAGCTCCGGTGCAATAAGTGGTCCTGTGTGGTTTTCAAGCCAAGTTTGCAGGAGCAAATCTGACCGTAAATATCCATAACTTTTCTACATGGAAAATGATCATGAAGGATCAAAACATCAGAAAATTTGCCAGGCGCATTTGGGTATGTACTTTAATAGCTAGCTCTGGGATTAAGGAACTGCTGAAGTATAAAAAATTAAAATGCTTATTTTGCCTCCTTTGCATCTTCTGATCAACTCCTCAGTCATGAATGCTGAAGCTTCATGAAGGAAATGTAATTAGCACACTTCCTTCCTGGCAGGAACCATGCTGCTCTTTTTAAAGGGAAGTGGAAGGCATTCTTCCACTTACAATCGCATGTAAATTGTATAATTTATTAATAATTCCAGGAGCACTTGATATTTATTTTAATTAATCTTTAAGTCAGACGCAAACACTGGGGAGTAACAGCGGGTCATCTGAAGTGGCAAAAAGTTGTTGGCATTTTTTTTAAATAATAATAATAATAAACTTAAGAAAAACATTCTTGAGCAGATTCTTTTAATGTAAAATGTAAATTATTCAAATGAATGCAAAGTTTGGTCTCAAAGTTTGGGGTAAAGTGAAATACAAAACATGGAGGTTTTTTCCTTATAAAATGAAAAGGCTTGTCTTCATTTTATAATATAAATGATAATAATTTATTATTTATATCCCGCCCATCTGGCTGGGTTTGCCCAGCCACTCTGGGTGGCTCCCAACAGAATATTGAAAACAAAATTAAACATCAAACATTAGAAATTTCCCTAAAGAGGACTGCCTTCAGATGTCTTCTAAAATTCAGATAGTTCTTTATTTCCTTGACATCTGATGGGAGGGTGTTCCACAGGACGGGTGCCACTACCAAGAAGACCCTCTGCCTGGTTCCCTGTAACCTCACTTCTCGCAGTGAGGGAACCGCCAGACGGCCCTCAGAGCTGGACCTCAGTGTCTGGGCAGAATTATGGGGGTGGAGATGCTCCTTCAAGTATACTGGGCTGAGGCCCTTTAGGGCTTTAAAGTTCAGCAGCAACGCTTTGAATTGTGCTTCATTTTCAATGACGTGATCCTTCCGTGTGGCAGCACATAATCTCTGGAATTCCCTGCTCAAGGACCTCAGGCAGGGGCCTTCATTATATTGCTTTGATTGCTCGCACAAAGCATCTTTGTTTAGACAAGTGAACCCAGACATGGAATTTTAAGGCAGGCAGAGAACATTTTGTCTGTACCGAATGTTCACTGCCTGTATGGAATTCTATGTTTGAAGATTTGTTTTAAAACTCATGGTTTATTTACATTTAATTTATATTTTGATAAATTTTATGTTGATTTGTTCTTATGTTTTTTTTTGTTTGTTTGTTTTATGTCAACCACACGGGGTGGGGCAATCCTATGGCAAGATCCGCCAGGATGAACAGCTTAGGAAGCCACAGATCTTCTACAATACTCAGCATGGCAAATTGAAAATAGGCAATTAAACATCAATGATGGGTATAAATTGAGGATACATTAACATATAAAGTGGTACCTCGCAAGACGAATTTAATTCGTTCTGCGAGTCAATTCGTTTTGTGAGAAATTCGTCTTGCGAATCGCGGTTTCCCATAGGGATGCATTGAAATTTCTTCTTTTTTTTGCCCATAGGAACACATTAATTAAATTTCAATGCATTCCTATGGGAAACCGCGATTCGCAAGACGAATTTTTCGCAAAATGAATTCATCTTGCGAGTCACCATCAGATCGCAAAACACATTCATCTTGCGAAAAAATCGTCTAGCAGGGCATTCGTCTTGCGAGGTACCACTTATTTAAATTCCAGAACATAAGTTTAGTATCTGCCACCCAAACCCAAACTGCCACCCAAACGCAACTCAACTTAGTATCTGCCAACCCAACTTAGTAACTGGCACCCAAACCCAACTCAAACAGAACAATCTTAAAACTCTTTGAGAAAGCGTGCCAACTCCAGTTTCGGCAATTACAGTGGCAGAAACATAAGTTGCAGAGTCAGAAAGCATGGACCTTTCTGAATGCCAATACCAGCTAGCCAGATATGGACTAATGTGTGGATTGTAGCTTCGTTTTCTGCCAGCTTTTGCACTTTATGAATATCCTGATATAATTCACAGCTTCAAAAAGAAAAAAAAGTATCAAAATCCTTCTCAAAATATCAGATGCTGGGGTCTAGGAAGCTGCATGGTGGGAGATTTAGAAGTACTCATTTGGATAGCACTTACTTTAACTATGAAAGTCACTACCGTAATATACAGTGATGTGGGGACAGCTGGAAAAGAGGGCTAGACAAATTCGTGGAGGAAAATGATGGCTAGGTGCTACCTCCAGTATCAGAGACAATATGCCTCTGAACACCACTTGTTGGGAATCACAAGTGGGGACAGTGCTGTTGTCCTCATGTCCTAGGTGTGAGTTTCCCATGGACACCTGGTTGGCCATGGTAAGAACAGGATGCTGGACTAGATAGGCTTTTGAGCTCATTCAGCACAGCTGCTGCTACGTTGGTCTTTATCACTATGATCTCCTTGCTGACTTTGTTGAGCTGAAGTCCAACGCTCAAACAAGAGGGACAAAGGCCAATGCAACACATTCGACTAGCTGTGCATGGAAATGAAATGCTAGACCGAAGGAGCGTCTCCACCCCCATCATTCAGCCCGGACACTGAGATCCAGCACTGAGGGCCTTCTGGCGGTTCCCTCATTGCAAGGTTACAGGGAACCAGGCAGAGGGCCTTCTCGGTAGTGGCACCCTCCCAGCAGATGTCAAGGCAATAAACAACTATTTTACTTTTAGAAGACAACTGAAGGTGGCCCTGTTTAGGGAAGTTTTTAATTTTAGATGCTGAACTGTTTTTAATATTCGGTTCGGAAGCCGCCCAGAGTGGCTGGGGAAACCCAGCCAGATGGGTGGGGTATAAATAAATTATTATTATTATTATTATTATTATTATTATTATTATTATTAAGGCTATCACAATCCTGGCTCTGATCTAAGAAGCCTGTTCTGATCTAAGAACCCAACTGGCTAATCGGTATGAACTACCACCACTACCTACCTCCTCCTGTTAGGAAGAACCTCAGGAAGCTGGATCATGGGTGCATCCAGCTCAGTGTTTCCCAAACTTGGGTCTTCAGCTGCTTTTGGACTACACTTCCCATCATCCCTGACCACTGGTCTTGCTAGCTAGGGATGATGGGAGTTGTCACCCAAAAACAGCCTGGAGACCCAAGTTTGGGAAAGACTGATCTAGCTTGATCTCCTTTACACTGTTGGGCAATGGCTCTTCAGGATTTCAGATAGGGAACATTCACAGTCCTAGGCTGGATCTAGACACATCTAAAAAGCGATTCAGTTAAATGTGTTGCAAAGTTCATAAAGGGAAATCCCGTGGCGGAAGATGGGACTCCACAGCGCCATCTGGTGTCACAGTGTTATATCTCATATGAAGTGGGGTTTTTTCTTCACTAATGTAGCTGAGTCCCTACACGACAGTGTCAGGAACTGAACCTGAGACCTTCTGCATGCAAAGCAGATGCTCTACCTCAGAGCTATGGCCCTTTCTCCTCCTCCAGCAGCCTAGCATCTTGGTTCTTTGACCACATTGCTCCAGGGTTCCTGGCCTTTTCCCTACTACTCTGACCCTACCCTGAACTGCTTCCACCAGCTTCTATAGACTCTGCTTTAATAGATTTGCACACAGACCATGGCTCTGATGTTGAGCATTTACAGCTGTGTGTGCCTTGAATGAGTGGCGTTGTCTTGCTGTGTTTGGTTTATTTTACTGAGATTGCAGAGAATATACAACGAGAGGAAGGACTGGGAGGAAAGATGAGAAGTTTGCTCTTGGGCCTATTGACTATGATGAAGCATCCTTCCAGTAATAATAGCAATACTTGTTTTCTTGGCTCACTCTTTTGTCCTTCTCTGTATCCGCCTCATCCCCAAGCAGAGGGTTTCTTCAACCATATAATGTGTACAAGAATAGATCTACTAAGAGACAATGTGGGCACACACTGCTGAGCACAATATACAGAAATGCAGTATATTGGGGGGGGGAATTGCTTGTGAAAATATGTACAGTGGTGCCTCGCTAGACGAATTTAATTCATTCCATGGGTCAATTCTTATAATGAAAAATTCGTCTAGCGAATCCCATAGGAATGCATTGATTTTTATTTTATTTTTGTCCATAGGAACACATTAATTGAATTTCAATGCATTCCTATGGGAAACTGCAATTCACCAGACGAATTTTTCGTAAAACGAATTCGTCTAGCGATGCAACCTCTGCTAGAAAAATCCTTTCGTTAAGTGAAAATTTCGTCTTACAGGGCGTTCGTTAAGCGAGGCACCACTGTACTGTATATCGTGAATAATTGCATATTAAAATGTGCCTGTTAAGAAAGTTATCTTTTACTGAGAATTCCCAATGTCTCAGTTTCATTTCACTCAAAATAGTGGGTCATTTGCAACTCCTGGGAGAGATATGAATGGGGAGAATTTTTGAGGTGAATGAAGGAAAATAGATCCCGGAACCAATTCCTGCTTTCAGGCTTGGCTCAGGATACTGAGGAAACCTGTCAAGCAAAGTGGCCTCTCTTTGTCCATAGTACAAAAATAACCAGCTTTGTCTCCGTTAAACAGACCACGGTACAAAAATAACCAGCTTCCTGTCAGCGAAACGGCCTGGCCTTTCACAAAGGTAAAATGCATTTATTTGTTCTCTCGACCGAGCTGCTGTAAGCCATGATGGCTCTAGGATGGAAAATGTGAGGGGTGGGTGGGGTGGCGGAAGCCAAGGAGGTGTAGGTTTGGCCTTATGCAGCCAACCTTTCCTGTGAGTTCTTGCAGGACCATTCCTTTGCCAGCCATGGAGATACCCAGCTCTGCTTGGTTGAGGCAGGTACACAAAGTACGGGGCAATGTGGTTGAGTAGGAAGAGGAAGATGGACCAAACACTGCTGAGTTTGCCCACAGTTCTAGTGTTGTATGTGGGTGAAGGTCTTGTTGTTGTTTAGTCATGTCCAACTCTTCATGGCCCCATGGACCAGAGCACGGCAGGTACTCCTGTCTTCCACAGCCTCTTGCAGTTTGGTCAAACTCATGTTAGTAGCTTCAAGAACACTGTCCAACCACCTCATCCTCTGTTGTCCCCTTCTCCTTGTGCCCTCAATCTTTCTCAACATCAGGGTCTTTTCCAGGGAGTCTTCTCTTCTCATGAGGTGGCCAAAGTAAAGGTCGGGGGGGGGGATTGTTTCTTTGGAATTGTTCCTTCGGGCTTATTTCTCATTGTAGGGTTTACTGTTTGAGGGTTTACATTGTTGGTGCTGTTTGAGGAGGTTTCCCTCCTCTGTTCAAATAAAAAGATATTTCCCCTCATATATTGACTACCAACAATCCTTTAAAGAACCTGCAGAGTTCATTGGCAAAACAAGATGACCAGCTAAAGCCATTTCCCACAGATGGACAGCAAAGAAATCCATTTTTTATTGAGAACTGCCTTTGCATAGCCAGATTACAAAAAAAAACCCACATTTTTTTAAAAAAAAAACAACCAGCGAGGTACACCTAAAATTAGAACACAGATTAAACAAGGCTTGTTGGCTGTTGTTTTTTTAAAGATAAAAAAAGGACTCAGTAAGTTTAGTCTGTAGCTTGTGGCTTTTTCATAAATCATTCTTTGCTCCTTGCTGCATTCCTCGCATCCCTTCATCTGGGGCAGTGGAATCAGTGCAGGTTTTCCACACTCAAAAGCCAAACTCTGCATTACTTATTTTGGTTTTATCGTTTGTTATGTTTAGAGGGCTTAATTCAGGGGCAAAGACTGTTGAGGATTCAAATGGGTCATAGCACAGGTTGCATGGCTGCCCTGGAATTCAGACACCTTGGGAATGTTCTTCTGCAAGAGCAAAATCCAACACAGCAGACCCAACAAGGCTGATCCCCAAAGCTTGGCATTCACAGTCTATCAGTGTGGGTTGCAGGGTGCAGCTTCATTGAATGCTTTTACCTGGCTGAAATGCTTCGTTGAACTGTGATAATACCTACTCTGTGCCTGGATGCAAGATGGAAATGTGTGAGAGCATGTAGCATCATCTGGTTTATGAAGACCCCCCCCCCCCAAGTGTCCTTGTTTTGTGGGGACAGTCCTGAATTTCCAGAAGCTGTTCCAGTTTCTAATTGGATCCTGGAATGCCCTTTTTCTTAGGACGTCTGTTGGAGGGAATGGAGTTATATATGTTGGAAGCTGGCCAGAGTGCCTATGGGGGGGGGAGAGAAGAAGAAGAAGAAGAAGAAGAAGAAGAAGAAGAAGAAGAAGAAGAAGAAGAAGAAGAAGAAGAAGAAGAAGAAGAAGAAGAAGAAGAAGAAGAATGGAATAGGATGTCCCTATATTCATCAGAGAATATTGGAGTGTATGGTTTATGTGTGGCCAGAAAGTACAAAGTCACATCCATTTCTCCACTCGTTTTTGTGTCTGGCCTTGTCTATCACTGGCATGTGACCCCTGGAAGGCTCCCCATGAAGGATTGTGGCCCTCAGTCCAGAAAAAGTTCCTCAACCCTAGTTTAGGGCATCGGTCTATGCCAGGCCTCTGCTGCAGCAACTCAGCTTAGTGAGAAATCAGCTGCCCCTATGAAACTGACCTGCCACTATCCATTCTCCCCTTGTCCTTTCTATATAAATCAAAAAACACCCAAGCAAACAAACAAACAAACAAATTGCATTTGCTCTTGGAAACAAGCAGTTAGAATTATTTGAAAGCTGAGAGATCACACCTCTATTCTTTCCTTAAGCTGAGCACCCACAGATCGCTGAAGCATTGTCAAGGGCAGGGGTGCCAATTTGAATAAAATATGGAGGGCACGTAAGCCCCTCCCCACATAATAAATCACATGACATGGTGGTATGTACACCATTTGAATGGCATTACCCATCAACTTTGAGGGCAGCTCCCTCAAATGATGTTATGGGGGGGGTGAAGCCCCCTTGGCCCCTAGGACTTGGCTCCCTTGGTTCAGGGCTTTGGTATGGTACCTTCAATGAGCCTTTCTAACATGGAAGAGTTGGGTTCATGCTGAGATTTCTCTTAGGCCACATGTGATCATCTTTGACTCTCTGTGCCAAGTGGAAAGAGTGATGAGGTCAGCATAGTGGGCCCTCTGGGGCCCCAGCAAATAACCAACCCTGTTTCCACCACCCCAGAGTTGGCCTTGAAGCCCGTTATCATGTTTGCTGCTTTCTTTTATTATTTTCCTTTTAATCCCTAGGGACGCCTCCTTGGCTCCCACTGAATGTCAAAGCTAGTTTGAAATGCGACCCAATTTTCATTCTGCTTCCCATGGCCCTATATGGACAGTGAGTAGCAAAGAATGGTCCCGTTTCAGCACAGTCTGACAAGCATCCAGGATTAACGGTTGCAAACTAAACTTCGAAACTCAAACTGTATAATGACGATGCTAATGATTATAATGAATAATGATATTTAGTCTACAGATTGCTTTGTAAGTCTTGACACTGGTCTTGCAACATTGACCGCTAGTATTTCCATCTTACAGGCAAAGAACTGAGGAAATGACTTCAGTGAGTAAACCACTATCACCCATCATGCTGCTTGCGGAGTTAGGATTCCAGATCTAACTCTAACTTCACAGGAGCTGTTTGAACCAGTTAAGCTGCAATATATTCTGCCACCAGATGTGATAATAGCTGACGCTGGTTTAGATAGCTGGGAAATTGATGGGCAAATTCATGGTAGAAAGGCTTACCAATGGCTATTAGTCGTGACAGACGCACAGAACCTCTATGTTCAAAGACATTAGCCCCCGAATTAACAATTACTAGGGAAAACATTGGAATAAATTGCTTGTCCTCGTGCCCTGCTTGTGGGATTTCCAGAGACATCTGCTTGGTCACTGTGAGAAACGGGGTTCTGGACTAGCCAAGGCTTTTGGTGTGGTCAAGCAGGGCTAGTCCTATGTTCCTATGGCCACAACTAGCATGCAATCCACATCCTGGACATCTCTGTGACATCAGACAGGTGAGAAGGGAAAAATAAATAAATCAATAGACCTTGTTCCATAAGGTACTTAATACTAAAAGCATGGTGGAAGTGCATTACCCACTGTGGTAGCTGGTGCCCCTTGGAACTTGAAGGCAGGGAGACAAGGAGAACACCAAATCTAAGGAACAGGAAACTGAAAGAGCATCTCCACCCCCATTGTTCAGCTTGGACACAGAGGTCCAGCGTGAGGGCCTTCCCGGTGGTGGCGCCCGCCCTGTGGAACACCCTCCCATCAGATTTCAAGGAAATAAACATCTAGCTCACTTTCAGAAAACATCTGAAGGCAGCCCTGTTTAGGGAAGTTTTTAATGTTTGATGCTTTATTGTGTTTTTTATATTCTGTTGGGAGCTGCCCAGAGTGACTGAGGGTATAAGTAAATAATAATAATAATAATAATAATAATAATAATAATAATAATACAGTGGTACCTCGACATACGAATGCTTCGACTTCCGAAGGTTTCGACTTACGAAGTAGACAACCCCGGAAGTCTTTTCGCCCCGCACGCACGGTCCGCACATGCGCAGAAGCGCAAAATCGCACTTCGTGCATGCGCAGAACGGGCGCTTTGACATCGGAAAACCTCGACTTATGAAGAGTGCCGCGGAACGGATTGTCTTCGTAAGTCGAGGTACCACTGTAATAATAATAATAATCGGCAGTGCATTTGCCTGGGCTGGTGAAGGTAAGATTAGGCCATGACACATAACATACATGCTATAATCTTGTTTAGCTTCAGCAAATCATATCTTGTGGATCAAAAAAACCCCTGGATGGCTCACTAGATCCCAGTTGTCATGGTGGTGGGCAAAAACATTGGTTTTCTTTTTTTAATTAACCAAAATCATTGCAAGTGCCAAAGAAGTAATGAAAGACCTTCCCTATGCAAGCTAAAGTGAAATCTGAAAGCTGTGAGCAATTTCAGCTAGGCCATAAAAGCAGAAGCATCAACTATGCTAAAGAAGCGGCTTTCAAGGTCAAGCCAGACCCAGGGTTTGACTTTATCTCCCAGGTATAAAATTAAAGTAGGCAAGTGTAGCTAGGATATATATGCACACACACACACACCTCATTTTCCTTCTTCTTTCCCAGAGTGTCATAATTTGGGGGAATGTGTCACTGTATCCTTTATTCCTTCTCTTTCCTCCCTTGCACATTTCATTGCATCCTGTCATGGAATATATAGGGCTCAGACAGAATGGAAGCTTTGTCCCCTGAATTCAATTAAAAAGACAGAGATGGGAAGATCATGCGGGTAGCCATAAAGCAGAATCATAAAAAGGGTAGCGCTAAGTTCACGTATTGAGAGACTCCTTCACAAGTTCCCTCAACTTCCTTTAGAAGTAGAATTGATGGTGGCATTGTCCTCTTAAGTAGAAAAGGAGGAGGTTGCATTACTGCAAACAAAAGGGCTTGATAGAGTGGCCAGATTCAAAGTCAGGGCACCAAATGGGAGTGGCCAGACTCAAGCCTATATATGTTGCATCAAAGTCAGTCCCATTTAGTTCAATGCGACCTGTGTAAGTATGCAAGGAGTGCGATCTCGCTCAACTTTCCAGGGGGTTGCAGAACAGCTAGACCTGCTTCAGGCCAGTCCCTGGGTGGATCTACACACAGGGGGGAAATGCTATAAATAAGTCAGAACTTAGATCGTTATAAAAAAGAGAAAATAAACCCCATGGAAAATCATATATACAAATCCTCTCCTCTCTCGCACCATCTGGTGTTGCATGTTTATAGCGCATTCAAATTGTGTGTGTGTGTGTGTGTGTGTGTGTGTGTGTGTGTGTTTTACTAATGCAGCTGAGTCCCCTGTTATCCTGGCAACCCGCCCAATCCTCAGAAACTGGAGAAAGATAATTCTTTTTCATTGTCAATGGCCCTTAATGGCTCAGTACTTGGTTCTATTATATACCATATTGGCCCAAATATAAGCCGCACCTGAATATAAGCTGCACCTTTAAAATTGAAGGAGGGGAGAGGGAAAAAAGAAAAAAAAACCAGAATATAAGCTGCTCCAGTCCTCTCTGCTCTGCTCCTGGTTGCATAGTGGGGGTGGGGTGGAGTGGGCGGAGCCACACTGCATTGCCGGCGGCCTTCCCCCTTCCTCTCTCTCTCTCTCCCTTCCTGGCCTTGGGGGAGAGGATGGGGGTCTACGTGTGGGGCTGGCACCGCTTTGCCGTGCTCCTGACACTGTTTGCCCCACGCTGCTGATTGCATACTTTAATCGTGAATAATAGCCGCACTTTAACTTTTCACGGTCAGAATTTTTTTTTTTGGGGGGGGGGGAGTGAAGCTTGTATTCAGGCCAATACGGAATATATATTCTCCTGTCAAAAAGATATCATTTTAGGGTTGTGGCCTATATTCAATGTCCCCATATATTCGGACCGTTTGGTATATATTGGGGTATAGATTAAAGGACACTATTCTAATAAGTTATCAGGTGATTTTGGCATGGGCCTGGCCTGCTGAGGGTGCCACCCACCTTGCACACAAATTGATTGTTATCTGCACCATGCTATTCTGCCCTTTCCTGAAATGTATTAGTCCTTGCATTTCATATTGCAGGTAAATTGAATGTTGTGTCTCTGTTAATTGAATGTTGTATCATTTCCTCAGTTGAGTGCTACATCTATTACTATTTATTTAAGCATCCATTTTATACATGCCTCTCTGTACTGAATTAAGGGGCCAGGAATTGCCAAGGAGGAATGAGGATCCCACTGCAGCCCAGTACGAATGCCAAATAAGGGCTGAAAATATTAAATATCATTATTACCAGTAGGTGGTATGCATTAGCTACTATTCCCAAACCAGTGGGCTATTTTGCCGCTTTGGAAACAATAAATCTCTCTAGACCGAAAAGATTTGTCTCTGTGTGAAAAAGAGTGATTATCAAATCATAAGTATTCATGATAAATCCTAAGTACTAGGAGGTGTTCATGCTGGGAATAATTAGTAACACACCTCAACATTACTGAATGTCAATGGCATTTCGAATGCTCTTCACAAAACAATGCCTGCAACGTAGGTGCGTGAGTTTTAAATGGAACCAAATAATTTTGTTAATTGCAGAGATATTGCAGGAAATAAAAAAGAAAGCCTCTCGGAGACTATAAACTACCATGTGAAGACACACAAAACAGCCTTCCATATTTAATGATCCGGTAACTGTTCTCAATTGCACACGATTTCATTTTGGGCCGATGCTTGTGAGAAGGTGGAGGCAATAGGATGAGAAGATGGATTCCCTGCAAAGCTTGTGGGAATATGGAAGAAACCCAGCCTTGGGCCTTTGGGACTCCCAGGCAATGCAGAAATTGCATCCCTGGATCCCTGGCTCTCAGGGCATGAGCCTCAAGGGAGTCTTGAGCTGGCGACCTGCCGCATGCCGATCATACCACTTTCAACTCTCTTAAATCAAGGGTTTCTTTCCAGGAGGGCTGTCAGTGAATTCCATCAAAAACAGAAATGGGAGCAGACATGGCTGATGCTCCCTTATTCATCCCATGTCCTGAATGGAAATCAATCCAGTGAAAATCACCAGTATTTACTGGAATAATGTAATGAGAATATACCTTATACAGTTTCCGCAATTAATTACATAAATTACACATTGCGCGGACAGGCGGAGTCCCCCAAACCCCAGGCAGCCCCCGAGTGGAATAATGACTCAAGACAACATGTTATGGGATTAAAATTGGCCACAACTTTATTAAGATTCAGATGTAGGGAGACCTTGGCTCAGGCATTGAGCGTTTACCCTTCCCAGTCCCCAGCCGGGGATCTGGGAGACTTCAGGGTTGTCCAGAATGTATGGGGGTTGGGCTGGCTCTGGACAGCATATGTTCAAGCAGAGAGAGCCCGCTCCTGTTCGCTGTGGCTGGAGGGGGAGAGATGTGACAACCATTTGGTGTATGGCCAATGCCTCCCCCCAAGACCCCTTTAACGGGAACCCTGATCTTGACACCGCCAAGGGGGTGAGGCCACCGCCTCACTCCCCCTTCCCCTTAGGAAGAAAGGATTCTGCCCAAGGGAAAATGTGGGTTATTAAAAAAATTAAAAATAAATGCAATTTATCATGTATTGTTTAATGGAATTTCAACCTTTGTCATCTTTCTATTTCAGGACAACATCCAGCACCGTGACTTGCAAGTTGCAGAAACAGCAGACGTTGAATTAAATCAACTCTATCTGAGATTTCAGCTATCTTTCTGGAGGACATTCAAAAGCATTCGTCTTTATTGTTAACAGCGGTCGTAAAACAGCTCCTTTGTGCGACTGGGATCTGGTCATAAAAGGAAAAATTTGGCAGGGTGCTTATGAAACCATATTAGCATCATTGCATTGCACCATAAAAGCAAAACAAAAAACTTATGGCCAAACGTTAACTGTCTTAATTGCAGCATGCCGGATGATAAAGCACTTACATTTGAATGATTATTAGCAGGAGCCAAAAATATGCCACAAGTGTGGCATTTTGTGAGATTACTTAAATCAGAAATGAATTTCTCTGCTTGTGAAAGATGTATTTGAACCAGTGGCACTCCTCTCTGGCAGGCCAGAGGGGATTATTTAGGACTGAGCTTTAAATGGTAAAGTTCCTCTGCATTTGATTATTTGCTGCTTTTTGACTATGGCTGCATCTCCACAGTATAAACATTCTTGCAGCAACCCAGAATGCCTGACATGATGCCATTCCGGGAAGGCATTGTAAAAATTAATGCACACACCTCAAATGTTGCCTTTCAGCTAGACAGCGGCGGAGGAAGCCGCTCGGGGGCCTGGGGAGGTGCGCCCAGGGGCAGGGCGAGCCGCCATAGGGGCAGGGCGAGGGTGGGTCCTCCAGAGTCTGCCTGCCTCCTCCCACTCAGCCGCCCTACAGCTGGGGGGGGGGAGGCAGTGGGCGGACCGTTTGGGCAGTGCAGAGCCTGTGCGTGCCCAAGCCCAGGAGAGTGCCACCCGGCATTTTGTCACCCCCCTTCCTCTGCCCCTGCAGCTAGATCTACTGTTTTCTGTGCACATGCATGCCTTTGAGCGCGCCAATATCTTCTTTCGGAGTGAGTTAATCTGTGCTTCCCATGACGTTTCATTGTACGTAACAAGTTGTGGAACTCCCTTCCCACAGAGCTGCATCTGGTACCTTCAGTTTTCAGTGAATGCTGAAGATGTACCTCTTCGCCCTGCCTTTTGTCGCTTGAGATGCATATTTTAAAACCTACCTCATTTTTAAATTACAAAACTGCTTTTAATAGTGTGTAATGTTGTGTTTTAATAATAATTTATTTATTTATTTATTTATTTATTTATTTACACCCTGCCCATCTGGCTGGGTTTCCCCAGCCACTCTGGGTGGCTTCCAACCGAATATTAAAAACAGTACAGCATCAAACATTAAAAACTTCCCTAAACAGGGCCGCCTACAGTTGTCTTCTAAAAGTAAAATAGTTGCTTATTGCCTTGACATCTGCCGGGAGGGCGTTCCACAGGGCGGGTGCCACTACCGAGAAGGCTCTCTGTCTGGTTCCCTGTAACCTCACTTCTCGCAATGAGGGAACCGCCAGAAGGCCCTCGGTGCTGGATCTCAGTGTCCGGGCTGAATGATGGGGGTGGAGACGCTCCTTCAGGTATACAGGACCGAGGCCGTTTAGGGCTTTCAAGCTCAGTACCAACACTTTGAATTGTGCTCAGAAACGTACTGGGAGCCAGTGTAGATCTCTCAGGACCGGTGTTATGTGGTCCCGGCGGCCAATCCGAGTCACTAGTCTAGCTGCCGCATTCTGGATTAATTGCCCTTTCCAGGTCACCTTCAAAAGTAGCCCCACGTAGAGCGCATTGCAGTAGTCCAAGCGGGAGATAACCATAGCATGCACCACTCTGGTGAGACAGTCTGTGGGCAGGTAGGGTCTCAGCCTGCGTACCAGATGCAGCTGGTAGACAGCCACCCTGGACACAAAATTAACCTATGCCTCCATGGACAGCTGTGAGTCCAAAATGACTCCCAGGCTGCGCACAAAATGTTGTGTTTTAATTGTTGTAGGGGACCCTAGGGTGAATTTGTTCTCTATGGGTTTGGATGCCTCCTGAGATATTGTCACCAAACTTGGCACGAGCATTCCCCAGGTGTGGCATAGGTGTCTTTGTCAGTGTTTGGACACCCGGCTCCGTTCTGACACCAGGCACCTTTGGCATGGCTCCACCCCATTTCTGGTGTCACGGGTCCAAACTCACAAATTACATGACCCATTTAAAAATCACAATATATTTTTGGTTTCTAAAAATTCCTGGGCAGCACCTGGTAGTTAAAAAAAACCCCAAAGAAACTTGCACACCACTGTATTGAAACAGAAACATCTTGTGCTTTCAGTGTTCCTATATGCTTCTTGTTGGAGCTACAGTGGCTAAAAAGCTGTTGCAGAAATAGTCTTTGGTCCCAGACCCCTATACCACTGGTCTTATCGTGCGCTTCCACATTATAAGGAAGAAGAAGAGGTCTCAAATACAGAAGCATTATTTTCTGTAGCATCCCTGAGTTGATAGTCAAGTCTAGTTACACTATTAGGGAAATTCTAGACTCCTCCCTCCCTCCCTTATTCCCTTCCTTCTTTTCTCCCTTCCTTCCAGTTATGATGATATAAGGTAAACTTGCACACGGCACCACCTTTTAAAATAGCAAACCATGATCTTCAGCTTGCTTTATGGGACACTGTTACTTTACAGAGCCAGAATAGTTACAGAAAGGTGAGCTGCACAGTGTCAATCATGCATCAAAATGTCAGCCAGGTTCTAAACATGGATTTAAACCAAAGGACAGAAGGTGCAGGAGGCCAAAATAGAAGCATTTTCATTGCACTTCTAAACATCACAAAGGGCTGACGATGCAACTTTGAGACACCAGGCGGTGTTTTATGCGCAGACTGGCAAGAACTATGATGACTGAGGAGAAGGAAAGAAACTCCTCCGTACTCAGCACATCACTGTGGACAATGTCATGTGGCCAGCTATAAACCTTGCTTGAATGTTACCTTTCATCTAGGGCAGGTGTGGGGAACCTTCAGCCCTCCAGATGGTGCTGAACGATAACATCCATCATTGGGGGCCATTAGCCATGCTTGCTGGAGCTGATGGGAATTGAAGTTCAGCAATAGCTTATGGGACACAATTAGGATCAGGATTACAATCAAGGGATGCTAAAAGATTTTGAGGTCCAGTGCCGAGGGCCTTCTGGCAGTTCCCTCGCTTCGAGAAGTCAAGTTACAGGGAACAAGGCAGAGGGCCTTCTCGGTAGTGGCACCCGCCCTGTGAAACGCCCTCCCACAGCTGTCAAAAAGAAAAACAACTACCAAACTTTTAGAGGACATCTGAAGGCAGCCCTGTTTAGGGAAGATTTTAATCTTTAAAAAATTAGTGTATTTTAATATTTCTGTTGGAAGCCGCCCAGAGTGGCTGGGGAAACCCAGCCAGATGGGCGGGGCATAAATAAATAAATAAATAAATAAATTATTATTATTATTATTATTATTATTATTGTTGTTGTTGTTATTATTCACCTTTGCATATGGCAGAGAACACGGATGGGGAACCTGTGGCCCTTCTGATGTTGTTGGACTACAATGTCCATCATCCTTTGCTAAGGCTGATGGGAATTGTAGTCTGACAACTTCTGAAGGCCCAAGTTTCCTCACACCTGAGCTAGGGCCACTTCTCTGGAACAACATTTTTATACTCAAAGTGTTTCTGGGATTCAGGCATGTGAAAAACAAACATTACATCCCCAACAGGGGGAAAATAAAAACAAAATTCAATTTGGAGTTGGGGGGGGGGAGTCTCTGTGAGTAGGAGGGAGAAATCCTCTCAACAAAACCCATATGGATTCAACATTCTGTAGTATCTAGAAGCCTGCAGCTGAATAACTGGCTGGTTAGTCCAAATCAATATTTGAAGCTCACCCCCTGCCAGCTGTTGTGAGATTTTTGCAGTCCCTGTAGAGTGCCAGGTCAGTGGTGACAGAAAAACCCACAGCAGGCTTAGCTGAATATACAAAGCTGTGTTATACTGGTTGAGACCATCAGTCCATCTAGACTTGCATTGTTTACTCTGGTTGTGGTTCTTTCCCAGACATTGGCTGGAGATGCCAGAGATTAAACTGTTCTACATGGCAGAGCAGATGTTTGTAATGGCTTTCCAGGGTTTCAGATGGACACCATTTGAACATCATCTCTTACCTGGTCCTTTTATCTGGAGATGCCAGGGATTGAGTTAGCTGCTGGGCTAGGTTCCAGGCACAGGTGTTGCAGATCACTCCTCCGCTCTCCATGTCTCTTGGTCCTATGCACACCTTGAGACATTACTCTAGTTGTTGTTTAGTTCTTTAGTCGTGTCTGACTCTTCGTGACCCCATGGACCAGAGCACGCCAGGCACTCCTGTCTTCCGCAGTTTGGTCAAACTCAGGCCTCTCCCTTGAACTCCAATGCCAAACTCCCTTGCTAACACCCCTGTTTGCGAGCTCTTGGTCACAAGCTGCCAGAAGCTGTAATTAACCACGTTTGAAGGCTGCTGGCTTCCTCCAGATCATTCTTCCCTCTCAGATCATGTGCAATTTATTTCTTTCCCATGCGCAGCAACACTGTTGTGTTCCCTGAAGTGCACCGAACACTTGGGGTACAGAGGTTACCCTCCCCATGCATCATCCTCTACATCCCTTGGCAAACCGCACAATTTTGAGCATTCATCCAGAGGGCCTTCTCGGTAGTGGCACCCACCCTGTGGAACGCCCTCCCACCAGATGTCAAAGATACAAACAACTACCAGACTTTTAGAAGACATCTGAAGGCAGCCCTGTTTAGGGAAGCTTTTAATGTTTAATAGATTATTGCATTTTAATGTTCTGTTCTGTTGGAAGCTGCCCAGAGTGGCTGGGGAAACTCAGCCAGATGGGCGGGGTATAAATAATAAATAATAATTATTATTATTATACTTGCAGGGCATTTACACATCTCAATGCAGGCTGGAATTAACAGTGGAAACTTGGTTGTCAAATGCTTCGGAAGCTGAACAATTCGGAACTCAAACGCCGACAACCCGGAAGTGAATGCTTCTGTTTCTAAACGCGCCTCAGAAGTCGAACGGCTTCGGAGGCTTGCTTCTCCATTTTTCCAATGGATTTTGCTGACTGGCAATTGTGCCTTGGTTGTCGAACGTTTTGGAAGTCAAACGGTCTTCTGGAACAGATTACGTTCGACAACTGAGGTTCCACTGTACACCATAGGCTTTGTGCAAGCAAATCAGAATGGAGGCTTAATTTATAGGTCATCTGAAGAGGCCCACTGATTGTACACTTGTTGAATGCAATGTGTGAACACCCCTTCTGCCTCTGCCATCCATTATTTCCTTATGTTCTAATTTATTTTTGTTCTAGCCTAGGCCCTAAATTGGTGGATTCACTTCCACAAGATGTGGTGATTGACACCAACTTAGATGGTTGTTAAAGGGGGATTAAACAATTGGATAAGGCTATTGGTCCTTATTGGCTATTGGACCCAGGTGGCGCTGTGGGCTAAACCACTGAGCCTAGGGCTTGCTGATCAGAAGGTCGGCGGTTCGAATCCCTGTGACGGGGTGAGCTCCCGTTGCTTGGTCCCAGCTCCTGCCAACCTAGCAGTTCGAAAGCACGTCAAAATGCAAGTAGATAAAAAGGAACCGCTACAGCGGGAAGGTAAACGGCGTTTCCGTGTGCTGCTCTGGTTTGCCAGAAGCAGCTTTGTCATGCTGGCCACATGACCTGGAAGCTATACGCCGTCTCCCTCGGCCAATAATGCGAGATGAGCGTGCAACCCCAGAGTCAGTCACGACTGGACCTAATAGTCAGGGGTCCCTTTACCTTTACCTTTATATTGGTCCATATAGTTAAAGCTATTGTTTTCCCAGTAGTGATGTATGGAATTGAGAGCTGGACCATAAAGAAGGCTGGTCGCCGAAGAATTGATGCTTTTGAATTATGGTGCTGGAGGAGACTCTTGAGAGTCCCATGGACTGCTAGAAGATCAAACCTATCCATTCTGAAGGAAATCAGCCCTGAGTGCTCACTGGAAGGAAGTGCTCACTGGAAGTGAAGCTGAGGCTCCAATACTTTGTCCACCTCATGAGAAGAGAAGAATCCTTGGAAAAGACCTTGATGTTGGGAAAGATGAAGGACACAAGGAGAAGGGGACGACAGAGGATGAGATGGCTGGACAGTGTTCTTGAACCTATGAACATGAGTTTGACCAAACTGCAGGAGGCAGTGGAAGACAGGAGTGCCTGACGTGCTCTGGTCCATGGGGTCACCAAGAGTCGGACACGACTAAACGACTAAACATCAACAACAAATCAGTGACTGCTAGTCACTATGGCTATGTGTTGTGTCCAGAATCCCAGGCACCATACCTCTGAATTGCAGTTGCTTTGAAAGAACGGGAGAAGAGGGCTAATGACCACATGGCCTCCTTAGTGATTTCTCAGAGGCATCTGGTTGTCTGCTGATGGAAACAGAACATTGGTCCAGGTATGTTCTTATTAAAGATGTAGGAGCCCAGTTTTCTTTTGCATCTGACCACCCACATTCTAAGCTAGATGCTGATAGCTCACACTGAACACTGCCTGGTTTTCCCAGTCCTCATTTGTGAGGAGCAATTTTCTACTTGGGTTTCTGAAGCTGACTAGCCACATGACTGGAATGCAAAATAAATAAACCTCCTGGTCAGCATAGTCTTCAAGTCACCCTTTCCACTTTTTTTGCTTTTATTAAATGCTTCCTTTGCGGTGAGAGGCAAAGGGCAAAAGTTACAATTCCAGGCAGTGCCCCCACTTCTGTGGTCTGCTTTTTTCCACAGTGCAATGTGTGACTGTGAAAACACAGGGGCTAAAAAAAGAAAAAAGGGAGTTAGCATTCTGATACTAAAAATAAACTCTATGGCAACAAAAACACACACAATGCCTCCATTTATTCCAGAAGGTCAATTCCTGAACAGGAACTTTCTTCTGAGGAACTGATCCTAAGGCATCTAGCCCCAAGACACATAGGCTGTGTGTCCCAGTGCCACTGGTTTGCTACATTTCAGGCTAGTATACCAGTATACCTCAGCAACTAGTATCCATAGGAACAACAGCATCTGCCATATACCAAGTCAGACCATTAGTCTATCTACCTGGGTATTGTCTACAATCAGTGGCTCCTCAGGGTTTTAGGAAGGGAAGCAGGCCCTACTTGGAGGTGTCAGGGATTGAACCTTAATGCAAACCATGTGTTCTACCACTGAGCTACTGTGGCAAGTATTTCCACTGACATGAGTCAGCAGTGTGCTGCAGCAGCTTAAAAAGCCAATGCAATTCTGGGCTGCATCAATAGGAGTATAGCATCTAGATCTAGGGAAGTAATAGTACCACTGTATTCTGCTCTGGCCAGACCTCACCTGGAGTACTGTGTCCAGTTCTGGGCACCACAGTTCAAGAAGGATACTGACAAGCTGGAACGTGTCCAGAAGAGGGCAACCAAAATGGTCAAACGCCTGGAAACAATGCCTTATGAGGAACGGCTTAGGGAGCTGGGTATGTTTAGCCTGGAGAAGAGAAGGTTAAGGGGTGATATGATAGCCATGTTCAAATATATGAAAGGATGTCATATAGAGGAGGGAGAAATGTTGTTTTCTGCTGCTCCAGAGAAGCGGACACGGAGCAATGGATTCAAACTACAAGAAAGAAGATTCCACCTAAACATTAGGAAGAACTTCCTGACAGTAAGAGCTGTTCGGCAGTGGAATTTGCTGCCAAGGAGTGTGGTGGAGTCTCCTTCTTTGGAGGTCTTTAAGCAGAGGCTTGACAGCCATCTGTCAGGAATGCTTTGATGGTGTTTCCTGCTTGGCAGGGGGTTGGACTGGATGGCCCTTGTGGTCTCTTCCAACTCTATGATTCTATGATTCTATGATTCACTTCTGCACTCATTTTTGTACCGATTTTGGCTGGCCCCAGAGACATTCGAACCTGCTCTATAGATGTTTTTTCCCCCCCAATGCAACACAATAAAACTTACAGAAATTGGAGTAAAACACATCTTTCTATTTTTGTAATGGAACAAAGCCCAACTTGCATACCAGACTAGTAAATCACTACTCCCTATTTCCTAGCTTGAACTAATACCCTTGTGTTCTATTGTACTCAGTGGGACTTCTCAGAAGACTTTTATTGGATTGCGTTGTTACTAGGGAGTAAGCGCCATTGAAGATAGTGGCTTGTTCTGCCGCTAATCTAACACCCTGTTTCTCACAGAGACCAACCAGCTGCCCCTGGGAAGTTTACGAGGAGAGCGTGAATGCAATAGCCACACTATGCTGTTCCCAAGCCCATTCCCAAACTGGAATTCAATGATACACTGCCTCTAAAGGTTCTATATAACCATCAATATCCACTGGGAGACCCATCTCTCCTTCCTTCTCCTAACTCCAGGGAGGGAAGAGCAGTGATGCTTTTGCAGGGGAAACTCTGGAAATAACATGATGGGCAAGTTATTATAATTATAATTGATTAATTATTATGCCATGTATATGCCAAAATGCCTTCTAAGCACTTTCCAGCTATAAAATCAATATATAATTAAAATACGCAATAACAATAAAACATCCTTTACAAAAATATACAATAAAGCAACCACAATATCAGGCAGGCAGCTTCACTGTACTTTTTTCAGCCATAGCTGCCAAGTTTTCCCTTTTCTCGCGAGGAAGCCTATTCAGCATAAGGGAATTTCCCTTAAAAAAAGGGAGAACTTGGCAGCTATGTTTTCAGCGCCCGCTAAAAACATTGTTGTTCAAACAAGCCTACCCAGTTACGTAGAATGTTGATATGTGCTTTAATCTGATTTTGGCTTGTACATTTTTATTTATTGTCTGTTTTAAATTATTGTTGTTAATTCTTTTTAGCAATGATTTAACACTTTTGTCCTTTTTTTATAAACCACTTTGAGGGTTTTTATTTTATTTTTATTTTTACAATCAAGCATACTATAAATTTTATAAAATAAAACAAATAGACTTAAAATAGTTTTTTTTTTATATAAAACCCAGTTAAAACAATAAAACCACCAGTTCAGGGGACGTTCAAAAATTAAGGAGGTCAATTTCACATGATGAAACTCAATTTCACTTTCCTCTCCCTAAGTCATTTGAGGAAATATCTATCTCCCCTCTTAACAGGCAGGGAGGAAATTGACCAGAGCATGTTCTTGTTTGCTTTGTGCCTGTTTCATACTGTTGCAAAGAGGAGAGCACGATCACAGGCTTGGACGGAGATGGAAGAGACGTCTCAGTTCCTTTCCTTGCCAAATAGACGCACACACACAAACGAAAAACGCAGGCATCTAAGGGTGGGCGGGTTCTTGAACTGCATTGCCTTATTATGCTCCCAGTTCGCCCTCCCTCCAGGAGGCTAAATAGAAGAAGTTGCAGGCAGCGGTCAAAGAGCTCCAAATTGCTCTCTGGGGAAGTACCGGTAGGCGAAGTGCGTAAAGACGAGGGGCAAGGGCGCAGAAGCAATAGGAACAGACTGAAGTTGCACCACCGGCGAGCGCATCTTCCCTGTGTGGAAGTTTGTGGTTTGGATCGCTTTAAGTGCCTGAATAAAAGCAGCCCAAGTCGGGCTGCTTTTCCAAGAATGAATGAAATGAAAGTAGCAGTTTTGGGCAGCGAAGGAACAGGCAAATCTGGTAAGGCTCCCCTCTGTTTGACCTCTATTTTCTAGCTACCTAAATTGCTGTTGTATCGGTTTACAGGCACTTTGGGGTAACTTTAAAAAACTACTGGAGTTCTCCATCTCTCTCCCCCCACTGCTTTTTTGGCTGGGGTGAGGGATTGCTTGGTGTGTTTGTGATATAATGTAAAGTTTGCATGAAGTTTATAGGATAAGGTACATGTGTGTGTGTGTCTGTGTGTGAGTGTGTGAGTGAGTGAGAGAGAGATTTTGTTTCCCTTTCTTTTGAAATAAAAGCAAGGGATATGTGTCCAAGAGCTGTCTTTATTTATTTTGCACAAGAAAATAAATTTCTTTCCATATACCTCATCCAAATTGCCAACTTTTCACAGGCCCTGCTTCTGTCCGGTTAACAGCATTTTGACATACCATATGTATGCCATACACAGGAGGACAACTGGTTAAAAAAAAGTTAGCCACTTTACCTCGTGGTGTGTGTGTGTGTGTGTGTGTGTCCAGAATTCTGGGATGTCTTCAATTTGAAATTTCATTTTACAAAGCAGCATTTTAAGCAGCTGAAAATTCCAATAGCTGAATTTGAAACTGCAAAATTGAAATTGGAAGTTCAACCTTTGAATGGTACATTTTATTTTCTCTTTTTTTAAGAAGCACAAACTCTCTATTGCTGTCAGCCTAGGAATATTTACTTGAGCCCATTTGATCTAAAACAGATTTAACTTCAGAGTTAACATGCACAGACATCTCAGTGCAACCATGATGAGAGACGTCAACTTTCCAAATGTGACATTTTGATATCTCACCTCTCCTGACCAATGATTTCCAAAACTATGCCATTGGCAATGTTCTCCAAAACTAACTCTGGAGTCTATAAATCCAGTTTTCCACTAAGATCTGTAAGCTGTCCACTCACAATAGCCCAAATATTGCTCCTTAAGGATGCATTTCGGATTCACCCAGTGGCACCTCTCCAGTGTAAAGCTTTAGCCATTAATTAAATGTGTGGGAGAATTATCATCATCATCAACATCATCATGCTAATTTGGCATGGGAAACCCTGTTGCTGATGTTTCCAGCTTGTTTTGTGCAGACATGATGAGATGATAGGATAGCCATTTTCAGCTATCTGAAGGGATGTCACACTGAAGATGGAGCAAGCTTGCTTACTGTTGCTCCAGAGACTAGGACCCGAACCAATAGATTCAAGTTACAAGAAAGGAGATTCTGACTAAACATTTGGAAGAACTTTCTGACTTGACAGTGGGATAGACTACCTTGGAAGGTGGTGAACTCTCCTTTACTGGAGGTTTTTCAACAGAAGTTGGATGGCCACCTGCTAGGGTCTGTAAATGTCATTGCTGCATTGCAGGAGGTCACGCTAGATGACCCTAGTGTACCCCTTCCAACTCTGCAATTCTGTGAGTCCTGTTATTGTCCCAAATTATTTTGTGCAGACCTGAGTCCTGCAGTGTCCCAGATGATCAGTGGCAGAGCTGAATGTGCTTCTGGCTTGAGGAGTAGATCTGACATAGGATAGGGTATTTCTGCAGTGCAGCTGATTAGCAAGACTAGTCTTCTTTATCACATTTTTCTCTTAACGTTTCTTCCAAGGAGCTCAGATGGGCATGACATCCCTGTGAAATAGGTTGGGACAGAAGATGGTGACTAGCCCAGGGTCATTGTTGAGCTTGATGGCTAAGCAAACCATTTGAGCTTTTTGGTCTCCCATTCCACCACACTGCCCACTTTTACTGTTTCATTTTGACACTGAAACTCGAAATTCGAGTCCCGGGGGTATGCAGATGCCAAAGGACATTGTCTGAAGGCAAGTGATGCAACACTCTTGTGGAAGTGAAGCAGATCGCAGTCTGAAGGGTGCCTGGATGAGAGATTCAGTGGGCTCTCTATCTTAAACCATCTTGAATTCCACCAAGGGAGAAAAGACAGACTTGAATGGCATTCATAAATGAGTGCTAAAAAGTGCCTCTCCATTCTTTCCTCTTCTGCACCAAATCCTTCCTCACCAGGGATCCATTGTTGGTCTCTTCAGCACTAGGGACCAATTAATTGCCTGGAACATCTTGTTGTTGTCTCCTTTTCTAGGAAAGTGTCAGTGCATTCTGTGGCCAGGCTCCAGCAAAACTAAGCCCCACTGAAAACAAAGGCAATAGTTGCAGCCAACTTTCTCCATCCGCGAGGTTTAGGGAGATGGGGATTTATTGCAGTGTCTGTCCTACAGATGCACACAAGTCCACATAACCTAGTTGTCATCAGTGCCAGCCCACACTTTTGTGTCACCATGGCCAGAATGAAGTGGGCCAGAATGAAGTGTATGTTGCTGGCAACTGGTATGTCCCAAATGAGAAGCAAATAATTTATTTTTGTATTTATATTTCCAAAAATAGATGCTTGTGGAATTTCTGTCTCAGTGCCAACTTTGTGGGTACTGTGCATGTTGCTGCCCTGCCTCAGGCAGCAAAATGTCTTAGGCTTGTCCAACAGGCTGAAGATCATTTCTCACGTCACATTTTGTTCTCTCATTGCAGCCCTTACGGTACGCTTTCTGACCAGGCGCTTCATTGGAGAATATGCTTCTGACTCTGGTAAGCCTCCACTAACTTGGAAAATCTGTATCTACTTTGCCTCTTAGGTCCCATCTGCACTATGCACTGAAAGCAGAATCATAGAATTGTAGAGTTGGAAGGGACCCTGAAGATCATCGAGCCCAACCACCTGCAACGCAGGAATAGGGAATCGAACCTGCAACCTTGGCATTATCAGCACTACACTTCATCCAACTGAGCTATCCAGGCTGACACATACCACTTTATTAATGAATGAATGAATGAATGAATGAATGAATGAATGAATGACATTTATATCCGACCTTTTTCCTGAGGAACTCAAGGTGGCATATATGATTGTCTTCCCCACCATTTTATCTACACAACAACTCTGTGAGGTAGGTTAGGCTGAAAGACTGTGACTGGCCTAAGGTTGCTCCATGAGTGGCTGAGTGGGGATGTGAATCCTGTTTTTTTTTTTTTTACATAAACAGTGGCAATTCTCTCCCCCCCCCACCAAACTCATAATCATTTGTGTCCTCCTTCTCTTGTCTCACAGAGTGCATCTATACAAAGCACATTTTTCTGGAAGGAAAGCCGATCAACCTGGAAATATATGATCCTTGTTCACAAGTAAGTTAAAGAACACTGCCGACAGCGCGCTCTGATGTTGCATCACGCCACATCGCTCTAAAGATCTTTTAAGTAATGTTGGGAAGTAAAGTGCAAGAGAGGGAGCTGCAAGATCCATGGATCTAAACTGAACCCTAATTAAGACTCACGTCTTCGATGTTGATCCATTTTGAGCCAAAAAAGTGGTCCCCACATGGTTTGTGGCTGCGTGCTCCTTTTTGGGATGCAAATAGTTGGGAGGGTTGGATTGGTGTTGGTGAAAACCAATGGCTGGGATCAAATAAGTATTTAATGTATGCATCCACATTCGCATCCCCTAGCCCATAATCCGTTTATGCAATTCACTGCCACATGATGTTGCGATGGCAATAAGTTCACATGCTGTTTAAAAAAAGGAATTAAGCCAATTCTTGGAGGATGGTGCTGTCAATGGCTGTTCTACTTAGGTTCCAGTTAATTGTGATAGTTCTGAATACCAAAACACAGGGGAGAGTCCAGGGGGGCTTTTATAGACAGAATCGTGGGCTGTATATCGACACCATATAGGTTTGTGCACCAAAGGTTCATGTGAACTTACATGGATAGTTGGTCTGACCCAACAAAGCAGTTATTGTGATTTTATATGTGTTTACATGCTAATAATAATAATAATCATAATTTATTATTTATACCCCGCCCATCTGGCTGGGTTTCCCCAGCCACTCTGGGTGGCTCCCAAGAGAATACAAAAAAACACGATAAGACATTAAAAACTTCCCTAAACAGGGTTGCGTTCAGATGTCTTTAGAAAGTCGGATAGTTTATTTCCTTGACATCTGATGGGAGGGTGTTCCACAGGGCAGGCGCCACTACCGAGAAGGCCCTCTGTCTGGTTCCCTGTAACTTCACTTCTCACAGTGAGGGAACCACCAGAAGGCCCTTGGTGCTGGACCTCAGTGGCTGGGCTGCAGGATGGGGGTGGAGACACTCCTTCAGGTATACTGGGCCAAGGCCGTTTAGGGCTTTAAAGGTCAGCACCAACACTTTGAATTGCGCTCAGAAATGTACTGGGAGCCAATGTTGGTCTTTCAGGACTGGTGTTATATGGTCTTGGCAGCCACTCCCAGTATCCCTCTTTGTTCTGCTTACCTCGGCTTCTCATACTTCACTAGAAGCAGCTTTCATAGGTTATTGTGAGAGTTTCCAGGGCAAAGTATCTAAAATTCAGCGCTTCCAGTCATTAAGGTGCTCTGTGATATGCTATGTGATGCATCCTCTCATGCAATGTTACTTTCCAGCCTCGACGAGGGAAATTGTCCCTCACTGATGAGCTCCACTGGGCGGATGGGTTTGTGGTCGTGTACGCAATCAGTGACAGAGCCTCCTTTGCCTTTGCGAAAGCCTTGCTGTACCGGATACGAGAGTGCCACATGTCGGGCTGCAAAAGGTAAGCCCTTCAATGGCCGGAACTAGGAACGCTGAAAGGAATGTGATAGCCATGAGAGAGTCTGGTTATTTCTTATAGTTCCCATCCTGTTGAACATCTCTGTACTACAGGGGCTGCATTCAGATAGCCCTTTATTCTTAGGGTCATGGGTTCGAGGCGAGCCCCCACATTGAGCAGAATATTCCTGCACTGCAGAGAGTTGGACTGTATGATTCCCTTATCCCCATCCTTTTCACGCTTTGTGTCATCTTTCACATGACATAAGAGCCACTTCTGCAAATCTAGCAGAAATCTCGTGCTCACTCTCAGGTTAATGACTTAAAAAAACACCCCATCTGTTTGTGACACTGTTAACCTGGAAAATCATGGGTGTTTCACACTGGAAATCTTCCTGTTGTCTTCATGGATCACACCACTGCTGCCCAAGCAATGAAATCTGTGGTGCCGTTCTGGCATATAGGACTTTCTTGTGGGAAAGGCGGGAACAGAAGCATGCTGGCACTTGAAGGGTGGAGACATGTCCCATGATGCCTGCTGTTGTGTCACACCATGCCCACTGGGTGTGAATGAGATTTAGCATGACATGGGGGTATATCAAGCCAGTTCCATAATGCAACAGGTAACACACTGTAAAATGATGGTCAGATGCCAGGACAGTAGTCCTAGCAGGATAACCAGGGGAACTAATGCAATAATCCTCATGTCTGAATGCATCCAGAGTTTTGCTGGCCTAAGAGTCATTCCTTTTTCCCAAGAAGCCCTGGGAGATACATGAGGGTGGGAGAAGGATCACAATGGAGAAATCTAAAGCATTTCGCCAAACCACAGTTCCTAAGATTCTTTTAAGTGAAGCTATGTCAGTTCAAGCAGGATATTTCTGATATAGGTTTGCAGTGCAGTTAAGGCCCTAATCTCTTACATTCAGCATGCAAAACATGAACTGAACCATGTTCTTCATTTTGTTTCTTAAGATTTAGGTGCCGCCTTGCAAAACCATTATCAGTGGGGCTTAAAATTGTATTGGTAAAAACACCACCAAATTGTCTGGTCCGTGTAAATAAGCTAAAGGCAGTACTTCTATCCAGCACAATGACTACTTACACAATACACATTCCAACAATGGAGGAAACGCATCATCAAAGGAAGGACATACAGAATTGTATAAAACTTCCATCTGCTAGCTTATAAACATATTTAGAAATTAATACAGTGGTACCTTTGGTTACAAACATCTCAGGTTACAAACAATTTGGGTTACAGACTCCGCTAACCTGGAAGTAGTACCTCGGGTTAAGAACTTTACCTCAGGATGAGAACAGAAATCGTGCAGTGGCGGCAGGGGGAGGCCCCATTAGCTAAAGTGGTACCTCAGGTTAAGAACAGGTTAAGACCTCTGGAACAAATTAAGTTTGTAACAGAGGTACCACTGTAATAATAATAATAATTAATAATGACACATGATAGAGGATCTGTAAAACAGGACACAGGGCTACTCTATGTAACATAGAAAGCCATTGTGGGTTTGTTGGACTAGGACCTGGGATACCCGGGTTCAAATCCCTGCTCAGTCATGAAACTCACTGGGTGAACTTGGGCCAGTCAAAGCCTCAGCCTAATGCCACCTTTAGCTCCTTGGAGAATAGAGGGAATATAACTGTAATAATAAATAATAATAAGCAACATCAGAATAAAATGATCAACAAATTGTGTTTTACGAGTTTTTCCTCTCCTCAACCCTCCCTCAGGGCTGCAGATTCCACTGTCATTTTAGTTGGGAACAAGCAAGATCTGTGCCATATGCGTGAAGTTGGCTGGGATGAAGGGCAAAAGTTGGCCCTGGACTACAAATGCCAATTCTGTGAACTGTCTGCGGCGGAACATTGCCAGGAAGTGGCAGCCATGTTCACCAAAGTCCTGAAGAACGTCACCTCGAACGCTAAGGGGAAGGAGAAAAGGCGGCCTAGTGGGTCAAAATCTATGGCCAAACTGATCAACAACATGTTTGGGAAGAGGAGGAAGTCTGTTTAGGGGAAGGTCCACCAGCCGTGATCAGGGCAGGAAGAAGATGCACACAACCAAAGACCTAGTCAACATGGAGATTTCACTCCAGTGAATTTCATTTCTAAAGAGCTTCATTTGAAAGGAAGTCATAGAGCAATACTGAATCATTCACACATTACTTGAGGTCTGATGGATGGTTGACTCTCATAGGGACGTGTAACCTCTCTTTGCTGAAAAGAGTTGTATTTGAGTTGACACATAACACTAAAATTCTGCCTGCAGTGATTGAAATATGATGACAGATCCAGACATGCAAATTAGTTGCTGCTGCAGCCAATGGGTAGGCAACAAGGCTTTCTTGACCCAGCTGATGTTAGTCAACACTGAGTCCAATTGAAAGCAATGGGACCTAAGCTAACAGCAGAAAAACGACTTTGAGCTGGACTTGGGCTGGATCTAGACACATCAAAGAAATGCTTCAGAAAAATGTGTTGTAACTTTTATAATGAGAAATCGTAATGGCAAAAATGGAACTCCACAGTGCCATCTGGCATCAGTGTTATATCGCATGTAAAACGCCTACAAAACACTTTTTCTTTACCATTCTTTCTGAGTCACAGGACCAGAATCATTGTGACAACAAGGCTGAGAAGGATACATTGTGTGGAGACTAGGCCCCCATCTGCACTATATATAAAAAACCAATATCATACCACTTTAAATAGCCATAGCTTCCCCCAGAGAATCATAGAAGCTGCGGTTTCTTAACGGTGCTGAGAGTTGTCACGAGATCCCTATTTCTCCTCACAGAGCTACAATTTTCAGAGTAGTTTAACAGCCAATCTCTCTTTTCAATATGGGAACTGAAGCCCAGTGAGGGGAATAGGGGTCTCCTAGCAATTCTCAGCACCCACAACAAACCACATTTCACAGCATTCTTTTTTTGGGGGGGTGGGAGTTTTAAATTTATAATGCAGCCCAGATTGCATTAACTCTAAATCCTTAGGGTCTGCTATTGTCCTGACATTTACTTGTTCTATGGATTTAACCCACATCTCTTCTCACATGTCTTCTCCATTCATGTTTTTGTTCATATAGACCAGGCAGAGGCAACCTTGGCTCTCCAGATGTTTAGGAACTACAACTCCCATGACCCCTAGCTAACAGGGCCAGTGGTCAGGGATCATGGGAGTTGTAGTTCCAAAACATCTGGCAAGCCAAGGTTGCCTATGCCTGATATAGACATATCTAGCAATACAATCCTATGCATGTCTACTCAGAAGTAAGCCTTGCCTTGTCCAGTGAAGCTTACTGTCATGTATAGGACTGCAGTCTAAGTCTGCCTAAAACTATGTATGGTTTACGTCTATTTAAAACTTCCAGGTAGTCCATATTATCAGCAGTAATTGGTTTTCTTACAATAAAAATATGCTAGTGCCTTGCAGGAGGATTGCAAGCACAGGCCCAGGGCACAAATTTGTTACAAAATTTGCATATGCTAATTTCTACGCATAAATGCACATTTTGGTGTCTCAGCAAAATAAGAGTGCCCTGGAGTTCATGCTGAGGAGGCCTGTAAGCAAAGTCAAAAATAAATAAATTAAGCTTTAAAGAAAGTGAGGAAGAAACATCCAACCAACATAAAAGGGGAGCTTTAACTGAAGTATGAGAATACCAGAACACTGCATCTCAGGGGTATTGTAAGCACTGCAAAAAGCACTGCACCCCAACCCTGAGAATTCCACCAACGTTTTCTTTCTCCTTCGATAATCACTGAGTGCTATTGCTTTTATCATCCACTGATGGAGTACGGCTTTAAACAAGAACTTAAGAGAGAACCCTTTTACACAGCATTAATCCATTCTGCCTTTCAATCCTGTTTTATTATTGCATTTTATGGCTTTCGGGCCATTTTTGGATTATGTTTGTTGTTTACTGCCCCGATTATTTTTAATTAAGGTAGGTTTATAAATAATAAGTAAATAAAGGGCATAGCTGCCAAGTTTTCCCTTTTCTCGCGAGGAAGCCTATTCAGCATAAGGGAAAATCCCTTAAAAAATGGGTAACTTGGCAGCTATGATAAAGGGTAGAGTGAACTGGTGAGAAAGAATCCCAAGATCTTACTTGGAAACCCCTTCCTTGGAGTTGCTTAGCAAATTCTCAGACAACACTATGACACGTGACTTGATATCGTCCTAAAGTCAAAGTCTTTTGGTGAGAAGTAATTAGCCATATAAATATGGTTTTGGTCACCTCCTTGAGATTTACAGATGATAATGTCCTCCTGAATTATGTTCTGGTCCTTTGGAACTTGACAGAGAGACAATCGAACTGGCAGGGGGCACTCAGAGTAGCTACTGTAAACATCTAACACTTCAATACTGGAACAAGAGGTCTGCCCCTACCAATTGTACCAGAGACAGAGGATATGATTCATCTGGCAGCTAAGGATGGCGACCTTCCATAAACACAAGAGAAACAGAAGTTTTCAGATACATACTCTCCTTCTCAGATTAATTTGCTTGGATGTCTGGGCAATGGTTTGGTCTGGACCATGACCTGCTTCCCCTCACTCCCCCCCCCCCCTAAAATGTATGTACAGAATGTGTTGATTTGATTTATTATGGCTTATTTTTCATTGTTCGACTTTGTTTTTGCTTTTTTGGGGGGTAATTCAATAAAATTCAATTTAAAATCTCACTGAGAAATGGCAAACAACCTGCTTCATGCAGCAATACGAATGGGATCTGCAACAAAATGTTGTAGTGTGAAATGGTGCCACAACAGCTTTTGTGGGGTCTTTGCTCACTGACCAGCCCTGGGCTGCACAGCCTGCAGTTTGCATAGCACAAATGTCCTTCAGAACATCTCCTTCTACTGCTGACTAGAATCATAGAGTTGGAAGAGACCCCAAGGGCCATCCAGTCCAACCCCCTGCCAAGTAGGAAACACCATTAAAGCATTCCTGACATATGCCTGTCAAGCCTCTGCTTAAAGACCCCCAAAGAAGGAGACTCCACCACACTCCTTGGTAGCAAATTCTACTGCCAAACAGCTCTTACTGTCAGGAAGTTCTTCCTAATGTTTAGGTGGAATCTTTTTTCTTGTAGTTTGAATCCGTTGCTCCGTGTCCGCTTCTCTGGAGCAGCAGAAAACAACATTTCTCCCTCCTCTATATGACATCCTTTTATATATTTGAACATGGCTATCATATCACCCCTTAACCTTCTCTTCTCCAGGCTAAACATACCCAGCTCCCTAAGCCGTTCCTCATAAGGCATTGTTTCCAGGCCTTTGAACATTTTGGTTGCCCTCTTCTGGACACGTTCCAGCTTGTCAGTATCCTTCTTGAACTGTGGTGCCCAGAACTGGACACAGTACTCCAGGTGAGGTCTGACCAGAGCAGAATACAGTGGTACTATTACTTCCCTTGATCTAGATGCTATACTCCTATTGATGCAGCCCAGAACTAGATCAGAACAGTGACAGGGGAAGTCCCAGTCACAACTTAAGGGAGAGATTGAGTGGCGACCATCATACTTAGTGATGCCTTCCTTTCTGTGTGGTTGGTGCTATGCTTAACCTAAAAGCCTTTGGGCTCCAAATGGAGGACAAACGGCCTCTAGAACTTCACACATGGAATGTGATCAGAATCTCAAATGCCCACTGGCTAGTTTCACAGTCCCTAGCTGGTGTCTGCTCATCTTCCCCACTGACGCTGGGTTGCTCCTAGACTTTGGAGTGTTCGAAATCAAAGGCTTTGCATAACTGGGGGGAGGGGCAAAGAAAATGGATATTAGCAGTGGTTGTTCCATGTCACACTGTTCTTTTTTTTCCTTCTGCAGGGTCAATAACTTACCACTTTTAGTCTCAGTGTGATATACAGTGGAACCTCGGTTTATGAACACCTCGGTTTATGAATTTTCGGTTTATGAACGCCGCGGACCCATCTGGAACGGATTAATTCATTTTCCATTACTTTCAATGGGAAAGTTCACTTCAGTTTATGAACGCTTCAGTTTATGAACAGACTTCCGGAACCAATTACACCCATGCTTCAGTTTATGAACATTTCAGTTTGAGTACTCCGCGGACCCGTCTGGAACGGATTAATCCACTTTCCATTACTTTCAATGGGAAAGTTTGCTTCAGTTTATGAACGCTTCAGTTTAGGTACTCCGCAGACTGTCTGGAACAGATTAATCCACTTTCCATTACTTTCAATGGGGAAGTTCGCTTCAGTTTATGAACGCTTCAGTTTATGAACAGACTTCCGGAACCAATTGTGTTCATAAACCGAGGTACCACTGTATCACAAGATGTATGTGCCACTGGATTGACACAAAACCACAAAGCGGTTTGCAAACAGAATGAAACGAGACACAATTTCGAAAGAATTCTTGACATTTCCTGCCTGTCCTGTTGTTGCTTTACCATTGCACTTTTCTATCGGATATTTATTTCAATATAACTATCATTCAACCCCTGTTGGCCATTAGAGAACTAAAATGTCACCTGTGTTTATGCGTGCAGATATATATAATCTGCAGCCATTTCTGCAAGCAGGTGTTTCCCCGTCAACACTACTTTTGCTGCGCTACTTACAGTAGCTGTAACTGTAACTGAATGTATCCACACGCAGAAAATCTCAACACAAATATCCTTCCCCCTTAAGGCGCACAGTTGGGCAGCCCCATTGCCTCCATTCTTTTCCCCTTTCCGTTTCAGTTGGCTCCTTCACTCAGCGCCGCAGTGCTCTCTTGGGCCAAAGGCTGCCTTTTCATCTCCTGCAGTTTAGCTTGCTGACAGATGTTTCTCTCCCTCGGCTGCATGGTCGGTGCCACGATCCTGGGCCTCAGCGCAGCTCTGCATTCTGAGCTAGCATCATTTTCCTAGAATGAGTCTTCATGTTTTGAATGGTGATCTCTCTGGCCCCTTTCAAGGTTCTCTTACTCCAAGAGATCACATGGGTCTGCTGATTATAGCTTCCTTTAATATATGGCGCTGCAATCAAAGCAGAGCAACGCATATTTTCGCTACAGTCTACCTAATGTTTTCCCTGGCAATGTCGGATTGCCATGTGGACAGCTTGACGGTGCTGGATATTTGCCATTCTGCAGAATTCAAGGCTGATCTTCAATTGGTTTAGAGAACACACAAAGATCTAGTGTGTCTTTTAAAAAAAACCAGCAACAGGCATATTGCTCATCCATATACAGTGGAGCCTCTATTTGTGGACCATAATCTGTTCCGGAGATCCGTCCGGAGGTCGAAATGGGTCACTGGGAGAGGCGCCATTGTGCGCAGGCGGCAAATGCCCGCTTCTGTGCATGTGCGAATGGTGATCGCCACTTCTGCGCATGCACAAATGGCGGCAAACCCGCCAGTTACTTCCGGGTTTGCCGCAGTCGTGACTTGTAATGACCGTAAGAAGAGGCGGTGGTAAGTAGAGCTTCGACTGTATTGAAACAAGAAGAAATCCAGATTCCAGATGAATGGGTTAAATTGGCCCTATTATTCCTTGTACCTTTGAAATGCAAAGTCGACCATTCTCTAGGTTCATGGCCTATCACTCCATGGCTGGGGAATGTAAATAAGGATGCGAGAGTTAGCCCTCCTGTGAAGCACAGGGACATGGGCAGTGCAATCCAAAAAGAGCAGCAGGAGAAATAAGGGTGTTTGTGTGCAAACAAACACATGTGAGTCCCCTCTTTTTAGCCTTCCATTGGTTTTCTAAGAGGGTGGGGGGTGGAAAGACTTTCCATTGATCCCAGTGGAAAACAAGTATGCTGCTCCCTGGGCTGGTATACTTTCTGGAGTCGCAGTGTGGCAATAGCAGGGTTCCATGTCATTGGAAGTTTGCATGCATACAGCAGGACCTGCAAAGGCTCCCTCGGTAGAGACAGTTGTGTTATTTGTGCCAAGGTCAGTGTACAGGGGAGGAAGAAGACCCATAATGTATATTTCAAGCACAACCAACACACATTTAAAGCACATGGCATGCCCCCCCAAATAATCCAAGGAACTGGAGTTTGTTAAGAATGCTGGGAGGAAAGGGGTAACGGGAAAACTACAGTTTCCAGGAATCTGGGCTGGGTGGGGAGCATACCTCCCAAGCTCCAGCCTGAGAAATAAGGGATCGGACCGGAAGTAGCAGACCGGAAGTCGTGCTGCAGCCATTTTGGAACTGGGCACAGAAGCATCAAAAGTCGCTTCTGAGCATGCTCCGCCCAATTCCAAAATGGCCGCCGCACCAGAATAAACCGGGGAAAAACAAAAAAATCTGTTTTTTTGGCTGGGAACAGCTGGAAAAACGGGGGTTTCCCAGGGAATACGGGAGACTTGGCAGCTATGGTGGGGAGTTACATCTTTTATATATGGGGTGGATCTGCTCTTCATACATTCCTGTTCACAGGAACATTTATGCCTGATGTGAGGGGTTCCATGTCTTTTAGAGCATGAAAAGCAGGTAATATTTATCTATCTAATTATCTATCTATCATCTATCTATCTATCTATCTATCATCTATCTATCTATCTATCTATCTATCTATCTATCTATCATCTGTCAAGTTATCTAGCTATCATCTATCTGTCTGTCTGTCTGTCTGTCTATCTATCTATCTATCTATCTATCTATCTATCATCTATCTATCATCTATCTATCATCTGTGTCTGTCTGTCTGTCTGTCTGTGTCATCTCTCTATCATCTATCTATCTATCTATCTATCTATCTATCTATCTATCTATCATCTGTCATCTGTCTGTGTCTGTCTGCCTGTCTGTCATCTATCTATCTATCTATCTATCTATCTATCTATCTATCTATCTATCTATCTATCATTCATTCATTCATTCATTCATTCATTCATTCATTGTATTTATATCCCAACTATTTCTCCAAGGAGCTCAAGCTGGTGTGCTTAAACAACCCAGTGAGGAAGGTCTGACTGAGAGGCAGTGACTGGCCCAAGGTCGCTTGATTCTCTTCATGGCTGAGTGGAGATTTGAACCCTGGTCTCCCTGGCCCCAAACCATCACATTAACCACCACACCACATTGCTATGAAACTTCAGCAAAAGAAAATGTTTCATAGTTGACACCTTACAAATAAAAAAAGTAAATAAATAGGAGGTTGACAGATGTGCCCGGTGTTTGTGTGTGCCGTATTCTGAATGCCAAGAGAAAAGGGGGGGCCCTGTCCTTGGTAGCTTAACCCTTCCCACATCCACTTGCTGAACTCTGAAAATGCCCCCATGTTTCTTTATCAGCAGCAGCAGCAGCAGCAGCACCACCATCCCCATCCCCTAGCCTCGCTCTGGAACCAGATGCATTTGCAGGACAGAACTGGTGGAGGTTGGAAGACTCAGGTGCTCCCTCCCTCTCACTAGCTGATCCTTCCTGCGAAGTGCACCCCAGCCCTGTGTGCTCTTTACCTTGTCTAATCATGGTTTGAGGAATACGCATTTGCAGGGATAATGCCTGGTTCCACCCTTTAGCTCTATTAGAAGAGGAACCATGCTGAGTTTTCAGTGGCTTCGTGGGAAAGTAATAAGGTAGAGTTGTGATCTTAGCATGCACACATAAATCCGCCAGACATCTAAACAGATTGATAAGTCAAGTGTTCTCAGGTCAACTGTTACCAGAATGGAATGCTTATTTGTCTCAAATTAGAAATGAGATGCTTGGTGACAGATAATAGAGATTGGAGACGTAAGAAGGGAGCGAACTCCCCCCCCCTTCTTCTCTTTATCAAACTCACTTGATTTAATGCAAGACACGCACGGTTAATGATAGCTTTGAGTGATACCTGTATGTTTTATTGGTGTATAAATTGGTTGTAGTAAAATCTTATACATCCTATATCACTAGGTATTGTTTCAGCCTATTACAGGCGATATCTATCCAGAGTTGACTGGATTGTATTAATCTGATCCTAGTTTAATGATGCCTTAACATTTTTATGGGAGAATTTAATGTTTGCAATATCCATGTTCCTTATTTGAAAGTGTGACTTATAGGTTCTCATCTTCCTTAAATTATGAAATCCTTCAGCTAATAAAGGAAAATGATTATGCTTTGCCAAAAAAAAAGGAAAGGAAAGGAAGGGGGGAAAGGCAAAGTCATTTAACAAGCCATATAGCTGTCTATTGTAGGGCTTTGCATAATAATTGTAATTTAGCTATGAAGAATTCTAAAGGCAGTTGTATCAGTCAGAGGCTGCAATTTTGAAGAAAATAAAAAACTTCACCACTGGAAGATCTACTTTTTCCAAGCACAGGTGGGGGAAAAATACTTTATCGTGGATCAATAATGTGTTTACTAATAATGCTATTAAGGACATCAATTGTACCAAAATAAATGGCTGTTGGTGTAGTAGTATTTTATTGCAATACTCTAATATTAAGCTGCCCTTTTTGCCCCTTTGAGAATATGTGGGTTGGCTAACAATGCACAATTTATGGACCTGCTGGCCTTGCGATGTTAATAGGTATCTGGAAAAGTGGATAGAAACCCCTAGTTCTCATTGTACCTGAAGAACGTCTGGCAGAGATCCAGGAACTGGTGGGCTGTGTCAGAGCCCATTCTGGTAACAGCGCCCTTCATCTTAGATGTCATAATGCCACCAAACTCTTGATACAAAGGTGGCTTTTGGTCACGTCTGATAAGATGGGGTTTTTCCCTAGGAACCATTTTGTGAGCATGGCAGTAGGGATTGGCAAACCTGACTGTTTTGGGTTTTCTGAGTTTCTTATGTTACCAACCTTCAATTCAGCTCTCCACATCAGGAGACAGGCCTGTGGCCGTGCTGTAAACATTGTTAATTAAACTGCAAAAGGGGCTAGACCTTCTGTGCAGCTAGATGATGTGGTCAGAAAGGGACAGCTTTATGAGTCTGGCTGCAATCCTAACTCCCCTGTCCTAGGAGTAAGAATTAAATAGGACTTATTTCTGACTGAGCAGACATGGTTAGGATAGCACAGTTAGTTGTGGAACTATATCAACAAACCCTCCAAATGTCCCTATTTTCCAGAGACAGTCCCAGATTTACAGCTGCTATCCCGGTTTCTGATTTGATCCTGGAAAAGTGTGCCATTCCAGGCAGCCCCTCAAGGCAGCCCTGTACAGAGAAATTATTTAATGATTTATCGTGTTGTATATGTTGGAAGTCGCCCAGAGTGGCTGAGGCAACCCAGTCATATGGGTGGGGTTTAATAATAATAATAATAATAATAATAATAATAATAATAATAATTGAATAAGATGTCCCTATATTTATCAGAGAAATGTTGGAGGGTATACATCAAAGAGGCAACCTACGTCACAGCTATGTCCTTCTTTGGCAAAGCAGGTTCTCCCCATAGAGGAGAACATGGGTTGCGGAAGGGTTAACAAAGACATCCCAGGGTTGGAGAGGCGGGTCAGTTTGGATGGCCACATGTGTGATTGGTGGGTGTGCTGTTGCTGGGGTAATTTGCATGTAGCAAATGACTGATTGACGGCCTTACCCTATATATGCTTAGCGAGCAGCTTTCAGTTCCACTTTTGCTGCTTGCAACGAATCTCCCGCCCGCCCTCCTCTAATTTTAGGCGTTCTTGCATTGACCTTGCTGTGACTCTCATGGGGTCGCCTGTTTTGGATCAGGGGCCTGGTGGTTTTTGGCTGATTGGCTGGTGCCAGGTGGTTTTTGCCTACTACACTGCAATAAATCACAACTTGTAAGGTTGGCGGTTAGGCATTGGTTCAAATTGGATGGTTGAAGGGTACGGATTTTGGTTGGGCCTGCCCCTCATAGTTGCTGCTGCATTTAGGGGTATTCCTTTAAAGGAATCCTGGGGCTCTACATGTTTGTCCGTTTATCCCCGTTACAGAGATAAACCTTGGGGAGCATCTGAGGGATGAGGTCAAGGGCGTGGGCCCCTGCCCCAATCTCCCCCAGAGGGTGCTTACCTACTGGCTCCCCTACTAGACTAGTGGGAGTCAGATCTGCCCCAGGCGGGGGACAGATGGCAAGAACCAATGCCTAAGCAACCACTCACATTCAGTTGTATTTAAATAAAGTTGTGGCCAAATTAATGTCAAAACCCTTAAACTTAAAATACTGTGTGAAGTGTGAGTTATTGGGGGGCTGTCTTGGAACCTCGGCATGCAAAAAAGAGCAGCAGAACCCTGACTGGTTTGAGGCCGGCATTAAGGACTTGGAGCCTGTTATTGGTGCAAAGTGCAAGGCTCTTGTGAACTACAAGTATGCTCCCTGCACTGAGGAAGACAAGGATGCCCAGTGGCTTGCCAGACGATGTGCTAGACTAACGCTGTGTCAGAGCATCCGACTCTCTGCTGACACTGGGAACACTCACAAAATGTATGAAGACATGAAAAAAGCAGTCACAGAATTGCAGAGTTGTAAGCGATTCCAAGAGTTATGCAGTCCAACTCCCTGCAATGCAGGAATTCCACCCACAGCTGTCCCTGGATGGGCTCGAACCACCAACCTTCTGGTTAACAGCAAGACACACTGACCCATTGTGCCACTGGGGGCTGCTTGGAAGGTTACCCGGAAAGAACTGCGGCCCTCAGGCTAAAGTTTGTTGGGACTTCCAAGGTTACGCAATGTGAATAATGGGCTCCAAGCAGTGGCTGTTTCTTTATGTCAGAGAATGGAGGGATTCAGTAATGAATGCTTTCTAAAGGCATGCAATGACAAATATGTGAACTCAAAAATATGAACTGGTCAGTCAACAGCCCTCAGGGGAACTGGCTGAAGAAAGTTTCCTCATAGTTCCAACACACAGTGACCTGGGCAATGGCAACGTTGAGGACTATCCTTCAGGCTGGTTATTCGTGTGTCAATGAATCAAATACTTGCTTAGTAAAATCCTAGCAGAGACATCACCTTGCCGAACAAAGGTCCGTATAGTTAAAGCTATGGTTTTCCCAGTAGTGATGTATGGAAGTGAGAGCTGGACCATAAAGAAGGCGGATCGCCGAAGAATTGATGCTTTTGAATTCTGGTGCTGGAGGAGACTCTTGAGAGTCCCATGGACTGCAAGAAGATCAAACCTATCCATTCTTAAGGAAATCAGCCCTGAGTGCTCCCTGGAAGGACAGATCGTGAAGCTGAGGCTCCAATACTTTGGCCACCTCATGAGAAGAGAAGAATCCTTGGAAAAGACCCTGATGTTGGGAAAGATTGAGGGCACTAGGAGAAGGGGACGACAGAGGACAAGATGGTTGGACAGTGTTCTCGAAGCTACGAACATGAGTTTGACCAAACTGCGGGAGGCAGTGGAAGACAGGAGTGCCTGGCGTGCTATGGTCCATGGGGTCACGAAGAGTCGGACACGACTAAACGACTAAACAACAACAAAATCCTAGATCATCTATTGCTGACATACATAGAGACCCATGCTGAGGCTAATTGGAGCTGCAATCTGACAACATCTGGAGGGCCATAGGTTTTCCATTCCTGGGATCAACAATAGTGAACCAGAAGAACAAATGGTTTGACTTTGTAGGAGACAACTTTCCATGATCCATGGCTGCTGCCACCTCCACAGTTTCTCACCTGGTGTGTCTTGCTTGAACGCTTATACACTCAAGAAGCATACTTCCCGAAAGAACCGAGCAAGCATCACTCGAGTGTTAGGTCTTCGTCAAAACCACGTAGAGGAAGCCTTTAACATGTGGCTAGGAAGGTGCAGGAACATCTGCAGAAGCAGTAGCTGCCAGTCTATACAGCAGGGCTGCAGAAAGCTTTCCAACCCAAGGGCCACATTCTCTTCTGAGCAACCTTCCAAGGGCCACGTGCTGGTAGTGGGTGGGAACTGAGGCTAAAGTGGGTGGGGCAAAAATGGCAGATTTTGCCTTTGTATAGTAGGCTAGTTTCAATATGGCGCACACACACACACACACACACACACACACACCCCTACCTCTATTGAGATGAGCAAAAGGCATTATCAGAGCTCAAGGGCACATTCAAGGCAGGCAAAAATACTTGTGTGTGAAGCAGGATCAGTGAGGGGTGTAGCCTGGGGAAAACTTTGAGAGTCAGATAATGAGGTGGGGGGGCACATTTGGCCTCTGGGCATAAGGTTCCCCCTGTCATCTACTCATGTATGAGAAAGTAGCCCTGACTTCTGCATCCCTTTTGTTTCTTTGTATGTTAGAAAAGTTTTGCTGCATTACCCCATGCGCTATCATCCCTCTTTGATGGGCTGGCTGGGCAAGGCTCTCTTGGGCCATACAAAGCTCAACTGCATTAGCGTCCGCCCCCCCCCCCCGACTAAATGTTAATGGCTTCCCTTCTATATGCACCATGTACTGTATCCACATAATAGCCCTCTTCAGGAGTGCGCGCGTTAAGCAGCCGAGATGATCCTTGTCTAGAGAACACTTTTGCTGTGGCGAACATGTGGATAATGAGCTCCACATTGCTGGTTGTGTCCGAGACTGAGACCGCGCTAAAAAAGCTGTAAGTGAATGGACCTCAGAATGAACCTGCACGCACACTTTTCCGAACGATGTGATTGCAGGTGTACCAATTTCTGTGCGCTCCTTCCAAAAGCTATTCCCATTGTGGCTATCCACATTAACTCCAGCCGCAGACTCTTCTGCCCCTTGCCTCTCACAGGTTTGTCCCATTTCATTTGTCTGATGTGCACTATAATTTATACTTCCCTTGGGAGAAAGAAGTTGCCTTTTTTTTATGACTGTCAGTTATACGGGAGAAGAGCAGCGCAGTAATAGCTAGCATTGATTAACAGCCTCCTCATTTATCATAGAGGATACTTTCAGGCCTGTAATGCTGGCAAGGCATTTTGCTCCATGGAATCTCCTTTGGCCAACTCAGCTCTGCCCAATAGGACAGACACCTAGAAATCGTCAAGTTGATGGGGTGATGCCAATGTGATGCCATCCAAATACTGTTGGGCTCAAACTCCCATCAGCCCCAACCAGGAGAGCCAATGGTCAGACGTGATGTGGATTGTGGTCCTCACCACATTGGCTATCCCTGCTCTAAGCCCACAGGCTTGGCCCAGCTGCCACCCCAAGCACTCAGAACTTTTTTCCTTAGGAGGTGAAGACTTTTCTTGGTCTTGTCCATGCTTACCAGCATGTCCCAGGAGTCCTGATGCCACAAATCAAACAGAAATAAGAAAAGAAGAGTCATTCCATTGTCTGGAGATGTCACTTCCTGGTTTGCATGGAGAATTCATTTCCAATGGAGTCCAGTGACAGAAGTGGGCTGATGTATTGAGGCTGTGCCAGGTGTTGAAATATTTGTGCCTAGGGCAACAGCCCCTGTGCTCCCTCCCCTCCATGCTGCACCACTTCTACCTATAAGTTATGGCTTTTCCTCAAGAGACTATTGGAAACAACTCCAGGTGCTGATTGATTTGTGGCATCCGGACTCCTGGGACATGTTGGTAAGCAAGACCAAGACCAAGAAAAGTCTTCAACTCAAGGCAGGGGCTGTTGAATGTGCATGTGTGCTCCATCCGTTTCCTTCCCTCCACTCCTTGTGCATGGCCCTGGGTGCTGGCAAACCACACTACACCAATGATTTCTCTGCATGTAGCGGGTCCCAGGTTCAATCCCCGACATCTCCACATAGGGCCAAGAAAGAATCCTATCTGAAACTCTGAAGAACGGCTGCCAGTTAGTGTAGACAATACTGAGCTATACTGAGTTGACTCAGTATAAGGCAGCTTCCTCTGTTTCACTGCTCAGTGGCTTGATAGGATCTCTTTCTTACTAGTTGTGTAAGAATATAAGAAAAACCATGTTGGGTTATAGGAACGTAGATTCTAGGAATCCTACATCAGGATTCTGTTCCCACAATGACACTAACCAGACACCCTTGGGAAGCCCAAGAGTCCAATAGGGATGAAACGATCAGGGGTCCAGTCTCCAGGAGGTGTCTTTCCATTTCCTGGACCTCTCCATCTTTCTTCCCAGTTCTGTTCTAATAGGTCAGGGTTGCATGTTGAAGATACACCACTCTGCCTCTGAGAAGATTAAGGGGTGATATGATAGCCATGTTCAAATATATAAAAGGATGTCATATGGAAGAGGGTGAAAGGTTGTTTTCTGCTGCTCCAGAGAAGCGGACACGGAGCAATGGATTCAAACTACAAGAAAGAAGATTTCACCTAAACATTAGGAAGAACTTCCTGACAGTAAGAGCTGTTCGGCAGTGGAATTTGCTGCCAAGGAGTGTGGTGGAGTCTCCTTCTTTGGAGGTCTTTAAGCGGAGGCTTGACAGCCATCTGTCAGGGATGCTTTGATGGTGTTTCCTGCTTTGCAGGGGGTTGGACTGGATGGCCCTTGTGGTCTCTTCCAACTCTATGATTCTATTATTCTGTTTCTGCCCTCACTTCTGATCCAGCCATGTTTACTCCTGGCTGGGATGTTCAAAGCAGAAGGCAAGTCACTCGGGAAAAGGTCCTGCACACCTGACTCCTACCTACATCCTCACAGAAATCCTGTAGCCTAAAATGGAAAATTGTCCTCTTGAAACTAGGTGAAACTTCTCTAAACTTTCCCATGTTGTGACATGGGCAAATGAACGTAAGGATATTTTAAAATAAAACATGAGGTCCAAGATTGGCAACTACTTAATGATGGATACACACACCCTTTCTTTCCTCTCCATGTTGCTGGTCACCTTGCGAAGATAATGCAAAGCCATGAGTCGTGACATTAAACTGATACCACGGCTACCATGCACATACCAAAAATCTCTCATTATGCTGGAGCATCAGGTCAAAGAATCAGATCTTTAAAAAAAATCAATACAGGACAGCTTTTAAAGGTGTTCCCCAAACTTTTTCTATTTCTATTTTTATTTTTTTACTCCTAGCCACAATAGAAGAGATCAATTTCCAAATTGCATCAGATACAGCAGAATACCCTGGGAAAAACATGAGCTACAGCAGCCTGACAGAGGATACATTATCTCCATGAATTACTGGTGCCCTTTATAACTCACTTAAAGATGGAGTAATGCACAGAGCCACAAGTGACTTAGTAAAGGTCTGAGGCTAGTAAAAAAGAAGATGAATATGCTGCTGGTGGATACCACACAGAATAAGGAACTACTGCATCAGAAAGAGAATTTAAATGGGAGTTCTCATTTCTTGCAGTTGGGTAACAGATGTTGCAGGCTGGCTCCTTACTCTGCCAGACAGATGACTGAAACCTGCTTTTTAGGAGAAGGTATAATAATGGGGCGAAAGCAATCGTTTTGCATATAAATCAACAAGTGTTTGTGATTGTGCATGTGATCAGCAAATTAGCTGAGGTTTCTGCATTGCAGGAGATTGAACTAAATGACCCTTGGGATCCCCTTCCAGCCCAAGAATTCTATGATTCTATGTGCACAATGTAAAGTTTCTTTATACAACAGAACTTTGCACCTTAAGCATCTCAATGGTTTAAGCCAGAGGTAACGACAGTGGTGGCCTCCAGATGTGGTTGAACTAAAAGTCCCATCAGATCCAGCTGTATTCCATCAACATCTGGAAAACACCACATTATTTACCTAGAACTGTGCACAAATGAAACTCTCTACCCTATCTGAAGGCAGAGAAACTGAAGGGACTATTTCAGTGAACTACCTCCACAGGAAGAAGTTCCCCATCATTTCCCCCATTAATAGAAGCTCTTCTTCTTTGGCGATCACTCGTAGTCGAGTAAGATTGTCTTCCATAAACATGGTTTTAACAATGAGTCCGTAAGTGACTGTAGAGGCCAATTCTGCATCCACACCTCCTTCCACAGTGGGGGGCGGGGCGGACTTAGGTTTCTGGGTGGGAGTTGATCATGGTGTGGATTTGCCAAGCGTGTCTTCCTCTTAGCACATTTCTCCCTTGCGTCCTGAGTTTGAACATATTCAAAGCCTATGACACCTTTGGTAAAGGCTGTTCTCCAATTGGAGCGCTTGCAGGCCAGTGTTTCCCAATTGTTGGTGTTTATACTATATTTTTTTTTAGATTTGCCTTGAGACAGTCTTTAAACCTCTTTTGTTGACCACCAGCGTTATGCATTCCATTGTTAAGTTCAGAATAGTATAGGTGGCGCTGTGGGTTAAATCACAGAGTCTAGGGCTTGCTGATCAGAAGGTCGGCGGTTCAAATCCCTGCAACGGTGTGAGCTCGGTCCCAGCTCCTGCCAACCTAGCAGTTCGAAAGCACATCAAAGTGCAAGTAGATAAATAGGGACCGCTCCGGCAGGAAGGTAAACGGCGTTTCCATGTGCTGCTCTGGTTCGCCAGAAGCAGCTTTGTCATGCTGGCCACATGACCCGGAAGCTGTCTGCGAACAAACACCGGCTCCCTCGGCCTATAGAGTGAGATGAGCGCCGCAACCCGAGTCGGACACGACTGGACCTGATGGTCAGGGGCCCCTTTACCTTTAATATACATGTGTAGATTCAGCCTTGGAGTTTACTAACATCTGGAGGCCCACAGGTCACCCACCTTCCCTTTAGATCTACCCACGGCCAATTCCTTGGGCAATATTAAAAACCTTGGCACTTTAATAATGCAAACCCTTCTGCTTATTTCTGTGGAAATCCCCGTTGTTGGCCTAAAGGCAAGTTATGACCCTAAAAATACACTTCCTTTGGCCATATTTACAATGCAATAAGGGGTTTATAAAGATAAGCAAAGGCATACTCGCCAGTGATTTAGACTAATGAAACCCACCATTTGCCACTGATTATTTTACTTAGTTAAGCCATAAAGTCCCTTTTAAATATGAAACGCAAGAACCTGGGCCATTAATAATAATTATTGCAAATGTCACTGATTTCAGATTATAAAACTTAATAGACTTACCGCCATTAAAACATGTGCTTCTCATAATGAGGCTGTGTACCGTTGCGTGCTTGGGTTCCCCCCTCCTTTCTCATCCGCTGCGTTGCTTCTTCCGAAGAACAATTTTTAGCAGCTGTGCACACTAACAACACGCTTTATAACGAAAAGCACAAACGAAAAGCCATACAAACTGCTGTGATGTGGAGGCTGAGCTGCTTTATTAACTGCTAATAGAGTGTGGGATGAGGGTAATGAGGAAAAAGGGCTGGGACAAAGTGCAATATATATATATATATATATATATATATATATATATATATATATATATGGAAATTAAGAGTTGGTTATGAGGTCCACTGGTAAGATCCAAATCCTTCAAAACCGAGTGGTTTCTATATTTCTCTCTGTGGCTCACAGAGGAGTGTGCAACCTGCTTCCAGTGGTGGATTTAGGGTTGTCAGACTCAATAGAGGACAGGACTTCTGTGCCTTTAATTGCCCTGCTCTCTTTTGAGTCTGGAAACCTTAAAGAGAAACCAGCAGACCCTTTGCTTGGAAATTAAACAAAGGGTCTGCTGCAAAATAAATAAAAAAATCCTTCAGTAGCACCTCAAAGACCAACTAAGTTTTTATTTTGCTATGAGCTTTCGTGTGCATGCACACTTCATCAGATACACTGAAACAGAATCCACCAGACCCTTATGTATATTCAGAGGGTGGGGGGTGAGGGTGATGGGAATGGGTGATGGGCTGATGGGAGTGGTAAACCTGTAGATGGCTGTTAACGACTGCTGATGACTACAATTGGTCCTGGGGGGGAAAGCAAGGGCTGAGGCGCTAAAGAAAGCTTGATCATGCATAATGAAACAAGAATTCAATGTCTTTATTCATCCCAGGTAGCTCCATGGTTTTAAGCTTGGTAATGAGTTCCAATTCAGCAACTTCTCTTTCCAGTCTGTTTCTGAAATTTTTCTGTAAGTCATCAGCAGTCGTTAACAGCCATCTACAGGTTTACCACTCCCATCAGCCCATCACCCATTCCCATCACCCCCACCCTCTGAATATACATAAGAGTCTGGTGGATTCTGTTTCAGTGTATCTGACGAAGTGTGCATGCACACGAAAGCTCATACCAAAATAAAAACTTAGTTGGTCTTTAAGGTGCTACTGAAGGAATTTTTCTATTTTGCTTCAACTCAGACCAACACGGCTACCTACCTGTAAAGGGTCTGCTGGTTTCTCTTGTAAGGTTTCCAGACTCAAAAGAGAGCAGGGCAATTAAAGGCACAGAAGTCCTGTCCTCCATTGAGTCTGGGAACCCTAGGTGGATTGAATACTCAGCCCCGCTTGACTCAATATGCATTGAAGCAGCCTTAGCAGGATTTTCTAAGCAGGAGAGGCAGGGCAGGGCAGTAGTCAGAGGGTTGGACTAGGACCTAGAAAACCAGGGTTCAAATCCACACTTGGATATTAAAACTCAGTGGGGGATCTTGGGCCAGTCGCTGCCCCTCAGCCTCAAACCCCCCCCCCCTCTCCCTGCTTTCTTTCTTTTCATTCTTTTTTGTGGATAATTAAGTAGCTGTGGTATTATAATAGCTTGGTCAGAAAGGCTTCTCATTTGTTTCTGTATTATAAAGACTGAGAATCATTATGGTCTTTGAGGATAGTGGAGTGTCCCTTTGCTTCCACTCTTCTCCCTCACCCTGGACCTTCTGGTGGCAGGGGGAGGTGCTGGGAGGGGGGGGCTCCAAATGATAAAAAGAACTGCCTCTTCTGTCCTACTGCAGCTGGGGATTCTCTGGTGGCAGGGGGATCTCTGGGAATGGAGTGGGGGAGGATATTAACTGAAAGAAAAAAGATAATGAAAAGGAATAAAAGATTATGATAAAGGAAATTGCTAAAGAGGATTATAAATTGAAAATCAGAAAGGGGGGGAAAGGGAAAGTCCATAAGACAATGATTAGAAAAAAATGGATATTTGAAAGTTACTTTTGTATTGTTTGTTCTTTGTTGTTGTTGTTGTTGTTGTTGTTGTTGTTAGAGTATGTGTTTTATTGTATGTTATTATGTTTGTTGTGTTAAGATGAAAAATCGAATAAAAATTATTTTTAAAAAGGACTGTAAGTGCTATGCGTTGTTAAATTGTTATCAAAAATTGAATGAAAATTATAAAGAATAACCCCCGTAGAGAACATCTCACATATATTAGGTCCAGTCGTGACCGACTCTGGGGTTGCGCGCTCATCTCGCATTATTGGCCGAGGGAGTCGGCGTATAGCTTCCAGGTCATGTGGCCAGCATGACAAAGCCGCTTCTGGCAAACCAGAGCAGCACATGGAAACGCCGTTTACCTTCCCGCTGTAGCGGTTCCTATTTATCTACTTGCATTTTGACGTGCTTTCGAACTGCTAGGTTGGCAGGAGCTGGGACCAAGCAACGGGAGCTCACCCCGTCACAGGGATTCGAACCGCCAACCTTCTGATCAGCAAGCCCTAGGCTCTGTGGTTTAACCCACAGCGCCACCTGGGTCCCTATATTTGTATGCATTAGTTGCAAATTTATCCCACCCTTCCCCCAAGGTGGTCAAGGTGGGGTACATGGGTCTCCCCACCGCACATTTCATATTCACAACAATCCTGTGAGGTAGATTAATATTAGCAATGTGGCACGCTCAAATTTTCCCAATGGAAATTTGAATCCAGCTTTACTAATCCCCAACCTGGGGCCCTCCAGATGTTGGACTACAATTCCCATCATCCCTGATTAGTGATCATGCTGGCTGGGGCTAACGGGAGTTGACATCAGGTGAGCACACTGGATTCACTCTAAATTCACTTGGTTTCTCCTCTTCCTCAATTCCAGTTTAAATTCTGGTTTAAAATGTGAGATCCCCACATCCCATTGTGGGGTAGCTAAGACTTTCCAGATCTTCCCTGACCATTGTCCACGTTGACTGAGGCTAATGAGTGCTGTAGTTCTCCCATATCTGGAGGGCACCACGTTGGCTACCCTTGCCTTATACAATTAAGACATTTAAGGTGCAAAGTTTTGCCTTATGGGCAAAGCTCAGCAAACACTGTCATCAGCTTTCAGCTAAATTAAATTTACCATTTGCTATCAATACTGATCCCTTGTATGCCTTTGATAAATCTCTTTTTCATGTTTCAGGCTATAAATAACCCAATGGCCATGATTTTTACAAGGGAGGCAGGGCTCAGAAAAAGGGGGGGGGTATAAGCCAGCAATCAAGTTCCCCTCATTTTATTTAATTTCTCTTTTCCTCGCCCCTGTTTTGACAAGTCTCTACCCCAAGATAAGAGCCTAGGCAGGATGTTGAATAGCCCTATCTGGGCCTGGTGTTGCTTTAAACATATGGCTCTAAAATTCAGAACAGATCTATCATTTGGCCCAGTCCACATAATTGATTCATAAGTCAGCTGCATCACACAGGTTTTGATGGTATCTTTATAAATAGGTTGGCGCTTTCAAAAGTGCCCGATGATATCTCTCATATTGACATGAAAGGCGTTTGGAGGTTGGAATACTCTACAACTGCGGTTGCACTTGGTCCGGGCAATGACAGCCACAGGCTGCCTTGCAAATAAAAAACACCAGAAATCATTTTGAAAAGCACCTTTCTCTCTTTTAAATTATAGATACATATATATTTAAAACAGGTGCTAGCAGGAATTCCAGCATCCAAGGGTTGGGCAAGAAGAAACACTGCAATATGATCTCATCTATCTCATGATATAGGCATTCATTTCATTTATGGAACATGTGGCTAAGGCTGCAGCCAGCTAGTCTGTGCAGGTGAGACTACACTGCCCCTCTGTCTTCCCAATGCTGTTCATTGCTGCTGCTAACCCACAGGGCAAGTGGCAAGGCAGCACGAGGTAAGTAAGGTGCGAGCACAGTGGCGGGAGCATCAGATTGGCTCCGCCACTGCACTTCACCCACATCACCCCACTACCCGATACGGGTGGCTCTGTGGATTAAACCACTGAGCCTCTTGGGCTTGCCGATCGGAAGGTTGGCGGTTTGAATCCCCGCAGCAGAGTGAGCTCCCGCTGCTCTGTCCCAGATCCTGCCAACCTAGCAGTTTGAAAGCACGCCAGTGCAAGTAGATAAATAGGTACTGCTGTGGCGGGAAGTTAAACAGTGTTTCTGTGCGCTCTGGCTTCTGTCACGGTGTCCCATTGTGCCAGAAGTGGTTTAGTCATGCTGGCTGCATGCCCTGGAAAGCTGTCTGTGGACAAACGCCGGCTCCCTCAGCCAGAAAGTGAGATGAGCGCCGAAACCCCATAGTCGCCTTTGACTGGACTTAGCCATCCATATACCTTTTTTACCTAAACCTTTTTTACTCAATGCTTCTAAAACTGAAGATCCTAGGGACAAAGGCTGAGCCAACATGGCGTCCTCCAGTCCTTCATGATATCTGCAAATGGTGAAATTGAGAAGGTGTCCATTTTCAATATGGGGAAGACTGGAATTCTCCAAAGATCCATGAAGAGCTCATATTTAGGGTTGCCGTATTCTGAAGAGCAAAAAGAGAGGGCGCTATGATGACTCTCATTTTAAATACCCATATTATATGTAGGCTATAGAAGCTGTGATATATTGCTGGGAGGAGGAGGCAGTAGAAAGAGAAGAGGAAAGCAAGTCTTAAACCACCAGTTATGTTGATGTCTCATCCGGAAAGTATAGCCAGAGACATTTTGGCAAATTTAAAAAACCCACCCGGACATAAATTGTACCTGTGAAAAAGAGGGTGTGTCCTGGAAAAAGAGGACACATGGCAACCCTATTTGTATAACATATTTTCTTTCAAATATAGACACCTTTTCTGAGCCAAGGAATGCATCAAAATATTTGGGGAATATGTTGGGTAACTAAGTTTCAAGTCACATGTCATTTATGCCGAGAAGTACAAACAAGGACAGTTCCTGTTGGAATTTACAAAGATCACATTCCCTTAAGCACCTTGATGTGCAGTCCTCTTGCTCCGAATCATGGGGGGAGGATGTCTTTGAACTTGGAAAGATTAAGAACAGAACAAGAGCCTGCTGGATTGGGCCACAGGCCCATCTAGGCCAGTATCCTGTTCTCACAGAGGCCAGTGAGAAATCCAAGCAGGACCCAAGCAGAGTTGCTCTTTCTCTTCTTGTGTTTTTCCAGCAACTGGTATTCAGAAGCATCACTGGCTCCCGAATAAGAGTTCTGCTGAAAGTTTGTTCCTCTTTGAAAAATCCACATTTTGTTCTGATTTAGAAACCGGTGGAAGCTTGATGCAACTTTACAGAATCCCATTATGCGATTTCTCGCCTTTCTAAGGGGACCTAGATTGTAAACGGCAGTATGTAAGATCTGAGTTGGCATCGTCCATATGTGATGTTCAATTATATCATATCAGGATAGAAAATGTCATTAAATCTGAAAGGGGAAACGTCTAAACATGTCCAGTTGACGCGTTGAAGCAGTGCGGGGAACAGCATAGCAACCGTGGAATCTGAAGGAAAAGGAAAAAGTTTTTTTTTTTCCTGAAATCGTATGTAGCATTTCTTTTTCATTTGCATCATGGCACAACAGAGGTGGGTATTTTGATGTTTTTAAAAATGCCCTTTCCCCCTCATTAATTTTTAACAAGGAAATATATTTCCAACTGACAAGGATTACAACAATCAAAGAGAATCAGGCAACATGCCAAAACGGAAATAGGTGTGGGAGAGAGGACGGGGATTTTTCCTCAAAAAAAAACTAAGTGACAGGACAGCCAGCTCCTTTTAGCAATGGACAAGTTCCTACCCACTTACCTGCCAGCCTCATAATTAATTCATTTTTCCCCCTTGAGCTGTCACAGAAAATTATCAGAAAAAGCTCAGGTGTTGCAAGCTTTATTTATCCTTTTAATGTAAACTTGAAGGGGGGGGGAGAGAAAACAAGACCTTGTTTAGTTGTTTAGTCGTGTCCGACTCTTTGTGACCCCATGGACCATAGCACGCCAGGCACTCCTGTCTTCCACTGCCTCCCGCAGTTTGGTTAGACTCATGTCCGTAGCTTCGAGAACACTGTCCAACCATCTTGTCCTCTGTTGTCCCCTTCTCCTTGTGCCCTCAATCTTTCCCAGCATCAGGGTCTTTTCCAGGGAGTCTTCTCTTCTCATGAGGCGGCCAAAGTACTGGAGCCTCAGCTTCATGATCTGTCCTTCCAGGGAGCACTCAGGGCTGATTTCCTTCAGAATGGAGAGGTTTGATCTTCTTGCAGTCCATGGGACTCTCAAGAGTCTCCTCCAGCACCATAATTCAAAACAAGACCTGGGAGCCACCAATCCTTTGTGCCACTCTCCTGAACTGGATAGTTCAGTTGCAATGCCAAGGTTGCAGGTTCGATCCCTGTAACGGACAGCTGCACATCCTTGCGTCGCAGAGGGTCCCTTCCAATTCTATGGTTTTTATGAGATAACTACCGTACTTTTCCGTGTATACAATGAGGATTGGCTGCTGCATCCAATTGCCAGCTGCTGTTGATGAGCGGGGAGGCGCTAGTTGGCTTTTGCGACATGTGCGATTGGCAGCATTTATCAGTCGGGTGGGTGATATTTAGCATTTCCCCTCTAAGAAAGCTCAACAACTCTGAGCAACCCCCCCCCCCCAAAAGCTCAACAACTCTGGGCCATCTCTCTCTCCCCCCCCCCATTTTCTTAAATTGGAGTCCCTAAAATAGGGGGCATGTTATACATGGAGGCATGTTATACACGGAAAAATACAGTACTTCTTAAGCCAGGAATGGGGAACCATTGGGCCTGCAAATGTTGCAAGACTACAACTCCCACCATCCCTAATCATTTGCCAGTGCTGACTCAGCCTCATGGGAACTGGAGTCTGGCAACATGTGCCCCATGCTTGCTTTCGACAGTAATTAGTAATTGCAATTGAACTCAACTTTAAAAACCGCTAGTGATCACCATCACTGCAAAATGCTTCCTGCGATTTGTAGATTTTGCAGGGATGATGCGCAGTCTAGTTGTACAGAAATGGTGCTCACAGAGGTGCAAGAATAGCTGCACATTCCCAGCATGAAAACTGCCTGAAAGTGATCTTCACATATGCTACAAAATAGTGATTGCTGTCACCATAATCACCATTGCACTGATATTCTATCATCACACTTGGAAGCTTTCCCATTTTTTTGGCTTATTTCCCTGCCCCCAAATAGTATTACAATTAAAGTCTTTTTTTCTGAAACTAAGCAAAGGTGTTAAGAAAAGTTAACTTACAGGTTATCTGCCAAAGGAAGGAAGGAAGGAAGGAAGATCCATTCCAAAGCCTTTGGTCCGTTTTTATTGCTTAGATCACTCCCGCCCTCTAGTGGGCCTCTAAGTTATTGCATCGAATCATTCTGCTAAAGTTTTGTAACTTGTTACATTTAGAAAATAAACATAGCGCCACTCCAGAAAAGCACACACACATGCACCATAAACACAAATTCATCAATCCTCAGCCTCGGGGGGGGGGGGGGGGGGACCTGACCAGGATGCTAGACATGTGGGATCTCTGTGAAATTCACAAACTGAATATATCAGTGTTAGATTAAAACAAAACAAAACAAAACAAAACTTGAAGAATGAGCCTTTTTTCAGGAAGTGGGGTGTGAGGATCTTGCTAGAGATTTGTTTTACCATTTCTTTATTTCTGGTATTTATATGCCGTTTAATATCCAGGATGTCTAAGTAGTGTGCATAAATGTTGTTGTTTTTTTAAAGAAAAGGAAAGGAAAAAACCAAAGTACAAGAATAATTAAAATTAATCATAAGGGGGTGCTCAGAGAAGGGCCTCTGATGGCAATTGCAGGGTCCAGATTGGTTCATATGAGGAGAGGCAGTCTTTTGGGTATTGGATTTCTGAGCCACCTAAGGCTTTATAGGTCAGATGGATGCAAGTTGGATGGAAATTCCACATGGAATGAAGAAATAAGGAATATTTCTCCTGTTGTTTCACATCACAGTTATTAAAAGCAAGGAGCCCTGCCAGCAAAAGATGGAGCCATCACACACAGAGATTATTATGCTTCATTCAAATGGCTGTACTAACATCCCAAACCTAGACAGCATCTTAAAAAGCAGAGGCATCACTTTGCCGACAAAGGTCTGTATAGTTAAAGCTATGGTTTTCCCAGTAGTGATGTATGGAAGTGAGAGCTGGACCATAAAGAAGGCTGATTGCCGAAGAATTGATGCTTTTGAATTATGGTGCTGGAGGAGACTCTTGAGAGTCCCATGGACAGCAAGAAGATCAAACCTATTTATTCTTAAGGAAATCAGCTCTGAGTGCTCCCTGGAAGGACAGATCATGAAGCTGAGGCTCCAATACTTTGGCCACCTCATGAGAAGAGAAGAATCCTTGGAAAAGACCCTGATGTTGGGAAAGATTGAGGGCACAAGGAGAAGGGGATGACAGAGGATGAGATGGTTGGACAGTGTTCTTGAAGCTATGAACATGAGTTTGACCAAACTGTGGGAGGCAGTGGAAGACAGGAGTGCCTGGCGTGCTATGGTCCATGGGGTCACGAAGAGTCGGACACGACTAAACGACTAAACAACAACAACATCCCAGTCCTTGCATACACAAACAGAGCTGTGGCACAATTGCCTTCGTTGTTACTCCTATTGGGTACACTTACGACTTCTTAGAAAATAAGTCTGTTTCCTCCAAGTTTTTTTTTAATGAGATTATATGGAGAGCTCAGTGCCAGCAGGAACCTGGAGCTCCTGTGTGACATTTTCACAGCTGGAGGGGAAAGAGGCCAAGTTGTCAATGCAATGGTTAACCTGGAGCTGGACGGCTTGAAGTCGAAGTTGTTTGTACCAGTCTGTCTTTTGGAGACAATTGCATACCGGAATGCTCTTCCAGATCTATGTATATATACAAAATCCCTCTACACAGAGAGGGGTACCTGCCCTTGCTCCATATCAAGGGCAGGACAGTCAGAACCATCAATGACATCAGCGAGGGAGGAGGGCATCTCCCTGAAGCCCCTCCTTTAAGGATTCCAATTGTAACCAAGTTAGCTCTTCTGAGATCTGTGTGGCAGTGGAGGTTGGTCCATCAGAGCAAGCGGGGCAGTGCCCCACCAACCTTGATCTGCTCTCAGCCAGCCTGTGTCTGCCTGCCTTCTTACTTACATCCAGGCCTGATCTACAGTGACCTGTCTAACGTTATTGGAAATATCGTTATAAAACTTCACAGGGCATACTTGTAAATCAAATCTTTTTTTACCTTGATTTCTTTCTGTCTCCCTACTGCCAGTTGCTGTTTGCTCTACAGCACCCTCTGTTGTCAAATTTTAATAACGCATTAAGAACGGTAAAAGCAGAACTTAATGTGTCCATCTACATTATGAATACCAATCCCTAACCCTTCCTTAACGTTATAAACCATGAGTGTAGATCTGCCTCCAGTCTAGGGGATGGCCCCTGGCTCTTCCTCTTCCTTCATCTCAATGTTCCCTTTGTAAAACTCGGTAGGGAGTATGATGGGGGCAAAACTAGAATAAGATGGCTGTGCTTGCAATTGGCTCTGGCTCCAGCTGCTGTTGGACCTCTCTGCCTTCTCCCCCATCCATCTTGATGGGGAAACATGCTCAATATTTGACTGTATCGATTCCATTGCATAAGCATTCAATGTTTCTTCGGTGGGGGGGGGGTAATATATGGAGACTGATTGTAACAAATACGTTTGAGAAACTGAAAAATAAAAAGTTATAAATCTAAAAGAATATTATGAGATTTGTTGGCAGAATCATTGGTCTCCCATAATCAACACCCCAGTAGACGGCTGTCCAACCTCTGCTTAAATACTTCCAGTGAAGGAGATCCTATCATCTCCCAAGACATCCTGTCCCATTCAATGCTTTTCCTAATATTTAGCCCAAACCTGCTACAAGTAGAGGCACTTGCCATCTTTGTATTCTCATGGCTTCAAGGGGCTCATGAATACTTCCCTCAAAGTCTTGCTGCATCTTAAAGATACACTAAATATCCCCGCATTGGCAGGGTGAAGCACATGAGCCTCCCCTCTCCAATTTTGTGGCATGTTCCTGCTCCCAAATTTGTCCCTGTCCTCTTCTTTCCCTCCCAAGGCATTTATTTCAAGAAAGGCTATCAGCTGTTCAGTATTTGGAGAGAGGGAGATGCAGCTCTAGACCACCCATTGGGGGGCAGGGCGACCTGAACTGTTCACAGTATTCCAAGTGGGGCTTTTCCACCTGTTTGTATTAATGGAGGACCTACTGCGAACAAATTTCATGTGTTGGTTCACTCTTCAGTGTGGTGTAGTGGTTAAGAGTGGTAGACTCTTCTTCTTCTTCTTCTTCTTCTTCTTCTTCTTCTTCTTCTTCTTCTTCTTCTCTTCCCCCTCCTCCTCCTCCTCCTCCTCCTCCTCCTCCTCCTCCTCCTCCTCCTCCTTCACTGTGCTGGAAGCTGTGGACACTGTATTTATCAATTTGATGCCTTATTCCTAATTATCTCCCAAATTTTCAAGGCATTGGGATGGGGGAGAAGAGATGGAAAAGACGCTATCTATTTTGAGGATAACTTTGCAGGAAAGGTTAATGATTTGACTTCCTCCCTCAGCTTGGAGTGAAGTCCATTTCCTTTTCCATTCTGTCTACCCTTGTCCCCACTCCCAGTCTGAGGCCCCGAGACAATGTTTCACCTCATGAAAAGAAGCAATCTCTTTTCCTTCTTCTGGTTTTGCTCTTATCGGAGGACCCCTCCAACCCCGGATGGAGGTATTCGCTATCTGTTTTCGATCACATTCGTCAGTGGCCTATTCAGCAGAGCCCCAGGGATACACACTGTTATCACTTTGGTCTAATGCTGTGAACTTCGACAGGCCGAAAAGCTCAGGTGCCTTTTTGAAAATGTTGATGGCAATATCCAATCTCTCCAAGTTGCATACTCATTACTTCTACATAGATAACACATGCATATGATTTAAGAAGCTGCCTTATAACAAACTAGCTTTCTGGAAAGGCTGTGGCTCACAGCAGTAGAACATCGGTTTTACAGGCAGAAGGCCACAGGTTCAACCCTTGGCATCTCTAGGTAGTATTTGGAGAAAGGGAGATGCAGCTGCGGCTTGTTCTCCCGCCTGCCATTAGGCTTGCGCAGCCGCCCGCTGTTCATCTCTCAATCCCATCCGCCATTTGGGTCTCTGTTCTGCCTGTGAACCTAGTTTTTGCTATACCAAAAATGTACAGTGGTACCCCGCAAGACGAATGCCTCGTGCAACGAAAAACCTGCAAGATGAAGCGAGGCGTCTCGCAAGACGAAGTTTCCTATGGCTGCGTTTCACAAGACGAATAGGAACGCATTGATTAAATGGGTAGACCGGGTAGACCGGGTAAATGGTAAGCCACGCTTCACAAGACGAATTTTTCGCTATATGAAACAACTCGCGGAACGAATTAATTTCATCTTGCGAGGTACCACTGTATTTCCTAAGGATTGCGAGACCCTGCACAATCCTAAAAAAAAAGTCAACAACTTCAATCCTAAGAAAAAGGTCAACAACTTTGGGGGAACAATCAAATAATGTCAGGCAAAATGGTCGACCCTCATGCATGTTCACTTCATCAAATCTGGCCCTCTTTGGAAAAAGTTTGGATATCCCTGGGATATCCAATCCTGAGCTACAGGGACCAATGCTCTGACTCAGTAAAAGGCAGCTTCCTATGTTCCATTTAGTTTAACATATGAACATCAGAAGACCCTGCTGGATCAGGCCAGACTAGACTAACCCAGCCCAGCATCCTGTTCTCACAGTGGCCAGCCAGATGCTTGTGGGAAACCCACAAAAAAGACCAAGCACAAGAGCACCCTCTCCTCTTGAGGTATCCCTCTAATCACAAACGCAGGCATCCCTATAGGCATCTGATTGGCCACTGTGAGAACTGGATGAGGGACTTGGTAGTTCCTTGGCCTGATCCAGCGACACTGCTCATATGTTCTTAAAAGGTTCATAATGAAACATCTCATTTTCTAATGCATAATGATTTAAGAAAGTGCATTAAAATCATTGCCCACTTTTGATAGCCTTCATCTTCATCCCTTAGTCAGGAATGCAGCTTGCTGTATATAGCTGTCAGAGCCAGGATGTTTATTGCCACTACCCTTCTGAATCGTAACTTGGGCAAAAAGGACACCCGCATTTTCAGTGGGGGAAGCAAATTTACATATCCCTACCTCTCATTAAGTGGCTTGTGGATCACAGTGCCTGTTTATTTGGTTGTCTCTGAACCTTAACATTTTGCTTCCAGATCTGCGTCAACGACTCGCGAGCCTTTTGACACCCTGGTGCGGATTTCAAGTTTTCAATCAAGCTCCAGCTGAAAACACATTTGAAAGAAGCTTCTGGTATCCCTGCAATCATTCCATCCAACTTCAACAGATAAGCAAAAGACCCATAAGCACTGACTCTTTTAATCAGACTCACACACCCATGATTCAATTTCTTTCTCTATAGGAATCTCCTACATTCCCCCATTCATTTCTTTATCAGAATGCTTAAATTCTGACACTTAAACTCAATTCCTTACTGGTATCCCTTGGGTATGCAAAAATCATTATCTTGTCCAAAATAAGCAGTCTTAAATTACCTGGAAATCCTAGATAAAGTGTGCAGTGTGCATGGTTTTTATGAATCAAACTCTCCCTCTCCCTCTCCCTCTCTTTGCTGGGACGTGAGATTACTTGCTTCCTTGGCCAGTAGTTTCCAAACTCTTTGCCTTCCAAAAGCTGTGTATCTGAAGAAGTGTGCATGCACACGAAAGCTCATACCAAAATAAAAACTTAGTTGGTCTTTAAGGTGCTACTGAAGGAATTTTTTTATTTTCCAAAAGCAGTCCAAAATAGGAACTGCACTCTGTGTCTGCCATGAAACCCTTACGTAATGGGAATGTTCTAAGGGTACTTGCTTTGCATGGAATGCTAGAAACCAGGCCTACCACTAATGTGAACATACGAGTGGCCCATCTAGTCTAACATCCTGTTCTCACAGTGGCCAGCCAGATAGATGCCAGATAGATGCACACAAGCAGGACATGAACACAACACTCTGCCCGTTCCCAACAATGGGTGTTCAGAGGCAAACTGACGCTCCATGGCTTCACACAGAGTTACCCCAAAAGCTACTGGATAGTCAGTGTAGACAACACTGAGCTAGATTGATCAACGGTTGGAGATGGGGAGCCTGTGGACCTCTTGATTCTGTTGGACAAAATGCTTCATTCAAGGGGAAATCACTTGCAAATAATGTGTATATTAGGAGAAATGCACACTTCTGTTTTTTGTTGTTGTTGTTGTTAAGGACTTCCTTTTTTTAAAGCCTTTGCATACTGATTCAGAGTTGTGGCAACTGAAAAACACAGAGAAACTGAAATTGGCAGAATTTGTGTATAATTTGACACACACATATCAGAGGGGTAATTTCAACCCTCTGAAAAATCTCCAGATATCCCAACACAGAAGCATTCTTTTGTGTTAGATGAATGGTCTTGTAGTGTATGTATTCAACCCAGCTTTAGAAGTAGTCTGCCGAATCTCTAGCTGCAGATTTCCATTCGAACAGATGCCCAGTGAAAATAATTACATTCTACCTTAACATAAAGGAATGAATGAACAAATAAATGAAAGCTATGGTCTCCTTGAAATAGTTCATAATAACAATAACAAGATTCCCGTACTGGTTTCTAAATTATTTCTTTTTATAGTAAAAGCTTTATAATTAACAAGCCAGACATTGATTTTCAGTCATTACCAATTTCTCTGTGATTATTATTGCTTCCATAATCATCTCCACTGTATTAACATAGATTAAGCAGCCCTTTAAAGCGGAGAAGCTTCATTAGCTGGAAGCAGGGTAAAACTAAGACCCGAATAACTCAGCACTTCAGTTAAACACTACTTGGGAGGTGAAAATAGAGGCTGAGCTGGGAGAGAAACTGCTAAAAGAAGATGGGTACAAAGAACATATCTTGATTGGTCATGTGGCCCTGGCTGGAAATATTGCCTGTCTCAATGAGCTTCTAGGCCTGCTTAAGTTCCACTAAGTATTCAGAAGCCTCAGAGTGACTGTAGCATCACCTATTAGCACTGACAGCCACTGGCACTTCACAACTTCTGAACGCTACCATCATAGCAAAACAGCCAGAAAGTTAGAAAGAAGACATCTTATACCATATACCACTCTTTTCACAGTGCCTTGAACAATCTCCTTCACTGAGAGGTCTGAGACCCAGAAGCCATTGTTAGAAACAAATAAATATATTGTCAGACATGGACTGAGTGCTTGGTAACACACTTCTATTTGGGGGGGGGGCTAATAACTTGTGGTCACTGTGTGCCTGGCAATGTAAAAGCAGCAACAAGGAATCTGGGGAGTGGATTCTTTGCAACTTCAGTTCCAACAGCTGCTGCTACAGTCACCCAGAGGCCTAACACACTGGGGCATGTGTACAGGTGTGAACCAGACCTATGCTTTTTAGTACATTATATTTGCTGGCTAGGGTGATTCATGCAGTGGTAACTTCAAGGCTTGATATGCTCTGTGATATGCTCTATTCAATATGCTCTATGTGGGGCTCCCCAGCATACATTTTGCATTCTGCCCATTAATGAAATCTACCTGTGGTTTTTGTTCGTTTTGAGCACCATATTATTTGATTGAGGAATTGCTTTGTTAATTGACCCATAAACCACTTTGCTGCCATCAGTGGTTGAAAACACTTTGTAAATTATGCGAGGCAGGAACAGGAAGCATAAGGGAATTCCACTTCCTGTGCACTCTGTCTTTTGAAAACTGACCTTGTGGGTTCCCCCTCATGTTCAAAATGAGCAGAGGATGATGAGCAGGGCCACTCCACCCCCTCTGGTGAGATACCACTTGCCTCTGGCGATCTCCATACACACTTTTTAAAATCGGGGAAAGGTCCTGCAGGGGCGTGATCTCACGGGCATCATGTGAGTCATGCGGGAGCGAGGACCAGAAGACGTGTGTCCTGGTTTTTCACCTTGACATGTTGGAAGGTATGGAGATAGCTAGAGGCAACTGGGATCTCAGCAGAGGGGGTGGAGTGGCCCTGATTTTAAGCAATTGTATTAGATTCAGCTAAGTTGGTTTGATTTGTAATAATTTGGAAAATTAATAAAAATATTATTATTATTATTATTATTATTATTATTATTATTAAAAAATTAAAGACACACTTTTTTCAGATCCGTGCTCTTGTGGCTCTGTCAATTATAGTTTCTCATTTTTCCAGCATTGAGCTCAGTTCTCCACCTTGCCACATCAGTTTGCATTTATTTTTTTATTTTTTTAAAAAATAATTGCCAGCGTATTGTCCCCACCCCCTACCCCCCAGTGGAGATCAAAAGATTATTGAAATGTATAACTTTCCCCAACTTCCCTAAGAGCTTATCCACAGTTCCCTTTCCTCTGCTCTTTCCAGGCATGGTCCATGATTTAAAGCTCTGTGTCCAAGCTCCTTCCCGCACCCTCTGCTCCAGAGTCGTCCCCCCCCCCCAAAAACCCCTGCTCTTTAAAGCTCTATCAGAGCAAACAACCCACAGGAAACCTGAATTGATGTTAGAGTCACTACCTGATATGCTAGTTTTCTACATGCAGGGAATTTTAAGTCTCCTAATCATGTAAGTCCCGACCTGCCTTCTGGAGAGGCGCAGCTCAGACCCATGTTGACCACTTTAGTGAGAAAACCACCTGGATCTGGAACCAGCTGAGGTTCCCTCCAATATCCCGATAGCCTGTTGGCCAAGACTCCCTTGGCGAAACAGCCCAGACAGGCCCCAACTCCCTTCCTCCTCATCTGATTCTTCAGCGTAAAATGTGAAATGTTCACCCTGCAGACGGCATCTAACAGTGAAAAGGTCTGCAGCATCATAATGACCTGTACCTGTCAAACAACTCGAAGCCATCAATAATTTAGCTTCTATCCTGTACAATACTATATAAGAAAAACACCTGAGATTGGCTGGACAGAAGCCCAGAGGTATCTGTCAAGCACAAACTGTGTTCTCTGCATTTATCTGTCTGGCATGCTCCACCATTACTGAAGGAGACCCTTAGCCAGAAGCATCCTAGTTGGCTAGAGAAAAAGAGCAAAAAGAAGAACATATATATTTCAACCACTGTAGCGTTACGCATTGCTAAAATCTACTATCCCCCCACCCTTTCCCCCCTCCACCATATCGTGACTTCCAACCGCTCCTATATTCTGATTTAGGTTTCACTGATAGACCGCATACCTCTATCTGATTTAATTTGTTTTCTTAATATTGTGACCCTCATAAATCCGCTATTAGTTGCGCCTTTTCCACTTGTTTTTGTAAATAAATCTTGAGCGGTTCCACTCTTCTCCTGCTTTTTCTTCGCTTAAACCTTTAGTTATTCCAACTTTGATTGCTAAATTTTGATAATTTATTAATTTGGTCAACCACTCTTCTTTATTTGGTATTTTTTCGCTCTTCCAATTTTTGGCGACTAAGAGTCTACCCGCTGTTGTCGCATGCATTAGCACGCATCTGTCTTTTGGTTTTATGTCTTCCTTCAACATACTCAAGAGGAAGATTTCCGGCTCTTTTTTAAAGGAGTATCTAACTATTTTTTTTAATTCTTTGTATATCTCATCCCAGAACTTCTTAATTTCTTTGCAACACCACCAAATGTGTAGGAAAGTACCTACTTCTTCCTTGCACCTCCAACAGATGTTACTGACCCCTCCGTACATCTTAGCTAATTTTGAGGGGGTGAGATGCCACCTAAATTGCATCTTGAGCACATTTTCTTTTAGATCATAATTTGAAATATAATTTGAATCTCTAATCCATAAACTTTCCCAATTTTCAACTGTAATTATTTTCCCCAAATCTTGTGCCCACTTTATCATAACCGCTTTGGTTAACTCATCTTTTGTAGCCCAATCCAACAATAATTCGTACAAATTTCAAATAAATTTATTTTTCCCCCTCCAATAGTATTTTCCCGAATTTGGATATCTCTCTTTCGAAGCCAATTTTTTTATCTTCACTGAATTTCTGATTTATTTGGAAGTATTGCAGCCAAACATTGCAATACTTTCTGACTTTCTGACATTGTATTCTTTCAATTTTAAATTTCCATTCTCTTCTTTTAATAAATCTTTATATGTTGGCCAATCTTTATCCATATTAACCCTTTTAACTGCTATTGCTTCTTTAGGTGACAACCACCATGGTACTTTTGGTTCCAAGACGCCCTGATATTTTTTCCATGTTTTAATTAAAGATTTCCTCACAATGCTGTTCCAGAAGGTGCTGTGTTTTCCCGGTTTTTCTTTCATTAAGTAGTGGTGCCAACCAAACCCTACTCCAAATCCCTCTAAATCTAAAATTTCGGTATTTTTCAATTCAATCCAATCTTTTAACCATAGCAGGGCTGCCACATCGTGGTACAGTTCAAGATCAGGTAAACTAAACCCCCCTCTTTCTTTTTTTCAATTAATAGTTTGTGTTTGATTCTTGGGGGAGCCGGCGTATAGCTTCCAGGTCATGTGGCCAGCATGACAAAGCCACTTCTGGCAAACCAGCGCAACACACGGAAATGCTGTTTACCTTCCCGCTGTAGCAGTTCCTATTTATCTACTTGCATTTTGACGTGCTTTCGAACTGCTAGGTTGGCAGGAGCTGGGACCGAGCAATGGGAGCTCACCCCGTCACAGGGATTCGAACCGCTGACCTTCTGATCAGCAAACCCTAGGCTCAGTGGTTTAGCCCACAGCGCCACCTGGGTCCATATATATATATAATTGTAAAAAACAAACAGCAGGAGTCACTCTTCAGCTGTTGGTGAACTCCAAACGTTATTGCCCCCAACTACCGAGGTCAATGGGTCAATGGTCCAGGATGATGGGAACTGGAGTCTTGCAACAATGGAGGGTCATAGGTTTCCAACCTCTGCTCTATGCTTTCCATACACTGAATAATAGTAGTTGTTGAAGAGTATTAATGCATTGGAGTTAAGGTGAAACTTATCAGAAAAATAACTTTTTGCTCAGTTTTTTGGAACTGGCACTGAAATTTGGTGCACATAGAAACTCTGAACTAGGACCTTCTCCCTCCCCCCAATTTTGCAGGGAGGAAGGAGCAAAATTGGCCAACAGGTTCAGGGATGTGGCTCACTGTTTTCAGTTATGTCAGCAGGACAGTCATATCATTCAACTATTTAGAATAGACCTGAAACAGACTTTAGTTGTATTCATTAATTTCAGCGGTTTACTCTAATGTCAGATACAACCCTAGAGCTCCTCATTTGGTGGCCTTGATTCCATTTGTGTTCTTTCAAAATCTCCATCTGTGGAACAGTTCTGGGTATTGTGAGAGGAAACGCCTGCTTACCCCCCCCCAACACACAGAGATTCTCATTGATGGATACCATTTCCCCATACAATGTCCTGCATCTAAGGTACGCCCAAGGCATTATGGAGGGGGGGGGGGAAATGGCGCCCAAGCACCCAGAAGTGGAACTCTGCTATTGATGCTTCTTCTGTCTGGAGGAAGGAAATAAGGGGCGGGGAAGGGAGAAGGACACCAACTTGGCTACCAAAATCTCATTACACCTCCTCAAATAATTCAAAAACTTCCCCCCTCCCCAGTTGTAATTTGTATATGGATATACCCTTGGGCAGTAATTACTCAAATTTCAGCATTTTAAAGCCCAATTTCTTGAAATGCCAGAGGTCTGAACAAATGCTGAGCTTACCCACTGAAATAAATGAGATTTAAAGGTGTGTAACTTTGGCTGTGAAGCATCCTGCATTCTTCTTAAACCCAAGTACTTTGGCTTAACTGCTTCCTGGATCAGTCTGCCACTGCTTCTAAGCTAAAGGTAACATAAAATTCCAGACCATCTTGCATGTCACACAGATATTTCTGTTGCAGGCAAAAAGGGCTTATATCATGGGTAGGCAAACTAAGGCCTGGGGGCCGGATCCAGCCCAATCACCTTCTTAATTCAGCCCGCGGACGGTCCGGGAATCAGCGTGTTTTTACATGAGTATAATGTGTGCTTTTATTTAAAATGCATCTCTGGGTTATTTGTGGGGCATAGGAATTCGTTCATATTTCCCCCCAAAAAATATAGTCCCCCCCCCCAAGGTCTGAGGGACAGTGGACCGGCCCCCTGCTGAAAAAGTTTGCTAGGGCAGCAAAATGAAGAGTGGAACAAAAGAATTCTTTATGTTTGTAGTTAACAGCCATCTCTGACGATGAAGGAAGGAGAGAGAAGTAATTAAAAACCTGTAGAAAAATAGCCTGCGTTTCAAGGTGAAACCCACCCACTCAGAAACTAAAAATACAACATCATAATCTCTGCAGTAGCTGGAATATGATAAAACAAGGGAGGAACTGTTATAGGGCCAGTTCAAGATCAGGTTCAAGGCTGTATGCACACCACATTTTATTCTAGAATCAATGGCGACTAGTGTTTTTCTGTGTAGTTCACAAAAATATAAACATAGAATTGATTGATGGCTATGGGAAGCCCATATGCCAGACCTGAGTGCAATATCTTTCTCCTGGCTTGTGCTTCCAAGCAAGTGGTATTTAGAAGCATACTGCCTCTGGCAGGGGAGGAAGAATATACCGTAGTAGGTTCGCCAGGTCAGCAGCATCACAGACCATGGGCGTATCCAAGGAGGATCAAGTAAAACAATAAAAATAATTTAACTAACTAACCAATCACATCATAGCTGCCAAGTTTTCCCTTTTCTCGCGAGGAAGCCTATTCAGCATAAGGGAAAATCCCTTTAAAAAAGGGATAACTTGGCAGCTATGAATCACATCGGCTCTGCCAAAAGTCTTGCCCCTCCAACAAAGTCCAACAAAGTCCTCCAACAAAGTCCCCGCTAACAAAACTCCTGGCTATGCCCATGTCACAGACCCTGATATTTCAGGGCCCAAACCATGAGACCTAACATGATGTCATGTAAAATAAAAAAATTCCTTCAGTAGCACCTTAAAGACCAACTAAGTTTTTATTTTGGTATGAGCTTTCGTGTGCATGATGTCATGTGGGTGGGCCCTGATAGTTCTTCCTCTGCTCTCCCTCCCACCACTGAGCCCTGGAGACGGAGGTTCATTGGGAGAGGAGAGGCAGGCAAAGCCCACAGTGAGTCTATGCAATAATTTATAGTCAGCTGCTGCCAGGCTGAAACTTGCAAGCTGCATGCGTAGCCTTCTTAATAAACCATTTTTTTCTTCCCCACCTTGAGACTCAAGCTTCCTCCCCCCCCCCTACTGCCATCTGAAGGAGTCTAAGCTAACCTGGAGACTTTGCATCAATCCAGGAAACAGACTGGGAGGAGGTGTCGGAAGCTGAAGAGGGAACAGGACTTAGTGAGCGCGAAGAGGCTGTGGCAGAGAGCAGTCCAGAGTCAGAAGCAGAAGCAGAGGGGTGGTCAAGAGGCAAAGTGGAAGCAGGCTGATGAAGAAGCCAGGGAATCTCTCCCTCCTGCTGTGACCAGCTCCCCTCCTCGCTGGTCTCCCAGAACACACAGAGAAATGAAGAGGGTGGAACAAAGAGAGACAAGGTAGAGCCTTAGGCGGCTTGGGAAGGAACCAGGGGAGGATTCTTAAAAGCGGATGGGAAGGCGGGGATTTTCAGTCCTCTCAACTTTCTCTTTGGGCAAGACCTACTGGGAAGAGTTGTTGTGATCACTAGGGTCTTTGAACAAAGAGTTAACTTCTCTGACACCAGGTGTTTTATTGCTGACTGCCCCTGTCTGTGGCTCCTTACAACTACTTCTGCAGAAGCCTTTACTAGAGTCTTTACTTTTTAGTTCCTTCTGCAAATGGAAGGAGTTATAATGGACTGAAACTATTATATGTATTATTTGTATTGTATGTAATATACGGTATGCATCTGTATGAAAATATTCCTCAAAGTGATTTTTCTTCTGAAGATAGCAGAAGAAGGAATTGTCACTCTTTTGCGGTTGCTGTTTTTCAGATGTCCTTTAACATTTTTTTTTTTAAAATGGCATTTTCCTCCCCTCCCCCCACTTGTCTAAGAGTCTAAAGCTGGGACAACATACTACATGCCTCTAGGTTTCTAATTAAAAAGACAGATATAGGGTGCTGATACCATCAGCTTTCTGTAATAAAAACTATTGATATTGTTGACCTGGAAGATTTCTATCTGACACAGACAGAAAGAGATTGGCAAGCCTAAAAATGAAGAAGGTTGCAGGGGGGGGGATTTATTGGGGGAGGGGTATGTCATATTTCCTCTCCCCCTTAGTATGCAGCGGCAAATGAGTCTTCCTTTATGGATGAACATTTAGGGGGCAATCCTATGACAAGACTCACCTGGATGAGCATCTTGGGATGCAGTGGATCTCTGGCTCAGCCAGGTTCAGTTGGTGTTAAGTCCCCAACTCTGACTCAGGCAAAGCTATGCTGATATAACCTTCTCATTCCATTTTAGCTTGGGATGAGCCCAAGCTGGCTATGTTGAGGCTGGTGTCAGTCCCCAAGAACGGGTCATTCCAGGGGCAGGAACAGAGAGTGGTACTTAGGCTGGATCCTAGGGCAATTCAGCTCAGCCATGTGACCTGGCAACCCAGCACAGAACATTTGTTTCAATGGCTTGTTTTCCTTCTGCCAGGCTTAGGCAGAGCTCCCTTTGACGATTAAGTGGTCCACAGTGCCTAAAACTAGAGGTTGAGGTGGTGTTAGTGAGTTAGGAGGACCTCCCTCCACATCTAAAGTTGTGGTCTGGGGGAAGCTGGCCAGTAACATGATTCAGATAGCATGCCAAGCAAGGAACCTGATGGCTCCTGCCTCGGTTTCTGCACCGCAGAACTCTTTTCTGAACGTTAAATAAAGTTGTGGCCGAAGTTACTCAATTACCTGCAGCTCGTGCCTCCTTCTGCGTGGGCACAAATTAACATAACTACAGTGTGTTGTTAGAATGATGGTTTTGCATTGACCTATGATGGAAATGTCAGGTTTCCTCTCCTCTCCTTAATCAGCAATCTGTAATGAATGAATCAACCAAATACCAAACTAATAGCTCAAAAAGGGCACTAGGAACTCAGAAAAGGGTCAAGATGTGAAAAGACGGAGTGATGACCTTTTGATACCTTCCAATAGAAAATTCAAATTGGACCATGTTCCCTGTACCTGACAGCAGATCATGACTGAATGTGCAACGCATCAAGTTGCTAGTTCAATGGAAATGAGTGATGGTACGGCGTGATCCAGTGAAGCAAAAACTAAGTCGACTTTCAGTCCTAATCCTTAGGACTCAGAGGTAGAGCATTTGCTTTGCATGCAAAGCTCCCAGGTTAAATTTCTGGCATCTCCAGTTAGAGATAGGAGAGATAATAGAATCATAGAGTTGGAAGAGACCACAAGGGCCATCCAATCCAACCCCCTGCCAAGCAGGAAAAACCTGACATATGGCTGTCAAGCCTCTGCTTAAAGACCTCCAAAAGAGACTCCACCACACTCCTTGGCAGCAAATTCCACTGTTGAACAGCTCTTACTGTCAGGAAGTTCTTCCTAATGTTTAGGTGGAATCTTCTTTCTTGTAGCTTGAATCCATTGCTCCGTGTCCGCTTCTCTGGAGAGCAGAAAACAACCTTTCTCCCTCCTCTATGTGACATCCTTTTATATATTTGAACATGGCTATCATATCACCCCTTAACCTTCTCTTCTCCAGGCTAAACATACCCAGCTCCCTAAGTCGTTCCTCATAAGGCATCGTTTCCAGGCCTTTGACCATTTTGGTTGCCCTCTTCTGGACACATTCCAGCTTGTCAGTATCCTTCTTGTACTGTGGTGCCCAGAACTAGACACAGTACTCCAGGTGAGGTATGACCGGAGCAGAATACAGTGGTACTATTACTTCCCTTGATCTCAACCCCTGGAAAGCCCTAGATCCCTACCTCAACCCCTGGAAAGCCACTGCCAGTCAGTGCAGACAATACTGAGCCGTATGGACCCAGTAATCTGGCACAGTATAAAGCAGTTTCCTACATTCCAATTTGAGATAGGCGGATCTGACCATTTCAATGTCTCATTTTTCCAATCTGAAGTTTAGTTCTCCACATTCCTGTATCTGTGTTGTTGTTTGTTTTGAAAAAAAATAAAAAATAAAGTCCTCATGAATATTCACCAACATTTTAGTGTGAATTTCTCTCAATACATCCATTTTTGCCTATATCCACACATTTTTTCAAATCAACTTCTCCTGTCATAATGCAGTCTGTAAGTTATTTTCACTATTAAATGTACTTCTCTGCGCTCTGTGCCCCATATATGCATTTCTGTATCACTTGGTCAGAGAACTGAATTGCAAAATTCGGAGAAGTGCAAATTTGGAGGGTTCATCTGCAAATGATAACTGAGTTGAATTTCTCTCCTACCCTTTAGTTCCAGCTTCTCTCACCTGTAGGCGCTGTTTCATTCCGCTCTTCAGACTCCAATGTGCACAGCTGAAAGACACAAGCAAAGGATGCTTGGACCTCCCCTCTGCCTAGTGTCCCAATCCTACCTGGGGATGCCAGTTAGGATTGCAACCAGGACCTTCTGCTTAGAAGGCAGACCTTCCACCACTGAACTGTGGCCCTCTAAGATATGGGTTCATAAACCTGTCATTTGATTACCATCTTGCACTGAGGGACTGAGTTGAAACATAAGCAGAGGATCAGCCAACTCTTAACTATTTGTCACACTGGAAAGTAGGGAGTTAAAGACCTCATTGTCTGTGTTGTGTTTGGATTTAGTAGCCCTTGTTCAAAATTAATTGCTGGCTTTCTCTTCTCTCAATCTTCCACTGTTTCTCAGTTCCAATATGAACAGACACAATTCTCACCTCCTATATTTATGTGTGGATTGGAACTTAATGGCCCACCAGTATTTACTTACTTACTTACTTACTTACTTACTTACTTACTTACTTACATATTTATTTAATTGACATATCCCACTTTCCGTCCAGAGCTCAAGGTGGCCTACATGACTTTCCCCTTCCCCATTTCCCCCTTTCAACAAACTTGTGAGGTAGGCTAGGCTAAGAGACAGTGGTTGCCCAACAAGCTTTGAGGCTGAGTGAGGATTTGAACCCTGGTCTCCCAGCACTTGAAACATTAAGCCACTTGCTCTCTTTAGGCTTCTCAAACATTTCAGCACTGTTCTTGTCTATAGATAGACAGACTGATATGGATATATTGAGAGAAAATGTATTTACAATGCACAGTTTGAGAGAAAACACATTTAATTTAATTTTCCATGCAATTAAAAAATAATAATCCACAAGTTAGCATGGAAATGAAACAGACAAGATTTATGAGTGATCATATGTGAAAGTGACCAGAAATGGACTAATTCACCCATCTCTATTCTTATGGGCAGTGAAAAATTGCTATCGGCCCAGAGCTAGAACTTTGCTCTTGGAGCAGTATCTGCCTCTCTAACGTAGACATCATGAAATGTTGAAGATGGGTTTCTGAAAGCTGTACCCCCCCCCTAGCATCTCCTATCTTAACATTGACTCCTTCTCCACTTGAACTGAATATTGTAACACAGGACATTTTGCATTGAATGAGAAGCTGTTCTTCCTTGTGATCTTGGCCTTGGAGAATAAGTACTGAACTATTTCTTTGGTTAAATATTCATATCACAATTCCAAGGAATGAAATGAGTATCAGAAAGAAGGGGGGAGGGGAGACATGGTTGGGAGGGGGGGTTGGCTACAAGGAACCTCTAGACATTTATCACAGGCCTAGAGGATACAAACCAATCAACTTCTAAAATCTGTTCTTTGATGGAGGTGCCCAGTTAAAGTCTTCATTATTAATATATGACTCTGCTTTAAAAGTCTATTAATCAAATAGGGATGACTGATTAAGTGAATAAAACCCAGCCTTGCAACCCAAAAGGCAACTTTCACAAATCCCTTCATATTTCAATTCATGGTGGGGTGTGTGTGTGTGTGTGGAGGTGTGCCTGTGTCAATTATATCAAAACAATGATTCACATGTGATAGGAGCTTCACATATTAATGGAGTAATGGGTGGGCCTTTTAATTAATTTTCTTTTGAATGTGAGGTTTCAGCCACCTCGATGGGACCAGTAGGTAAGAATTGGTTGTCAATATCACAGGTGCATGTACTGGAATGAAAAATGGATGTTTGGACTAACAGCCAAAGTTATTTTTGCAAACGTTGATGGATATTTATAATATTTTTCCCCACTGAATGATATACAAAGGGCTTCAGTGTGTGTCCCTCATTCCATATAGCATTGTCAAGAATATAAGAAATAGCCAAGGGAATATGGCAGACATGAGGACTTGGGAGAAATCCTGACTTTTTTCAGACAGGCCCTTCCTCAGCTTACAAGCATACATTAGAAGGTACAGAAAGTGTACACCAGCAAAACTCCATGTGTGCAGGGCTGCCAGGAGCTACTGGGACCATGAACCTCAGGGGCATAGGAAGATAGGGGCGGTGGGGGCGGGCCGCCCCAAGCGGCACGATCCCAGGGGCGCCATCGCCACTGCCCGCCCCACCCCCAAAACACATGTCCTGGCCCTGCGTGCGGTGCACCCTGCCCCAAAACACATGTCGCGCTCCTGCGCACGGCGTGCCCCACGCCAAAACGCATGCCCCACCCCTGCGCATGGCCCGCCCCGCCCCAAAATGCTTGCCCTGCCCCTGCGCATGGCACGCCCTGCCCCCAAAATGCATGCCACGTCCCTGGGGGCAGCACACCTGCTCTCTGCCCTTGGTGGCGGAGCATGAAGCTCCGTCGCTGATTACCCTTGTGGTGACCCACTGAACTGCAGGTGACAACTTCTCATTGATTGATTCCAAAGAACTTCAGAATAACCCTGCTGGATTGGGCCAAAGGCCTATCTAGTCCAAATCTCTGAGCTCACAATGGCCAACCAGATGCCCAGAGGACACCTGCACTCAGAAGCTGAGTGCAACAGCCCTCCACCCACCTGTGGTGCTCTGCAATTGTCCCTCCCACCCATGTTTATCATTGAACCCTCCTGGACAGAAAGGGCCTCCCGTTCCAGCTGTGGTTTGCGTGAGCAACGATGTATTTCTGAGCTCTGATATATTAATATGTTAATATCCTGTCATGTCACCTCTTTCTTGCAGTTTCTCTAAACCAGAAAGTCCCGACAGCTGCAGCCATTCCACCTTCCATCAGCCCCAGGCAGAACAGCCATTCCTCAGCATCCACCTTCATTGGAGATGTTTTAAGCAAAAGTTGGGTGGCCATCTTACATGAATGCTTTAGTTGAGATTCCTGCATTGCAGGGGTTTGGACTAGATGACACTCAGGGTCATTTCCAACTCTACTGTTCTTGATATCACAGGTTGCAACCTGCTTAGCTTCAAAGATAAAGCTATCTGTGGTGCATTTAGATCATCCTCTTCTCCTACACTTCAGGCAGAGTAAGTCAAAGGGAGTAACCCCAAACCTCCCCTTTTCTCAAATGGGTTCAAGCCGGTACATAGGAATAATCCCTTTTTATCTTCACAAGGACCCTGTGAGATAAATTAGGCTTAAAGTATCTTGCCCACAACTGTTCAGTGATCTTCAAAGCTACCTTTAGTTCCAGTTCAGTATTCCAGCTATTATACTTCATGGGCTCTCATACATCTGGCCTCAAGGAGGCCCAGGCCTTGATAAATTAAAGACAAATAGGCAAACATCCTGTGTCTTTTGCTTTGCATGTAGAAAGCCCATGCATAGACAATTTTCAGTAAAGGTGCCCTGTTAATGAAAGACAAGGCCTGCACTCCTATCTTTAAGAAAGGAAAGAAATCGGAAATGAAATGTCTGAGAATTGTACTCCTCCATCTTCTGGAATCTCATTCTACCTCCTAGGGTTGTTCTGCACCAACCATCTCACCATGACTAGATCTGTTTCCTACTTCAGATATGGGGAACCTGTGGCACTCCAGATATTGCACGAATACACCTCCCATGATCCTTTGGAGGTCTACAGGTTCCTCACCTCTGCTCTAGTTGGCTTCCAGGATTCCCCTGTAGTCAATAATAATAATAATAATAATAATAATAATAATAATAATAAATTACTATTATTATTTATTATTTATACCCCACCCATCTGGCTGGGTGGCTTCCAACAGAAAAATAAAATAAAATAATCTATTAAACATTAAAAGCCTCCCTAAACAGGGCTGCCTTCTAAAAATCTGGCAGCTGTTTTCCTCTTTGACATCTGATGGGAGGGCGTTCCACAGGGTGGGCGCCACTACCGAGAAGGCCCTCTGCCTAGTTCCCTGCAACTTGGCTTCTCGCAACGAGGGAACCACCAGAAGGCCCTTGGTGCTGGACCTCAGTGTCCGGGCAGAACGATGGGGGTGGAGACGCTCCTTCAGGTATACTGGACTGAGGCCATTTAGGGCTTTAAAGGTCAGCACCAACACTTTGAACTGTGCTCGGAAATGTACTGGGAGCCACTTTGTCCATTACCTCGAACTCTTAAATTAGGGATGGACATTTTCCTGTGTTCCAAAATCCTTATCTGGCAGGATGTTGATTGATGTTCAGTGCATCTACAGTCCATTGTTAGATGGGGGGGGCAGAGCTTTTGGGATGCCCTGAGCTTCATGGACAGATCCTAGGCTCTAAACTTCCAGCAGCATCCACTGCTACTCCAGTTGCAAGAAACCATTGTGTTTTGAAATGTTACTACAGCATTCGGCTATATATTTTCTCCGTTCTTCCTCCACACCCGCCCACATGTATTTACAATGATTGGATTTTACTTTCTTTTATCAAGCTACATTTTAAAGAAAAGGGAGAGAATCAACTTACTTTTGAGGTTTAGGGGCTTGATATTTTGTTTGCATTGTCTTTTTAATGCTGAGCAAATAGCACTTCCCCGTAACTAGTTTGTAATTTGTTGTCATGTGTGGTTCTGATAGCAAAGGAAATTTCATTACAGGTACATTAAAGCAGGAGAATGCATGTACATTTGCATTTCTGGGTGCAGGTAAATAAATAGTAAACCTCATTGATAACCGAGGCAATTATAATTTGAATAAGATTATATTCTCCCTAGGAGAGATAAAGGGTAATGAAAGACAATTCAAAGCTAGTTTGTTATTACTTCATCAAATACCTCATCCTCGAGCCGATAAAACTCTCCAGTATAGCCCCCACGAGACATTAACAGCAACGATGCTCCTGAACATTTGTAGTGATCTCTAAAAACATTAATATCGCTATTTAAATGAGTTTGTGATGTACTATAACGGAGGGTGAATCTGGAGGTGAAAACGCTACATGTGTTTTCATGCAATCACTACCAATGAGTTGCAGGGTGTAACAAGATGAATTATGTTCACTCCAGACATGTCCTCCATGGAGGTTTTGGGGTTTTGTTTTTAAATATATATATGTGGAGAGAGAGAGAGTTTAGCAGGAAGCATGGCAACAAATATGTTCTATGCAGGAGCATTTTCTTGTCTCCATCAGTCTTGCCAAAGCCATGGTATTAATGGATCCACCTATGCCATCCAATTGCCTGCAAATTCTGAGAATGAAATCAGCTTTACTTTAAAAGCTGCATCCATCGGGCTTTGCTTAGGCCATTCACGTGTCCAATTACCTCTCATTTTCCAGAAGAGTGCAGAAGTATGAGGACCAATATGGTGTAGTGGTTAGAGTGTCAGGCTATTTCAGCGGAGCTTAATGGACAGCTTTGCACAAGTCATTATCTCTGAGTCTAACCTAATCCACAGGGTTCTTTGGGGAGGATCAAATGGGAGCGGGGAGGCAGAGCCTTGTAGACCAGGGTTGGGGGACTTGATCTATCACTCCTGAACTTTGGCCACATTAGCTGGGTTTGATGGGAGTTGCATCCCACAGCACCTGGAGATCTAGAGGTTCCCCATCCCTGGATTAAAGGGCTGCAAGGTGCCTGAATATTGTGTGTGTGTGTGTGTGTGTGTGTGTGTGTGTGTGTGTGTGTGTAAACATTATATTATGCTGGGCAAGTAGCAAGATAGATAATGCTTTGTGTTTCTGAGTCAAAGGTATTTTTTTTTGAGAGAGAGTGGTAGGGGAATCAAACCCACCTAACCCTCATGAAGCCATGCTTATATAGATAATTCTTGGCCACACTTTATAAATTCCTTAGAGCTTTAGGAAGGCAATCCGCCCACCCCCACCCCCCAAAAAACCCTCTACCCAATTTCCTGGCATCTCTCTTTCTCTTTCTTAATCCGTAATAACATTTTGCATTGTATAATCTCCTTAGTGCTCAAAAAAGAAATGATATTGCACTGTCCCCTTGAAGAGTTTATTCTCCGGGGAAAAGGGATTCGTAAAGATTTTCCTTGTCGCACGTCAGCCCTCTTAAAATCACAGCAGATACAATCAGTTTTTGAAATGCCCTTTATACCTGTCAAGCCAGATAAGATTACTAAGTTGTCTGCTCTCAAAAGTGTGATGTCATATAGTCCCATTTGCAGCAGCCCAAGTCATTATCTGTCTTGTCTGACAGGACACTGTACATGATCAGAAAGATCAATAGAGAAATTGCTAAAAGAGGAAGGCCGAACAGTGCTGCGCCGAAGTGGAGAGGAAGCAAGAGAACTTTTCTCAACTCAAAAACCCACATGGAGACACTGTTAGCCACTGTTGCTAATGCTGCAACCGGCCCTGGGACATATTTTGAAAGCAGAGCCAAAGTTCTCAGGTCTGTAACCCAACCTTGCCCAATGGGGTGCCCTCCAGATGTTACTGGACTACAACTCCCAACATCCTTAGCTATTGTTCATGCTGGCTGAGGTGAATGGGAATTGTCACCCAAAACATCTGGAGAGCACCACATTGGGGAAGGCTGCTGCAATGTAACTTGAGGCCCTATCACGGGACCTAACTGAATCAGAGGACTGGCAAAGTGTAAGAGATATAGGGGAAAACTGGTGTAGCTCCCTCACCCCTTTGAACTCCAGAGCGAGTCCCTCCATGTTGGACAGGGATAGAGAACCTGCAGCCCTCCAGATATTGCTGAATTCCAATGCACCTCAGCCTCAGTCAGCATGGTCAATGGGAGGGATGATGTGAGTTGTAGCACAACTGGTGGGCCACAGGTTTGGGATGGGCGCCATTGTCCCGCATCCCCAATGACCCTCATAGTGGCATCCTGGGCTGCGGACCTTGGGCAGCTGTTTCAGCAGCAACATCATAAACCAATGTCCCCACTGTGGAAGGACGTGTGGATCCAGAATTGGCCTCCACAGTCACTTATGGACCCATTGTTAAAATTGTGTTTATGGAAGACAATCTTACTCGGCTTTGAGTGATCGCAGAAGAAGAAGAAGAAGAAGAAGAAGAAGAAGAAGAAGAAGAAGAAGAAGAAGAAGAAGAAGAAGAAGAAGAAGAAGAAGAAGAGAATATAAGCCGCACTTTAACTTTTCACGGTCGGAATTTGGAAAAAAAGGTGTGGCTTATATTAGGGCCAATACGGTAATACTAATGTGGGCACATCATCATTAAGGTTCCCAGGCTCTTAACATCTGTGTTCTGCTCTGCTTTCTACTCCAGGGTGTTATCCCTCTATTATCCTGCCTTGCTCCGCACTACAGGTACAATAATATGGACCTCTCTTATAGGTTCTCCTAAAAATTACTGAGATTGGAATAGATATGCAGTGCTTTGAGCACTTTAAAGTTTTACATCAATTCCGAAAAGGCCATTACATGTCATAATATGTTGTCTGAAAAAGGAATATAAATAATGTAGAATCAGAAGGCTTTGTGGGCTTTCTTTGAATAAGGATCTCTCTTTCTCTCTCTCCCCTCTCTCCTCCCACCTCCAATTATCAATCTTGTCAGGTGCAAATATTTTAGAATAGAAATTCATCATGATGTAAACACTTCAGTCAATGAGGGTTCATGTTCACAAGATGGGGGGAAATGTTCTAATTAATGAAAGTTCAACTTGAAATGCAAAATTGCAAGAGATCACGGAAAAAGGTCTGGTGGAATTTTTAAGCCCATGCCACGCTCTGGGATCAGGAGTACTATGCTAAGTCACTCAATCATGCTAATTCAACCAGTTTTACTACTGCCTCTTCATTAACACTCACATCTAATGCCATTATGCAAATATACATGGGATTTTAAAAGTGCTTTCCCCCATCTGTTTTTCCTACATTGAATAAATAAAAATCACACCATCATACTTTTATTAACAAGTTGTAAGGGGGTGGGGAACACCGTGGGTGGGGAACTTGTGGCCCTCCAGTTGTGGTTGGACTCTAACTCCCATCAGCCCTAGAGGCTGTGGCTGTCAAATATAGCCAGTATAGCATAGCAGTTAGATTGTTGGGGTGGAACCTGGGAAACGAGGGTTCAATCCCTGGTTCAGGAAGTTCACTGGTGACCTTGAGCCAGCCATTGTCCCTCAGCCAAACCTACCCCACAGGGGTGTTGTGAAGATAAAAATAGGAACTGAGAACCATGTACATCAACTTGAGTTCTTTGGAGGAAAGTAGAGATATACTAAGCAAATATTCACTAATTTGACTTTTGTGTGATATTTTTCAGTGAAAGGTGTTTTAGGCATCAGCAATAACAAGAATGTCAAAAGTAGTAAGTTTGGTAGGGCAATTTTTCTATGGAAAAGAAGAGAGAAAAAGCACACTGTGTGAATATTCACCTCTCCCCCTAATTGTCTTTGACTTTTTTAATGCCATGTCCCCCTTTTCCTTCTCCCCTTTCTTTTTCCTGTCAAATGCATCCCACACAATCAGAGATCACACAACACGTGTGTGTTCACAGTACCTTGTCCATGCATTTGATTTAGGTGTGGGAGCTCTTTCGTGTGTGTGTGTGTGTGTGTGTGTGTGTGTGTGTGTGTGTGTGTGGAAACTGTGATATGGCATGCTTCCATGGCTGGTGGGTACAATCCTGCTCCTTCCACATACTCAGTGAACATGTGAAGGGGCTGCTGTTGTGTGGACACTCCCTAGTAAATAGCATGGCTTCATGACACTATGACTAATGTGAAGATATTACAAGACGTCAATCGACCAATAAAACCACAGCTAAACAAATTTGGCTGCATCAGTGAGGGCAAATAACAGAGAGCCAGGAGTAAAGGTGAATGAGGGCAATTTAAATGAATTTGCAGGGCGTGGCAAAAGACAGACAAAAATGGGGACCAATCTGAGCTTTGCCCTATTCATGAGGTTATTTATTAAGAACAAGTGAGCAGTGGAAGAGGATGGATGGAGGCTTCTGATCATGCAGAAGATGCTTGCTGGCTTACGTATCTTGCAACCTTATGTACTCAGCAAAAAGACTGGGTACTTCAACACCACTAAGTAGCATAGTAACTGAGAATAATATATATATAAATAAAGTAAAATAAAATAACATACAGTGGTACCTCTACTTACGAATAACTCTACTTACGAATGTTTCTACTTACGAATGGAGCTCCGTCTGCCATCTTGGATGCGGTTTAGATAGGATTTTTTCTACTTACAAATTTTTAATTTTTAATTTTTAATGCTTTCGGAACGCATTAAATTCGTAAGTAGAGGTACCACTGTATATGAATCCAGGCTACATTTCTAGTTAAAAGAGATGCACAGTGGAGCATGTGTACACACACACACACACACACACACACTGCAGATGATGAGTCTCTGCCAGCATGTACATGATGTTTTCTCTCCTTTGACTTAACACAGAAGAACATGAACTCAATATTTCTCATGGCGTGTGTGTGTCTGTCTGTGTGGGTGTGTGGGTGTGTTAAAAAAAAAGAGCAAAATGATTTTACTGTGTTGGAACAGCCCATTCATCACGCTGAACATTTGATTCTGTCACTTCAAGTACTTGTTAAAAAATCACTTCAAGCTGCTACAATCAAGGGCCAGGTACTTCCAAGGTCTGACACTTTTGTAGCTCTATTACACCTTTAAGTAGGATTCTTCAATCCAATTCCAGCCTTCATGATAATCAAGTGCCCACTCCACTTAACTCCAAGGCAGCTAAAGAACTCAGAATGCACCGGGTAGATGCCGGGGTCTGATTTTCAATCAGACCTCTCCTACCCACGGCTGCAAAAGCCCCTGAATATCCGCTAAGTAGTGAAACAGTCTCACTTACACCTAAAAGAAGGTAAGCAGTAGTGGCTCTGTTGTTAAAACCAACATGTCTTTTTCTTCTGTCATGGAAAGAAAGAAAGAAAGAAAGAAAGAAAGAAAGAAAGAAAGAAAGAAAGAAAGAAAGAAAGAAAGAAAGAAAGAAAGAAAGAAAGAAGGCATTAGAATGCTAGTTAGGCACGAAATCCAGAAATATACCACGGTTAAATATTCATGTATAGCCGGCTTTACCCAGGAACAGTGACATTCGGTGAAAATTGTCATAGGGGAATAGTTAAGACCAGAGGGGTCACCTTGCCAGGGCAATGTGGGGGGCGACATTGCAACATCCTGATGTCCCATGCATGAGCATCGCGCCTCCCTCCCTATGCTGGGTATTATTATTATTATTATTATTATTATTATTATTATTATTATTATTATTGCTGCTACTACTTCTACTATTATTGCTATTTTTCTAAAAAAAGAGGTGCCATAACTCACCATGAACATCTCCCTGTTCTCTTAGAATGGCAATGGTGTCCACCTGAAAGATGCTGGAACTGAGGGCTGGGGGGGAAAGCCCTGATGATGATGAAAAGCCCTGATGATGATGATGATGATGATCATCATCATCATCATCATCCCAGGCAAAGTTCACAGGCAGAACAGGCAGACCAGAGCAATAATCCAGGAAGAAAAGCAGCACCGCGGACAGCTCCAAAAAGGTTGTGGGAGTTATTTCTGGATAGCAATTGCACATGCTTGAAGTCAACAGAGTTGTACTCGGCCCTCCTGATGAGCTTGGTCCTCCACTTTCCTCATCCATTTGAGAAAACCACTAGTGCTCAAAGGTTTCACCTACTGACTGTGGCAAGGTGGGGTGTCTTCAGCTGTGCTGATGGTTCAGGTATGGCGCCCCTGAAGTCTGCAGAGAAAGTCATAGAGGTCTCCCCAGGTTATGAAGATGGTGGCAAGACAGGCTCCTGGGGTTCTTGCACAGACACCTTTGGCAGAGAGGTGTGTTCTAAGGGTAATTTATTCCCTTATCCTGAACAGCACCTTTTCACATAACGGTATCATCAACTGGATCTCAAGCACATTATAAGAGATGGATGCAGGGAGGGAGAGATCAGCCAGGTGGGGCGAAGCAGCACCTGTGAAGGAGGGCATTTAGGCTCCACCCCAGTGAATGGTTTAAAAAAAGCTGGGCTGAAACACCTGGCATAGCTCCTCTTTAAAACTTTCTATGTCTCAGCCAAAGGGGTGGAACCATGGGTGGGTGATGGGATACATAGATATAGAAGCATACAAGCACGCTCTAGTAGCCTCCCATTTTGACTGCTGCAGTGCTCCTATGTAGGGCTGCCCTTGAAGAAGATTCAGAGATTGCAGTGGTGCAAATGATGAGTTTGGCTGCCTGTGAACATGCTGCTCAAAAATCTGCACGGGCTTCCTACTTACTAGCAGAGTCCCCATTCACGCTGGAGACAGGGACCGTGCAGGGACTCCTAAGCCTTTTGTACACTCATAACAACACACTGACTTGGGCCCAGTAGCCTTGTAGCAAGTGCAGTGTTCTATTTATTTTTATGTTATTTATTTCATAACATAACATTTATTTATTTTATGTTATTTATTTATTTCAAACTGCCTTGGTCGCACTGGTCGATGATCTCCGGCGGGCTAGGGACAAAGGTAAGAGCTGTTTCCTTGTTCTGCTGGATCTCTCAGCGGCTTTTGACACCATCGACCATAACATCCTTCTGGACCGTCTAGAGGGCTTGGGAGCTGGGGGCACTGTCATGCAGTGGTTCCGCTCCTTCCTCCTGGGCCGTGTTCAGAAAGTGGTGGTGGGGGATGAGTGTTCAGACCCCTGGGCGCTCACTTGTGGGGTGCCTCAGGGTTCTGTCCTCTCCCCCATGCTTTTTAACATCTATATGCAGCCACTGGGAGAGATCATCAGGGGGTTTGGGCTGGGTGTCCATCAGTATGCTGATGATACCCAGCTCTACCTCTCTTTTAAATCAGAACCAGTGAAGGCGGTGAAGGTCCTGTGTGAGTGCTTGGAGGCGGTTGGAGGATGGATGGCGGCTAACAGATTGAGATTGAATCCTGACAAGACAGAAGTACTGTTTGTGGGGGACAGGAGGCGGGCGGGTGTGGAGGACTCCCTGGTCCTGAATGGGGTAACTGTGCCCCTGAAAGACCAGGTGCGCAGCCTGGGAGTCATTTTAGACTCACAGCTGTCCATGGAGGCACAGGTCAACTCCGTGTCCAGGGCAGCTGTTTATCAGCTCCATCTGGTACGCAGGCTGAGTCCCTACCTGCCCACTGACTGTCTCTCCAGAGTGGTGCATGCTCTAGTTATCTCTCGCTTGGACTACTGCAATGCGCTCTACGTGGGGCTACCTTTGAAGGTGACCCGGAAACTACAACTAATCCAGAATGCGGCAGCTAGACTGGTGACTGGGAGCGGCCGCCGAGATCACATAACACCGGTCCTAAAACACCTACATTGGCTCCCAGTACGTTTCCGAGCACAATTCAAAGTGTTGGTGTTGACCTTTAAAGCCCTAAACGGCCTTGGTCCGGTATACCTGAAGGAGCGTCTCCACCCCCATCGTTCTGCCCGGACACTGAGGTCCAGCTCCGAGGGCCTTCTGGCGGTTCCCTCATTACGAGAAGCCAAGTTACAGGGAACCAGGCAGAGGGCCTTCTCGGTAGTGGCACCCACCCTGTGGAATGCCCTCCCACTAGAGGTCAAAGAGAACAATTACCAGACCTTTAGAAGGCATCTCAAGGCAGCCCTGTTTAGGGAAGCTTTTAATGTTTGATGGATTTCTGTATTTTAGAATTTCTGTTTTTTTTGGAAGCCGCCCAGAGTGGCTGGGGGAACCCGGCCAGATGGGCGGGGTATAAATAATAAATTATTATTATTATTATTATTATAAAGCGTATATACTGCTTGATTGTAAGAAAAAAAAACCTCACAGTGTTTATGAATTGGAGTCTCACCACGCTTTCCAGATACCATCTTGGCAGCAGCATTCTGCACTAATGGCAGCTAACGATAATTAGATCAGGAGTGGGGAACTGCTCCCAGCCTGAGGGCCACATTCCCTTCTGGGTAACCTTCTGGGGGCCGTATCTGCCTCTGGTGGGCAGGAACGGAAGCAAAACTGGGCAAAACAATGGATGTAAACTTAACTTTTGTACAGTAGCCTATTTCCTATTCTTACACACAGCACTCGATCCTCCCTCCTGGGTGGCAAGAGGAATTGTCTGAGTTCAAGGATGTATCCTAGCCAGGTGTGTGTGTGTGTGCGCTCAAGGAGGATGTAGCCAGGGGAGAGTTCAAGGGTCAGATAGAGAGGCCCGGAAAGCTGCATTTGGCTCCTGGTCTGAGGTTCCTCACCCCATAATTTTATAACAACCTCAAGCAGTGAGTTGGCACTGGGTCATCCAGCTTTACTATTCCTTGCATTTGACTGGAAGGACCAAGGAAGATGTGGCAACTAGAGAAGGCATAAAAGCCTTGATAGAGACACACCAGTGGTAGCAGTGAGAGAAAGGGAGAAGCCGAGCAAGCGGCGTGGCTCTTCTACAGCATTGAACACATAAATAGAAGATGACAGAAAGTCCTTTGGTTGCTTATAAATGTCAAATACTTTTAAGCGATTGCCTTTCCTTGTCACTTAACATTAAAGAGCCATGTAAAATGCATTTATGCCCAGTCATTTGGAGTAAGGACGCAGCGATCAACCAACACAGAATAGCTTCTGTGAGGATATGGAGAGTACAGCTGTCTGAAATACATGCCTTCATCCTCTTGGATGTTTGGGAGCATGTTGTCAACTCTGGAAAGGGAAGCCGGCGGTGGAACAGAGCTCATTTCAGCTGTGAAAGAAGAAAAATATACAGGGATGTGATGGAAACATAGGAAGCTGCCTTATATGGAGTCAGACTCAAGGGTTTATCAAGCTCAGTATCATCTACAATGACCTGCAGTGAATCTCCAGGGTTTCAGCCAGGAGCCTCTCTCAGCCCTGCTTGGAGATGCTGGGGATTGAACCTGGGATGTTCTGTATGCAAAACTCTACCTCTAAGCAACAGCCCTTCCCATAGATTTGTAGATGGACCCATTTCCAAGTCATTCAAGGTGTCAGAAGGATTTGAAGGCTTGTATGTGTTTCCTCACAAGGAGGTACAGGTTGAGTGGGGGCCACTTGCCTATGAGCAGGTAAGGAATAGAGCCCACTGGACTTCCATGCTAAGTGACCACCAAAACTAGAAAAGGGCCTTCTACAAATGAAACATTGTGTGTGTGTGTGTGTGTGTGTGTGTGTGTGTGTGTGTTCTTCCAAGAAATAAATATTTCAGTGTGGCAGCACCTGCTCGCTGGAAGTCCCTGCCTTTAACGTTAGGCAGATACCTTTGATATTGCTTTTGGTGTGTGCTAAAATCCTTTTTTAAAATAAGGATTTTAAAAATATGGATTTTATTATGCCTATATGCAGTTGATTTTGATTTGAGGAGCAATATGATTGGAATTGATTTCTGTTTCTTTGGGAAGATGACTCATTGCAGGTGACACAAGGATGATGCGCGCATGCACACACGATATTACTGTGCAAACGTCTCCCCCATCCATCATAATGTGTAGCAACACTTACTTCAACCCATGATGTCATCATATTATTTTTTTCAGTGCCCCACTCAGGGCAGCTTATGGTAAGAACATCCCTGCTGGACGAGGTGAAAGGTCCAACCAGTCCCGTATCCTCTGATTTGGAATGGAATGTGGACAAGGAAATGCACAAGATTATGTCACAACCAATGTAAAAAAGTAAAGGACCCCTGGATGGTTAAGTCCAGTCAAAGGTGACTATGGGTTGCGGCACTCATCTCTCTTTCAGGCTGAGGGAGCCAGCGTTTGTTCACATACAGCTTTCCAGGTCATGTGACCAGTATAACTAAACAGCTTCTGGCACAACAGAACACTGTGGCGGAGGCCAGATCGCACGGAAACGCCATTTACCTTCCCACCACAACAGTATCTATTTATCTACTTGCCCTGGTGTTCTTTCGAACTGCTAGGTTGGCAGGAGCTGGGACAAAGCAAAGCGAGCTCACCCCAACATGGGGATTCAAACTGCTGACCTTCTGATCAGCAAGCCCAAGAGGCTCGGTGGTTTAGAACACAGTGCCACTACTGGTCGCTTCCCCGTGTTACTGTGAACTGGAATTTCAGCCTTGCTCCTAAGAGCATATGGTTAGGTTTGGGACCAACAATATCTTCTCTACCTTGATTGCGTTCTGGTCTTCACAGTGCCTTCTCCCTTTCCACACACCTCATTTCGCCACTTGTGTAGAAAGCCATCCAGTTGGCAATGCTTCAAACAAACCAAGCATACTATGCAATCGTTTCAACAAGCTGAAACACGTACAGTCTCAAGCTCCAGGTCCATCTTCCTCCCATAGTTTGGATGTGGATATGATCTTCAAAACTCAAGTGCCCTTCCAGAGCTTCTGTGTCCAAGAAACGTTGCATATCAATATTCCCCCAAGCCTGCAAGGAGAGGTAGAATCCCAGCCTGCTGAACTTAAATGGCTTCAGTCCATCTTTAAACTTTCAAGCTCACCTCCAGAGCAGACCCCCTGGCCTCTTTGCACATGGTGCATTCTCATTGAAGTGCTGTCTTCCAAGGTAAGATCAGCACTTCAAAGAATGCCCGCCCATTCCTTCACGGCTCTGTGGCTTCAGTGGAGAACAGTCAAAAAGTTCCTAGCCTTCTGTGTGGCTCTTGCAACATCAAAGAGGCACATGCATTTTTTAGAGAGTTAAGACTAGAGAGGACAGCCTGCCTTGCTTAAGCCCAAAGCATACTCATGTGCTTATATCCCTCTAAGCTTTCATGCTAACCACTTCATGCTATTCTGTTCCACAAGCAGCACGTTAGAACTACCAATCTGATGAAGTCATTTTGGACCCAGAAGTTACATGGCTAGTTAATTAAAACAACAACAACAACAACAACAACAACAACAACAACAGAGATAATTGGATGCAAGAATTCTGCCAGTGTCTAAATGGGAAACAGTCAAAGCTTCACCAGTAGCAGAGTGGCTAAATATAATGTGATGTTAGAAAGAATCTGGGTATATGAGCCAAATGAGTTTTTTGTATGAAGTTCTTTTGTAAGATATGGGGAGGCTTATTATTATACCCTTTCCATGCAAATCTATTCAGAAGTAAATCCTACTGAATTCAAAGGAGCTTGCTCCTAGGTAATTCGAATTAGGGTTGCAAAGTTTGGATCCTTGCACCTGTCCATTCAAGACAGTTCGTACTGGAATTCACCAATTTCCTTGAGCATCTCTAAGTTCATGGCAGAAGCCAGATTTTAGCAGGACTGCTTGGTTCACAGACAAGTCTTTTAGCTCCTCTCGTACATAAGCTCTCTGGGAGCTCTGGAGAAACTCAGTTGTTTTGTAGCATATCCTCCTGACACAATACTTCTTCTTACTTGGCAGACAGTTCTTCAAATCAGTGAGCATTCAGGGATGTAATTCACTCCACACATTCTCAAGTCCAGGTAGACAATGTTGGATGGGGCTGCTGGAAGTTGGAGTCTAAAAGCATCTGAAGGGTATGACGTTTCCCATCTCTGCTTTATTGGTTAGGCTTAGTCCTCCAGTTGGAGGGCTTTGCAGTCCAGTTTAAAGATGAAGAACTGCAAGACAGGAGAGTGACACAAACACCCACCCACCACCAAAGCAATGAAGATTCATTGCTTTGCTAAGGGACTGCTTGAATAGCTTTCTCTAGTTCAGAATGGCCAGATGAGCGCTGTCTTACCACCACACCATCTGCTACTGAATTTTCTAAAATTCGCTTCTTAGGGGTATATCCAACTGAGGCTTACTTTGGGTAAACCCATTGAAATTAATGGGCCAAAGTTAATCGTGTCCATTAATTTCAATAAGCCTATATAGGACTAGCAGTGGATACCAGCCTTATTTAAAAAAACAAAAACAAAATATCCTGTTGTAAAAATGGCCTGCAGAGAAGTTTACATGCCCAATTTGTACATCAATAATTTTTTGTGGTTTCCCCCCTTATCACAAGTTTTGCCTGCAGAAAAATAGCTCTCCTACACCCACAAATCACTGAATCTATTTAGCGTCTCTTGAAGAGGTGTAATTCCCCCCCCCCAAAAAATGTGACATTTGCTTCATCTTTTTTTTTTTAATTTGGTGCCAGAGCATTTGTCAACATTAGTGCAATTAGCTCAAGTTTCATCAACTCATTGGCGCAATCTGTTCAGAAAGCACTGTAGAATGCTAAAAATCCAACAGGCTTCTCCAAATGCAGTGTGAAACACAAGGGATTTGACATGAGAGCTGCCCACTGAAAATAAAATTTTAAAAGGAGCCTGTTGAAAACACCACAAACCCCACAATTAAAATTGAGAAACTCCAGGGCCATCTATACTGACTCTGATCGTTAGTCCATCCAGCTCAGTATTGTTTACATATGTTGGCAGTAGCTCTCCAGAATTTCAGACAGGGAGTTTTAGGTGCTGGGATTGAACCGGAGACATTTTGCATGCAAAGCAGATTCCCCACCACTGAGCTCTGTTCCTCTAAAGTGAAAAAGGATGAAGCGTCGCAATTAGGTGGAAGCAGTGTATGCATTCCCAAATCCCATGCAGCAGCAGCAGGAGGAGGAGGCAGGGGCGTAGTGAGGCGCCACAACACCCGGGGGCGGCAAATTGCCATGCACCCAGGGAGGGAGGCGCGGCGTTGCTACATAATGACACATGCATTGCTACGTAATGACGCATGCGTGTTACGTAACGACACCATACGTTGTTACGTGGCGGGGTATCGCCCCTCATGCCTCCAAAGCCACGCGCCTCCAGCTACAAACTCCAGGTAGAAAGCCCACTCAGCGTGGGCTGAGCGAGCTTTCTACCCGGAGTTTGTAGCTGGAGGCGCGTGGCTTTGGAGGCATGGGGGGCAGCGGCGATACCCCGCCACGTAATGACGCATGTGCAGCATCCCACTGTGCATGCGTGTTACGTAGCGGGGTATTGCCACCCCCCTGCGACTCCAATCCGTGCGGTGCGGCTTGGCGTGGACTTTTTACCGGGAGGCTGGAGGCTCGGCTTGGGAGTTGCGGGGGTGGAGGCGCCAAGTGGCACCCCCCCCAGAGTGGAACCCGAGGTGAATCGCCCCCACCCCCCATTGTGACGCCTCTGGGAGGAGGAGGAGGAGGAGGAAGAAGAAGTGTGGAAAGGAAGTGAATGTACTGAAAATTGTATTTTGGGTAAAAATATGAAGGTTTAGTCAAAAGGCTGGAAAAATTAGTTTAAGATTTTCCTCCCTCTCCATTAACACTAGAACTTCTGGTCATTAAAATGAAGCTGATTATTGGAAGATTCAGAACAGAGAAAAGGGTGTAGTTCTTTGACAGTGTATGTACAGTCATACCTCGGTTTAAGTACGCCTCGGTTTGAGTACTTTCAGTTTAAGTACTCCGTGGACCCGTCTGGAACAGATTAATCCACTTTCCATTACTTTCAATGGGAAAGATTGCTTCAGGTTAAGTACGCTTCAGGATAAGTACAGACTTCCGGAACCAATTGTGTTTGTAAACTGAGGTACCACTGTAGTTGAATTGTGGAATGCATCAAGAAATAGTGTCCGAATCTAGACCCTTCAGTTTTCATCTGAGGTCTTCCTTTGAGTGCCCCGTCTGAGGCAAGTTCAGAGAGTGCCAATGAGGAAGAAGGTCATAGAAATCATACCGGACCCTGCTTAGCTTTGCAAATATGCTAGGTGGTTCCTTTTTCTTTATTATTGTAGCACCCTGTTAGGTTGTGACTCACCATTTGTGGATTGTTCTCTCTAGAGAGATTCACCTGCACTATCATTAACATCCTTTCAGCATCAGGTAAAAATTATACTCCCGGACATTGGATAGATTTTAACGATATTGCTCCTTATCGATGGTATATTTTTGCTCCTGAAGCTTTTGGTGTTGTTTTATTGGGTCTGTTTTACTAGTTATAGTGAAGCTCTTATTGTAATATGTTGTTCCTTTTTCTGATTTTATGTTCCACTTTTTGCACTTAAAACTTCAGAGGTTGTTTGTGTAGCCCCAGACTGAGAGGGGCATAAGACTCCTTATGTAGCAGGTGGCTAATAAATTGAAATCTTAATGATGATGAAGGAGATGATGATACTAGGGGTGTGGCAAGGCCATTGGTGGGACTATTCTTTGAATCACCTGCCTCCCCACCCACCTGTACCTTGCTTATCTGAAAGTATAGCATCTTAATATGGCACTTACCTTCCCCAATTCTTCCCAAGTTTTCCAGTGACAAAAAGTAGCTGCTGAAAAGAGTCGATAGGAAATTGTTGAATATTAATTATGTTAAAACAACCCCTCCCCAGCTGTTTCAAGGTTAACTGTTCAACAGAGAGAGAACAATAAAAATGGAAACTCATGAAACAATTCAGCATTCTCTCCACCAGGAGCGTTAAACCAGATGTCTCTGCTAGACCATCATGAACGAGGCATGACAATGGCATATTTTCCATAGAGCTATACTCTATGTGAAAATGGAGGTTTCAGGTTTGACCCCTGCTAGCCTATGATCAGGAGGTAAGCATAATGACATGTGCAAAAAGGGGGGAAATTAATGAAATTATGGGCTTGTAGATTAGAGGAGATAGTAGACAAGAACAGAAAGTGAGTTCTTGAGGAAAGGTGGGTAGCAGGATGATTGAGCCCTATTCCTGCACCATCTCCAGACAGGTAATCAAGTCTGGATTGGGTCTGATGCCATTGCTTGAGTGGATCCTGGGCTGGCTCCGTCCTGCCCCCTCCCTGCCCTTGGAATAGCTTATTCCAGGGGTCAAACTAGGACCTTCTGCATGAAAAGCCCTACCATAACTCTTCTCCAAAGTCCTGGGCATGCAGTCTGTAGAGCAGGAATAGCCAATGCCGTGTCCTCCAGGTATTCTTGGACTTCGATTCCCATCATCTCTGATTGTTGGGTATGCTGGCTGGGCTGATGGGAGTTGGTAGTCCAACAACCTCTGGAAGGTACCACCTTGGTTACCTCTCACTTAGAGTGAGGAACATCTAGTAAAGAGACCTGAATAGCTTTTGGCCCAACCAAGCTGAAGGAAGTACCCACCCAAGCCATATACTCTGTCCTGCTAGGTGCCCAACAACCCCAATGTTTTTGCAGTTCTCAAAAGGCAAAAAACTCAGGGGAGCTCAGTCACTCATCATGTATGACATGTTGTATGAGACCAGCCTTGTGAGTCACCACTGGTGCAGACTTGAGTAGGAAGCCTGTTGCATCAAACCAAATAAGGGTCTTGCAAGGTGCCCATATTTATGGGGACGCATCTGATTATGTCAGAGTAAGCCGTTTTGTCATAAGCAGTATATAAATTAACAAACAAATAATCATTAATAATAAACTGAAGCATATATTTTTTTTAAATATATTTTATTAATTTTCCAATTAAAACCAATTATATCACATTCATTATTTCAAATTATACACATATATATATCAATCAAACCGAATGTTATGCCAAATCGTCTAAAGAATTTTTTATTTGGGTTCCCATGCTTCAAGAAATTGGGGATTCCTCGCAACCGTCCACTGCCGTCTTTTTTCTAAAGTTCAAATCGTCCTCCAAGTTCATAATAATCCAGATCTTCCCCTTACAGTCACATAGATGTTTTCCACTTTCAACCGATTGTTTCCCAGCTGCTGAGATAAATATCAAACAAGGTTTCACAAATGTTCTTTCTCCTGTGTGGGTTAATCAGTCCAGCCTCCCCATAAATCTTCTTAGTCTGGAGCTCCCTGTTGCGTCGAAGCAGCGCCATCTTAAAAAGCTCAAATCACTTTCGTTTTCTCTCATAGCCATGAAGATTAACGATCTTTATAAAATTTACAGCTTTTCCAGGCAGAAGACCCAAACATCAAACCATAAACTCTTGGTAGATTAATGGATCTCCTTGCCCTATAGCTGAACTTAGCTTCAGGTCGCTGCTCCAATTCAAAGTGCGTCACAGCTCATAAATCCTCCGAACGCGTCCAGGACTCCTTCCGTCCGACTAGGGGGGGGCTTTTCTCATCGGCAACTCCACATCTTTAAAAAATATACTCAGTAACAACAGTTTATAAAGTTCAACTCACACAGTCTTTTGCTTCTCTTTCACTCCAAACAAGCCAGGACATCGCGTCTGGGAAGGTACGAAGTAACTCATATGAAGAAAAATAAAAAAAAAACTCAATTCCCTTATCGCTCCGTCCCCATCAATCCTTCTTCCAGATGATATACAGCCTTTAACTCCTCTCCCTCAGCAGCATAGATTTCTCAGCAGTAAACAGCGCTTCTTCCCCTCCTTCTGAAGTATGTCCATAGATTTAAGCCTAATTATCTTCTTTAACCATGGAAATCCCCGCCATGCAGATTAGCGTCCGGGAGTCCTGGCCCTCGTAAGTGCTTTTCAGCCCAAGCTCCCCCCACTCCATAAACAGTCGGAGTGGGTCTGGGGGCATCGCGGGCCAGCGGCCCCTCTCCGTAACCCCCGGAGAGGGTAGGGGGTTGCCATTTACTCCCCTAGCAACCGCCAAATTCCTTACGAAGGTCAGAGGGATGGAAAACAGGTCCGCCATTCCTGCCGGCGGAAACCGGAACCCAAAGCACAATGGTTCTTCTTGATGACTCAGCTGGAGGTAACCCAGCATGGCATAGGTTTCTGAAAATTTAAAGCTTTAGCAAGAGACAGAAGGGGATTAAAATTGTAAACAGATTTTAAGGATACCACAACAAGGTTATTGGCAACACATTTTCAAGTCAAGTCAAGTCAATGTTTATTACGGCAAACAGCTAGCATATTAAACCAGAAATTCTGCATAATTCTCTACATGAACAATAAAAGCAACTGATATGGGGTTTTAACAGTCAATATACAATACGTAAAATACAGGTCCAGCGGGAAAAAAAACACCATAAAAGAATAAGAAATTTAACTAAGAACTGTAGCCGCAATATCATCATCGGAGGGCAGGACAAATTGTTATAATATGTTATTCAATAAAAGAGATTTACGTTTTTTAATAGCTAAGGTGCAGAATTTGGCCACAGCGTAGGATACTGAGCTCAAAGAGTCTTCCAGAAGGAATTTGCGTAACGTTTCGGGGGGAAATTCCAGATAATATTGCAAGGGTGTGAATTTTGATAATAGGGGTAAAATGAGTCGCGATCGTTCTTCATTATAGAATTCACAGAATAGAAGAATGTGAATAATAGATTCCACCTTGTTGGACATGCATGGACAGAGGCACTCTTCGATTGCTATACGCAAGAATTTGCCGTGTAAGACAGCTGAAGGCATCACATCAAATTGGGATCTGGAAAAGGCCCATCTATAAGATTCATAGATAATATTGGATAGGTACGGGGCAGCTGCCAGATTAGGCCAAGATTTTAGACACCTGTAGTTCTTAGGAAGTAAGGCATCTTCTTTTTGCAGCTCAATGTCAAAAAGCCTCTGAGTAATAATTGTTTTTGCCTTATTCAAAGTACCGTTAAAGATATCTTCTGGGTTTAGGCCAATTTGTTTGATCTTGTTAGTAATTTGCGAAAGCCAAGGTGGATAAGGGGCTGCGGCCAAGAAATGAGATAACATTCCCTTTGGGTTATAATGAATTTTCGACCAGAGGGATATTGCTTGTTCCCAGACTTTTAATTCAACTCTGGGCATTCCTGCCTCTTGTCTTAATATTACATTAGATGTGCTTTTAGGGGTGCCAAATAGGGATCTAAGAAATTTTGATTGAACTGTTTCGAGAATCTTAAGATTGGCAGAGAGTCCAATTCGTGAACCATAAAAAATGTCTTTGCCCAGACATTTGGGTTAAATTGGGGTGGTGGGGCTGCCATTTTTGATGACAATGATGTTATGTGGATTCTGCAAAAAAAGAAGAAGAAGAAGAGAAGAGCAAGAATAAACAAAAAACAAAAGAACAAAAAACCACCCCAAACTTATTGTATGCATAAGGAACAGCCATCTCCTGACAAATGCCCATTTGGAAGTCCCCAGAATGAAAGCAAAGGAAGGAAGGAAGAGATGAATCAAAGGTTATATCAAGGATCTTAGCCCGAGGAGGAAGGGAAGAAGAACAGACAGTCCAATTACTAAGAACAATAAAGAGGAAGGGCGAAGATGGAAGATAGACTGTAGGTCACAGAGGACATGTGTGGTCAGTGCAAATGCCCTGATTCAGAGCCCTGCGTGGTCTCCAACCCCCCCCCCCCCAGATGGAACTTTTAGAGGGACAGGCTGGAAGCTTTGATACTTCAGTTGAAATGAATGGCACAGTTCTTACAATTTCGGGGGGGTTGGGGTTGGGGAACGATTGGCTATGGGGAAAGGTCAGCTTCTGCCTTAATTTGCAGAGGACACAGGTAATGGGTCTAACTTTCAGCACAAGGGGAGAAATATTGGCAAATCGCGGGGTGCTATGTGGTCCTGCAGAACTCTAGAAGGCTGAATATAATATGAAACATTTGAGAACAACTGTGCGGGATGTTTGCAGCTCTGCGGCGTGTCACCTCTGTTCAGCTGTCTTTATTTTTTCATATGCAGATAGGATCTTCGCTTAAGGCGAAAAAACCCAGAACAAAGATGCTTTTAAGAGTCAGGAAAAGAAGGAGAAAAGAAATAGCACTTATTGATAGGGATTTGTCTCCACCAAAAGGCAGTACACACAAAGGGAGCCTCTGGAAACATCTTAAATAACCGCTTGATCAAAATCATATATATATATATATATATATATATATATATATATATATATATATATATGAAGAGATATAGAAGATAAAGGGTAAAGTCTTTTTCTGCCTGTAGCAGTTGCTCACTCACTCGGCTCTTGAAGAGAAGAGGCTGGGGAAAACAAACTTAAAAGGCTAAAAGTCACCCAAAGAAACTGTATGAGGTCTTCTTAGGGTTTTCTACATTTCGGATTTCCCGCTGGTCAGTCCCAATTTAAAGTCAATTTAATGAGTGGCAGGAGTAGTGTGCCTGCGTTGGAAGCATCTGAGGGTGGCTGTAGGTCTTATTCCAGATATTATTTACATGGTTGCAGCCATATCTCTTTGGCCGGGGCAGAGGAGGGAGGGGAGAGAACACATGTTTCCAATTAAGTTTAAGTGTTCAGTCAGGCGAACCATAGTTCTACATGAAAATATCAGTTGCTAGAATGAGAAGTTCGACTGCTTCTGGAAAAGGCTCTCTCCACACACCCACATACAAAACTAGCAAATTTGCTAGAATCGTAGTTGGAAAGGGACCCTGAGGATCATCTTGTCCAACCGCCCTGCAATGCTCAGTTGTTCTATACGGGGATCGAACCTGCAACCTTGGCATTATCATCCCCATGCTCTAACCAACTGAGCTGCAGAGTTTGAAGGGACACCAAAGATCATCTAGTCCAACATCCTATTGATGTAGGGAAGCTGATGTGTGCCTAAACTGCACTGATCTCACCACCTCCCAGCCCTGCCCCCTTATCTTCCCAGAACGTAGCAGTGACACTGCTACTAGGAGGCCATGTCTACAGCTACACCTTTCAGCTACAGCATCCCTGTTAGGTGACCACACAGCCTCATGCTATAATGATGATGATGATGATGTATACCGCCCTTCTTCCATAGAACTCAGGGCAGTTCACAAAATAAATCTGCAAAATACATAGTAAAAATAAGAACAACAGCAAACCTCCCTGAGATATTATGATGAAGGCTGGAATGCAAATCTAATAAATAATAATAAAATAAATAATAATAACCAATGACCCCACAATACTTTTAAAAGGGCATTGGATGTCCATCATCCAAAGGCCTGGTCAAAGAGGAACATTTTTTGCCAGTTGCCTAAAGGTGGACAATGAAGGCACCAGCTGAAGCTCTCAATAAATGGGGAGCCACTGCAGAAAAGGCCTGTTCTCATATTGCCACCCTCCAGACCTCATGTGGAGGAGGCACATGAATAATGTGCCTCACTTCACAAAAGGCAGGGGTAGTCAATTTTGTGTCCCTCAGGTGTGTGTGTGTGTGTGTGTGTGTGTGTGTGTGTGTGTGTATACACATATATATATATATATATATATATATATATATATATATATATATACACACACACACACATATATACACATATATACACACACTATAGCTCCCTTCATCACGGCCAACTAGCTCAGTGGTTAAGGATAACAGGAGCTGCACCCCCTGGTATAAGGCACCATCTTATGTTCTTATGTTCCACATGCCCCAAACATACCCCACCACACCAAGGAAGGTAGGGAGCCACTTGGGCATTTATCTCCCTGCTTCAAAAAGAGCAAGTTATCAATCTGGATGGAGGACACACAATGCATTTCCAAGACACAATCAAGAGAACTGATTAATTCAAATAGAGAAGACATTCACTGCTTCAAAGGCTGCTTGGTCAGATGGTTTAGTGCAATCAACAAGAACTCCACTGAGAATCAGGTTTTAATATTAAAGGATTTCTTTCCATGCACCTATGGAACAGCCTCGGTCAACTTGAATGCTGATCCCACATGCGGAGAATCTCATTTTACCATTTTGAGCTAGGGAAGAGCTTCTGGGAAAAAAGGGGAAAAAAGACACTGGATTCATAATATATCTGAGCATTAAGAGCTGGGCAAGTTCATATTCTGAACCAAGTAATTAATGCGCTTCAGCAATGTCTCTAGCAGGGAGTATTATTTCATGCGGGGGAATGTGCTAACAGTTAATCTCCCACCTGCAATGTACAGCCTGCAACATACACATCATACAAGGCACCTACTCTTCTATTTTAGTTCTGTTACTTAGATCAGAGGCTGCCTGGGTGGGTGCCCACCAGAACTTGCTAAGGCACCCATGAAAGGTCCAAATAAATATTTCCTCAAATATCCACAATGCACAAGTTTGCTCTTACTGGTCAGCTCCTGTTTGCACTACATTGAAGCCACACGCCCCTAAAGCAGCCATTTTGTGATGTGTCATGCCTCCACGAGAGTCATTTTGTGACACTGGCATCAAAAGATAGGTGGTCTATCTTTGGTGCGCACGTGCCAGTGAGTATCATGACAAAATGTGCATTTATTGACTTTATGGTCCAACCGGGGGCATATTGATATGCATTGGTGCAGAGCAGGTCTATGGATTAGCACTAGGGCAAGCTTAACCGACAGCAGCAATCCTGAGAACTCTCACATAGTTCCACAGCAATAAACGTGGATTGTTTGTGGGAAAAAATGTGTTTAGGACTGTGTTTTAAAGGTTAGTTGAAATAAGGAGAGGCCATATCTCAGTGGAAGAGCATCTGCTTTGAATGCAGAAGTTCCTAGTTTTGAACGTTGCGATCTCAAATGTCCCATGCCTGGAATCCTGGGAGTCTCTGCCATTCATTGTAGACCAAAGATCTGACTCAGTGTAAAAATCTGCCTCTTGTGTTCCTCTCTTTCTCCTAAAGAAACCTTTCCTTTATTCTTTTATGACCACTTGTCTATATAAATGGCTTTCATCTAATGGGATAAGGGACCCAGGTGGCGCTGTGGTTAAACCACTGAGCCTAGGGCTTGCTGATCAGAAGGTCGGCGGTTCGAATCCCTGTGACGGGGTGAGCTCCCGTTGCTTGGTCCCAGCTCCTGCCAACCTAGCAGTTCGAAAGCACGTCAAAATGCAAGTAGATAAATAGGAACCGCTACAGCGGGAAGGTAAACAGCATTTCCATGTGCTGCTCTGGTTTGCCAGAAGCGGCTTTGTCATGCTGGCCACATGACCTGGAAGCTATACGCCGGCTCCCTCGGCCAATAATGCGAGATGAGCGCGCAACCCCAGAGTCGGTCACGACTGGACCTAATGGTCAGGGGTCCCTTTACATTTACCTTTACTCATGGGATATTATTCCTTTTTATTGCATAGGGCCCAATCTAATCTGCGCACAAGCACAGAACCCAGCATGTTGTGGAAGATTCCTAGGAAGCTCAACAAAGCCCCCACCTATGCACACAGAATGTCATGTGGGCCTGAAGTGTGAGAAAACTTGCATGGAATAGTGTTGCCTCCAAGTGCCATGTGTTCTGCTTCAAGAGACAGCCCCAGCAGTATGGGGAGTCAGGTTTGGGGACACAAAGCAAGGTGAGGCAAAGTAGGGTATGGACTTGCCTGAGGTAAGGATTCAAAAATGGCCCCCTGCTGCTGGACAGCTCCATGCTGGGCTCAGGCTAGAGACTCTGTGAGAGCAGAGAACAAATGTTGTTTCAGCAGAAGCCTCTCTCAGAATGAGCATTAAATCGGAGCCACACTTCTGTCTCATTCTGTCAGGGTGTTGCCCACTGTTCCTGGCCAAATGCCCAGGAAAGCAGAGAAACAGAGAGAAAAGTGAGCTTTTCAGCTCTTTATTATTAATACAATTACCAGGACAAAATTGCATCCGCACCGTTCATTATCTGAAGTTGCTACGAGTGATGCTCCTCACATTCCTTTTCTGTTACTTCCCTTTTCATCAGACTCCTACTCCTGTCTCCGACGGTGGCTGCTAAAGGCCACCTACTTTTGAGCTTTCTGCTCTGCTATTCTCAACAAGCGCCTGGTTTGGGGGGAGGGTCCAGGTTCTGGGAGACTCTCCAGCGACAGTGGGTCATTCAGCTGCTGCTCAGGCTCGGCCTGTCCAATGCTGGATGGTTCCTGCTCCTCGTCTCCCATTATTTCCCAACTTCTGTCATCTTCTTCTCCTGGGGTATGCCCTGCGGCAAACCAGGCCTGTGGATCTATACTATCTGCCCCTTCCTCCTCTCTGGAAGGCTCCTGGGGAGGTGGTCTCCTCTTCATCTGCAGGAGCTTCTACTAGGTTCTACTAGGGCTTCTGAGCTGGAGTAAGAGGAGGCCAACACAACCTCATTGGGCTGAAGACCACAATGGACTCCTCTTCCACAAGTGTGTCAGTGTTAATATTCATGACAAGAATTGGGAGACTGTGCCCTCCAGATGCTGTTGGACTGCAACTCCCACCATCCTCTACCAGTATGACCAGTGGCCATGGGTGGATGGGAGTTGTAGTCCAACAACTAATGAAGGACCACAGATTCCTCATCCCTAATGAACGGTTAGCCATGCCTATGATTTCAGTGGGTCTACAGTGCAATGACTAACATTGGACTATGTCTGGGACTAGTCTGAGTTCCTTTCCGTCTAAATCCCCAACCTCATCCCCTAGGGATGAAGTGTCTGGTGCCATGGTGAGGAAAATATCTAGTTCCCCATGGCTCCCTCCAGAGCATGAGTAAACTTGCACTGCAAAAGAGAGCTGGATAGCAATATAGGAAGTCATTCTCCATCCCACGACATCGTCCTCACCAAATTAGTAAAACAAAACCCTGACCGGTTACATTAATGCCCTGCACATGAGCGTTTCAAAACGCCCCTCCATCATGTAAGAATAACATTCTTTTGCTCCCACATCGGCAGTCTTGCCAGCCTCCAGGTCTTTTTTCATTTCCAAGCTCATCTCTTCTTTGATCCCAACCATCATAATTTTTCACTGGGACCTTGATCTGCTCCTCAACAGGTTATTACCTTTAAGCAAAGACTCGGCAGTTATTTTGTTCCCCCAAAATGGAGAAATGCTTTTGTGGATTATATTACCGAGATGGATCATATTTAGTTGGCTTGCTGAAAGACGGCAGGAGCTAACCCTTCCATTTCCTGCATTGCATGGGATTTAGACACATAACTCCCATCAAATGCTCCATTAAATTCCTGTCCGGAAATGTATGAAAGTTATATCTCTCTGCATCTTTACGACATCATAATAGTTTGGGCTGCGAAGGATTGAGCAGTGGTTTTGTGGAGTTTTTGTGGGGTTTTGTTGTTGCATTAGTTTACTGGCCACATAGAATCATAGAATGATTAGCATTTTTTTAAAAACAAAAAGCAAAGCTAGGCAATTCAAATACTGTGAGGTATGACTCACTTGATTCCTGTGTTTGACCACATTCAGAAAAGAGATTCCTGCTTCCCCTAGAGGGAAAGGCAATTAACAACAGATGGTGTTCCCCAGAGTGACTTCATTCTCAACCCCTTGATCTTTTGTTTTTTTATACGCTTGGTAAACCACAAGATGGGTAGGAGGTTTGCAGAAGAAAAGCAGGTTCTCTTTCACACACCACCATCTTCTTCCATGAAACGAAATACAATAAAGCTGAATAGCAAGATGAGGCTGGAAACCCAGGCCAATTCTTCCGCAAACAGTAATTATACTCATTTTCTTATGTTACCCTCTTTACTTTGGTTTTGGTCTTGAACCAAAATGGACACATTCTCAGTGCCTCCATTCACCACTGAGAAGGCCCTGGGTGGATCTACAAGAAAAAACCCCACTATAAATAAGTCAGAAATTAAAATGTTATAACAAATTTTTTAAAAACCGCTATGGAAAATCACATAGAAGTTTATTTTACTCTCCAGCACCATCTGGTGTTGCATGTTTATAACGCATTCAAAACACTGTTTTGTGACTAATGTAGCTGAGTCCCAAGTCTCAGTCTATCTAATCAATGTCATGCCTACAAAGTACTGACTTGACGCCTAACAGCGGACTGACAGAGCCTGACAAGTACTGTGCCTGAGACTTTGCAAGACCAACAGTCTGATTGGTCGGTTTTGCAAAGCCCCTTGTATAAAAAGCAGTGTCTGATGTCATTGCTACATCAGGTGATTGACTGCCCACCTGTCAGACTTGGCTCATAGATGATTGGGGAGATAATGGTTTGGACTGTTGGCCAGATTCAGTTCCATGCTCCATTTCATTTTGTTCTGTTTTTCAGTTTTGTTCCTTGGCTTTGATTCCTCATCCCTGAGTCTCTGGCATAACTCTCAGCTCCTGCTCCTCGATTCCCATCTGACCACTGTCTACAAACCATTACCTGACACATGAATGATAATGTCCATTTCCCTACTTGTAGGGCTTTTTTCAGCTGGAACTCACCGGAACTCAGATCTGAAACCTCTTATAAGAAAACACCTTTTCCCCCTAGGAAAATAGCACTGCCGGCTTGATCATACCTTGACCAAGTTCAGTGATGGTGGGGGAACTGGATGGGAAGGACTTTGTAGGTTTCATAGCACTGGCATTATGGGATGAGACCATAACATTGCCATAACAATATGAGTTACACCTATGTGGAGATATTTTGCCTTTCATTGTATGTGGAAGTGCAAAACTATCCACAGGAAAAAGAAAGGAAAAAGAAAACTACAAGCCTGTGAACATGGTATAATTTGCATGGTTTCCAGCTTGCACTTTAAAATTCACTTTCTGTGCTGCATTTGCATATATCCAACTTTTCCCAAAGAAGACTCTGGGTGATCTAAACTTGTGCGATGCTACTGAGACGAGGGAGAATTCACAGGGGTACGGCTGTATCCTCAGATTCATAGCTGTGGAGCATCATAAAGAAGTACAATGTAAAGTGAAGACCATTATTAGGGGTAGCAGATGATGAGGTGCTTTTGTGATCCTTTATTTATTGGCCCCATTCCTCTAATCTATCAAAGCTGCTTTGTACCATTTCTGCAGTACGAGTCATCCCTGCGGCTAACATAAGCATGGATGATTTTCCTCATGTAGCACATTCCTCGGTTGATCTAAAGATAAACTAGTTGCTTTCCAAAGCACTTCTCTTCCTGAGTAGAAGCTGGTGCATGAAGCCTAGCTGGGGGGAGGAGTGAAGCTCAATGAGCCCATGCTTTGAATGCAGAAGATCCCAAGTTCAATCGCCAGCACCTCTAGGTAGGCTGGGAGATACCTTAGTCAGAAACTTTGGAGAGCTGCTGCTAGTCCATGTAGACAATACTGGGCTACATGGACCCATGGTCTAACTCAGCATAAAGAAACTTCCTGTGTTCCTATTATGAGAAACAAAGGAATGGCCACGATGTGCAGCCCTAATCGTTTTTCTGATAACATCAAGTTCTTTGCCAAGAGCAAAGTATGAATGATGGGCACAAGCTGTGGTCATGCCACTGGATACACAATCATACAGAGACATCATTTGTGTGAAGTGGTCCAAACATGCAAAATTCAGAAGGCTGTTCCTCCAGTTTACCACTAGGTAGGTTTGCCCCACACTCCTTGGGCAGGAAAAGAGGATGCCGAAGAGTCAAGAGTGTTGCTTGGGTTGGTTGAGGAGCCGCTCCATCCACATATCTCCTCCCCGGTGACACTCCTTGTCCCCCAGACCACACCCCTTGCCTGCCCTGCTTTGCACACACTTTGAATGTTTTTTTAGTCTGGCTGGAATATGTCCTTGAATTCTGACCATGCCTCTTGCTTGCTTGCCTGGATGGAGAATAGAGAGGGGTGTGTGTGTGTAGAAGCTTGCCTACCATACAAATGTAACATTTGTCACTTTGCCAACATTTGTCTGTCTCTAGTTCCATCCCAACCACTGGCATGTGGCCCCTCAAAGACTACCTAGAAAGGAATGCAGTCCTTGAGTTGAAAACAGTCTTTCTACACCAGAGTGTGGGATTCGCTGGTCACCCTCTTTTTCTGCAATTCATTGAGGGACCCATTTTCTTTGCTTACTCTACAGTTATGAGTGTGGTGGTTTAAGTTGGGGTTGACATACCTAACTGGCCATGTCTGGCAGGTAGTGATAGTAGGGAGAGGGTGACAGAATAGGGTGCCCAAGGAAGCACTCTGAGGTCTCTACATAATAAATGGCTGCTGCCTAACCATTGTGAGATGGTTTGAACAGATGGAGGGGGGAACATCCTTTGGGCACTGGAGGTTTCGCCTTTCATAGAATCATAGAATTGTGGAGTTGGAAGGGAACCTGAGGATCATCCAGTCCAACCCCCTGCAATGCAGGAATCTCAACTAAAGCATCAATGACAGATGGCCATCCCTCTGCTTAAAAACCACAAGCTCCTGGGGGAGTGTTCCACAGTCAAGCAGTTCTTACTGTCAGAAAGTTCTTCCTGAATCTCCTTTCTTGTAACATGAAGCCTTTGGTTTGGGTCCAACGCTCTAGAGCAGAAGAAACAAGCTTGCTCCATCTTCCATATGACAGCCCTTGAGATATCTGAAGATGGCCATCATATCTGCTCTCAGTCCCCTCTTTTCCAGACTTAACATAATACACAGGTCCCTCAACTGCTCCTCATAAGGCTTGGCTTCCAGAGACTGGATCATCTTGGTTGGCCTCCTCTGCACACCTTCCAGTTTGTCTCTATCCTTTCCAAATGCTGCCCAGCAGAATAAGGCAATTACTTCATCAGCTTGGTTTATGGTGTCAGTCAACAAAGCTGTGGCACTTCATAACATCCTCTTTGGGTGTGTGTGTGTGGCAAAGATGATTTATCTAGGAATCTCATAGCATTAAAAAAAAATACTCACCATTTCTATCCAAAAGGTCTTCTCATCAGCATTTGATAGGTGAGACAAAGGGGGAAAAGATTGGTCTTCTTCTTTTAACCGATAGGCTACCTGGAAGCTTCCCAGGGGCCAGAATTATTCTGATGTGCTATCTGCAGAAAGCACTGGAAGAATATTATGATTTATGAACACTTGTTTTTCTCCATATTGCTCTATTGCCACTGTAGCGCCAACCTTGGCATAGTCTTTTAAAACACCAGAGTATGCCATATTATATGAAGAATTAAGTTGCTGGCAGAACAAAACACTTGACAGTCTGAATGTTTTATTAAGGCACAAAAGCTTTCAAGTTCCATTGAAAAGGGCTTTTCCCTCTCCCCACCCCACCAGTCTGAATCTTTAGATTAAAAACATGCACTTGATCCAAAAGGTACAAGCCATGAAGCAAGAGACTGGCTATTCATCTAAAGTCTGTTATTCAATAATTTAGTTGCATCCAGCTATTAGAATAATAATTCAACTATTATTTAATAATTCAGTGATGGATTGTTAAATGAGTAGTTTTTTACGCTGTCAATGCACCCGGAGGGTACATAGTTCACATTGCACATATATAAAACACAACCAGCAAATGTGTTTTCTGAGCTTGTTGTTCAATGTTTGGACAATGGCTGTGCAGAGACAGGTGAGGAAGGAAGGAAGGAAGGAAGGAAGGAAGGAAGGAAGGAAGGAAGGAAGGAAGGAAGGAAGGAAGGAAGGAAGGAAGGAATTGTATTGGAAGACATGAAGAAGTCTTTGGATCCATTGTGTTACATCTATGGATTTCCCTCCATGCTCTGTCCACACAAGCTCATAGCACCATGAGATAAGGATATAGGAAGAGGCCTGCTGGATCAGACCAAAGGTCCTTCATTTCATTTCACCATCAAAGCATTCTTGACATATGGCTGTCAAGCCTCTGCTTAAAGACCTCCAAAGAAGGAGACTCCACCACACTCCTTGGCAGCAAATTCCACTGCCGAACAGCTCTTACTGTCAGGAAGTTCTTCCTAATGTTTAGGTGGAAACTTCTTTCTTGTAGTTTGAATCCATTGCTCCGTGTTTGCTTCTCTGGAGCAGCAGAAAACAACCTTTCTCCCTCCTCTATATGACATCCTTTTATATATTTGAACATGGCTATCATATCACCCCTTAACCTTCTCTTCTCCAGGCTAAACATTTCATCCTCACTGGGTTCAACTTGATTCCTATGGAAAGCCCACAAGCAGGATATGAGCTAAATAGCACTCTTTCACTTGTAAACCCCAGAAACTGGTATTTGGTGGGAATCTGTAGTTGTATAACATTTATACGTATGTATTGTTGGGAATCACACAACAGCACTTGCAATAGGCTACCTGTTTATCCTTCGTGTTTGCTGGCAATCAGAGAAGACAAAATTGAAAGCTAGATGGACGACAGGTGTAACTCAATAAGAGGCAGGTTTCAATGTTCAGATATGACCTCCTGTCAAGGAAATAAACAATTATCTGACTTTTAGAAGACATCTGAAGGCAGCCCTGTATATGGAATGTTTGATGTTTTACTGTGTTTGATGTTTTAATTTGTTGGAAGCCACCTAGAGTGTCTGGGACAACCCAGTCAGATGGGTGGCATATAGATATATTATTATTAATTATTATTATTATTATTATTATTATTATTATTATTACTATTATTATTCCTAGCTCATTGCTCTAAGAATCCTTAGTCCTTTCCTCGCAAGTAATGCAGATCTTGCCATTTCACAGAATATGCATTTTATAACAAGAAAGCCGTTTCATATACAACACAGCATGAAAACCTACCTGTAGAGCAACCTGTGGCCCTCCAGATGTTGTTGGACCATATCGCAAAACATCTGGGGCCAACTGAAGACACCCCCCCCCCGCATTATTCCAGCAGGCATTTCAAACAATTTCTGATTTTCATAGTTACTTTTAAATTCAGAGACAATTGTAACTATGCAGTATAATTTTTTTCACAATAAATGAATGAATGATATAATCATACACCCACTGAAATTCAAAAGAGATTCTGAAGGAAAATGGAAGCCTCCCCACCCATTGTCCCTGCAGAGGTAGAAAACTTTTGAGAAATTAGAAGACAGCTTTAATCACAGCACTAATTATCACTGTTGGATCGGAACTATTTTTAGGGGTCCTATTAAAATGGTTTTTTTTTTATTTAAAAAAATTGTAGGCTGCCACATGAACTCAGTCCTGGGCAGAAATAAATGAAATAAACCAATGACACTGTTATTCCCCTGGCTATATTGCGCAATTGTAGACTCTGTAGTTACAACTCCTACTTTTCTGTATGTACTTCTTTATCTCCATCAGCTGGAACCCTCATTCTTTCACATGAGGATGACTGAATCTGTTCATTTCTGGTCTGTGTCACTGGTCTGTTTAATTTCCACATTAACCTCTCTCTGTGCTATTAACATATGCTCAAAATACACATATAAATATATATTTTAAGAACTTGCATAAATGTGTGTTTTCTCCCAAAGTGTGTATTTAAACACGTGCGTTTTGACACATTTCATATGCAAAGAACTGCATTGCAATATTTGGAGAAGTGCAAAGTCTAGTAGATAGGAGGCCCCTTATTCAGAGAATTGTGGATCAGCGCATTTTGCATAGGAATTTTGAATTCCTCGAGAAACCTTATTCTCACTTCCTTTTCTGGACAGCAAAAGAGGGTGGCGATGTGCTCTATAGAGGAAGGACTATCCAGTCCAAGATTGGATTAAGGCCAAAATGCAAGCAATCTTCCATTAAGCATTTTGCATGTTATTTTTGCTCAGATTTGCACTTTTATGTGCATTTTACCCCAGTGATAGGCATTTTTGTATACATTGGTTGGAGAACAGCATTGCAAAATTCCGAGAAGTGCAAATTTCAAATGATAGAAGTGTTTTGGTTCGCATATGGGTTTCAGAAGGGTTAATTAGGGAGCTTCTAACTAAAATGGAAACAAAATCCAATTTGTCCTCCACCCCCAACCTAAACAACTCCTTTAAGAAGCACAATGCCTCCCCCTTGAAGTTGTAGAACTCCCAACCCCAACCCCATTTTGTGGGGCTAAATGAGAATCTCTAACTTTCATATGGTTTTGTGCTAGATATCTATGAATTATGGCTCCAACAACTGTGCAGTTACAGCTGTGGTGATGCAGAAGTGAAATTCAGCGGGCTGTTTATCTAGTGTATTTACCTGTGTTAAATAAACTCCAAGCTTTGTCAGGATCTCCAACTGAAAATCCTCATGAAATCATGAGTATAATTGTGTTTTTATTGCCAGACATCTGGCATAATTTTCAAATGGAAGTAAGAACAGTTTATTTTCTTCCCCCAAAGCAATGAAACACAGCACTTTTTCTTCTTTTTAATTAAATACACAGTCATACCTGAAGCAAACCGGAGGAGATAGGTGGGCACAGTCCAGTTTGGAGAAGATAAGCAATGAAATATATTCAGCGCAGGCTTTACATAGCCCAACTTTTCCAACAATCGCATTCTATAAAAAGTGTGTAGAAATTGCTACCATTTATATTTTCTCTTCTCCAAAATGACTGCCATATTAAAAGAAACAAAACAAATTGGTGTGTTTCTGTTTGTGTGTCGAGAGATGGATGATCATTCCAATCCATCACCTGGAAGATGAAGGGAGGCTGGTCTGTGTTTTAGGGGATGTTGTATTCTAACCTGTTGTTTCCAAGCTGCTTTATGAACCCTTTGATGTAAGATGGGGAAAACATATCTTAAAAACAAATGGATTTATTTTATTTAAGTAAAAAAATTATACCCCACAGACTAGGCAAGGTCCTCTCCCCAAGCCATGAGATTCCTGGTTCAAGCCCTAAAGCCAAATTGCATGCCAAGACAAATCATAATGCAAGTGTACAGAAAACCACACCAAACCAAATCTACAGCACCCACTTTTCCAATGGCTTGCACACTTCGATACCAAGCACCTTTCAGGTGAACCAGGTCACAGAGCATTGCATTGTGCCTTTGGGTGAAGGAATAGCCTCCAAAGCTGTAGACCAGAGGTATGGAAGAGAAATGGCTTGGATGGAATAACACCTACCTACCCCAAGACCATGAATATATCATGTATTTCCTTCTCTGGCTAGGAATAAAAAAGTGGAAACAAAGAAGAATCAGAAGGGAAAGGAACAGATGGAGACAGTCATTGTCCTCTTGCTGCTTAACTACTATAAGTTAGCTTTGCCAACTATGAGAAGAGACGAATGGTTTGCTGGCAGGGCGCAGAGGGGTGCATCATAATGATGTATAGCTATTTCTCTGCAAAGGCAACCAGAATGCATTGGGAAAGTGGTGGATAATATATTTTGGAGAAAGGGAATCACAGAATTGCGGAGTTGGGAGATACCCCAAGGGTCATCTTGTCCAACACCCTGCAGTGCAGAAATCTCAGCTCAAGTGTTTGCCCAAAATGCACTCCCCATTTTTACAGGCTAATAGTATGTCCCAACAGGCAGAGTCAGGGTCCCGTGTGAACTGAATGTGTCCCCTAAAATATGCCCCAGAATCCTTTGCAAACAGCAGAAGTTCCATGGCAAAAAGTGCAGGGTTTCTTTGGCAGATAACTCTATGTGACGAGATTTTCCCGAAGGCGGAAAGTTTGAAAGCCGCCGTTATACTTTAATCAAACACATGCTCTGAGATAAAAGGATCGTACGGATGATTTTTATCAATCACAGCGAGATATGTTAGACAGTTAGCTGGGAGCCACAATTATAGCCTATCTGGCAAATGTATCCAACATATTTATTTTGTGAATAGATCCAAGAATTCAAGGCAACAAGGAGTATTGCAATTCATGGAACCACTAGGAAGACTTTGATTCTGAACATCGCGTAAAAAAACAAAACACTAATAGTACAATCCTGTGCATATTTACTCAGAAGAAAGTCTGGATGTATTCAGTGGAACACACACATGCCCTAGTAAATTTATTTAAGATTGCAGCCTCAATCTTGTTGAGAAATGGTAGGCCAATAAGATAACCCTGGACACCCAACATATATCCCTAAACCCCCAAATGCAATAATGTGCTCCCCTGATGTGACACTGCAGCCATTGAATGAGCTTTGAAGCTGGGTAAGAGGGAGTTCAGATTCCATGTGGTGTGAAAATGCACACACATGCTGATGCTTGGACAGAGCCGCGGAGCCACGTGAGCCCATTCCAGTCCACCCCCACCCACTTCAGATGTCAAACAACCAAGCAGCCCACCCACTGCAGGATATTCTCCCAGTTGTTCCTGGAATGAGTAGGATTTTTTTTCTTGTCCATAGACTAGTCTAGGTGCTCTGAGGTCCACTAGATGCAGACCCTCCAAGTGTCCCTATTTTTCAGAGACAGACCTGAATTTATAGGAGCTGTCCTGGTTTCTGATTTGATCCCAGAATGTCACACTTTTCCTTAGGAGGTTCCTATTTTCATGGGAGAAATGTTGAAGGGTATGGTAAAGGTAAAGTGAACCCTGACTGTTAGGTCCAGTCGCAGACGACTCTTGAATTGCGGCGCTCATCTCGCTTTATTGGCCAAAGGAGCCAGTGTACAGCTTCCGGGTCATGTTGCCAACATGACTAAGCTGATTCTGGCGAACCAGAGCAGTGCACGGAAATGTCGTTTACCTTCCCGCCAGAGTGGTACCTATGCATCTACTTGCACTTTGATGTGCTTTCAAACTGCTAGGTTGGCAGGAGCAATGGGAGTTCACCCCGCCACAGGGATTCAAACTGCCAACCTTCTGATCGCCAAGCCCTAGGCTCTGTGGTTTAGACCACACCGCCACCCACGTCCCTGAAGGGTATGGTAGGATGTCCCTATTCTCATCGGAGAAATGTTGGAGGGCATGGAGTTATGCAATCCCTGAGCCAAGGAGATAAGTAACTAGACAACTTTTAGAAGACATCTGAAGGCAGTCCTGTATGTGGGATTTTTTAAATGTTTAATGATTCCTTATGTTTTTTATATATGTTGGAAGTTGCCTGGAGTGGCTGGGGCAATGCAGTCAGATGGACGGGGTATAAATAGTAACATGATGATGATGGTGGTGGTGATGATGATGATGATCCCTGCTTTCATGGGAGAACTATTGGAGGGTGTGTAGATGATGGAGGTCTACAACAGAGTTGGAGAACTCCTCCCCCTGGGGGGGGATATATCTGTAGCTGTCTCCACCACTGCAGGCCACCTTTGACAGGTGGCTCGAATCTGGAAATCACAAGCAGATAACATACTGTGGTGCTCAGTTCCTGCTTTCAGGCTTTCCATAGGCATCTGGTTGGCCAGTGTGAGAACAGGATGCTGGAATAGATGAGCCATTGGCCTGATCCAGCAGGGCTCATGGTGTGTATTTCCTCCCCCCCCCCATTTTGTATTGCACTCTTTTAGCGTCACTGTTTGATATGTAAGCAACAGATCATATCACTCCAAGTGCTTTCAAGCCCCATGGCCACAATCATGAATTTTGTGGAAAGAAGTTCTGCGTTCTGGGTAAAGGTGCATTATTTTAAACCATCCCAAAAGTTAAAGAGCTTGAGGATCACTGGATCCAGTGTAGGCATTTAGTTGGGCCAGCTTCATTTGCATGGAAGCAAAGTTACAGTAAAAGTAATTGCACATTAAATTAAAACTGATTATCTTCCACCACCTAAGTGAAACCGAGCAATTATCTGAAGCTGCACCCAAGACAGACAAATGTTAACGAAGCATTTACAAAAGTTGTATTCTATCCATTCTTTTTCTTCCTTTTTTTGCTTTAATAAAATGGTTTCAGGACTGCTGAATGATCTCATTTGTGGAGTACCATGAGAGAACATATGCTCACGCGCTACCAAGTTCCTCTGAAGGGACAACCTTCGCTTGTCAAAAGTGGCACATGGCACCCATGAGGACACATTGTTATGCATAAGACTTGCATATCAAAGAGAAGAAGCAACACACACACACACACACACACACACACACACACACACACACACACCGCCTTTGTATCATGCAGTCTTGACTCTTCCTCTTCCTCTCACATGCACACATTTAGCCCAGTCCTACAGAACAGCTTTAGCTGGTGCAAGCTGGTATGTGGCAAAGGGGAAAGAGTGTCTTATTCTTTCTTGCTTGCTGCAAGTGTAATACATGGGAATGAGGGGTGAATTGACTTATGGCCAAGTAATTCCAGTGGCAACTGGTATTTCATATACAGTAGCATAGGTCCATCAGAATCAGTAATTGTCCACAATGACTGGGCACAACTCTCCTGGGTTTCAGGAAGGGGACATTCCCAACCTTGCCTGGAAATGATGGAGATTCAGAATATTTAGTTCAGGTTTACGGTGGAACCAGGGCAAATTTCCTCCTGTAACCAGCATGAAGGTTCCTCGTGTAAGAATTCACACTCTCACATTCCTCCCCATTTCATGTGACAACCGTGATATGCCAAATGCAATAGCCACCCATCCCATCATTCAGGGTCAGAAGGAACAAAACTCATCAAACATTTTCGTTTTCCCCTGGAACCATGAGAACTAGGTGGTTGCTTTTTTTAAAATCTTCATGGTTCTCTTCTAGGTCTTTCTTCTTTGGTGATCACTCGTAGCCGAGTAAGATTGTCTTCCATGAACATGGCTTTAACCGTGAGTCTGTGAGTAACTGTGGAGGCCAATTTTGGATCCACACGTCCTTCCACAGTGGGGATATCGGTTTCCAGGCGGGAGTTGATCACAGTGAAGGTTTGCCAAGCGTGCCTTCCTCTTAGCACGTTTCTCCCTTTCGTCCTGAGTTTGAGTGTCTTCAAAGCTCATGACACCTTTGGTAAAGGCTGTTCTCCAACTGGAGCTCACGCAGGTCAGTGTTTCCTAGTTTTCGGTGTTTGTGCTACATTTTACCTCTTCTAGGTAGCTACTGGAATCTCACTAGAGGCAAGATTCCACAGCTAGTGGTCTAAACTGGCTTAGGCACTTGCTTTTATTTAACCATCTTCATGATCCTCTTCTGGACCAGACTCCCAACGGAAGAAAGATTCAGCTGTTGATGGTGCAACTGAAGATATGAAGATTTTCCCTCACCCTTCTATCTCTTGTGGGGGCTAATAGCTTAATGCAGCTGTGTAGTAAAACAACCCTGTTTAAGAAAATGATCTAATATTCTAAATACAGAGATACCCCACCGCATTGAGTGTTTCATGAAAGCCATCGCTGCCATTGCAACCATCCCTAGGGTTCTCCTGTACTGGCAGATGTTTAATAGGAAATGTCGCCTTGGTCCCATATCCCTGCCACTGTTTGCTTACTGCTCCATATATCATCCCCCCCCCAAATAATAAAAAAATATAACGAAGTAATAGGAAAACAAGTTTGGATTCCAGAATGAATTCTGTTGATGATGATGAATGAAACAGAAGAGACAGGTTGATTTTCATAAGTTAAATGGAACTCCTCCGTGCCGAGTGCACAGGCATTGGATGGGGGCGGGTGGGAGGGAAAGATTGGTGACCTGAGCAAACTTGACAAGAGAAGGAGGGAGAATTTATGTGCAATGGCCTAATGTCATTTGAACAAAATGATATTTGTTCTTTGCTTGGGGGGGGGGGGACCAGAAATATGTCATTCAGCCTGATGGACCTCATCCAGTGGAGCATGTCTCTAGTTAAATATGACCATAATCTCTTCTGAATCAATACATCTTGTTGGTGGAATCAAGCCGAATCCCATCCTGATCCTAAGTAGGAGACAAGTGTGTGCATCCACATGCCATTATGTATTGATTTATTTTGAATATCTATAGTCCACTTTTTCTTGTTTTAAAAGAATTCAAAACAGGATACACACACACACACACACAGAGAGAGAGAGAGAGAGAGAGAGAGAGAGAGAGAGAGAGAGAGAGAATATAAATTTTAAAAATGAATAACAAATTTAATATCAAAAATAGATTTTTTTAAAAATATAAAGAATCACAGCTTCTGCCAAGGTGATGTCAGATGGGTGGGGTAGAAATAATAAATTCTTCTTCTTCTAATAAGTTCTTCCTGAATCTCCTCATGCTGCATTGTGGACAACATCCATGTTCAGCCTTCTCAGGCAGACATGCAGCTTCTGGAACATGTCTGAACTTTCCTGATGTACCTTGGCCAAGGTTTTGGAAGAAGCGGTGAGCATGCTTCCTCCTCCTCCTTTCAGCTTCCAGACACAGATGCAAATGCCTCCTTCTCCAAGCTCCTGTTTCTTCGCTTGAGGTCCACTAAACCACACAGGTCTCCTAATTCTGCCACATAGTCAGGGCCGGCCCTACGTGCAGGCTGGGTGGCGCAAGGCACCACAGTGTCGGCCCGCCAGGGGGCGCCGCGAGCTGCGCCCACCTGCTGGCCGGGCGGTCCGCCGTGCAGCTGCGCCCATGGCAACCGCGCTGTGCCTGCCCGCCCGCCGCGCAGCAGCGCCTGTGGCAGCCGTGCGGTGCCCGCCGCGCTGGGAATTGGGGCGGGAGGGTGCCGGAGGGATCCGGCGCACCACGGCGCCAGGGGCGCTTAAGACGGTCCTGCACATAGTCTTGCAAAGCTCCTCATTCCACCTGTGCCACATTATAACTGGGGTCCTCCCAGATGTACTCGCTGTTGCGGTCCGCCGTTGCCACCATTTACTGATCCCGCTGGTTTTCATTCATTCATCCATCCTCCCTCTGTGTCCAGTGCTCCCACAATGCCAGGAGCACTTCAATCTCCCTGTCTAGTTCCCTGGATTTTCATCCAAGTCGCTCCTGTTGACCTTGAGGAACTCAAGGAACTGTCACTGCCTCTAGGTGCTGAATGGCAGAAGAAGGCCTGTCCTGCTGTCCTGCTCCAGATGTTAACACATTCAACTTTATAATTTTATGATTTTATGTTGAGATTCCTTCATCGCAGGCAGTTGGATGACCTGCAGGGCCCCTTTCCAACTGACAATTCTGTGATTCTGTGAATACACAAGTACCCAAATAGTTGGTTTGCACTCGTACAGTTATCCCATGTAATGTCCCATGAACGTGTGTGCACAATAGCTGAGAAGGATGAATTAAAAAACAAAACAAAAGCTCTTTCAGCCTTGCATCTGTTTAGAGACAGTGTGTGCCAGTGAAGTGCTGGGCAAGGGGGGAGAAGATGCTGAATGACAACTGATGGAATAATTCCCACCCACCTTATCTCTGCACACACTACCTTACAAAACACACACACAACAACAATGCCTCCACCTATTAACTGCTAATAAATAACACACACACGCACACACCCAAAAAAGTGATCTGTGACACTGATGGTGTTTTACAACTGTCTTAATCAGATGATTCCAGTTGGTGGTCTGCTACCGTAAATCAAGCTTAAGGAGCAGATAGCAGGCCTGCAATCTGATGCCAAGAATAAAATATATTTGTTTAATGGGGCTTTAAATCGTTTGTTTTCAGGAACAGGGGTTCTGTTGCCAGCATGATTGCTTCCCACCGTATTTTAAAAGCCACTCTGCCGTCACATGGTGAAGAATGACATGGTAAGAACACAGCTCACATGCATGTCAAGCCTTACTTGGCTCTGGCCAACAGGATGCTTTCATGCATCCATCTGATATGTATTTTAATATGAAATGTGATATTATTATTATTGTTATTGTTATTATTGTTATTAATTTATTATTTATACCCACCCATCTGGCTGGGTTTCCCCAGCCACTCTGGGCAGCTTCCAACAAAATATTAAATACAGAAGTCCATCAAACATTAAAAAACTTCCCTAAACAGTGCTGTTTTAAAAAAATTAAAAATCCACAAACCTGCTGATTTTATTTATATTTTGGATTTTTTTATTTTTATTTTTTTTTAAACATAATTTTTATTGATTTTACAAATTACAAAAGATGGTACATACATATACACCTTTTCCACCTTCTTCCCACCCCCCTCCATGGGTCCTCCCCTGCCACAGAAGTATCCCACGCAGGTGAACAGTCAGAAGTGGTCCATTTTATGATTGGGTTTCTGTCCTCCTCCCCCTCCCCTGCCCCCGAAGCCCCCCCCTGCCACCAGGGAGCTCCAGTGAACCAGGGCAGTACGCAGGAGTTCATCCATCCAACCATCTATTGTCATACCAAAAAAAAAGAAAATACAAAAAGAGAAAAAGAGAAAAAAGAGAAGAAAAAAAAAGACAAAAAGGAAAAAAGACAAAAAAAAATTCATCATAATTGTTAAATTCATAATTGTTAAACCATATTTTGTGGGCTTCCCCACCCTCCCCCCTTCCCCGGTTTTCCTCCCTTATTTATCATCTTCAACAGTTTCATAGTTCATATTTTATAACATACACCTTTATATCTTGTACCACTTTTAAACTAACTATTATCATTTTCGCCTATTGTCCAATCACTGAGAAATCAAACTCCCATTTTTTCTTCCCGTGCCTAATTTTTACCCCTCTATAGGCCTCCATATTTTCACCTTTTTCCAGAATCAATTCACTTTTTAAACCTATAATTATTCCCAAACTAACCTTACACCCCCCCGAGTACTGGCTCCACCCCACCAATCCAGCAAGTTCCATAGTCAGCAGTCCAGTTATAGTCCTATTAACCCATCCTTACAATCACAACTTCACTTTCCCTTCACCCCACCCCCTGTTTACAGTCTTTTGCCATCCAGGCCTCCATATCAGACCCCTGAGCTTCTTCTCTTCTCTGCTTAATTTTTCCTTCTTCCCTGTGGTCATTCTGGAGTTCCAGTAAGTCCAATCGTGCCCCCCTCGAAGGGGAGGCACTCCATCCAACTTTTTGTAGAGTAAAATCATCATTTTTTTCGTGATGGGCTTCATTTTGTGTTAAGTCATCACAGTCCTCATCATTGTCATTCTCACATTCGTCTTCTTCAGTTTCAAAAGCTTCATCTTCTAAGAAATCATATTCTGCCATCATCATCTGGAATTGTTGCTGTAACACTTGCCGTTGTGTCTCCTCTTGACATAGTTCTATTCTTGCTTCCCACATTAAGGTCAAAACAGTCCGCTGAAACTCAGGCGGGTACCTTTTTGTTGACATAGTTCAGTCCTGTCAAGGTCAAAACTTGTCACATGGGGTGGAATATAATCGCAGTCTATTTTCTCGACTCCATTTTAACAAGCTGGCTGCATTCTTAAAAATAAAGTTCGAACTCACATTTCAAAAGTATATAAACCAAAAAAGAATTTCCAAAAAGTCCAGAGATAAAGATAGAAATAGAATTTAACTATAAATCCTGATCAACTCACTGGATTGTCTGGGCTGCCGGCTCCCGAGGAACAGAAAGGTCTTTCTTAGTCTTAACTTCTTTCTGCAGGGCAATCACAGCCACAGTCTCTCTCCCCTTTTACCCTGCATTTAGGGGAGATTCTCTTTGATGCCTTTGAGGAATCCTTTTAAGTTGAAATCTTCTGTTTACGGCTTCGGGTTTCTGTTTACTGTCTCTTATGTTACCGTAGGGGGGGGGTGGCTTCCTCTTTTCCCCTCTCTCCCAGGTCCAAATTGTTGCCTTAATTTACATTCCAAAGAATCCAAATTACTCACAGTCTATTCATTTGCTGAATGTTCTTTGAAGAATTGGCCACCTCCACTTCCCAGACTCGCAGCTTCGCACTCTCAGAGCAGCAATGTCAGCCTGTCCGCCGCGGTTCACCTCCTCGCTCTCGGGGGCTTAAACAAAGCCGATCCGGGGAGGAGAGAGCCCGCTTTTGGCGCCGCCAGGCAAAATCTGTCCCCAAAAAGCTCGATTTGGGGCTTTTAAGGAGGTTTCGCTTCGCTGGAACGATTCCCTCCACCTCTGAAGCGCCGAGGTCCGCTCCGCTGTGCGGACCCCCGTCTGAGCAAGATGGCGTGGTCAACCGGAAGCCCTATATTTTGGATTTTTTTTAGGTCGACTTGTTTCTAACATCTGATTCCATCAGTATTTTTAATGTATATTTTATATGCCAGGTTAACCACTTGGAGGTTTAGATGATTAATCTTGATCAATCCTGATCAATCAATCAATCAATCAATCCATGTTATAAAATGACCTACCTTCACCACTAGGGTAGGTGGAGAACACTGTAGGTGGTATTCAACTGTTTTACACATAGTAGACCCAGTAAAATTAATGGACCTAACTTTGCTATAAGGGATGCAGGTGGCACTGTGGTCTAACCACAGAGCCTAGGGCTTGCCGATCAGAAGATTGCCAGTTTGAATCCCCGCGACGGGGTGAGCTCCCATTGTTTGGTCCCAGCTCCTGCCTGCCTAGCAGTTCAAAAGCATGTAAAGTGCATGCTCCGGAGGGAAGGCAAACAGCGTTTCCGTGCACTGCTCTGGTTTGCCAGACGTGGCTTAGTCATGCTGGCCACATGACCTGGAAGCTGTCTGCGGACAAACACTGGCTCCCTCGGCCAGTAAAACGAGATGAGTGCACAACCCCAGAGCCATCCATGACTGGACCTAATGGTCAGGGGTACCTTTACCTTTGCCATGTCCATTCATTTCAATGGGTCTGTTCAGAGTAAAGCATGCTTGGCAAAAAAAATGAAAGGCACAAATACAGGATGGGTGACACCTGGCTTGAGAGCAGTACATGTGAAAAGAACCTAGGAGTCCTGGTAGACCACAGACTTGACATGAGTCAGCAGTGTGATGCAGCAGCTAAAAAAGCCAATGCAATTCTGGGCTGCATCAATAGGAGTATAGCATCTAGATCTAGGGAAGTAATAGTACCACTGTATTCTGCTCTGGTCAGACCTCACCTGGAGTACTGTGTCCAGTTCTGGGCACCACAGTTCAAGAAGGATACTGACAAGCTGGAACGTGTCCAGAAGGGGGCAACCAAAATGGTCAGAGGCCTGGAAACGATGCCTTATGAGGAACGGCTTAGGGAGCTGGGTATGTTTAGCCTGGAGAAGAGAAGGTTAAGGGGTGATATGATAGCCATGTTCAAATATATAAAAGGATGTCATATAGAGGAGGGAGAAAGGTTGTTTTCTGCTGCTCCAGAGAAGCAGACACGGAGCAATGGATTCAAACTTCAAGAAAGAAGATTCCACCTAAACATTAGGAAGAACTTCCTGACAGTAAGAGCTGTTCGGCAGTGGAATTTGCTACCAAGGAGTGTGGTGGAGTCTCCTTCTTTGGAGGTCTTTAAGCAGAGGCTTGACAGCCATATGTCAAGAATGCTTTGATGGTGTTTCCTGCTTGGCAGGGGGTTGGACTGGATGGGCCTTGTGGTCTCTTCCAACTCTATGATTCTATGGTGCCTTCACGTCAGTAGCTAAGGCAAAGGACCCTGGACGATTAAGTCCATTTGAATTTGACTATGGAATGTGGTGCTCATCTCCACTTTCAGGCCAAGGGAGCCAGTGTTTGTTCACAGACAGCTTTCCGATTCATATGGCCAGCATGACTAAACCGCTTCTAGCTCGCGGGACTTGGTGATGAGTGCCAGAGCACACGGAAACACTGTTTACCTTCCCGCCACAGCGGTACCTAGTTCTCTACTTGCCTTGGTATGCTTTTAAACTGCTAGGTTGGCAGGAGCTGGGACAAAGCAATGGGAGCACACACCCTGTCGTGATCAGCAAGTCCAAGAGGCTCAGTGGTTTAGGCCACATGGATGAAAAACAAAACAAAACCAAGAATGAAATAAATGATCTAACTGCGGGAGGCAGTAGAAGACAGGAGTGCCTGGCATGTGCTGGTTGATGGGGTCACGAAGAGGCGGACATGACTAAACGACTAAACAACAACAACAGCCGAACACCTACTTGATTTTGCCACCATGAATGCAATTGCCATCAGAATTTCATAATTTGCCTCACACCAAATTAAGCTTTTTTGTTTTAGCAATTTTTATTATTATTTGTAAACTAAACCTATTATAAAGAACACTTCTTTTCTAGCTTTTAAATCAACTCACTCCAGGTTTGTCAAACATACTGCAACAAGAATTTCTAGAGGGGGGAACCATCCCTTTGGAGCACTGCAACAACAACAAAATAAGGTTTGCACATTTTCACTGCCATAGGGCCCAAATAAGCGCCACTGGTTTGAACAATCAGGAGCCTTATGGACTGAGGCTGGGTGTTGTCTGAAGCAACCTCCAGCCATAGTGGATGGGGCTAGTGGAAGTCGTACTCCAAAACATCAGCAGTTTTGAGATTCTATCTGTAAGATCCACCACTGCCTGTTACCTTTTCAAAGCCAAAATGTGACATGTCATTCTTAAGAGCAGCAACCTCCTGCCCAGAAGCCACACTCCAGTAGCCGCTGGGGGTCAGGTGATGCCACAGAGGAAGTTTGTGGCATCATATTCTCCACCCTCCCTGGGTTGGAATGAGATGCTATGTCTGAGAGAGACAAAAAGGTGGAGAGGAATTCTCAAGCAATCCATTGAATGAGCTTAAATAAATAAATATCGAGTTTGGATCCTTCTGATTTGAATGCAAGACTATCCAAGTGGGGTGGGATGAGGTGGGAACTGAGTACAGACTGACGTTTTTAAAATAGGGCGCCCAGCCCTTTGTGTGGGGCATTGAAGATGAGAGGATTGACAACAAGCTCCTCTTCTGCTTGAAACAAGTTGATGATAGCAGCCACAGAAATGCTCTTGGATAAATAGATCAGTCAGAATTTAAAGCTTCCCAATGCCCTTTTATAAATTAGTGATTTCCCAACTGAACTGAGCATTGCACATGCGTTGATGTAAACAAAGATCCTCCGAAACCTTCTAGCACAGCAGAAGATAAACAGGGCTAGTCGTGTGTTTTCAATGTTGCAGGAGTTCAATAACTATGTACTTATTGCAGCTCAGCCGGGAATTGCAATGTAGACTTGACAGAATAAAAACAGAGTGGATTTTGTGGGCCAAATTTTGCTCTCTCGTTCTTTCTCTAACTGAAGTGGATAAGTTAATTGCGGATTTACACCCAGCATAAATGAAAACAGAGCAGGCCTCTTGTGGTTTCCTAGTTTCCCTGTTGCCATGAATAAATTGGTGCGGGGAGGGTGTTAATGGGAACTAAAAATATTTGCCAACTGGAAGGGTGAAACATAGAATCTAAGGGAATGCAATGCAAAATGGCCACTTTTAAATTAGTGCTACCTGTTCACCCAGAAGACTTGGTTTCCATGGCAGTTAATGAAATAATGCTGCCCTATAAGAGGGCGAACTCACTCTCATTCTTTGTGTATTATCAGATGGCTACAGAAAACACATGGCCCTCTCAGATTTCTGGTCTTTTGTGAGGCGGAGGGTTGTGGGCACATTTGCAAAGTGTAGACACTGACATGGGCACCACAGCTATGCTGCAATGAAGTACCCTCTGAAACCTAATTTTATCAGCTATGATATAATGTTTTTGTCCAAGTCTGATTTCAGCGATGGGAGGTGAGGAGTTCTTGTGGACACCTTCGGAAAACTTCTATGGGCACCCATGGGCACCATGTTGGCAATTCCTGATATAGAATGGGAACATCTGAGCTGTATGTGATATACCAGCCACATAGTGAAGCTTGCCAGATACTTGATAAATCACTGTGGGGTGGGAAGGGGTTAGTACTGTACATATATGGCTTTGGGGCTCCATGAAATGCAGGCATTGCGACAGTGTTCTTGTTTTTAATTACAATTGCAAAAAGGAGAAAGACAACATTTAGGTTTACTAAGAAAAAGGTTGTTGTTGTTTTCTGTGCTGCTTGTGGGCTCTTACATACCAAGTAGGACCTGACCCCCAAATATTTAAGTGTACAGCCCACAAATCACCTACATGGTGCCCTTCAATTGGACTCCAGTTCCCATCAGCCTTAGCCACCTTCCCCAATGCTCAGGGATGATGGTGGTAGGAGTTCACGAACACCTGGAAAGCACCACATTGGCTACCCCCATTATATCCTTTGCTCCTAACAAGAGTTCAGGGTTCCAGACAACCAGTCATGTCCTCCTTGAGGATATTCCATTCTATCCATTCCTGCCTCCCCATCACCTTCCTGTTCCACTTCCCCCAGCTGCCACTCAACGTTTTGTGACTCAATGTGTTTGAGAATGGGATTATAGGCCTGTGGGGATGACATTTCCCCCGAGCCACATCCACCTTCCCATGGAGCCTTCAAGGGCAGTCTTGACAGTTTATTAGAAAGAGAAGGCATATTGAAAGAAGGGTAGTGAAATCGCAGCTAAGAAGCTCAAATCATATATATATATATGGCTGACACCCTTCTTTGGAAATTAAACCAAGGTCCAGACTTTAACATTCAATAATTTTACTTGCAGAAATTTATAGATGAATTAAAACATAATGTTTACAGTCACATGCTTGTCCAAGCATGGACTTACAGCCTGTTTTTCTAACTTCCAAACAACTGTATTTCCCTCTCTTTCCAGAGCTCAGCACTCAGCCTTCTGTATCTCAATTAGGCCTTGCAGCTCCTATGAGAGATTTCTACTTTTACCTTCTCCTGCATTTTTGTTTTCCTTCTTTCAAGCAGAGAAGCAGCACTCTATCCAACTTAGCAGTGTTCACAGTGGATGCTAAAACAGTCATCTTGCTTCACATAAAATGGTGTCTCTCCTTCACTAGATACTTCCCAGGTGACCAACGCTAGCCAATCACATGAGAACTACTAGAGAACTCTCTAGAATTCAGTTAGCAACCAATCAAATGTAAATGCATAGTAATACATACAAGCATTTACAATCAAATGAAGGGCAGGGCAGCTAGAGCCTCCTCTTGCAGGCATCACCTGCCTGCTTGATTTCTGTTCCATCTCTTTGCTTGCACATGTGTCCACCTTGACTCTCCCACCCATTGGCTGATACACGGGAGAGCAGAAGCTGCTTTTTGTCCCTTTGCATAAGAGTTCTCAAGCGCCCAACAGACAGCATACTATCTGGGATCCGTTGCATGAGAGATTTTGCATGTGACACCTGTCAATATGGAGGTGGAAAAGCAGAGAACTGAACTTAAGGAGTGGAAAAATGAAAGGTGGGGAGAGAGGGACAAAAATTGACATATCCACCTATCTGTGGAAGTTAATTATTTTGTGTTCAGTTAGCCTTATTTCCAGATATGTAGGTACAGGACTGAAATCTGACTTGGTAAGATGGTCAGGCTAGGAACTTGGCAGGTTTCCAAGGGAAAGAAAGAGAAATGACCAAGACTGCGCCCAAACAATAAACAAAAAGTAAATAGCAATACTTTTTCTTGGGTTATTAAGTTTAAGGACTTTATAAAAATGGGAACTGCGGTTTCTCCCCCACACACTTTGTATGTCCCGAGTGAACAGCAAGATTGCTGCAGTTGGGACTTTTTCTGAGCTCCCCATGAAGGCAAGTAAATGAATTACAGTGTACAGTGCATTCAATAACAGCCAAGACTTCAAAGCTCCCTAATAACTAGGCCATGAATCTAAAATGTGTGGCTTGGCACATCTAAGAGTTCTCCCCTTTCTCATCGTGTTCTTTGAAAAGGTGGCTTTATTCAGATTCCCGAGACTTCTCTTGTTCTACAAAAGCACTTTTTAGGGTTTCATTGAGGTTTACATACACCAGTATTCAACACGAAAGACTCGCGTGTCAATTATTTATAGCAACGGCTTTCATCTGCCCGGGTTATTTTTTGTTAAAAAATAAAATAAAATAAAATAACACGGCCGTCTCCCTCCCCAGTTTGATGTTTAATTTAGAATAAAAGTCAAAATCTCCTCCACCCCCCCACAAAAAAGTTTTCCTCTCTTTCACAGGGGAAACTGTGATTTTCTTAAAAATTCTCTCTAAGTAGATAATGCCAGCTACAAACGAAAAGAAGAAAAGATGACGCCTAAGTAAAGGGACTGATCCTGTAAAGAGTGCTGGATTTCTTCAGTTCTGGTTAATGGGTATAGGGACCAAGGGAGCTTACTACATTGAGAAACAGTAACCTAGCTGGTAAATCTGGAGTGTGTCACACTGAATTGCATCCAGATCCAGAGCCTGGAGCATGGGTGTGGAATCTCAGATCCAGGGGCTGAATGTCGCCCTCCAAGCCTCTCCACGTGGCCCTTTGAGCCCACCCCAGGCCACACCCCTCACTATCCTTCTTCACCAAATGCATAGCAAACAAACAACTTTCCAAAAAAATATAGTAGATTGTTGTTGCTATTGTTGTTCCAACTTCCCTCCTATCCTAAGGGAGCCTGGAGTGGCAACCAACCAACCAATAAAAACAATACATTGCCAAAAAAGAGAGCGGTGCATATGGGGTGCTGGGGAGGGGTAGCAGAGGACACATCATGCTCCTTCTGGTGTAGCTTGTCCACCTTTGATCCCCACCTTGCAATCAGCTCTCACATGTGGCTTCTAGAAGCTGTCAGCACTCAACAGCAGCCACATCCCAGGAAATACATTGGACTGGCGGTCTAAACCAGGTGAGCGTACCTGATGGGTCTCAAACGCTTTGTGAGTTGGGGACTTCCCTTGCATGCAAAGATAGGCTCTGGTAGATTGAGAGGACGAGACCAATAGTGGGTCCTGTAGTGAAGAAGGTGGCTTCTGCACCTGCTGTAGAGGGAAGTGAGGGAGAGATGGGGCTCGTCAACCTGGGAAGGTATCTCATCTCGGAGAAGGAAAATAATGATCCTAAACCTCCATTGCCTTGTGGGGTATCTTCAGGAGAAGAAAAAAGCTAAGAAGTACACCCTACACCAGGCACCCCCAAACTTCGGCCCTCCAGATGTTTTGGACTACAATTCCCATCATCCCTGACCACTGGTCCTCTTAGCTAGGGATCATGGGAGTTGTAGGCCAAAACATCTGGAGGGCCGCAGTTTGGGGGTGCCTGCCCCACACAAATCCAGAGTGGAGTCCCTAAGGTGGTTTGATAGTGCCTTGTATGTCTCCTTCCGGCAACTCCTGCAGCCAGGCTGGTGCCAAATGTATTGCTCTGCTTTCCTTTGGACCACCCCAGTGAGGCTGAGAGTGGGGTCTTGTCATCTGAGCAACCCATTACTTCCACACACACTGTCCAGGCTTGTGCCATGGGGAGGTCACTTCAGTGCTGCTAACGCAACAGTTTGACTTCACCCCGGAGGCACACTCCATTGTTTCTTGAGAAAGCCGGATGCCAACAACAACAACAACAATCACAAAAGTTGACCAAATACCTTCACAACTAACGATTTGAAAGTTGCCAGAAACAATCTATTTCAGTATCTTTCAGACCCCAAGTGTGGGGCCGGCTCTAAGGGAAGGCTGGGTGGTGCAGGGCACCAGGCTGCCGGGCTGCCGGGGGGCGCTCACCAGCCGCGGCGAGAAATGAGGCGGGGGGCGCACTGGAGCGATCTCTGCACCACGGCGCCAGGGCACCCCTGACATGCTTAAAACGGCCCTGCCCAAGCGCATGCGGGGATGAGAATGTTTTAAAATTCCACCCAAAGAGAAATAATGAGGGGGGGATAAATGCACCAGGAACAGCATTCATTAAGCAGAAAATCATGACCAAGAAGTCCAGTGTTATGGGTCACTGCTTGCCAGGCACCAACCACTGGCATCACCATCACTAGGGCCTCCCCTGCAAATTGTAGGGCCCAAGATCGTTGATACTGGGCAAGGCAAACTTTTAAGTACTTGGGTCCCAGGTTGTTTAGGGCTTTTAATGGTAGTGCTAACACTTTGAATTTGGCCTTGTAGTTCACTGGCAGCCAGTTCAACACTTTCAGGGCTGTTGACACATGGTGCTTTTGGGCTATGCCACTCACAGAAATGGCAGCTTCCAGCAGTGGCGGACCAAGACAAACGGGCGTCTGGGGCGGTGCGCATGCCCTGCACCCAGGGGCGGGGCCAGCTGCCTGTGGGGGTGGGTCAAGCTGGGGCAGGATGCTCCACGGGGCTTCCAAGGAGTCTGCCTGCCTCCTCCCCCTCCCCTGTTCTGCAGCAGGCGCCCAAGCTACCACGTCACTCCCAGGAGAGATGCGTGGCTCGGGCGCACTGCAGGCCCCGCGGTGAGTGCCGCCTGGCATTTTGTCACCCCCCCCCCCTCAGTGGTGACACCTGGTGCGGACCGCCTTCACTGCACACTCCTTCCTCTACTCCTGGCTTCCAAACCATCTACAAAAGCAGCCCCATTGCAGTAGTCCAGATGGCAGGCAACTAAAGCATGGACTACAGTAGGCAGACTAACTCAGTGCAATAACATGTAGATGTAGAAGGGAAAATTGAGCTTCTTGATTGGGGGGAATGTATGCACATCACCAAAAAGAAACCAAGGTATGTAGGAATCATCATGATTTAAATTATTATGACATTCCCCTATAAATAAACTGTAGGGCAGGATCCACACTGCCTGGTTGCTAATCAGCACAGTGCTTGGGTTGTATTCAACTAACACGTTGGCCATTATTTTCAATAGATACCGAATCCTCTTTCATGAGCACCATAAAGTCTACGGAGATCTATAAAAAGAGAAAGCTCAGTTCCAAAACAGTCTTTGAAATTCCCTTCAGCAAAATCCTACTCGGTATGTTGGACAAGGCATAGAAAAATGTGGAAAGGGTGCACATTCTAATCCAAGTAGGTGAAAACAAGTCAGCTGCAAACCACTGATATCTTATTATTAATCCCTCTACCCTATTGGTATCAAAGGGAAATTTTGCAAAGTTAACATACAAAAATCACTCAGAGGAGTTAATGCCACGTGTACAGCATAATCCTACATGTTTGCTCAGAAGTACATCTATGTCCAACGGGGTTTACTCTCAGCATAGTGTGCAAAGGACGGCAGCCTTAAAAATCTAGATATGTCAGCAATTCCAGTATATGATCAAGACAAGATTTAAGGTAGAAGTCAAGGAAGGGGAACATCGGAAGCTGCCTTAAAATGAGTTGGACTCTTGGTCCCTATAGCTCAGCAATGCTTACCCGGCTTGGCAGTGAGCCTTCAGGGCTTCAGGCATTGAGCTTCCCCAGCCCTATGCTGGGGATTGCTCCTGGGGCCTTCTGCATTCAAAGCATGTGCTCTGCGACTGAATGATGGTCTCCTCGCAAGGTTTGAAACAAAACCGAGTCACAGATTTTCTAGTTGAATATTAGCTGAACTTTGGAAAGTAGCTAAGGCTGCGGGTCCAGCAGTATACAGATTGAACTCCATCTACTCTATCTAGGCAAGCAATAAGCACGATCAGAGTTCCACATTCCAACCATGCAAAAACTCTTATAAGACCATAAGAGTTTGTTGGATTGGGCCAATGGTCAATGTAGTCCAGCATCCTATTCCCAACAATGCTCCACTGTGAGATGGGGAAAAGCCAGGATGCCAGATTTTGGGGCCGCACTCCAATCATCCATGAACTTGACTAGACCCTGTCAGAGACTGGACAGAGGAGGAATGCTGGGAACCGCCTCCACACCGTGACCCTTCCAGAGAAGAGGAGGACAGTATAGATTTACAACAGTGGTTTGTGGGACGTCATAGCTCAGAGGCAGATGAAGGGAAAAGCTGGGAAATAATGGGAGAGGAGCAGGAAGAAGAAGAAGCACCAGGGGAGAGACAGCTGACAGACTCAGTGTCTCTAGAAAGCATTCCAGACCTCCCTTCTCCCAGAACCAAGCGGGCATTGAAAGTATGAGAGCAGAGAGATCAGAGGCAGAAGGCACAGATCAGCCACCGTAGGGATGACGTCTAATGGGAGAGACAGAGGGGGTGGGATTTCACACAGAGCAACGCCAGTACTCTAAGAGGCAGCATTTCTAAGCCTCTCTCTGTGAATATTAAATAAAATACATTGGTAAGAACTCTCCCTGTTTGTTTATGCCTGACAGCCTACTGTGGATTCCCTGAAGCCTGACAGAACCCCACAATTGTAGAGTTGGAAGGGATCCCAACGCTCATCTTGTCCAACCACGTGCAATTCAGGAATCACTGCTAAAGAATCCCAGACAGTCTCATCCTCTTATGTAGTCATCCAAGTTGGTGCCCATCACTCCCCCCTTTGGGAGCAAGTTCCATAGTTTAATTATGCACTGTGTGAAATCTACTTTCTTTTATCTGCCTGACTCTTCCAACAATCAGTTTCATTGGATGTCCACGACTTCTAGTGTTATGAGAAGCGGGGAGGGAAACCCATCCACTTTCTCCATGCCATGCCCCATTTTATAAACTTCTATCATGTCACATCCTGTTCACCTTTTCTCTAAACTGGAAAACCACCAACGCTCCAGCCTTTCCTCATATCTTCTTGATCATTTTGGTTGCCCGTTTCGAAACCTTCTCCAGCTCTAGAAGATCATTTCTGAGGTGAGGCAACTTCAATGAGGTTGTGAAGCTGGATGTGATTGAGGGGTGTGGCCTGAGAAGAGTCTCAAGGGCCAGATGAAGAGGCCTGGAGGTCCGCATTTGGCTCCTGGGCCCAAACTTCCCCACCTTTGCCTTAGATGATTTCCAAAGCCATGTTTACATCCCTCCCTCTGACCAGGGATAATAAAGAGCTTTGCTTTTCCCTCATCGCTGCCTGGTGAAAGGTCAGTATCAATGGCTATTTAAATCACAGAGTCTCCATTTTCAGAAGAGCCACTGTTATCTCCTATCCTGAAACCCATTTTGGAACAATGGAAGAATTAGGCTGGTGACAGGTTTGGCCATGCGCTGAGCTCTCTAGCATAAGTTCTTCAAAACTGGCCGTCTTTAACAAAACAAACCCTGTTTTGCAATAACAGGCGGCAACTGAGAGCTCAAATGAATAAAATGGGCAGCGAGCCGAATAGATTTTTACCTGCTGCTTCCAGGCCAGACAGGGAGTGTAGCTGATACAGGAATGGCACGTTTTCTCATTTTGCTGAACTGCAAGACAGAGGGGAGAGAGAAAAAATCAAATTAGGATCCCTACTTAGAGAGCCATCTTCCTGTTAGGAGAGCTTTGTGAGACTGTTATCAATGCCACACACGGGATAAAGGGAGAGCATGCCGGTGTCATCTGCGTTGATTCTCCCTCTGCTCTCCGAATTATTCTCTCCCCCCCTCACCCCTGTTTCTCTTTTAAGCTAAAGGGAGAGATATACTTGGCTCAAGCACTAAGCAAGTTTAGCTCACAAATATTATTGAAGTGTAATAGCACCCCCTGCCAGGTTTCAATTACAAACTGCATTTCACACACATTGAGAGGAAAAACACACTTGGAAGATGTCAGCTCCTGAAACTTTTTACATGGCTTTGATCAAACTTTTGCCATTATTTTCTGTGAAGGGAGGGTAGGAAATCTACTTGTATCAGAGGTGGGTGGGGGCGGCTAAAAGGTTTTCTAAAAAAAAAAACACCTAAAAAAACTTTTGGGGATAATAATCTGTGGAACAAAAACACATACTTCAGCTAGAATAAAAAATACATTCACATAAGAACATGGGGTGGAGGTGGCCCTCCAGGCTTCTCAACCTGGCCCCCATGACTCTCCCCCAGATCACACCCTCCCCCAGCCTGGCTTCCCTCCTTCCTCAAGTGTTTTTGATTGACTGGAATGTATCCCTGAATTCTGATGACGTTTCTTGCCTGCCTGAACAGAGGATAAGAAGCATGGGAATGCACGCCGGAACTAGCCTAAAGGTAATATGTAAAGCCAATGCTCCACCCACTTTTGCCTCTGGTCCTATCCACCACTGGCATGTGGCCCCCAGAAGGTTGTTCAGGGAGCAAAGTGGCCCTCAGACTGCCACCCCTGACAAAAGCTTATAATGAGCTAGAGTCTGGGGGTCAACAGGTCAAGGCTGCCCCACTATCTTCCAACGAGTCTACTGCCAAGTAGACTCTGGCAGGAAGAAATTGCCTTGCAGGGTTCAACTGTCGCCTCACTCTTGCCACACCAGTACCATGAACCATCTGCTTCCTTTCTCTCCTCTCCTCCTCACAGGATCCCCTCATGTGTCCCCTCAACAGTGGCAATCATAGAGATGGGCTAGAGAGGCACACACTTGGGCAGCAATGCTTCTGTCCAAGATTCCAGCCAACCATACCCCTTCTATGATACCCCATTCCATTCCCCCTTTTTTCCTTTAAGTTAAAAAGCAAGGCTAAAGTTATTAAGTTGAAGTTATGTATGCCCAGTGCTGTTTTTCTAGAAAAAGAGGTGCCAGAACTCACCATGAATGCCTCCCTTGTTTTCTTTGAATGACCTTTTTTTAAAAAAAAAAAGTGATCCACGGAGATGCCCAGCAGTTTGCAAGTGATAAGAAGTTTATCAATACGAAGTTCAAACCTCATTAGTACCATAGAACACCCTGATTGAAAGGATGCTTTGATTTGGATTTCAGTATTAGCAACTTTGGTCACAAGTAGGACATAGCCGGGATCTGACCGTCGAAAACAGTGTCTGGGCAGCAATCGCTGAAATGTCTGGGAAAAGCTCCACATGTCTGGATTTTCACTTTTTTAAATATGGCAACCCTAGCTGGCTTAAACTTTGAGAAGGCCTTGAATACAAGCTAGAAGAAGAAGGCACGATTCATTTTTTTCTCTGTCATCAAATTTGGCCCAGGGAGAAGTGGATGAACCAAGCAGGAAATGTCAACTTGCAATGGGAGCTTTAGTTAACTAGCCCACCAATTAAGTAAACTAAAGTTTGTAGCCGTCTAATAATAAGGATAATATTTAACACTGGGTGATACCCAACTGAGGCATACTTCAAATTGGACACGCTGAAATCAATGAACTTACTTAGGACCATTCATTTCAGTAGGTCTACTCTCCCTTAGTTGGCTATTACTCTGTTATGGTTTATTGTATTATAAAACCTACTTAGCAGATTGCAACTGACCTACTAAAGCAGGATTTGGAAAGAGTATTATGGCCAGCCTTTTTAAAATAAAAAATAATAAAACCCCTGGGTTTTTACTTCATGAAATAAAAATGCTGACTCAACTCCCCCCCTCCCTTTCAATTGTGAAGCTGTTGCTATAATAAAGATAACCAAGAAGGTTAGAAGGGGCCAGAGAGGCCCCTATGATCTGCTCACGGTGGAGTGTCCACAGAGATTCATTCAGTTCTACGGCGCCTCAAAGTGCGAGGAAGAAAGGAAGCTGGCAAGATTTTCATTCTGACTGTAGAAGCTCTTTTCATGAGAGCTTCTCAAATGCTTTATCTTTAACGAGGACGTGGTAACTAGTGTGAGGATGACTGTATAATAAGGCTCACGGGTGCTTTGCCAGGAAAACTTTTCAGAAAGGGGAAGAAAGTTCCTTGATGAAAGTAAGACGGGGAGGGGGGCTGTGCATGTGAGACGCAGAAAGTTGCGTTTGGATTCCGGTGCCTGTGGAACGAGGGACAACAGGGGAGCAGGCCACGGATCTGAACTCCCTCTGCTCTCTCCTTCCTGAAAAGGAAGAAAAGAGCTTCAAAGAGAATGAGAGTGACAGGATAACCAACCAAAAGGTATTGTACAGTCTTGCTTCAGGTCACAGCCATGGTTTGCATTGCTGAGCAAAGTCTTTCTAATTTAACATTTATGAACCCCTCCATTGTAGGGTTCACTCGGGGAAAGTCTTGGAGGAAACTTGGTAGTGATGGGAAAACACAGAGCGTATATTGTGTTGTGGTGGGAAAGAGGTGGGCTTTGAGACAAATTGCTGTGCTAATACTACAGATGTGGCACATTTCCTCGCTGGCCCCAAACAGTCTCCACCCAATAATGTGAAAAGGAAGTGCATTCAGAAATTATCAGAGCAGAGAGAAAAAATTGGCAAAATTCTCATTGTAAGACTTTTGTTACACTTACATTCGGGGTCAATGAGGTGGCGCCCTGTCTGCCACTGGTGCATACCTGCCAAGTTGCTATCAGAGAAATAAGGGACCGGGCCAGAAATAGCAGACCGGATGTAGCGCTGCTGCCATTTTGGAACTGGGCGGAGCATGCTCAGAAGCGACTTTTGATGCTGCTCTGCCCAGTTCCAAAATGGCTGCAGTGCGACTTCTGGCGCGGTGGCCATTTTGGAACTGGGCAAAGCAGCATCAGACTTTTGATGCTGCTTTGCCCAGTTCCAAAATGGCCACCGCGCCAGAAGTCGCACTGCAGCCATTTTGGAACTGGGCAGAGCAGCATCAAAAGTCGCTTCTGAGCATGCTCCGCCCAGTTCCAAAATGGCCGTCGTGCCAGAATAAACCGGGAAAAAACAAAAAAATCCGTTTTTTTCAGCTAGCAACAGCTGGAAAAATGGGGATTTCCTGTGGAAAACGGGAGACTTGGCAGCTATACACTGGTGCTAGAGAAGAGAGGAGAAGCAGGGGTTCAAGGTTCTGGTGATATCTCATGGACCTGTCTCTAGAATCTCCAGAACCCAGAACCCCAGTCAAGTGAACCCAGTAGCAAGCCTTTAGCAGTAGGGAGCACCTTCCCATTTCACCTGAGGTAGCAAAACTGGACGGGCCACCCCTGTTTACATTAGTTCTAACGTGGCTGAAATATGTTTATTTATTTATTACATTTATATACCATGTTTTTTCCTCCAAGGAAAAAAGTGGTATACATGGTTCTCCCCTCCACATTTTATCCTCACAGCAACCCTGTGAGGTAGGTTAGGCTGAGAGACAGTGACGGGCCCAAGGCTCTCTTCTTTGGCGTGATATCATCGCTCCCAGGAGAGTCGGCGTGTGAATCCCATCTGCAAACTGAACATCTTTCTTACCAAAAGTTTCCCTTTGGAGGTACAACATTCATGCACAGCCAGCTGACTCAAAGAAACTATGTAGGTGACTGGCAGTGTTTGTTGGAGATGTTTTAAAAATACGTTCAGCAACTGAGACCATGGGGGGTGGCAGATTCTAAGGCCCAGCAGCAGAGATACAACCTTATGTGCACCCCAAACATCACTGGATTGGGGCGATTCTTTATTTTGTTTGTTCTGTTGATCAATAGGGAGCCTCACATTCCAGCGTACAGTCTTTCAGAAGCATAAATTTTATATAGGCACTGTAAAGCCTGCACAAAACGTTGTAAATAAGTAACTGTCTATTGCGTTCTTCTGATTTCCTTTTTCCACATCCAGCTACTGGCTGCTAACCTGATGAAGAAGTGCTAGATCCTAGCTTGATCTCTGTTTCCTTAGCTCTACCCTCCTCATACCCCCCCCCCCGCTGCCCCTGAACTTAAGAACATAAGAAGAGCCCCACTGGATCAGGCCAGTGGTCTATCTACATCATAGAATCATAGAGTTGGAAGAGACCACAAGGGTCATCCAGTCCAACCCCCTGCCAAGCAGGAAACACCATCAAAGCATTCTTGACATTTAAGCAGCGTCAAGCCTCTGCTTAAAGACCTCCAAAGAAGGAGACTCCACCACACTCCTTGGCAGCAAATTCCACTACCAAACAGCTCTTACTGTCAGGAAGTTCTTCCTAATGTTTAGGTGGAATCTTCTTTCTTGAAGTTTGAATCCATTGCTCCGTGTCCGCTTCTCTGGAGCAGCAGAAAACAACCTTTCTCCCTCCTCCACATGACATCCTTTCATATATTTGAACATGGCTATCATATCACCCCTTAATCATGGGTAGGCAAACTGAGGCCCGGGGCCTGGATCCGGCCCAATCGCCTTCTAAATCCGGCCCGCGGACAGTCCGGAGGACAGCGTGTTTTTACATGAGTAGAATGTGTCCCTTTATTTAAAATGCATTTCTGGGTTATTTGTGGGGCATAGGAATTTGTTCATTTGTTTCCCTTCAAAATATAGTCCGCCTCCCCCCTCCCAAGGTCTGAGGGCCAGTGGACCCCCCCCCCCCCGCTGAAAAAGTTTGCTGATCTACACCATCATCCTGCACTCACACAATGGCCAGCCAGATGCCTGCGGGAAGTCCACAAACAGGACTTCACTGCAACAGCACTCTCTGCTCCTCTCTGCTTCCAGCACCTGGTATTCAAAAGCATACTGCCTCTGACAGTGGATGTGGAAGATCTCAATCAGGATTAGCAGCCATTGATAGCTGAATATTCCATTATTTTCTCTAATTTTCTACTAAAGCCATCCATGTTGGTGGCCATCACAGGGGCGGAGGAAGGGGGTGCGGTGGGGCAGGCTGCCCCGGGTGTCACCACTGAGGGGGGTGATGAAATGCTGGGTGGCACTCACCACTGGGCCTGCAGCGTGGCCGAGCCACACGTCTCTCCTAGGAGTGACGCGGTGGCTTGGGTGCCTGCAGGCTCTACGCTGCCCCAAACGGCCCGCCCGCTGCCTCCCCCTCAGCTGTAGGAAGGCTACGTGGGAGGAGGCAGGCCCTGAAGAGCGTCCTGCCCCAGCTCGCCCTACCCCATGGGCGGCTGGCCCCATCCCAGGGCGCAGGACATGCACGTCGTCCTAGGCGCCCGATCGGCTTGCTCCGCTGCTGGGCCATCGCTGCCTCTTGAGGGAGCAAATTCCATAGCTGTGGCATGTAAAGAGGTACTTCCTTTTGTCTGTCCTGAACCTTTCAGCATCCAGTTTCATTGGAAGTTTCTAATGGGTCTACCATACTCAAAAATATAGAAGAGCTCAACAGGCAATGGAGCAACCTTCTGCAAGAATCTGGGTGGCCACAGGGAGAACAGGATGCTAAACTAGAAGGGTCGTTGACCTGATTCAGCAGGCTTTTCTTATGGTCTTATGAATGTCCCTAACATCCATTGGCCAGTGTTATGTTACAGACCTTCTGACAGAGACACACCTGCTCTTATAAGAACCTAAGAACCTGCTGGATCAGGCCAAAGGCCCATCTAGTCTAGTCAATTTTGAAAAAAAACGGGTATTCAGAGGCATCATGCTCCAAAGCCATTGTGAGGTTGTCCTGATGTCTGCTGAGCTCTTCTATATTTCCACAGTTAAGTCCCTAAGAGATATAGAAATAAACAGCCATATGGCAAACAAACTTTTCCCCCTTTTCTTTTTAACAGCTACATTTTTATTTGTTTCAGAATAGTAGGATGCCACAAATCCGGGATGTTAACAGCGCTCCATCTGGAAAGGTGACATTTCTCTGCTCGGTACAAAAAAAGAACGGAAAGAAAAAAAATCACCAGGGCTTAGCCCTAGTTAATGAAGCCATCCAACATCTTGCGGTCTCTGTAACTACCAGCTGTACAGTATATAACACGCATCCCACTAATATTGGAACACACTGGGAGTTGGGATGTATAGCTTGCCCTCAATAGAGGGGTGTCTGGAATTAAAACAAACCCTCATAGGACACACAGACACACTACAACCCATATTCAACTTGTTCAACTGATTACATGTCCCCTCACGCCAGCCTCTCCTGGAGATTTATGCTATATATATTTTAAACCACCACCCCCCTTCCTTTATGCAAGTCAATGGAAATCTTTCCTCCTCTCTAAGGGAGAAGAAGCTGTATACTTCCAAATCCACATGGGGGAGTAGCCCACTCCCACCAATGACTCTTGGGAAAACAGGGTCCTTGCTGGGTGTCAATGAAGAGATGTTCATTGTATCCTCCAAAATCTGTTGGCGACAGAAGCCTACCACCCAAAAAAAGATCCTTGGGGTAACAGAGTCCCTCATAGGCACAAACTTGAACAAAATATTGCCCCTGCCCACATTTCTCCCCCCTCCCTGCTCTTCCGCAGAGCACACCTTCCTCTGTCACATGCAACTTGGTTCAGGTCTCCCCTTCCCTGCTGAATTTGTGTGAGAAAGGGATCTGTGCAATGAGGATCCCTTATTCCACGCATTCATTGGCACATGTATATAGTCCCTTCTCGCGTGCACAAATGTGTGGTTGGTGGCGTGTGCGAATAAAGGGCAGGGACAACCCATGCAGTCCTCTCTTGGGCTCTCTGAACATGTGAGGGGCATCATCTGAACCACCCTTTAGTGTAAAAACATCCTCCCTTTGACAGTCTTAAGGCAGCAACTGCAGAGCAGTTCATACAGTGGTAACCTTGGTTCTCAAACTTAATCCGTTCCGGAAGTCCGCTCCAAAACCAAAGCGTTCCAAAACCAAGGCACGCTTTCCCATGGAAAGCAATGCAAAATGGATTAATCCGTTCCAGACTTTTAAAAACAACCCCTAAAGCAGCAATTTAACGTGAATTTTGCTCTCTAACGAGAACGCTGAGCCATAAAATGAAAGCAATAAACAATGTACTGCAGTCACGCAATCAATCCATCAGTAGCTGAACTGGGTTCCATACAGTGACACAAAAACAAAAAAAGAGAGCCACGGAAATGCAAAATAAATAGCAAAAACAGACAGATCTCGGCATAAACAGCTGGATCAAGGCGGGTCGGGGCTGCTGATTCTTCTAGATCTGTCAGCCGCCTTCGACATGGTCAATTATGAGCTTTTAGACCACCGCCTTGCCGACGTGGGGATCCAGGGTACAGTCCAACAATGGCTGCGTTCCTTTATCTCAGGTCGGGGACAGAGGGATTTATCTGTTGATGGATGGCCGTCCTGCCTCGGCCCCGGACACATTGACCAAGTGCCTGGAAGCTGTTGCTGGATGGCTACGTGGGAGTCGGCTGAAGCTAAATCCTTCGAAGACAGAGGTCCTCTGGCTGGGTCGGGATGACATGGGGCGGGGGGGCCAACTTCCATCTTTCGCTGGGGCCCAATTAGTGTCAGACCCTTCTGTCAAGAGCTTGGGGGTAACCTTGGATGCCTCCCTTTCCATGGAGGCACAGGTTGCAACCACGGCCAAGGTGGCATTTTTCCATCTCCGCCGCATTAAGCAGTTGGTCCCCTATCTCTCTCAACCTGATCTAGCCACAGTGATCCATGCGATGGTCACCTCTAGGCTTGATTATTGTAACTCGCTCTACGCGGGGCTGCCCTTGAAACTGACCCAGAAACTCCAGCGGGTGCAGAATGCCGCAGCGAGGCTCCTTACAGGGTCCCGGCCGCGGGATCATATTCATCCAGTGCTTTACCAACTGCACTGGCTCCCGGTGGAGTACAGGATCAGGTTCAAGGTGCTGGTTTTGACCTTTAAAGCCTTATGCGGCTTAGGACCCTCGTACCTACGGGACCGCCTCTCCCGGTATGACCCACAGAGGACATTACGGTCCACAAATAATAACATATTGGAGATCCCGAGTCACAAGGTGGCTAGGCTGGCCTCGACCAGGACCAGGGCCTTCTCAGTACTGGCCCCGACCTGGTGGAACGCTCTGTCTCAGGAGACTAGGGCCCTGCGGGATTTGTCATCTTTTCGTAGGGCCTGCAAGACAGAGCTTTTTCGTTTGGCCTTCGGACTGACGCAGTCTGACCCCACAGTTACCCTCCCCTAAGGTTTTATTTATAATGGTTTTATCTTATTCGTATATTTTTAATTTTAAAATTGAATTTTAACATTGTATTATTCTGTTGTTTTAACTGAATTGTTTCTTTTATATTTGTGTTGATATTATTTGTTGTTAGCCGCCCTGAGCCCGGTCTTGACTGGGAAGGGTGGGGTATAAATAAAAATTAGTATTATTATTATTATTATAACACTCAAAACAGAAGTCTGGCATATAAAAAACAGAAGTCTGGCACTCAAATTGGAAGTGTAACTCAAAATGGAGCACATTCAGCTTCCAGAAAAACTTCGCAAACCGCAATACTTACTTCCAGGTTTGCAGTGTTTGGGTTCCAAGTTGTTTGAGTACCAAGGCGTTTGAGAACCAAGGTACCACATTGCACTCTTGCTTTGTTTTCTCACACTAATGTTATAATTACAAAGCTAAAGCTGATTGTTTATATAGAGACTTTATCCCATTTGCTGTGTGATTCCTGGTTGGTTATGATTGCTGACGTGACTAATGTAGGATGAAGCAGCGGTAATCTGGAGAGAGAGGGAAATGTACCAAAGGTTCTTTCAGGAAACATTCATTTCCCAAATCACTACTATGGATAAAAAAGAAAGTGGAGAATATTCAGCAGATAGAGATAGATGATGATAGATAGATAGATAGATAGATAGATAGATAGATAGATAGATGATAGATAGATAGAGATAGATAGAGAGATAGAGAGATAGAGAGATAGATGATAGATAGATGATAGATAGATAGATAGATAGATAGATAGATAGATAGATAGATAGATAGACAGATGATAGAGAGACAGACAGATAGATATAGATATAGATATAGATAGATATAGATATAGATATAGATATAGATATAGATATAGATATAGATGATAGGAAACCATGCTTGCACACAGATTATTTGGTTTTTTTATTTGAAGGGGCAAACTGTTGTAGGTCTGACTACAAACCTCAACTCTTTTAGGAAGGTTTTTCCTCTAAGGCAATCTCCTGAGCGAGTTCACCAGCTTCAAGATGGAAGGAGGCCTATATTTCAAGCCCTCCTGCTGCTTCAGAGAGATCCTTTTGTTTGGAATATAAAGAAGGTCAAATGATCTTTAATAACTGCAAGAGGCCAGAATCTCTGTTTCCACGACTCATATGAAAATGCCACCCACAGCCAGGCAGTGCCCTTAAAGAAGTTTGCTGGGCAAATATTCCACATTGATTTAGGCTGTAATCCTACGAGATAAGCCTCTCAAGGAAGAAGGTTAGGCTGACTGGACTTTAGAGAGAAAAAATGACCATGTTTAAATTCCACCTTCCCCACCCTATGAACACACCATTTGAGAATTGTTGATAAGGTGGCTTTGACTGTGTATGCCACAGGAAGAAATCAAGTGCCCTGCCTTGAATTAAGGTAGCTGACTTCCTCTTTGATGAGCAGGTCAGATTCTCATAGAATTCCAGAGCCTGCTGAAATCAAGAACATTCATAATCCCTATGGAATATTAGGGTCTGGAAATTTCCAAATCCTAATCAGTTTATTTCTTGCACCGGGACAATTTACACCTGTGCATGACTCATTCTTGCTTTACCTATTTTTTGCAATGTTTTCATTGCCAATACGCTTTTAAACAACGCTAGTATCTTTGACCAGTGTGGGTGGAATGGTTTGACTAGGACCAGGGAGACCTGGGTTCAAATCCCTGCTTAGCTCTCAAGCTCGCTGGGCATCATCAGGCCCACTACCTTCTCTCAGCCAAACCTACATCAACTTCAGAAAATGCCCATTTTCTGAGCTGATGTGAATGTTAAATGTTGGGCATCTAAGTCAGAAGCATAAGAAATAAAACCCTGCCAGATGACATAAAAGCATTCTGGATCCTCCACCCCTCTCAAAACAGGTATGCTATATGCTATTTTTTCTGCAATAGCTAAAGTCCGTATTTTTTTTCCTTTTACTATTTGTTTGCTTCTTGCTTGCTTTGTATATGGCATGATGCAATACCCTACTGTTGCAGCTTTGGGTTGACAGTAACATGCCACAAAATCGGTGTCCAATGTGAATGCATGGAATCGAAGCAAAGGATGTATGGAACAACTGTAATGAAGAAAAGCAGGGGGTGGTGGTTGTATGATCAATTGGCTTTAGGTCAGTGGCGTGTCATGGGTTGCCAGTGCCTGGGGCCATGCAGAGGGACAGTATGAGGAAGGGAAACAGACAGAGCACATTCAATTGCCTAATGATGTATGCATCACATAACAGATTGCAGCCACAGAGATAAGGAAAGAAGAGTCATTCCATTGTCTGGAGAGATCACTTCCTGATTCGCATGGAGAAGTCGTTTTCTATGGAGCCCAGCAACGGAAGCTCACAGCTCTATGGAGGCAGCACCGGGTACTGAAATTTTGATGCCGTCTAACAATTTTGCACCCAGGGCAATTGCCCCTGTGCCCCCTACTCACACTACACCACTGCTCTAGGTCAACCAAATACACCTATTGCCCAGTTTCACAAAACACTCCCTTGTGACAGGAAGATTCTGTCCATAAATGTTGGTATAACCTCGTAAAGCATTAGAACCACACTGACTCTAGTTTACATTTTTATGCCTGGTAATGACCATTTCCTCATCTCAGAAGTGTGGTGGCACTTCTGATGTATCAGTAATTCCCAGCTCATTTCTGAGACATGAGGAATAGTCATAGAAGAATGAGACTTGTGCTCCAGCACAGAAAGCGAAAACATTTAAATCCCATTGATTCAAACAGGAGTGTGTTAAGCATATGTTTAATTCACTTGCATTGGAATCAATAGAAATTAAAAGTACTTAATTTACCTGGATCGTGCATGGTGGTGATGGCACAGCCAGATTCACAGTGCAATCTTATATAAGCCCACATAGAAGTAAACCTCCATTGAGATCAACAGGAATAAACCCCCATTGACATCTGAAGGCAGCCCTGTTTAGGGAGGCTTTTAATGTTTAATAGATTATTGTATTTTATTTTTCTGTTGGAAGCTGCCCAGAGTGGCTGGGGAAACCCAGCCAGATGGGTGTGGTATAAATAAGTTGTTGTTGTTGTTGTTGTTGTTGTTGTTGTTGTTGTTGTTAGTCTCATTGGGGTTTGCTTCTGAGTGGATATGTATAGGATTGTGCTGCACAGCACACATATATTGAAAGGACAGCGCAGAGAACTAAATAGAAGAAAATTTCATTTCCTTGAGAAGTTAGATTATGCACCCCAGTCAGTTTGATTAGCATGGGTGGATAATATAAAAAGGGTTTCCTAATCCCAAAGACTTCAAAAGAGACTTCTCTGGGAAAAAGGCACCCAACAATATTAATATCAAAGCTAGTTGTCACTCTTATTAAATAGTTCTCTGCTCTTCATTAGTCACAAAAGATCCCCCATAGCTCATGAAAGCTTCTCAGTAAATTGAAAGCTTTAATGCAACATTCCAACAAAAGTTGAATATGAACATGTGAAGCAGACTCACACTGAATTCTTTTATTTCGTTTTATTTCCATACATTAACAGAGCAATCCAAATCCCAGATCTACTGAGATGAGAGAGTTTCGATTCGGTGGATCACAGGGTCTCCTGGAGGAGCCCCAAATCAGCCAGGGATATGCCAATGAAAGTTGCTCACTCACTGTAACTGAGGCGCAGATACACAAATGTAAGCCCCTTGCCGCAGCTCAGCTGGGGCACAGCTGGAACAACTTAAGTCTGCAGAATTTGTGCTAGTGTAAATCACACCCAAAGGTATGGTGGGGCATGGACAAGGAGTTTGGAACAGGCATAACTTAAGCTAACCTTCCATTATTAGGCTTGCTCTTCTCTCTCTCTCTCTCCTGCCTTTCTCCATCAAGGAACCCAAGATTCCATTCCCAGGTGGCCTACAGTCCAGACACTGACCAGGCCCAGTGCAGCTTAGCTTCAGCAAGATGAAGAGTTTGGATCTGATATCCTGCTTTATCACTACCCGAAGGAGTCTCAAAGCGGCTAACAATCTCCTTTCCCTTCTTCCCCCACAACAAACACTCTGTGAGGTGAGTGGGGCTGAGAGACTTCAAAGAAGTGTGACTAGCCCAAGGTCACCCAGCAGCTGCATGTGGAGGAGCGGAGACGCGAACCCAGTTCCCCAGATTACAAGTCTATCAAATCCAAACTCTTCTCTTCTTCTTCTAGACCACTGGCCTAACTGTGTACTGTCTACACCAGTAATAAGGAACCTGTGATCTTCCAGATGTTGTAGGTTTTCCTCAGTCCCACCTGACTGGCCAATGCTGAGGGATTATGGGAGCTGTGTTCCAGCAGCATGTAGGGAGCCACAGGCATCTCTGCATTCTAATTAGTCTTCTGAGATGTGGGTAACAAAATTAAAGGATCTAGGGGACAGTTTTGGTATCCAACTACGTTTTTTGACCCTAAAGGTCACTAGATTTCAATTACAGTTGACAGTTCACGAATCAGTTACATCTTCCTTCAGGTACATATTCCTTCAGTTTTATCAACTAAAATTGCATTCACGCCCCCCCCCCAATTTGGGGGTGTGTAAATGGGCTAAGCCCCTCCCCAAAAGGAAGGGTGAACAGTACTACCTCTGGGTTTGAGCCTCTACTCCCAAAAAGTGCTGTCTGGTGAGCCACTTCCTAGTTCAGCGGGCTTAAAGAAGGCTATTTCTATCTCATATCATGTTATGGTATGACATTATGTGAGGGGGATTGTGGAAAATTAACAGGGCAGCTCACATGCCCAGATATGAGAGCAAGTGCCAGTCCTGTTAGACCCTACGTAGGAGCTGGGACAATGGCACATATCCAAGGATGTTGGATGCTGACAATGGGCCTGGGATGATGATAAGGTAGATATTTGTACCAAACCTGTGTCCTTCTACATAATCCTTTCCCCTGTTAAAACTGTTTTCTATTTGGAAAGAGCAAGTCTTTCCACCCGGACTCTATTCTGTTGCCATGCAGGAGCCTTGTAGGAGGAAAGCTTGTTGAGGAGATGACAGGTGAATATCTGAATTTAGAAATGTGCTTCAATGTGTTTAAAATGCTGTCAAAGTTGGGATGATTTAAATGTGTGAAATTTCAAAATGCCTCATTGACACACACAGGCACACAGAGCTAATTCCTCCGTTGCCTCGGGGAGATACAGCTGAAGGAAAAGTTGGAGCATTTTGGTTTCACTGTTAAAGACGGCCTCTAAAAATGGGTTACTGAAGATGCATTTGCCTCTTTTGGATGTAACAGAACAATCCATCACTGGGAGAAAACTCCGGGGGTAACTACTAAGTCATACTAACAAGCAGTGGTACAGGAAGATGTGATAATTGCATCTTCAGCATATTAACTATTGTGATTCTGAAATGTTCCTTAAAGAACTTTTGCCTGAACAATTCCATTGCCTTGCATCCCCAAAAAACCTATTTACACACAATAGTTTATATGGCGAATTATAACATCTTCCTGTACCACTGCTTATTAGCATTTTTTGTTTGTGCCTACACACATTAAAGGGACATCTATAAACCATTGCAAAACAGTCTGGTGGGATGAGTGTGTCTGATTTTGAAGTGGGAAGTAGTTTAATCTCAAGAACCCCCTTGAAGCTGCTATCTAGCCTGCAGCGTGCGCGCGCACACCCTGTTAAGATACAGGTACCAACCTTGATTATATTGAGCAGAGGGACTCTCACAAAGGATGTGCATGCACATGGTCCCAGCTTCTGCTGGCATCTCCAGTTTTTATTATTATTATTATTTTAAAAACGGATCATCGCACAGGTGATCTGAAAGACATCTTCTTGAAATCCTAGAATGAGTGGGAGGAACACAGGAGGGCTTTCAAGGATTAAAAAAAGAAACTAAACGAGTTGTGGCCAGAGCTAGTCAGCCAATTCAGCCTAAAGGAAATGGAACCATGTGCATCCTCACATCACTGGAAATCTGGCTCCTGTTTATGGCATTTCCCGATGCTCCCGACTGGCACTGGAAATGCTCACAGACACAAGCAGGTGCCTGTTCCCTGACTCAACCCAATATCACTGTTGGGAAACAAAACAAAAGAAGCTTGCTTGTTGGTCCCTTCCAGTGGTATGTTATCCCTATCAATGCATCCAGGCATCACCATCAGATTGAAATGGAACTGCAGTCGGCGAGGAATAACATCCTGGAGGAAATCACAGCCCTCCAAAACTGCCTCAAGGGCAAACTATATAAGGCACAGGTCAACAGTGATTGGGTCTCCAGAAAGGATTTTTGGTTTGGTTTTAGGGCAGAGCTAAAGGCTAGAATTTTCTGCCTTTTTAAACAAACAAACAAACAAATTTTTGCTGAGTTCCTTCTGAACCACTGGAGAATTTGGCCTCCCCTATAGTTTACATTTAAATGCTAATGCACCTAATGCACATTTATTGAAATAATACACAGACCGCAGCATAGGTATCCCTCAAGATTTTCACTTCTCCAGATTTTGAAATGAAGTTCTCTAGTCAAGGAACCTGTACAAAATTGCATAAACGAAGGTGAAAAGCATATCTTAGTGGGAAAAATGTGCAAAAATGCATTACATTAGGGGAAATTGCTTTGCAAAAATGTGCATATTGAGGAAAATTGCATACACAGATGCATATATTTGGGGGGGGGGCACATGAAAATACTGGTGAATTTTCAGTAGACCTTTTTTTTATTAAAAAGGCAGCAAAGTGATGTGGAAATGTGAATGACTGAATTTAAGATTGGAGAAATGAGAAAATGTATGAAATGGAAATTGACAGATTAGCACATCCCTAGAGGGAACCCTGGACTTCTGCAAGTCCTACCCAGACAAGACCAGTGGTTGAAGGCCGATCCTTGTGAGACGCTGCAGAATCTCGGCTCCTGTGACCGATAAATTAATTAGTTCCAACAGTACCGCGGGAATTCCTTCTGGCTAACCACAAATGGACTGGGATTTGTGGGCAATCAGTTCTAAAGCGAACGTATTAGGAAATAAGAAACAGCGTTTGCAACAGCAGTGTTCCATTTCAGGACTCGGTAACACGTTCCCTAATCGCTTGGGCTGCTGAGAGTGAGAACCTCTGCTTTTCAACATGCAGAGATGCTCAGGCTCTGACCATACTTGATCCTAACTGCCTGTGTCTATTCAAGGCGATAAGCATATCAAAGTGATAGTGTTCCTCGCACATTAAGACGAGTCATATGTTAAGCAATGTAAGCAAAGAGAAACAATGGCAAAATGCAGTTGTCCTAACAGTCCATCTGTTTCCTTTTCCCTGCAGAGCATCTTTCTTTCTTTCTCCTCCCCCCCCTCCTGGTTCCTTTCCAGGTGCCCCCTTACCTTATGTAACACTCCTTTTTTTACTGGCGGTTCATGCTGTGACCCTGTCAGAATCGCTACAGCAGGGGTGACCTCGGTAATGACCATCTAGCGCCTGCCAAGCTAAGTTGGTCAGTGTTAGCTGATTAAACTTTTAACAACATCCCCTGTGCGATAAAGGGCAAAATGACAACTTTGCCCATCGTCAAGGTGTCTGTATAATAAACTAATTAGTAAACCACACAGTCTGTGGAGCTTTTAATGAGTGCTATCGTCTGGACTCTGTAATAAAAACCCAGCCTGCCCCCTTTTGGGATTCAATTAAGGAACAGACTGTCATATGCTTGGCCTAGCTGATCAATGAATCCATTCCGACCTTTGTCGGAGATGTTTGCAAGGTCACCCCGCATCTGTGAGGGAAGCCAGCTCAGGAGTGGGGAGACATACCCAGCAGCACCTGCCAGGCACCAGGATGTGTCGTTAATGTCTTCTTGGTCATTTGGCATCAGCAGAAGTTTCTCTTACTCAAAGGTTAGCTGAAAGAGAAGGCCGCGATGAAATCTATTTGTATTTCACAACTGGAAGCGCCCTTCTGTTATTTAATCATTAATCCTTTAATATCTGCCTTTTGCAAACCTGCGTAGGATGGGCCACAAGACTTTACAACCCTGTGTGTTATCTTCAGAACATATTTGCCGATCTATATAGTTTTTCGATGAGTATAGGTCAACTCTGATCACTGGAGTGGATTGCACTGAATACTCTGCTCTCAAGAAAGCCTTTTATTAAAGGGTAGGCAATTGATGCAAAGGAACACCTGTCTTCTCCTGTTCATAACATGTGGTGTGGCTTTCAACTGAGTTAACACCATCATGGGAGTAACTCTGTACATTCTCCTCCAAGTAGTAGTGGCTCTCCAAGGGAATAGGAACCATAGAATCATAGCATTGCAGAATTGGAAAGAGCTCCATGGTTCATCTAGTCCAACCCCCTGCAATGAAGGAACTCAACTAGATCAAACATGACAGATGGCCAGCCAAGCTCTGCTTAAAAACCACCACCAATAATAATAATAATAATAATAATAATAATAATAATAATAATAATTTATTTATTTATACCCCGCCTATCTGGCTGGGTTTCCCCAGCTACTCTGGGCGGCTTCCAACAGAAAAATAAAACACAATAATCTATTAAACATTAAAAGCCTCCCTGAACAGGGCTGCCTTCAGATGTCTTCTAAAAGTCTGGTAGTTGTTTTCCTCTTTGACATCTGTTGGGAGGGCGTTCCACAGGGCAGGCGCCACCACCGAGAAGGCCCTCTGCCTAGTTCCCTGTAACTTGGCTTCTTGCAACGAGGGAACCGCCAGAAGGCCCTCGGTGCTGGACCTCAGTGTCCAGGCAGAATGATGGAGGTGGAGACACTCCTTCAGGTATACTGGACCGAGGCCATTTAGGGCTTTAAAGGGAGGAGAGCCCACCAGCTCTCATGGGAGTCTGTTCCACTGTCAAACAACTCTTACTGTCAGAAAGTTCTTCCTGGTGTTTAGTCAGAATTCCTTTTCTTGTACCTTGAACTCATTGGTTTGGGTCCAGCCCAGATACCTAAGATCTTACCTGAGATACCAGTGATTTGAACCCAGTGATATGCTACACATGTCTTGTGTCACTGAGCCGAGACCCTACCCCAAAATGCAACCTTACACACACAGATGTCTATCGTCAAGTGAAGAGATGCATGCAACACCTCTGGGGCAGTTATGTCTTCATAAAAACTTTGTATAATAATGGGCAATATGGACTTTCTGGTAAATTTCATTATTAACCCAAATCTTCCATTGGGAACCATTTCCTGTGGATCTGGCAAGCTGATTTCCATCTGTAGGCTTGGTTTGCCTGATGCCAGTGCTTCTCAAGAGTAAATGAAAAGTACAGTACTTAAAATTGCTGTCCTGTTTATACAAGGCAGAGATGGCACAGGACTTTGGGGTGCACATGGCAGAGCTTGCAATTCTTTCAAGTATGTCTTTTATTTTTTAAAAAAAATGCATACCAGATGCTAGCTTCTTTTTGATGATCAAAACAGAGAAGTTTGACCCCAGCCGTTATAATTAGCGCTGTGCCAAAACCTTTCTCTCTCCCCTGACTCAGGAACACAACAGCTGAACGGTACACTCATATATTCACATGTAACATTCAAGTGTACACTCTTGAGTATATAACAGCTGAGTGTATCAGAAATCAACAAGTGGACACTCACAGACTTGTACATGTGTAGAGTAGACAACCCACACTTGTGTTTAATGCAACATGTGAACAAGCCTAAGGCCTCAGCTTTGTTATGAGGTTGTTGTGAGGATAAATGGGGCGGGAAGCCACCGTACGCCATACTCATGTCCTTGGAATAAAGAGTTGGATCTAACTGTAATAAATGAAGAAATAAATACATCACTGTGTAGCAGCTTAAATTGATCCCTACAATTGGGACTCAGTTTGATGAACATATATTTATGAGGATAAACACATACACTTGTCATTTCAGTGGGGAAAGAGTGCTTTATAAGAGATTATTTTCCTAATCAGAGGCTTTATATACAATTCTGGTGTAGCTTCTTGAAGATTTACTATTGACAGGGAAATTATTTCCATCATTTGACGCCTAAGCTGTTTCTGTGGAGGTGGGGAACTCTTTTGGGGGAGCTCAATCTACCGATCCCATGCCAAACACATAAAATAAGAAAGTTGCAGAAACCAAAGGAAAAACTCACTGGAAATATTGTGCACACATGCTAGGATTTATGCACATTGGCAGGATTACAATTCCTTTGAAATGTTCATTAATACATTTTCATGGGTATATAAAGTTAGCATTAGGGCTGAAGTGAATTTTTGAAGGGGAACATTTTGGGCACAAAAAAGAAACATTTCAAAGGTGCATGCTCTAGTTATCTCTCACTTGGACCACTGCAATGCGCTCTACGTGGGGCTACCTTTGAAGGTGACCCAGAAACTACAACTAATCCAGAATGTGGCAGCTAGACTGGTGATGGCTGCTGAGACCATATAACACTGGTCCTGAAAGGCCTACATTGGCTCCCAGTACGTTTCCGAACACAATTCAAAGTGTTGACCTTTAAAGCCCTAAACGGCCTTAGCCCAGTAGACCTGAAGGAGCGTCTCCACCCACATCGTTCAGCTTGGACACTGAGGCCCAGCTCTGAGGGTCTTGTGGGAGGGAACCAGGCAGAGGGCCTTCTCAGTAGACACACCTGCCCTCCCATCAGATGTCAAGGAAATAAACAACTATCTGGCTTTTAGAAGACATCTGAAGGCAGCCCTGTTTAGGGAAGTTTTTAATGTTTGATTTTTATTGTATTTTAAATATTTTGTTGGAAGCCGCCCAGAGTGGCTGCGGAAACCCAGCCAGATGGGTGGGGTATAAATAATAAATTTTATTGTCATCATCATCATCATCATCATCATCATCATCATTTTTATCCCAAATAGTAACTTTTTGAAATCTTTTTTTGGGGGGTAGGGAGGGGTAGATGCCTGTGGCTGCCTTTCCTGGCAGCTACAGTACATTAATGTTTTTAGCATTAGTGATGTCACAGAACTTGCATTTCACTTTCTTTTTAAATTTTTTTTATTGGTTTTCACATAAACACACAAATTAAGAAACATAAAACAAACACGCACAAAAAATACACACATAACACAACCTCTTGCATCTTATACTCTTCTGTCTTAATATAATTCGCTCCGCCGAGCTAAGACTTCCTTCCCTCCCATCCTTCGGCTTTGCTTTTCCACTCTTATCCCACAGTTTCTTTTACCTACTTATTCAAAGTCAATTCGTAGGATTTATTTTAGTCCTGCCAGTGTCCTTAAACTTCTACAGTTCCTCTCCATGTATTCAATTAATTTACTCCATTCTTTTTGGAACCTTGTTTCCCCCTGGTATTGGATCCCGTGGGTCAACTTAGCTAGTTCTGCATAGTCCATCATCTTCGTCCTCCACTCCTCAACTGTCAGTAAGTCCTGTAATTTCCATTTTTGGGCCAATAAAATTCTTGCCGCGGTTGTAGCATACAGAAACAATCTCTGATCTTCTTTAGCAATTTCCCCTCCCATTATAACCAATAAAAATGCTTCAGGTTTTTTTGGGGGGAAAGGTATATTTAAACATCTTTTTCAACTCATTATATATAATTTACCAATATCTTTTCACCTTTTCGCATGTCCACCACATATGACAAAATTCACCATCTTTCTCTTGACATTCCCAGAACTTTTTGTTACTTGTTCTATACATTTTTGCTAATTTAACTGGTGTTAAATTTCACTTTCAAGGTTCATAATACTCACTGCAAAGTGAGCATCATGACCCCAAATTCTTCTCTAGCTTGCACTTCTCATTCAAACGAGCCATCTTTCTTTTGACCCACCCAACCCACTTTCCTTTCCTGGTTGACCAATTCCAAGCTACAGGGAAGAAGAAATGGCCTTACTCTTCTCTCAGTTTTGAGGAAACGCTCAGTTTGTTTACAGCGCAAACCAATCCAACACCAGCCATTACTAATGGACACAAAGGTGTCTGAAATTTTGCTGCCCTCTTGCTATCCATGTGGTCCCAGTCAATAAGGGGACATGTGGTCAGCATTATTGGGTAAAATGTATTTGCTCCAAATAGCCTGGCCGCTTCATGGGGGATTTTGTGGGTGCTCGGGCACCCACGGCCTGTGCTGGATTTACGTATAAGCTAAACAAGCTATAGCTTAGGGCCCCACTCTCCATAGCTGCCAAGTTCTCCTTTTTTTAAGGGAAATTCCCTTATGCTGAATAGGCTTCCTCGCGAGAAAAGGGATAACTAGGCAGCTATGCCACTCTCTTGCCCCCCGCCCCCCAAAGGGAAAAAAAACCTGGATGTACATTTCCAAAATATAAGTTAAACGATTACTTTTACAAAATACATATTTTGTTACGTGCAAATGGCTTTAGATACCTATTAGGTGGCACTGTGGGTTAAACCACTGAGCCTAGGGCTTGCCGATCAGAAGGTCGGCGTTTCGAATCCCCACGACGGGGTGAGCTCCCGTTGCTCGGTCCCAGCTCCTGCCAACCTAGCAGTCCGAAAGCATGTCAAAGTGCAAGTAGATAAATAGGTACCGCTCCACTGGGAAGGTAAACAGCATTTCCGTGTGCTGCTCTGGTTTCGCCAGAAGCGGCTTTGTCATGCTGGCCACATGACCCGGAAGCTCTACGCCGGCTCCCTCAGCGAATAAAGTGAGATGAGCGCCGCAACCCCAGAGTCATCTACGACTGGACCTAATGGTCAGGGCTCCCTTTACCTTTACCTATTAGGTCCATAAATTACCATATAGCATATATTCAACACAAAAAAACAGCTGGACATATAAAAGGCCCCATTACCTTCAGTAGCTATGGGTCTCATCAAACCTAAATCCGGCACTGCCCAGGACCCCAGGTAGTTGGCACCTACACCCTCAAGAGTCACGCAATCATGTTACTATCCCCAGTATTGAATTCTAGATTGTAAGCGCCTTGGGGCGTGGACCTGATTTCACATGCCGAAAGGTACCATGCGAGTTGTTCTTGATCAAGGATGGTGGCCCATTTTCTGACAACACCGACGAAGCAAACTAACACATCCCTCCCTCCCTTTTTTCCTTCTTTTTTCGGGTCTCGAGCAGCTCTTGACTTGCTTTGAACACAGTTGCGAAAGGCCTTCATCTTATTTGTCAATGTTTGGTATTAAACTAAAAAAGGTATTAATCTTTCCAAATGACCTTTTCTCCTTCATTTTCTACTGGTAAATGGATGTTGCATCTTTTTGTAAGGTGCTGCAAGGCAAGACACTGCCACATTCAAACATACACTTTTATCCAGTTAATCATCATTCATTACCGACTTTCATCAATGTTCAGAGCCTTAATTCCAAGATTATTTATTTCCCTTATCCTGGTGCTCCCACTTCCTTATAGCAACCTAAGAATGTGTGTGTATGTGTGCATATATATATATATATATATACACACACACACACACATGCGCGCGCACACACACACACACACACACACAGACAGCAGGATAATTAGAAAAGAAACCTATTACCCAGGCTTATAATTAGGGACTAACATATTAAATGACCTTTACCATTTACCTTAAGCCCTGGATTTCGAGAAAACCAGCAAAGTTATGAATGCCATATTAGTAATCTTTAATCTTTATTACTGCTGTGGACAGAATTTTAATGATTTTTTAAATAGGCAGCGGTCACTAGCATATCCCTATTAAAATAAAAAAAAAATCTCATGAAAAATTAAATGGATTAAGACTTCAAATGTACCATCATCAAAAGTATTATCTAATTATGGAGTTCAGTGAACAGGCCAAGTGAAATGGTTGGTAATATTAGTTACTTACCACATGGGAATGATCAGGATTTATGCACAAATAGATTCTGCTGCTGTTGCAACATAGTAATTAAGAATTTGTCAGGGAAATTTGACCCTCTAGGGTAGAAATTACTTTGTAAAATAAGAATGGCAGAGCAACCAGTCTCCTTGCTGCATATAATTTAACTTGATTATTTATACATCAAAGGGAGTCAGCACTGGCTGCGGTATAATATTTAAGTAGAGGGATATTAGAGGAAGAGGCATCTAGTGAAATCTCTCCCCCCCTCCCCGCAACCCTCCAAATCTCCGTGAGAAAATAGAGGAAATTTTCATAAAGCATTTCATTTTGCATATAAATTGGTGCCTCGATTGTGCCTGCGAATTTACTGCTGTCAAATTTAATTTTTCTTTAATTCTTCAGGCCCCAGATGTGGAAGGCTCAGTGTGGAGGCTGCAATTTTCAATGCTTACAGGTAGCACCCCAATCGATAATGTCTCTTTATGAGAAATTACCGTTAATGTTATTGAGTATGCATTTGGCTTTATAGGATAATAAGGTAATATGAAATGCCAATTCATTCATTAGAAGGGAGCTAAGTGCTTAAATGAAATGGGTGACAGGTCTGGAGGGGGAAACGAGGGAGGATGGAGAGAGAGAGAGAGAGAGAGAGAGAGAGAGAGACCATAACAAAAGAGGTAGTCCTGGGCAGGAAGTTGGGAATGGATTTTAAATGACCTAAGAAGCCCACCCCCCCTCCCCACCCCAACCCAATGATTTTAAGCCATATATTTGCATTGGCTTTCGGTAAGCAATATGCATTTGGAGATTAAGTTGTTGGAGCGTTCACAGGTCAGGAAGCTGTTCAGGCTGAAAGTGGGATCTGATCTTTCAAAGGGGGCAGCAAAACCTATTGGAGCCAGGCCAGAACTGTGGGCAAGCAGATCTCGTAGGGGCACTCTCTGGCCTTGCAATCAATTGCTGGAACTAGCAGGGCCAGGCATTGTGCCCCTGAAGGACCAGGTGTGCAGCCCGGGAGTCATTTTGAACTCACAGCTGTCCATGGAGCCACAGGTTAATTCTGTGTCCAGGGCGGCTGTCTATCAGCTCCATCTGGTACGCAGGCTGAGACCCTACCTGCCCGCAGACTGTCTCACTGGAGTGGTGCATGCTATGGTTATCTCCCGTTTGGACTACTGCAATGCGCTCTACATGGGGCTACCTTTGAAGGTGACCCGGAAACGGCAATTAATCCAAAATGCGGCAGCTAGACTGGTGACTGGGAGTGGCCGCTGAGACCACATAACACCGGTCCTAAGAGACCTACATTGGCTCCCAGTACGTTTCCGAGCACAATTCAAAGTGTTGGTGCTGACCTTTAAAGCCCTAAACGGCCTCGGTCCAGTATACCTGAAGGAGCGTCTCCACCCCCATCGTTTAGCCCGGACACTGAGATCTAGCGCCGAGGGCCTTCTGGTGGTTCCCTCACTGCGAGAAGCACAGCTACTGGGAACCAGGCAGAGGGCCTTTTCGGTAGTGGCGCACACCCTGTGGAATGCCCTCCCATCAGAGGTCAAGGAGATAAACAACTACCTGACATTTAGAAAACACCTAAAGGCAGCCCTGTTTAGGGAAGTTTTTAATCTGTGATATTTTAATGTATTTTGCTATTTGTTGGAGGCCGCCCAGAGTGGTGGGGGAGACCCAGCCAGATGGGCAGGGTATAAATAATAAATAATAATAATAAAACCTGGAAGAGTTACCTTGAGCTGAGAACTTTGCCCCAGGATGAGAATGGAAATCGTGTGCCGGCGGCACAGCAGCAGCAAGAGGCCCCATTAGAGACAGCACACCTCTAGTTAAGAACAGTTTCAGGTTAAGAATGGACCTCCGGAACGAATAAAGTTCGTAACTAGAGGTACCACTGTATTTATAAATGCTTTGTGCATCTACTTGCCCCTTTCCAACATTGATTTGTTAGAGCATGATTTTCTTTTTGTACATCTACCAATGACCCAGGTGGCGCTGTGGTTAAACCACTGAGCCTAGGGCTTGCTGATCAGAAGGTCGGCGGTTCGAATCCCTGTGACGGAGTGAGCTCCCGTTGCTTGGTCCCAGCTCCTGCCAACCTAGCAGTTCAAAAGCACATCAAAATGCAAGTAGATAAATAGGAACCGCTACAGCAGGAAGGTAAACGGTGTTTCCATGTGCTGCTCTGGTTTGCCAGAAGCGGCTTTGTCATGCTGGCCACATGACCTGGAAGCTGTATGCTGGCTCCCTCGGCCAATAATGCAAGATGAGCGCGCAACCCCAGAGTCGGTCACGACTGGACCTAATGGTCAGGGGTCCCTTTACCTTTACCAAAGAATAAAATGAAGCCAGGATTAAGGGGTTTCTCAGGAGGGGGAGCGTATGTGCTGTGTCCCATTGGTAAAGTAGTGGTGGCACTCACCATTCTTCCGATAGGAAATGCTTGCGGTGGTGGTGGTGGTGGACAAAAATAGGAGGCTGAGAAGGGTCAATTGAGGGGAGTCCCTGTTTTCATCTGCTGAATGTTAGAGGGTATGGCTGTCACTGCCGGTTCACCTCTGCTCTCTGAGTATCCAAGCATCAACAAGAGAGAGGGGAGGAAGAACAGCTTCTTCCACTTGCCTTTTCAGATTTGCACCAAATACAGACATACAGACACCCACCCACCACTGGGCCTAATCTAGAGGTTTCCTGTGCCTGATACAAAGATTTGGTCTAGGAAGACCTATATGCACCATTTGATGGAAAGGCGTGGTCCAAACTAAAGGAATGAAGGAATATGCAAATGAACATTGCTGCAATGGAGATTTATTTGCTGGGGATGTACATTTCTATCTAGATTCAGGGTCCAGATGGCTGGGTACCAGCAGAGGCAAGAGGCAGATTACCCCAATTTGCACCGAGAAATTCCCTTTGCTATGTGCTATCCTTCATCCTCTGATTTCTGGAAAAGGCCTTTTCCGATGTGAAATTTGGTGCATTGTGATTTTGGGCACATGAAACAGAAGTTCCATGAATACAAATCTCCCCTGTGCCCTGCGCATAATGCAAAATGTTAGATTTGAGGCAACATGGATTTAGTATCTTTCCGCCATAAAAAAGGTAGGGCTGTTTGGCTAGTTCCGTCAACTTTTCCTTACTAACGAGAGGGCACTTGAACCTAGACTGAAGAGCCGTCTTCACTAATAAATGAAGGTATTTGTGTATGAAGAAAGTATTGTTATTTATAATTCATTATACTTCTCTTTAAAAATTTACAGTCGGGGAGCAGAATCAATATCTTTTGATGCACCAATCATACACCGTTGGCTCTACAGAGAGAAAGCAAGGATGATGACTATGATTGATGGTGATGTTAATAAAGGTAATGAGTTGTTACCGGGAACTGATACAGTTGTGATGGCTAAACACAAAAGGCAGTGTCTGGGCAAGAAGATTCCTCTTAACAATTCTGGGGAGATAGTCACGTAAACAGATCTGGCTTCCCCATCTCAAGACTAGCGACCTGTATACATGATGCATGGAAGAGTCGGCCAACGAGAGCAGGAATAGACCTGTGTGCACCTTGTGCTAAGGTGCTGGGGTTTGCATTCACTGCCTTGCTGTTATTGAACTGTAATGAACTGCAGGGTTGATCTCATTTTCTCAGAAGTCAGAGGCTGCAATCAGACAGCACTTTACTCCGTTTCCCCAACGTTTTCATACCTGAGGATTTCCACTTTTTTGCGATCTTCCACGTGGCAATAAAAAGCCACTTCTGGAAATCTAGGGGAAGTTTAGCACCCATTGCTATCTCAATTCCTTGGGGGGGGGAAGAAATCCACTTGGAAAATTTCAGGAAGAAATTTGGGGTGCTAAGAGAAGATTCTTAGTTTTTAGCCCCCAAATCGTTACTTATGGTGGTGAGAAAAAAGTCATTCCCAGTTAAGTCCCTATGAGTGGACATTAAGTAGGATTTGTACCTCTTCCCAGTTACCAAATTCTCCCCACCTCCCCTTTTACCTGCTCCTCCCCTCTAAATTCAGAGAAAGGGGAGTCTAGGGAAATATTTGAAAAAGCACTAAATAACAGCAGCAGCAAGACCAAAATAGTTAAAGTGGAGCAATAATATTTTGTGGAAAGATGTTCCATTCAGTTCAACTCCCATTCATCAGAAACTACCCTTGCGGTGCAATCGTATGCATGTCTGCTCAAGGAGATTTACTCACAGGTAAGTGTGTGTATAGGACTGCAGTCTTAAAAGCCTAAAGGGTGGGCAGGGGAGAAAGATAATGTCAAGATCCATCCTCAGCTGCTACAAATGGCTGGAGCTCCAGCGTCCTTAAGCTTCATTAGGCTCCCTTGCCAGCGTAAGAGATAGCCACTTAAGGCTGGTCAAGAATGTTGAAGAAGTGTAAGGACAGGAAACATTTTCCCAATAAAAATGTAATTTCCCACAGGAGCATTTCATTTTCATCCGACTTTTTCCAAACTCTCAGCGCAGTCAACAAAATGTCTAAAGGATGTTTTGTTAGTGTTTACCAATGCTTGGTAGCTGGGAAAATGCAGTGCGGATCTTTATTTTATTTTATTTATTTTTTGCCAAGTGCAAATGCAGCTGAGGCTTTTAGGAGGTCCAAAACGGTAATTCTTTCGGGGAGGACAGGGCAAGCAGGGACAAGGGAATGAAGCCGATCCTTTTGCTTAAGGTAAAGCTAAAGGGACCCCTGACCATTAGGTCCAGTCGTGACCGACTCTGGGGTTGCGCGCTCATCTCGCATTATTGGCCGAGGGAGCCGGCGTACAGTTTCCAGGTCATGTGGCCAGCATGACAAAGCCGCTTCTGGCGAACCAGAGCAGCACACGAAAACGCCGTTTACCTTCCCTCTGTAGCGGTTCCTATTTATCTACTTGCATTTTGACGTGCTTTCGAACTGCTAGGTTGGCAGGAGCTGGGACCAAGCAACAGGAGCTCACCCCATCACAGGGATTCGAACTGCCGACCTTCTGATCAGCAAGCCCTAGGCTCAGTGGTTTAACCACAGCGCCACCTGGGTCCTTTTGCTTACCTGCATAATAAACCCAAAGCTGAGCTCGTGACTTGTCCAGGGTTGGCATCAAGAGCTGGTGTGGATGTTGCAGGACCCGGTGGATCTGCTCCTCCTGTTCAACTTCCGTGTTCGCTCAGGGCTCAGCGACACTTCCCTTCCCCTCTGACCGCCGCGCCCCTGCCCTTGTACCACACCACCTATCTAGCTGCCTAGACCTACCCAATGCCCTCCAGCTCACCCATTTACTTGGCTTGCTGCTCTGGAAGAAAGGCAAGAGGTCTCTCTCCCTTTTGCCCCCTTCCCCCATGCACTGCTATGATAGTAAGCCTGGCACTGGGAAATTATGTTACCCAGAGCTCCTGGCACCTTGCTGATATTCACAACAGCATGCAAGGGCCCCAAGAGAAGGCAAGAGAATCCTCCCTTACTTTCTCTGTTCTACTGAGGCTTAAGAAGGCAAGTGGGTTGGAGGAAGGAGAGTTTTGAAGGTGGGAGGGAGGCAGAGAGAGAAAAGATTTAATTTCTTCTGTGGCTCAGGTGACCTGAGCCACAAAGGAGCATGCAGGGCTATAATATGGTCATCTCATAGTGTGAGGCAGGCATTACAACGTTGCCTTTCCAAGCCAGGAAACATGAAACCCAGTGACATCAGCACACAGATGAGAGTGTGAGTAACAGCTGGAAAAGCATATCCCTCCCCCCAGCCATATTATCTGTTTCAACCTCCATGCGATAGAAATATCTGTGGGATTCTGGTTTGAAGAAAACACACTATAGAAGTGATTAGCCTCTTAGAAGGAGGAGGTTCTGCACAGAGGTTACATTATGTTTGCACACTGTAACATACCCATTATTTCAATCACTAGTTTGGAGGCCTTTCTGCATTACCATAATCTGAAATATAATAATAGAGTTTCTCCACCGTGTTTCTCCATCTCCTTTCTCCTAAATAGAGTGACTTAAGCTAAAAGACTTTCAAAGCCCTCCCTACGGCTTGCGAGTTTGGGGGAGAATATCTATGCTGTCATCTTACTCAGGTTCGAACATATTGCTCCTGAAATGCGGGCCCTCTGCTTTTAATTCAGTTTGTCAGATTATGGAACTGAAGGAACCATTGATCCCTAAGGATAAAAATCAGCAGAAGGCTTCTTAAGAGAACAGCGCAGGGTAGTCAAAGAATGTCTGAGAAAGTCTTTTCTTTTGTAGTTTGGATGTTGAAGGTCAAAACAAAAATGTGCTACTTAGAAGTTTAGAACAGGAAGGAAAAGTGTGAGGCAGCAGGGAGATGGAAAGTGGAGGTTTAAATAAAACTCATGGAAAAAAACTTTAATAAGGCATTGTAGTGGCTGTGCTTTGTTTTAACACACTAGCCATTTAAAACCTATCAGAAGGGATTAAATCTCTGCCGCTGATGTTGCCTTTTACTCTGTTGTGTGTTGGGTTATACAATTAACATTTTAATAGATTGCCATAAGGCATTCATACTTTCTCCAAGGCAGAACCATCCCTGACGCTGCGCACACCCATAGATCTCTGGTTGCCCTACAATGGAGACAGTATTCCTTGATTGCAACACAGGGGAGTCACCTGACATGGAATTTCTGCGTAGAAGTGACTTCTGGCACTGCGGACATTTTGGAAATGGGCACAGCGGCATCGGAAGTCGCTTCTACGCATGTCCGGAAGTGCGTGGAAGCGACTTCCGGTGCTGCGGCACTGCTGATCCTGGATTTTTCAATTCGGAACTTGGCACCTATGCCTGAGGAGGCTGAGCACAGAGCTGAGCGCAGTGTAGCATAACTTCAGTGGCCGGCTCCTCCTGAGTGCAAGTGAGAAGGAGCTGCTGACCATTGAAGCCACGCTGGGCTTCATGCTCGGCCTGATGATGTAATGTCGTGCCCATGATATCACACAAATACGACACATGATGGGCCCCCCTCAATCTTGGGTGCCTCTGGCTCCTTTGAGCAAAAGGTGGGATATCAATGCAATAAATATTTATTTAGATGTGGGAACCAGCCTGCAAGAAAGGAACAAAGAGGGAAGAGTTAGTCTATGACAGATGCATTTGACTGAATTGTTACAAATACACATTTTCCCATGTCGGTTGTTGGAAAAGCTATAGCTAATTCTCCCTCCCTCCCTGCCTGCCTTCCTCACATTATAGGCAAACATTTGGGTCTTCAAGGGTGGGGTTTATTTTCAGGGTCTTATTTCCCTTTGTGTACATAATCTAAGGCTGTCTCTCAAAGGACTCAGAGAAGCTCTGTTGTGCTGTGGACATATAGGGTTTCTTCTTGCAAAGAAAGTTGAAACTGGTTTCAGAAAGAGTTCTCTTCCCGTGATACATAAACACATTTCTTTTGTGCCACTGTTGCCTCGGGTCAAAAAGGGTTCTCAAACAATACCCAGAAAGTCATGTTACTCAAAAGCAAAATGGAAGTAGGATGTGTGTACATACCACAAACAACATCCTCTCTTTTTGAATACCGCCAACTCCTTGGCAATATTTAGACGTCTGTTCATGTGCAGGAAACCCAGAAGCAGCAGCCATAGGGCCATGTACCTGGTCTGCTCCTGATACTGTGTCTCCGTCGCACAAAGCTGAACCCAGAGAGGCAGTGTGGTTTGAATGTTGGACTAGGACCTGGGAGACCGGGGTTCAAATCCCCAGTCAGCCATGAATCTCATGGGGTGTCCTTGCTCCATTTACTGTCCCCTAGCCTAACCTACCCCACAAGGTTGTTGTGAAGATAAAATGGGGAAGGGGAGAACCACATATGCCACCTTGAGCTCCTTGAAGGCAAAGTCGGATATAAATGCAATAATATCAGATAAAGGAGGACCCTTCTTATGAGATGCTCCTCTCAGGCATGGCTCCGCCCTTGCAATGGGATGTCCCTTGCACATGCGCTTGCTAGGCATGAGCAGCTGCTTGTTTGAAGGGTTCCCATAACTGTTGAATGATTGTGTAAAAGTGTCATTATTGTTTCACTGTACCTTTAAGAGTCAGGAAAGATTTAATGACTGGGGCTCTGCAGCTGTGGAGCAGCTCTACAGGTGTTGCTGTGAAGCTGATGATGCAGGGTATATCAGGGGTGTTGTGTGTTGCCTCTGTGCTGGGCGTTTTCCCAGTGTGCTCTTGGTGGGTGGTTTGGTTGTGCGGGTATTTTGTGCAAGCTTAATTTATTTTTTGTTATTTTTACTTTCTCCATTAAACCAAGCATTTGTTTAAGTCTTGGTCTCTATGTGTAAGTTTCTCGACCAGTTTCTGCTGATTTTGCTTTTAACCCTAACAATAACATGGGGAAATGCTCTCATCGTGTGGTGTGGGGGCAATGTGGCATTGAGGACACCAAGGTTAGGACCAGAAGTGGAGACCGGCTCCTGCTGCAGTGCACCTGTCCTATCCGTGAGTGGGGGACACAGATGGTGCTGTAGTCTAAACCACTGAGCCTCTTGGGCTTGCTGATCAGAAGGTCGGCGGTTCAAATCCCTGTGATGGAGTGAGCTCCCGTTGCTCTGTCCCTGCTCTTGCCAACCTAGCAGTTCGAAAGCATGGCAGTGCAAGTAGATAAATAGGTACTGCTGTGGCAGGAAGGTAAAGAGAAATTATGTGCGCTCTGGTTTCCATCACGGTGTTCTGCTGCACCAGAAGTGGTTTAGTCATGCTGGGCACATGGAAAGCTGTCTGTGGACAAACGCCGGCTCCCTTGACCTGAAAGCGAGATGAGAGCCGAAATGCCATAGTTGCCTTTGACTGGACTTATACATCCAGGGGTCCTTTACCTTTTACCTTACATGTGAGTAAAAGTAGAAATGAATAGGGCTTCTCAAAAGACTATTTCCTGTCTCCACTCATAAGAAGGCTCCTCCTTTATCTGATATTATTGCATAACATAGCTAAGCTATGTTATGTTATGCTGCTGGAGTTTTGCATATGTGACTAAAATTTCCAACCAGTGGAGCATGGTCCATTAGGGTGGACCATCCACCCTCAGTCAACCTACCAACCTACCTTCTTACCACTAGTCCAGTGGGTAGCACAGCTTGTCAGATGCATAGTTGTTGTTGTTGTTATTATTATTATCATTCCCTGCCCATTTGGCTGGGTTGCCCCAACCTCAGCCCACCCTCAACCACCCCCCACCTTAGTCTCAGTTTTGGCTCCATGTCTGTCTCAATGCCCTTAAGTCTCAGTGCTTCCCTTGTAGAACTTGACAGGGAGGATGATGAGGAGAAAACTGGAATTAATAGTCTCTACCTGTCATTGGCTCTGGCGCCACCTACTGTTGACCTCCCTGATTTCAGCCCTTCCAGTCCCAATGGTCACCAGTCACCACTACTCCTGGTGTAAAAGCTGCTGATTTGGATCAGGGCCATGGTTTGAGGAGATCCAATCCCTTTACCTTGCACTGATTCCTTGGCTTAAGTCACACACGCCTTCCATGCCTAATAGTTTTGGGAAGTGGGATTTGGATCAGGTCTGCAGGGCAAAGGGTTGTCCCTCTTTGCCCATTGTGCCATTGGCTCAGTCCAAACTAGTTTCTTGCACTCCCCGAGCTGCTCTTATAATAAGGTTTCGTTAGGAATTCAAAGCACAAAAGTCCAAGCTAATACGCAGCTTAGCCGTAATATTGCAGAAGGTGCCCTGGACAGGAAAAGCTATCTAGATCACATGGACTGACAATTAATTCAGATCTGTCCAAAAATTGTTCTCTCTAAGGTGTCCTTGAGCCATATTAAGAGATTGCAACAGGAGCTTCCTGGTAGTTAAGGTGGTGAGTGCTCTTAAACAGGTATTTATTTGCTGTTAAACGTTATAACTTTGGTCATTCAGGAAAGCCGAAAGGGTATTTGGATCTCTCCCTAAATGTCAGGTATTTAAGTGGCTTGACTTTTATTTTCTATTTGCTCTGGTCAGTGTAAATTTCTGTGGGTTTTGCCGGCATGGGGAAGGGGATTTGGGGATGTGTAGTTCTTGGTTATTAATATTTGACTTTGTTAGTGCTTGCTGTTTGCTGTGTGGCTTCTGGAAAAAGAAGGAGAAGTGGGGAATATCTGCTTGCTGTTTTAAAAACTTCCCTAGGACCATGAGCTGTGGTTGCTGCAGCCTTGTGTTTCCATCTTGTGCAGCCTTTGAAAACCAAACTGGTTGGGTGTTTTCCTTTTTAACAATAATTCTGAATTCTGCTTTTAAACATGTCCTATGTGCAGCGTACGGAACATGTTGACACAGGGTGGAAGTAATTCAACTAAGTTTTATTCAAGCAAGATCCATTGGGTGGGATTCAATGTAGGGGGTTGCTCTGTCAGCGCAAATATTTCTGCTTGCCCGGTGGAACAATCCCCTCTCTCCTCCCCTCTCACACAGTGGGGGTTCTCTAACCCCCCTCCCCGAGTGGATTTTGCAGAGGTGCAGCAGTGCACCTGGGCGGGGGATCCCAACTACACCAGCAGGAGTACTTGTACTGGCTTCTGCTAGCGGAATGGGTTAGTTGTATCTAGAGAAGGCTTGTGCTTCGATCCTGCTTTGAGAACATGATGCTGGACTAGACAGACCATAAGACTGTTCTTTTGTGATTGCAAAGCGCGGGAGGCAATTGCAGCACAATCATATCTTTCAAAAGGCTAAAGGCACCCTAGTCGTCTGGGTGTCTCACCTCCGGCATTGCAACACTCTCTGCTCAGTACGTGCCTGTGTTTGGAAAGAGAATGTCAATACATCTGAATTTTTGAAAGAGGTATCCTTGACGCTCCTCCCTGCAGCCTGGAAATAATGCCATGAACTTCCATTGCAAATCTATGCGATGAAATCCAAGAAACTTAATGACTATACTATTTCATTTGGCTGCTCCATGCAGTCTGAGCTCCAATCTGCATTTTAAAGAATCCAATTCTGCAGGCCAGTGGGCTCTCGTGCTGGCGGAGGGAAGGTGCCCGTGCAACTCCACACGCCGAATCCGACCCTCCAAAATGAAAATGACTAATGTTAAGATAAAAGCAATGGGCTAGCCCTGTGGTCCTTAATCAAAGCACCTTGACTTCAACAGGAGCTGTGCCAGGGTATGGAGTGAATAATGACTCTAGGATTTGGTCTGATGAGAATATTAATATAGTGACTCAATATCCAGGCCTGGTGCTCACAGCCGATGGTGTGTGAAATTTACTTCTATAGGAAATTGCCTTAGTTTAGGAAGATGTACAGAAATGTACCAAGCCTTGGGACGGGAGGAAATGGCTGTTGCAAACATTGTGAAATGTTAATTGTTAGCCCACTATGAGAGGAAATGCTGTGCTGCATCGTCAATAGAAATGCAGGGTCTTGTGGCACCTCAAAGACTAACAAAATGTATTGCCATGTAAGATCATTTGGGGAAGGGTCATCGCTCAGTAGTACAGTCCCCGCTTTGCGGGGGGAAATGTCCCAGGTTCAATGCCCAGGATTTCTAGGTAGGTATGGGGAAGACTCCCTACCTGCAACCCTGGAGATCCATGCAGTCAATAGTAAGCTACAGAAGACCAATGGTCTAACTCAGTAGAAGGCATTTTCTCATTCCTGATAAAGTGGACTGTTGGCAATGAAAGCTTGTGTCACGACCAGTTCACTAGTATTCCAGAAGCTTGTTGACTCTCTTGTTTGGTCGTAGTGCACAAACATGGCTGCTTTTCTAGAGTACATAATGCTTCTAACTGTGTGTGTTGTGTATCCACAGCAGTACCCAGAGGAGATATGACCATGGGAGCAGCACAGAGAGAAGAAACGTCTTGGTGCACCTGTAGCAGCAAAACTGGACATCTTCATCCAGTGGCGTAGCATGGGTTGCTGGAGCCCAGGGCAGGGCAACTGTTGCACCCCCCCCCCTGGTCGACTGGAGGAGGTGGAGCTGCCAAACCGAGAATTGCATGGCCACCACCAGCAGTGGGAGTGCCAGAAGACAATTGCCTCCCAGGCTCCCTTCACCCTCTGTGTGGGCTCCGCATGTGCCCCCACCCCAGCTGCCCAGTCCACCAGGGGGGCTCAATACTTGGACATCCTGGACACCAGCAACCCACGCTACATCACTGCTTGTTTGTTCCATGTGCGGAACAGAAATCAATCCAGTGAGTACAATTGGGACTCCCAGATTTTGTTGCTGCTTTCACCTTGCAAGTGAGACATAAGCTATTACCCCCCACCCCCTTTTCCATTGTGGTTCCTTTGAATTGAAATGAATGGGGTGGCTAATGCAATTCAAGCCAAGTTACATAATTTACGTAAGTTATGTAATTTTGCCAAGACTCCTAACATGGCTTTGAGGAGAAGATGAGTGGCAGTGGAAAGGAACCAATGCTTCATGTGATTAATACAGGGAGGAAAGGGAAACAGTGTTTACTTGTCCATTCAGGTTAGATCATATTCAAATTCATGAAGTTCTAGTTCCTCAAACATCCCTAAGTTTAGGGCAGAAATAAGATTTGAGGGAAGACCACCTGGTCTGCAGGTCAGTCTTTAGGTGCCGTCCTACGTGAACTCCCTGAAAGCTGTGGAGTAACACAAAGTTTATATTCTAGCAACCATGTGGAGACATAATGTATATCCACTGCAATAGCCAAATATCCAGTTGATAGCCAAACTCTAATTGTGCAACCTTCCTACCCGATTTGTAGGTTTCTCTGGGTCAGGACCATAGTGAACAGAGCTACCTCAGAGATTTAGGTCATTTATGATCTGGGTGATGAGGTTCTGTCTAGATTGGCTTATAATTAGGGATGAGGGATACGTTTGCACTGAAAGGTGAACCTACCTGATTCACACTTTCTGAAACCACGCACACACACACAAAAACAAAGTTAGCATTTAAAGTGGCACTTCTCTGAATTTTGCAATACAGTTCTCCAACCAAGTAACGTGTGCAAACATGCATACATTAGAATAAATGTATATATTAATGCATATATTGGTTAATGCATTATACTGAGGACAACTGCTTTGCAAAATTGTATATACTGGGTAAAACTACATACAAAAGTTCACAATGGGAGAAGCCCACACTAAGCTGCTGATGAATTTACAGGAGGACTTTAAAAACCAAGCAAACTGATGTTGAAATGTGGAGAACTGAACTTAAGGTGGGAATACTGAGAAACAAAAAAATTAGATTCTCTTATCACTGCTTATAACTGAACCCCCCTTCAGCATTTCACACTACTATTGTGTAGTGACAGCAATCAGCCACTGGGTGTCAGCAACAAATGTGACAGCGTTGCACGAGCTAAAGCAACTGGGGATGGTTATTTCTCATTACTGTGATGCAACTTCGCTGCATTTATCCTTCCCAAAACTGCTGCCTGGACTTAAATGAAAGCCTAGGTAAAGCCTCCAGCTCAGGGAGGACAATGGAAGTTCCTTAAGCCTATTTTACAATATTATTTAAAGTTATACGATGTAAAGAAACTTTTCAACCCACTTCCTCGGAAGCAGCTCTGTGTATGGACGTGCATTTTCCAGCAAAAGGAAAGAAGCAATCGCCCAGGATGGAGACATAAATAATCATAGGCAAGTTTGTTTCGTACATTTCTTTGTCAAACTATGGAACAGGCCACCAACCTGGATAGCTTTAAAAGAGGATTAGAGAAATTCATGGAGGAGAAGGACTACTAGTCATGCTGGCCGTATTGTACCTCTACTGTCAAAGGCAGTATGCCTCTGGAAACCACAGCAGGGGAGAGTGCTGTTTGACTCAGCTCCTGCTCGCTGGCTTCTTATAAGCATCTGGTTGGCCTCTGTGAGAACACATTGCTGGACTAGATGGGCCATTGGCCTGGTCCAGCGGGGCGTATCCTATATTCCTCCAAGAGCCTTCTCTTTCTCTTGTCATCTTTTTGCCATCAAGCTACATTGTTCCGTAGAAACATTCTGAGGTTCCATCACCCAATGGTAGGGCCGTAGCTTAGTGATCAGGCGTCTGATTTGCATGCAGAAGGTTCCTGGTCCAATCTCTGGCATCTCCAGGAAACAGCTGCATTTTTGTGCAGACAGTATTGACACATGTAGCACACATACGTATGCATGGAAAATATATCTGTTTCCGAGCTGCTGCAAATCAGAGTAGATAAGGGAGTGGGTTTCCTCCACTCTCCATTTATTAATTTATTTCCCTCCCACCCACTGAATTTATTTCATCCTAAAATATATATTCTGGTGCGTTTTTGCAGCTAGGAATTGCATTGCAACAATTTGTACAAAACTGTGCTCCAATCTGCATATTAATCGGGGAGTGGGGATCAGAATAAATTCTTTAATATTCCAAATTCCAAAATATATAGGCAGTAATTTTGCCCACCATTCCCCCACCCATAGGCCCTCCTGGCATGTTGGTGTTCCTGTTTCATTTACAGTTTGTAGGCAGCCCAGAAGCTTATTTTGGCATTAAGTGTCATATAAATTAAAACCATCTCTCTTTTCCTTGCATTTTTGATGGGGTGCACTTCATTGCCTGAGTTGGTGCTTTCCTGTTGTTTTTGGACTTTTTTGTTTTTACTTTTTTGCCATTTTTACAAAAGAAACAGTTTTATAATCATGTATATTCCATCTTTGTGACCTATTCTGGGACTTTATGGTGAAAGGAGAGTATGTGAGATAGTGCAGTGTAGAGGTTGGAGTGTCAGACGAGGATTTGAAAAACTAGGAGTATCAAATCCCCACTCAGCCATGAAGCTCACTGGGTGATATTGCGTCAGTCACTGGGCTGATCCACACCTCTGCCTGTGGCGCTACTTCCCTCTGGGAAAATGGGCTTGTTATGTCAATCTGTTTTTCTGCGGACTAACATTGGTTCCCATTCAGCAGTAAACATTGGGCTTTCCCTGGGAAGCACAGCAACAAGCAGGAAATCTCTCAGACCCGTCCTTTCTGGTGGTGGTAGCAGAAGAGTCCACTGTCAATTAGCCTAACCTGCTTCACAGGGTTGTTGTGAGGACTAAAATAAGAGGGAGAGACCCATGTAGGCATCTTGAGCCCCTTGGAGGAAAAGTGCAAATGAAATGCAATAAATAAAATAATATTCACCCTCAAGGGGGACATACTTTAATGGAGATCGCCAACAACACGCACTAATCTCTTCACCAAAAAAGCACAGCAGTTTCAGAAAGGCGCCCTTCTCAAAGGGTCAGGTTGCAACACAGCAAAATGCCATTCAAAAACTGTGGCACAGGTTAGATATGGATGAGGTGGTATTTAACAAAATTTGACTCGGAGTAAACCTACTGAAAATAATCAACTTAGTCATGTCCATTAATTTAAATGGATCTACTCTGAGTCAAGCTTATTTGCATATCACCCAAAGTTTATTCTGGAATCAATGAAGACAGTTATTGTGTGTGTCCCCCCCCCACACACACACCTAGTCCACACACATTCTAGACTCTGTGCATGTGTAGCCCCTGAAAAGCTCTTCTGGATTCATTCTGAAAATGAAAACTCATTGCATATTGATTCTGCATTACCCTCCAGTGTGTCCATTTGAAAACAAATGTAAGCGGCCCAAGGAATGTGGGTGTTTGTGTAGCCACACCAGCCTGATGACGTTGTCATTTGGGGGGGAGGGGGCTTATGTACCAAGATCTCAAGGGGAGGGGAGTTCAAAGACATAATCTAATTTCAAAGCAAGTAACCACACACACCCAATCTGCACAGCAGGACCTGCAATCAATCCAGATTGAAAGCAGCACGTTGAGGATGAGAACAAACAATTCCATGTTGAGGAAAAACGACATTTTTGTGCTACAAATGGGTAAAGTGTGTACACAGCCATAGATATGACTGCACCATGGAGGCTGCTATAGCACATTGGAATTTGGCTGCAATGCCATCACTGCCAAGAGCTCTCCTCTTGAGGAACTGATTACAAGCTCCACTGTATTGCCCCATGTTCTCTTTTTTTGTGTGTGGTTTTTTGCAAAGCGTTCAGTTTGACATGCTACTATTCCTGAACAGGGAGGCTGTCTACCAGCTCATATCTTCCCACACTTACGTGAGCTCTCTCTCTCTCTCCCCTTTCCTGGCTCTGCAATTACCTCCTCTTCCCCTGCCCTTTATGGTGCAGGAGGTCATTTTAATTCGAGTCGAAATTACTTCTCTAAAAATGTTGGTAATTCTGACAAAGGCATCCTACTTTACTGCTGAGGCGCCCAGTAAGCAACGCTGCTGAGGTTACAGGAGACCAGGAGCCGTAAGTCTGTTCTCTCATTTGCATACAAATTGTCAGCCCAGAAGCAAACATATTGTTAACATTATGGATTACATAAATTCTAGACCTTAAAAAAAACCCAAACACCTTTGGGTTGAAGTGTTTCGGGTGGAGGGGGGGTTCTCTCGCTCCCATGTTGGCAGGCTCAGCAATTAGAATGTAAATATTAAATGAAATTAAAAAAACCAGAGCAGGCCCTACCATTAGGCAGAGTGACACTGCTGCCTCAGGTGGCAGAAGCTGATGGGCAGGCAGCTTTGGTGAGGCTGAGGAGGACAGTGCTGGGAGTGACATGCGGCCCACCCTGTGTAGCCAAAGCTGATCTCCTGGGGCCTGTCCCATCACATGTGCTTCTTTCTGTGGAATAGGGAGGAGGAGCCATATTGTCCTTCACCTCAGACATAAATATGTTTTACATAAGAAGACCCCTTCTGAATCAGGCTAATAGCCCATCTGGCATCACAGTGGCCCGTCAGATGCCTGTGAAGAGCCGGCTTCAGGCTGGCCCTGGATCAGCCGTGGTGCAAAGGTCCCTCCGCCCCCCACCCTGTTTCCCAGAGTTGCTGACCTTTTTAAAGGGGTGGGGGCCCAAAGTAAGTTGTACGCTGTGCGGCGCCCAGGAGGAGCCAGTGCCATGCCTCCCTTCCTCAGCACTGCTGCTGCTGCGCTCAGGACAGGCTTCTTAGCGGTGAGGAAAAGGCAGCAGCTCCAGGGCTCACACTCGGCGTCCAGCCACCTCCTGGCAGCCCTCGCGTGCTGCGAGGGTCTGACGAAGCACACGCGTCGCAGTGCACCTTGGCGCTTCAGGAGCTCCCGCCGCCGTGCCCTGAGGGGGGGCCCCTTCACTGAAGGGGAGACGGGAAAGGCAAGAGGCAGCCCTCCAGGCGGGCAGCGGGATGGAGGCTCCGGGCGCGTCACAGAATGGAAGGAAGGAAAGTCCTTCTCACAGACATCAGCTGTCTGGTGGGCACAGCAGCGCCCCTGGTGGCATTGCGCCACCCAGCCCAGGCCTAGAGAAGGCCCTGGCCTCATGAGGAATGGTTTGGTATGTTTGGCCTGGAAATGAGGAGACTGAGAGGAGATATGATAGCCATCTTCAAATATCTCAAGGGCTGGCACACGGAAGATGGAGCAAGCTTGTTTCCCCCTGCTCTGGAGGGTAGGACCTGAACCAGTGGCTTCAAGTTACAAGAAAGGAGATTCCAACAAAACTTCGGGGGGGGGGGTTCTGACAGTAAGAGCTGTTTGATAGCGGAACGGACTCCCTCAGAAGCTTGTGGGCTCTTCTTCGTAGAGGTTTTTAAGCAGAGGTTGGATGGCCATTCAACATGGATGCTTTAGTTGAGATTCCTACATTGCAAGGAGTTGGACTAGATGAACCTCGGCATCCCTTCCAATTCTACGATTCTGTTATTCCCTTTTTAATTTATAGTTCTGAGGTTTGAAGGCACTCAAGGCAAGACAGTCCATTAAATTGGGAAACCGTTGCTTTAACAATCAATCCATTTGCCCAAGGAACTCTGGGAATTGCAGCCCTGCGAAGGGGATAGAGGTCTCTCAATAATTCCTAGCACCCTTAAGAAACTACAGCTCCCAGAATTCTCTGGGGGTAGCAATGGCTCTTTTACGTGGTATCATAGTACTTCAAATGTATGGTGTGAATGTGGCCAAATTCAGAGCCCCACATCCACTGAAAATTAAAAATATAAATAAAAATCTAAAGTAGCCTGAGAAGGAGTCAACACAATGGAAGCATTGCTTTGTAGAGGGTTAAACCGTTTGGGAAACTAGAAGACAAATTTTAGCTCAGCACTAGTTTAGCTATCTTTTGTCTGAGTTTTAAGTCTCTTATACTAAAATGAAGGGGGGGTGTGGCAAATACTGGGCCCATTTGTTTGCCTCAAGTGGAGGGGAAGAGGTGACTATTTCTCCCCCCCTCACAGAATCATAGAATAGGAAGGGATTGGAACCACACACTATCCCTCTTGAGTTCTGTGAAAGAAGAAATGAGAATACATACCAGCTAATTAAAATAATCTAAAACAGTGGTATCGACTGGGTTTATTTATATCTTAAATACCCTCACATTAAAATATATAGTTACCTGCCTTGAGACTCCAAAATAGGGTGGGATATAAGCCTCAAATGAACAAAAGGGTTGTTCGCCGCCTTCTTTCAACAGCCAAGTATATACAAAACATATTAGTGTAGGGAAAACCTAATGTGAGTCGCAGGGATCTGTGAATTAGAGACCAAATCAACAAGCACAATTAAAAATCAAGGCTCCCAGCAGCACAAAAATAAACTTTGTTCATTTATTTGACAAATGCAGTTTAGCTTTAATTATTTACGCTAATACGCGGCACTATCTCATCATAGCAAATGTTTGGCGGTATATTTTTGCAAAAGTAATTAAGTCTTTTTAATGTGCAATCTCACCCTAGTGCGGTATCTCCCCGTACATCTCGGATGAGCAATGCGATGAGCAAGCCGTTTGTTCTTACCCGAAAATTACGGGAGGCGCGAGAAAGGTGAGATAAAATTTCACCGGGTTGTGTGCGTGGGCGCGTGCATATTTTTGAATGTATCACTTTCTAACTCAGGTTATATCATCTTGTAGAATCAGGTGAGTGGATTTGCATACACGTGTCTGATTATACAAAGGAGAGGGAGAATAGCTTGTAAATATCAAACGAAACCGGTTTGTGATAACGTTCCTGGGAGAGGCGTGCGGAGTGTGCTACAAATCTGACTTGTCAACGGGTAAGCAAAACAAAGGCAAAACACAAATTCCGACGTCGCCTGAAAACTGCACTCTGCTCTTCCCCAGTCATCCCTTCAAGCCTTGTGGGCTTGTCAGGAGGAATTTTATAAGTGACTGGTTCACAGGAAAAGACCAGCTCTGAGGAGAGTTCTTTGACTTTTACCTCGACCGACCACTTCATCAACTGAGCAGGCTGCCAAAGGACGGACTGTATGACATACAAACTTGTCAGAAGGAGCAAAATGCAAAGGGACAATGCAGTTTTGTTACAAGATGTAGCCTTGACAGTAGGAAGGCTCCCTTGTCCTTTTTGTTTGTTTTCCTTTGCTTGATTCGGTGTTTTGAGTGGCAGGGTTCTCAGGCCAAAGGACTGACGTGGGCACATCATTCACAGCACCCATTCTGTACTTGGCAGGGTGGGGAAGGCAAGCATTGCAAACTGCAGCCAACTGTGTGCGTGCCACATAGAAAAGAAATTCTCCAATCTACACTGGAAGAAGAAGGGAAGAAAGCACTTCTGCATGAAGATTAATTCTTCATGCAGTACATAGTTAAACTATGGAACTCGCTCCCACAAGAGGCGTCGAATACCAGTGGCTGGAAACTCCAGGTGCTCTTGTGCTCAAATCCTGCTTGTGAGCTTCCATTCAGAGCTTCCCCTAAACGGCCTCGGTCCAGTATACCTGAAGGAGCGTCTCCACCCCCATCGTTCTACCTGGACCCTGAGATCCAGCGCCGAGGGCCTTCTGGCTGTTCCCTCACTGAGAGAAGCCAAGTTACAGGGAACCAGGCAGAGGGCCTTCTTGGTAGTGGTGCCCGCCCTGTGGAACACTCTCTCATGAGATGTCAAAGAGATAAACAACTACCTGACGTTTAGAAGACATCTGAAGGCAGCCCTGTTTAGGGACGTTTTTAAGGACTGATGTTTTAGTGTATTTTTAATCTCTGTTGGAAGCTGCCCAGAGTGGCTGGGGAAACCCAGCCAGATGGGCGAGATACAAATCATCATCATCATCATCATCATCATCTGGCTGGCCACTGTGGATGGGCCACTGACCTGATCCAGCAAGCTCTTCTTATATTCTTAACCCAGGAAGCATGGGAAGGTGCCTTATACCGAGACACACCATTGGTCTACCTAGCTCTGTATGGCCCACAGCGACCAGTACTTTGAACGGGAAACATAATGAGCATTAGCAAGTTGCTTGGCATTTTAAAATGGGGAATCAAGGACTGTTGAATCACTTTCCTTACCCCATCCGGAAATGAGCAGGGAGCAGTACACACTAGTACTAGGATTTGAACCAATATAAAAACTAACAGAGCAGGAAAGTCCATCATTGGGATTACCGCATATCCAGGTGCGCAGATAAATGTCCCAAGGCTTCGCCCTCCCGTAGACAAGCATAAAACAGATCTGCAGAAATAACAAGGAACACATCACTCATCAGAATGTGTGGTGCTGAAGGGGCAGCCTCACACCTTCATTCTCAAACTGCGATAAAGAAGGGGAGAGGGAATCTGTTCGGATAAAACATGTGGTGCAGAGTTCCTGGGACTGTAACATTTTGGGCTGCAGGTAGTACATTTGACAGGTTCCCACATACAAAAATCTCTTTGGCTACAGAAAACTAGCAGGTCAGAGAGAGAAAAAGAGATCCAGTGCATATTTTAAGCACATACCACATACGAAGATGCAATATTGATGCTGCCGATTACAGACAATCAGCCGTCAACCACTGTGGATGACCCTGATTTGAATTACAGTAGGAGATTAACCAAGAAGCCTTCCCTATTGCCATTTTGGACCTCTGCCTTTTGGCCATAGCTCAGTAGAAGAACATCTACTTTGGGTGCAGAAGGTTCCAGGTTCAATCCCCAGCAGCTCCAGGTAGGACTAGGAATAAACTGAGACCATAGGTAGCTGCTACAAAAGCAAGATGGGCCAGTGGCCTGATTTGGTATAAAACATCTTCCTTTAAAAAAATAAATAAATCTCAATGTATTTAAAGGAAACATTATGAACTCAAACATTTATATTTTCTCTATCAGAAAGATGACTTCAGGGGCATCTCTGCTTTCGGTTCCTGCATTCTCTCAATGGGTCCCAATGTGACCCTGGAGAATGTGGCTCATATCATCTTGCCCTATGGGCCATAACTTGCTTATAAGAGTCTCTTGTGCTTTGTCTTAAACTGTTATTATTCCTTGCCCCTGTATGCACTTTTTGCAGGGTGCACCCTTAGTGATCTGCTCTCCTTTGACACATCCAATTTGGCCATGGGCTACCCTGCAAGAAAGAGTCGCTACGGAATATCCTGCCTCAGCAGACTCCGCTATCCCTGGGTTGCTCCCAGCCTTGTAACCATTTCATGAAAGCAAACCTTTCAAAACGAGGAATATAGCACAGGCTTTGTCATAGCTAATCAGACAAGGCCTTCAGCATCCTGCCTCCAGCTGTGGTCAAGGCCCGCCATCGCCCAAGGTGGGGAAGGACAAAAAGGGGGGAGCCTTGTGCACCTAAGCCAATTCTAAATGGAAAAATAATCCTATCCAACTGTTACTGCCTAGAGCATGAGATCAGAAGTTCCTTATTACCTTGGCTGGCACAGTTTAAAAGGCTGGATCTGAATCAGTGTGCTATAATCCATCCCAAAGACGCTGTTGAAGTTGCAAAGCGTACAGGGGGGACAGCTAATTGAGGACTGAAACTATTGTTAGGGATTACAACGTTAGTCAGATTTCTGAAACTCTCCTATCTGGTAGGGATCCTGGAAGCTTGGGAAGGTCTCCCCAAACTCCCCTTGACTTCTGCGCAGCTAGGGATTCAACCACTGCGTTGCATTTCCTTTCTTCAATGATAAACAGAGGAACACTGTTTGTTTGTTTTCAAGAAGAGAAAATCATGTCTTGCCACATAGATATTTCCTAGAAATCCTAGCTATTGAGCTAAATTTTGGTACCTGGCACTCCAAAAACATTTCAAATTTGTTTAAGCTGCTGCATTCTTAAAGCATTTTAACCATTTCATGCCAAACCACCTTAATTCTTAAAAGCAAGGCAAGCATTTGTAAGGATGTCGAATGCAGGCTAAAAAAACCACAAGGCCCACAAGGCGCAGTGCGACAACGAGCAAAATACAAGTGCACACAGGCAACTGCTGCCTATCAGTTTTAAGCAAACAGTTGACAGTGTTGCAAGATTGTCGTCACAAATAGTTTCCTTAAACACAAATCGTCTGAGAGATGATTTTAAGCTTTGGCAGGAATCTGCTTCGAGCAGAAACTCGGAGAGATAGCAGAATTTCATGTGTACCTTGGGATATGTGCATGGGCATTTGTGTATTCTCTTCCTTCAATCGCTTCCTTCCTTCAACAGGTCCTGATGCCTTCCTTAACAGCTGTTCTAAAATGGTTGAGCTTTTGCAAGTACAGTGGTAAAGGTAAAGTAAAGGTAAAGGGGCCCCTGACCATTAGGTCCAGTCGTGACCGACTCTGGGGTTGCGCGCTCATCTTGCATTATTGGCCGAGGGAGCTGGCATATAGCTTCCAGGTCATGTGGCCAGCATGACAAAGCCGCTTCTGGCAAACCAGAGCAGCACACGGAAACGCTGTTTACCTTCCCGCTATAGAGGTTCCTATTTATATACTTGCATTTTGACGTGCTTTCGAACTGCTAGGTTGGCAGGAGCTGGGACCAAGCAACGGGAGCTCACCCCGTCACAGGGATTTGAACCGCCGACCTTCTGATCAGCAAGCCCTAGGCTCAGTGGTTTAGCCCACAGTGCCACCTGGGTCCTGATGCCTTCCTTAACAGCTGTTCTAAAATGGTTGAGCTTTTGCAAGTACGGTGGTACCTCGGTTTAATTACACAATTGGTTCCGGAAGTCTGTACTTAACCTGAAGCGATCTTTCCCATTGAAAGTAATGGAAAGTGGATTAATCCGTTCCAGACGAGTCCACAGAATACTTACCGGTAAACTGAAAGTACTCAAACCGAAGCGTACTTAAACCGAGGTATGACTGTACCCAGTTTGGCACTACAGGCAAAATTCAACGATGGGCACCAGTAGTCCCAGGTGTTATTGACTAAGCAGGCATCAGTTTCCTGATCAGTCCTAGCAGAGGCAGCAGACACCCACAGCCCAGCTGGAGTCCTAAATCTGCATGGCTTTTTCTCCAGAGAGTCCCCAGCAGCGAAGCACAGATACACCCCCCCCTTGAGAAATTTTTCTCGTCTTCCTGAAACTTTTCTCTCTCTTTCTCTCAAATCTTCAGATGTTTCACCTGAGGAAAAAACCTCTAAACAACCCTTCAAATTTTGCTTTAGGCAAAATCCAGTATCAACCTGTGCAGAAAAAAAAATCCTGGGGAATTTCTTTTTCTTTTTTTACTAGTCTTATCAAAACTCCTTTGGATGCCCCCCCCCCTTTCTAGGCAAGAACTTCCAAACTTCTTGACAACTTAAATCAAGTGATCAAAAGAAATTAATATGCATGTAATACACAGAAGAAATTAATATGGATGTAATACCTTGGTTTTCTGTCCTGATCATGGTGCAACTAACAACAATTATCTGGGAACGTTGGATGGTAGATGTTTGCATTCACCAGATGACGGTTGGAATTTGTACCCTGCACAAAGCAAGCTTTTATCTTCCTACATAGCAGGCATTCTAGACAAGGAGCTCAGCCATCACTAAACTCAAAAAGACAATTGGAGGAGGTTTCCAGGGGACTTGACAGATTACTGGATGGTGACAACAGCAATAGGAGTCTCAGTGGAGAGCTAGCTTGATCTAATTAGCAACAAAGAATTACAAGTACTCGGGGACAATTGTTTTGTGTTGCGTTATATATATATATATTAAAAAAATAAAAAATGCAACCTTTGAAACTACATAGCCTTTCTGCTACTGGCATATTTGAGAAGTTTATTAGACTTTTGGTCCCCAAGCACTGGGAAGCGAGAGCACGCTTTCAAGATCTCAGGCTTCACAGAACTTCTCTGTACTGAAGTCACCGAAATTCTGTGAAGGTTAAAAGCTCACACGCGCTCCCCTAGTAATCATAAATAAATAGCTGGCTCAACATTCTTTTAGATATATACAGAGAGAGTGAGAACAGGGAAGCTTCAAGTTGCCAGAATTGTACCGCAGAGTGAAAAGAGGTTGGACAAAGATGAACCTGCTGTGCATTTCAATACATAGATTGTGTACATGCTATACATTTAAAGCACATTTTGCTCCGCAAAGAATCCTGGGAATTTCAGGCTACTTCACAGAGCTACAGTTCCCAGCACCCTAAACAAGCTACATTACCATGAATCTTTTTTCTTTAGGGTGTGTGGGTCTTTTTGCTTCACTACGAGATTGGGTCTGCTGGTGGGTCAAATCCATATTTGGCCCATCCACTGTGGGCCACCCACCTGTCAATCAGCTGCTGTCATATGACATTGGGTGTCAGACTTCAAATTCAGTTGTAATTTAAACGGGGACTGCAAAAGAAGACTCTTTGAAGCCACGGTTTGAATCTGTGGGAGCTCCAGAGTGGAACTGATGCCAGTGGGGCTTGCCAAATTTAAAAGGCGTTGACTACCTACTTGTTGAGGAATGATTGGGATAACAGTTTGAGTCTCCTTTTTGTCCATTTGCAGCCATGCCTTTGCCTGCCCCATCTAATGACAGGTGTGTGGCATAGGGGGAACAGTCTTACCGGACAAATTATGACCCTCAGATGGCCAACTGCGGCTCAAGGCCTAGAAGTTCCAGGTCCCTTGATTTGTGCTGGACTTTTGTGAATGAAGCAGGCACTTCTCCTTTCAGAGGAACCTAAGAAGAGTCCCAGTGGATCAAGTGAGTGGCCCATCTAGTCCAGCATCCTAGGACATCCAGCAAATAAAATGTTTTAAATGTGTTGTAAAGTGCAATATATGACACTAGATGGCGACAACGAGCTATGCCAAATTCAATGCATTTTTCAAAACATTTTTTTTAAAAAAAGCATTTACACAGAGTTTTTTATATGTGTGTAGATTCCACCTAGTCTCACAGTGGTCAACAAGATGCCCGTAGGAAATCTGCAAGTGGGACCTGAGCATAAGGGGACCCTCACCTCCTGTGGTGTCCAGCAATTGGTAGTCAGAAGCATTACTGCCCCTGACGCAGAGCACAGACATGGCTAGTATCCATCGTTTGAATGCCATCCAAATTGGTGGGAGCGTGTTCCATAATTTAACTATGCACCATGTGAAGAGGTTCTTTTATCTGTCCCAAATCTTTCAGCATCCATCTTTGTTGGATGTCCACATGTTCTAGTGTTATGAGAGAGGCAGAAAAACGATTCTCTAATTCTATACAATATTGCTCTTACTCGTCTTTGCTCTAAACTCCCAAATACTCCCAAACACTGCAGCCTTTCCTCATAGGGGAGTCACTTCTTCCTATTGATGATCTTGGTTGCCCTTTTCTGAATCTTTTCCAAGGTGACCTGAACCGTACACTGTAGCCTAAATGTGGCCGTACCATAGAGTTCTATAATGGCATTGTGATACCAGCAGTTTTATTTCCTATTTCTTTCTCAACAATCCCTAGCATGGAATTTGCCCTTTTCACTGCTGCTGCTGACTTGGGCAACACATTCATTCAACTGTTCACTATGACCCCAAGGTCATCTTCCAAGCCAGTTACTGGCCGTTCTGACCCCATATATGTGATTTTTTTTAAAAAAAAGAAAAGAAATTCCCCATCACTTTTACACTTGTTTACATTGTGCAGACCTCACTTGAAGGAAAACCAGATACTTGACTTACTGCCATGCCAACCCAACTGACTTGTTGTATAAACCAAATAAAATTGTGTTTCAAGTGTGGGGGTAATTCCCCTCGGGGTTCAAGTACGGAGGTTCACATCAAACTCCCAATTGGTCAGACTTTATTCAGTAATGCATTACAGGACAGTGTTCAAAGAATCTGTGTTCATTAGGTGTTCTTTATGACACACTATATAGGCAAATATACGTCATCTCAGGGACACGGGTGGTGCTGTAGTCTAAACCACTGAGCCTCTTGGGCTTGCTGATCAGAAGGTCGGTGGTTCAAATCCCCATGATGGAGTGAGCTCCCGTTGCTCTGTCCCAGCTCCTGCCAACCTAGCAGTTCGAAAGCACATCAGTGCAAGTAGATAAATAGGTACCACTGTGGGGGGAAGGTATATGGCATTTCTGTGTGCTCTGGTTTCCATCACGGTGTTCAGTTTAGTCATGCTAGCCACATGACCCAGAAAGCTGTCTGTGGACGAACGGCAGCTCCTTCAGAAAGCAAGATGAGTGCCGAAACCCCATAGTCGCTTTTGACTGGACTTAACTGTCCAGGGGTCCTTTACCTTTTACTTTTACATTATCTCAGCTGTTTCATCCTCTTCCTGACCACCTTCTGCCACCCCATCGCCCCACCATCTCTCATCCAATGACTATCCTTGAAAACATTTATTCACCCCTCCACTCCCTTTTTACTGTACATGCAGAGCCTTTCTTGTACCTTATTTGGAGCTGTTTTTCACATCAACAATCAGCATTAGGTTCCCCCTAAGCTGCTTCTTAGGATGCAGGTGGCGCTGTGGGTTAAACCACAAAGCCTAGAGTTTGCCGATCAGAAGGTCGGCAGTTTGAATCCCCACGATGGGGTGAGCTCCCATTGCTTGGTCCCTGCTCCTGCCAACCTAGCAATTCAAAAGCACATCAAAGTGCAAGTAGATAAATAGGTACCGCTCCGGTGGGAAGGTAAACAGCGTTTCCATGCGCTGTCCTGGTTCGCCAGAAGAGGCTTAGTCATGCTGGCTACATGACCCAGAAGCTGTCTGCAGACAAACACCGGCTTCCTCGTCCTGTAGAGCGAGATGAGCACCGCAACCCCAGAGTCGTCCGCGACTGGACCTAACGGTCAGGGGTCCCTTTACCTTTACCTTTAAGCTGCTTCTTACCAGTTTTCTGGTCAGGCTGCACTCTTTCACTGGCATCCCTGATAATGGATCTCAAACAGAAATCCCACGCCAAAAGTCGCAGACATGTAGTTGTTGTGCTCATTCCTGCCACATTCATGAGCCACAACCTGCTAATGCTGCACATCAATAAATTTGCTGGATTAGAGCAGAGGCTCATATAGTCCTGCATCCTGTTCTCATTGTAGCCTTTGGGGATCCTGCAAGCAGGATGTCAGTGCAACAGCCCTCTCTACTCCCAACAGTTTAAATGTTCTTCGCAGTTAATGAGTAGCAGCACACAAACACACACTCACAATCCCTCCCCATATAGTCTTATTTGATTCAACTAATGGAATTTTGGCAGTAAATTGGTCCCCAGTAAGTTTCAGCTGACGTCTAATTTTTCAAAAAAGGGGGGGGAGGGGAACAGCTGAAATATTAATATTTAAAACGTCAGTGCTGCAATCAACATGTGAAACATTTTCAAAGAGATGGAGAAGTTGTTGTTTTCTTAAAGAATAAATGCATCTACGTACAGCTCTTGTCCTAAATACATATTTACATAATAGGTTGGGAACTCCCCCCACCCCCAGCCTCTGTTCTGATCTCTTGAGCAAAAAAAAAGCGCCTCTCAGAAATTTCCAGTCTATCTATACCTTATCTGCAAAACATGGTTCTACCACCTACATCCACAACAATGTTTTGGTGTGTATTTGTGAGATGCGTAATCTTCCTTATCTCAAAAAGTCACGGTTTTTAGACATATATTCAGACATCCCTTCAGCCCGCTTAGCTCTCATGTGGAGATTTCAGTTTTCATTTTTCTTTCTCTCGAGAGACAGCCTGCAATACCATCACTGTCATGTTGCATGCCTTGGAACCCGATTGGTTGTGTGCAGATACATGTGTCCTTACTCGGAGGTCAAAACTCTGAGGATGGTTGAAGTGGATGAGGACACCATAGCACTAAAGCCTAGGTTTCCCCGCCATGTATATTTCTAAGTAGCAAATTATTTGGTTGTCGCTGTATCGTGTGAGTGTGTCTTTGGATCAGATCACTTTCCTTGGTGCCTTCCAGATCTGAGTCTACTGTTCGAGAGGAAACTTTTAGATGGAGAAGGACTCCTTGAACCATCCACGCGTGTTTGGTCCACCTCACGTGCCGCTGAGTCAACTTTGGTGGGAGCCCCCCACCCATTTGCCCCTTCCTCACCCACGCCTATGGCGGGACCACCGAGGCAAATGCGCAAACCGAGCCTTATCTCAGGCACACCTGCGCAGGAGAAATTGCTGTTGGTTCCGGGCACCTAATTACCAGGAAAATATTGACAAATTGGAATGAGTTCAGAGAAAAAGAAACACAAAATGGTCAGGGGACCATGAGGAATTTACATCTGAGGGAAGATAAAAAGAGCTGAATATGCAGCGCTCATTGAGGGGATAATTAAAAGAGGATGCCTTGTGGAGTCCACAGCTACTCCTACCCTTGTGTCAAGGATGGAGACGAATGATTTAGGGCAGCGTCTTGCAAATATGAAGAGAAGTAATTTGTAAAGAAAGAGGGAGACGTACACTTAAGCAATACCGCTCGAAATGCCCAAGCACTGAGGATTATATAGGTTGTGAAGCAGCTTTTAGAAGGGGGGCGGGGAGAGGGGGGAGAAAGTAACCGTGCCGCTGTTTTTGATATCAAACTAGACCAATAATATGCCAGAGGGGACCCTTGGGATCCCTGAGTTAAAATCCTGCCACCAAACCAGGAAAGGGATTTGAGCTGGGATGCTTTGAATCCGACAGAGCTTGCCTCTCCCTGGGAAGTGCACAGCCATCTGGGGGAAGAGATGGCATTGATCTCCGGAGATCATACTATTACTTAAGCGCTTTAAAAAAAATGCCTTCAGCATGCCCCTACTGTGTGTCTATCATCAGGGTGTGGCTTTTGTGGGGTGGGGGGAGTGAGTTCTTCCTAGTGTCACAGCTGTTCCCTGGACAGGGAACTGGGGTCTGGGGTGAGCTATAAGCTAGGGATGTTGGAATCTGCATATGCTGAGTACATGCCCTCCAACATTTCTCTGATGAAAATAGGGATGACCTATTCCCTAACAACAACAATTTTATTACAGTAATACCTTGGTTCCCAAACGGCTTAGTTGCCGAACAAATCAGCTCCCGAACGCTGCGAACCCGGAAGTAAGTGCTCCGGTTTGCGAATGTTTTTCGGAAGCTGAAGGTCCGACGTGGCTTCCGCTTGAGTGCAGGAAGCTCCTGCAGCCAATCAGAAGCTGAGCCTTGGTTTCCAAACGGTTTCGGGAGTCAAGCGGACTCCCGGAACGGATTAAGATCAAGAACCAAGGTAGCACTGTATTTATACTCTGCCCATCTGACTGGGTTGCCCCAGCCACTTCCAACATATATAAGTACATAATAAAACATGAACCGTTAAAAAATCGTCCCTATACAGGGCTGCCTCCTGCTGTCTTCTAAAGGTTGGATAGATACTTATCCGCTTGGCTCAGGAGTCACATAACTCCATACCCTCCAACATTTCTCTGCTGAAAATAGGGACGTCCTAAGGAAAAGTGGGACATTCCTGGATCAAATCAGAAACCAGGATGGCCTCTGTAAATCGGGGACAGTCCCTGGAAAATAGGGACACTTGGAGGGTCTGCGAGTCAGACCATTGGACCATGTTGCTCAGTATTGTCTACACTGGCTGGCAGCAGCTCTCCAGAATTTCAGGCGTAAGTCTTTCCCAGCACTACCTGGAGATGCTGACGATTAAACCGGGTACATTTGCATGCGAGGTGGATGCTCTGCAAGTGAGCTATGGATCTTCCTGGTCCGTCACTAGTCAGGTCCAAAGAATAAGTGCACAGAGGAAACTGTGAGACGGGGCCAAGAAGCAAGCTAGTAGTTGTGCTTCTTGAGCAAACAAGGACAACCCAGGTGACAAGACTGAGGAGCAAGCTAGGACTGAGGGCTAAACAGCGAGTCAGAACCGGCAAGCAACCCCAAACGTGAGATCAAGGACAATGTCAGAAATCTGGACTGAGGAAGCACCAGAGCTGAGCACTGGAGGTGTATATGACTATCAGACCTTGAAAAGCTGGTATCACCAAATAAAGTTCATCATTCTTGTTGAATCCATTCAACCAAATAGCTTTAATTGGATTTTTGAATAAATGTGTGATTAACCGTTAATGTTTCAAATGTTATTGTGCTATTTTCTTCCTTAGTGGGTTGTGCAAACCACTATTCTGCATAGCACATTTTATAGGGTAGGGGGAACTGGGGATGAGTTTATGGAACCAATGGGGGGCGTGGCCCAAAAAACTTTGGGAACCACTGCTTCAAACCTTTGTTGAGAATTTTACAGCCCCCCCCCCAAATCTGATGTCCTACGCACACTTCTAGCGATACTCTTTGTCAGGCATCCCCAAACTTCGGCCCTCCAGATATTTTGGCCTACAACTCCCATGATCCCTAGCCAACAGGACCAGTGGTCAGGGAAGATGGGAATTGTAGTCCAAAACATCTGGAGAGCCGAAGTTTGGGGATGCCTGCTCTATGCTGACCACCTCCCAAGTGTCCATTCCATTCTGATGGACATCAGTTGGTATATAATAAAATTATGTGAGCTAACTTGGGGGTTGAGACTAAGGGAATTGATGTGCATTAGGGTCCTGCTTTAAGAAAAAGTGTTGGTCCATACGTCCTTCTGCTCTTTCCTAGGCCTGTGAGACTTCAGATCTGTTCTTGCACTTATGCATGAAATTTCCATGTCGGCTTCTCCCTTAAAGAGCTGTGTTTATAAGCCATAAATAGAAAATGTTGCCGCCAAGGATAGGCAACCCGTGGAACAAACTGTTGCAAGAGGTCATCAAGTCATATGCTGGCGGCTGTATTTTTTAAAGGGCTGGGTAAACTTTATGGCCAAATAACATCTGTACAATCATTCATGCCAGGATAATGATGATGGAATTTCATGCTTCAGAGTGTAAGATGATTGCCACATGGTTCAGGGAGAAATTTGTCTTCCCGCTTAAAAAGAGAGGAGTAATGAGAAGGTGCCAAAAGAGAGTGTGCATTGATGGAAGGCGATACTTTCCTCTTTAAAACAAAGGTGGGGTTTGGGTGGGGTGTAAGGGTACTTAGCGGAGGGAAGAAATGGCATCCACCCACATCCCTCTAAGGCAAATAGATGAAGAGCATTCTGCACAGTCCATACTTCACAGTAAAGGCAGATATCCCACTGTAGCATATACTACAGGGATTGCCAATGTGCTAGCCTTACGGAGTTGTTGAATTCCAACTTGTATCAGCCCCAGACAGCATGGCCGATAACCAAGGATGGTGGCGGTTGCATTCCAACTTATGCCTTGTGCTAGACTTTGGGAAGGAAGTCTGAGGGCTCTGACAGGGTCCTAGAGTCCTCCTTCTCAAAGGCTAATCAATGCTTGTCCAGCTTTGGGAAGGAGGGCTCTAGGAGCCTGCCAGAGCCTTGAAAATCCTTCCCAAAGCCTGGCACCTCCCTTACCCAGCTTTGGGAAGGTGGCTTTGGCTTGGGGAGGGCATCACGTTTTGGCTTCACACAGGGCGGCATATTACCTGACCACCTTGCGTTCCTTAAAGAAAAAGGTGGGATATAAATTTAATGGATAAATAAAGAAGCAAGCAATGTTCTCATAGAGGTCAACCAGATGCCGATGGGAAGCTGACAAGCAGGACCTGAAAAATCCAACAACCTTCTACCTATTTGTGATTCCCGGTTACTGTATTCCAACAGTGGAGGCAGAACCTAGGCATGGCCATTGATAGCCTTATCCTCCATGACTTGGTCTAGTCCTCTTTCACGGTCAGCCAGCCTACATCTTGGGGAACATCCAGGCAGGCGTGGCCTATTGATCACCATCTTTGCCACTCTTTAAGATCTGCATATAGAAAACAGACCCACACAGCCGCTTCATTTCAAAGCACCATTTCTTCAGATACCTTTATGGACTAATCACCTCTAAATAAAAAGTCTTCCATTTCCAAAAAGAGATTACTTACTGCGATTTGAAAAGCACTCCTGCTTTGCATAGACCAACAATCTTCTTCTTCTTCTTCTTCTTCTTCTTCTCTCTCTCTCTCTCTCTCTCTCTCTCTCTCTCTCTCTCTCTCTCTCGTACCGGGTGTACATGCAGGCAGAAACTATTCAAGCACATCTTGGCAGCTGGCATATTTGCTAATTCGCCCTCCTGACCCTAAACAGGTGAGAGACAGTGAGCCTAGAGAGGTCTGCCTCAAATCTTTTGACGCAACAGCTGGCCATCTTTCACACACAACTCATGTTTGCTGTGCATCTGGCTTCATTTAATTGGAAAACAAAATACAACGGCCGGGAGTGGGGGGGGGGAGAGAGAGGCATTGGCTTCTTCTTCCAATGAGAAGCAAACCAAAGGATAATACAGCCTGTTTTCCTTTTCACCAATTTCTCCCACCTCCTTTGTATACAGGGGACATAGCTCATTGGCGCAGCATCCCTGGCATCTTCAGGTATGACTGGGAGAGACTCCTTGTCCGAAACCCCAAAGAGCCACTGCCAGTAGACTACTGCTCTGACTCCCTATGTCCCTATGTTCCTTGTCAAGAACACCATACTGGGGCTTTTATTTAAGCCGGAACCCACCAGAACTCAGTCCCAGCATCTCTAAGGTGGGCACCATCACCATTATAAGAGAACAATGGGGGAGGCATTCATGGTGAGTTCCAGCACCTCTTTTTTCTAGAAAAATAGTGCTGACCATCATCTTGTGTTTAAAAGAAACATTATGAGTCCCAGCACTTGCATTTCCAATAGCAGACTCAGTATTTTTGTCTTAGGGCAGACATCCCCAAACTGCGGCCCTCCAGATATTTTGGCCTACAACTCCCATGATCCCTAGCTAACAGGACCAGTGGTCAGGGAGGATGGGAATTGTAGTCCAAAACATCTGGAGGGCCGAAGTTTGGGGGTGCCTGTCTTAGGAGGACCACAGACCATTGGATCCAGTTAGTAGAGGGCAAGGTTGTGACCAACAGAAAGTCAAGGAAAATGCACTTTGTGTTCTCCCACCAAACCCCTTAGATCTGCTGCTCCTCCTGCTTACTCTCTCCTCCTTCTTGCATGAGGATGCCATGAGATTAACATCAGTCATGTAGTGTAGGATCCGAAACCATCCTTCTGAATATGGAGTACTAACTGTAAAGAACCATGTCTCCCTTTACCAACAGGGCTCTTGAGTGTTCCTTTCACCCCCTTTTAAGTGATACTAGTGATGTGTGAAAATGAGATAGGACAAGTGGTGGTGAGACTGAGTAACCTCAGGTAGCTCCAGCTTCCAAGGTTTCAAACTCTAATATATATATATATATATATATATATATATATATATATATATATATATATTGCAAGCCGGCCAAATGGATTTGTGAAGTGTCACCTGGTATTGAAAAGAAGCCTTATGAGTCCCAGTGCTTGTATTTTCAATAGTAGATTCTGTATTATTGGGGGGGGGTAATCATTCTTGCGCATTCATGATGATTTGTGCTCATGACACAATCCCTCTTCCATATAAAAACAGAACTGTGGACTTGGTAGGGATCCCGAGGGTCATCTAGTCCAACCCCAGCTAAAGCATCCACCACAGATGTCCATCTCAGCTAAAGCATCCACCACAGATGTCCATCCAGCCTCTGCTTAATAAGGGTCGGAGTCTCCACCACCTTCCAAAGGAGTCCATTCTACTGCCTAACAGCTCTTACCGTCAGAAAGTTCTCCCTGATCTTTAGTCATAATATCCTTTATTGTAACTTGCATTTGTATTGTGACTTGGTTTGTAACTTGCTTTGGGTCCTATCCTCCGGAGCAGGAGAAAACAAGCTTGTGCACCTACAAATGTTTTGGGAGTAGACCTACTGCTTCATTTCCAATCGGTGTATGTCCTGTTAGTTGGTGCTGAAACTTCTTATACCACAAATGTTCTAGTTACAGGTAGGTAGCTGTGTTGGTCTGATGTAGTCGAAACGCAATAAAAATAAATTCCTTCCAGCAGCACCTTAGAGACCAACTAAGTTTGTCATTGGTATGAGCTTTCGTGTGCATGCACACTTCTGTGTTACTTGTTGCAGTTCTGTGTTCAGTGTTATTTGTTGCAGTTGCGCTATAGTGCAAAATGCCCCTCCGGGTGGCAATGATGCTGCAGTGCAGAGCAACTGATGCAGCAGGATAGCCCTGTAGAAATTCACCACTAACGTGGGATTATTGCATCAGTGACATGTCATGGAACACATCCACAAGCAAGCAAACAAACAAATCACACTAGTTTGGAGGGCTCTTTAGTTACTCACCAATGCCCACTCTTAATGGAGTTTGCATGAAGGCTCAGGTATGCACCTTGCAGGTGCTTCTGGTTTTCATTTGCTTGCTTGGCTGGTCGTGCATAGCTTTGGGTTACCTTGGGCAAGATGAAGCAACAAACAAGTTTTATAAAATAAATAATAACTAATAGTAATTATTGCACCGGAAGGTGAAGAACTTCTGAAAGCACAATTTAGCTAACTTTACTCAAAATTAAGTCTCTGGCAACGCATTGTGGGTGAGAGAGAAAGCGTTGACCCAAACACCTGCTGAAATATTTTAAAACCTTCATCACCGCAGACAGCCCTCTCCACCTAGAGAGCCCCTTACCTGGTCCATTATTGTCCTGCCTGCACTTTCGGCAGGACTTTGAAAAGAAAAGAGAAAGGTTCAAAGAACGAGACTTTCATGCTCCCCTTTTCCATGCCGAAGACTTTCAACTCCTGATTTCAAAGTGCCACCCGGTTGTTATTCAAAGGCCTGTGGACTCGTAGGGGGTGAGAGACGGGAGTTCGAGGGAGGGGGCGGAAAGGTTGCACTACAAAGCACCTTCGTGTCGAGAATCCTATCCTGTGCAGCCATTACTTACAAATGGTAATGAAAACTTGAGTCGCTATCAATATATATATATATATATATATATATATATATATATATATATATATATATATATATCCCAACCAATTTATGAAAGGACCGTCAGGAAGGGCCTTTTTTTATTTGCCTGCACTTCTCAAACTGGGAATTCCACTATTGTTGGGCTGGTTTTAAAAAAGGCTAATTGATATTTTCAAGTGCTATTTCTCTCTCTCTCTCTCTCCATTCACACTATGAGCGGAGAGAGAGGGGAAGTGTGCCTGAGCGAGAGAGCCAAATCTCATCATATAGAAGTTGGATAAGAATACCTAAAGAAGTACTGAGTAGCGTCTGAAAAATGCTGCCTTGCTCTGGCTGAGTATTCATCTGCTCGCCCTCCTCCCTTCCTCTGCCTCCCTCTCTCCTTTTTATCTGCCTGCCCACAAGATTTGGAACACCATTAATTGGTCCTCAGGGAAGCCGACAGGCCGAGTCTTTTATGACTGGATTTCTTTGTATTGTACACATGTGGTTATCTCTCAGGAGATAAACAAAGAAAAAGGAGGAACAAAAAAAAAAAAGAAATTGTGTGTGAAAAAGAGGGCGGGGAGTTTGTATAGGTCTAAACACAAAACAGGCCACTGTCTCTCCGCACACCCCTCCACCCCAGCCCGCTACTTTATTTTTTTATTTTTGTAAAGCTGTTCACGCTTTCAATAACGTGACATATAAAGCGCACCACCTCCTGCTCCCCAAGTCTGCTTAACTTAATCTGCTTTCCCTGATTGCTACAGGCTGCTCTTCAGAGGAATTCCACCTCCTATTAGAAATCAAACACCCTGGCTCCTTTTCGGTTCCCCTCCTCCCGCCCTCTCCCTCCTCCCTCTCGCTTTCCAACAAAAGATAGAGGTGGTCTTTTCTGGGAAGATAAAAAGAATAGTTGATCATAAGAGCTAACCTGGAGCCAACGCTGTGGTCTTTCGTCCCTTCAGCAGTCTCTAAAGCCCTAAGCGCTCGCAACTACCTTCTCCTGCATAGCAAGGTTGGGCCTAGGTAGACCAATATATGCCAGGTATCACCCGCCCCAATCCTTCCTTGCTCCCCTAAAGCGCTCCCTTCCAGGAGAGAAATGTACAATTGGTCTTGTTTTTTATACATAGGTCTTCAAACCGTCTGGTTTTGCTTCTCTGTTAGTCCCAGTTTGCACCAGCAAAAAACAAGCACCAACCACGTTCTCCCTAATCAAAGAATGATCTGATAGCTTGGCCTGCTGCCAGATCAATTGCACCACCTTTCATGGACCCAACATGGCAGCAGGCAATGCGGTGAAGCAGAATCCAATCCTGTTCCACACCACCCACTGTAGAACATGGCAGAGGGGTACCAATGTGGAAGGGATCAATATTTGATTGCATGTTTAATAATCCTTTTCTTCTTGCTAGCCCATATACATTTCAGTCGATCTTGCACATTAACAGATTGTGGATCATGCTGTGGTTATAGCAAATCCAAACCCAGTTTTTTGGTTTGGGGGGGTTTGTTTGCTTTTTTTTGGTAAAATTGTGACCGGAGTCAAGAGTCAAGATATGGGTTGAACTAGGACCACATATCCATTCTGAAGGAAATCAGCCCTGAGTGATCACTGGAAGGACAGATCCTGAAGCTGAGGCTCCAATATTTTGGCCACCTCACAAGAAGAAAAGACTAAATGACTAAACAACAACAACAGGACCACATTTATTATATTATTGCCAACCTCTGCAGGAGGAAATGTCCCATGCATAGGAATGCGAGAGATGTTTGATTAAGTTCATATTTAAAAGTAAGCTTACCTATTTGTCACTTTCCGAAACAAGGTGCAAACACAGCTGTCTTTCGAGCTCAGACTTCTGCTAGGGTTGCCAAACTCAATAGAGGACAGGACCTCTGTGCTTTTAATTGCCCTGCTCTCTTTTGAGTCTGGAAACCTTAAAGAGAAACCAGCCAACCCTTTGCTTGGAAATTAAACAAAGGGTCTGCTGGTTTATCTTTAAGTTTTCCAGACTCAAAAGAGAGCAGGGCAATTAAAGGCACAGAAGTCCTGTCCTCTATTGAGTCTGGCAACCCTAACTTCTGCAATGCAGTTTTGCATCCAAGTAATGTGTGCAAGAATACAGATACCAGTGCATAGAAGTTCATATATTGCACACAGCTGCTTTACAAGTTCCAAAATAATTAGCTTCCTGTGACTAATCAACAAAGTGCAGTGCTAATGGTGGGCCCATTTTTCATTTAGAGAAAGAACATAAGATAAGCCGGCTGGATCAGGTAGGCCACTGGCCTATCAAGCCCAGCACCCTGTTCTTATGGTGGCCACCCAGGTGCTGTGGGAAGCGAACAAGCTGGACATGAGCACGGCAGCAATCTGCTCACCTGCAATTCCTAGCAACTGGTATTCAGAGGTGTAATGCATCTGACAGTTAAGGTGGAATATGTCCATCATGGCTAGTCACAGTTGATAGCCTTGTCCTCCACATATTTGTCTAATCCTCCATGTTGGTGGAGGATTAAAGTCATCCACGTTGGTGGCCATCACTGACTCCTGTGGGAACGAGTTGCATAGTTTGACTATTGTCAGGGGCTGGACTGAGGAGGAAGGGCGGGGGCCACCACCACCCTCTTCCTGAACCTTCACAAGAAGAGGAGGACAGTGTAAATTTACTACGGTGGTTTGCAGAATCTCATAGCTCAGAGGCTGCAGAAGGGAGATGCAGAAGGGAGAGAGTATTAGGAGAGGAGCAGCAGGAAGAAGAAGCACCAGAGGAGAGATAGCTGACAGACTCAGTGTCTTTAGAAAGCATCCCTGACCGCCCTTCTCCCAGGACTAGGTGGGCATTGAGAGTAGTAGAACTGAAAGCTCAGAGGCAGAAAGCACAGTTCAGCTGACGCAAGGATGACGTAGAATAGGAGAGACGGAGGGGGTCCAACTTTACTCGGAGCAATGCCATTATCTAAGAGAGACTGCATTTCTACGTCTCTCTCTGTAAATATTGAAGAAAAGACTTGGCAAGAACACTTCTTGTTTATCTGCTTCTTGGCTGCCGCCATGGGAGGGATCAGATTCCCTCAAGCCTGACAACTATGCATGTGTGAAGAAGTACTTTTTCATACCCATCAACGGTCCTGGGAAAAACCTAGACATTCTGTTTTTTCATGTGAGCTCTTGTGGGGGGGGCATAGGTCACGTGACTCACCTGGGCGCACGTCTCTGAAGATGCATGTCCCAGTTTTTGGTGTGGAAATGTTGGAAGGTATGCTTTCTTTTATCCAGTTACAGGTAACTGTAATGTTATGCAACATTCTTCTTCACGAGTTTTAGCATTACAAGTGAGGGAGGGGGAAAACCTTCTTCTCAATCCACTTTCTCCATGCTTTGTATAATTTAGTAAACCTCTATCGTGTTACCTCTTCCTCTCCTTTTCTCTAAACTACTATGTCCCAAACGCTGCAGCCTTTCCTCAAGGGGGAGCTGATCGTTTCGATTGTTGAGAGCTAATGCATCAACAATATCTGGCCTTCTTCATCACAAATCCCTAGTGTCCCTGTGTCAATAACCTTACCAGGAAAGATGTGGAATGCTTACTATCTCCAGATACTGCTAATTCCACTTTTACACACGGTCGCTTTACTAGTTCCAAAATAATTAGCTCCCCGGTCTTTTTCTTTAACTGCATCCTTTAATCAAGAGCTCATCTACCTCCAACAGCAGTCAGCTGCTAAATCCGCCATTGCGGTAAGTTGCAAGAGAATTATCATCTTCCCAGAGCCATTTCCACGGAAGCACGTTTCATGTGTGTGGAGGTGGAAGGTGGGAAGGGAATAACCTTCTGGGGGAAAACCACAATTATAAACAGCTGCAGCCTGCATTAAATGTAATTATGATTGATTCCTATAAATCATTCTTTGTGTAAACTTCCACTTAGGCAGGATTTGCTGTTTTGGTGCAAATGCAAAAAAAGAAAGAAAGAAAGTGCTGCATTAAGTGATTATCTGTCTTTATTATCGTGATTATTATTATGGGGAGGAAATTAGTTTCCGTACAGATGTGGGAAAGGAGATGAGGAAGCAACTGGCAAGAGAAGTGGGAAACTGCCATTTCACCCCAAATGAGCAGTTTATGGACAAATGTTGTTGTTGTTGTTCTTTACTCATTTAGTCGTGTCTGACTCTTCATGACCCCATGGACCAGAGCACACCAGGCACTCCTGTCTTGCACTGCCTCCCGCAGTTTGGTCAAACGCTTGTTCGTAGCTTTGAGAACACTGTCCAACCATCTTGTCCTCTGTCGTCCCCTTTTCTTAGTGCCCTCCTTCTCTTTCTCCTTCTCCTAGTGCCCTCAATCTTTCCCAACATCAGGGTCTTTTCCAGGGAGTCTTCTCATGAGGTGGCCAAAGTATTGGAGCCTCAGCTTCATGATCTGTCCTTCCAGTGAGCACTCAAATGGACAAATGTTACATTTCAGTATTGAGTATAGAGACTACTTATGTCTCACTTTGGGAAGGGATAAAGCTCAGCCATATAACATCCATGTCTAATGCTAAAGGTTGAGGGGCTCAATCCTCACCATCATCAGGTAGGGGTGTGGGAATGTCCTGTGCCTGAAACTCTGGAGCTGCTTCCAATCAGTGTAAGCAGCGATGGCCCCCAAATATTTTATTCCAACTTCACTGCAAATTTCAATGGGATGCTCAACTGGAAGGCTTCAACTGTTAGGAGCTCTTGACGTGGATTCTGGTGGCTTCCAGAACTTCAATTGCCCCCAAATAGAAAATCTTACCAGACTCGTGACTCTCGCTATGGCACAAAAATATGTGGCGTTTAGCACCAGCTGAAATTAAAACTCATAAATTACATGTTGCCAAAGGCTTGGAGGATTCTGAAAAAACAAAATCTATGCTGTTTTGTGGTATTTTATCATATACAGTGGTACCTCGGTTTTCAAACGTAATCCGTTCCGGAAGACCGTTCGAGTTCTGAAACATCCGGAAACCGAAAACTCAATACAAAAGCCTCAATACGGAAAACTCAATACGGAAAACTCAATACGGAAGCCATTTGGCATGTTCGACTTCCGAGGTGTGTTTAAAGACCAAAGTGTTTACGGCGTTCAAAAACCAAAATGTTTGTCGACGGAGACGTTAAAAAACCGAGGTACCACTGTATACGACAAATACAGACACACAGAACTACTTTTCCACAATACCTAATGGTCTTAAGTACTCTACATACCAGATTTAAGTCTTTCACAATATATTGCACTGCTTTTTTATATTTCTACTTCTATTATTTTAATTGTTTTTGACATACTTTTTTTTAAAAAAAAATACTGACCCAGATGTTAAAGGCTGATTCCCATGTTATCTCTAAGAAGGTTCTCTGCATTTATTTAAGCTCGTAAGGAAGTTTTTCAGGTGTATGGAGATGCTTTTAAAAAATCTAGGCTGATCAGAAACTCTTTAAGAAACTTCTCTGGGATTATCAAAACTCTCTTAGCTACTCTTCGATTTCTTTTAAAATTGTTTTGTGGAAAATCATAGCTCACTAGCAAAGCATGTGCCTTGCATTGTATCACTATTTAAAAAGATCTTAAGAAGCACAGCTGGGAAAGACAGAACCTAGAGAGCTGCTGCCTAGTTAGTGCTGTGCCAAAAAAAAATTCCCCCGCCCTTTCCCCTATCAATTAACAAGAAATAAAACCGCATTGAAAAAAAAAATCAGTTATAATCTGGTGCAGGTTTTCATTGCACCTATATATATATGGTAACTGTTTGTGAGCATCCTTTCTTTCACTCTACAGATAATCTCATACAATAATTGAATCATAGAACTGTAGAGTTGAAAAGGACCCTGAGGATCATTTAGTCCAACCCCCTGCAATGCAGGAATATATTTGATCCAGTGCAATGAATATATGCAATGCAGGAATATAGCTGTCCCATATGGGGATGGAACCTGTGACTTTGGGTTATCAGCATCTCTCAGGTCTTTTTTCAAATCATGAAGTATGGGCAGCCAGGGAGGCTGAAGCCTGCAAGAGAAATGTTTAAATGTTTACAAAACACACACAAAACAATAACAACACCCTTGGCCACCTTGCAGTGATAAAACAGCTCACAGGTAGATGGGCCAATGGCATAATTCAGTATAAGGCATTTTCAGATGATTCCACTGAGAAAGAAAATCATTGGTGGCAATAATAAAATCTGCCGACCAGACTGTAGTATATCCCCTGCCACCTCATAAAGACAATTCAAATGGGTCTTTCTTACACAGTTGTTGCAACTTTCCCCTAGTACTATTCATGGCCTTCTGATCTCTCTCTCTCTCTCTCTCTCTCTCTCTCTCTCTCTCACACACACACACACACACACACACACACACCACCCCACAGCTCAATGTAGCCTGGGAAATATTCAAAATATGGTAGCTGCAATATAGCCACACCATGTAAAAGCAGTTGTATGAATGGCATAATTTCTAAACAGAAACAATGACAGAAGAAAATACTATAAGGTTCTAGAAGAGTTTTTTGTGCCTAGCTTTTGTATTGATGTTTTTTGATGTTTGTTTGTATATTTCTTCCCCCTTAAAATGGGAAAGGTATGTCATCCTGTGCTAATTTCCATGTTTGACAGGCTGTCGGGAATGCAAATGACTGCTGTTAGAAAAGCTACCAAGTCTGCTCTTAATTTTGAAATGGTAATCAAAATTAAGGTTTATCTCTTAAATCAGCCTTTGGCAACCTGGTGCTCTCCATCATCCCAAGCCAGCGTGCCATGCAAGCTGTAGTCCAAAACATAAGAAGGACACCATATTATTGTTAAGGTCAAATAATCTTTCCAACAGTTGAGGAACTCTCTTTCAGTTAACACCCATGTTTCTCCTTCAGTTCTGTCATTCAATAAGGCCTTAAAAATGTGACTTTTTAAAACTTGTGCCTTTCCATTTTTCTGTATCTGCTCAGTGCTTCTAAGGTTCTACTGTTGCATTTCTCTGTGTACATCACTTTGTGAGGACTTGGCCCCAGGAAGTGACTAATAAATAAACAGAATGAATGAATGAATGAATGAATGAATAAACATCGCCCAACCATATTGCTCACTAGATCTTACTGCTGGGACTTTACAGAGTGGCAGGATCACCAGCACATCTGCAGCACACATGGTGGCCGGGGCAGAAAGTGGGGTAGCTTTAAGATCACTGTGCCAGCCTTGAGCTGGTACAGTGATTGGGCCCACCAGGCCTAATTCTATCATATGGCAACAGTGAGACTGGCTTGGAATCCAAAGGATCCTTAAGGGGTTCAGCTCTACCTCCCTCTGCCCCAAGATTTCCCTATTTCAAGGTGTTCTACTGGCTATTGCCAATGGCGATCTTGCTCACCATCATATTTGGCATGTGGAAGAGGAAGCACTGAACCAAAAGAGTGATGTAACAGAATGCCTAATGCAAATATTCACGTTACAGGTAGGTAGCCGTGTTGGTCTGGATCGAAGTAAAATAAAAAAATTCCTTCAGTAGCACCTTAAAGACCAACTAAGTTTTTATTTTGGTATGAGCTTTCGTGTGCATGCACATACCAAAATAAAAACTTAGTTGGTCTTTAAGGTGCTACTGAAGGAATTTTTTTTATTTTACTGCAAATATTCACGTTAATTTCCCTTTGTTTTAATTCTAGCAAGCATATCTCTCTCTCTCTCTCTCTCTCTCTCTGCCCTATATAAGGGAAATAAAACAATTTAGCACTCAAAACAAAAATGCTAAGCAACAACAACAAAATCAGACAGTGGAGCACTTTTGCACAATACCATCTAATTTCCATAAAGTGTCTGCAGGGCTTTGTACATTCAGATTTTTCTTCCTGAAAACATTTATGGAAATAGGTTATTAGGCCTTCTACTAACAGTGAGCAATTTGTTCCTATTAACAGAGTTTTTATTCCAAATACTAATGAAATAAACACCCATTTCTGATACCACCCTAAATCTAAACAATGCCTGGGACTGTGACCTGCATCCCATGTATCTATATCTATATCTATCATCTAACAACTCAGATTCATTTTTGGATGTATGAATAATTATTAATGATTTAGACATGTTCTTGAGTTGTAATCAAGTGAACGAAAATTTTATTGAGATTTAGTCTCATTGAACCAGAGAAAGCAATTCTGGAAAAAAAATTTTTTTGCAGAGTAACACAAAGTATTTTTCAAAAATTTATGAATATATCTTGGAGTGGCATACAAAAGACGAAGAAACTAAAAGTGTGATGTTTAAGTGTGCAGTCGATTTAGGATATAATATCGAATATGAGAAGTGGCTTAAACTTTGGAACTCGGGGGTTAAATTTACAGCCTGTACACTACTAAAAGAGAATATTTACAAAATGATGTACAGATGGTACATCACCCCAACTAAACTATCTAAAATGTAAAATTCTGGGAAGATATATACAACAAACTCAAAAAGATATTGAAATATACTTTCAAAAAAGTACCAGAAGCAGTTCTGCTGGGAATGTTTCTGGCAGATATAGAAAAAAAAATGATCACAAAATCTTTCTTTATGGGACAACAGGGGCAAGAATTAGGTTGGCTCGGGTGTGGAAACAGCAACAAATACCCACAGTTGAGGAATGGCAGCAGAAAATGACTGAATATATGGAAATAGCTAATTTGACTGCAAAAATACGGCACAGTGTAGTGAAACCTATCAAAAAGAATGGGGAAAATTCTGAGATTATATTAACAAAATATGATAATGGAAAGATGATATATTAACAAAATATGATAATGGAAAGATTACAAGCGGAGTGAAATAAACCTCGTAACAGAACTTGAATTCTCATTTATTGTAAGGAATAATAAATATCAAAATAAAATATTGTAAAAATATGTTATAGTTTACCATTGAAATTGGCAGATATTGTAAAGTAGAGTGATTATGTATAGGAAAAATATGAATAGATATAACAAATAATATGTAAAAGTGTAAAATAATGCACAAAAGGAAGTGACGAGGCAAAGAAGATAGAAGACGGAAGAAAGAAAGTTGGCTCCAAGAAGCAATAGAAAATGTATTATATTGTATATACAAAACTGAAAATTAATAAAAAATGAATGTTCTTTAAAAAGGAATTTAGTCTCATTGAGTTGGGCATCTTCTGCACAACTGGTTGAACATCCCTTCACACACAATGCCTTCCACACCCTTCCTCTTCTCTTCCTTGACATCTCCACTTTCTTGGTATGGCCCTTGTCTGCATTTTGCATCCGGAAGTGATAAGAACCTCAGAAGAGTCTGCTTGATCAAGCCAAAGACCAGGCCATGGACTGGTACACATCAGGGAGCACATTGAAGCATTTTGTTGCAGGTTCCACTGCTAAATGACTAGTGATATAATAATAATTATTATTATTTATTTATACCCCGCCCATCTGGCTGGGCTTCCCCTGCCACTCTGGGCAGCTTCCAACAAACATTAAAATACATCAAATATCACAGATTAAAAACTTCCCTAAACAGGGCTGCCTTTAGGTATTTTCTAATTGTCAGGTAGTTGTTTATCTCTCTGACCTCTGATGGGAGGGTGTTCCACAGGGCGGGTGCCACTACCGAGAAGGCCCTCTGCCTGGTTTCCTGTAGCTTTGCTTCTCGCAATGAGGGAACCACCAGAAGGTCCTCGGCGCTGGACCTCAGTGTCCGGGCAGAACGATGGGGTGGAGACGCTCCTTCAGGAATACTGGACCGAGGCCGTTTAGGGCTTTAAAGGTCAGCACCAACACTTTGAATTGTGCTCGGAAACGTATGGGGAGCCAATATAGGTCTTTCAAGACCAGTGTTATGTGGTCTCGGCGGCCGCTCCCAGTCACCAGTCTAGCTGCCGCATTCTGGATTAGTTGTAGTTTCCGGGTCACCTTCAAAGGTAGCCCCATATTTATGAAAATGGAGATTTGGCCTACAAGGAGTAATGTATTCTTAGCTCAGTATGTGGAGACACTAGTAGATCTTTGAATTGGTGAAGGGTCCACTTTGAAATGTGTGGTCAGGAACGTCAGTTCCCCTAAAAGACCCACTTAACCACCTTATATTTATTGGGAAGGGCACTGGTTTAGGAAGGCGCATTCATTCATGCAATCTCATTCTTGGATGTCAGCAAAAGTGGAGAAAATGTAAAACATCTATCCAATTATTTCCATTAATATACAAGCATTAGGCATTCAAATTCCTAATTAAGAGGAAACATGCCCTGTCAGGCATCTGCATGGGCTACTGCACATCGCCTAGATTGTTCCATAATTATCCTGGCTTAATAGTTCTAAAAATGAAAGCAATGCACACCCATTGAGGAATCGCACCACTTATTACATGAGACGCCATGGTATGAAAAACATGCTCTGCTTTGGTGTATCTGAGCTGCCGGTTTTCAGCCAAACATGTTCTAATTAACAGAGACCAATGACAGCATGTTCGCCTGTTCTGCCAACAAAGTTTAATGAAAATAGGAAACAGGATTTAACACATATCAAAATAATATTTCCATGCATGCTGCAGTCATGAAGAGCTTGTCAGGCATAGAAAATTGGGGTGAAGTGTTGGGAGGCCGGCGTATCTAATGACCGAATTTTGCAAATAATACCTTCCCAAGGTTGAATAAGAAAATTGATGTGGCTGGTGCAATTGTGAATTTGCGGGTGTTCCCCTGGTGAAGTGTGTAGAAATCCCGAGAGTACTCCTGGTTTGACATTCTGTTCTCGTTTATGATTGTTCTTGGGGGTTTTTTTCAGGGAGAATCCAGGAAAGGTCTACTACTGTGGTTCCACACTGCAATTCTTGGTTCTGGGGATGTGGAGGAAATGTTGACTTGGTTTGCATTTTTATTATTATTTATTTTTAGCAAAACAGACTAATTCTCACCTCCTGGAGGAATATAAAAATTAGAATGTTGTGGTTCTTTAGATTTCATACTTCTTGGAATTTTGCAATTTTGAGTCAAATCCAAAGTGTTGGCAAGCCTCTCAGTTTAGAGGCGTCTGAAATTTTTGATACACTTCAAGTTTTCTTTCCCCTGCCTAAAAATCTCGAACAGCTCAAAAACCAGGACAGACCCCCTGCAGAACTCTGCTCCAGATCTACTTGACTTTGATCCATTATTAATTGGGGTGTGTGTGTGTGTGAAAATGTCTAGATTTCATGATGATGGGCATTATAAACATTTAAAATCCAGACAAATTTCTCCCCCTTAGGCAGGTACATGATGTCAAATTTTATTTTCTTATTAAGGACCCTTCCCTTCATTCTCCCCAAGGGATAATTAATTACTTAAAATCCTGATAGGAAACTTCCTCTATTATATATTTGGCTTATAGTTCTGAAATTTACTGTAGTTTTATGTCCATTGAATGTGGGGAAAGGGAGATGACCCATTACTCCCACCAACCCATCTCCCCATAGATGATTGCAGTTAGGGAAAGAAATTTGTTTCAGTTTGTCTCTTAACGTGAAACTACCCTGTTTCCACTTCCTGAAACAATATACAAACCGAAGCACAGCTTTCCTTCAAAATCTTGCAGTCCTTTGAACATAGTGATGCAGTTCTCCAACCCACCCCTTAAAAGGCCTACACAACTGTGCATATTAAGGGAAAGTGATAATAAGAAAGCATATATTAGTGAAAATTGCATACAAAATGCATTATATTAGTGAAAATCGCTTCCAAAAGTGTGAGAGAGTGGCAGAACGCCATTAAAAAGTCTTTATGCAAGATTCAGTTTCTAAGGACAAGGGCAAAACAGTTCATTTCATTGGGGTGGGGTCGGAGAAAGGGAAGGGAATTGTTGGGGGGGGGTGCTTACCATGGTGGCAGCAACTTCTCATTCCCCCCCCCCCATTACCAAAATCTACTGGTGGAAGAAGCAGCAACAGAACTGTCCTCCAGCTGCTTCCACCAGACCACCTACCACAGCAAGCAACACATCCCCATGTCCGATCTCCATTTTGCCATCTCCTCCCCCAAATTGCCAAAGTGTTCCTGCCTGGCTCTCTGCCTGCGAAATGATGGGCCAAATTGGAAGGTTGCAGCAGGGAGTAGGGTAGTCTGGCCAACCCTCCTTTCACCCTTCAGCATGTTGGTCTGAACTAAGCCTACTCGTGTTCAACAATATCTACATGAGCGCTCTCTCTCTCTGCAACCAAGGACGAAAGATAAGGCAGAGGTTACTCGCACTAGATCAGGCTTCCTCAAACTTGGCCTTCCAGATGTTTTGAGACTACAGTTCCCATCATTCCTGAGCTGTAGCTAAAGTTTGGATTCTGATCCCTGTCACTCTCCTAAAATGCTGCGTAAACCTGTGGCATGAGAGCAGAGCGGCCTGCTACAGTTCACCAGCGCACTCTGAGCTGGGATACTGAGATCACAGCATCGGTAACCACAGCAGTCCCTGTGCTTTGCCGCTTAGACAAATAGTTAAACTCTTAATAGCGAAGCCACAGAACTGTCACTGTCTGAGCCGCAGGATCGGCGGACTGCTGCATGGACGGCACTCTAATTGCTCATTAATATTGGAGACGAGGGTAATTACTCTTGCAAAATCCCATGGCGCTTACAAACCTTACTTTTCGCCATTATTCCTTCTCTTCCAGGCTGCAAGAGTGAGGTAGCCTCTCATCCGCAGGAGATCTGCACACGATTCAGTCGAGCATGGGTGATTGCGTGGGGTGAAAGTGCCCTTCTGTCCTTCTGTACAATATCAACGTGAGGTGTGGGAAGGTGGGGAGAGGAGTAGCGAAATCAGCACACAACATGCATCTTTATTATGAGCGCATTAAACCCCGTTGAACTGTGTAAGCGAGCAGAACAAAACCCAGTGAGCGAAAAGGCAAAATCAAAGGGCTTTCATTTCCCCCTGTAGAAATGTAATAGTCTCGTTTTACAAAGGCACACACCTGGATTTATTTATTTATTTATTTAAGTCGCCCAATAACTGGTGGTTTCCTCTTCCTGTATCTAACAAATGAAATGTGAACAAAACTTAACATTACACAGGAAGGACTAATCAACCACAACTATGGTTGTACTGTGGTATGACTGCTGTCCCGTGGTTAGAGTGCTGAATTTGGGACCTGGGAGACATGACATAGGAGCCAACTCCTATATATATGAGTGGACCACCACCCCTCCCAAGTTGATGAGCATTGCCATTCAAATTTGTTTTTCACAATGCAAGAATTAAATATTTTATTAAACACATAGCCAAAGTAGTACAATATGATTATAAATGTAAGTGACTTATATAGCATTGAAAATGACATGTATAGCATTGAAAATGACATGTATATCTATGTACAGTTGGAGGTATGAAAAAAAAAATGTATTCCCTTGGTCCGATACAAGCTGTTGTTATTCAGGTAAGAATTTGCACTTGTATTTGAAAACATTTACCTTCAGTATTTAATGCCTTCATGAACTGTTTCATCAAGCCATCCTTTTTCATGTCTCCTATGTCAAATATGGACAGTTATATGTTCAGTAAAGCTTTTTTCCCCTCCCCAAATAATTTTTATTAAATTTTCCAAATAAACAAACAAAACAAAAACAATTTTTAAATGCAATTCATCTTATGTTCACCCATCTCAGTTCATTTCACTCTGCCGAGCTGTGACTTCCCTTCCTCCCATCATTTGGCTTTATTTCTCACTCTTCTCTCGCAGTTTCTTTTTACCCACATTTTAAACCAGTTAGTAGGATTTATTTCAGTCCTGCAAGTGTCTTTAAACTTCTACAGTTCTTCTCCATATAGTCAATGAATTTACTCCATTCCCTTTGAAACTTTGTCTCTCCCTGGTTACGGATCCCGCAGGTCAACTTTGTTAACTCTGCATAGTCAATCATTTTCGTCTGCCACTCCTCAATCGTCGGTATCTCTTGTAATTTCCATTTTTGGGCTAATAAAATCCTTGTTGCGTTTGTAGCATACATAAATAATCTCTGGTCTCCTTTTGCTATTTCCTCTCCCATTAATCCCAATAGAAAAGCTTCAGTTTTTGGGGGGAAAGGTATACCTAAACATCTTTTTCAAATCATTATATATCATTTCCCAAAATCTTTTTACTTTTTCGCATGTCCACCACATATGGTAAAATTCACCATCTTTATTTTTACATTTCCAGCATAGTTTACTACTCATTCTATACATTTTAGCTAATTTTACTGGTGTTAGGTACCATCTATACATCATTTTCATTACATTTTCTTTCAAAGCGGTACATTTTCAATGCTATACATGTCATGTTCAATGCTATATAAGTCACTTACATTTATAATCATATTGTACTACTTTGGCTATGTGTTTAATAAAATATTTAATTCTTGCATTGTGAAAAACGAATATTCAAGTGAAAAGTGAAAAACATGAATTGCAAAAAAAACTAGAGCTTACAGAACAAAACTGACTTCAGATATGAAATCAGCACATTGAAATTAGGTTAGAATTTAGAAATTTAGAAATTTAGAAATTAGGTTAGAAATTAGATTAGAAATTAGATTAGGTTTACCTTTAATATTTCACTCGAGTTGGCATTCTTGTTAGGGATCAAATCCCCACTCAGCCATGAAGTTCACTGACTGACCTTGGACTAATCACTGCCTCTCAGCCCAACCTACCTCTCAGGGTTGCTGTGTGGATTAAATGAGCAAGTGGGGGAACCATGTATGCTGCCTTGAGCTCCTTGGAGGAAAATGTGAGATATGAATGCAATAAACACACAAGCAAGCAAACTGCTCAGACAAGGTCAGAACTGCAACTACTACTACTAGTAGTGCAGTAGCAATTGTAGTGGTGGTGGTAGAGAAGATGCTTCTTCCCATTTCTAAATATTATTAAAATGTCATTATTTTTCATTTTCTTCTCTGATGGTTGCTACAACTTCTATTAGGGCTGGGCAAGCGTCCCACATCAATTTGGAGATGGGGCCAATGTTTTCTTAGGTTTTGTGTTTTTTTACACTTGGGAGAAGAAGAAGAAGAAGAAGAAGAAGAAGAAGAAGAAGAAGAAGAAGAAGAAGAAGGAGGAGGAGGAGGAGGAGGAGGAGGAGGAGGAGGAGGAGGAGGAGGAGGAGGAGGAGGAGGAGGGAGACACTTTGCCTCCTTACACACAACCCGACTGCACTGCAGAGAGCAGGAGCGTTCGGTTCTGCTGGGTGCTGAACTTTGCAGTCTAGGGCATGGAGGTCCTTCACTTGAGGCGGCACCCACCACTTGCAGTTCTGTGGTTCACCACATGGGGCAGCCAGACACAGCACTCCTGATGCTCCAATATAACCAAGGCACACAACCTGAGATGGGGTTCTTCAGCTGAAGGGGTGAGATTATAGACATAGGTTTGATTCTCAATGGCTGGAATCACCCAGATAGCAAGTTTAGTGTCTCTCCCACAATTGTGTCTGATGCCAGCCTTTGAATTTGCCCTGGAAGTGAATGGCTGCCATCCAGTCCAGTGAGACATTATGAAGCTGCTGTGATTATTGAGTCTGAACATCTAGACCAGTGTTGTTTGGTTACAAGTTGCTGGAAGGAGCAGGGGGGACAATGCTCTTATGCTTGGGTTCTGGTTAGCCAGATGGGTCATTGACCCGATCCAGCAGACTCTTCTTATGTTCTTAAGTGAGGGCTCTTCGGGGATTCAAGAAGAGCTTTCACCCCATAACTGGGCTGGTTCAAGGCATTTTTCTGTCTTAGGAAAAGGACGAAAGGGTGCCCTCTTGCAAGGCACATAAAGAAGCCAATTGGACTGGTAGTTGAATCTTCACTGTCCAGAGTCTTTCACTGCACATGAGGGGAACAGGCTACTGTAGTGACACAAGGCATGTGACACAAGGCAGGTCACATGGCACTGATAGGTTCGTGGGGCAACATTGTGATGAAGGCAAAGCCTACCCTTTTCCCTTCATGGTGGTTGGCTGGAGAGGAATCCCTCAGAGGGTGGTTGAAATATTTATTTAAAACATTTCTATTCCACTCTTCGTTTAAGTTACACCAGAGCAGTTCATAATATATAAACATAATATGATGAAATACATATATTGAAAAGACAATGCAAGCTCTCCCTCTGCACAAAGCCCACAAATTGTGAGTTCTAAATATAAAAGAAATTTGGAAGGTCAATTCCCAATAGAAGAACTAGGTGCACTCTCCGGTGCTGTGGATACATGTCTTATGCAATAAACACCCAGGGTGACTCAACATTTCCTTGAAACAGGAGAGAGCAAGAGGCATTTCTTACAAGTCATAATTCTGTCAGAAGAGAGAGAGAGAGAGAGCGAGCACCTAAATCAATTTATTAGAGATCATCTGCATGTATAATTGTGAAAGAGACCCCAGGGCAAAAAAAACAGGCCTGCTATAATTTTGACTTTGGGACACTGTACATAAAATAAAATATATGTGCTAAAATTTTCAATCACTTCCTGGAAAACACTGGTAACTTTCCCAGCAGGGTAGAAAGAAAGAAAGAAAGAAAGAAAGAAAGAAAGAAAGAAAGAAAGAAAGAAAGAAAGAAAGAAAGAAAGATTATATGAACCACTTTCCCATTCACTCAGCAGTGTATTCTCGGTTTGGGTTTGGGTAGCCCAGTGTTGCTTTAAATTGCTTTTAAGTATTTTTATTATTGTGAGCTACTCTGGGCTTTCTTTGGGGTAGTGGGGCAGGTTATTAATTTGAAATAATAAATAAATAACTTTAATCTTTATTTGTGCATATCTTGGTATATGTAACATTTTGAGATGCTTCTTTTGTGTGTGTCTCCCCCACCACCCCGTTTATCAAAGCAATTGCAATTGCACTGGTGACCCCCCCAGCTGAAGTCAGAAGTTGTACGAAGCTATGGTGGTGTTTTTGAACAGAAAGGAATAAAACGACTTTGTTGGGTCTTCTCTGAGTATAACTTAGTTGGAGACAGCACAGCACCACAAAAATAATAGAAGTTCAATGTAAAAATAATTTGAATTATTATTCACAATGATGAGCAGTGGAGTTATCTATTTATTGCTATGGTTGACAAATGAATCTGGAAAAGCCTGGGTAAAAAGAAAAGTTCTTAGCTCATGCCCAAAGCACAAAATTATAGATGCCTGCCACGTTGCCAGGAGAAGCGTCCTCCAGATAGCATGTGCCACCACTTGAAAGGCCCTACTCTGAGTAACCGCAAGCTGAATGGTAGGTTACACAATGGATCATCTATGAATTAACCCAATTCCTTTTGAAGCTTGTAGACATTGCCACATCTTGGGATGGCAAATCCCACAATTTAATTAGCCTCTCGTTGGACTTGCATCTCACTAGCCATTTTTGGCAAAGCCCATGTGTCAATACATTCTGTATGACTTGACTACTCAAATTCTGCTAATAGCGGGTTAACCTTGATTCCACAACTTTCTGGTCACCCTGCGGTGTGTGTCAACATTTCAGAGGTCTGGGCACAGTAGGGGATTTTTCATACTGTACTACATCCTTCAACAAAGCGACACCCCGGGAGGCATGAAGGACCATCATTTTAACCTTAAAGAGGAACTTCTTGACTTCCACTGGTTTTTTTAGCCTGATTCCACTTAAAGGTTCTCTGTAACAATGTCCTCCTTTTGATTCTTTAATTTGATATTTAACAGCAGCCTGATAGCTACGATTTGTCACACTAGTAAAAGCTGACACTCCATTCTTGATATGCGTGTACTGTGAGGATTTGTGACACACCTGTTATGTCATGGACAGAGAGTCATTTCTTCTCCTGCCACCTGGGGAGGGGAATGACCGAGCTAGAAGTTAAGGCTCGGTGGCATCACATGATCTCCTAATGATACAAAGGTCTTTGGCAATGTGATGCTACAGCAGGTACCTTGGGTGCATTTTGCTCAACCTTTTGCTCAGCACAAGATCTGTGATGTAACTACTGCATCCCAGAGAGATGGCCACCCAGCATCTGCTTAAGTACCTCTAGCAAAGGAGAGTCTCTTTAGGCAAGTCGAGCATCTCTTACCACTAGGAAGACTCTCAAAATGTTTAGTTGACATTTGTTTCCTTGCAATTTCCACCCACTAGTCCTGCCCTCTAGAGCAACAGAGAACAAATCTGATTTAGCTCCTGCATGATAGTTCTTCAGATATTTGAAGACTCCTATCACATCTCTCTCTAAATGCCTCTTCTCCAGGCTAAACATACCCAAGTGTCCTTATAGGATCTGGTTTCTAAAGACATAAGAACACAATAAGAGCCAACAAGATCAGGCCAATAGCCCGTCTAGTTCAGCATCCTGTTTTCACAACGGCCAAACAGATGCTCATGGAAAGCTCAAAAGCAGAATCTGAGTGCAACACCACTTGTTTCACTTGTGATTTCCAGAAACTGGTATTCAAAGGAATATCTCCTCTCATGGTAGAGATGGAATATAGCCAGTGTGGTTAGTAGCTGTCAATAGTCTTATCCTCCATTGCTTTGTCCAAACCATCCAAGTTGGTAGCCATCACTACTTCTCGTGGGAGCAGGTTCAAGAAGATCACCATATTGGTCAAGATCCTCATGAAGTCTTCAGTCCATAAGAAGCAGGGTGGGGGAACATCTTCAGTCCATAGGATGCATTTTCTCATGGGCATATGTCTGGGGGAGCCACATACCAGTAGTGTATAGGACTCAGAGGCAAAAATAGATTGGGTCAGAGGGAACGGATGGTGGACCAATGGATGCTACTCTGACCTTTGTACAGCAGACCACATTCCAGCTGCACAAGAGCCAGAGATATCAGCACACACATTTCTCCATCCAGGGCACAATCCAGTCAGGCAAAAGCACTTGAAGAAAGAGCAAAGGAGAGCTGTAGAGAGGCATGACCTGAAGCTGGATAGATGGTTCTGGAGAGCTATGGGTGGTCCATGGGCTGGGTGTTCCCAACCTCTGCTGTAGCTTCTGCTGTAGTTTTCCATGGACAGTAGATATGAGAGTGTTTGAAGCAAAACAACCCTTCTGGTGGTTCCCTCGCTTCGAGAAGCCAAGTTACAGGGAACCAGGCAGAGGGCCTTCTTGGTAGTGGCACCCACCCTGTGGAACAGCCTCCCACCAGACGTCAAAAAGAAAAACATCTACCAGACTGTTAGAAGACATCTGAAGGCAGCCCTGTTTAGGGAAGCTTTTAATATTTAACAGACCATTGTATTTTAATATTTTGTTGGAAGCCGCCCAGAGTGGCTGGGGAAATCCAGCCAGATAGGTGGGATATAAATTTATTTTTATTATTATTATTATTATTATTATTATTATTATTATTATTATTATTATTATTATTACTGTTCCTTTGACTCAGGGATGATGCAGCACCATAAGATGACAATATTGAATCAACTCAATAGCCAAAATGAAACAAACAAACCCACCCCCCAAGCCTGAATACTTCTAAATGTCAAATTAGGAAGAATGGATGGAAGAAATACCCATTTCTTTTCTACTTTGATGTCAAAGCAACAGTACACCCCCCCCCCCAAAGTTGTGGTCGACTTTGCAAAGCACAAATGGCAGTTTAGACACCCTAACTATTATTGATTGAAAATATTGACAGAAAATCAATGGCATTTAGGCCCCTAAAGTGCCACATGTGCCTTTGAAAATCTATTCCGTGATTTAACATCTCTGAGCTTCATTTTCTCTGTGTGGGAATAAATAAAACACAAGGTATTAGCTTCACCTCTGAAGAGTTTCTCGAAGCACAGGGCAAGCTGTTCAACTGGTGCAAATTGGCATGGCTTCAGCACCTTAATTTGTTAACTCTCTAAAGGGCTTTGGGGTCATACAATGGGAGGCACCACTTTTTTTAAAAAAAGGGGAATATAGGGATTGCTGTTAAAATGAATTTGTGGAGTCATTAGCTTGGAGATAGAGAAAATCTGTAGTTAGAGTTCATGTAGTGTAAATTGTGGTTGAACTTGACTTCATAGCAACAATGGAAGCATCAGCCCTCAGCCATCCAACTTGCACGGGTGGCTTCTCAAGAGCAAGTTCAATTTGTGGGGAATTGGCACATGTTGGGGGAAACCTGTTTGTGTGAATGGACTTAGAAATCAGGTTTCTCTGACATACTCTGGGAATTTTCAATTTTACACTTCCATGTGTAGGGGCGGGAGCAGGAAGGATCTTATTTCAAATTAATTTGGGCTACAATCCAATTCTCACTAACCTCAAAGTAAGCCCTACTGAACTCAATGGGTCTTACATCTCAGTAGACACATATAGGGTTGCACTGTTCTTCCTGCATTTTGCTAATTAGGGATTAGGTGATTATTTTAGCGTAGGGGCTGCCAGCGTGGCACCCATGGGTGCAATTGTACTCTTGAGGTCTTTCCCTGGTGCCCGCGATGCTTCTGAGATCCTCTCACTGTCCCTTTGGTCATGAGGCAGCAAGAGCTCCTCAACAGTGGCACGAACTCCCTTGGAAGGCGATGGACTCTCCTTCCTTGGAAGTTTTTAAGCAGTCAGATGAGCATCTGTCATAGATGCTTTAGTTGAGATTCTATGATTCCATAAAGTGCATATTTTGAGTCACAATTCATTTAAATTTTTGACTCTGAATATTTCAGAGAAGATTTTAATACAGATGCTTTATTTTAAAAAGTACAGACTAATACTGAAGTGAGAAAGAATGTAATCAGAAGCCCACATTAAGAATAGATGAATCTGTCAATTTCAGTTCATCTCAGTTACATGTTCTTTGCTGGATAATGGAATTTCAAATCAAATATAAATAAAATCAAAATGTATTGGTCAACCAAATACAGGCTATAGCCCCCAAAAAAACCTAGCAGGCAAACAGATTTTAGCAAACAACCGAAGTTAATAAGAACAGCAGAATAAAACATATGTAATGAAACACACATAATAATAAAACATAAATTCAAAAACACATGTGACACATATCTCAGGTCACGGGGCTAAACTTATAGGCTTTCTTGAGTTGCCACAAACTTTGGTGCATTGAACATAACATGCTAGACAGCAGATGCTTAATTTTGTCAATGCCATAAAAGGTGGTGATCGGCTCCAAGGATTTCTTTAAATACTTTGCCCTTGGCATTTCCTATAACTTTCCACGTAAGATATAGTTTATAATGCCCTCTGCTCTCTGGTATCCACAGATGCAAAAAGCACTGTTCCCTAGGAATTTTCTTGTAACTCCCATCCAAAAATTCAGAGGAGGGAAGCTTTCAAAGGGTGATTCTGTTCTGGTTCACTTTTTGTTATGGGAAGCACAAATTGTTTTTGTCCCTGACTCTGCTCAGTTGCTTTGGGTCCGGGTTTTGCGATGACCTTTTCTCTCTCATTAGTTTTTTCCGACTGCTTACGTGTATTATGCAACTTAAGAAAATAATGAAAAGCAATTCCTCCCCAAAAGGAAAGTGTAAGTTAGGTAGGTTCTTCCCCCATCCTGAGGACTCTGAATGTGGAAGTGACGTTGGCCAGGAACAGAGCAACTTGTCCATCCCTGGCTGCTGGAAGAGGATCAGGGATGAAAAAATATTCCAGTGTGATTATGCCAGAAGATGGGTTAAGATGGATGGGAAAAGGAAACTTTGCAGATGCTGATTTCAGTGTCAATCCTGTGCTTTTTGCAATATAAAGCCTTGCTCCTCAGCATAAAGCAGGGGTCAGCAAACTTTTTCAGCAGGGGGCGGTCCACTGTCCCTCAGCCCTGTGTGGGGGGCTGGACTATATTTTGAGGGGGGGAAATGAACGAATTCCAATGCCCCACAAATAGCCCAGAGATGCATTCTACTTATGTAAAAACACGCTGATTCCTGGACCATCCACAGACCGGATTTAGAAGGCAATTGGGCGGAATCCGGGCCCCGGGCCTTAGTTTGCCTACCCGTGGCATAAGGTACCTGTGTGCTCTTCTGAGTTACTAATAAAACACTTCCTTTCATCTCAGCTTTCCAGTGCGCTTGCTCCACCCAACGAGAGTGTGGGAGGCTAGAAGAATCCCTGACAATGTGGTAACATTTGAGATTTCCAGCGCATTAATACTGACATTTTGTCTTCTAAACAATCACAGGTAATGAAGGTCAGTACAAGCAAACATTCTGTCTTTGGCCCTTAGTTGAGAGCTGGCTGTGCTTGAACGTCACAGCAGGAGACTGCCAGGTTTAGAGTCTTTCCTCTGCGTGGCTTCCCTTCCGAGGACTCATTGCAGCTGGCTCCAGCATATGGTCGACCACGGAGATATTTTGTGGGGTCCACTGCCTCAGTAACTATTTAATGATTCATTACTGCTGGCTAATGTCAGGATGAGATGCTGAAACCTGCCGGCAAATGTCTTAACTATGGGAAATGGCAGCAGACAGACTTTCTCCCCCACCCCCCACGAAGAATTCTTTCTCAGCATCGCCACAGGTCACATTTGATACAATTTGCAGATAGAAAGATGTGGGAGGAATCCACCAAATGACCCAGCAATGCACAGTTGTCTTTGGCTCATGCTTTCACTAGTGTGTGATATGTTCAGGGTAGCCTTATGGGATTAATACTGCCCCTGGAGTTCCATGATATTTTGGAGCACAAAAGTCAATGTAGATTGTCCAACGAGAACCTTTTAAAAAGGTGGTCCTGTCAGGGTGGACACTTAAATGCTTCAGTCCTAACCATGCCTACTCATTGAATTCAGTGGAGCTTACGCCAAGGGAAGTGGAGTTAGGATTGCAACCCATAGCTGCCAAGTACCCCATTTTCCCCGGGAAAACCCTGTTTTTACTTATCTTTTCCCGGTGGTCCCCCGTATCACTTCGTCTCCCGTTTTTCTCCATTATTTTCTCCTGCCGGCGGCCATTTTTTTTTTCGATTTGCCCTTCTATGGGCACCAAAAATGGCTGCTGCCGGCTTCAAAAGTCGCATCTACGCATGTCCGGAAGTGCATAGTGGTGACTTCCGGTGTCGTCTGCGGCCATTTTTGGTGCCCATAGAAGGGCAAAGCAACACCGGAAGTTACGTCAACGCAACTTCTGGTGTCACACGGCTGCCGGTCCTGGATTCTGCAGTCCGGGACTTGGAAGGTAAGTTGCAACCTTATTTGTCATAAAAAGAGAGAGGGGATATATCACCAAAAGAAAAGAGGACAAAAGTTGCATATGCCACATAGAGATGCAAATGTCGAAACTAAATAAAAAAAAAATCCTTCCAGTAGCACCTTAGAGACCAACTAAGTTTGTCATTAGTATGAGCTTTCGTGTGCATGCACACTTTTTCAGATACCACATGCACACGAAAGCTCAAACCAATGACAAACTTAGTTGGTCTCTAAGGTGCTACTGGAAGGAATTTCTTTTATTTTGTTTCGACTATGGCAGACCAATACGGCTACCTACCTGTAACTAAAATGTTGAAACTGTTATTATAATTTCATTACAGTATAGAGGAAAATTGGGAGCGGGTGATATAGTTGCCTGCTCAGTCTTGTTCTCCAGGTGCTAACTCAAGGCCCCTCTGCTCAGTGGTGTTGTGTGAGCCTGTAGCGCCCGGGGCAGGTGTGTATTTCTGCCAGGGGGCACTGGGGATAAGGCTCGGAGGGAGGAGCCCACCACACACCAGCAGCTCCCTTGGCCACAGTGCCCCACAGAAGCAGGGTTGATGGAGCTTGTTTCTCCCTTGGTGTGACAGGCGCATGGAGGGACAAGCTTCGGCCCCATGAGGAGACATGGCCATTCATCCATCATCTACAGTACTGCTGCCGATGGGTGATTGCAGGGGATTGCAGCATCACTGCAGCATCGGAGAGAGGCTGCGCTGCCACCTCTTGATGCTTCCACCCCCAGGTCAGGCCTCAGCCAAGAGTGGAGCAGCTGCTTCTGCTGCCTATGCACTAACCCCAAAGCCCGGGCATGGCTTCCCTCAATGAGGGAACACCTCCCCAGCCCCCCATGCTACTCCACTGCCTCTGCTCACCCTTCTTCTAGTTCTTCATTTTTAAAATGGATTTGGGCCAGAGACATCCCTCCAAACAGAGGACTGCTTAAATTAGAAGACTGCTATTTGACTGTCCTCAGGACTGTCTTCTGTGAAACATACTCTCCAACGTTCTTGGGACCAAAATCGGGACACTCCTTTTTCGGTCACGAGTTGCCCGAGAGTGCGAGACCAAAAGATGTTTGGGTTTTTGGTCTCGTGAGAGCAAAAGAAAGGGGGCAGCTTTCATTCCATTGCACTGACATGACCCAACTAATTCACGACAGAGTGAGAAAAGAGCATCTTTCACTCCAGTGCTCTGGCGTGACCCAGCTGACTCAGGCCAGAGCGAGCGTCTTTTGGTCTGGCGCTCTGGTGTGGAAACTCAACCCCAAAAAGGGACATTTTGGGATCTAATCAGAAGCTTGGATTGGCTTCTGTAACTCTCGGATGCCCCACTTAAAATAGGGCAGTTGAGGGGTATGGTGAGCTATCCTATCGGTCTGAGACTTCTAGGTCCTATTTACGCCATATATTTAAAGCAATGTGATGCCATTTTAGCAGTCTTAGAAGAACCTGGGGGTCATAGCTTGTTAAGTGTATAGCTCTGTGAGGTCAGCACACTTAATAAAATGACCATTCTCAGGATTCTTTATAACTGTGAAAATGGTATATTAGTGCTTGAAATGTATTGTGTGGACGTGTCATGGATCAGCTTGGGGTCCAAATGTCTGGGACTGTCAAAAGGAAGGTGGTCTGTTGACAATGAAAGGAGAGGAGTGTGTCCTTCTCTCCCCTCCTGGCTGCATGTTTAACTAGGGTTTAAAACCCTGGTTAAGCATACAGTCAGGAGGGAGGAGAAAGCAAGGCATGTTTCCTTCGAACCCCCAACCTCATAACAGTGCAAGGGCCCGAATCCATTCTGGGCCTGGAACCAGGCCACATCAGGCCTTGACTGTCCCAAGCTGGATGAGGGTTGCTGCAAAGCACTGGGTCAAGCCCCAAATTGGATCAGGGGTGTGAGATATGCATACTAATTCTAATCCTAATACTAATAAGTAGATTGGAGTGCTTTTCTCCAGCATCAGCTTATTCATAAACTGCACCATCTCAAACATTACTGAGCCATTGTGGTAGTTTGTAGAGTGCTGGCCTTTGGCCTGGGAGATTTAGGTTCAAATCCACACTCAATCTTGAAGTTCACTGGGTTCTCTTGTGACATCGACTGCCATTTCTCAGTCTAAACCTCACAAAATTGTGAATGCAAAGGGGATGGAGAGTCTGGGGGACAAGGTGGGGTGAAATTTGATTAATAAGAATATGTGATTGAGGGCGAGCTAACATCTAGAATCCATAAAGTATATTGTGGCTTTTGAAGGGCCAAAATGACACTCTAATTTCATTTGGGCGATCTGGCTTATTTATATCCAAATTTTATGGTGCTTGAACATTCAAAGTTGCTGTGTTATGATGAGTTAACGCCGGTGCTCAGATTGTTCAGCAGCCAAATAACAAATTCTTCTAATGCCATTTTATGACACTTGAAAGGCATTAAACAAAATATCGCTGCTCCATAAAACAGTAGAGCAGTTTTCCATACACTGTTTGTATGCAGATCCTGTCTTAGACTCCAGCACACAGATCAACTTATGTTTAAAGTCTAGAGTGAACGACTATGGTGAATTTATGCCTCCCTGATAGCTCTGTTCCTACAACATAGGTGGTGATGTCAATGTGTGGGTGTGTGGTTAGAACCACTGCCATATCTATGAACACTGCTTTTTCCTTAGTTGTGTCCCTATTTTCATTGGACAAATGTTGGAGAGTATGGAATTATGTGACCCCCCCCCCCCCGAGCCAAGGAGATAAGTAACTATACAACCTTTAGGAGACATCTGAAGTCAGCCCTATATAGGGAAGTTTTAAAATGTTTAATGTTTTATTATGTTTTTATATACGTTGGAAGCTGCCCAGAGTGGCTGGGGCAACCCAGTCAGGTGGGAGGGGTATAAATATGATTTTTATTTTTTTATTATCATGGAATAGTGTGGACCTATTTTCATCGGAGAAATGTTGGAGGGATATTGTCAGAGGCGGTGATGTGGCTACTCTAGAGTAACGACTCCTCGCAGCATAGTCTTTTTAGACTTTTATTAAGTGCTGATTATTTACAGTGGTCAGAACGATCTATATACATGCTTACGGTGAGGTGTCAGAACCTCCGAATGGAGATTGGTGTGTTTTCTTCCAGCAAAGAAGCTTTGGGAGACCCAGCCTCTTCCCCCTACGTTTGCGTCGCAATTCCGGAGTTGGGGGAATTGGCCTTCCCCCCGTGCTCACACCTTCCTGTCCCACCTGGGGCATGGGCTCCGCAACCTTGCCTGAGCCTCGGACACCACTTCCTGACTCTCCGCTGGAGGCAGAGCTCTCCCTGCTCTCCCCAGCGCTTGGGGATGGGCTGGAACTTAAGATGGGAGGGACTTCCCTGTATCCCTTGTCCCTCACAGATATATATAATAATAATATATAATAATAACAAAGCACTCCATTTTGCACTGCCAATAGCCTCTCCTCTTCTGCAGGCTTCCCTTGCTCCTATATTCTACTAGGCACCAGCTTCTCTGAACAGCTTTGAGGCTCTCCACAGTAGACAATCAATAACTGCTTATTTTATTTTCAAATGCATTTTATTGAGAGTCTCATCACGTTGACAACACCCTTCTTACAAGCCTATGGGGCTGATCCAAGAGGTGTCTCCAACTTGAAAATTTCACATGCCATGATAAGAATAACTAATTTCCATGCCCCAAAGAAAGAACACACCACAGAATAGTTCAGATCAGTGAACAGGTTGGGGGAATAAGGCTGTGTTTAAATGGCGATAGGTTTGTTAGAAAAGGGCTGCAGAGGCAAACAGGGGTGACTGATGCATTCATTGCAAAAGAAAAAGGGGGGTGGGTGGGAAGTGGTGTAGATGGAATATGAGAAAAGACAAACATTAATGAAGTGAGACATTTTGTTTTGCAGCCACCCTAATGGAATGGCTTTATTTTTAATGCAGGAAGAAAGAACAAGACAGATTTGTGTGTGAGAGAGAAAAGAGGTGTTTGCACATAATATTTCATAGAAAAAGTTCAAAGACAGCTTAACCTTGTAAAAATGTTACCTCTGAAACACCACCGCCATCAGTGGCTATATGAATTATTACCACTTTGCCTTGCCCGCATGACTTTTTCAGTATGTATCTAACTTGTGCATTCATTAGTTGGGCCGTTTCCCCTTCACTCTAATGCTCGCTCTTATTCAGAATGTCTGAGTCTGCCCCGAAGCTCATTTTCTTCACTGCTTTCATGGTTTGGTTAAATACTCTGGGATAGTGGTTATCTCTCCCTTTGCATACTGTAAATAAGAACTGTGGCTCTACCTGGCTTTTTTCTTTAGAAGAGGTTTCAGTATGGGGAGGGCAGTAAGTTAAGAAAGAAATGTGCATCAGACTATCTATTTTCAAAAAATCCCTTATGGTATTAGAAACCCTTTTATTATTATTTTTGAAAGCATGGTTTTGATGATGAGACTTGCAGCAAACCTGGAATTTCTAAACTCAAAACTCTTTTAATTTCTTGAAAGCATGGGTTTAGCGACGCTTAGAACTTGCAGGAAATGCAAATTTTAATGTGGACTCAAATCACAGATTAATGTGGATACAGGAATGAATAGATTTATGGATGAACACACATGGCATTGATTGTTCTCCCTATCCCTAGCTGTTCCTAAGCTCATCTACCAATAAATAACCACTCCCAAGCTTAGTCCTATACATTTGCTAGGAGGTTTATGGTGTTCAATGAGATTTGCACCCAAATAAGCTTCTTCAGTGCTCCCCCCCCCCCCGAAAGAATGCTTAGGGGTACTCTCATTTTCCTACTCATATTGAAATACTGCCCCTCAATGAGGCCAAACGTAGATTCACAAAATGTTTAGGGGTATGCGTACCCCTGCATACCCCCAGAAAAAAAGCACTGAGCATGTCTAACAGGAACAATAATGGTTTGAAATAATTGTTTTTGGTAGTTACAGGTAGGTAGCCGTGTTGGTCTGACGTAGTCGAAACAAATTAAAAAAAATCCTTCCAGCAGCACCTTAGAGACCAACTAAGTTTGTCATAGGTATGAGCTTTCGTGTGCATGCACACTTCTTCAGATACACTGAAACAGAAGTCACCAGACCCTTATGTATAGTCAGATGGTGTGGGGGGGGAGGTATTACTCAGAAGGGTCACCACCACCACCCCTCAATATTTTACCAGTTTGTTATTGCATATAAGTTCTGGTTTCTTTTCCCCCCCCCCCCTGTGGTCTGGAATTTGCAACTGGAGTTAAATCAAAAAGGAACAAACTGGATGTGAGAATCCTGGGGAAAAAAATTATGGAATCCGTTCCTGTCATCTCCTAGTGCCCACCATCCACAGTTTTTATAATCATTAATTTACTTTTAAGTAATAAAAAAAGTTGTTCCATTAAGTGGATATAGCTTTTTAGTGAATTTAAAAGGCTTTTAAAAATTAATTATTCTATCTGATAAATCAGTTACAGTCCAGCTAATCAGTGAAAGAGTTGTGAATGGGTTTTTATTTTATTTTAATATGAAGCTACTGTCAAGGCAAATTTGGAAGGTTTTGCTCAGAAGAATCTTTAACAACATATCAAGGAAAATAAAAGAGTCTTTTTTTAAAAAAAATCACTGACTTTCGCAGGAGAATTTCACATGAGAACAAAAATTGTGCAGGCTGTTAATCAATCTCTGCTGGATGTATCATCTGCCTCTCACCATCACTAGATATCCTGTTGCAGGTCAATTCCTGGAGAGGCTACATGGCAACAGGGAAGGACAACTGTGGGCCATAGCTGCCAAGTTATCCCTTTTTTTAAGGGATTTTCCATTATGCTGAATAGGCTTCCTCGCGAGAAAAGGGAAAACTTGGCAGCTATGCTGTGGGCTCAGAAGGAAAAATCAGGAGCTGCTGCTGTTGTCACTTCGGGTGGTTTGCTCACTCCACCTAAAAGCAGGGCTGGCCCTTTGGAGGTACACTATGTTGAGAAAAACGACCATGTGCTCAACAAGAGGCAAATTTTGAGTATGGCCTGGCAAACATGCCTAGTAGTGGGATGCTTTGGAGCAGCTGGGTAAGGCAGTAGTTATGACTCCCTTCACTGGGCTGCCCATATCTTGACTCTTCCCTCCCTTCCTTCACCCTTGCATGATTGCACGCATGCGCATTCCACATGTCTGTAGTGTTTTAGTGGCGGCCTTCTCTACAGGGGCAATTGTAAGGAGAGGCTATAGTTCTGCAAAAACCTCAAGAAACCTCATAGAAATTTGAATTTATGGAAAAAACTATAGTAATAAAATAATAAAATAACCGTAGTAACTATTTATAGCAACCATCAGTCGAGGTTGCAGGAAGTCTCAGGCTGAGAGAGCCAAAGAATTTGAAATGATGTTTAAAAGAATGGTATGCTGGGGAAAATGTGTAAAAATCAATTAAAAATTATAGATAGATAGATAGATAGATAGATAGATGATAGATAGATGATGATAGATAGATAGATAGATAGATAGATAGATAGATAGATAGATAGATATCATGTGTTATGGGAAGAAGTCCTTTATTTTGTCTTGAACCTTCCAAAATTCAGCTTCATTGAATGCCCCCAATTTCTAGTATTATGAGAGAGGGAGAGAAACACACCTCTATCCACTTCATTGTTATGCAGCCAAAGGTGTCTCATCTGTTTATTCTCTGGTCAGGATGCAAATCTCATCCCTTCAGAAATGGGGTGACGAGAAAAGAAGTGATGACCAAGGATCACAAAGGAAATGCCAGTTGGGAACACCTCTGCTGATCCTGGGCAAAGACTGTAATTCAGCAGTACAGCACCTGTATTGCATGCAGAAGGATTGAACATCCCAGTTCAATCCTTGGCATATCTGGGAAAGGTTGGGAGAAACTCCCAGCCTGAAACCCTGGAGAGCTTCTACCAGTCATTGTATACAATACTGAGCTACAATGTTGGCACTTCGGCATCTGAGGCAAAGGCTTAGCTGCCAAGTATCCCGTTTTTTGTGGGAAACCCCTGGATTTTAATCTGTTTCCCGCTGTTCTCTTGAATGGAGAAAAATCCCGGAAATCCCACGGATTTCCTACCTGCCAGGGAGCCTCCATTTTGGGTGCTGCTCTGCCCATGTGTGGGCACCGGAAATTGGGCAGAGCGGCACCGGAAGTTGCTTCTACGCATGCTCGGCGGCCACCACCAAGATGGCAGCCGAGCATGTGTAGAAGCAACTTCCGGTGCCGCTCTGCCCTATTTCCAGTGCCCACACATGGGAAGAGCGGCCCCAGAAGTCGCTTCTACACAACTTCCGATGCCGCGCTGCTGCTGATCCCGCATTTTTCAGCGGGAGACTTGGCAGGTATGACCAAAGGGCACGCCCCCCTCCCTGCCAGGGAAGAAGGGGTAAGTAAATATCTACATCAGGAACAAGGAAGGAAGAAGGATCTACATCAGGATCATCTGCCCCTGAGGCTCCTGCCATCCGAGGCAGTTGCTTCACCTTGCCTCATAGTTGGGCCGGCCTGCTGAGCTAGATGGCTCAATGGTTTGACTCAGTATAAGGTAGCTTGCTAGGCTCCCCCCTCCCTTTTTTGCAGTTTGCTGTAAAAGAATGCAATCTCCTATAGGTTTGAAAATCCAAAGTGGAACAAATCTTTATCAAATGCATTATGAATGCTGGTCCCCCCCCCTCCTTTTTTTTTAAATAAAAAAAGAGATGTATTCAGCCAACAGTTGCCCATAGCACTGAGACCTCACATCAAAATAACGATATGCAAATCAATTACATGCACACTGAAACTTCAAAGCAATGCTATAATGTGCTTGCATCCTTGATACATGATACTATTATTAACAATCTGTATTAGACATAATTTGGCAAATGCTAATTATGGGTTTTAATTAATAGTTTCATTTGAATAAGGCATGAGGATTTCACACTTTGGGGGACTAATGAATTTGCTTAGGATTTATTTATTTTTAAAAATGAAAAACACCCATCGCCAATTCCTTCATTCCCTTCAAATGGTGTCACTCTATCTTCTCTCTCTGCAGAAGGAGGAGAGTCAATGTTTGGCTTTCTGATCTTACTTCTTAAACTAAATAAAACTTGCCACATTGATCCTGAATAGCGTTTTTAAAATATGTCCTTGTAGACGATGCTATAAATGCCAGAGTTTTTTAGCAATCAGAATTTATGGTGACTCTCAAATTTTATTGCACTATAAAAAATGCCTAGTCATGATGACACCTCCAGCTGCATTTTCTGTGAAATGCAAGACATGTTTTGGAACAGAGAAAGCCAGTCACTTCAGCAGAGCCGAACTTTTTCAACTTCTGTAGCAGATTCCGTAGCGCCATGCCTGGCGTGCTGTGGTCCATGGGGTCACAAAGAGTCGGACACGACTAAATGACTAAACAACAACAAGCAGATTCCTCTAAATTCAAAAAGACTTCCAGAAACCTCAGCAATCCTAGGGCATTCCTAAAGTTTTTTTTGCCTTGGATTTTTGCATAGAAGGAGTTGGGATGGATGTGTGACCGTTTCTGTTTCTCCCTCTTCTTTGTTTTTTCCAACACTTTGCCACGTCAGTTTGTGATATAAGTAGGTTGTGCACAGCTTTTCTGATCCACCATGCAGCAACAGGCACCGAAAAGAGCACAGTGCAGACAACTGCCAGAAGTCAAGAGGCAGGGAGTTCCAAAGTATAGGTTCTGCCACACTAAAAGATCAATTTCTTACACATGTGGAATGGGTATTATGTGGCACCTTTAAAAGAGTCAGTAAATAAACAATATAGGCATAGGCAAACTCGGACCTCCCCGTGACGGGGTGAGCTCCCGTTGTTTGGTCCCTGCTCCTGCCAACCTAGCAGTTCGAAAGCACGTCAAAGTGCAAGTAAATAAATAGGTATCGCTACAGCGGGAAGGTAAACGGCGTTTCCGTGCGCTGCTCTGGTTCGCCAGAAGCGGCTTAGTCATGCTGGCCACATGACCTGGAAGCTGTACACTGGCTCCCTTGGCCAATAATGTGAGATGAGCGCCGCAACCCCAGAGTCGGTCATGACTGGACCTAATGGTCAGCAGTCCCTTTACCTTTTTACTCACCATGAAGTTGTTACAGTAAGTGCCACACTTTTTAACAACAACAAGGTGCTGGTATTACATACCCTTGAGTACCCCCTGGGGGAAAAGCACTGATTTCCCATAATATTTGCAATTTTGTACACATTTTGAGTGTATGGGGTGTGAAGGGAAGGGTAGTACTTCTGGTGGGGAACACACCATGCTCCTATTGGGGTAGTTTGCGAAGATAGACTCTGGTGGATTGAGCCGATGAGATCATGGGTCCAACAGTCAAGAAGGCGGCTTCCACACTTGCTGTAGAGGGAAGTGAGGGGCAGGTGGGGCTTGTCTATCTGGGAAGGTAGCCCATCTAGGAGAAGGAAAACTCTGACCCAAAACGTCTGCTGCCTTTCAGTTATACAGTTGTACCTTGGTTCTTGAATGCCCCAGAACTCGTACGTTTCGGCTAATGAACAATAAAAAACCGGAAGTGAGTGTTCGAGTTTTCGAACATTCTTTTGGAAGCCGAACATCCAATGGAGCTTTTGTGGCTTCTGATTGGCTGCAGGAGCTTGCTGCAGCCAATGAGAAGCCGCACTTTGGAAGTCAAACATTTTGGAAGTCAAACGGACTTTCGGAACTGATTCCGTTTGACTTCCAAGGTACTCATTCATGAGAAAGGCTTTGGGAGTAAACCCTGAGGGAAAAATCTGTATCTGCTGCCTTGTGGGACATCTTCAGGAAAAGAAAAGGCTAAGGGAAAAAACCCTATACAAATCCAGAGTTGAGCCCCTAAGGCAGTTTGAAAGCGTTTTGTACACCTCCTTCTGGCATCTCCTGCAGCAGGCTGGTGCCAAGTGTATTGCTCTGCTTTCCTTTGGACCACATCAGCAAGGCTGAGGACAGTAGGGTCTTGTCATCTGGGCATTCCAGGACCTCCAAACTTATTGCCCAGGCTTGTGCCCCGGGAAGGCCCCTTTGGTGCTGCTAACACATAAAAAACAATGTGGGAAACAGCAGTTTTGAGTTTCCAGTCTCTGCCGCCGCCGCAGTGGGGGCTGTGACTCTCCAGTGATTTGACTTCACTCTAGGGGTACATTGGATTGTCTTTTGAGACGGAGGGCAACAACAACAAAAATGCCAATTTCCCCTAATATTTGCATTTTTGTACATATTTTGGGTCGGTTGGAGGGCTGCACCACAAAATCCAGAGAAGTTCAAATTTAGAAGAAAGATGGTGTTTGTGTCCTGTTGTTTCAAGAACTGAAAATTAAGGAAGGCTTACATTGAGATGCAAGCTGAACCCATTTCTACCTTATCCCTAGGAAATGTCATGGGTAGGATTGTGGATAACCAACCCCTAGGGTGGTGCAGTGGTTAAGAGCGGTGGACTCGTAATCTGGTGAACCGGGTTCGCTTCCCTTCTCCTTCACATGCAGCTGCTGGGTGACCTTGGGCTAGTCACACTTCTCTGAAATCTCTCAGCCTCGCTCACCTCACAGAAGGGAAGGGAAAGGAGATTGTTAGCAGCTTTGAGACTCCTTAAGGGGAGTAAAAGGCGGGATATCAAGTCCAAACTCTTCTTGTCTTCTTCTTCCACTGCAATCTCTCTTCTGGTCATTTGTACTATAGCTAGGTTTTCCAGGTGCATCATGGGTGAGGGGAGGGATTGGAGAAGGCGGGGAAAGGAGAAAGGGGAAAGCAGTGCCTAACAGCCTTCTTTTGCAAGTTGCATGGATTTTTTTGGTAGCAGTCTGTGTCTAGTACAGCCAGCCTGGGTCTAGCAAAGCTAACCTGAGCTGTCAATCAGTCAACCAGGCCATTATGATCACAATGATTTCTCATATATACATACACACGTACATAAACGCGACTAAACATTACAGTGATCATGCCTAGTGTGATTCTCTCCCCACCCCAGCAAAGAAATTAAACAACTGTCTCTGGATGGCATAATTAAAAAAAAGTCTCTTAATCACAGCACAAGTTAGCAAGATATGGACAAGACGTAATTACATAGTGAAAATTGTCTCAGCTCTGCTAACTCTGGTATTAAGATATTTCACAAGAACATGGCAAAAACAATGTCACATTATTCTTCCAATTCATTAATAAGCTGTTTTTGCACACTATTCTTCATGGTGTATTAACTTGTGACAGAGGTCAGGCTTACATTAAATTATAGAATAAATTACTATAGTTAACAGTGGTATTTGACAGCTTTTTAGGTATCTGCTATACAGAAATTGTTCTGCATAAGGTTATTTTTGTATTTAAAAAATTGTGGTTCCTACTCCCCTTGATGCAAAAAAGTGAGACATGGAATATATATTTTTATCTCATTACCTTAATGTAACCCCACCTGAAATAATTAGATTCATAAAGTACAGATATTGAAAAAGCAACACAAATTATATTTATTTATTGAATTCATATCCTACCTTTTTCTCCAAGGTGCTACATGGTTCATGCGTCCTCATTTAATCCCCAAAACAACCCTGTGAGGTAGGCTGAGAGGCAGCAATTGGTCCAAAGTCACCCAGTAAGCTTTGGTGTAGTGGTTAAGAGCAGTGGACTTGTAATCTGGTGGACTGGGTTCACGTCTCCGCTCCTCCACATGAAGCTGCTGGGTGACTTTGGGCTAGTCACACTTCTCTGAAGTCTCTCAGCCTCACTCACCTCGCAGAGTGTTTGTTGTGGGGGCGGAAGGGAAAGGAGAATGTTAGCTGCTTTGAGACTCCTTAAGGGGAGTGAAAGGCAGGCTATCAAGTCCAAACCCTCCTCCTCCTCCTCCTCCTTCTTCTTCTTCTTCTTCTTCTTCTTCTTCTTCTTCTTCTTCTTGGCAGAGCGAGGATTTGAACCCTGGTTTCCTAGTCCAATATGCTAACTACTGCACCACAGTGGCTCTGTGCACCTGCTGTTTTAATATTACCACTAGAGCAAGTCCCATTAAATTCAATGAGACTTACATGTGAGTAGACATTTACAGGTCTACATTGTTGGAACACTTTTTAAAAAATGAAACAAAGGAAAACCATACTAAAATATGCAACCATTGGGTGAAATTCAAATGTGTCCCCTGACCAGTAGGAAAGAAGCTGCAGGCTTCTCTGTGGCTCCCCCCCCCCCAAAAAACCTTCTCCAGAGGCATAGGAGCCAATAACGGGGCCGAGGGGGCTTTGTCCCCCCCCCCAATAAAATATTTGAGGAGCCTGCCTCTCCCAAGTTGATGGGCATTGCCATTCAAATGGTGTGTGTGCACCACATCATGTGATCGATTATGCAGGGTGGGGCTTTCCTGCCCCGCCCCAACTTTTATTCAAGTTGGCACTCCTGTCCAGAAGCCTGGAGATTGTCTGAAGCAGATTTTGAGGGTGAGCGTGGCCACAGGATGGTGAAGTTCCATCATGGAAGGAAAAGGATGTTCATGTATGGTAGGATGCCAGCGTGATCGTGCAACAAAAATAGTTTCAAACAAAACTACAAGGAATGCATGACCACAGTATGACAAAGAGCAAAAGTGCCTAAACTTACCTGCAATTGTCTGGTTGAGGGGAAAAAAAAGATGGGGGTGGTGGTTTTGCCATTTGCTGATTTTTGGAAAGAAGCAAATTATACTCATTGTTTGTGATTTTTTTTTTTGGTATCCAACACTTCCTTGTAGAGCATGGTTGTGGATATATGCTCAAATGTACAAGGACATTTCTAGAAAACTTTCATAAGCACTGCCCCTTCATGCTTCAAAAAATATGCCAAATAATATGAGCAAATTGCCTTGATTTGCGTAAAGTAGGCAGCATGCAGAGTCCATCTTTCCTCTCTCTGAAATCCAGCCTTGCATGAGCACACATGGCGCACACAGATTCTCCTTTCTCCCTCTCCTCACCCTTCAGCACCTTGCCATGCCCCCCAAATCTGCTCTGAAGGGTCAGAGAGAAGATTTCAGGGATGTACTAAAGGGAGAAGAGGAACTTCGAAGTCCCAATTGACAAGTAAGTTTCTTTTGAGCAAGTGGGAGGACATGACTCGATGCCGCCCATGAAACTGAATCACCTTTGTGCTTTATTTCACCATTTCCTGTCTTTCTTCTGCAAATTGGGGCTCACAATACTTTCCCCCCCTTTAAATCCACAACAGTGAAACAAACAAGATAAATAAGCAATCAGATCCAGGAGTCAATAAATATGAAATAGGTTAATCACAAAAACTAAAACCAATCAGTTTTATTTCAATTGAATTAAAGAAACCTAATTTTCAGAGTAGATGAGGCCCTGCTGTGGTGTCAAAGTCTACATATTCCATTGCCCCCTACATTTTCATGTGTGTGGGTGTTCATCATACATTTCTTGACCTCCAATTTCATTGAAGGCCAATGTCTTTTAAATCTATATTCATTCTCTCAGGATTTTGAGCATAACATTTCTGATTAGACACAATGAAGTTCAGGGTTATCCTGCCATGGCAATAGAAACTCATCCAATTTATAATCAGCGTTCTGCACATGTAAGCAGATGAATCCCTGTGTGCTTTATCTTCATACCATCCTCTGCCTATATTAATCACATCTGATTTGTGGGCAATCTGGAACACCCAACTTAGGCGCAAAGGAATGTAAATGCAACTCCCTTGCCTCTTTGCATTGCAAGAACTAAATTAGAAGTGAACCAAATATTTGCCATGTGTGGTTGACCCAAATCCAAACATTGACAGGAGAGTCAGGCAACCCATTGCCTGGTTGTTTCCTCTACTCTGTGGAAGGGGTTCCTCTCACCTATAATAGCCACCATGATTCACAGGTTATGTTGTCCCTGGGTACAAGTCAATTGCATTTGTGTTCAGCTACTCATGAGAAAGTGTTCACTTGTGGTGATTTTCAGGATTTTGTTTGCTTAGCAGTTTACGAAGTCCCTTGGTTCACACCCCTCAAATCAGAACTCAGAATGGAATACAGAGATTTCCCATTTTGTCTTGAGAATTTAAAGCTGCTTGTGGAAACTACTAAATGTTGTGCCTCATAACAGTGCTACACCAGGAAGCATACCCTCCCACGGGTTGAGTCCCAAAACTGGGGTGCACATCTACCTATCTGTGCTCCAGTGCAAGTCATGTGACCCACACAAGATCACAGCCCTGGAAAATAACCCCCGCTTTTTCCTGGATGAAATCTCAGTGCAAAATCACATGAGATCACGGTGACCAAAATGGCTGCTGTGCTCTTACGGGGGGTGGGGTGTCCCAGTTTTTCTGCGACACTTGTGGGGTATGCAGGAAGCAGCTGAGTGTCACTTCCTGTACTTCCTGTATAACTGGACACATAAGAAAAAAGGTGATTGCTAGGCAGCTAACTTTTACCACTGTGCAAATACAGTGGTACCTCCATTTAAGAACAGCCCTGTTTAGAGAAAACAACTACCAGACTTTTAGAAGACATCTTAAGGCAGCCCTGTTTAGGGAAGCTTTTAATGTTGAATAGATTGTTGCATTTTAATGTTCTGTTCCCCAGAGTGGCTGGGGAAACTCAGCCAGATAGGTAGGGTATAAATAATAAATTGTTATTATTATTATTATTATTATTATTATTATTATTATGAACTATTCAGTTTATGAACTCTGCAAAACCGGAAGTAGTGTCCCGGTTTGCGAACTTTACCTTGGTCTAAGAACGGAAGCTGAATGGTAGAAGGGCACCAGCGACGGGAGGCCTCATTAGGGAAAGCACGCCCATAGTTGCCAAGTTATCCCTTATTTTAAGGGATTTTCCCTCATGCTGAATAGGCTTCCTCGCGAGAAAAGGGAAAACTTGGCAGCTATGAGCATGCCTCAGTTTAAGAACAGTTTCAGTTTAAGAACGGACTTCCAGAATGGATTAAGTTCATAAACCTAGGTATCACTGTAATTACACAGCAAGCAATGTGCAGCCACTTCCTGGACTATTCTAAAAGCATTTGTACCCAGTACAAAAGGCACTACCCTTTGTAGCTTTTCCAAGCATCTATAAGCTGTTATGAAACAACGAATGACAACAGTCCTTGGCCCACCTCGTGTGTAGTACCAATATTACTTACATTTACTATTTTTGAAAATTGCTTTTTATACACAGATTTTTAAAGGAATCATAGTGGGTAGGATTATGGTCCCCCGCCATGCCGTCTCTACAGTGGCCTCTTGGCAAATAGGAAGCACTGCTGGTTTCCTCCCACCTTTGACCCCATGTAGATCTTTCTTCCCTACCTTGTTTCTGATGTATTCACCCCTTTCCCCCTGATTGGATGTTATTTTGTGGTTCATCTCAGGTTCCCCGGTAGCTGGTACTGAAAGGCCTATTATCAAGCAAAACCTCGTGATATCCAGGTCGGACAACAGAACCCATTGGCTGGCCTAAACAGGGGTGAAGCATCCAGGCACCGTCAACTAGTGTGAAGCGTCAAAGCTCTCAGAAGTTGAGAGAGAGGTCATTGATTAACAAGAGTGGAGGTTAGTGCCAAGGTCTCGCTCAGTAAAAGCACAGTGCTGTAAATGTGCACACAACCCCTCAACCCATTGCTGCCACATCAGAAAGTCAATAAAAGAGCAGGGCCTCCAGGTGCTGAGTCAGCTTCTTGTTTGTCAGACAATGGCAAATGGATGGCAATTCTTTAACACAGGACTCAGCAGGTCGATGGGAGGATGCTAAAGTCACCTTGCCAGGTATATCTGACAAGGAAATTCAATGTCTATGGCTTACTTTTAGCATCAGGAAAGGCTGGAGCTGATTGCTGTTACTGGAGAGTGGTAGAAGCAGGACCAGGAGATGATTAGGTGGGAAGTTATTGTGCAATTCACAGAGAGAGAGAGAGAGAGAAACTTCAGGGATATACACACTTCAGGGATGGACAAATCTGTCAATTTCAGTGTCTCTCCATTTCTTATTTCCCCCATATTTTCCCTCATTTGCATGGACCAAGACATAAACTGAAACTCAGCTATCCTTAGAAATCCAAATCTCCTCCAAGTTTTGTGTTGCAATTTTCCACCCCCCAAAAATAAAGGCATACAAAAAGTGTATATTAGAGGAAATAACATACAAACCTTATTATTATTAGTTATTAATTCTTATTCTTATTACTATTTCATATTCCACACATATGTCTCAAGCCAATGTACAATAAAAACAGCTGAAGAGCAGTTAAAGAAAACACAAAAAGCAAGCAAGGAAAAAAAAATACAAATAGGCACACCCTTAGCAGAGACTAATTCATTCCATCTAGGAAAGTCTGATGGAACAAAAAATATATCCAATTCTTTCAGGGGGAGGATGCATTTTATTGCAAAATAAGTGTGTGTGTTTGAAGACTTTTAAAAGAAGAAGAAGTTGCAGGCTGATGTGGAAATGTGGGCAATGGAACTGGAGATTGAAAAAAGAAAAGAAAAACCGAGAAAAGGTGAAATTGACAGATTTCGCCACTGCTCCTTTGCCACTGCTGCCACTTATTTGATGACACCCCTCCTTTTTTTCTGATGGGTTGGCAACTGACAACCAGATTTGGCCCAAGAGATCTGCTGGCAAAAAGCTCTGGGATAACAACCTCAATACCTTGATCATAGAAACAAGCCCCAGCAGAACTCTAGCACCTTGTCTTGAAGAATTTTCTTCTTTCAAGGGACCACTGAACTATGTTAACAGGGACACTACTTCAGCCAAGCTGATAAGCGGCATTCAGAACACACCAGCTTCCTAACCAATGCCATAAATTTTGTGGGCAGTTCACTTGCTTGCTCCCAGATGGATAAAGAGTAAAGAAAATTCTAAATCCACCCAAACCTTCTGCAATCATTATCGGTCCCCTTGGGAGCTGGCGAAGTTCAGAATGTAGTTTAAATGGGGGATTAGTTTAAAATAGATTCCTTTCTGTATTATGGCAAATCGGTACAAACTGGGAGGAAATCGATTTTCAAGTTATCCATGCAGGAGTTTGCACCAGTTTTAAGTGACTTGTTTGGAGAATTGGTTTTCATTCTCTCAGCATAATTTGTGTGTGTGTTTGTGCGTGTGCACAGAGAGGTGACAATAATGCTTGATGTGATTAGAAAGCTTTGAGGACCTGTTTTGCATGGGCGAGACTCTAGATTCAATCAAAGTTCCAACTTAAGAAGGTGGGATTGTAGTCTTGAGGAAAAACCTGGAGGATCCCAGAGAGAACCGGCAACACTTGAACAAGATGAACCTCAATATGTTTCCCAGAAAAAAAGTGAGGGTCCTCCAGAAAGCTAAATATATCAAAAAAAATCCAATGAAAATCAATAAAGAAACTCACCATATAGATATTCATGCGATATTGGAAATTGCCAATGGTTGCAAACCATTGAAACTTGCCAAATGCCTGAAGTAGTTTGAGTGTCTTGCAAAAGAAGTATCGCAACACCCCATGAGGAAGGTTTACAACATTTAGGTGGGGGGGTTAGTGTAGAGAAAATGGAAATAAGAGGAGACAAGACAGAGGTGTATACAGTTATGCATGATGTGGAGGAAATAAATAAATAAAATCTAAGATCAGAGAGTCATAGAATTGTAGAGTTGGGACCGCAAGGGTCATATCATCCAATCTTTTTTGCCCAATGTGGGGCTCGAATCCGTGGCCCTGAGATTAAGATGATCATGCTCTGCCAACTGAGCATGTATTAGTGCTTATGTTACTATCAGCAGCCAGGTTGGTAACAATCCGATACTGGAAATCATCAAAAGTTCATTGACGGAAAGCATGGTTTACTAATATTTGGTACATTGTTTTATCTGAATGTCTGGACAGACATAGATATGTAGTCCGATTCGAAGCCAAATCAGATAGTTTTGATGCAAGCTGATTATATATATAGTCATATAAGCAGACATCCCATGATTCACTCCTCACTGTGGTCGAGTTATGTATATTTTGCTATATGTAACAGCATCTCTGTAATTTGCTTTTTTATATACTGAATATGCTCTGTGTTTGGTTCTGTTACTGTTGACATGGTTACATTTTAGTTTATATATATCTTTGAGCCAAATCTTTTATATATATATATATATATATATATATATATATATATATATATATATGAGAGACAAATCAATAAAAAGGAAAGAAAGTAAGGTTTCAGGGGAGACAACGGAAAGCTTGTCTTCACACAGTGCATTCACAACCATAAAATGCAGTGATGACCATTAATTTGGATGGCTTTCAAAGAGGATTAGAGAAATACATGGAGGATAAGGCTACCAATGGCTACTAGTCTCAAGGAACAGTTTCTACCTCCATTGTGAGAGAATATCTCTGAATACCAGTTTCTTGCAATCCCAGATGGAAAGAGTGGAGGAGTCTTTGTGTCCTGCTTCCAATAGGCCTCTGGTTGGCCACTGTGAGAACAGGATGCTGCAGTAAATCAGCCTTTGACCTATCCATCCATTTCTTCTTTGATGTCTGCTTCATGTTAATTTAAAACAAGGTAACATAGTGATGGGTGAACTCTCAGAAACTCACCTTAAATTAACCCAGGAATTAGTTGAGTTACCTTGAGAGAAAGAGAGAGAAATCAAAGGAACTTTGGCAATGTTTGTGTTCCAATCTCAGGGCTCTGAAAAAACCACTTCCTGTCTCTGCTAGCCTTTTTCCTTCCCCAAAAGCATCGCTGAAAGCCAAAACAATACTCCTTCCCTTTTCTTAAACAGAAGCTGTGGTAGCAGGGAGAGCAGCAGTGGATGTGTGAAGTCTTCAATGCACACCAAAAAGGCAATAGAGACAGCACCTGTGAATACCAAAGAAGAGCATTCTAAACATGGATTTGGCCCTCATTCTAAACATGGATTTCAGACTAAGCCACTAGACTGAATACAAGTGGCTGAACCAGGGCAGGAGTGTGTTCCTGGCCCATTCCCTCCCAACTCTGCCACTGTTGGGATGGCACAAACCATAATGTACCATGGCTTATGACACATCCTTGATGGATTGTACTCTAAGCAACTGCATCATTTTCAACAAGGTAACACCCCCCCCCCCCCGGCTGCCTTTTTAGCAGCTTCCACTCCAAATAACTAAATTGCTCCTGAAATGTAGAGGCAACTGAAAGAAAGAAAGAAAGAAAGAAAAACACTGTGTGGATGCTTGGTGAAGGGAATTGCTGGAAGAGAAACTGTCAGATAAAGGACTCCTGCACATACATGGGGCTGGAATGTGCACAGCTCTACATTTCAGTTTTGTTAAGCCCCCTTTTTTGTACAGTCGAAAACAGTGTACATTCCAGCCAAAGTGAAGCACTTTTAAAAAAATAAAAAATAAAAATGATTTTATTAAGAAAATTCGAATCAATACTATTTGTCAATTTTACAACCAATTTCATTTTCCCCCCTTTTCCCCCTCCCCACCCTCCCAGACTTCCCTCAGGTCCCTTTTCTGATTTCTCTATTCATATTATTTCTGCATGTTATAATATTGTACATATCAATTCAAAAAATTTCCTATTCTACTAATAAAAAGAAAAAAATGTGTTTGCTTATTCAAACCCTGCCAGCGAATCTAAGTCTCTTTCAAATAATATGTAAATAATTCCCATTCTTCCTTGAAGTCCCGATTGTCCTTCCACGCATAGTTCATCAACTGGGGTCTACTTGGACAGCCCCACATAAAACATGCTACAGTAATCAAGGTTACCAGTGGCATGGACCACTGTGGTCAGGCCATCCAGGTCCACGAATGGTTGCAGTTGGTCCTACCAGGTGAAGCTGGTGAAACTCCTTGGGCCTTTCATAACAATGATGGAGCTGGGAGCATCCCCAAGCTGCAAGCCTGCTCCTTCAGAGGGAGTGCAATTCCACCCAGAACAAGCAATCGATTTATCTCCAAGACATACAAGAAGCGCCATCTCACCAGACCTCTGTCTTGTCAGGATCCAGTGCCAGTTTATTGAACTTCATCAAGTCCAACACTCCATCCAGGTACCGTTCTGGAGCTTTAAAAACAAACGAACCTGTAACTGTTGCAGAGCAGCCCAAAAGGAAACCGCATCAAACCATTGCCTCTTGTCGGAAGTAGCAGATCTGTGGGTTTGCACCCATGCGCCACAAACAGCATGCACCAGAAAGGTGAGAACAGACAATTCTAGGGAAATGAGGGAAATAAAGAGGCACAAGCTGTCTGATGCTGTTGGATTAAATTAGACCATAATGATTACCATGTGCCTTCACAAAAGGCATTTTGTAACATTTAAGATTTTTTGCTAATTGAACGAGTACATTACCATGCACAAGAATGCTAGTGAAGGTTGAAAAGGACAAATCAACTATTCTCGTACATCACCATAATTATGCAGCCCCATGTTCGAACAATTACATTTATGTAGACCCACTGTTAAAATCAATGTTACTTGTACAGCTAGTCCTTAATCAATGAAATCAGTCAATTTACCAGGGTCACATCCTTCTTCTTAATTAAGACAGTGATATCTCTGGAGCACAGGGTCTCAAAGAGATAAATAAGTACAGAGGTTGGGAAATGTCAAAGAGGTGACTCCCTGATTTCACTCTCAACCAACTTGGGAGGAAATAAGACAGTTCCCTCGGTTCAAGGAAGCGTCACGATCTTCTAAAGAGATGGCTTAGCATTCATTAAGGAAAGAGCAGGTAGCAGCGTCTGACAGGAACAGCACTAATGAGCAAAGAGGGCTTTCAACATACACATCCTTCATAGTCATCGCCGGAATTATGAAGGTTGTACCACCTAAGCCAATTTTAATTAGCGCGAGCATGGACCTCTTTGGACAGTTAGCCTTTCTTTCCAAAAATCCATTTCAAGATGGTGTCAGGGTGTTGTCATAATCAAAATGGCAAAGTGATGGAATAACCTACTTAAAATGTCTGTGGCGCTGCAGCGGCAATGGCAAAAATCCTCTAATGACACATGTAATAAGAGTATTACCTGGAGGACTCTTGACAATGCACTCGGCAGTGTCAGCAGAGCTGGCACCAATGCCGGAGGTCTTCTTCAGAAGAGCGCATGGGTCTCCTGAGTCCTGGCCCAAACTTCCCATCGCGTACAGTAAGCTATTAAGCTCCATTGGCAAAGGGTGGGGAATGGAAGAGAGAAGAGTCTGAGCAGTTGAGAAACACAAATGTAACTTGAGAAGATTTCCCCCATTCCACATATTTCTTTTCTACTGTCAAAGCAAGCTCAGTTTTTCCTGCACAAGAACCTGCGAAGCATAGCTGCCAAGTTTTTGCTTTTCTCGCGAGGAAGCCTATTCAGCATAAGGGAAAATCCCTGTAAAAAAGGGATAACTTGGCAGCTATGCTGCGAAGAGCCTCCTGGATGAAGCCAATGGCCCATCTATTCCAGCATCCTGTTCTTACAGTGGTCAACCAGTGGCCTGTAGGAAACCAGAAATGTATTTAGAACTTTTTGTTGTTGTTATAAGTCTTTACGTTTTTAGTGATGTGCTCCTCAAATTCTTTTTCTTCTCTTTTTTGCATCCATTATTGTCCACTTGCATTACCCCAGTGCCTTCCTTGATCTGGAAGGTTCTAAGAGCCAGGTGTCATTGAAGCCCCCTGTCTGTCTCAGCAGTGGCAACAGTGGCAGCAGGAAGGCCCAGTGGACTGGGGAGATGACTCTGAAGAAGTTCTGATTCTCACTATCTCCCTTTACCACAATCACCTCTGGGGAGCGGAGCCAGGAGTCACATGATACCACTCCTTGAATTCACAGAGAGGTGGGCACAGAGAGTTGTGAATGTGCAGAATGAAATAATATTGAGTGTTCTGCTAGATCGGACCAAAACCTTATTGGTTGCAGGACTTTGCTTCCACACTGGCAAACACCTTTGAGAAGGCCGCAGAACATGAGCACAATAGCACTTGCCCCTCTTGAGATCCCCAACAATTGGAATCCGGAAGCATACTCCTTTCAGCAACCGAGGTGTGTAGAACACAGCATTGTTGCTATTAGTCATCTATAGCCTTATCCTCCATGAATTTGTCCAATCCTCATTTAAAGCCATCCAAATACTTGGCCTTTGCTACACCTTCCACAGGTGAACTTTGTGCAATGTGAAGAACTGCTTCCTTTTGTCTGTCCTGAATCTTCCAGAAAGAGAGATTATTCTGTGGGCTACAGAGAGTAAAGCGGGGAACAAAAGCTATTGGGTTAAAAAGAAAACTGAAAACAGCAAGTTGCCTTCTTTCATGGCTGACAAAGCAATCTGGCCCCTCTTGAGAAGGAACTTCAGAGTGATTCTGAATTGTTGGTCTTTAAGGTGCTACTGAAGGAATTTTTTTATTTTACTTCGATCCAGACCAACACGGCTACCTACCTGTATTCTGAATTGTGTATCTTTGCTCTACCTAAACTAAGGGAGGAGGACTTTTAAAAAAATCATTTTGCCTTCAAATTGTGTTTAACTCCTCTAGGTTTATTTGCCTCCATATTGAGGGATTTTCAGCAGAAGTCCAAATGAAACGATACAGTGAAACCTGAGATGAATTGTTATGTGGAAGAAATGAGAATTAAAGAATGGGTTTTACCATAGTGCTTTATGCTAAGAAGGAGAATTAGGCACCCCCTCAAAAAAGGGGGAAAGAAAGCCAGGAAGCTGGAGGGATTAAAGAAGATATTTTTCTAAATTTGAAGGCAGCTGTTCAACCATCTGTGCTTACCTGTTCCCTTTCTCCTCAACTAACAGAGAGATGCCCTGGCTCTTTACCAACCTGTCTTGTTTCAAATCCAGACTTGTCATGCACTGAATAACCAATGGACTCTCCCCTTCTTCATCTTATCGAGAACAGCAAAGGCAATGTGAGACAGGCAAGGGTGGGTTGTTTCCCTGAAATAAAATACTTTCTTTCTGAGTATCAGAATATAACTCACAAGGAACACAAGTGGAGGAAAGCTCCAGTTGAATGCAATCAAACCCTGGAGAGGGCTCATCTCTGAGCCTACCTGGGGGCAGCGAAGGCAAGTAAATAAGGTATACTTTGCTGCCTCCATTGCATCCTCATTGTGCTGTCCAGCAGAGCTTTTCCAGGTAGTGTGGGGCCTCCTTCTGGCCTGAACGAGGTGGCAGAACCAACAGCAGCTCACTGCAACTGGTTTGGAAAGCATTTGAAGGATAAAATTGTTTGCGTCCACCATCACACTGACTCCACTGTTATAGCAGATGATGCTCGAGAGGTGTGCAGTCAGATGGGCAGGGTACAAATAATAAATTATTATTACTATTATTAATGCCTCTGTGAGAGAGGGTGGTTCCTGCCTGCTTGAAGGAGGCAGTGGTCAAACCAATCCTCAAGGAACCTGAAATATACTCGGAGTCGAGAGTGAATTTCATGCTCTTTATTCAGCTCTTAGTCATCAAGGAGAAGAAGAGAAGAATGCCCTTTCCCCAAAACCATCTGCTTATATACATTATTTATACAATGGGCTTTGCGTGATTGGCTACTTCAGGGCTACACCTGTGGGCCAATCAGTTTGTGGATTGACTTCTGCCAGCAGCCTGATTGGCTGCTCCTGCAGGCCAATCAGGTTGCGGATTCACTTCTGCCAACCGCCTGATTGGCTGCTCCTGCAGGCCAATCAGGTTGTGGATTCACTTCCACCTGGAGTTGGATTGGGTGGCTCCTGCGGACCAATCAGACTGCTGATTCAGGATTCTATTGTTCTATGATTCAGCTCAGTACATAACAGAATCCTCCCTGGATTTGGAAAATCTGAGTTACCTGCCAGCTGCCAATCTCTCCTTCTTGGGAAAGATTCCATTTCTCCTTTACATCTGCAAGTTTGGTAGCGGATGTGCTGGGTCATTGTCTTGTGTCGGTAATGGACTGAATGAGAGCCATGAAACTGAACTGAATTGAACTGAACTGAACAAACCAGATAAGGCTGAGGCACTGTTAGTTGGTGGCTTCCTAAACCAGAAGAATGGGAAGTGACCTGCTCTTGATGAAGTTACACTCCCTCGTAAGGAATAAGTACGAAGCTTGCGGGGGGGGGGTTACTTCTAGATCCATATTGTTGCTTGAGAATCAGGTGGTAGGGACTGAACCTGCCACCTGGTCCATCCCATGTGCTAATGTATTCAGTGCTGCTTTGGAAACAGCAGGGAAGGATAGTAGCTCAATTGAAGCACATCTGCTTTGCATGCAGAAGGTTCCAGGTTCACCTCCTGGCAGGATTGGGAGAGGCCCCTGTCTTAAACCTTGGAGCGTTGCTCTGAGTCAGTGTAACCGACACTGAGATAGTTCATCTGTGCTGATAGCAAGTCCTTTCGAAGGTGCCCCCATCATCACAATGACATCAAGTGATTGGCAGGTGAGCAGCCCCTCCCATCTGTCAAATTGGCTCCCAGGGGTGAGGGAGGTGGAGATATGGCCTGCTGGCCTGAAAAGGTTCCCCATACCTCATCTCAATAATCCACATAAATTTGCAGGGTTTGGGATGTTATAGAAAAACAGGGAAAGCAGACACAAATAATGGAGAATGGATCATTAGACATTCACAAATGGATCTGTCATCTGTGCTGCTTTTAGAATCACATTTTTCAAACCAAGTGGTCACTCTTTGAACAAACCAGGGGCTGAGCTATGGCTTGCTTGCTACATTTATCAAAAGAAGACAATCTATTTCCTCCTGTTGAGAAAATGGCAAACAGTAAAGAGTCCAATAAAAGCCAAAACAGAGAAAATAGAGATGGCAACCTCTTGCAAGTTCAAAACAAAGACATTGGTGATGATCGGCCATCCATTCAGTATGTCATTAAACACACCAGAATAGATGCCTGTCTCTTTTTTTGGGGGGGGGTTGGATATAGAATCCAACATGCCCTCTCCAAAGCAATAACCATTTAAAGAAAATGTCACACATGAGATTTTATTATTATCATTATTTATCACATTTATATACCGCCCTGTACCCACATGAACATGCATATATTGGTGAAAACAATATTCAAAAACACATTATACTACGGGAAATTACTTAGCAAAAATGCATGTATTGGGGAAAATTCAGACAAAAATGCTAATGAATATATGAGGGCTATTTTTGATGGCAAACCTATGTGGAAAGATGAAGAACTGAATTTAAGATTGGGAAAATGAGGAGCTGAGAGAAACCAAAATTGATAGATGCACCCATCCTTAGTTGTAATTCAGCTGCAATTCCTTTTATCCAAGGAGCTCAAGGTGGTGTTCACACTTTTCCCGTTCTCCATTTTATCCTCACAACAACCATGGAAGGTAGATTAGGCTGAGAGATAGTGACTGGCCCAAGGTCACCCAGTGAGCTGAGCAGGGATTTGAACCCTGGCCTCCCAGATCCTAGTCCAGAACTCTAGCCACTTCATCACACCAGTTTCAGATTCAAAAATGTGCTTCCAATTTTGCTTTGAGTGGCTACTTTGGCTTGTACCATAAAAAATAAAATGTGGATCAAGCCGAACATTATTTATGCTGTTTTCTCCATCAATGTGCAGGAGTGAAATGAATGGTTGTCCTTCTAAATATTGTTGCTCCAAAATGGTTATTTGCCACTTTTATCACAAAGTTATGTCTTCCCAGGTGGTGGGGTAAAGGTGTGTCAAGAATTGCTGAACACAAAATACTGATGCTCTAATGTCATAGATACTTCACACAAGCACACAGTTGTTGAATATGCATTCACACAACTCAGGCACCGTATAGAATTGAATGAGATTTGTTTTGATGTATGACTTTTCATATGCGAGGTATCCTAAAGCACTTTACAAAGCATTGAGTTCAATAATGGAGTGCACCGATTGTGTTGGCACACTTGGCTGTCATTATACACTCAGCTATAGATCATACATAGTCCTTGTTTATTTTTTTCTTTTTGGGGAAAAAAAGCCACACCAATTTGACAGAGAGGATGTCATTTCCAAGAACTTAGATTTTATGCACTAATCTTTCATTTTTCAAACAAACAAAAAATGCACAGACCATGTCAGAGTTCACAGAGACGGTGACTGCTTTGATTTCAGGAATGCTTTGATGGTGTTTCCTGCTTGGCAGGGGGTTGGACTGGATGGCCCTTGTGGTCTCTTCCAACTCTATGATTCTATGATTCTATGACTGTACATGGTGCTTTAACAGCATCTAAAACAAATGAGATAATTCTTTGCCCTGCAGACCCTACAGTCTACATGTTTTGACCTTTAAAGCCCTATGCGGCTTGGGACCCTCGTACCTACGGGCCCGCCTCTCCTGGTATGCCCCGCGGAGGACCTTAAGGTCCACAAACAACAATATTCTGGAGATCCCGAGCTATAAGGTGGCTAGATTGGCCTCAACTAGGGCCAGGGCCTTTTCAGTATTGGCCCCAACTTGGTGGAACGCTCTTTCACAGGAGACCAGGGCCCTGCAGGATTTGTCATCTTTCCGCAAGGCCTGTAAGACAGAGCATTTCCACCTGGCCTTTGGATTGGATTCAGTCTGACCCCTGTGTTTTCCTCCCTCATGGTTTGGATTTATAGACTACTTAAAATGAGGCTGCAGTTTAAATTTTAATATTGTATTTTAATCTGTATTTTAATCAATTGTTTTCTTTTCTTTTATGTCTTATTGTAATTTTATTGGTGTTAGCCACCCTGAGCCTGGTTTTGACTGGGGAGGGCGGAGTATAAATAAAATTTTATTATTATTATTATTATTATTATTATTAGAGGAGAGGAGAGAGAAGCAATAATGACATGCATAGAACTGGAGAGGCAAGAGTAAGACTGGGCTTTCAATTCAAAACTCATCTTAAATCATACAGCTTACAAAGTTTAATGAACATTAAAGTGCCCAATCTTGGGATCTGTTGTGAACATCTGTTGTGAGGTCCAGTGCTGAGGGCCTTCTGGCGGTTCCCTCACTGTGAGAAGCCAAGTTACAAGGAACCAGGCAGAGGGCCTTCTCGGTAGTGGCACCTGCCCTGTGGAATGCCCTCCCACCAGATGTCAAAGAGAAAAACAACAGAAACAAGAAGTATGCAATAAAATTAAACAATCCTCACGTAATAAGGTCTGGCAATCAAGTTACAAATATTAATACCAATACAAAATTAATGCCGCAACAAAAACCATACCCCACCCCAATAGTCCCCAGGCATCTTGAGCAACAGGTCCTACAGGACCTCACAAGTAAGATGGTGCCAAATCTTACTTCTGTACTTTTGATGCAGCAGGTTCATTGAAGATGAATGCTGGAAGATTCAGCACACGTGGTAAATAAACTCCGACATCTGCTCCCACAAGAGGCAGCAATAGGGACCACCAAGGATGGCGTTGCAAGTGAATTAGACAACTTCATGGAAGATATGGCTCTCAGTGGTTCACTAGCCATGGTAGTTCTGTCCTATCTTCACTGCTGGGAGGCAGTAGGCCTCTCAACGGCAGTTTCCAGAATCACAACTGGAGTACAAAACTCTTGTACTCTGGTCCACCTTGCATGCTTTCCATAGGCATCTCATTGGCCACTGTAAAAACAGATCGCTGCAGTAGATAGATCTAATTTGGAGATTGAGGGGCCAGCTCCATGGTACAAACATCTCTGTCCTCCAACACCTGCCTGATACGCCCCAGCTTCTGCAACCTGGCTCCTCTACATTTCTCTGCTACCTCAGGTGCAGTACATGAAATTATCCCAAAACCAGTGTTTGAAGCAGGACGCAACAGCCAGTCCACTTGGCTTCTGTTCATGGAGTAGAGAAGAGGCAACATCCTTCATATCAGGCAGAAAAATGCCATGGACTAGCCACAACGTTCCCAAGAACTGCTACTCAATAGCGTACTGACTCTGAACTTGTAGGAGGTTTCTTATATCCATCATGACTAATAGCCAATGATAGATCCATCCTCCATGGACTTGTCTCATTCCTTTGAAAGCCATCTAGGTTAACAGCTATTATCACATCCCGTGGCAGCAAAATGTGTCTGCATCATTTTTATGTTATGTAGATTTACATATACACCTGTACATTTTCTGGAAGTTTAATCCTAGGCTGTCATTTTATTCCTGGGTTCAAGCAATGCTGCTATTTTTCTTGTCTAAACAGGGACGTCTGGCTTTCACAACTTCTTTTTTTAATGACATCCACTAAAAACTATCACCCTCAGGAAATTAAGAAATAACAACACACCACTATTCTGTGTTTTACTTATATTCATCATTATCCTACTTATTACAATATTAACATATTTACAGGCCCACTTAATGCTGAAATGCAAATAAAACAAAATGCCAGTTAAAATTAAAAGAAGGGCAAATATCTCATCTTAATGCTTTTATTATCTCTCTTACTGATTCCTTTCTCGCTCTCTCTTTTTTTTGTAAATACAGAATGCTTCTAATTATACTTTAACAAGCTGATATTAAGCAGTCTGCCTCCTATTGGATCCAAAATGACTTCAAATGACCTACTTTAATTTTATTCATTATCTCTAACTGTTATTAGAACCTGTATTTGACATATGTGGATATTATTTGATCTTTTCAAACCACATTCATTCTCATTAAGAAAGCCCCAAGACACTTGCTTTCAGAATCTTTTTCAAATATTCTGAGATTTTGCTTGTTATGTGAAATGTGACAGGCCTTTTAAGTTCTTTATTATAGTATTTTTCCCCCTCTGATGGCAAGAACCAATTATCCTTCCTCAGTGCTGGTGTGTAGTTTTGAGCTAAATATTTAAGCAATTAGTATCTGTGTCTGCAAATTAATACACCTCTATGGTTAATGTGCTTTTAATCATACAAAATAAGCAAGGATGGTCTTTTTTGGCATTGTTAAAAGTAAAGGGTTGTTTATTGATGTGGAAGGAAAATGAAAATACCTGTGTGAAGAAGAGCAGGTGTAATTTTGAGACGCTTTCTATGACTGTCTTTAATTTTCTTTTCTTGGTAAAGACGGCTACTTAAAGAAACAGTTGCCCCAATTCAAAGGAAGCCTGTCTAGCATTTCACACAAACTGAACTTGTTTTCATATTTTTAAACTCAGTAATTGCTGACTATAAAGATGTCTCCCCAATGACTTCAAATCCATTAAAGTTATTTGAACTTTTCAGACAAGCTGAACACTTTGAATTTGAAAAAGTGTGTGTGTAATTTTAGCAGGAATCTGTTTCCTGTCAGAAATTACTCTTAAACGTCATCATTAAATGTCTGTGCTATGAACCTCTGAATCCATAATAGGAGACTTTTATCATGAATCCATAATAGGAGATATTTTAGACTTTGTAAGAAAAATTAACCTTCATCATATATTTAGGTCAATTCTTTGCATTTGAATTTGTCCAGGTACAATGAGCTTCTAAAATTTCTTCCAATAATCATGTGACCCAATTGTATTCTGGTGCAAAAACTCCAATGGACACACAGTGCTTATCAGTTGAAATGGCTCCTTTAGAACGGAATGTGATCTATGTGCAGGTTATTTTGCTTGCAAAAATTGACTTCCTTCAGTGAAATCAACATGAACCCACAGATGTGAGAGACGTCCATATGCACCATGTGGCAGCCACACCGCATGGCCTCACATTCTGTACAAGCTTGAGGAAGAAAGCTTAATAATTGTGTCCAATGATCAGAAACTGGTTTTGTAGGTTATTGCCTTGTTTCAGACCAAGATTTCCTGATTGGTCCAAAGATTCTGATAGAATTTTCAACCGCTTTCCAGCTTTTACTGCACAGTCAAATAATGTCTGGCTCCTTCAAGTACAAGTTGTTTCATTGAACTAATTCTACTTTGAGACCTGGCTGGCCAGCACAAGAGGGTGGGGTGTGCGCCGAACCCCCTCGCCGACGTTGCCAATAGATTATGAGACGAAAGGGTACAGGGGTAAAGCAATCCCCACTCAATTCCTTATGCCTTAAAATAAACCCCTCAGTTCTGGGCTTCTCAGTAAAGAGAGTCTAATTCCAGCTTTCGTGGCCTGATCTCACAAACACTCAGGGCTATTTGAATGAACAACCTCTTGCCTACAGAACAGGGACTCCCTCAACTCAGATCCCCACTGTATCAGTCTGCCATGCAAACTGTATCAGTCTGCCATCAGTATCACCCTGGCAAACTTGTGGCACTCTAGGTCAGTGTTTCTCAACCTTTTTTGGGCAAAGGCACACTTGTTTCATGAAAAAAATCACGAGGCACACCACCATTAGAAAATGTTTAAAAAATTAACTCTGTGCCTATATTGACTATATATAAAGTAATTCTCCCACGGCACACCAGGCAACAACTAGTGTGCCGCGGAACAGTGGTTGAGAAACACTGCTCTAGGTTTTCACCATACTGCCCTTCCAGTGTGACTCTAGGACACAAACTATCCCCTTTTCCTTAGGTAAGTTTTTCCCTTTTCTGAGTCTCCACCTCTGTGAGTTTTAATACGCTGCTGGAATAACCAAGACGATACTCTTTGGCACAAAAAAAAGATGAATTTTGTTTTCTTGAGAACATAGTTTTTTCTTTTCTTAACGATGCATAAGTTTAGTTGCAATTATACATTAGCTCTGTCAGACTTTAACTTCAAGTTATCCTAAGCCTAACCTAAACCACCACTATCCTGGCCCCACACCCTTCTTCTTCCCTCTTCGTCACCACACTCCCACTCTTCCTCTCCCCCAACTGCCAAAACAGTTATTCCCTCCTTTTTAAACCGGGCACTGTCCCGCATCCTAAAGATGCGCTGTCAGTTAAGCTGGAGGTGGATTAACTCTTTCTAATCCAGGGTATAATAAATCTTCCATCCTGGGGCTAATCCGTTACAGGGTGCATCACTGGGAGAGGTTACCCCAGGCATAGGCAAACTCGGCCCTCCAGATGTTTGGGGACTACAACTCCCATCATCATCAACTGACCACTGGTCCTGTTAGCTAGGGATGATGGGAGTTGTAGTCCCAAAACATATGGAGGGCCGAGTTTGCCTAGGCCTGGTTTACCCTGTACCATACTTAGCTTCCCAACTGAGCCACCCAGGCTAGGTAAGGGGGAAGAACAACCACCACTAGTTGAGCAGATAGCTTGTGAGAGGTGCCTCCCAAGCCTCCCAATACTTCACAGGAAGTTGATTTACACAAAGTCAATTCACTGGATGCATCTAACTCACTAATGCCCAGACTGACTGGCCACAGCTCTCTAGCTTTCAGAAATGAGACATTGCTAGCTCTGCCTTGAGCAACCAGGGATCGAACCTGTGACCTTCTGCATGCAAAGCAGATGCTCTAACACTGAGCTACAGTCCTTCCCACCGTTGGCCATCTGGTTCATCTGCCGTTAGATCCAACTCCATGTAGACATAAAACAGCTTTTTCAGCTTAATGAAAACAGATTCCCCCCCCCGCTTTGTTTTGTAATTTTCCTGTTTCAAAATGTGCAGTGATAATAATAAAAATTAAAGACCCAATGTCAGGTATCTGAGTTCCTTATTACATTCTTTTGTTAATTGCCAATTAATGATTTCTTAGTCTCATGAAAAAGACTTCTGCAGATATTTTAAGTCCATGCTGATATCCTGATGAATGGGTTTAATTGACCTGCAAATAGCTTTCGTTACATCCCATCCACATCAATAGACTTCTTTGTGTCTGCTTGAGATGTGCTGGTGAAAACAAAAACAGAAAAGGTTGAGAAAGAAATCTAACAATAGCTATCAAGATAATTTTAAATTATGCATAATACTCACATCAAGGTACTTCTCCGCTTGATTATGCATAGATTATTCTTATGTTGTTGTTTTTAATAACAGGAGGGGAAAATAAACCCAGACATTTCTGAATATTAAGGCCTCGGAAGGTGACATTCCGGGGATCTAGCCATCTTAATTATGGGTTAGAAACTGAATTTTTTGTGTTTCTTTTCTTTTCAACTGTTCCTTAGGAGTTTTCACGGCTGATTCTACTTCGTATTGGATTTTGCTGTTATACGCTGGGCATATTTAGATGTTGCCCCCCAAATACAGGCCTGTAACCTCTTTTCACTTGTAATATAGAATAAACAAGCATGTCATGTCATCAACCCCTTTAGAAGACAACTCCCTTGGCCTGTGAATGAGGAGCTGGCTTTCCCCTGGCCACCATATCGCTGGGGGAGAATTAACATTAGTGGTACAATCTCCTCTATACCCTGGTCTGCTGCCTGGCAAACTATCCTGCTGTTAACTGGTTTGGTACTGAATGGACAATGCTAAAGGATCTAATCCCTTAGAGCAGGAAGAGGGCATTTTTTCCAGCCTGAGGGTTGCAATCTCTTCTGGATAACTTACTTGTGGGAGGCAGGAGAGGATATGTTGTTTAATGATATCCTTCCTAACTTACGTTAGCAAGTTCTCTTGCTAACCCACTAATGTGTGAGTGCCTGGAGGCGGTTGGAGGATGGATGGCGGCTAACAGATTGAGGTTGAATCCTGACAAGACAGAAGTACTGCCTTGCAGGACTTTTCCCACCTGGCCTGGGAGGGCAGGCATTGACTGACTCCAGCTACAAAAAAGTTCAGGCTGATGAACAGACTCTTGGACTGGGTTGTTGTTTCGAGAGGTGGTGATAATAATATTGCCCGGTGAATCATTCAGATTAGAACCCAGCCTCGCAAAGCAGCACGGGGCTGGCAGCACGGCAGGAAAAGGATGTGACAGCCCATGTGCCCTTTGATCCTAGCCTCACCCTCGGTCTGCAAGGCGGGGATCGAAGGACACGTGGCTGTCGCATCCTTCTCATGCCACCTTGCCATCCCTTTGCAAGGATGGGCATGTGACATAGAGCAGCCCAGCTTGGCTCCAGTGAGGGGGGGTCACTCTGGCAGTGATGGTGAGGGCTGGGCTGGCATGGGGGTGGCTGCATTCCCCATCCATGTCCTGGCCCCCTGGCACATGTGTGCAACTGTGCTGGGCACCAACTAACAACTACTCTATTCTGAACTTTAAAATGGAAAGTGTAATGCTAGTGGTCAATAAAAAAGGTTCAAAGACTCTCTCAAGGCAAATCTAAAAAAATGTAGTATATACACCAACAACTGGGAAACACTGGCCTGCGAGCGCTCCAGTTGGAGAACTAGCCTTTACCAAAGGTGTCATGGGATTTGAAGACACTCAGACTCAGGACGAAAGGGACAAACGTACTAAGAAGAAGGCACATTTGCCAGACCCTCACCATGATCAAGGCCCACTCGGAATCCTTTGTCCCCAGCGTGGAAGGACGTGTGGATCCAGAATTGGCCTCCACAGTCACTTATGCATTAAGACTGTGTTCATGGAAGACAATCTCACTCGTCTACGAGTGACTGCCAAAGAAGGAAAACACTCTGCCACTGAGGACAGATAAAAGAAAGTGCTTGTTCATGGAGAACATAGTTAAGCTATGCCATTTACTCCCAGAGGAGACAGTGGTGACCACCAACTTGGATGGCTCTAAAAGAAGAGAGGACAAATTCATGCAGGAGGAGGCTATCTGACTATGATGGTCAGAGGCAGCAGCTCTTCTGAATAGCAGTTGTATGGAAACCACAGGAGAGGAGAGCTCAGGTCCTGCCTACAGGTACTTTGGCCTGTCTGGGAAGAGGATGCTGGACCAGATGGGACATTGGCCGGATCCAGCAGGCTCTTCTTATGTTCTTAGGATTGTAGTTGGGACCCAATGAATCCAGAAAGGGGCAAGAAGCTAGAGCTGTGGAGAAACAGCATCAAGGAGGATAGAGGGGAAAGGAAATTGCAATAATAAAAATGTGGGTTTTTTTGGTGGGGAAATGTTTCTATATCCACCCTGAATTCTGTGGGTTGGATCAAAAAAATCAAAATATTTGACATAGGCCTAATATGAACATGAGTTGCTCATGTACATTCAGAGGTGACTAGAGCATCTATTACTGACTTAGAGCACATCTTGCATGTGTTCTGGGTCTTATCTCTTTTGGAAGTACAATATAAGCTGCCTAAGGAACATCGCTGGCCTGAGCTGTATTGGGTGTTCTTTGTCCTGCGTTCAGATTATATTACAGATATGACATTTTTAACTGTTACATAAATATTTAAACACCACTCATCTCCACCTGATTTTAATTCTGCTGCCTCTCCCTCTGCATGCGAAAATTTAGTTTGCAATTTGACAGGGCGATATTATTGAGCAATATGCGATTTGGTTTAAGAGTAACCAGATTTGAAGCATCCATCAATCACAGCAAGTGCACACACAGGTCACTAAAGCTGTCAATTTCAATCAACTCTGTAATTAAATACATCACCAATATGGATTTTGTGTACGAATGTCACTTGTTCTTCAGATGTCTGCTACTAGGACAAATCACGCTTCCATCTTTGAACGTGCTTTCTAAATATAGGGTGCTTCTTCTTCTTCTTCTTCTTCTTCTTCTTCTTCTTCTTCTTCTTCTTCTTCTTCTTCTTCTTCTTCTATGCAAAACATCTCCATACCACTCATTCTAATGTTCCTGATCAGTAGTCGTCTAAACATGTCTTCTAAATGGCTTCTAAACAGTATTTATTTAAAATGAACAATTCCGCTCTTCTGCTTCAGTAGAACAAAATTGCTGCAACATGGGGATTTTCTTTCCCAATGATCCTCCCTACACTCTGGTAAGGCATAGCTGCCAAGTCTCCCGTTTTCTCCGGGAATCCCCCGTTTTTCCAGCTGTCCCCAGCAAAAAAAAAACGGATTTTTTTTGTTTTCCCCGGTTTATTCTGGTGCGGTGGCCATTTTGGAACTGGGCAGAGCATGCTCAGAAGCGACTTTTGATGCTGCTCTGCCCAGTTCCAAAATGGCTGCAGCGTGACTTCTGGTGCGGCAGCCATTTTGGAACTGGGCACAGCAGCATCAAAAGTCACTTCTGAGCATGCTCCGCCCAGTTCCAAAATGGCTGCTGTGCTACTTCCGGCATGCTAATTTCGGTCCGGTCCCTTATTTTTCAGAGAGGAACTTGGCAGGTATGTGGTAAGGGTCTTTACTAGACATTTCTGCCACCAAATGCTAGGCAAGAGGAGTCTCAAGCGTGTTTTGATTGTATATGTTAAAAAGACTGAAACTTAAAATATATTTGGTGGAAAAAAGCACATTTCAATACAGGGGAATCCCCAGCTGCCATGGAAGTCAGTGGGACACATGTAAGACAATGTTCCATAATGTTCTGCCCAGTTCTGCTCCTTTCCAGGTCTTCCCCATCCCCTTTTGGCACTGAAAATGGCACACATGCCAATCACGCTCAAGTGAAGAGTTACCTGTACAGTCGTGCCTTGGAAATCGAACGGAATCCGTTCCGGAAGGCTGTTTGACTTCCAAAACGTTCGGAAACCCAGGCATGGTTTCTAGTTGGCTGCAGGAAGCTTGCAGTAGTTCCTTACAAGGTTTCCAAGGCCAAGGGGCAGGGGAGCTGGCCTGGAGTACATGTAGATGTAGGAAAGTTTGCATTACTTCTCCGGTTAAAACGCTAGTGCTTCTGTCCTGCTTTTTAAGGCAAACCGTTTATTTCTGGAACCAATTAATGGAGAAATAAATACTAAACTTCCACTCTATTTTGCTATGTTTCTGGACATGGCTTTTACATCATGTGAATGCTTAAGTATAATAGAGAAATTAACAGGTAGGGGAACATCAGGGAGATGTACTAAACCTCTGCATGAATGCAGCTTGGTCACTCTTTGATTTCCTCTTGTGTTTTCCCTGGTGCGACGTTTTAATATTGTGTTTTTTATTTTTAAATAGATTTGTAAAAGGGTCTTTTTGCAGGGGAAGATGGCCATTTTTATGAAGGTTGCTTCTAAAGCTTACCCAGTGGGCTAAGCATGGGATATGCAGGAGTTTTGTTTTGTTCTTTAAATGAATCTATCTATCTATCTATCTACCTATCTATCTGATAGTTACATTGAACTGATATTTGGCATACAATAAATTGGAAATAAATGGAGCTTTTTTTTTAAAAAAAAAGGGAACCCTAGCCATTTGTTCTCAAAAAAAAAAAAGCTTTTGATCTGTCATGAAGAAGTAAATTTTTAATTCCAGTTTCACCAGGAGAGCAAAACTGTTTCAGTTCTTTCTTTTTTAAAAGTGAGATAATAATAATAAAAAACACCACCCCACAACCTTCTTTTACTGCTGTCGAGTGTCAGAATCTTCTATTACACTTGCCGGGAGAATGGGGAAAAGTCTATAACAAAGCTGAATTACCAAATATATATTGCCTGCCATTTGATTTAATCTTCAAATAAGCTTCAGGAAGCAGGTCCCTGGACAGTTAATCTTTAGTTTTGTAGCCCATGCACATTTTCAATAAAGTTACCAGGGAATCATGAGTCGGCCCAGTAGGGAGGGGGAAAGCATATTGTCTTATTCTACAGGCAGCTGCCTTTGGCCCGGCTAGCAAATTAAAACTTCCTGAATATAAAAGCTTTATTAGATGCTCCTTTCCAATCACGAGGCATTGTTTTCTTAGAGGTTGCAGCTCTCTCCACCCTAACACAGAAGCAGATACCGTATCAGTTAAAAACGCATTGTGCACTATCTTCCTAACTGGGTTGTTTTGTGATCCAGGTTGGCAATATGCGGTGTATCTAAAAGAAGAACTAACTTGGGCTAACAGATAGGATAGGTATCGTAGCAAGAGGGTTCTCAAACTTGGATGGCCTACAAAGAGGATTAGCCATATTGGTGGAAGATAGGGCTATCAGTGGCTACTAGGCACAAAGACTATGTTCCACCTCCATGGTCAGAGGCAGAAATGCTTCTGAGTACTAGTTGCTGGGAAATTACAGGTGAACAGAATGTTGTTGCAGGAACTGGAAGTGATGTCAGAGACCATGTGGGGCCTTGGACACCACTTCCAGTTTCTTGCAAGGAACCAGAAGTGATATTGGAGGCCATGTGGGGCCTAGAATGACACTTGCAAGGCTCTACAAGGCCTCAGATGGGACCTCTGGTTCCTCGTGAGGTTCCGGAGGTCCTGTCCGACTCGGGGGGCCTTGGAAGCAGTGTCCTGGGCCTCGCCGGACCTCAGACACCACCTCCGGGGGTGATGTAACGTGACATCATGACATCTCGTTACATCAGCATCATTGGGCACCCATGATCTGGGGCCCACATCTGTGCCCCTGCAGCCCACCAAAACGGTGCTGACCTTCAGCCCTTGCATGGGCTTCTACCTATTTCCTGCTTCTCTTTCCCAGAAAACCCTTTGCTAAGCAACTCCTTCCCTTCTTTCCACTATTCCAAGCCTAGTTTTAAAAGATGACTATCTTCCGTCATGACACCACACCCACATTACCATGACAATCTTCCCCTCTGTTACCTGTGGAGTATTTTGTCCTGTAGACGGCAAGGCCATCATCTCCCTCTGCTCCTCTGTCTGGCAGGGGGGGGGGATCAATCTGCTTCCTCTGATTAAATTCCCGCATTTAAGGATATGGGGGGTCCATGTTCCCCCATTAACCCATAACAAAATGTTCTACTTCCACTGCAGAGGCAGTAATGCTTCTGAACACCCATTCAATGCCTAGTAAAGAAACTCCACACATTCATGTTTAACTTGTGGTCAAGGGCAGTTATTAACTCATTTATTTCTATAGTTGAAAAATTTCAGAATACATTTTGTATAGTCAACCACTTAGCTATACCTAATAGAGGGCATGTGTTGCAGTGAGACCTGGAGACTGACCTCCTGTGTTGTGGGTGGGTAAGATTGGTCAGCCACAACACCTGATTGGTGGGTCCCTCGATGTTGGGTTCAATCTGGCCAATGGGCGCAGTCCAAACAGATCGAGGGACCGATATATACCATGCACATGACCAGAGCTTCCTCTTTTGGCTCGTGCATTCGGAACACCCACCCACCTCTCCCTACTTTTAGGGCATTTTTGCGATTGACCTTGCTATGCCGTCATGTGTCATCTGTTGTTGGGACAGGGGCACAACAGGAAATCTCCCCACTTGGCTGATTGGCTGTTGCCATTTGGGTTTCACCTGCCACGTAGCAAATTGTCACAACTTGTAAGGTTCCGGATAGGCACTGGTTCAGGTGATAGGGATGGCAGAATGGTCTTGCCATCCCTATGCAAAGGGTATTCTGTTAGGAATCCAGGGACTGAGAGGGGGTTGTGCTCTCTCTTTCTCTCTCTTTCTCCTGTTCAGAACAGGCTAGAACTGAAAAACATCAAAAACGGTTTTTAAAACTTTTTGACCGAAATGCTTCCTGTGAAAGCATAATCACTCTACAGCCCAACCAGAGAAATTGGAATAAAGTTACAGGTACATTAACCTCAATTTGCTGATTTAAGCTTCTTGCCTCCGCTCCCCAAACCTCCCCAACCACCTTTTTTTCCTGGTCATCAGCAGTAACAGGTGATAACTTCTTGGCAATTTCTAGTGAATTATATGACACAGTTCATTATATTTCAGGAGAATCCCTCAAGCAAGGCTATAAGTCACCAGCCCTCCACATGCAGGCTTCAGAAAAAATGATAGAATCACCCAAGTGTATGCACATGCACACAGACACTCTGGCACGTACTCACACACAATATATTTCCTTGGGATTTTTGTTTGTTTGCTTTTTCTGCGAAGCCAACAAGGACCCTATGAAATAGTGAACAGGGTCAGAAGCAAAACAAAGGAGAAGAACCAGGAAGAGGTTGGAAGGAAAAGTCATAAGGAAATCAAGGATGAAGACTCAATTTCAGATTCTAGTGGTGGAAAAAACCAGAACCATGATGGGACAGTTGTTTGGGTCCCCGTGGTTAGGCCGGGCCAGTTGCTATACGTCTGGAATTTCCCGGACATATCCAGAATACTGCAGCTGGACATATGGCAGCCCATAGCACCCTCAGAAATAGCTCAAAGACCTGGGGCTACCTTTGAAGGTGACCTGGAAACTACAACTAATCCAGAATGCGACAGCTAAACTAGTGACTGGGAGTAGCCGCCAAGACCATATAACACTGGTCCTGAAAGACCTATGTTGGCTCCCAGTATGTTTCCAAGCACAATTCAAAGTGTTCGTGCTGACCTTTAAAGACCTAAACGACATCGGTCCAATATACCTGAAGGAGCGTCTCCACCCTCATTGTTCAACCCAGACACTGTGGTCCAGCTCTGAGAGTCTTATGGTGGTTCCCTCACTGCAGAGGGGAGCAGTGGGGAGCCAACGGGGTTTGTGTGCAGAAGGTCATCAGGCAGCAACAATGATGCAGCAATAAATGATGGAGAAAGACCAGAAATAATGGAACTTCGAATTAGTGAGATGAAGAAAAGTGTCGGGTTGACTTTGACGGAAAGGACAGATGAAAGATATGGGAAACTGCAAAGCTCTACAGCTAAATTCACCAACTTGGACGTGCTATAAAACTCAGCAATACAACTGAAGTTACCAAAACTAGCATTCATCTTTTGCAGTGGCAGTGCACATCCAAGTCACTTTTGAACTAAACTATAGTTGTTGATACTTAAAAAGAAAAAGAAAAAAGAACTCAGTCACTTTGTAGGTACTACCCTCTTCCTGGAAGTCAAAGTAGGTATTTTTGACGTATGCTTGCTGTGGATATCACATCATCTGTTAATAGCATGATGGTGCTCCTGTTCAATAAAGGTAAAGGAAAAAGTAAAGGACTCCTGGACAGTTACGTCCAGTCAAAGGCGACTATGGGGTTGTGGCGCTCATCTCACTTTCAGGCCGAGGGAGCCCGTGTTTGTCCATAGACAACTTTCCAGGTCATGTGGGCAGCATGACTAAACTGCTTCTGGCGCAATGGGACACCGTGACGGAAACCAGAGCACACAGAAACACCTTTTACCTTCCTGCCACAGCAGTACCTATTTATCTACTTGCACTGGTGCGCTTTCGAACTGCTAGGTTGGCAGGAACTGGGACAGAACAATGGAAGCTCATTCCATTGCTGGGATTCGAGCCGCCGACCTTCCGATCAGCAAGCCCAAGAGGACTAGTGGTTTAGACCACTCTCAGCCACTTTGCTTTTCCCAGTAAGCAACAGCAACACACCTGCTAGGAATCTTAGCATAGCACCTCCACTCCTCTCAGCAGCTGGTTCTGTGTGTTTTGCAAAATTGGAAAGAAATTGGACATTTTTGAGCTTTTCCAATTTCATTCGGACACTGTTTGTGGATATGTCCGGGAAATTCTGGATGTGTGTCAACCCTATAATAAAAACTTCATCTGTGGCTGTACTCAATGCAGGATACACACAAGCCCTATTTAGATGCTTCCAAGGTCTGTCCATGGAGGTGCCACAAGGCATTGACCATCCCGGCTCCCCAATTCCTGACCTTTCTACGCTGAATTGCAAGGTCTGAAGGAAGATTCCAAGTATGTTCAGGAGAACATGATTGCTGTCCTTTCTGTGATCCAGACCTCTACACACTCAGGGGTTCCAATCACAGGGAGAACTCTTTTAACATTTAGCTGAACATGCATGCAATCCTCCTCACACTTTTCTACTCAACATCAGAAAGTCAGGGAAAATTAGAAGCAAAAGAAAAAGAATAGATGGAAAGGGCTTTTCCTAGACAGTGGCCTGGTGTTGTTAATATATTTTATTTATGAATCACTTCCTCTGAGGCATCCCAAAGGGATTTTTACATCTCTGGTGGATAAATAAAATGACTGTTCTTCTCATAAACAAGACCAATGCCATCCCAGAGACATAATCTTCCTAGCTGAACTGCTGATCTGTCTGTCTGTCTGTCTGTCTGTCTGTCTGTCTGTCTGTCTTTTTATCTATTACTATTTTTTAAAGTCCTGCAAATTCATATAATGCACTCTTGTATATTATATTCATTCATATATGCATTTTATGCTAATGTTGCCCTAGTAAATGCATCTTATATACATTACTTGGCTGGAGGATTGCCTTGCAAAATTTGGAGACGTGCAAATTAAATAGGCTGGCTTTAAATTAATCGAATCCCCTCTTCCTAAAATATATAACAAAGGTGTTATCCATACAGGACAATCAACCAACTTGGGGCCCATCTTTTCTTTTCTTTTAAGGAATAGTGCAAGTAGATAAATAGGTACTGCTTGCCAGTGCAAGTAGATAAATAGGTACTGCTGCGGCAAGAAGGTAAATGGCGTTTCCGTGCGCTCTGGTTTCCATCAGTGTTCTGTTGCACCAGAAGCGGTTTAGTCATGCTGTCCACATGACCCAGAAAGCTGTCTGTGGACAAACACCAGCTCCCTCAGCCTGAAAGCGAGATGAGCGCAGCAACCCCATAGTCGCCTTTTACTGGACTTAACGGTCCAGGGGTCCTTTACCTTTCCCCCCTTTTATTTAACCTAATGTTAACATTATGCCTACTGTTTTCTCAGGTCACAGTGAAACAAAACAAAAACTGGGGCTAAAAATATTCAAAGGAAATAAATGGTTGCCTCTGAAAAAGGTTTTTTTTCCTCTGTTAAAAAAAGAATTGTAACCTGCACTGAACTCAATAGAGATATGTTCAGTGTGGCATCTCCCCTGTCCCCCGCCTTGCCTGACTCACTGATTTGGTACCGGGGGGGGGGGGGGAGCAAGGCGCTCGAAAGCCTTCAAGTCAATTTTGTTTATAATTTGAGGAATATCCATTTTGCCGATTATTAAATTAAAGACAATCTAACCTTGAAAACACCTCTATCTGCAGAAAGAGCAACACTCCATCACCTATTTTGATTCATTAATGTATCGTTTTAACTTGGTATGACACATGTTCAGCAGTCCTAATTACATTACGGCCTCCCTATTACATCAACTCGGCTCCAAGTTTCTGTCACCGCAAGTCCAATTTTCCAACGCGGAGCAATCCTGTGCACTCCTTCCTTATTAGTGTCATCTTTAATGTAGCAGGGAGTGTGAACCATTTCTTGGCACTGAGAGTTTAACAGCAATTAACCCCTGCTCTGTCCCCAGGGAGAAGTACATCAGCAACTTGCCAAAACAGTGTAAACAAGCTCGCCAAGATCAATGCGGAACCGCACTGGCTGCAGAGCACCTAGTGTATTAATTTAGGATTTATATATAGATATAGAATATAAAGCCAGGCAGCAGGAAATACTCAGCATGGAATTGACCTAAGGAGATGGCTTACACCAGGTACAATATTTTCTTAAGGCTGGAAAGGGGGAAAGGATCCCTGTATTGCTGTATTTAGAAGATATATATTGGGGGTGTTTTTTTAGGTATGTGGGGGAAATTCGATCCACTTTGCATTTAAAGGTGATTCCGCACTTCCCGAAATAACGGGGGAACTGAATGGGAGAGTCAGCCTTTGAAATTCGCACTTCTCTGAAATTTGCAAGGCAGCTTTCCAGTTAAATATTATGCCCCAAAATGCATCTATTAGTGTGAAATGTGCCTAATAATGCATATATCAAGCAACATTTTTTAAAGAAAAGAATGTGTTATTTGAGACAAAACTGCACACAAAATAGGCATCTTAGGAGAATTTTGCACAAAAATGCTGATGAATTTTCACGAGGAGCTTTTTTTTTTTTGGTAAATACAATTTGATATGGAAATGTGGAGAATTGAATTTAAGACTGAAAGAATGAGAAATGGAGAGAACCCAGAACTGATCTGAGAGAACCCAAAATCTGTCTGTCCCACGTTGTTGCCCGTGATTCACCACACAGGCTGATTTAGAGGGGGTATAAGACACCAAACGTATGTGATACTCAACAAATTTCCTAGCTATTTCAAACCTCTTTGGGCCTCCCAAAAGAATCCTCAGGTGTGCTTTGTCTAAACAGGAATCCCCAAATTTGCTGTAGTTTTTGCTGTAGAATTCACTACCTTTGCGTATCAGGCAGGTATATCTGTGCTTCATTTTAGACACAGCTGAAAATATTTAAATATTTTTATTTGTGGCTCAGTTCAACCCATATTTGCCTCTTTATATTTTGCCCCTTATCTATGATTTTATTATGTTACCTTGATCTACTTAGGGATCTAAGAGGCATTGATTTATTTTTGGCTCTGTGCATATCACATGCAGGGCAGTTTCCGTTCTGCTGCAGTTTGTCTTCTGACAAAAAACCACATTATTCATTTGACTGTGCGCTATGGCAGAATTTTACATGATTGCCATTGCATTATTCCACTCCCTTAATTTCATTGCAATGGACATAATGCAAATTGGGGTGATTTTCAATGACATACTGTATGCAGACTGAAAACCACAACAGCAAATGCCAATTGTATCCAATGGATTGATTTCCATTCCAAATATGGAATTGAATAAGAGAACACCAGCGACTTCCTCTCCCGTTTCCATTTTTCTTGGAATTCAATGACATTTCTATATACAGTACACTGCTTTGAACAGATTTTTAAAAATTGTTGATGGTGATGATTTTGCAGTACAGAAATATACGCATAAATATATTGGCCTGTAGTTGAAATTGAGCTATGTTTCCTCTCTCACTGTGGCTTAAGGTAGCTTAGACAAATCAAAATCAAAAGCACCCATCAAACAATGTAATTAAAACCAATTAAGCATTCCTCAAAACATTTTAAAATTGCAAATATCAAAAGAACTTGCTGTTTCTCTCCTAGCTGCCACGGGTTTGTGCAAAACAGATGAATCTTACATATATTTTAAAAGACTAACAAGATAGAACATTGACAGACCTTTTCAGAAAGGCTGTTCCAAACCATGAAGCCCAAAGTGGGGAAAAAACACCCTTGATCCTTTTAGTAGCCTTTGAGAGGTTTCTATTATTTTCTTACATTTGCATCCACACCTTTATTCCTCAACAGAACCCAAGCGGCAAACGTGTGATTCTCAGGAAGTGTCCCATCTAGGCACCAAGCAGACCCAGGCTTGCTTAGAAGCAGTAGGGATGTGGGTGGCGCTGTGGTCTAAACCACTGAGCCTCTTGGGCTTGCCTATCAGAAGGTCGGCAGTTCGAATCCCTGCAATAGAGTGAGCTCCCATTGTTCTGTCCCATCTCCTGCCAACCTAGCAGTTTGAAAGCACGCCCGTGCAAGTAGATAAATAGGTACCACTGTGGCAGGAAGGTAAATGGCATTTCCATGCACTCTGGTTTCCATCACAGTGTCCCGCGGTGCCAGAAGTCATTTAGTCATGCTGGCCACATGACCTGGAAAGCTTCCCGTGGACAAATGCTGGCTCCCTCGGCCTGAAAGAGAGATGAGTGCTGCAACCCCATAGTCACCTTTGACTGGACTTAACCGTCCAGGGGTCCTTTACCTTTTTATTTCTCCATAGGAAGGGTTTTGTGAGGAAACAGGGGTTTCTATCAGAGAATTCTTAGCACCCTTTTCAAAATACAATCTCCAAGAAACAATGGGAGAAGCCATGGCGCCTATAGCAGCATGGTCAATGCCTAGGGATGGTGAGGTTCTAGACTATGCATGAATGTCTATTCTAGTAAGTGCATGGTTTGTTATTCACGAAGTGCCTGGCAGGTGGTCTGAGGAACCTGAAAGCTGTGTCTGTGGGAAGCATTTCTTGAAGCTGTGCTCAAAGTCATCTGAAAGAAGGTGTACAAGGCATGTATGAAAGCCAGCATGATGCTCAGATTCCCTCTGATCTTTAGGTTCTCAGCACAGCAGGAGAACAGGACCTGTTGTGGGCACAGGTCCTAGTCTAGGAGTACTTCTTGTGTCTTCCAAAAGTCTCAGTCTGCAAGAATATTGGTAGAAAGTTAGGGCAGGGTAACCTAATGACAGACAAATCAACTCTTCAGGTCAGCTGCAAGCCAAGATGAGCAGTTGCTTTTGTGTGTGTGTGATGCCATTAGGATCAAAGGTACCTAAGGCTGAGCACCAGAACCCATATGCCTCTTTTTAAAAACCAAACTCTTAGGAATTAATCAAGCACGGGCCAAGCTAACTTTCCAATGAGGAAGAGTTTCAGCTTGAGTGGCTTTAGGGTATTGTTAAAAAAAAAATTAGTTTGCACTTCAAATGGTTTACAAATCACCCTGGGACAACCCTACTTTCAGTGGAGCCCATCTTTAATAATTGACGGCCTGGACACCTGTTACTGCCTCCATATCTTAAAAAAAAGATTAATTTAAAGGGAATTATTGACATAATACAGCACACCAACTCCTGTTGATGAAAAATGCAAAATCTTAATTGAATGCTGGCTCCTAGCCACCAACCCAGGACAACTTCAAAAGCAACAGCTGGGAAAAGCATCTTTTTTAGATTTTAATTACGTAAACCACTTAGCTTTCAGCTCCCCCCCCCCCCACATCCCAATGTCAGAATGTATGTCTGTCACTTGTAGTCACTAGTCAAGTGATGGAGAGGTGCCTTTGCTTGCCTTCGAGGCATAATTTGGTGTGAATAGTTGTAGAGAGCAATGGAAGCTGGTGATGTCCAATAAAATATTTTTCTTTCTCTGTTTCTTTCCTGACACAGGTCATCATACGGACAAACCACGGGCATACCTGTGCCAGACCCAGTTGCAGACAGTGGGCTGGGATAGAGATGTTTCCCTGACCTCCCAACAGGTGAATGGCTGTAGCTTACCTGGAAGGGAGAAGTTGTGGGGAGGGTGATGTGCTGACTTCGCACTGGCAGGAGCACTTTGTTGGCTTGGGCTGTGTGTTTGCACTCTGCTGACCCCACCACTGCCTTGCCCTGCTCCTACCTATTAAGCATCAGTGGTTCACCTGGTCAGGTAAACACCTCTGCCACACCTTGCAGTCCATGACTGCCTAAACTGCAACAGAAATGGAAGCAGATAATTGTGGGAAGGCTGGCAAATCTGACCCTGTAAGTTGTTGTTAAGATTGGAGGCATCTTGGGGATGTAGCTCAAGTTACTCTGCATGTTCTTAAGAGGGGCAGCATTCCCATCAATCTTGTGGACTAGAAACTTGGTTTCTTTTTCTCTTTTTTCTTTTTAATTGAAAGCTGAGATTCACAAGGGAATTTTGTGCCCATCACTAATAGATGTTTTATTCACTTGGTGTACACCCCTCCCCTTCAAAGCAAAATGCGTGTTAGAACTGGAACTATGGCATCCAAAAAAGGGGAAACAACACATTTCTCTCTGTGTGTCTGTCTGTTTCCCTCTCTTCCTCTTTAGCTTGACAGCACCTTCAAAGACAGTTCAGCAGGCCTATGTGCTGTACATACTCCAAAGAAAGTTAACAAGGAACTGTGAGGCAATGTAGCAAGAGTGACAGCATATGCTAAGCATGAATAAAGGAGGTGAGCACCACAGGAGATATATAAATGGACCGGCAACCTTTTTAAAAGGTCAGTAACTCTCTGTTATAAATTGATTCCAATCATTTCAACATGGCTTTGCTAGTACTGGGTAGAACAGCAGCCTTGGCTTCTTCCGAGCTCGCAGGCTTCTGCCTCATGTCATCTTCATCTTTTGCCAGTGGATATTTTGCACATTGTTTAGTTGATTAATTCAGACCCATTTCGAGATACTGCTTTTTCAGAGCTTGACATTTTGGCTTATTATGACCCGCGAAGCAAGCATCTTCAGCATTTTAGAGGGCAGTGATCTTCAGCAACCTAAGGAGGAAAATATTCTCCTCCTGTGGACGCTCCTTTGCAGCCCTTCTGATACAGTGACAGAGTTAGCTCTTGGCGGACAGTTGCTAAATGCATGGAGGGGGGAATCAGGAGTGCCCTTGCTGTTCCTTCTCTGCCCAGAGGCATTGAGCGTACAGCTGCACATGTGTAGGCTCTGCACACAAAATCCCCATGATCTCATACATGCAGTAGCAATCTGCAAACATGTTGCATGTGTGAAAACTCATTTTTATCCCCAATTCTCCCCAAACCCCAAGAACCTTGTAACATTGAGAATACGGTGCCTGAGCTTGTTTGCTTTCCTCTTTCCTCCCCCTCCCCTTTTCCTTTAGTGCCGTGTCTTTTTTAAAGATTTTAAGCCTCTGAGCAAGCCCCATGCTCCTTCAATTAATTTCTAAGCCATTCTAGGAGCTTTTCTTGCTAAAGAGATGGGGTATGAATACTTCAAATAACTAAATCAATTTTTATTGTGCAAGGGTTTCTTGGAAGTCATCTAGTCCAACCCCTTGTAGGACTCAAAACCCTCACCAATGCCTGTCCGGCCTCTGGTTACATACATGCAGTAAAGGAGATCCCACCATCTGCCACTGTTGAATCATTCTTACAATAAGGAGGGGTGTTTTGTTTTGTTTTGTTTTTGAATCATTTAGTTGAACTCTTCTTCCCTTCAATGTCAACTCGTAGGTTCTAGTTCTCTTTTCTTCTAAAGCAACAGAAAACAAGCCTTCTCCATCTTCAACCCTGCAAACATTTTAAAGCTGCTCCCCTCCATCTTCTCTTTGTTGTTGTTTAGTCGTTTAGTCGTGTCCGACTCTTCGTGACCCCATGGACCATAGCACGCCAGGCACTCCTGTCTTGCACTGCCTCCCGCAGTTTGGTCAAACTCATGTTCGTAGCTTCGAGAACACTGTCCAACCATCTCATCCTCTGTCGTCCCCTTCTCCTAGTGCCTTCAATCTTTCCCAACATCAGGGTCTTTTCCAAGGATTCTTCTCTTCTCATGAGGTGGCCAAAGTATTGGAGCCTCAGCTTCACAATCTGTCCTTCCAGTGAGCACTCAGGGCTGATTTCCTTCAGAATGGATAGGTTTGATCTTCTCCCAGGCCATGGGACTCTCAAGAGTCTCCTCCAGCACCATCTTCTCTTTAGGCTCAAACAAACAAACAAACAACAAACAAACAAACAAACAAACCCTCTTTTGACCATTTCCCATACGACTTCATTTATTGACCCCTCTCAATCCTTGTCAGCCTCTTCTGGACACACTCCTGTCTGACATTGTCCTTCTTAAAATGTGGTGCCCAGAACAGGAGTGTGGGACACACAATATAACCAACTGCAGATAAAATGATATCCATAGTTGCAGACTGTATGGTGTGGAGGCACACAAGGCCACTACATTACCAAAGCTAAGCAGGTCCGGGTCTGGTCAGTGTCTGGTTGGGAGACCACTTGGGAATCACATGTATTCTGCCTTGGGTTCCATGAAAGCAGAACTGGAAGGGACCCGAGGGTCATCTAGCCCAACCCCCTACAATGCAGGAATATTTGTCCCAATGTGGGGCTCGAGCCCACGACCCTGAGATTAAAAGTCTCATGCTCTACCAACTGAGCTATCCCAGCTTAAGGGTAGGATATAAAGATAGAGGGTGGGGAAAGAGTATGGAAATACATACCCACTACTGTGGATAAATATCCTGAATACGTCATACCAGGGAGGCAAAAATAAAGTCAGTGTGTTCACACATCCCTGTTTAATATGTAGCCATAATGAATGAACACAAGCACAAGTCATAGATCCTTTCAAGACAGATTTCACATGGCATCCATGCATTTAGATGTTATGGGGGATTCTGTCTGTCCGTTGTCTTAAAACAACCTAATCATTGGCTGTCAACCCTTAGAAAATTTGGCACCACTTTCGATTTCTGTTTATGACAGCTCACAGGGAGTCATACTGTGAGTTGCATCCGCCTGTTTCAGCACCCAATTAGGAGTGACAAACGCATGTGTGGTTAATACAAACAGCATACGCATAGACTTTAATGAAGCATGCCCCTTCCTTAAATCATTGACTTGCTGCACTCAGCTTCAAAGGCCCACTGAAGGAAAGCCAAGATTATGGGAATCTAGAGACCTGATCCTACCATTTTTTTGAGGTTTCGATACACTGATCTTAGGATGATTCAGGCTAAACTTTTGCAGATGACATCTCAAGCAACACCGGATGCTGAACCACATTGTGTAAGCTACAGAAGCCACACTAAATTCAATTGTATCATATTTCCCTCCATTGAGTTCTTAACTGAAAAGTTCCTTCTATTTATGTGGACCAGTGACTCTGGACACATGACAATACATAGCCGCATGCACCCAAGACTGTTGATGTTGTTGTGAAATGCACATCAAAAAGTATACAAGCAGGAATATACAAACGTACCTCGGAAGTCAAACGAAATCCATTCTGGAAGTCTGTTCAACTTTCGAAAAGTTTGGAAACCAAGGCACAGCTTCCAATTGGTTCCCGATTGCGCAGGCATGCCAGAAACAATAGCAGAAGCTGTGCCGTATGTTCAGCTTCCAAAAAAAGTTCTAAAACCAGAACACTCACTTCCGGTTTTCGATCATTTGGGAGCCAGAACATTTGACTCCCAAGGCATTTGGGAGCTAAGGTATGACTGTACTGTACACTACTTTGGCTACTTCTTTTTTATATATAATATATTTCTATTGAATAAATTTTACAAAACCAATCATCAACCAATATAGCCAGTTACATTTCTTTTTCCCCTCCCCCCCTCCCCTCCCACCCTCCAAAGACTTCCCTCAGCTCCCCTCTCTGGTTTATTTATACATATTATTCTCTGCATGTTATAAAATTGTACATATCATTACCCTATCTGTTATATGTTCTACTAATAATTTGTGGGTGTTTATTCAAAACCTGCCAAGGAGTCCAAATCCTTTTGTTGTCTTTTTAGGTACCTAGTTAGTAAACAATTCCCATTCTGCCTTAAAGTCATGATTGTCCTTCTTACATAGTTTGCCAACTTTGCATAACTCATCAGTCTTTCTTGCCATTGTTCTTTCGTTGGGATTTCCTGGTTCTTCCATCTTTGTGCTGACAAGACTCTTGCCGCTGTTGTAGCGTACGTGAATAAACTCTTTGTTTTCCTTGGCAGGTCTTGTCCTAAATTCCCTAACAAAAATGCTTCTGTTTTTTTGTTTTTGTTTTACAAATGTCATTTTAAACATATTTTTTCAATTCATTATAAATCATCTCCCAAAACTTGTTACTTCTCTACATTCCCACCACATATGATACAAAGTACCTTCTTTTTCTTTACATTTCCAACATATATTTGATCCGGTTTTATACATTTTAGCCATCTTCACTGGTGTTATATACCATCTATACATCATTTTCATATAGTTTTCCTTCAAAAGAGAACAATCTGTAAATTTCAGATCTACCTTCCACAATTTTCCCCCAGTCTTCAAGTTGTATATTATGTCCTATATCTTGTCCCCATTTAATCATGACTGATTTGACCTCTTCATCTTTTGTTTCCCATTCTAGCAGAATACTGTATGCTTTCTTCAGTAGCTTCCCATCTTTTTTCTATAACCTCTTTTTGGATTCTAGTAATTTCATAACTAAACCATTTTTTGTTGTGATAGCCACCAAGGTGTTTTGTGTTCTATTAGATCTTTATATCTCTCCCATACTCTCATTAATTATCTCTTAATTATGTGATTATAAAATCCTTTATGTACTTTCCCTTTCCCATACCATAAGTATGTGTGCCATCCATATCTGTTGTTGTGACCTTCCAAATCGAATGCTTCTTCCTTTTCCAGTTTTATCCAGTCCCTAATCCAAACCAAACATGCAGCCTCGTAGTACAATTTGAGGTCTGGGAGAGCAAAGCCTCCTCTTTCTTTTATGTCTGTAAGTATCTTATGTTTAATCCTTGGCCTCCCCCCCCCCCGACAAACTTGGAAATATCCTTTTGCCATCTTTTGAGGCAGTTGTCCTTAACCATTAAGGACTGAAAGAGGAAGAGCATTTTTGGCAGTACGTTCATTTTTATCACTGCAGCCTACTTAATTGTTTTAAAGTAAGGAAGAGCAAGAGACAAAGCCCTGTTACCCAGCCACCTGAAAAAAGGAAGCCACCATGGATTTTTGAGTTTTAGTTGGCCGAATAAAGGTATTGCTTTAATATCCCTTTTTACTTTCCTCCCCAAAAGCTCCTAGACCTGCAATTTGGCAGAATTAATCCATTTTGGAAGGGCTCCTATGCCGCAGATGCAGTCTGATTTTGCCATAAAGGGAGGGGAAAGTTATAGCCATTTTCATATTCCCCATAAGCGTGACTGAGGAACACAGAACCACATTTTATACAGAACATATTGGAACCCAAATCATAGGCTGCAGCAGACAGTTCCTGAGAAACAGATTTGAAAAGTGCAGATGAAAGGCAAATCTAAGGGCCTGAGCACACCACTGGTATATATTGGGGCTGTGCATCAACCACATTTGACTCATATCTGTAGCTTTGGGAAGAAGTCTGATCTGTTTCGGAGCAGCTCTGTGTCTTTCCAATCCAAAAAGTTACTCAGAACTGAATTAGAGGTGTTAAAAACAAAGACCTGCTTATCTCATTCCATTCACTATAAAGGGAAAATGAAAAATGGCTCTTATCCCCTTTTCACAGGCATTGATGAAATCTACAGGAGTATCAGCTCTTGCAATATAGACTAAATTCAGGTAGGTAGTCATGTTGATCTGACGCAGCCGAAATATATTAAAAAATAATAATTGTCCAGTAGCACCTTAGAGACCAACACGGGGTTTTTTCTCAGGAGGGTAGTAGGAGATGGGTGATTGACTTAGTGGGCATGGTAAACCTGTTGACGACTGTTAACGACTGCAATTATCCTACAGGAAAAAGGAAGGGATAGTATGCAGATGATTAGCATATGTAATGAGACACCCCCATCCCACCCTCCCACTATATATAAGGGTCTGGTGACTTCTGTTTCAGTGTATCTGAAGAAGTGTGGATGCACACAAAAGCTCATACCAAGAACAAACTTAGTTGGTCTCTAAGGTGTAATGGACAATTTTTATTTTTATTTTTTTATATGTTTCGAATATATACTAACTCTGCCAAATTGTATGCAGATCCATCAAGGTATTTTGGGGTGGGTGTGGAGAGACAACTTTAAAGGATGATTCTTTAAACAAAAGAAAAGTCATGGATCCACATGCAAAAAAGAATAATCCAATTTTTCACTCCCTTCTCCAGATCAGTGTGATTGGAGAGCCTTGGGAAAACAATGTGATGTGATTGAAAGCTAGATCCATCTATCAAAACAAAAGATTCTCACACTTTTCACCCCTCCGCCTTACAAACACCAAGTCTTCCCCCATTAAGTTTCGTTCAGCTTCTCAGAAGAGAATAGAAAAATGGCCATACACCTTGTTGATGCCCCAGTCTGATTCAAGATTGTTGGGACTACCCTCAAATCTCATTAATTCGTGGTCCCCTCAGAGTCAATGCACACTCCTCATATGTAGGGAATTCCTGGAATATAGCATATTTTCTATGTCTGCAAGGACTTGCGATGTGTGGAACACCCATTGCTATCATGACTGCAAAGATGTCTGCAGGGTTATTTTTTCCTGTTAGTGCAGTTAAGTATTCTCATCTGCTAGAAGTCAAACGAGATGGCCTAACTCAACGCAAGGCACTTTTTGTGATGATATAGCTAAGTCTGCTCCAGCCTGTGCACCACATGACTTCGGTCTAATTTCAAACAGATCTTGTATCAAGTGGAGACAGGACATTTTTGTGAGGTCCTGTGGATTAACTGAATCCCCAGGGGCTCTTCATGACCTTCTAAAGGAAATTTTACAGGCTAAGTTATCTCCTAAGGTCAAGTATAATATCACTTTAATATCTGATTAGCCCGCTGTACCGGTAGGGGCATAAACGTGGCTTTCTAATAGGTCATCTCTACAGAACAGTCCTTCTCACTCCTTTGTGTTGCCTGAAATAAGAGCCATTCTCAAGCTAGAGACCAGGCGGTCATGAGAGTTGTATGAAACCTTGACTCTGCACAAAAGCCTCTCTCCCCAGCAATCCATTGGCCTGCCACCAGGACCATCTCAACTGTTAGCCTCGCTAAGGCAGGCTGGGGGCAGCTGGGAGGGGAGGCAGGTCTGGAAAGGAAAGAGAAGGTCTTCCTTGTATGTGCCTTTGCCACTCCTCCAGCCGAAGATGCAGTTCCCCAAAGATGCCACCGCAGCCTGGGCAGAGGTTCAGACCCAAAAGCCTCAGGCTGTGGCTTCCCCATGGAGGCTGCCATGGGACAAAGGAGGAGGAGGAGGAGGAGGAGGAGGAGGAGGAGGAGGAGGAGGAGGAGGAGAAGAAGAAGAAGAAGAAGAGGAAGAAGAAGAAGAAGAGTGCACATGTCCCAGCCACTGCCCCTCCTGCCACCCTTGGCCACCAAGCTCGATTAGGATGGGCACTTGCATCATCCCCACACAGAGTTTGGTGAGGGGATTGCCTGCCACTGCTGCTCGTTGCTAGTGGAGCTGCAGAGTCATAAATGTCATGGTCTCTTGCAATCAAGCACATGCCATCACATTGACTTGAATTAAAAATAAATAAAAAATTCCTGGCTTAATTTCAGCAGGGAGAATATACCCTGTGGGCACGAGGGCAGGTCTGTGCAAGTGTGTGTGATCATGTTGGTGATCTCAGTTTTGCACCATCATATAGCTCTTATTAATATAAAGGGGGGGGGAACCCATGGCTATAAATATATTCAATGGCAGCTTTCAGTCAACCTAAATAGTTCAAATGTTTGGGAGTTTCATAAATATGTACCATTTGAGATGAATCTGTTAAGTCTTTAAGTTTGTGGTTCACTGGGGGTTCATAGCTGATATTGCACTTTTGTTGTTTTCAGCTGCCTGGCTTTTTGAAAGAAGAAATGAAATATATGCTGCTAACACTCTTGAAATATAGGGAAGTTGATTAAAGTGACTGGAAAGAATGATTGGTTCCTAAGGCACCACTTCTGCAAGCAAACTTCTCAAGAAGAGCATCTCCCTGTGCCCGGCTTGTTGCTTCACAATTTTGAAAGCATTTTCTCCCAGAGAGGTGTCCTGCTGATGGTGGACTTGGTTTTTTTCCTGAAAGATCATCAGCCTGCTCAGGGCACAAAATGTACACATCTGCTGCCATAGATAGCTACAGCAAACATCTGCGAAGTGATAGGCAGGGCCAGTTCAAGACATTTTGCCACCAGTGGTGAATCAGAAAATGGTATGCTGCCCAGGAATGATAGTTTGTTAAGGCTGATATATAGGAAACAGTCACTCCTCTCATTTGCCTCCCATCTTCTCTGTGGCCCCACCAGCAATGAGTGAGATGCTGCACTCTGCCTCCCACACTCCTTGGTATCTTCCATCCAGGTGAGCTCACAAGAGGCATCATCAGAGCTCAAGGACACATTCCAGGCACCCAAGGGTGATGTAAAGGAGAGCCAGTAAGGGGTGTGACCTGGAGACAACCTGTGCCTGAGGTCCCCCACCCTTGTAGCAAACCATTACCTTGAGATTGCAAGAATACGTGACAATCTTCTTGGGCTTCTTCTGGGGACACCCCTAAAAAAATTGCCCCACTGAACAGTTGCTTGTCTTGCTTTTCAGTGATTCCCCCAAGTAGAGCAGAGCTCAACCCTCTCCTAGATTCACTCCCCTTCCAGGTCAGGCATTGTTGTTCCTTCCTTGCATCCTCTCAAAATGATTCCTATGAAGTCAACCGTTCAATATCTTGTTTCCCCTTAGATAATTTCTTGAATTACTCATTCAGTGAAGAGGGTGTAAATTATGCTTCATTTCTATCCATGATTATTAATATATTAGACAAGCATTTTGAAAACGAAGATAAAAGCCTTCTCCAAAGTTCTCATGTGGTCTTTCTTTCAAAGCTAATGATGTGCGAATTCATTATAGAATCTCTCATCAATGGGTTGCCTGACCCAATTTCACCAATTGCCATCAGATGCTCATGTTGTTTGTTAAAGATGCTAGATCAGTGATTTGCAAATGGCGGGTTAATGTACCAACCCGCTAGGGTCATGCCTTGCTGCTGCTCCAGTTGCTGTCAGTGTGTTTAGCTTGGCATTTGGGGGGCCTACGAAAGCTACTGAATATGCTGTGTGTGGAGCTGCCCTTGATAGCTGTGTAGAAGCTTCAACTTGCAGATATTGTGGTTTCACCTTCGGAGATTGGGTATGTCGGTAGGAGCTAATTGCATGAGGGACCTGGCACCAGAACCACTTCCCTGGCAGTGGTTCTTTAGAATTGCAGTCAGGATCCTTTCCCAAACATGTTCTGTGTCTTTCTGGAGGAGGGGTGTTATCTGCGACCTCCTGCATGACCAACACATATTCTGCCACTAAGTTATGAATCTTCTCCCACAAAAAGGAACTGTGAGGGACAGGGGATATCGCGAAGTCCCTCCCCTCCTGAGTTCAAGCCCGTCCCCGAGCAAAGGGGAAAGCAGGGAGAGTTCCGATTCCAGTGGGGAAGCAGGAAGTCGTGTCCGAGGCTCAGGCAAGGTAGAGGAGCCAGGGTCCCAGGTGGGACAGGAAGGGGCAAGCAAGGGGGGAAGACCCATCCCCCCAACTCCAGAATTACGCAGGAAGAGGAGGGGCAAGAGGATGGGTCTGCCAAAGCTTTTGTGTTGGAGAAAGACGCGCCAAAAGCCATTAGGAGGTTCTGAAACCGACTGACCACATCACTCCGTGTAAATAGCAATGACTTGAGCACTGTAAATACGCAGCACCAATAAAAGAATAAAATGCAGAGCTGCGTGGCGTCGTTACTCTGAAGTAGTCCACTCCGGCCACCGTGACAGCAACCTCCTAATCATTTTTGGGCTACTTTGGAGTTGCCGGGATGAGCGTGTCAGAGGCGGAGAAGTGGCGGCAGATCGCGGAGCAAGCCCAGCTAGAACTGCAGCAGCTGTCGCTGCAGGCGCAGGGAGAATTGAAGGCAGCTAAAGAGGAGACTAAGAAGGTCCAGGACGACCGGCTACAACTTGCGGAACAGGTGAGAGAGCTTCAGGAAAAAGAGCAGCAATTAAGGGCGGTGGCGGTAGACCTCCAAAACAAGCTGGATGCAGAGAAAAACAAGGCGGGAGGGGCACCCCAAGTCCAAGTGCTGCCAGGAAGGAGAGCTGGGACCCTAGTTAGCAAGTTCAATGGAGACCCGAAGGAATTTCAAGGCTTTGAGACTGAGATTGTGTATGCTCTTGAGCTGCACCACGATGAGTTCCCTGATGATGAGCACAGAGTAGCGTTTATTGTGGAGCACCTTACCGGGGCAGCCAGGGAGTGGCTAAGACCGTTAATTGCAACAAGGAATCCTTGCATGAAGAATGTCAAACTATTTCTAGAAGGTTTGAAAACGATGTATTCGTCCGATAGTCATATGGACCAGACTAAGGAGGAACTTCATAATTTACGCCAAGGAAATATGACAGTTCGCGCGTATTGGGCGAAATTCACCATGCTGGTGCACAGATTGGGGTGGGAACTGGGGTCCCCCCCAATGCAAGCGGCGTTCTACTTGGGGTTGCATGAGGAGGTGAAGGATGAGCTCTCGAGAGGTCCAAAGCCCAGTGATATGGATCAGCTGAGCAAAGCGGCTCTGGCGGTGGGGGTGAGACAGGAATCCCGGTGGAGCGACAAACAAGCAACGCGCGCAAAGCGGGCTTGGTTCCCACGGTCGCAGGAGAAACCACTCCCCCAACAACCCTTTCAAGCCACGCCTGGGGCCAGCCAGGACCAGGAACCCATGCAGATTGATAGCGCGCGCGCGCGGGCTTTTCAAACCCCAGCGGCGCCAAGACGCAAGGAGGGAAAGGGCGGGAATTGCTTTCTCTGCAACTCCCCCCAGCATCTCGTCAGAGACTGCCCACATCGCAGGGAGTGGCAAGGAAGGGCGGGAACGGTGGTGCCCTCCCCCACTGACGCAGCACCACAGCAGGGAAACGGGAAAGCCTGGCTGCAGGAGACAAGGGGCAGCAGCCAGGCACAGTCAGCAGACAACAGCCCCAGCCCACCCACCCGCACAGAGAGGAGCAGAGCCAGCCCACCCCTCCCAGAGCAGGAGTGGTTCTAGAAGTCACGCTAACGCTCCCAAATGGCTATCCCCTGACAGTCCTTGCCTTAATTGACAGTGGTGCCTCAGCCAACTTCTTCTCGAGAAACTTTGCAGAAGAGCACCAGATCCAGCTTCTGCAGCTGGATTTTCCCCTTCACGTGGCAACCATTGACGGCAGAGAGCTGCTGGGGGGGGCCATCACTCATCAAACCCCCCCCATGAGAATGACGGTGGGAAGGCACTCAGAGACACTGGCATTCAACGTCACCACCATCTCAGACCCCCCCATCGTCTTGGGCATGAGCTGGCTGGCGCGCCACGACCCCTCCATCAGTTGGCACCAGAGATGCATCACTTTTGGATCGGACTTTTGCCTGGAACATTGCATGCAGCACCAACCAGGGGAGGGGCCTCCGATAGCCACGGTGGCCACCATGCACGTCAAAGGGGGTGAGGCGATACCCAAGCCGTACTGGGACCTGCAGGAGGTCTTCAGCGAAGCGGAGTCCGACCACCTACCCCCACACAGGCCTTTTGACTGCCAGATCAACCTGGTGCCAGGGGCAACTATACCCCCAGCCAAGCTGTACGCCATGTCAGACCAGGAACTGGAGGATCTGCGCGCTTTCATCGACAAGAACCTCAAGCGGGGGTTCATCAGAGAAAGCAAGGCAGCAGGGGGCAGCCCGGTCTTCTGGGTGGACAAGAAAGACACGCAACAGCGCCGCCTGGTGGTGGATTTTAGACGGCTGAATTCGGTGACAGAGCCAGTGGCTTTCCCCATGCCCAGAGTGGATGATCTCCTGACAGCAGCACGCAGGGGCAAGATTTTCACCAAGCTAGACCTGAGGGGGGCGTACAACTTGATCAGGATCCGGGAAGGCGATGAATGGAAGACCACGATGTTCACGCCTCTGGGCTCTTTTGAATATCTGGTGATGCCCTTCGGGTTGCAAGGGGGCTCAGCCTGCTTCCAGGCCTTCATGCACCACGTCCTGGGGTCCCTCCTCTTCAAGAACTGCCTGGTCTTTCTGGATGACATCCTTATCTATTCCAATGACCCAGTGCAGCATGTGAAAGATGTCAGGGAAGTGTTGCAGCGCCTGAAGGAGAACCACCTGTATGTGAAGCTGGAGAAGTGCAAGTTTCACACCAAGGAGGTGGACTTCCTGGGCTACAAGCTGTCAGACAAGGGGCTAGCGATGGACAAGGACAAGGTACAGGCCATCCTGGACTGGCACAGCCCCAGGACGCGCAAAGATGCCCAACGCCTACTAGGCTTCGCCAACTTCTACAGGAAGTTCATCAAGAACTTCTCTCGCGTTACGGCTCCCATCACTGACTGCCTGAGAGGCAAGCAGAAGTTCAGGTGGACACCAGAGGCGCAAGCAGCGTTCGAAAGCCTCAAGAGGGTGTTCGCCTCGGACCAGAACCTGTTCCACGTGGTCCAGGACGCGCCCCTACGCATTGAGACAGATGCTTCTGAGAAAGCTGTGGGCGCCATTTTGTTGCAACTGGACGCCAACAGGGAGTGGAGACCCTGTGCCTTCTTCTCCAGGAAGTTGACACAGCCCGAGCGCAACTACACCGTGTTTGACAAAGAACTTCTTGCGATCCACGCTGCGTTCAAACATTGGAGACACTTCCTGGTGGGCGCCAAGCACCCCATCCAGGTGTGCACAGACCACAAGAACCTGGAGTTCTGGAGAACTGCCAGGGTGCTCAACCAGCGGCAGATACGGTGGGCAGAGTTCTTCTCGAACTTCAACTTCTCCATACACTACATCCCGGGAGAGCAGAACGTCAGGGCGGATGCCCTCTCCCGCAAGCCAGAGTACATGGAGGAGGAGGAGCCACCAGCCCCAAGGCACATTTTCCCCCCGTCGGCATGGTCCTGCGGAGCAGCAGTGGTGAGCGAGGCAGAACTCACAGCACTGACGGCAGCGGATGACTTTGCCAACCGCATCTTCAGAGAACTGAGAGGGGGGAGGGAGCAGGCAAAAGACTTTGCAGAACGCAGAGGGCTGCTTTTCTACAAGGGGGCACTGTACCTGCCCACCACCCAGCTCAGACGTACGGTCCTCAAACAGATGCACGACAACCCAACGGCGGGGCATTTTGGAAGGGACAAGACCACTCACCTAGTCATGAGACACTTCTGGTGGCCAGGGGTGAGGGAAGATGTTCGAGACTATGTACGGGGCTGTGACACCTGCCAGCGGGCAAAGGTGGTCAGAGCAGCGCCACCAGGGTTGCTGGAGCCCTTAGCCACGCCACACAGGCCGTGGGAAGTGCTGTCCATGGACTTCATCACAGATCTGCCTTCTTCCCGGGGTAAGACCGCAGTGTTGGTGGTGGTGGACCTCATGTCCAAAATGTGCCACTTTATACCGTGTGCCAGGGCAGTCTCTGCAGAAGAGACAGCCAAACTGTTTGTTGATCACGTTTTCAGACTGCATGGATTACCTTTAAGGGTTATTTCGGATCGTGGCCGCCAATTTGTTTCCAGGTTCTGGCGGCGGCTCATGAACCTCCTGCAGGTGGAGGTCAGCTTGTCGACGGCTAGACACCCGCAGACCAACGGACAAGCGGAGAGGGTCAACGCCATTCTGCAGCAGTACCTGAGATGCTACGTCAGCCAGAGGCAAACGGACTGGGTGGATCGCCTGCCACTAGCAGAATTTGCCTACAACAATGCAGTGCACGTCTCCACAGGGGTGTCGCCCTTTAAGGCCAATTACGGGCGCGACCTCAGATCTTTCCCAGAGAGGGAGGGGGAGGAGGAGGAGGAGGGCCCACAGGCTGAGGATTGGGCAGAGGAACTGGAGACGGTGCACCAGCAGCTCAGAGAACACTTGGAGAGGGCCAAGGAAGCGTACAAAAAGGGGGCAGATCGCCACAGGCGACAAGGGGAGGTCATCAGGGTGGGGGACAAGGTGTGGTTGTCCTCGGAGGGCCTTCCCACCAGAGGGAGGTGCAAAAAGCTGGCACCCAAAAGGCTGGGCCCCTTCACGGTCACGCAACAGGTAAACCCGGTGGCATACAGGCTGGCACTGCCAGAGGACATGAGGGTGCATCCAGTGTTTCATAGATCGCTGCTGTCGCCGTACAGGGAAAGCAGCAGGCTCCGAGACAGCGAACAAACCCCCGAGGGAGGGGGGGAGAGGGAAGGCAGGGAGCAACTCAATGAGGCCACGGCCATCCTGGATTCAAGGTGGGGGGTGGGGGGACTGGAGTACCTCATGGCATGGGAGGATGCTCCACCGTCCCAGAATGAATGGGTCCCAGCCACTCAGATACAGGAGGAATTCTTGGTGGAAGAATTTCACGCCCTCTTTCCCCACAGACCCAAGCCCTGGCACATGGAAAGGGAGGGGGAGGAGGAGGAGGCACGGGAGAGCAGCTCACCATGGCGCTGGGAAGCGGAGTTTGAGGAACCAGAGGATGAGGTATGGGTGTCACCGAGATCCACCCAGTCAGAGGAAGGAGCAGATTGGCAGAACGTTTTTACCCCCACCAGCTCTGACGCCACGGACTTTTTGGGATTCCCGTCCGCCCAGGCGGAAGGGGGGGGCTCGCAGGACTGGGGGGAGGTATTCACACCAACGGGCTCGGAGAGCACTGAGTTCTTAGGCTTCCAGTCGTCACCGACACATGGGGGGGGCCTGGGGAGGGGTGAAGGAGAGCTTGGGAGGGGGGTGGATGTGAGGGACAGGGGATATCGCGAAGTCCCTCCCCTCCTGAGTTCAAGCCCGTCCCCGAGCAAAGGGGAAAGCAGGGAGAGTTCCGATTCCAGTGGGGAAGCAGGAAGTCGTGTCCGAGGCTCAGGCAAGGTAGAGGAGCCAGGGTCCCAGGTGGGACAGGAAGGGGCAAGCAAGGGGGGAAGACCCATCCCCCCAACTCCAGAATTACGCAGGAAGAGGAGGGGCAAGAGGATGGGTCTGCCAAAGCTTTTGTGTTGGAGAAAGACGCGCCAAAAGCCATTAGGAGGTTCTGAAACCGACTGACCACATCACTCCGTGTAAATAGCAATGACTTGAGCACTGTAAATACGCAGCACCAATAAAAGAATAAAATGCAGAGCTGCGTGGCGTCGTTACTCTGAAGTAGTCCACTCCGGCCACCGTGACAGGAACGCATAAAGTTTTTTTTAATACTGGGTCCCTTGGTTCAATCTGGTTCTACACCAGAGAACCTGGACTTTAGGCAAGTCTTATCCATCCCAGTAGAGACTCTTGAAAGAGGGCTGGCTACTGGGGCTTAGCCCTCTTAAGAATGTCAAACTTGTTTTGTTGTTTAATTGCCCCCCAGGTACACATCCCTATCCCCCCCCTTCTTATACGTCTGTTTGAACTCAAAGAGGATTCTAGATATTTCTGTCCATCTCCTGTTCTCCTGACCATCAGCTCTCTGCACTTCTCCACCAATCCCAATCCAAAAGTATTGCAGTATTGCAGTGGGGTCCCATCATGTGTCTATATAAGCAGAAAAACTATTTTTTATAACAAGGACTGCTGGCTAATCAGCCCATGACCTCCCAGAAGCCCCAGCAAGTCCATCTGGAACAAGCTGCCCCTGTCCCTACCAGCAGGTGCTGAGGCTGGAACCTAGGAACATCTGCACACACTGTTCCATCATGATTACGGCCCTCCAACCCTACCTCTGGATCCTGTGCTTTAATTTTGGCACATCCAAAGTGCTTGGACCCATCTTAAACAAGAAGCTTTCCAAAGACATATTTAAAATTTTAAAAAATAATAATAATTTCACACAAAAAACCCTGTTGCCTTGCTGATTATGTTGTAAGCACTACAGATTAGGCCTCTCCATAAATTACAAGCAGCTGAACATCCTTTAGCATCAAACAGAATGACAAAAAGCTACACCATAATGAGTAATGGTTAAGGCCAATTGCTATTTAATTATGTAGATGACTTAACATCCTCCCATTGATGTTATCAGTATGTTTCAGCATGAAAGTTCTCCCACATTGCTTTGCTATGCCTTGTCCTACAAACACACTCACTTATTCACTCACTCACTCATTTGCACAGATATGAATATTTTGCCTCTGACCATGCAGAAACGGCAGAAAAAGAAGAAAGTGCACTTCCCAGTTAGAGGCAGTAATGCTTCTGAATACCAGTTGCTGGAATGTACAGGAGGGGAGTTTGCTCTTGTGTTCGAATCATGCTTGAAGGTTCCCCACAGGTATCTGCTTGGCCCCTGTGAGAACAGGATGGTAGACTAGATGGGCCATTGGTCTGATCCAGCAGACTCTTCATATGTCCTCATGAATCACTTGCAACCTACATGCAGCACAATTCTATGCACAGTTCTATACTCAGAAAGAATCATAGAATCATAGAGTTGGAAGAGACCACAAGGGCCATCCAGTCCAACCCCCTGCCAAGCAGGAAACACCATCAAAGCATTCTTGACATATGGCTGTCAAGCCTCTGCTTAAAGACCTCCAAAGAAGGAGACTCCACCACACTCCTTGGTAGCAAATTCCACTGCCGAACAGCTCTTACTGGCAGGAAGTTCTTCCTAATGTTTAGGTGGAATCTTCCCATGGAATTCCTATGGAGAATATGAGATAATCCAGCCAAACCACCACTCTCCCTCTCTCTGATAGGATTGATAACATTGCACTCACACCCAGAATAGAGAGGCAAAATGCATATATTGGTTTCTATGGGCATGTGCCCTGGTCCCCAAGCAGCAGCCAAGACTCGGAGCAAGGGTGAGTCAAGCCTCCACATCACTGGCAGAGGAAGAGGACATGGTCCTTGCTCTCAGACATAAGACTGGTGGTGTGGAGTCTAGGTCCACAAAGCAGGATTGCCTTAGTCGAGGACCTCAACACCACGGATGGTGAATCTGTGGCCCTCCAGAAGTTGCTTGTCCAACTCTAATCACCCACAATCATATGCCATGGGTGTGAGGATTGGAGTTCGACAGCATCTGAAGGATCACATGTCCCCCATTCCTATTTAAAATTCATATCAAGTCTGGTTGTAAGATAGAGTGCCACGTTAGCCTTGGAAGATGGAGAAAAACCGACCTTAGATACTTTGAAAGTTTTATTGAAACTCCCTTTGCTTCCACCAGAATCTATAGAGCTTTTGCCTACCGTACATATTTGCATCTGATTTTGTGTTAGGCAAACCTTTGGCCACAACTCTATTTATTCTATTTATAAGTAAGTGGATTGTTTTGCGGCAAGCCAAATGGGTAGAGTTAATGTCTGTACAAGGACATGCCTCCTGCATGAATATGATCATGAACAAAGCAACTGCATTAACATTTGTCCGCTCACGCATTTTTGAGTTGCTTAAGATTTTCCTCTAAAGCACTCTGATTATGCCCTCTCTCCTTTTGTCTTCCATTTCTTAGTTAATTTGACAGGTGAGGGGATTCTATAGCTCCTAGATTTTTTAGTCGGCTTCCTTTTCATAATAACACTTTTCTGATTTTGTACCTAATCCTTTGGTAGCCTTTGAGTCTTGATTACAAATGCACTATCAATTTCTTTGGAGTGTCTGTGCATTGTGCTCTCTGCAGGAGCAGTAATCTTTTCTCAATTAACACTTTGCAGAGATCAACCAAGATCAGAAGAAAGGCTCATTCTCTTTAGATTGAGAGGATAGGAGTTGGGTGATATTCCTTATTCAGCAACAGCCCATCTACCGCCAACTCTATATGCATCCTCCCTCTCCCCCCCCCCCAAAAAAAAAGTGCATATGCTGGTTGTTATTTTATGAAATGCAGATGCTGCACAGAGTTGAACTGAAATTTATTAATGGAGCAAATCCAGTACTAATGTTTGCAGCTGTGACATAGACAAAAGTTCTGGAAACAGGAGCAGAAAACAGCTTTGATTACCTCTGGATGGGCCTGAAAATAACTTTGCTGATGCAACAACAGATGAGTGCTCAACCTGTTCTACAATTGCCACTCACTTCCTGCTTCATGAAAAGGGTTGTGTGATTTTTGTCTATGACTGTTAACACTTTCAAGCAGCCTCGACCCACCAAAGTCTTCCCGCCCCTGATTGTGCATGGAAAATGTGAGCTGTTTTAAGACCATTGTGTTGCCTTCATCCATCTACGTACACGTACCCTCTCACTACTCGTGATGCCGATCACATAAGTGACATTTCAGCACTGGTAAATTACCTTTCCCTGAGCTGAAACATCAGTGCGGACAATAGTCTGCCTACCCTTCTGGAAATGACAATCAATTCACAAAAGGGCATGGACCAGTCTCTTTGGGGAGGCATCTCGAGGCAAAGCAAACACCGAACTTTCCCTTCATAGCTCAAACTGAAAATGAGTCTAAGGTGGGACAGGGTGGGGAGCAGGTCTATCCACCACCCATGTCAGTTTCCAAAATATCATCACTATAGCAAGAAATGTAGAATGCTCTGGCTCTGCCCCCTAGTTGATCAAACACACAGAAGGACCAACACCCATCACATTAGGCTTGGACAGGGGTGTACTGGTGTATAGCACCTGGCGTGCCTTGTGCTTGAGGAATTCAATCTTTGTAAATCCCAGTTTGAACAGAGAGACATCCATACCTTCTGGACTAATGTGGATTGCAACTTATTCATCCACTGGCTTTCACATTCTCTGAATGTTCTGACAAAAAACATGGCTATGATTCCTAACTGCTCTAGCGGAAACTCATTGGGTGATAAGTGCCACTGCTCATTGGCAGGTCAGTAATTGGAAATGATTTTGTTCAAGGTTTAATCCTGGATGAATCAACTGATCTGACATGTGCTATTAGAACCTGGCTGAGCAAGGATGGAGGGAGATCAGCTTGATGCAACTGTACCCACCATGTTTTCAAGTGCAGCAGGTCTAACAGGTGGAGTTGCAGTGATCTACCATGAATCCATCCCCTTGCTGAAAGTACCTTGTCTGGTAGTTCCAAGACTGGAGTATGTGCACCAAGAGGTGGTGGGGCATTAAGACATGATTAGGAGTCTGCTGGTGGATGGCCCATCCTGCCACCCATCACTCGGAGCTGATAGATCTGGCCCTGGAAGTGATGTTGACTTCCCCAAATCTAGTTGTGTTGGTGGACTTCAACATTCATGCCAGCTGATCAAGAGCTGCCGAGAATTGTATCTCAATATCTTCCCCACCACATATAGTATGGCACAATCCCAATGTAGTTTTTGCTGACCAGAATGAAACTTATCCAGGGGAAGGAAGTTCAAAATAACTCTGTTATCATGGCCAAATCTCAATTGGGTTCAGATTAGCTGGAATTCTAAATCTCTACAAGGACACCCTTGTAGACTTGTGAATCCAGGTGGGTTCCTGACTGCTCTGGGGACTTTCCAACAACTTGTGCGGGTGATCCTGCTGAATCCATGATTGATCTGTGGAATGGGAAGATGGCCCCAGGCAGCTGACATGATCACCCCAAAGCACCCTCTCCTGTTCCAAATAGCTCAGGCTCCTTGGGAATCTGAAGAGCTTGGGGGAGAACAATCCACTTATGAAGAAAGCTACAACATCAGAGGAAGAAGACTTGGGAGAAACCTGATCAAAGGCTTATTCCACGGCAGTGATGGCAACAAAGAAGTTGTTCTTCTCTGCCAGAGAGTGGTGAGATAAAATGCTTGGCAACCTGCAGTGAAAAGTGTACAAAAGAATTTGCAGATAAAACCATTCACATCCACTTCAGGTCTACATGGGGAGAGGAGGAGGAGGAAGAGGAGGAGGAGGAGGAGGAGGAGGAGGAGGAGGAGGAGGAGGAGGAGGAGGAGGAGTACAGTGGTACCTTGGTTTACAAACTTAATCTGTTCTGGAAGTCCGTTCTTAAACCAAAACCATTCTTAAACCGAGGCGCGCTTTCCCTAATGAGGCCTCCTGCCACTGGTGCCCTTCCACCATTCAGATTCCATCCTTAGACTGAGGTGAAGTTCACAAACTGGGACACTATTTCTGGTTTTGCGGAGTTCGTAAACCAAATCGTTCATAAACAGAACTGTTCTTAAACCGAGGTACCACTGTAATAGTAATAATAATTTTATTTATACCCCACTTATCTGGCCTGTGTGGCCCCAGCCATTCTGGATGGCTTCCAACACATATGAAAACATAAAACATTAAACATTAATAATAACAGTCTGATCCAATACAAAAAAGTCACAGTTAAAGAACTTATTTCTAATAAAGCAATATTCAACAATCCATTAGAATCCAATATTGAACAGTAAAATTAAATACCAACAAATAATAAACACTCTACACTTATCAATTACAATAAAGAATTACTAAACCACAATCAATAAAAGAAACAGCAAGTCACAATGCATAAAGCACCACAAACCATACCCTCTGGGACGGCTGCCAACACTTCATCTGGACTATTTTCTTCAGATGGAACTCCAGCCTCTTTTCTGCCCTCTCAGCCACAAAGGAGAGGGTTTGAGAGCTCATACTATTATTATTATTAATAATATTAGTAGTAGTAGTAGCAGCAGCAGTAGTAGTTCTGGGGTGATGGTGGAAGCAAGGAGCTACTTGCCCAATTTTGATGAATTAATCTCATCTTGCTCAATCTGACAATGTGGAGAAGTTGCTTGGAGAGGTGGAGCCTACGACTTGTCCATCCTAGTTAGTAGAAGGTGCCGGAGAGGGCTGGCCAGTTGAGCACTGAAAGCTGTAAATGCTTCTTCAAGGGTGGGGACACCAGCTCACTTCTCATGTCCCCCCATCCTGACCAGAAGGTGGGGGAGCAAAACAATCCCTGGCATAGTGCTGCAGGAATAATATAGTGATTCTCTAGCTTGGGGGCAGGGGGAATGAAAAGTTAAAACAGATGAGCAGGTTGAAACGACTGAAATCCCCTTTGTGCCTTTTGCAAAACTTGACCTCACTGCACTCAACTCTATGGTAATGAAGTAGCAACAATGAGCCATTGATAATGAACAAGCATGGCTGGTTTTTAAGAAGTCTTTTCTAATAAGCAGTTTTAGTGGCTCTCTTGATTAAAGCACTGATCTAACAACAACAACAATATATCAGTTTTAGTTCATTCTTTTAATTACTCCCCCATTACCCCTCCAGAAGATTTTGTCAGTTACAGGCTGCCACAATCCTTAACCTAGTTGATTTTTTTCTAAAAAAAAATACTACTCAAAGAAACCCGGAAAACCCTACTGAATTATAATTGGCACATCTTAAGTTTGTTCATCCTTCTTATGTTGCACCTGTTCTTCTAGATGCTGCTTCTGAAGAGTTCGACACATCTGGTTGAGTGCTATTTTGACATCTGGGCACTGCATCTGAATGTCTGATGCTCACATTTTAAGTTCATAATGCAACTGTCCAAGTTCATAGGATGATTGCTGTTACACTTCCTGTGATTTTTCTGCTTAATTTTAATCTTCAAATGGATGTGTTGTTGTTTTAAAAAAATGAATTTGAGAATCAAATTTCACTCTGATTTCTGTCATTGACACAATTGCTTCCAAGGGCCTCTCTGGCACTGTAGAGCCAGCTTCACTTAGTAAACTGAAGAGTTGCTGTCAATGAAAACCAACTGGGTGAGGGCTGGCGCATAAGTGGTGTCAAAAGCAGATCTAGGGGAGTACGATGAGTCGAACTGGACACAGAGCTTCTGGGGGCTCCATAGCAGGCACAGCAACTATGCTGTCCAATGGAAGGCAAAACGCCGGGGCACCAGATTCCAGTGTCACACAGGGCGCCACTGATATTTGAGATGCCAAGATGGTATAAATCTCATTCTGGAGCCAACCAAGTAGGTGAAGATGCTTCCAATGTGAAGAAAAATTCCGAGATAAATGGATCAATACTCTGACTTGGTAAAATGTACTGGCCCAGTATACCTGAAGTAGCGTCTCCACCCCCAGCGTTCAACCATTGAGGTCTAGCGCCGAGGGCCTTCTGGCGGTTCCCTCACTGCGAGAAGTGAAGTTACAGGGAACCAGGCAGAGGGCCTTATCGGTAGTGGCACCTGCCCTGTAGAACACCCTCCCATCAGATGTCAAAGAAATAAACAACTACCTGACTTTTAGAAAACATCTGAAGGCAGCCCCATTTAGGGAAGTTTTTAAGGACTGATGTTTTAATGTATTTTTAATCTTTTGTTGGAAGCCGCCCAGAGCATAGCCGCCAAGTTCTCCCTTTTTTTAAGGGAAATTCCCTGATGCTGAATAGGCTTCCTCACGAGAAAAGGGAAAACTTGGCAGCTATGGCCCAGAGTGGCTGGGGAAACCCAGCCAGATGGGTGGGGTATAAATAATAAATTACTACTACTACTGCTGCTGCTGCTGCTGTAGTTTCCTGCACCCAAGTACCTAACACCTATCTTGATCTTAGGCCCCATCTGCACTACATATTTAAAGCAGAGTTCTCTGGGAAGAGGGATTGATAGTTAAGCCATGTTGGGAATTGTAGTTCTGGGAATAGGGGGCTCTTAACAACTCTCAGCATCTTTAAACAACAGCAGCTCTCAGAACCCTTGGTGGATGTAAGGGGGAGGGATTATAGAGACCCCCCCTCTCATCAGGAGCAGCCCGTCTCCAAGCAGTCATGAAAGCGCGGGGTCTGAAGGGGTGAGTCAGGAGACGGAGAAGGAGTGCCAGGGCTCTGGCAGCATTGGAGAGCCCCTGCTCCACAGGCAGGAAGAAAGAGAGACGGGAAGGGGGGACAGGGAGAAGGCAGACCGTAGACCCTTCCCCCCCCCTGACACCGGTATTGAGGAGGAGGAGAAAGGGGAGGAGATTCACTGTCCCGAGGCTTTTACGTTGGTCAAAGTCGCGAAAAGGGGCAGTGCCGGATTCTGATACGGAATGAGAAGACATGAAACCGACAGCTCACTACACTGTAAATAATGTGCACCAATAAAGACTTTTGAAAGACAAGTATGTGGAAGGTCGTTACTCAGGAGTAGTCGTAACAACTCTGACAGTGGGGGAAGCCATGAGCGTTTAAAGTGGCATCCTACTGCTTTAAGTGCTGTGGGGACCTGAGCACTCACCAGAATTTTCAAATTTACATGTCATTTATTTGATAGCCGAGCCACTGCACCTCACCTTGTCGCAAGGCCTACAGAAACTTGTGTAGTTGTGTTTTCTCATAATGGGTGGATTCTGTCCAGTGTTTTTAAGAATAAAAGGCTAGTCGTTATCTTGTTAAGTGAAGAGGAGGTAAATAAAGCACAGGCAGATGAAAAGGAATACATGAGAACAACTGAGAATGCTCAATCTAAGAAAGCCGCAATGGTTTCTAATCAGAAAATTATATTTTTAAGTGAAGGAGAGAGGAGGGGGAATCATTGTAATTTCTCAAAAGCTTAAACATTAAAGACTATGGGAATTATATCAATTTCTTCCTAAAGGGCAATCATTGTCAGATGAAGAAATTACTAGATGATCACAATTTCATTTGTCCGTACAGCATTTAAGGTCTCCTGGTACTGAAGATTTTATAATACTGATAATTATCTACTTTTCCTCCCTGTTTTTCTATAATGCAGCACAGCATCCCATTATGTTTTACATAATTAGCAATATTCTTTGTATAATACAAATCTGACAAATCGGGCTTTAGAAGTTGTACAGAAGCAGATAGGCTATTAGGTTGGAAATTAATGATCTTCATAGGTCAGAAGCATTGTACAGATAATCATAAAATGTTTGCATTGAGATCGTCAGGGTCTTATGCGCTCATTAATATTTAAGATCATTTTATTTTTTCAGAAAGAGGGATCTATCAGAAACTCTCTCATTATTTTTTAGCTTCGATGCCCCAGGCGTCCATCACACATAGCTGCAATACCACAAGGACCACTTTTGGGGGTACTATGCCATCCATACAAGGTGCCATACTTTAAGAACATAGAAAAACTGGAACAAGTTCAGAAGAATACAGAGATGGTCAAAGGTGGATGACAGGTTGGAGGAACTGCATCTGTCCCACAGAAGAGGTCACAGATGTGAAGAAGAAAGTCTAGATCACATGGGTTCATATTACAGAGGGCAGATTTTCTTTATTGTGTGCCGAGGTACCAAGACATCCCCCCAATAACTCACACAATATTTTAAGTTTAAGGTTTTTGGAATTAATTTGGCCACAACTTTATTTAAATACAACAGAATGTGAATGGTTGCTTAGGCATTGGTTCTTGCCATCTGTCCCCCGCCTGGGACAGATCTGACTCCCACTAGCCTAGCAGGGGAGCCAGTAGGTAAGCACCCTCTGGGAGAGATCGGGGCAGGGGCCCAAGCCCTTGACCTCATCCCTCAGATGCTCCCTGAGGCTCATGCGCGGCCCTGGCAGGACAAACATGTAGAGCCCCAGGATTCCTTTAAAGGAATACCCCTAAAGGCAGCAGCAACCATGAGGGGCAGGCCCAACCAAAATCTGTACCCCTCCACCATCCAATTTGAACCAATGCCTAACCGCCAACCTTACAAGTTGTGACTTATTACGGCGTAGTAGGCAAAAACCACCTGGCACCAGCCAATCAGCCACGTGGCAAAATTCCTACCAGGCCCCTGATCCAAAACAGGCGACCCCATGAGAGGTGCAGCAAGGTCAATGCAAGAATGCCTAAAATTAGAGGAGGGCGAGAGATTTTTTTTTTTAAAAAAATAAGCTTTATTTCTTTTCTTAAAAACATAACAAATTCATAAACCGTAAACAATTATAGACAATTATAAACAAACAAATACCAACCTATAAAGACAAAAACAAACTAACCAACAAACAAAATTATACAAATCAACAATACTCCACATCAATACATTTACATTAAAAAGTCGTTCTTCCCAACCAATTATACATCGCTTTCCTTATAAACTCTCTCTTACTTGCAATATCTTTTCTTATTTTCTTACTAAATCTATTTACCCATTTTTATAGATCCCTTACAAATTTAAGTATAAATTTCCCCCCATGTGAATCTAATCCCAACAGATCGCTAACTCAGTCTTAATATTATTTTTCTTAAAATAAAATTCCACACACTCCCATTCTAGTAGTAATTTTTGTTTAGATATATTCCTAATCGCTGCCGTCATTCTTGCCAGATTAACAAATTCAATTAATTTCACCTGCCAATCCTGGACCGTGGGCACCTCCTCTTTTTTCCATCTTTGGCCAATTAATAGTCTAGCCGCTGTGCAGGAGTAAAGGAAAATATTTTTCTTCCCTTCAGGTATATTCTCCGGTAAGATGCTTAACAAAAAATATTCTGGTTTTTTCCTGAAGGTGATCCTTAACATTTTTTTCATCTCTTCGTATATTTCATTCCACAACTTATTGATCTTTTTACATCCCCACCAGCAATGAAAATAATCTCCCACCTCATTTTTACATTTCCAACAATTCTTTGATTCATTTTTATAAAATTTCGCTAATTTCTTTGGCGTTAAATGCCATCTATACATTAATTTCAGCATATTCTCTTTGATGCCCACACTGGCTGTGAATTTCATTGTTTTTCCCCATAATATATCCCATTGCGTTTTAAAAATCGGTCTACCCAAATCCTGGGCCCATTTAATCATTACACATTTAGTCTCTTCATCCTTTAATTCCCATTCCAATAAATATTTATACATTTTAGATAATGATTTTGTATTGTCGTCAATTATAATTTCCTGTAATTTCGATTTCTCTTTCCCAAATCCAATCTCTTTATGTTTCTTGAATAGACTTTTAAGTTGACAGTATTGAAGCCAGCTGGTGCAGGATGTTTTAATTTCTTCATAGGATTTTAATACTAAGTCATCACCTTCTTTAACTATTAATTCTTTATATGTCAACCAACTCTCCTTCTTGCCTTTTCCTCCCATCGCAGTCATCTCTAGTGGGGAGGCCCACCAAGGTGTCCTAGGTTCAATTAAATTTTTAAATTCATTCCAAATACCAAAAATCGATTTTTTTATTACGTGGTCCGAGAAATGTTTAAATTTCCCTTCATTTTCTGCTAAGAGGTAGGCATGCCACCCCATCGTATTCCTAAACCCTTCTATTCCTAGAAGTTCTTTATCTTCTAAGGAGATCCACTCCCTGAGCCAACAAAGACAGGCTGCCGCGTAGTAAATCCTTAAATCTGGGGCTCCCCATCCTCCTCTTTCCTTAGCATCCGTTAATAATTTGTACTGAATTCTCACCTTCTTTCCAAGCCAAATAAAATTGCTCATGTCTCTTTTCCACATGTCAAAAACCTCCTTCTTCCCAATCACTGGCAGCATTTGAAATAAGAATAAAATCTTAGGTAATATTGACATTTTAATTGCGGCTATCCTACCTGTAAAAGACAAATTTAGGCCCTTCCACCTTTCCATATCTCTTTTGGCTTCTTTCCATACCTTTGCGTAATTATTTTCAAACAACTCTATATTATTGGCAGTTATCACCACGCCCAAATATTTAACTTTTTTCACTATTTCCCACTTCACTGATTCTTTCATTCTTAGCAGTTCATTTCCCCTTATATTTTTAATTATTATTTTTGTCTTATTTTCATTAATTTTAAGCCCTGATATCTCTGCAAAAAAATTTAATACTTCTTTTAATTTTATTATTGATTCTGCCGGTTCTTCTAACATTAGTACCATGTCATCCGCAAAGGCTTTTATTTTGGAGATAATACCTTTCACCCTTATGCCTTGTATCTCTTTGTCTTCTTGAATATCCTCTATTAGTAATTCAATTGCCAATATAAATAATAACGGGGAAAGGGGACATCCCTGTCGGGTCCCTTTCTTAATTTCAAACTTTTCTAATATCTCCCCGTTAAAAATTAATCTAGCATATTGTTTCTTATATATTGCTTTGATTCCCTCCATGAATTTCCCATTAATACCCCTTGCTTTTAATGCTTTTTCCATAAAATCCCATGACAAATTGTCAAATGCTTTCTCTAATCTATAGATCATTTTGCTTCTCACTGCATCATGTTTTGATTTGTTATTTATTTGCAGCCTGTGCGGTTTCTACACACGGCTGCTCAGACGTAAACCCAGCCAAGTGCAATGGAATTACTGCCAGGTTAGTGTGTTTGTTGCGAGAGAGGGCGAGAGATTTGTTGCGAGCAGCAAAAGTGTGTTTGTTGCGAGAGAGGGCGAGAGATTTGTTGCGAGCAGCAAAAGTGGAACTGAAAGCTGCTCGCTAAGCATATATAGGGTAAGGCTGCCAATCAATCATTTGCTACAAGCAAATTTCCCCAGCAACAGCACACCCACCAATCACACATGTGGCCATCCAAACTGACCCGCCTCTCCAACCCTGGGATGTCTTGTTAACCCTTCCGCAACCCATGTTCTCCTCTAGGGCGAGAACCTGCTTTAGGAGACGTTTCTTGGCAGTGAAAGTAGTTCCTTGGTGGAACCAAATACTTAGAGGAGTGGCAGGATATTTCTCACTAGAAAAAGCTGGATTGCAACATTATATGCTACAGCATCTGGAGGGCTACATGCTCTCCACCCCTGCTATACATGTCTACTCACAAGTCAGTCCCTCTGAGTTGTTTCTTTTTTCTCCAAAGCAGACCCACTTGGGACAACACTGAAATCAGCAAGGTATACCACTGAGTGCATGTGAGTTGGATCACACTGTTAGGTTGCAATCCTAAACACACTAACCTGGCAGTAATTCCATTGCACTTGGCTGGGTTTACGTCTGAGCAGCCGTGTGTAGAAACCGCACAGGCTGCAAATAAATAACAAATCAAAACATGATGCAGTGACAAGCAAAATGATCTACAGGTCTTGTCAGTGTCTCGTGCTATGCACACCCCTGAGGGTGGGATTTAACTTGTCAAGCTAAACCATTGTTTCACCATATGTTTGGGATCTTAACCTGGATTAAGGCAAGAAACCATGGTTAGGCATTAGGGCTGCATCAGCTCACTCAGTCACATCCATGGCAGCACCAGCAGGCTTTCAACAATTTCATGTCTTTTGGAGCTTAAGCTTTATTTCCTTAAAGCTTTTATGATGCCCTCTTTGGAATATTTTAAGATTTAATACTATATAATACTTCCAGACATGATCCTCTTTCCCCCACACTTTGAATTTTAGTTCTTTCCATTATCAGACAATCCTTTTGCTTCTATGGACTGTGGCGTATGCTCTATTATTGTAAGGTATTTTATAATCCTCTGTCACAAAGCAATAAAATGCTTTTTTTTTTTTACTTTATTTATCCTTAACAATAAATATGATTTTCTTCCCCCTCCTTCCTGGATTGCCTTCATATTCACCATGAGATTGATAAGGGCAGTGCTAATTTATTGTGCATGGCATTATGGCACATAAAATTTGCAATTTAATAAAAGTATTTGGTAAAGGTGCCGTTACATTTGCAGAGAGTTGTAAATGTTTCAAGCATTTGTTAAGTTTTATGATTGTCTTGGATTCACAATGGTCCCACTGGCTGAAGATGGCCCTTCTCCACACTTTGATTCCCTTCTTCATAGTGAAATCCATTTTTCTGGCCAGTGTGAATCATCTGAGGCAGGACAAAGACACAAGGACAAAATCCTGTAAATCAACCGATTCACCATTATGGCTATTTTGAGGTGTGTTTTTTTTTTTTTTTTTTTTAAAAAAAACTTGGTCAAAGATTATGGGTGGTCTCTCATACTTCAAAATTTACATTGCCCCTATCAGGGGCATCACTACAGGGGGCGGGCCGCCCCGGGTACCGCCCTCGAGGGGGTGACACTCGCTGGGACCCGCCCCTGTGATCGGCGACTCAGCTGATCCCAAAACCTTCCTCGGCATGTGGCAGCTGCTGGCTTGTGCTTTCTCTCTCTGTCTCTCACTCTGCTGCTGCCGGTTCGTGCTTTCCTCCTTTTTGTGTGTGTGTTTTTCAGCGCTGGAGTGGGCCCTGGGTGGAGTCGCGTGCGGAGGCGAGGGGTAGGCCAGAGAGGAGGGGCACCACACCAGCCTCAAGCATGATGCCTCACTGGCATGCCCTTCGCCTCCGCATGCAGCTCCGCCCAGGGCCCACTCCAGCCGGGGGAAAAAAGAAAAGCGCAAGCCAGCAGTGGCAGAGCGAGAGAGCAAGCACAAGCCAGCCACCGCGCGCTGAGCAAGGTTTTTGCCAGGTGGCGGTCTGGGCTCAGCTTGCTCCCTCGGCCGGCGTGCGCTCTCCCCTCCTGCGCGTTCTCCCTGGGCGGAGTCGAGGGGTGGGCCAGCGAGGCAGCGTCACGCTTGTGGGTGGCATGATGCCCCTCGCTGGCCCGCCCCTTGCCTCCGCCGCAGCTCTAAGGCAGAAGAAAAGCGTGCGCCAGCCGAGAGGGCCTGTCAGGAGTATGGGCAGGAATCAGGCTCTGGGGCCTGTAGTGCTTTGCAGGACTGGGGCCTGCCTCAGCTTGTGCTGGAGAAGCAAGGAGTGGCCACTCAGGTGAGGCCACTTGATAACTCACTGCACCTGGTGGCAAGAGCTGGGAGGGATAAAAGCTCAGCACTTCCCTTCAGCTCTTTGCCGCAGCAACGCGATCCCTGCCTTGTTGCATCTGGCCCCCCGTTCCTTGAGCCTTCGCCTTGCTCCTCGACCATTGGACCTTCGCCTTGCCGACGCCTTGACTCCCAGACCTCCACCTCTGCCTTGCTCCTTGACCCTCGGGCCCTCGCCTCCATGACTCTCTGCTTCCCAACCTTCGGTTCCTTGACCCTGCGACTGCCTGCTGCTAGACCTTCAGCCCTGCATCCAGACCCCATTCCTGCTTCCACACCATCATCTTGCTCCTGGTCCTGACGTCCTCAGGTGGGCCTGCTACCTCCCGCCGACCACCAGACCATGACAGGGCCGAGTCCTGTCGCCCAGCAAAAACATTGCAAGGCATGGCAGGGCTCACCGGCCGATGCGCGCTCTCCCTTCCTGCTGCAGCGTTGCACTCTCCCTGGGTGGAGTTGAGGGGCGGGTCAGTGAGGGGTGTCACGCCCGTGCATCATGACGAATGTATCGTGATGTTACAACGCTGCAGAGCAGCGCCCCACCCCCGGGGGTGCCTCTGCGTTTGACGCGCTGGGTGACAAAGAGGCTAGCAACGCCCCTGCCCCCTATTATTTATTTATTTATACCCCGCCCATCTGGCTGGGTTTCCCCAGCCACCCTGGGCGGCTTCCAGCAGAAATATTAAAATACAATAATTTATTAAACATTAAAAGCTTCCCTAAACAGGGCTGCCTTCAGATGTCCTCTAAAATCTGGTAGTTGTTTTTCTCTTAGACATCTGGTGGGAGGGCGTTCCACAGGGCAGTTCCACTACTGAGAAGGCCCTCTGCCTGGTTCCCTGTAACTTGGCTTCTCACAGCGAGGTTATTTAATTGCCAGTGATATTCTCATGGTTGTTGCTGCAGTTACATCATTTTCAATATAGTCATGGAGTGAGAGAGTCCTTTCCTTCACTCTACACATCATCTCTGTGGTGGCCTGCACTCTGCAGCCTTCCTGGGTGCTTCCTGAAAACCCCCATCATGTCGACTTGGTAGCCAGCCTCCTCAACATCCTGTGTTTCAATTAAAGCTCAGGGGACGACATCATGGTGTAACTTGTCCCATGTGACTTTTTTAGATCAGGAAGTGCAGTCTGCTGGGGAGACTGCAGAGCACTCAAGAAATGTTTAATGAATAGAAAAAAACACCACCTCCAATTGTCATCTTTGGAACAATAAGGTAAGCTCAACTCCACATCCACTAAGGAGCCTAGATAATGAGGCGGAAAAATGGACTTGCCTTTCACAGTGGAAGGAGTTTTGAGAAATTTGGGGGTAAGGTCCCAACCTTGTACTATTCATTTGCCTGTTTACTGCTCCAGCAATTTTGCCATGTCTTCAAGTTCATCAACTGAATTAGTTTGGTTTGTATTCAACTGCATCACAATTTGTGTCTAGTTGGCTTATATTCAAACAGGGAGCCCCAAGATCTGTGTCTTTACATGCAAGTAAAGACCTGCTGGAGCAGGCCAAATCCCATCTCGCCTAGCATCCTGTTCTCACAGTGGCCAACCAGATGCTAGCAGGACGTGTTGCCTGTGCTAGATAATAGAATGGCATTTGGGGGAAGAAGTGTTCTGTTGAGCCCTAGGGGACCCACAGAGAAATTCTCTTGCAATTCCACTTTCCAAAGCCCACTCTTGAGTGCTGCGTGAATGTAAGAGACTTGTCATTTCATTAATGAAGAATGACCAGTTGTCACCCCACATGGGGGAAGATGGAAGCACATGACACATTAGCAATGAAAGACCATGAGACAACCAAAATGCAAATCCTGATGGCTGGAAAAGATAATTAAAGCTCTTGAGACTGTGTTTATGAAAAGGTAGCATGACAAGGCGCTTGTATGTCAACACGGTGTATTTATATTGACAGGAAATGTCCAAGAAATCTTCCTTTTACAATATAGCTGTCAAGAATTTTTTGTAATTTTTCAGAACGATACAAACATTTATTGACTTTGTGTAAGGAGAGCCCCTAAAACTGTCCCTTTCCCTTGTTATTTGATGGCACTTTGGTTAAAGACATCGCTGTCTTTACAATATGGGATCTGGAGAATTCCTCTTCCACTGTCAAGATGTTCCATGCTGCTAACGTATTTCATGCAAGCAACATTTGAAAAAGAAAGAACATTTTTTAAAAGCCCAGCTAATTGCAGTTCTTGTTTTCACTTTTAAATCCCTGCACGGTCTGAATTCCAAAGATCTTGGGATACCAATACCATCTAGCTCATAACCTCACCCCCAACCCAAGGTTTAGAGCCAACCGGCCAAACCATTATCTAGGTCCATTATCTGGGTCTAAGCATCCAGAGAATTCTCCATTGACTTTACCATATCTGGGATTTATTCTTTTAACCAAACCAAAAAACAACTCATATTTGCAAAGCAAGATCCTTCAATAACTAAAGTTATTTTAACAAATATATGCATCTGTTTGGATAATTTACCCAATTATATACATTTTTTTGTGCATAGTACTTAGCTGGAGAACTATATTATAAAATTCAGAGAAGTGTGAATTTCAATGTTTCACTTTGCTTTTTGTGCTGGGAAGTGCATGAACTGAAAAGAATTTCTACCGCATCCCCACCAGGCAGTCTAGATGTGCCCAAATTGTGGTGAACTTTTTGTTTTATTGCCTCTCCATGGCCGTGAAGCCTTGAGCCTCTGCAGCAAACCTGTCTCTATAGAGACAGGAAGAGTGAGCTTTATTCTAGGACAAAGTTTCAGTGAAATGACACAGTGAATTGGACTAGACCTGTTTTGTTAAAACAAAAACAAAAAACCACAATAATAACCTGGCGCATGAAAGATTTCACACTCTCACTTTGTTCTACATTTTGGCAGAACCTGCTTATGACAGATTTTGTGGTGGGGATTGAGGCCAAAAATGAAATGGTTGGGGGAGAGAGAGAGAGAGAGAGAGAGAGAGAGAGAGAGAGAGAGAGAGAGAGAGAGAGAGGTGCCATACCAAATGGACATACTGGAAGGGAAAGAAATCCTGGGATTTGAAGCTCTGCATTGGTGGCCTCCGAATGTTACCAACAATCTCTGAAATGGATTTCTTTATTTGATTTAAATATAGTGGTACCTTGGTTCTCGAACTTAATCCGATCCAGGAGTCCGTTTGACTCCCAAAACTGTTCAACAACCAAGGCGCAGCTTCCGATTGGCTGCAGGAGCTTCCTGCTCTCAAGCAGAAGCCGAGTCGGATGTTCGGCTTCCAAAAAGCATTTACAAACTTCCAGGTTTGCGGCGTTCAGGAGCTGATCTGTTCGACAACTAAGCCATTCGAGAACCAAGGTACCACTGTATCGGCCTTTATCCGACAATCCCAGGGTAGTGTACAACATTAAAAACATAATTTGCATGCCATAGCAAAAACAAAACAAAACAATGAAACAATCACAGAAAAAATGACAACAGTCTCCCTACATTTAAAGGCCTTAATTGTTTAATGGTGGAAGGCCTGGGTAAAGAGGAATGTTTTTTTGCCTGGCACCTAACAACATATATTGAACACACCAGGTGAGCCTCTCTGGGCAGAGCATTCCACAAATGGGGAGCCACCACAGAAAAGGCCCGTTCTTGTGCTGTCACCCTCTGAACCTCTTGGGGAGGGGGGGATCCAGAGAAGAGCCTTGGGTGACAAGATAAAGAGTCCAGGTTGGTTTGTATGGCCATATTGTGCAACTTCCGGCTGTCTTCTTTAGCCATGATGCACTGGCTTTCACGAATGTAGCTGCTGATTATTGATTATCTAAGAGATTCCAGAAAGCAAGCAAGCAAGAGAGACTAATAGTGAGGAAGAGGCACTGATATGGAGGAAGACTTCTGTCAGGCTTCAGGGAATGCAATTCCCCTCCCTCACACCAGGCTGCCAGTAATGGAAAAACAAGGATCTCTTACCAAGGTATTTTATTCAATATTCAGAGAGAGAGACATAAGATGCTGTCTCTAGAATAATGGTGTGTCTCCAAGTAATCTCCTCCCCTCCCCCTTTTACTCTCAGTCATAAGCAGCTCCACCCCTCATATGGTGTCTGCACAAGGTCCTCTTTCTATTCGCTTTCTGCTCCACCATTTTCACTGCCCTCCTGGTCCCAGGAGAAGGAAGATCTGGAATGCTTTGCCCCGGCTCTGCTGCTCTCCCCCTCCTCTTCTTCCATTATCTCCCAGCTTTGTCCCTCTTCTGTCTCAGTGTCATGACCTTCTGCAAACCACTGTTGAAAACCTATACTGTCTTCCTCTTCTCATGAAGGTTCAGGAGGTGGGGGGCAGTCTCCATCATTCCCATAGCTGCCAAGACTCCCGTTTTCCCCGGGAAATCCCCGTTTTTCCAGCTGTTCCTAGCTGAAAAAAATGGATTTTTTGTCCCCCCCCCCCCCGGTTTATTCCAGCGTGGTGGCCATTTTGGAACTGGGCGGAGCATGCTCAGAAGTGACTTTTGATGCTGCTCTGCCCAGTTCCAAAATGGCTGCAGTGCGACTTCTGGCGCGGCGGCCATTTTGGAACTGGGCAAAGCAGCATCAAAAGTCACTTCTGAGCATGCTCTGCCCAGTTCCAACATGGCGGCAGTGCTACTTCCGGTCTGCTATTTCTGGCCCGGTCCCTTATTTCTCTGACAGCAACTTGGCAGGTATGCAGTCCAGTCCCTGACAACTGCAAGGAATGGAACATAGCAGATTCTGTAGAACTTCATCCTGTGTCCATAAGAGGTGACATAATGTCGGGTAGGGGGAGACCTCCCCACCTCCCAACAAACAGGTGATCCATTCCTGATTTTTTTTGCAGTGATTGGAAGAATAGCCACTTCTCACTTGCAAATTAACATCTGAGACGTACAGTAAAGGTGCTGTGCAAAGGTAAAACCGGCATCCATTCTTTCACCCACTTTTGCCTTTGGTCCTGTCCATCATGGGCGTGTGGCCCCTGGAAGGTTGTCTGAAAATGACTGCGGCCCTCCACTCTGAAAAAAAAAGTCTCCCCACCCTTTATGAACCAATCTGAACTATGCTAGCAATTGTGGTGTATCCTGTGCATAAGCCAGACTGTACCAGTTATAAATGAGTGCCTGGTTCCTTTGCACCTCCAAGCAAAGTGGTGTGGGGTCACCCTTGTTCCTGTGTTGAGACAGGAAATGCAGCAACGACACATCACAAGCGGGAACATGCCATGCCGCAAAATCCTGATGCAAGCCCCACCTGTCATAACCAGTAGTTCTTTATAGACCTATATGCTCTATGAATATGTCACAAACAAGAAAAACCAACACCACCAAACCCACAACCCCTGCAGTGGTGTCCAAACTTTTTCCAAAGAGGGCCAGATTTGATGAAGTGAAGGGCCATGTGGGCCGACCAAAGTTGATGAGTTTTTTTTTTTTTTAGGACTGAAGTTGCTGAGTTTTTTAAAGGATTTTACCCCAGAAAATAAGCTGCCACAGGGGTCGGATTTAACCACCCAGCGGGCCGGAATAGGCCCCCAAAATGGACTTTGGACGTGCCTGCCTTAAAGCATTCTAAACCAGTAGTGTTCAGCTGCAAGGGACTGTAACTAGAGTAGTTAGTCATGAAAACTGGGGCACACCCCCCCCCCTGCAAAAACAAAGATATGCAGACCCCCAAAGTGTCCCTGTTTTCCAGGGACAGTCCCAGATTTACAGAAGTCATCCAGGTTTCTGATCTGATCCTGGAGTGTCCCACTTTTCCTTAGGTAAAGGTAAAGGGACCCCTGACCATTAGGTCCAATCACAGAAGACTCTGGGTTTGCGACGTTCATCTCGCTTTATTGGCCGAGGGAGTCGGCATACAGCTTCCGGGTCATGTGGCCAGCATGACTAAGCCACTTCTGGCGAAACCAGAGCAGTGCACGGAAACACTGTTTACCTTCCCGCTGGAACGGTACCTATTTATCTACTTGCACTTTGACGTAGAATCATAGAATCATAGAGTTGGAAGAGACCACAAGGGCCATCTAGTCCAACCCCCTGCCAAGCAGGAAACACCATCAAAGCATTCTTGACATATGCCTGTCAAGCCTCTGCTTAAAGACCTCCAAAGGAGACTCCACTACACTCCTTGGTAGCAAATTCCACTGCCGAACAGCTCTTACTGTCAGGAAGTTGCTTTCAAACTGCTAGGTTGACAGGAGCTGGGGACTGAGCAATGGGAGCTCACCCCGTCGCAGGGATTCGAACCGCCGGCCTTCTGATTGGCAAGCCCTAGGCTCTGCGGTTTAACCCACAGCACCACCTGCGTCCTTAGGACTTCCATATTTTCATGGGGAAAATGTTGGAGAGTATGAGACAGAAGAGCCTTCTCCTTGCACTTGGATTCTTCATGGGGTTTTGAGATTGACTGGGAAATATCAGAGTTTTCTCATGTTTACACCTGGGCTCATAAGAAGTGAAAAATTACTGGCATGCTATTCCCGGAGTTTCCGACACCCCCCTCCCCCCCACCTCTCCAATCCCGGACCTGCCTTGTGGCTGTTTTGCCATATACACTGAAAAAACAATTGGTTTGTGAAGGTAAGTGCTAACAAGTACTAGTCGAGGCAGAATCAGGTTTCTTGTAATCTTTACTTTGAAGGTACAGTGCGGGTTCGGAAAGGTTAATGAACCACTTGTGGTAACACTTTCTCTCACACTTTAACTCTGCTTTATTCCTGATAGAACCATTAACTTCTCCACTAACCTTTCTACTTGCTACTATTACAGACATTCTGCCCACTAAAGCTTTCTATTGATTTTTGCCAGGGTGCTTTTATAAAATGTAGCTTTAAATACCTGTTTTTTCGTGGTTGTGTTAGCATCTGGCAGAACATGTAGAGACAAAGATTAATTCGCAGGTTTCTTTTTTTCTTCCTCTCTCTCGCTTTGGAAAAAAAAAAAGCACTCACCCAGTCACGCTAACAATAAAATTGACTCCTAATTTTTACATCACAAAGCATTTACTTAAATCATGTCAAATATCTTCATATCCCCCCCCCAAGACTCTGCAGTATTGAGACAAGCCTCCTTGCTGTGTTGTATTCAGAGCAGAGTAAATTAAGCGGACTGCATCCACTTAAGCGCAACACAGCCTGAAGCCTCCTCTCTTCCTTTGGCCTAGAACCCTGCTGCAGGCTAATGTTAGGATTCCTTCCAGGGAGCTGTAAAGAACCCAGCTTAAAAAAACACAATAGTTAATATTTTAAGCTGTCATCACATATGTAGAACCTGAATGCTATCTAGAATTCCATAGACAAGGTGGTTCAACAGATAAGGTACTTGATCTCTACCAGTGGCGGAGCTTCATGCTCCGGCATCGAGGGGCGGAGAACAGGTGGGGGCATGGCTGGTGCGTGTCCTGGGGTGTGGCGCGCTGCCTGCGGGGGCATGGTGCCCAGCGCAGGCAGGGGAACAGCCACTATGGCACCCCACCAGGGATGGTGCACTCCCCCCGCCCCATCTTCTTCCCCCAGTGATCTCTACATATTGACCCTTTTAAATTTATTTCTAAGCAGGAGTTATGTATCATCCTGATGTTCAAACTTTCAGAGTTTGAGCCAGGAGTTTGGCTATCTGAAGGTGCTGAGGGCTAAACCTTAGATCAGGCACCCCCAAACTTGGCCCTCCGGCTGTTTTGGGACTACAGGACTACAATTCCCATCATCCCTGACCACTGGTCCTGTTAGCTAGGGTTGATGGGAGTTGTAGTCCCAAAACATCTGGAGGGCCGAGTTTGGGGGCGCCTGCCTTAGATCATAAACAGTGTTCTCTGCCACTGATTTGTGAAGATAGCTCCTTACAGAGCAGCAAAATTGTTTCTCACAGAGAATTTATATTTATGTATATACATATATACAGGCCACTCCTTCATCTTAACATATACGCACTGATAATAATTATCTTGGGCTGGGCAAATAGGAAATGGGAGCATTGTTAGAATGTCCAAAGTGGAGCAGGAGTGTGGCTCTTTTTCCAGATCAAGCGCTACGTTCCATTCTGGGCAACCATCTGGGGCAGTGGTGGTCAGAGCCAGAGGTACCCTCACAACTCTCCCTAGTCTCCATTCAGGCAAGCAAGGCATAATCATACTTCAGCGACACATTCCAGCCACGCAAAAACCCTCAAGGAGGCTTTGAAGTAGGGCTGGTAAAGGGTGTGGCCTGAGAATGGTGGGTGAGTTTCAAGAATCAGATGAAGATGCCTGAAGAGCTACATTTGGTCCTCATTTGCTGGCCTGAAGGAGCGTCTCCACCCCCATTGTTCTGCCCAGACACTGAGGTCCAGCGCCAAGGGTGTTCTGGTGGTTCCCTCCCTGTGAGAAGTGAGGTTACCAGGAACCAGGCAGAGGGCCTTCTCGGTAGTGGCACGCACCCTGTGGAATGCCCTCCCATCAAGGAAATAAACAACTGTCAGACTTTCAGGAGACATCTGAAGGCAGTCCTGTTTAGGGAAGTTTTTAATGTTTCATGTTTTATTGTGTTTTTAATATTCTGTTTGGAGCTGCCCAGAGTGGCTACGGAAACCCAGCCAGATGGCTGGGGTATTATTATTATTATTATTATTATTATTATTATTATTATTAGCCTGTGCCCCCACCCCAGCCCAGCTGTGGGCAAAGAGAGTTACTTAACTGGGACAATTTGTACTGGTAGATTTCTAAAGGAGGCACTGTGAAGATGAAATATCGTTGAGAGAGCCTATGCCCCTTCATTCCTTTCATGAAATATCCATGCATATAGAATCATGGAATTGTAGAGTTGGAAGGGGCCTTGGGGCGTCCCCTAATCCTGCAATGTAGGAATCTCAGCTAAAGCATCCATGGCAGATGGCCATCCAACCTCTGCTTCGAAACCTCCAAGGATGGTGAGTCCACAACTTCCCACAACATACTTCTCATGTTCCTAGTCCTCTGTGCTTACCATTTGGTGCTTTTATAATTCCATTCTGCCCAGTGTGGCAAACTCAGCATCACAACCTTGGCGACAGCATCAACAAGTGTTTGCTTTATCCCTTTGTATAATGGATGGCAGCCTCTTCCAGTGATGAAACGTTCTTGTAATGATTTCCCCATTCCTAACACATTCTCCCATAGGCACCCCACTTGAGAGCCATCCAAACTGGGACACACCTGCAACCCAGAACATTCTGCCATGCCCCACAAACCGCAACCTGTCAGATAGCACAGCTGGCCCACTTGGTCCTCGCCTACCTGTCCTGCCCAGGATGCACGGCAGGTTCTTTCTACACACACACACACACACACACACACACACACACACACACACACACACTTGCAGCTAGCTCCATCTCCCAGCCTACTTTCCTGGCTTGCTGACCAGTACGCTTCACACCGAGGACTTCACAATATGTCTAAAATATCTTATTTGGTTTTAATTGGCCTGGAAGCACCGCAGTGATATTTGACTTGGGATGCAGAGATTAAAATCTGCTCAGCCTGCTGTAAAACCATTGGACATTGGATTTACAATGGTACTCAAGAAGAATATGGCCCCGTTCTAATTTTTTTTCCATTCACCAAAGCATATAGGAGAAATCTAACTTTGCTCTCCTGTTATCAATCAATGGCTATTGCTCTATAAATTAATTACAATAAAATATCTTAACAGTGCATTGAGCTGGCTGACAGTAATACATCAGGTCAATGGTGTGCAGAAAAGCAAATGGCCAAATGTGAGACAACCTTCTGCAATTAGGAAATATTTAAAATGTCTTTTCACACTGAAGGGAGAGGGGCTTGGAGGATGAGATTCAAAGATGGCAACTCACTTGCTTGAGATCTCCATAGGGTTTGCAAAGTGTTGCCCTTCTCCAGATCTTTATTCATTATTAATCAAAGCTGGTAAATTATTAATAAAAATGTGTTCATTAGTTTCAGGAAGTTTGGATCAAGATCTGGATTTTAGCATGGGCCAATGCCTTGATAACAAGATGTTCCCATCCACCCCCATAAATGGAAAGCTAGCAAGGGGGGGGGGGAGAGAGAGAGAGAGAGAGAGAGAGAGAGAGAGAGAGAGAGAGAGAGAGAGAGAGAGAGAGAGAGAGAAATGGAACACTTTCCAGCAAAAAGTTTTTGCAGTCATTGCTTGATCATTCTGATTCATAAGCCAGTTTTCAAAGGGCAGAAGAGTAGAAAGCTGAACATAACTCAAATCCAGTTCACTGAGTTTATGTGGGGAACAGGATTGCAACAAGGGTCCATTTCCCTGATATGATGATGGCTGGCCTTTTGGCTGATATGCAAAATGACAGCATCACTTCCATAATTTCCCAGCTCTGCCCATTTTTCAAATGTTCCCCCAACAAGGATATGGTGAGCTGTCATACTGATATGTGCTGGGATGTTTCCAGATCTTTAACCCCATGCCCAGATCTCCTAGAGGATCAACTGAAGAGTCTTATTAGAGACAGCAAGAGTCTCATGTTTAACAACCCCGAAACAAGGATGGGCTTGTGCCCCTGGTGTTGCATGGTCCTTCCCAGACATCCTTATGTACAACAAAAACATCTAAAGGAAAGCAGCCTTAGTCCCTATATTTGGATGTGTCAAGTTCAAGGTGTTAGTACTAGCGTTAAAAACCAGGTCTGTTGGAAGACTAATTCTGTGTTGCAAAGATGTCTGCCAACATGACATAAGGCTGGTAACATTAACCCCACCATGTGGGAATCCCTTGCAGACAGCCACAGAGCCTGAAGACAGTCAGATCATGTATCCACAGCAGTGACCAGAGGAGGAGTGACTGCTGGAAGGAATGCAGAAAATAGAAATGCTATGGTGCACAACCGGATGCCTTCAACGGTCCCGTCTGCAATAAAACATGTCTCTCCAATATCAGTCTGTACAGCCACAACAGGCACTGTAACTCTCTGACGGTTTGACTTTACACCCAATGGCACACTCTTTGATTGTCTCTCCAAACAGACAGGGGCCAACAACAAATAGGGATAGGGAAACTGCCCTCTAAATGCTGTTGGACTAGAACTCCCATCTGTCAGGGACTGGGCAGAGGAGGAATGGCAGAGACCCCATCCTGACCCCTCCAGGGAGGAGGAAGAGATAAAGATTTACAACAGGGGTTTGAGGGGGATCACAGCTCAGATGCAGATGAGGGGAAATGTTGGGAAATCATGGGAGATCCAGAGCAACAACTGGCTGACACGTTGTCATTAGAAAGCATTCCAGACACGCCATCACGCAGAGCCTGGCAAGCCTTAAAAGTAGGAAAGCAAAGAGCTCAAAGACAGAGGGCACATAGCAGCACCTGTAGAGGAGGTGATGATGATGATGGTGGTGGTGGTGGTGATGATGGTGATGATGATGAATGACAGCATCATTATCCAAGAGGCTGTGTTCTATAGCCTCTCTCTGTAAATACTGAAATAAAAAAGGACTGTAAGAAACTTGTCTTTATATTTTCCTGGGCAACCAGTCGGGAGCCGCTGACAGCATCCTGATACCATCATCCCTTGCCACAGGCCATGCTGACTGGGGTTGAGGAAAGTTGGAATCCAGTGGCGCTGTGGTTTAAACCACTGAGCCTAGGGCTTGCCGATCGGAAGGTCAGAGGTTCGAATCCCCGCGACAGGGTGAGCTCCCGTTGCTTGGTCCCTGCTCCTGCCAACCTAGCAGTTCAAAAGCACGTCAAAGTGCAAGTAGATAAATAGGTACCGCTCCAGCGGGAAGGTAAACGGTGTTACCATGTGCTGCTCTGGTTTTGCCAGAAGTGGCTTAGTCATGCTGGCCACATGACCCGGAAAAACTGTCTGCGGACAAACGCCGGCTCCCTCGGCCATTAAAGTGAAATGAGCGCTGCAACCCCAGAGTCGTTCATGACTGGACTTAACTGTGATAAAGGCTCCAGGCTCCTCACACCTGCTCTGAATTCTAAATTTTACGCAAAACTGGGCATAGCAATGGGTGGAAACCTTTCTACAACAGGCAAGTTACTGGTGACCTTCATGTGCCCCTCTCTTTCTTTCCACCATTCAAGCAAGCAAGAAGCATCATCAGAGTTCAATGTTACATTCCAGTCAGGCAAAAATACTTAAGATAGGCTAGTGAGGGTCATGGCAGGATGGGGAGAAGGAATGCAGCTGGCGAGAAGTATGGAGGGCCATTCTTCTGACCATACACACCCAAGATCCAAAGCTCTCTTCGAGTGCAGCAGGAAACACCAATCCTTAGTCCTTAGAGGACTCTACAAACTGGCCAGGCCAGTTGCACGTTATAGGCATGCTTGATATTTCGTCCTTCCCAGGTGACAGAGCAGGACTTCCTGTTGCATTGACAACCCAGAGTTCATAAACACACTTAACATGCATTGACCAAAATATTATTTATTTGTAGATTCACATTGATCTAGCAAAAAGGAAAACCCAATAGATGAGGCTCTGTTCCTGGAGTATTTGTTTTCTTCAATGATTACCTTGGCAATATAATGTCATCCTTTTGCAAATCAATGGTATTTATTACAGGACGATGACAGCTCTCTACAAGGCTAATGAAAGAGAGGGAGGAAGAGCTGGTTAATGAAGTCTCTGTGTACAAGAGCTAATGGCTCCAAATTGTCAACAAATTAAAAATGGGAGGCAGAATCTTAACTAATAGTATGATATTATGGAAGAGGGCTCCTGAAATATTCCCCTATGAATTTCTTTGTTTCTTTGTTACTTCTGTATCGCATTCTTCCTCCATGCAGCGGATGTTTGTGTGGGATAACCAGGCTCATATAACCAACAAGCTTAAGTTTAATTAATGTATGTGTAAACTGTCCTGCCAGGCTTAGCATTATGCATTTTGTGTTTTTATCTTGTACTTTTATGTTGTGAACCGCCCTGAGATCTATGGATGAAGGGAAGTATACCATTAAATAATAGATAATAATAATTAGCTATGACCATTTCCCTTACTTTGGGAGGACAACCTTTCCCCTCTCCCCTGGCTATCTGAGAAGCTCAGTGTGTGAAGATGTTTCAGCTGGTTGCTCCAACTCAGACCTCATAGCTTTCACAAACCACTCTTGAGTATCTTATATCTGCACCAGGCAGGTGTCCAATCCCAGCATCCAATGAAATGTGGGCAGGTTTAAGAAAGGGGGTGTATTCATTGAGGCTGAGTCAATGCAAATACAGTAAAACCTCGGCTCCCAAACGCCTCTGTTTTGAAACGTTTTGGCTCCTGGACGCCGAAAACCCGGAAGTAAATGCTCTGGTTTTAAAACGTTTTTCGGAAGCCGAACATCTGACACGGCTTCCGCTTGAGTGCAGGAAGCTCCTGCAACCGATCAGAAGCTGTGCCTTCGTTGTCGAACATTTCGGAAGCTGAATGGGCTTCCGGAATGGATTACATTTGACAATCAAGGTTTGACTGTAGCAAGAGGAAACAGTCCTTTGCGCAGTTTGAATTATGGTGATATTTACTGAGATCTTTTGCACTGTAAACAACTTCATGGGCACCATGTTGGTGATCTGTGAATTACATGGTAGGGTTTGCCCCCCCCCCATTCTTTCCCCCTTAAGATTTGAGTGTCCCTCTCAAGGCTATCCCTCTCCCTTTGCAAAAGCAGCTCCAAGCCTGAGCCTCGCATTGTTTGGAGGTTTCCATTGGCATGTCAGGCGAGAGCCTTTTTCTCCTCGAAACAGACTGTTGCCACTTTCCTCCAGCTAGAAAGGTAAATCTTCAAAGGGGTCTCTCTACCCCTGTCAGTCCTTGTGTCAAGAACTTGATACGGCAGACATTCCCTTACCTCAGCAAATAACTAGAATCTATATCTTTCAAATAGATAGCAAGATAAAACATCTCTCTGCTTTTTTTTAAAAAAAACTCTACTGCAGGGGAACTTTAATCAATAAAAACTCCCGTTTTGATCTGCAAGCAGGCTGCAAGATCATGCACAGTACGCTTTCCATAAGACGGGGCTTATTCTAATCATGCTTCAAAATTAAGCGTGGGCTGGAATAAGTTCATTAAAGCAATAAAGGCAGAGTCTAATTATATAACCAGGCCACTCGGTAACAAACCTGTACACTGTAGGCAGAACAAGGGCCTACAGAACTCCTCTGATTGAAGGAGTCGAGGCTGCCTGTATCGGGGAATTAAAGTTTAATTTAGATTTCCTTATCATCTGACTTACAAGAAGATTCTGAGGAAGTGTATTAGGTTCCAACCGGCTGTAATTAATTTAAATTTCAGATCATAATGAAGGAATCACAGTGTTTTCTTTTCCTCTTGCTGTCGTCTTCTTTCTGTTTTTGAAGGGAATGCTATTTGATTGGCTGGGTTGAAAAGACCTTAGAATGATAAATCGAAACAAAGCATAAACGTTAATGTTGCTGGCTGTCAACATGACAGACACAGCATCAGTATAACAGAATCCAGGGTTCCTTCAGCAGACTGTGACCACTGCAAACATTTAAAAGCACTATGATACCACTTTAAAGATGAAGCGTTCAAGTAGGGCAGATGAAGGCCAGGAGTTCCATGGGATCAGACCCAGCAGTGATTGAGGAGACAAACTTCAGCAGACCTTCTGAGTGTCCCTATTTTCCAGGGACAGTCCCAGATTTACAGAAGCCGTCGTGGTTTATGATTTTATCCCCGAATGTCCCATTTTTCGTTAGGACATCCCTATTTTCATCGAAGAAATGTTGGGAGGGTATGGTAGGATGTCTCTATTTTCATCAGAGATGAAACTAAAAATACAACCTTTAGAAGACATCTGAAGGCAGCCCTGTTTTTAACATTTAATGCTTTATTATGTTTTTATATGTCTTGGAAGCTGCTCAGGGTGGCTGGGGCAACCCACTCAGATGTGTGGGGTATAATTACAATTATAATTATAATTATTGAATAGGACGTCCATATTTTCATTAGAAGATATGTTACCCACAGAAATTCAGAGATATTCCCATACTCCCCAAAGGATGTAAGGGGAAAGGGTAGGGCATCTGTTAGGCATCTAAAAAAAGGTCCCAGCTTCAATTTCTGGCATCTCCAGGCAAACAGTCCTTTGTGCAGTTTTGATTATTGTGATATTTACTGAGAGAACCCTGTCTGAAATCCTGGAGAGGTTCTGCCAGTTAGTGTAGACAATACTGAGCTAGGTGGGTCAATAGTCTGACATGGTATAAGACAGTTTTCTGTGTTCCTAGTTGATGGCTATATTCTGACTCTTGTAGAGTGATGGCAGGGGATATGTCAGTTTCTGTTCTCTCCATTTCCCTTTTCCCCAATTTACAGTTCTCCACGTTTCCACATGAGCTTGCAATTTAAATAAAAGTCTTTATGAAAATCCATAAGCATTTCCATGCAAATATGAGCAACTTTGTATGGTAACTTGCCAAATATATACATTTTTTTGCAAGGCAATTTCCCCCAACAGAACATGTTTTTGCCAATATGTGCCATTTTTAACTCTACTGTATGCATTTTTGTACATATTACATGGCTGGAGAACTGCATTGCAAAAATTGAAAAATTGTGAATTTTGCATGAGAGAGAGAGAGAGAGAGAGAGAGAGAGAGAGAGAGAGAGAGAGAGAGAGAGTATGCACATACAACCAAACATATACTCACTTTAAAAAAAAAACACAGCACAAAACACACACACACACACACTTGAATACAAACAAATACAAAGAATACAAAAATAAATACTACACCTATGTGGCTTCCCTCCACCAGTGTACGTCATTTCTTATTCCTTAATATACTTATTTACATTGCAATTTTTATCTCTCATCCTTATTCTTGCTATTTTACTAATATTTTGTTTTCTGAGTCGACTTTGGGCACTTAGTCTAAACATATCAGCATGTTGTTTTCAGAACAGTGTTTACTCGTGTATTCTTCAAACCATTTCCATTGTGATCTTAATTTCTGATTTGATTGATATCTTATTACTGCAGTTAATTTTGCCAATTCAATGAATTCAGAAAGTTAGTTTAGCCAATCTTCCTTGTAGGTATATAGTTTCCTTGCCCAAAATTGGGAAAGTGTGGATTTTGAAGGGTGGCTGATTGGTGCATGTTTTTTATAAAAAAAGTGCAAATGAATTGATTTTTTTTTTAAGTACACATGAATTGAAATTTCCCCTCAGCCTTATTCTGGGGTATTGGATTGACTGCTAATTGAGTCCATTCAAATTTGCTCTTGCAGAGGTGCTCAGAAAATATTCCTCCTTGTGCTGTCTTGAAGTGTGATTCTCCCCCACGCCAATATACCAAAAATGCTAATGGCAAGCGCATGACTGACTGCCCACGCATCCGCATTAGTTCCATGACACACTGTGGCTCTGTGGATAAACCCTGAAACCTTTGACTCCCAAAGCAAAGACCTTTGGTGCTCCAGCTAAAAGGAATACCTCTATTATCTGTCAGTAGAATTAAGGTTTAGATCTTTTCCTAGGCTTTCAGCCACCAGAGAGAAACACCATTGCTAACAGAGAAGCACATTTAATTCTATTTCAAAGAAGCCAATGTGCATAGAGAGGAAGGCAAGGAGATTTTAAACCATGGCGGTTGCTTCGTTTGTCCCCTTTCCTCCAAAGGGGTGGAAGAGTTTTGGCAGGTGGAATATATATGATTTGGGGAGGGTGCAGAGAAATTTCAGCCATGGATTTGACCCCTAACAAGCTTTCTTGCAAGCAAGGCAGCCAGCGAAGCTTCTTCTTCTAAGCAGTTTGATGAATGGGGCCAATAGAAATAAAGCTTAGTCCCATTCAGGATGTGTCCAAAGTATTATGAATGTCAATCACTGCAAAAATTCTGAAAACCATTTAAAAAATAACACCCTCATATGTAAAGGGGGGGGAAAGTATCTCCTTTAAAAACCACCTTTTGGCACCCTGCCAGAGAGCACACTGACAAAACAGTGTTGCAGTTCATGTAACCATGAGGGCTAGAGACTAACTTTTAAATATAAGGCAATGATTTATTATTACGGAATGAATTTTGGCTACTTCCCTTAAACCTATGCACGCTGAGAACTGGTATATTCTATACTTGAAGGATCTCTGTTGGAGAAGTTTTCTATTGGAGAAGTTCCTCCCATATAAATACAGAGTCAATAATTAATAATAATAATAATAATAATAATAATAATAATAATAATTTATACACCGCCCAACTGGCTTGGTTTTGGCAGCTCCTAACAGAATATTAAAAACACGATAAAACATCAAACATTAAAAATTTCCCTAAACAGGGCTGCCTTCAGATGTCTTCTAAAAGTCAGATAGTTGTTTATTTCCTTGACGTCTGATGGAAGGGCATTCCACAGGGCAGGCGCCACTACCGAGAAGGTATATTATTTTTATTTTTATTATTTGAACTGTCAAACATAAATCTCAGAGGCATAACAACTTATAAAAACAGCAAAAATGGTTTTAACACAGTATCAGAAAAACTGGAAATAGGTTTTCAAACAACACAAAATGATCACATAAGGCAGAAACAAAAATGTATTCAATTTTTTTTGTGAAAACTACAAAAACCTGTGGGTGCTCAAGCTGCACCAGGAACACTGAACAGGAATAGCTGCACTAAAAGCCCTGCTCTGAGTTGCTATGGAGCAGGCTTCTGATATCTGGGTGGCTTTAATGGGTGTCTTAAATGAATCTGAGCACCCGGGGTCATTGTCCACAGGGTAGAGGTGAACTTGCAGAGATCCAGAACACCAAGGGATTGTTATATGACCAGGAAACGGGGCCTCTCTCCAAGCAGGGTTTTAAATACAAAATGTGTATCAAGCCCAGAAGACCCTGTCAGAAATCCCATCAGTACTTCCCACTAAATGGCTCGTGAGCAGATTTCCAAAACTGCTGAACGTGTCATCAGGGATTACAACAGCTGATTAGTGAGAGGGGAAATAGATGATCCTGCCTCAGATCAGACAGTTAGAATTTATGGGCCTCCAACTCTACTGTTCTGCGATGACTTCCTAAGTTAATGGGCAATGATCCATTAAGAAAGTCAAGGCCTAACTGCAAGAGTCTAATCTCATATACAGTATATGGAATAGCAGAATAGTCTTCAGATCTGGGGTGAACATAGGAAACTGCCTTGTTCTGAATCAGGGCATTGGCCCATCTAGCCCAGCAGTGTCCGCAATGACTAGCTGCAGCTCTCAGGATTTCAGATAAAGAGGCATTCCCAGCCCTGCCTGCAGATGACTGCCTGCAGATGACTGAGCTATGGGTGATGTCCATGGGAAAAACCATTTGTGCCAATTGGCAGGACACAGAACACAGAGAGCCAACATGATGCCCTCCATATGCTGTAGACGGATGGAAGTTGTGGCCCAAAACATCTGGAAGGAAGAAGATTGGCTGTCCCTGACATGGGACATCAGAACCTGGACATCTGGGCACTCCAGTCTTCAAGCTGAGGACCCTCACCGGCCTACTTACTCCTAGTCTGACAGTGGACAATTGAAACAGCCTTCCTAACAGCTACACTTAGGAACAACCAAAACTGGTGCCCAGGCAATGCTTGTTATGACTCAAGATGCAATTTTGCCTAGGCTTGGGCCTAGCTCAGAGGCCTTGAGCATATGGAAGTTGGGTCCTACATTTAGGTTGTATGTTTCCAAACCCCTCTGGTCTGAAATTCATGGACATCACTGGTAGTTATTTGAAGAGCTCAGGTTATTATCCAGTTTTAAATTTCAGGTAGAAAGGAGCACTTTGTGCAAGAGAGTCATTTTCCCAATGAAAAACGTAGATGGTATAAATTTGTTGTTGTTGTTTAGTCGTTTAGTCATGTCCGACTCTTCGTGACCCCATGGACCAGAGGACGCCAGGCACTCCTGTCTTCCACTGCCTCCACAGTTTGATCAGAGTCATGTTGGTAGCTTCGAGAACACTGTCGAACCATCTCATCCTCTGTCGTCCCCTTCTCCTTGTGTAATGTTAAGTGTATAAATACTTAACATTAAAAATAATAATGAAAATTGTGGTTTTGCCCTGATTGTGGCTGCTTCTATGTTCCCAAGAACCAGTGTGTTATAGTGCTTAGAGTACTGGACTAGGACCTGGGAGACCAGGGTTCAAATCCCCACTTGGCCATGAAACTGACTGGGTGACCTTGGGCCAGTCACTGTCTCCCAGCCTAACCTGCCTCTTGAGGTTGTTGTGGGGATTAAATGAGAAGAGGGTGAACCATAAACAGCACCTTAAACTCCTTGGAGGAAAAGGTAGAATGGGGGTTCAACTCGATGACCCTCATATCCCTTCCAACTCTACAATTCTATGATTCTATTAAATGCAGTAAGTAAGTAAGTAAGTAAGTAAGTAAGTAAGTAAGTAAGTAAGTAAGTAAGTACCGTGTTTCCCCTTTTTTAAGACACCGTCTTACAACTTTTTTTCCTCAAAAAAACACACGGTGGCTTATTTTCAGGGGGTGTCTTTTTTTAAAAAAAGTGCCGGTACAACTGGGTCCCACTGGCTCAGGATGCTTGGCGCTCTCTTCCGCACGCATTTTCTGCCTCTTCTATTCTCTCCGTTTCCCCTCCTCCCCATCCTGAATCAAGGGCTCTCCTTCCTTGGAGGCTTCTAAACTAGGCTGGATGGCCACCTGCCTAGGAGACAGACACCTTACTCTGTGAGGTGGATTTAAACCTCATAGGATGCCGGAGCAGGAGGTATACACAAAGCTGCCCAGCGTCATGTCGGTGTAGGTGGGACTGCGCTGGTCGCAGTCGAAGCACTTGCGGTTGGGTGGGAGCACTGGGAGGCTGCTCATCTCCCATGGCTTCGAAGGCGGCGGCGGCCGGGTGTGTGTGCGTGCGGTGGTATAGAGGCTGCTCCCCAGGCTCTCTCATGCTGGCCGGGGAATGAGGAGGGAGGCCGGGACCCGTCCCGCTCCGAGACGCTCGTGAGGGAAGCGTGAGGGGGACGAGGCTTGGGCCTGCGCCTCTGGCGTGCGCAACCCCAACTGACAGACCGACAGAAAGAAGGGAAGGGAGGGGGGAAAGGGAAGGAGGGGGAGAGGAGCGGCATCAGCTCTCAGCGAGGAGGCCGGGGCAGCTGAATGACAAGCCGAAGAGGAACCTGCGCGGCACCTTTTCTCTGTCGGGGGGGGGGGAGAGACGCGATCACAAACATACAGGGGAGAGAGAGAGAGAGAGAGAGAGAAAGACGCACGGGGAGGGAGAGAGAGAGACGCGCGCGCACACACAGAGAAAGGGGGGGAGAGAGAAAGCCGCACAGGGAGGGAGAGAGAGAGAGACGCGCACACACACAGAGAAAGGGATGGACACGCACACAGAGAGTGCGGCGCTGCTTCGCGCTTTGTCAGCGCTGCAGCCGCCGCTTCTGAGCGCTGACCCGACCTGGCAGGCTTCCTCCTCCTGCCACGGCCGGCATTGCAGGAGCTGGGTCCTGCTGGCTTGTGCCCTCGGTGCTCTGTGCGGCACTGCTGCACGCTTTATCGGCGCTGCAGCAGCCGCTGCTGCTTCCGGGCACCGACCCAACCCGGCAGGCTTCCTCCTCCTGTTGCGGCCACCGTGCTGGGTCCCGCTAGCTGGCTGGGGCGCTCAGTGGTCTTGCTCCGCACGTCGCGGAAGTATGGCTTAGTTTCGGGGTATGTCTTACATTTCTCAAACGATAAAAAACCCTGCCATGCCTTACTTTTTGACTACGTATTTAAAAAGGGGAAACACGGTAAGTAAGTAAGTAAGTAAGTAAGTACAGTCATACCTTGGTTTAAGTACGCTTCCGTTTGAGTACTTTCAGTTTAAGTACTCCACGGACCTGTCTGGAACGGATTAATCCACTTTCCATTACTTTCAATGAGAAAGTTTGCTTCAGGTTAAGTACGCTTCAGTTCAAGTACTCCGCGGACCGTCTGGAACGGATTAATCCACTTTCCATTACTTTCAATGGGAAAGTTCGCTTCAGGTTAAGTACGCTTCAGGTTAAGTACAGACTTCCGGAACAAATTGTGTACTTAAACCGAGGTACCACTGTAATCCCACCCAAACAGGGATCATACAACAAAGGGAATGATGAGAGGGCAAGTGATGGCAACAGAACTGAATAACTGAACTCCTGCACGATCTTGAAGGGGGGGGGGGTCCACAATGTGTACATGACACAGCAGTACTAAGATCAGTTTTGAGTAATTATAAGCTGAGTAATCAAGGGCATGTTGACTTTTTCCTGAGGATTAAAGAAAATGGTGAGAAATTCTGTGTGTGCCTATGAGTGATGAATGAACCTCATCACAATCATCTTGGAGGAAATTAGCAAGTGTTCAAGTTTTAAGACCCCGGGTGGACTGCAACGACGGAGAGAATGATTTGGGGGTGCTTCAGTCTAATCAAGCTGGTACCTGCTACCAAAGGCACAGCTGGGTTTGTGAGCTGACTGCTGGGAAGAAACTTGAAACATTATTTTTATGCCCCATTTTCAGACATAAGTAGGCACGTTGCATTTTCAGGGGAAGAAAGGGAAAATCAGAAATCTCAAAAATCTCAAAAGTGGAACACTTTTCATTTGCAATATTTATACCACAACATACAGTTCTCAAAATATAGTATGTTGTTGCATGCCACCCCAATTACCAAGTGGTTGCAAGATTCCAGGGTTCCAGGCATGCTTAACCCAGGGTTTGTGTTGGCTTTTGGAAATGATGCACATCAGCATCTTTATGATATATGGTTTATTTACACATATATACAACCTGGGCCTATGATGGAGGGGCTCATAGCATTGACACCCCAAGAAGGTACTGACTCTCCCATAAGCTTTGGATTCAAGCAGAAATCAACCATGGCTCTCTGACCCTTGGCTGGCTGCTTTCCCCCAGCTTATAGCTTACATTACAGCAAACTCAAAAACTCTACTTCAAACTCTCTATGCTGGCTGTTTAGCCATAATAATACTCCATGGGATGACCTCCATCTTCAAAGCCAGTCTACCTACTTCCATTAAGACTTTGGTCTTCTAACCAGAGGAATCTGATGGAATAAATCATGTGTTTCTTGATGCCTTCTGATCCACCATATACACATTGTTTGGCATTGCATCTACAGACCTTCCGCCCATATGTGGTAGCTTCCCAAGTGCTTTTGGACAAATTGTCCAAGGCACAGGATTCATTTCTCTGTTTATTTTGATATCTCCTCCATCCTCCTCACCTTCTCTTCTGGATGATGTCTCTTTACCTCCCCCAGTCCACACTTCCCATTATGACACAGTCAAACATAATTAGCCTGGCATTAAATATGGAGGAAATTTTGTAACTACCAGTTGTTCCGTAGCCATGGTTACATCCGAGATTTATGCCGAACAACTCCAGTCCAGGCACGCACAAGCAGTTAGCAGGAACAGCGGTAGGGTAGCACTTTGTGTGTATGTGCAGGTGTGCCGATGTGACGGTTTGCCAAAAAAAGAGAGGAGCCACAGGAGGTGATGGGTAAGGGTTTGAAAGAGAGAGGGAGAGAGAGAGGGAAGGAAAGACAGCAGGAAAAGGAGGGAGGCAGATTGGTAGAGGGAATATTCAGTGACATTTAAGGTGCTAATATCCAGAAGTCAACCTTTAATTTGACAGCTTTTAGTGCTAGTTAATTTCGCTCATCCAGACGAGGTGTAGGAAATTTGCAGCACCTTTAAATTATCACGTTTTTCCACACTGCCTCGGGCCTATGTGGAATACCTGATCCGTACTTCGGTCCTACCACCAGAACCACCCATTTCTCTCTCACTAGCATTCCCTCTCTCTCTCTTTCCCCTTATTCTTCTTCTTCATTTTTTTTCCAGGTCAGCTGAAGTAAAACTTTCGTTCCCTTTTGCAGACAATTAATCTTTACCTAATTGAAGCCGGGATGCTACAGGACGGCCCTCACCGGGGCCTGTAAATCTCATTTAGCAAAGTGGATTCCAGGCACACGAAGGCACCTAATGATGTGACAGGTGGGCTGCACCGCAAGACAGCAGCCTCAGAAAAGTTGATTCTCATTAGGCCCACGGAGTCCCGCAGCCAGTTTTTATGACGGCTGAAAAACACTAATCGCATCTGTTTGCTGCTGGGCGGGGTAAAGCGGGGGGGGGGGGGAGAAGAACAGAAGAGGAGAGCTTGAGATAGAAATGGAAAAGATTAGGAGTGGGGAGAGGAAAGATACAATTCTTTTCTTTCATGAGTTAATATCCTTGACTCTTGCCCAAAAAAACAGCAGGTCTGCCTCCCACCATGAGATCAGCATCCATTCTGCTGACTCCTACAGGGTGCAAGCTTTTCTCTCCCCCCCCCTCCCAATTAACTGGTGCGGCAATGGAAAGGAGAGCAGGCCTTGTGTTGGGTGAACCAATTATTTTGAAGGGTATTAAGTCATCAGATTTACTTTTATCTTGATTGCATTGTGGAAATCGTGCATAATTAATGGTGGGAGCTTATTAGGAAAATGATTAGGCAAATTACACAGGTGTCGGATGCATTTTTTATGATAAATTTGCTAGAACAATCCTGCAATTCCATCTGTTCGGCTCATATCAGAATGTCACTCTGGAAGAAATTAATGGTGCAGAGTCACACCAAGTTACTGGCAGCCTCGACGCCAGATTTATGTAGCCCTCTTTCTTCTTCTTTTAAAAGATGAAGTTGAAAATTACACAGGATTTATTTATTTTTTTCCTCCAGGAAATACTTGATGATTCAGTTCAATGAATTACATATTTCAGCTTTGTTTTAAAAAATAATGACAATGATACCAATAATAACAAGAATCATTTGGAAACAGTGTGGGGAGTATATTTCTCTCTATGTCAGGTCGATGGGTATGTAAATAAAGAACTATAATCAGAAAGAACTAACAATTCTTTCTGCCAGGGTGCTGACTATATAGAAGCAGTTTGGCCAAGTCTATGCCCCTCCAGCCCACAAAATGCACACACTGGCTGCATTCACACATGGGGTTTATTGCGTTAGTTTAACTGATTATAAAGCTTGTGCTTCCGTCACATTTCTAATGTTCCTTTCACACTAGACACACCTCTTCGATCACATCTTGACCACTAACTATACCACCATATAGTGGTAAATTGTAGAATCACAGAATTGTTAAGTTGGAAGGGATCCTGAGGGTCATCTAGTTCAGCCCTCTGCACTGCAGGTATCTCGACTAGATCATACATGACAGATGGCCATCCAACCTCTGCTTAAAAACCTCCAAGAAAGGAGAGTCCACCACCTTCCAAGGGACTCTGTTCCACTATCGAACAGCTCTTCCCACCAGAAAGTTCTTCCTTTCTTGTAACTTGAATCCATTGTTTTGGGTGCTAGCCTTCAAAGTAGGAGAAAACAAGCTTGTTCCATCTTCTGTGTGACAGCCCTTTAGATATTTGAAGATGGCTACCAAGGCACTTCTTCCTCTAGGCTAAACATACCTAACTCCCTCAACTGTTCCTCATAAGGCTTGTTTTCCAGACCCTTTCTCATCTTGGTTTCCCTCCTCTGCACACATTCCAGCTTGCCATTCACACATGTCATCCCTCCATGCAATCCACTCTCCTTCGGCATTTTGCCATTCTTCTCAGCTTTACCTTTTCAGCATGACTTTCCATGTTGAAACACCAGCGTGCTTTCTTTCCAGGCAGACAACATCAACAACCAACCACAAGCCTTGAAATGGGCGGGGTGTGCCATTGTTCATTTCCCCCCACCACCACTGACATGTGGCCCCCCAGAAGCTTGCACAGGAGGGAATGTGGCCCTCTGGCTGAAGAAGGTTCTCCATCACTGAACTAGATCATTAGAAATTAATGTGCAGGATTTGCATGTATCCTGTGAATGTCACTGACTTGTGCAGGAGTTTGTTGCCGGCATGCCTTTTGCCAGTAAGCCCTCTTTTGTCTCAAATGTCTAATTCCCTCTTATAGGCCACTGATCCAATCAACCGATCAGGTTGCGTCTGGCTAAGCAGCTTGAAATCACACTTCCACACCCTGCCGGAATAGCCTGTGGATTATTCAGCAATATAGACGCATTGTATAGCGTAACAATTTATTTTAATGTAATGCTGCCCCCTTGTGCTTTTGTATACAGGAAAGTTGAGTCAACAGTGAAGGACTTATTTTAAAGCAAAGATCAGAAGAAAACCAAAATCCCAGCTTCTGTGCAGGCTTTTCTTTTTATAGGCTTTGTCACATGGCTATTCAGTTTGTTGCCGCTCTTTAAGCAAGAGGCAAAGCTGTAGAAACAGTCAGAGTATGAAGGTGTATATAGCACCTTGTCACATTAGGATTCTATTATACTGCATTTACGAAGCAGAGGGAAGTGGCAGCAAGAGCCTGCAAATCTGAAGACTTCAAATGAATTTCACTGATTCTTTGGTCTCTGGAAGCCACAGGAGGCTGCCATCAGGAGTTTGGGACTGAAGTGTCACTTCTTCTTCTTTGGCGATCACTCGTAGCCGAGTAAGATTGTCTTCCATAAACACGGTTTGAAGAATGGCTCCGTAAGTAACTGTGGAGGCCAATTCTGGATCCACGCGTCCTTCCACAGTGGGAGTTGATCATGGTGTGGATTTGCCAAGCGCGCCTTCCTCTTAGCACGTTTCTCCCTTGTGTCCTGAGATTGAGTTTCTTCAAAGCCCATGACACCTCGCAGGCCAGTGTTTCCCAGTTGTCAGTGTTTATACTACATTTTTTAAGATTTGCCTTCAGGCAGTCTTTAAACCTCTTTTGTTGACCACCAGCATTACACTTTCCATTTTTAATTTTGGAATAGAGTAGTTGCGTTGGAAGACGATCATCAGGCATCAGCACAACATGACCAGTCCAACGAAGTTGATGTTGAAGAATCATTGCATCAACACTGGTGATCTTTGCTTCTGCCCTGGAATGCGTGCCCTGCCCCTCTGGGAGGCGCGTCCTGCCCCCAGAACAGGCGCCAGCCCCACCCCCGCCCCTGAGGCCAGAGCATGAAGCTCTGCCACTGAATATAACACTGTGCCACCAGGTGGTGCTGTGGAGTCCCATTTTTCCCTACCGGATTTCCCTGTTTAAATTTACAACACGTGTAACTGAAATGCTTCTTTGATGTGTCTTGATCCAGCCCTTATCCTACCATAAATTTCTCTAATCCCCTTAAAAAAAAACAACCACACACCTAAGACAGTGACCACGACCACTATATATTGTGGCATCAAATTCCACCAATTCATTCTGCACTGTGTGGACAAATACCTTCTTTTGTCTGCCTTGAATCTTTCGCCAGGCAATTTCATTCACTTCATTAACACTGGTATCAAGTACCAATAGACTGAAATGGGGACAAATAGAAGAGGACACCATCACTCCAGTATGGCTCCCCTTTATCACATACACAGCCCAACAAGACAACAACATGATTCAATAAGAACTTAAGCCAACTACCACACACTGTATACAACCAAAGGCAATCAACCACACCCTAGACCACCCCAACCTTTCTCACCACCAAGGAAACATAACAAGTGAATAGAAAGAGAACCTACCCAAGTGACGCTGATACAAAAACCCCACACATACACTAAGTAAAAGAACATAAGCTTTTACTTACCCCACTTCCTCTCTCCCATTCCCCCATTTTTTCTTCCCAACCCTATATTGCATATAACACCAATGTCTCACAATAAATGTGACTGATTTGTAGAAAGCTCAACCTGAAGAAAGAGGGAATCTGTGTGCTTCTGAAAACAAGGAAAATCTTTAATAAAAAATTATTTTAGAAAGAAAAGTGTTCCAACAATCTACAGCAGCAACAACAAAAATATTTAAAAGCTCCCCTGTGATAAAAACAAGCAAGCAAACAAAAACAAGCAAATGACTGCACACAGAAAAGTAGCATGTTGGGACGAAAGCTAGGCAATTACCTTCATCACTAAGATGTTGCTACATTTCTAGATGTGTGTGGGGTGTAGTTGTTTTTTAATGGAGGAATGCCTGTATTTTCAGTGAACTATTGCCTTAGGAATGGAGTTGCCTACCCCTACCAGAGAGGAATGGCAAACCAAGCTGTTGGACTATGCAAAACTTACTGGAAGACTCAGGAACCAAGAAGACCATAACTTCAATAAAGAATGGGGAAAGATTTATAATTTATCTAGGAGACCATTGTAAGCAGATGAAAACATTAGCAGGATTTTAACAACACTTGTAATGTAGTGAATATCATGGACAATATGGAAAGATACAAAATATGTATTATGAAATAATATGCAGTTGAGAGGGTGTACAATGGGATTCATGGAGGGGGTGGGGGAAGTCCAGAGATTTGGTGAAATCTCAAAATATGGATATGTATTTTGGATTGTTGTCTTTGTCCATGGAGTTTTCTCGACAGGGATACTGGAGTGGATTGCCAGTTCCTGCTCCAGCTGAGAAAGAAAGAAGGCTGATCGCCGAAGAATTGATGCTTTTGAATTATGGTGCTGGAGGAGACTCTTGAGAGTCCCATGGACTGCAAGAAGATCAAACCTATCCATTCTTCAGGAAATCAGCCCCGAGTGCTCACTGGAAGGACAGATCCTGAAGCTGAGGCTACAATACTCTGGCCACCTCATGAGAAGAGAAGACTCCCTGGAAAAGACCCTGATGTTGGGAAATATGGAGAGCACTAGGAGAAGGGGACGACAGAGGATGAGATGGCTGGACAGTGTTCTTGAAGCTACCAACATGAGGTTGACCAACCTGCGGGAGACAGTGGAAGACAGGAGTGCCTGGCATGCTCTGGTCCATGGGGTCACGAAGAGTCGGACATGACTAAATGACTAAACAACAATTTCTGATTGTTATAAACCAATATCTGTAAAACCAAATAAAAATAATAATTATTATATAAGAAAGGAATGGAGTTACCTAGTTACCTGAACACAGCACTCTATGGATCCATTCCTATCCTCACTTGCCAGAAACAAGTTTCACTGAATTTAATGAAGCTGACTTCTGAGTGGACATGTATAGCATTGCAGTGTGTCCAGACATTCATCGTTTCAAAATAGGGCACAATCGTTTTGAGTCCCACTACAACCAGGCTGGTAAGTTTATCATTTTCAGAGTCGGGGATCATCAGGTGGTTTACCACTATGAGAGCAGGGAAATTCTTATCCACGAGGTCATTGACGGAAAACATAATATGCACCAAATATTATAAGCTAGGACGGAGTGGTGAATACACATTAACTTTTGGGGGGGGGAATCAGTTTTGATTCCGCCTCACATTTATTGCAATGTTTTATTCATACAATATTCTTGCACTTCCCTCCAGTTTGCAAATATGAGTGGCCGCCATGCGAACAAATGGTGCAGTTAATATGGATTCCCTTCCGAAAGTTTTTTGTTTTCCAGCCTGTTCAACACGAATGTCACGATGCACGATCAGTTCACGGTATAAGCCAGGCACAGGTCAGGTTATGGTCAGTCCATCTGCAAATTGTGAGGATGGCTGTCCTGCCCATCAATATGGCAGCTCCAGAAGTTGGCAAAACAGGTCATTTGTTAGGGATATGGAACCTGCGACCCTTGAAAAGGTGGTAGACTTCGACACCCATCAGCCCCAGCCAAAATGGCCAAAGGTCAGACTGGCTCAGAATGATCTGTGGCCTGAGCGAGGCGTCAGGCAGGGAAGAGGCATGGGCAAAAATGCTGAGACCTATTTGGCTGGTGGCTGCATCTTCTCAGGAGAAGGTAGGTGCAACACTGCAACTGTCCTTCCCGACTGACACCTCATATGTTTTACGCCTCCGTTCAACAGTTTGGAAGGGAATCTGCTCCCTTCAAGAAGGAGAAGCAGCCATCCCCGTGCAGAATCAGGCCTTCCTGCTTAACAGTTGTTGGTTCAAGGACGGACAGACATGAGAACCCCACAGAACAGCACATAGGAAGGGGGGGACAATACAGAAAATGATGCAAATATTTATATGACATTAGCAGACTAAAAACAAAACACCCAATGATTTGCTTGTTTGATTTCTGATCCTGATCTCAGACAAACTCTTGAATTGTGGGAGTTTCTGTCCCATTTCCACCAGACATCTCTGACATTCCCAGCAATGGTAGGCTTTGGGCTCTCAAGTTTCAGTGGCGCCCTGTGGAATGCAGGGACACGATCTTGTCTTTTGTCTCTGGTGGCAAAAGGTATTCAGCCAGCCCTGCTCATCACCCCTGGACAGCATTGGCTATGCTGCCTGGGGTTGATGGGAAATGGAGTTCAGCAGCATCTGGAGGGCCACAGCTTCCCCATCCTTGTACTAATTGATGGATTAATAGGTGAAAATGCAGACTATTAATCAGATATACCTTCTGTACTCAGCTGTTCAGCCAAGCATTTGATGGCTGAAAGATACCGTTCCCAGCAACCTTGAATTTATTACCTGTGAGAGCATGCAAGTGTTTTAAATGTTCTCTCTTTTTTAAAAAAAATAAATAACTGTTTTTATTATGTTTCTATATTATATTTAATTGTAAAAAATGAATTCCAGTATCATTGAATTTGTCCAACATAATAATGCAACATAATAATTTAATATTAGTATTTTTCATGTTTGACTTCAAAACTAAACCCAATGCTCAATTGTTTTTCCCAGTGAACAGTGGGGGGTGGGGTGGGAGAGTTGCTAGTGCAACGTTTGGGCATAATTAAAGGAATGCAATATTCATGGGTCAGGAACAGGACGGGAATGTGAGCAACCTACCTGGGAGATCTTTAGATAATAATAGTCGGGGCCGGCTTGCCAATGAGGCTGGGGAGGCAGTCACCTCTGGGTGGCACCTGGAAGGGGCAGCAGATCCAGATTCCAAGGTGGGCACAGCGCTTCACCTCCTATCAGTGGGTCACCCCGGGTGCCACCCTGGAGGGGGGGTTACACTCGGCACCCCCCCATTGGGGAACATTTTATTATTATTTTCTGTTGCATGAGATTTTTCAACTGTTCTTATATGTTCTTTCAATGCTGATTTCATATCTGAAGTCGGTTTTGTTCTGTAAGCTCTAGTTTTTTGTTTTTGTTTTGCAATTCATGTTTTTCACTTTTCGCCAGAGCCACGTTGGGGGGGGGGGGTGACCAAAAAAAATTCCACACCGGGTACCACCTGGGCTTGCTACGCCTCTTCCTCCTATGCTTGTCACCCTCCTCCTCCTCCTCCTCCTCCTCCTCCTCCTCCTCCTCCTCCTCCTCCTCCTCCTCTTCCTCCGATGCCCCACTGCCACAAAGAGGATGCAGTAGTGGGGGCATAAGAGGAGCAGGTGGCCACAAGGAATCAGGATAAGGAGGTAGGGGCATTGGAGAAGCAGACAGTGGCAATGGGGTATCAGAGAAAATGGCAACAGGGCATTTTCTTTTCTTTTCTTTTTTGCTTCGAGCAGCAAAATATCCTGTCCTGCCTGGTAAGGATAATACAGTAAAGCCACATTCACACCATGAATTTTAAATGCTGTAATACTACAGCCGTGGGGTTCCCACAAAGAATTTTGTTAGCTGTAGTTTGTTTCGTGTGCTGAGAGAGTTGTTCGAAAAGTGATTTGGTCCCCTCTGAAGAAATTGTCACTCAAATTGGTACAATGGTTCCTGATATCAAAGAAGTGTTTGGGAACCATTGGGTGCCATTTTGAATCAAGGTGGTTGGTGGAACCATACAGTTTTTTCCTCTTCTTGTGCATATCATGTTCTGAAAGTCTGTCCAGTGCGTGCAATTTATGTCCCCCACATAACTATGTTTTCCTTGGTACAGAATTTGGAGTGCCTCCTTGCACAATTTTAACACGCATGTGTGTGTCTCAGAATGTGTGCATGTGTGTGTACAGCTGCACAGAACCCTAGCTAAGAATGTCTATGCTATCCTCTTTGATTTGTTAAAGTAACCTCTCTCTTTTTAAGTTATAAGTTTCAGGCACGCATTACTGTTGAGGGAAAAGTAATTTGTTGTAATCATTTTTAATTATAGTTATTCTTAATTATCTTTGCGGTATGTTTAAACATTAAAATACAAACAGAGCTGCCATGGCACAGATGGCTCTTGCCTGCAATGCGGGCTGTCAAGCTTCATTTGAACACCACCGTCTTATTTTCCTCACAATTATAACTTCAGGCAATAACGTAGCTTTCGTGCCACAGCCACTGATATAATTCTGCTTTAGGAACAATGTACTTGCCACAGAACCCTTTGCTTTCCATCACGAAAACCAGCATCTAAAGAAACTTTCATGTGCTTCTTCTCAAACGCTGTCATCCAGAACCATTAAGGTTGATCTTCGCCATTACCTATGAGAACAGGCCTTGTGGTGGTTGATGGCATCTTTGGGCAATTTCCAGGGATCCTAACCTGCACCCAGAGCCCACCACTGATACCTGTGTGGTCCCTTCCTTTCAAAAATGCTCCTGATCATAGCAGGACTCCTCCAGCCACCATCTTTGTTTCCAGCAATACTCTAGAAATGGGATCATTCTGGGGAGTGGTGAGGGACAATGGCCGCTGCCAAAGCCCAGCAACCTCATAAGGCAGTCATACTTTTGCAGTGAATGTAAGAAGAGCCTGTTTGGTTAGGCCAATGGCCCATCTAGCCAAGCATCCTGTTCTCGCAGCAGCCAACTAGATGCCTGTGGGAGACCAGCAGGCAGGATCAGAGCACACAAGCACTCTCCTCTCCTGTGTTTTCTAGCAACTGGCACTCAGAAGCATTGCTCCCTCTAGCTGTGGTGGCAGAGCATATCCACCATGGCTAGTTTGCCACCAATAGCCCTACCTTCCATGAATTTGCCTAATACGCTAATACGCTTGTTGGCCATCACTGCCTCTTGTGGGAGTGAGTTCCGTGGTTTAACTATGTGTTGTGTGGGAAAGTGCTTCCTTTGTTGTTGTTGTTCAGTCGTTTAATCGTGTCCGACTCTTTGTGACCCCATGGACCATAGCACGCCAGGCACTCCTGTCTTGCACTGCCTCCCGCAGTTTGGTCAAACTCATGTTCGTAGCTTCGAGAACAGTGTCCAACCATCTCGTTCTCTGTTGTCCCCTTCTCCTAGTGCCCTCAATCTTTCCCAACATCAGGGTCTTTTCCAAGGATTCTTCTCTTCTCATGAGGTGGCCAAAGTATTGGAGCCTCAGCTTCACGATCTGTCCTTCCAGTGAGCACTCAGAGCTGATTTCCTTAAGAATAGGTTTGATCTTCTTGCAGTCCATGGGACTCTCAAGAGTCTCCTCCAGCACCATAATTCAAATTTTAATAACCATAATTCAGGCTTCCTTTAGCCTGTCCTGAATCTTCCAGCATTCAGCTTCATTAGATCCCCACAAGTTCTAGTAGCACCATGAGAGAGGAAGAAAAACTTCTCTCCATCCACTTTCTCCATGCCACGTGGAATTTTATAAATTTCTATCATGTCATCTCTTACTTGCCTTTTCTCCAGACCAAAAAGCCCAAATGGGGCAGCCTCTCTTCATAGAGGAGTCCCTCCATCACTTTGATCATGTTGGTTGCCCTTTCCTTAAGGTTACCAGATTTTTTTTTCAATGAATCCGGGGACAATTTAAATAAATAAATAAACAAATACTACACATTTGGGATGCTGCAGCTGCAGCGATGGCTGCAGAGGGGCGGCGGCCGCCTTGACCTCAACTGCCACATTTCCCCTTCCTCCAAGGCTTCTATCTCCTTTCTCCATGAGCATGGGCAGCCCCTGAGTTGCTGGTTCTTCAGTGGTGGTGGGGAAGGGTGCGCAGTGCGTCAGGCATGGAAGGCAGAGAAGGAGGGCTGAGAGCGGTGGCGGTGGCAGGGCTCGGGCAGCACGATGCCTCCCTTCCCAATCGGAGCAGCCCTAATCCCATTCCTACTTGCATGCAAGCAGGAGGGGGTGGGGATCCCTCAGCTGGGGAGGGAGGCTTCCTGTTGCCTAACTGAGGGGGCCCAGCTCCTGCTTGCATGCAAGTAGGACTTGGGAGGCTGCTCTGATAGGCAGCATGAAGCCTCCCTTCACAGCTTAGAGGCCCAGCTTAGAGCCCCTGCACCACCATCATATGGCGACTTCCGAGAAGCTCGTGAAGCCAGAACGGGCTGCCGAGACTGTCGCTGCTGTGTTTCATATTAGATGAAATCCGGGGACATTCCGGGGATGGAATTTGTCCGGGGACTTATTTGCAAATCCAGGGACTGTCCCCAGGGAACGGGGACGTCTGGTAACTCTACCTTCCCTGAACCTTCTCTAACTCTTATCTATCCACCATGTTCCATGTCAGCTCTGCATCTACAGTAATGTCAGAAGCAAAGATGGCGGCCATGAGCTGGATTGCACTAAGGGTAATCTCTCCTACAGCTGTGATAAACCATAAGGGACTTTGCTCAGCGGGTTGCAGCTGCCTTCATATCTTCTTCTGACCAAGCCATGTCTTTACCTGTCCTACATCTGACCGCATAATAAAGAATCTGTAACCAGACTCCTTATGTTTTTATGAAAAAAGGGCAGGTTGACACCAGGAACGGAAGCACTCTACAATGCATCTTTCTGTTTCAGGTACCACTTCTTATTAGCTAAAGGTGAGGAAGCACAATCACTACTAAGTCTTTCAATCCGAATTTTGATCCTGCATCAGTATGGGTGTTACCATATTCCTTCCTCCCTTCTTTCATTAAATATGAATAGTTATATATTGCCCTTCACTTTGCATTCACAGGGTGGTGGACAGAAATAAAACAAGTACAACGCTGGTTAAAACTATACCAAAATAAAATTTCGACAATATACAAGCACATCATCACAAAAGCAGTACGGGGTGGGGAAAACCCATCAGATGAATCCAAACTCTCCTACTTTGCTCAGAAAGCTTGATGGAAGAGATATGTCTTTACCTGTCATCTGAAAGAATGGGGTGAAGTGGCATAATACCCCTCAGAAGGGAGGGACTTCCATATATGCAGAGCCACCACTGAAAAGACCCTTCTATGGGCCCCTGCACCTCATATCTCATCCATTGCAGGGACCGCTAGAAGGGGCTCATTTGCTGATCATGGCAGAAAGGCAGGGTGTTATGGGAGAGGCACTCTTGCCTTGCCATTTTTTTTCATAAGATCTGGCATATGAACAGCTTTGTATGTTACATGAAAGGAACACTGGCAACCTCTGGCATTTTTTCCCCCAGCTGCTGGCAGATGGCAGTTGCTTGCACAGTCAGAAGGTGGACTTGTGCAGAAAAGTTGGAATGACACAGAAAGTATAACTTTCCTACACAGGGACCCTGCTAGCCAGCTATGATGGAATTGTGCATAGGCCGCTGGCAAGGCTTCTTTGTCAAATCCAAAGCTGTTCTTAGTCCTGGCCAACACAGCAGCAACACCAATATTCCTTTGCGTTTCTGATAATTGGGAGGATTCGCTAATTGTCACACTTCTCTCCTTCTACCAGGGCCGCCAGGCCAGATTCTCCTGTGTTTTACAAATATGGGAGTTGTGGAGCGGAGAGGCTTTTAAAGAAATGTTCTCATGCAAAACGGTTGCATGCCTCGTACATGTTTGTTGATTGCTTAACAAGAATTTATCTGGTTGTTTAGCTATAATGTTTGCAAATGTAAAGTGGGAGGCATGTTCGTTTTCTTTTTTAAAAAATGACACTTCTAATCTGATCAGAAGTGTGCCATGGAAAAGGATAGCTTGGATAGAACAGGCTTATCAGACGCCAAGGACACAACATGCATACAATTTGTTTCATTACTCCTCTTAAAGCAGCTGTACTGTTCAGGGGAGAAATTTGAGGCACAAATCCACAGATGCCAAAAACACACTAGATGTAGCTCACAAAATGCAAGAGGTTACGTAGTCTTGGTGCCAGAAAAAGCATGCGAGGAGCCAAAGTGTGTTCTATTCAAGGCACAGGACCTCTCAGAACAAAACCACAAACTAGCTATTAAATGCCAAGCGATCCAGTGTTTTAAATACAAATCACATCAAAACTTCCTCAGACTTCCAAGTTCCAAATCTGCAATTGCCCTAGATTTCATTAAACTCAGATGTCGGCTCAGAAACTGTGCTTCATGTGTGTGTTTGTGGGAGGGCACACCTTATAGTATATCATGTTTCATACATGTTTCCAAGGTGGCCACATGCATCGCCCAAAAAGAGGACACAGATTTCCATCAAATATCTGCATGCTAATTTATATGTAGAGATGCAGAATTAGAAATAATTGCTTTAGGGTTGTAATCAATGGTGCTACTCAGCTGACAGTATGGTTTTCGCCAGTGAAACAAGGAGGGAAAAAATTTCCAACTATTTCCCCTCCCACTCCCCCCCCCCCAATACAAACCTGCTCCAGAGGGTTGGGGGACTTTCCATAGCAGATTTTTTGGGGGGGGGAAGGACAGAGAGCTGCAAAAGGAATGGCGAATCACCCAGAGTTGCTTCCATCCGTATTACACTAACAGAAACTTTATCCTCAGCTGAGCAACACCATTAGAGACAACCTTATAACAGAAATAGAAATACGAAACATTTCACCATAGCTGGGAAGGCTCTGACCAGGAGACCTCGGTGTCAGCTCAATCTGCTGTCCAATCTGCCAATGACCAACTTCAAGACCCCTGCTCTCCCTTTTTATGGTTCTGTATAATAAAAGCAGATTGGACTAAGGGTAGGCTTCAAATAGACGGTTGTCCTCTGTAAACTAGGGAACATGGTTACCTTACCAAGTTTAACTGTCCCCTTTCCACAGCTAGGGCTTTGCTTCATGTCCCTAAGAACATACCCTAAGAGCCATGCTGAATCAGGCCAAAGGCCCATCTAATCCAGCATCCCGTTTCCTTAATGGCCAACCAGATGCCCACAGAAAGCCCACAAGCAGTACCAAGTGCAACATCCTTCTCCCCACTTGTGATTTCAAGCAATTGGCTCAGTGGAGGCAGAGCATTCCTGTTGCTGCTATAGCTATTGATAGCCTTCTCCTCCATGAATTTGTCTAATCCCCTTCTAAAGGCATCCCCTTGTGAAGTTTCTGAGCACAATTCAAAGTGTTGGTGCTGACCTTTAAAGCCCTAAACAGCCTCGGCCCAGTATACCTGAAGGAGCATCTCTACCCCCATTGTTTAGACTGGACACTGAGGTCCAGCTCTGAGGGGTCTTCTGGAGGTTCCCTCACTGAGAGAAGTAAGGTTACAGGGAACCAGGCAGAGGACCTTCTTGGGGGTGGTGCCCACCCTGTGGAATGCCCTCCCATCAGATATCAAGGAAATAAACAACTATCTGACTTTTAGAAGACATCTGAAGGTAGCCCTGTTTAGGGAAGCCACCCAGATTTTTTTGGGGGGGGGGTAAATAAATTTATTATCATCATCAACATCATCATCATCCAAGTTTATGGGACTAGATTCCATAGTTTAACTATGTGTGGGGAAGTATTTCCTTTTGCCTGTCCTGACTCTTCCTCCCACTGGAAGGACATGCTGGTCCACAGCTGATCTGCTGCTTCCTCCATGGTTCACCTGACCTCAGTGGTACCCCACTTCCTGCATTTTTCTCCTTTTCCTCTAGTTCCGGTGTCTCCACCACACTAAAGACAATTGGATTCAGGGGCGTACCCAGGATCAAAACTGGGGGGGGGGGCAAGAGAGGGGAAGAGAGAGAGAAGGAAGGAGGGAGGGAGGGAAGAGAGGGAAGAGAGGGGAAGAGAGGGGAAGAGAGGGGGAAGGAAGGAAGGAAGGAAGGAAGGAAGGAAGGAAGGAAGGAAGGAAGGAAGGAGAGAGAGGGAGGGAGGGAGGGAGGGGGAGGGAGGGAGGGAGGGAGGGAGGAAAAGGAAGAATGAAAGAGGGGGGAAGGAAGGATGGAAGGAAGGATGGAGCTCCCGTCTGCCGTCCACCCCCAGCTCAGGCTGCTCCTCCCCCTTCCCACGTTCCTGTTGCTGGCTGCAGCTGCGGAGGGGGCAAAAACAGCCCGATTTCAGGCTGCTTTTCGCCCTCCCCATGTTCCTGTCACTGGCTGCAGCTGCGGAGGGGGCGAAGACAGTCTGATTTCGAACTGCTTCTCTCCCCCCCCCCCAATGTTCCTGTCGCTGGCTGCATAACCCGCAGCGACTTTTCCCCTTCAGTTTTTGGAGGGGAAAAGTGTGGGTTATGGTCCGTAAAATACGGTAATTTATTATTTTTGCTTCGGGAGGGGGGGCAGCTGCCCCCCCCGCCCCTCGCTGGGTACGCCCATGATTGGATTTCCAAACTTCCTCTGGTTGGGTGGGCAGGTTTGGTAAGTAGCACCTCACTCTTATCTCTCAGGTTTGCAAAGTCACAGCTCAGTCGCAGAGTGCATGTCTTGCAAACCAAAGGGCTAGGGAAACCAATGTAGGGCTTGGGAAGATGCCTGCCTGAACCCAGGAGAGTTGCTGCCGGAGGTTTCTCTACAAACAGACACACAGAGAGATGCACACACATATTTCTCCATCCAAGCAAGTAAGAGGCATTATCACAGCACAAGGACACATTTCAGCCATGCAAAATCACTAGAGGAGGATGTGGAGCAGGGGAGCGAGGGGGGTAGGCTAGGGAAAGGGAATTTGTTCTGAAAGGGTGTGTGACCTGGGGGAAGGTCTGGGGGCCAGATGGAGAGGCTTGGAGGACTGCATTGGCCCCTGGGCATGAAGGTCCTCATCCCTGCTATAAGGTGACCTCTAGTTCCCAGGAACTTCATGTTCCCACTGGAACCTCTCCATGCCATAACCACTAGATTAATGATCTGCAGAGGAGTTATTCTAAAACCTGAAGAAAAACATTATTCAGAACCTGTCCGGGGAAGCCGCAGTTGTGATTTGCTTTTCAAAGCAACATGAGGAAATTGAATTTCCTGTTGCCACAAGACCAGCCCTTAACTGTTTAATTTTATTGTCAACCTAAAATAATTAAGCAATTGATCAAAAGCAAGCCACAGATTTAAAGCATCTCATTGTACTCTCACAAGACCTATTGCAGCTAAAAGAAATCATTAACATATTTACCCACTGCAAATTGAGCCCGGGCTTTTTTACCAGACCCTCCCAATTGCACCTATCGCTAGAAGTTACAGTTCCTGTTTTCTCCGTTGGCGTACTAGCTGCCGCTTGTGTATGTCGTATTTAATGCTGGAGTGTATGATCCGAGTGTCATGTCGTGGCAGCTGGCCGAGTGCCAACCTCCTCATTGCAGGATCCAGTCTAACAATTTTGCAAGTATATATTGACCCGCAAAATTATATAGCATGCCGAAACAAATGCAGAGGCTCAAAATGCCTAAATGGGCATGAATGTGGGTTTTCCAGGTTAGTTGAGAAATGTGTGTTTTGAATGAAAGGATTCCCAACATCCGGCAAGGCAAATGTAGCTTGTTTTCTTTCTGCCCCTCTCTATCCTCCACCCAGAAAGGAAGGGCTGTTCTCAGAGTTCAGAAACACTTTATAATAATAATAATAATTTGGGCGGCTTCCAACAAAATATTAAAATACAGAAATCCATCAAACATTAAAAGCTTCCCTAAACAGGGCTGCCTTAAGATGCCTTCTAAAGGTCTGGTAATTGTTATTCTCTTTGACCTCTGGTGGGAGGGCATTCTACAGGGTGGGCGCCACTACCGAGAAGGCCCTCTGCCTGGTTCCCTGTAACTTGGCTTCTCGTAGCAAGGGAACCACCAGAAGGCCCTCGGTGCTAGATCTCAGTGTCCGGGCAGAACGATGGGGGAGGAGACGCTCCTTCAGGCTTTGCAGCCAGGCAAAAGCACTTGCAATGCAAAGCAGGGGTGTAGCATCCTGAGAGCTAGCTAGAGTGGCCTAGAGGGGTTGTAGGCAACTGCCAGTAATGGGCAGGGCCAAAGGCAGAAGCGAGCAATAAAATTAATACAGATCTTCATTTGTACAGAAGACTGGTCTCCACACACAACCCACACGCTTTTTTTCTATCCTCTGCCCCGACAAGCAAGAGGCATCATCAGAGTTCTCGCCAGGCAAAAAGCACTTAAGAAAGGTGCAGATCCAGTGAAGCGGTGTGGCTTGGTGAAAGGGTGCAGCCCGTGAAGATTCCCAAGGGCCAGATCCAGAGCTGCATTTGGACACTGGACCTGAGATTTCCCCACCCTTGGACGAGACCGTCATTGGCCACCAGCTTTGCGCCCACTTTGCGCTCCCTCCTCCAGTGGTGAAATCTGAGAGGGGGGTTTCAGCTGAGCCCTAAATAAGAGTGAGGAGGTGTGGTTTCTGCAAACCCAGCGCCTTCAAGCAAACCCCAGGTGACTTTTGCACAAAAGTAACGTCTCCCACCAGCTCCAATTTATATCACACAGGGTTAATAATTTGAATGAGTTTATGCCTTTGGTAGAAAACATTTGTATAAAAATAAAATAAAATCGAGGAACTTCAACGGATCTCTTTTTTTATTCTCACTGAGTTTCTGATGTTGCTGTTAAGACCTTTTCTGGAACAGATGGTTGAGTCCTGATTTCCTTTTCCTTTTTCTTTAATGCACATGCTGTTAACACTTGACCTCGTGTGTTCTCTTTGGATAATGATCCAAGCATCATTAGAGGGTGGGGGGAGGGGAATGCTGTTGGGTTGTTTCTTTTTTTAATGCTCCTGTTAACACCCGAAATTTAACTCGCTATAAGCAAAGTCAGGCATTCTTGTTAAGTATAATGCTGTGTAAGCGATTGCGTGGCTCTAGGGAACACGTGAATTGCCAGAACCATATTCACACATGGAGATGAACAAATGGACGGTGGGAGCAGAATGGGAGCAGAATGCAATCGCTAAAATACAAGCCATAAGCACGCAGCCTGTCTCACAAACTCAAGGACATAGCAACATAAAGACATAAGATGAGGTTGCTGGATTGGACAAGTGGCCCATCTAGTTCTCACAGTGACTGTTGTGAAGCCTGCAAGGTGGTCATTGGTGCAGCAGAACTATGCCCACCTGCAAATACCAGCAACTGGTTCTCAGAGACATACCACCTCTGACAGTGGTGGTGGAACACAGCCATTGTGATTAATAGACATTGATGGACTTGTCCTCCATTAATTTGTCCTATCCTTTTTAAAGCCATCCAAGTTGATGGCCATCACTGCCTCCAATGGGAGAGAGCTCCATAGTTTAACTATGTGCTGAATGAAGGAGTGCTTTCTTCTAGCTGTCCCAAATTTTACATCATTCATTGGATGTCCATGGATTCCAGAGGCAGGGCCCCGGGCAAACATACAAAGGGTATGAATGTTAGGGTAACAGTCCTCTGTATTGAAGATGTCCTCTGTTTGATGGTTGTCCAGTCTAGCTCTGGTTTAAAGATAAGGAAACATGATAAAAAGAGAACAGGAGCCTTGAAGTTGCCCATCCCCAGTTAGCAGTACCTGATCTGCAGACAAAGCCACCACTGTGGTGATAGTCACTATATTTCTATTTCAATCACAATCAAATTACTTCGCCCAACAGCCTTAAGTTAGGACAGGATAGGACAACTCCCTGTTTGCATATCAGCTTGTAGACCAGGCATCCCCAAACTGCAGCCCTCCAGATGTTTTGGCCTACAACTCCCATGATCCCTAGCTAACTGGACCAGTAGTCAGGGATGATGGGAATTGTAGTCCAAAACATCTGGACGGCTGAAGTTTGGGGATGCCTGTTGTAGACAAAGTCATTTAGCAGCAGAGGAAGCTGCTTTATGCTGAGTGAGACCACTGGGTCCATCTAGCTCAGCAGTGTCTACACTGACTGGCAGCAGCTCTCCTGGATTTCAGACAGTGAGTTTCTCCCTGGAGATGCCAGGAATTGAACCGGGGACCTTCTGCATTCAAAGCAGATGGTCTACCACTGAGCTGTATCCCTTCCCCAATTCTTTCTATGCAGATGCAACATAGAAGCCAGCTTCTATTTGTGTTCTGAGGACAAAGAAGAAGAATCCTCATCCACTTTAGGTAGTCCTATGGCTTGCTTCATGGGAAATACATAAAGTTCCATATAACTTTGGGGCGGGGAAGTTTAAATTCATTCTGCTCAAGTACATGCCCTTGTAGCAATAAAGATACAGAGTGAAATTGCTTCTGCAAAAGATATGTCCATAATAGCTTGGGTAAATTTCATAGTTTTCCCAGAAAAAAAAATCCAATTAAGCAACATTAATGTTTGAAGAAAGAAAGAAAATTAAGATTACAAATGTCAAGCACATCTGCAGAGATGGAGCCAGATGTTTCTGTGTATTGACTCATTTAAACATTTGGGATATTCCTGCTGAGAGAATATGAGGACTCTATTAAAAAGATATTTAGTTTTTCAGATTACTAAAATTATAGTCATCAACCAACTCTACAATAGGCATGTAACAAAAAAGAAAAACAACAACATTTATATGAATTGTGAATAGCAGATTATGTTGTACCCCTGCCATTATATATTTTTATTAATCAGTTGGCATTTTCCAACTGGCAGGGGGTTGGACTATGTGGCCCACAGTGTCCCTTCCAACTCTACGATTCTATGATTCTATGAAATACCCTTATTATAAATAGAAAACCAGGCAAGTTAAAGAAATAGCAATGCTGGTGTAACTTTGACCTATCACCACCACTTTGGCTTCTACTCCTTTCCACACATTTCCTTGCCAGTGATTGTCACCTCTATTCTCCTCGCAGAGCTACAGTCCCCGGAGTTCCCTGCGGAGAGGGATAGACTGTTAAACCTAACAACTCTCAGCACCCTTAACAAACTACAACTCCCAGAATTCTTTGTGGAGGAAGCCATGACTGTTTAAAGTGGAATCATAGTTCTTTTTTATGTATGGTGTGAATGTGGCCAGAGAATCGAGATGGTTTTAACCAGCCCTTCCCCTTCTCTCTGCTTTGGGTAATTCCCAGATTCCTCATTCGCTGTATAGATAGGTTGTGGTTGTGTGTGCAGATTTCAGCGCACACCGGAAAGCTGATAGCTGCTTGTTCCTTGCATCCCCATCATTTGCCCTGTGTCACGGCTAAAAAAGGTTAATACACCTGTCACGTGCCAGCGCTCAGTATCTAGCGGTTATTACTCACACATTGACAAACTGGATGGATTGCAAGGGGCCGTGGAAAAAAAAAAGTTATTAAGGCATTAGAAGTATTGACTAATAAAGGAAGATTAACAGTCTGACCCTGCAGGCAAACCTCGCCTATAATTCCCACTGAAGGTAGGAAGGGACAGTTCCCAGGCTCACATTTTCACAGCATTTCATCCTGTGGTTTATCGCCATGGATCCCTCGCTGCATCAGCATTGGTAGAACTGCATATTAGGTTGTTAGAATGTCAAGGGAGGTACATAGGAACAGAAGAAGCTGCCTTGTACAGAGTTAGACCTGTGGCCTATCTAGATCAGTATTGCCTACAGCAGGCATCCCCAAACTTCGGCCCTCCAGATGTTTTGGACTACAATTCCCATCATCCCTGACCACTGGTCCTGTTAGCTAGGGATCATGGGAGTTGTAGGCCAAAACATCTGGAGGGCCGCAGTTTGGGGATGCCTGGCCTACAGCGATAGGTTTCGGGCAGGGTTCTGTCCTGGCCCTACCTGCAGATGCCAGGGATTGAACCGGGAACCTTCTGTATGCAAAGCAGATGCTCTGCCGTTGAGCTATGTCTCTTCCCCATGAAACTGGGGTGGAGGGGGGTTTCTTTAATTGCTTGTATGTTGAAGCGTTTTTACCTAACTCTTTAGCTGGTGAAGGCTTGCAAATATCAATAATAAGACAGGCCCTGAACTCAACGTGCAAGACCCAACGCAAAAGGGGGGGGGAGCAGACATCACCTCTTGATTTCTTATAACAGCTGGGGGAAAGTGCTCAAGGAGATGAAGAGGTAAAACTCACAGAATGGCAGCTGCCAGGTTATGAAGAAGGAAGGAGCTGGATGGGGTTGAATTCTCAACACAGCCAGTGAAGGGGCCCTGCTTCTCTTCACTCCCTCCGATGTTTCCTGGTGCAATGGCTTCTGCCGAGTGACTATAGATTGTGCCCCATTTGTTTTCTGGATTCCACTTTAACTAGGAGAATGTCTAAAATGAAATCCTGCAGCTGGAATACATGCAGGATGGCCACAGCTTTCAAATTCGACTACAGTGGTACCTCGGTTTATGAACACAATTGGTTCTGGAAGTCTGTTCATAAACTGAAGCGAACTTTCCCATTGAAAGTAACGGAAAGTGGATTAATCCGTTCCAGACGGGTCCACGGAGTACTCAACCTGAAGCGTACTTAACCCGAAGCATGGGTGTAATTGGTTCTGGAAGTCTGTTCATAAACTGAAGCGTTCATAAACTGAAGCAAACTTTCCCATTGAAAGTAATGGAAAGTGAATTAATCCGTTCCAGATGGGTCTGCAGCGCTCGTAAACCAAAAATTCATAAACCGAGGTGTTCGCAAACCGAGGTTCCACTGTACTTCATTTGAATCTCTCCACCCCAGGTTACCAAAACGTAAGAAGAACCTGTTGGATCAGGCCAATGGCCCATCTAGTCCAGCATCCTGTTCTCCCAGTGGCCAACCAGATTTCTGTTGCAGGATCCGTGCACAAAAGCACTCCCACCCCATGTTTTCCAGCATTCAGAGGCATTACTGCCTTTGCCTGCAGAGGCAGAGCACAGCCATCATGACTAATAGCCATTGAGAGCCTTATGTTCCATCTCTTTTGTCCAATCTGCTTTTAGAGATGGTTGGTCATTGTCACTGCCTCCTGTGGAAGTGAGTTCCATAGTTCAACTGACCCCAGAAGTCATCTAGAGTATTAAGAAAATTCCTGCAAAGAAGAATTCCTGGTGGGATTGTGTTGTTATGCACCCCTCTAATCTCCAAACAATGAGAAGTTTCAGGAACTCTGCTTTGAGTGGCGGTTTGGGGGAGTGAGTTTGTTGCGCAAGCCCTCCCCAAAATTGAACAACTTGTGTATGTTGGTAAGTGATTGAATCCTACCTGAAAATAAACACTGTCTGTTGTTAACCCTGAGTGATTTTTCAGTGAAACCCATGCTTCAAGATACTGACACCGTGCTGTTAGCACAGCAGGACTGTGGTGTGTGTGTGTGTGTGGCCACATTTTACTACAGTTGAATTTAGTAAAGGGGTGTTCATCCCTGATCTGCAAGAGCTGTCACTTTTCTGGGTAAGCGTGTCATTCCTGTTGCTCTGGGCGAGTCCGTAAAGATGACTTTTTAGGGGCATGGGAAGAAATGTGAGGCTAATGTTGAGAGAATGCAAGCATTAATAAATTAAGAGAGAGGGGGGGGAGGGAGGATCCAAAAGAGGAGAGAGAATTGGAAAGGAAACTTGATCCAGTGACGGGATAAGCAAAGAGGGAGACAGGCAGCTGATAGAGAGAGGGGCTGCAGTCAGACTCTCTGGGGCTGGGTATACACAATCCTCTCCTAGAGCTTTTCCCTAGTAGAGACAGACATCCTGTATTATTGGCTGGCCTCACTGTTGGGGCCATTGATAACCATATGAGACATTGGAGCTAAATTGAGTCAAGTACTTTCTGAGCCATTCATGGAGGGTTGGAGTCAGGCTGTCTGTCCGTTCTAATCCACGGTGCAAAGCACCTAGGGTTTAATCGGAACAAAGGGACTTATGACTGCAAGTATATCACTATATTGGCGTATCGTATCGACTTTCTGATAATGTTCTAAAGCCAGTCGGGTAAGAAAGAGAAAGTGCCACTGGGTACATATTGTGGCATCAATTCTCTGCCAGACCCATCAATTGAATTTATATATTACCTCCAGCTGCGCGCTTAAAATCTATCGCTTCGCTCCCTCTAGTGCAGAGCTCACAGTTTAAGTAATTGCAAATACAAATGAATTTTAAAAGGATTTAGCAGGCTTTAAATTAAAAATGTGTGAACATTGTTGTTTTTTTAAGCACTTTCAGTTATTTAGTAATTTAACTCAACACATTCGCATTTGGCTTGTCTCCCATGACTGTAGGTTTTTATTGTGGCCTTGGTAAGCGAGAAAGATCTGCAGCAATGAAACTGGGTAGGAGATGCGAAAAGGTGCGTTTTGAAAGCCCTAAAACGTTGTCAGCAAAGAAGCAGACTGGAAAGGCTGCTTTGCTTTCATCAGTGAGATCCAGTTGTGGGAGACCACCGCACAACAAATCCACCAGGGCAATAGACTTCTAGTTTCTATTCTCTCTCTCCACCTCACAATTCCCCCATGTGCTTTTCAGAGTGGATTTTGGAAGTACAAGGGTGGGACTGCTGGGGAAGGAAACAGGGGGGGGAGCCCTGTGCCATGAGTAGATGCCCATTTGCACTGTGCCAGATTTCAACCTTTGTCTACAAGATACCCTAATTAATTCCAAAGTTCTATCAACTTCTGATACTGATCCGGCCCATTTAAATGGTGTGCTTGAAACCTTTGACTAGAGAACTGAAAGGCGACATACTCTGGGGTCTACCACTGGACAGGGCACCAAGGGGCATCGGATGGAGATATAAGAAGGCGTCATTTTATGTCATGAACCACCCTGGGATCTATGGGTATAAGGAGGCATACAAATTAAATAAACAATAAATAAATAAATGATTCATTTCCCACTCTGTCATATATTTGTTGCACACAGCACTGTTTCCACTCTGCTGCAGTTCACCTTACTCCAGAAAATGATGTTATTTGTCTTGCTGTCCACTGTGACAAGTGATTTATTATGTAAACTATCTTGTGATAATCTTATTTTACCCCATTTATTTCAGAGCAAAGGAAACACAATGCAGATTGGTCAGGGGATGCAATCAATTATGTATTGTGATTTGTACAAGATTGGGCTTGCTGGATTGATTTCCATTTCGGTCATGGGCTGAATAAGCAGGCACGGGCAATTTCCACCCCCATTTCCATTTTTTTTTGGGTTGGAAATCCCCAGCACCCCTACCACCAGAAGGCTGCATCCCTTGCCTCCTAAGTAGTGCATCACCATAAGGAGGAGACGAGCCTTCCTTGTATTAACTTACAAGGCCCTTAACAACTAGGGTCTAGGATTGCTTGATTCTTTTAAAACCTGCTCAATCCCTGAGATCTTCAGAGGAGCCTCTGCTAGTGGTCCCCCATGGATCAGATGCACAGCTCAGACCTACCAGAAGTCACTCATTGGATCGTGTGATCCATTTCTATGAAGCTCCCTCTCTGCTGAGATCAGACAACCCCACTCCCCACTGAACTTTAGGCACTTGGAGAAGATGCATTTTCCCCACTGTTGCAGTTGACCACCTAGCTCTTCAGTACTGTATGCACAGCTAATTCAGATATCACATTTGTGTCTTTTCTTCTTTTTAATGAAACAACAACTCGGTAAAGTCACTGAGTTGGATTGGTTACATTTGCAGAGGCTAAGGCAGCTCATGGCAACTAATAGTGATGATGGCTATATTCAATCTTTAGGTTCGAAGGCAATGTGCCTCTCAATAATACAAGTCACTGAAGAGTGACAGCATGAGGGAGCTATTGTCTTTGTATCCTGAGATCCAGTATGGGATAGTGGTTAGATTAACAGACTAGGACCTAGGAAACCAGGGTTCAGATCCCCACTTGATTGTGGAGCGCACTGGGTCCAACTCTTAGCCTAACTTACCTCTCAGGGTTGTAGTGTGTGTGTGTGTGTGTGTGTGTGTGTGTGTGTGTGTGTGTGTGTGTGTGTGTATCCCACTTGTGGGCTTCCCAGGGCATCTGGTTAGCCACTGACACAATGCTGGATGTCATAGTTAGTCAAATCCAACAGTTTCACGAAATCCTCAAGCATAGCTACATTCTGATGGTGTGGGCCTGGGGATTTGTGGGTTGAAAGAGTAATCCAATCCTGGCATTAGGAGGGAAATAAAACAGGTCATCTCATACTTTCTTCTGAAAGCAGTGGTCCAAGAAATCATACAGGAGAAGAAGATGCAGTTGTGGCCAGGAGGCCCCATATTTTTTCCAGCCTCTCTACAGCTTCCATGGTCAGCGTAGCAGTTTAGGTATGCCACAGTGCTAAACCTCTGGAGATGGCTTTGTCTACGGCAGAATCAGCCCCCCCCCCTGCTTGGATTGTGCTGTTCCTCCCTAAGCATTTTGCATGCACTGGGGGGGTTGCGTAACCCCACAGCTAGAAGCCCATGCCTTTGGAAGAAATCATCTGGATGCAGACTCACCTATCTCCTATTAACAGCTTGTTTGGCAAAACAAATCCAAAGTGTACACCCAGAATAGCAGGAACCATGCCAGTTAGAATGATAGAAAATCATGTCAGAGAGATAAATGGATCATTAAAGGCAAGGCACTTGAATTTTCATTACAGATCACTGCACAATCACTAAAGGTTTCTGAACTTGTCCAGCTTGTTGATCTCTCCCGCTCCTCCTCCCCCTGACTATTAGGCCTCATATCCATATTTTCGCATACCTTTTTGAAAACCGATATATTTCATCTGCTGAAGGCAATCATTAAAAGCTCTTTGTAACCATTGGAATTCATGAATTTTGATTCGCATCAGCCTGAACAGCAGCAGCAGCAGCAGCAGAAGTAATAATGTGATCATCATACCAAATGATTCAGAAGTGGCGTGACATAAGTGATGATATTTGGGGCGGTGGAGGAAGCGGGGAGTAAGGGGAGGGACATCTGGGTTTTAACTAGATATTGGCAGTGTATGAGCCTTTTGCTCTGCTCAGCATGCCAAGACACTGGGAAACCACGGACACAATCCAACAATTCCATCTATTTTAATGAGAGGAAGGCAACTCATTGCAATGCAAGAGAGTTAAGTCATTAGAAACCAAGGTCAGAGCAGGGACAGGCCAGGGGCTGTATTAGTTAAGTTTTGGCCCACTTCAGTGGGTCTACTCTGAGTAGGACTCTAGCATTCAATACAGCAATATAGCTGAAATATGATCATAATTTTTTTGGGGGGTGAGACATTTGAGTCTTTGGAAAACCAAAGCAAGACTCCACCTCACGTCCAAAGGAAACCCAGCAGGCCTTACCCAAAGTGTACAAATGTAAAGTGACCCGGACCAGGCACCAATGCATTCGTCACAGTTTATTTTACTGGTTCCCTGATTTTCATCAGTTCTTCCTCCAGCTTCAACCAGCTTAGATCGCTTTTATAAGAATGTTAGGATTATTATCCTGTGGGCAGGCTGAGACCCTACCTGCCCGCAGACTGTCTCGCCAGAGTGGTGCATGCTCTAGTTATCTACCACTTGGACTGCTGCAATGCACTCTACGTGGGGCTACCTTTGAAGGTGACCCGGAAACTGCAATTAATCCAGAATGCGGCAGCTAGACTGGTGACTGGGAGCGGCCGCCAAGACCACATAACACCGGTCCTAAGAGAACTACATTGGCTCCTAGTACGTTTCCGAGCACAATTCAAAGTGTTGGCGCTGACCTTTAAAGCCCTAAACAGCCTCGGTCCTGTATACCTGAAAGAGCGTCTCCACCCCCATCGTTCAGCCCGGACACTGAGATCCAGCGCCGAGGGCCTTCTGGCGGTTCCCTCACTGCGAGAAGCAAAGCTATAGGGAACCAGGCAGAGGGCCTTCTCGGTAGTGGCGCCCGCCCTGTGGAACACTCTCTCATGAGATGTCAAAGAGATAAACAACTACCTGACGTTTAGAGAACACCTAAAGACAGCCCTGTTTAGGGAAGTTTTTAATCTGTGATATTTTAATGTATTTTTGTAATTGTTGGAAGCCGCCCAGAGTGGCGGGGGAAACCCAGCCAGATGGGTGGGGTATAATTAATAATTAATAATTAATAATTAATAATAATAATAATAATAATAAGCCAATCAACATCAGGTCATATAGAAGCTCCATGTTCAAAGGAAGTATACCTGAGACCTCTGGTTATAGGGAGGTATATAAATTCTAATAATAATAATAATAATAATAATAATAATGATATACCACTCAACAACTCTTGCCAGGAAGCCAAACTAGTAGAGAGTTGTTGCCATTCATGTCTTATATGTGTGATTTCCAGGAGCACCTGTTTGGCAACAGTGGTATTGCCACTCTTTGGTCTGATCTTCTTGCATTCTCATCTTCACTACTCCCATGGTGAGTATTTTACCTGAGACAGGTTCCTATCTAGCACCCTGAAGGGGGGAGGAGGAGGCTGTTACACTTCCTGTTGCAATGCAATTAAAACCTACCGTATTAAGACCCCTGATAACACCACTGCAGGACTGATTGCCCCACGAGATAGCTGGCTTCTTGCTCGTGTTTACCACGAGCATTCTCTATTAGCTTTCCATCTTCTCATCCAAACATGCCAGGCAGAGAGCAAGGCTCTGAGAGGTATACGTGTGTTGTCAGCAAGCTGATATCCACTCCTCTTGATGGACATCTGAATGGGATAGAGAGACTTGATAAACTGCCTTGGAAGGAAAGCGGGGGAAAGAAAGAAAGGGAGAAAAGTCAAGAAGTCGAATAAACAAGTAGGATCCAGCTCAGTTTGGAGATAGGAGAGTGAGTTTAAACTAAGGCACGGGGATCTTTTGATCCTGCAAAATCAAAGTGACAAAGGATTGTGTGTGTGTGTTTCTTGATCTTGGTTGTGCCCTAGCCCCAGAACGAATTTTAGGAACTCTTGCTGTAAGTAGCAGCACAAGGCCAGTTCTTGCATTGTGTTTGGGTGCACAAATGTTGCCCCCCTCACCTGCATCAACAGGAGCGACATAATGTGCAATCCTATAAGTGCATATTCCAGGGAGTTCAGTCACAGCGACTTCAGTTATTTTCCATGCTCAAACAGATCTGCTGAAGCAGGGCACACAAGCTCAGTGGCAGAGGGCAGACTTTGCACACACAAACTCACTCTCTGACATCATCGGTAAAACAATCTCAGCAAGGATGCAGGAAATTCACTGCCTTAAACCTTGGAGCAGGTAGCTCTGGGGTGGATGGGCCAATGATCCACATCATCACAAGGTTCCTTCATATATTTACCAGAAAGGTATTTATTTAATATATACAAAATCTCCTCTAGGGGCAGGTGAATCTGCCCATTTTGGTTTCCCTCTGCTTCCCTCTGCTTTTCCAGTCTTAAGCTCAGTTCTCCACATTTTCTCATTTCCCCCAGAAAAAGTCCTCATGAAAACCCATCAGCATTTTCGTGCAATTTTTTTACATAATATGCACATTTTTGTATGCAATTTCGCCTATTATACACATTTTTTCCCCAAGCAAATTCCCACATTTTGTTATTTTCATTAATGTAAGAATTTATATGCACACTTTCCCCCAGGATATGCATTTTTGCATACATTACTTGGCTGGGGACCTGCATTGCAAAATTCAGAAAAGTGGCAGATTTTGAAGGATGGGTGTGTTTCAGTTCATGTATTGTTTTGGAAAGGGAGAATTAGGTAGAGACATGTTTAAATAAGAGCTGAATTGGGTTTCTTCCCCATCCCTAACCACCACCCACTCAAAATTCACATGTAAATGCTAGGGAAGAGACCACACCTTGGCATGTACACAAATGACCATGAAGGCATCATAAAAGCATGATTGCCAACAGGAGTGAAACCATGTCAGCATATAATAGCTCTGCTCAGAAACCTGCACAGAATGTCAATTTGCTACTAGGCCAAGTTCAAGGTGGGACTAGGAGTGTATAAAGTTTTTTAAAAAGCTTGGGACCAGTTTATTTGCAAGATCACCTTTCCCACTTGCTCACTCCAATCTGCAGAACTTTCACTGTTACAGGTGCCCCATAATACTCATGCCACATTTTAAAGAAATTGATATTTTAGTGCAGCACCAGCCGCACTTTGGAACTCCCAGTCTATTGATGTCAGGCAACTGCCTTTAGTTTACTCTCTTTGGCACCTGTTAAAAACACTTTTGTTTAGGGAAGCCTACTGTGGGTTAAACCACAGAGCCTAGGGCTTGTCGATCAGAAGGTTGGCAGTTCGAATCCCTGTGACGGGGTGAGCTCCCATTGCTCGGTCCCTGCTCCTGCCAACCTAGCAGTTCAAAAGCATGTTAAAGTGCAAGTAGATAAATAGGTACCGCTACAGTGGGAAGGTAAACTGCATTTCCATGTGCAGCTCTGGTTCGCCAGAAGTGGCTTTGCTTTGCCATGCTGGCCACGTGATCTGGAAGCTGTACGCCGGCTCCCTCGGCCAATACAGTGGTACCTTGGTTTGCGACCACAATTGGTTCCGGGGAGCTGGTCGCTCCCCGAGTTGGTCGCTCCCTGAGGCACACGTCTGCGCACGTGCTGTGCAGATTGCTTCTGTGCATGTGCACGCTGCGCAGATCGCTTCTGCACATCCGAGTGCCGTGGAACCCGGATGTAAACACGTCCGGGTCCACGGTGGTCAGAAACCGAAGCGGTGGCTCCCTGAGGCAGTCGCAAACAGAGGTACCACTGTACTGCGAGATGAGCACAGCAACCCCCGAGTCGGTCACGACTGGACCTAATGGTCAGGGGTCCCTTTACCTTTACCTTATCTGCTATAACCAGCAATGTCTCCATCAATGCTGAGCAGGACAAGTGTATCGGCAAGGCAGCTACAGGAATGGACCACCTCTCCAGAAGGGTAAGGGAGAATGTGATGCTAACGACCAATACCAAGATGAAAGTCTACCAGGCTTGCATGTTGAACACACTGCTTTATGGTACTGACTTGTTGGCAACTTATACCCATCAGGAGCGTCAGGAGCGATGCCTCAATGCCTTCCACATGCGCTGCTTCGGGAGGGTTTGGGGCAGCACATGGCAGCACCGAATCTCAAACAAAGATGTGCTCTCCGAAGCCCACATTCTCAGCATGTTCACACTCCTGTCTCAGTGATGTCTACTCTGGCTTAGTCATGTCCACAGAACAGAAGATGGCAGGATCCCCAAGGACGTGCTCTACAGGGAGCTGGCTTTAGGCACCAGGCCCGTTGGCAAACCAACTCTGTGTAATAAATATGTCTGCAGTTGTGACATGAAGGCTGGCAACATCAACCCCGCTGTGTGGGAACTCCTTGCAGATGACCACAGTGCCTGGAGACACAGTCAGGTTGTTTATCCACAGCAGCAAACAGAGGAGGAATGACTGCTGAGAAGAAGAAGAAGAAGAAGAAGAAGAAGAAGAAGAAGAAGAAGAAGAAGAAGAAGAAGAAGAAGAAGAAGAAGAAGAAGAAGAAGAAGAGAGGGAAAAACACCATGATACAATCAGATACCTTTATCTACGCCAGTTGCGACAAAACATGTCTTCCTCTCTTCTTCTTCTTCTTCTTCTTCTTCTTCTTCTTCTTCTTCTTCTTCTTCTTCTTCTTCTTCTTCTTCTCCTCCTCCTCCTCCTCCTCCTCCTCCTCCTCCTCCTCCTCCTCCTCTTCTACCACGTTCATCTGCCTGGGTTTCCCCAGCCACTCTCTACAGCCGCAGTAGGCGCTGCAATTCTTCAACAGTTTGACTTCACTGCCCAAGGTGTGCTCCTCCATTGTCTCCTGAGACAGATGGGTGGCAACCCTTCTAACGAACACATTTTCAGTGCAGTTTTGACTAATGTACACATTTTTGAAAGCATTTCCCCCCTAATATAATGCATTTTCATATGCTGCTTTCTCTAATATATATTCATATTATGTACACACACTTCCCCTGAAATATATGCAATTTTGTAAACACTGGTTGGGGAACTGCGCTGCAAAATTAGAATAAAAGCAAAGTTTGAAGGATGGCTGTGCTTCAGTTTCCATATTGTTTCAGAAAGTTCAAATTTGATAGATTTGGCTTCAATTGCAAACTGAATCAAATTTCTCTTCCCCCCGTAGCTCCATCCCTGAACTATAAAGCTCTTTTCTTTAGCTTCTATAGTCCTTTGATTTTGGGGGGTGGGGAGTGGGGAAGGAAGATACATATGCTCCAAAGGAACTAACTCTGTGACAAACTGCACAGACACCAATTCCAGATTTAATTTTCAGAGTCCTTTGAGTTAAATCAGACTTTGGGAGGAGGGTGAAAGTAGAGCAGAGCAAATCCACGGAGCAACACAGAAGCAGAATTGGGGTAATCCACTCATTGCTTGTCATCTTACATCTGTGTTTAAAGCTGCCTATGTTCAGCTTTTTACCTGCCAGGAACATTTTCCTTTTAACCCAGCTAGCTCTAAACACACAATAGTAAACTGAATGAAGAGATTCCTGTGCATCATGAGCGGAATTGTCAAATAAACTGCGACTATAGAACCATCCAGAAAATGTCACGGTGCTTTAAGAGACAAAATGATTAATCATGCTTTCATTTGCTTCTTCATGCTTCCTGGTCCCATGTAAAGTTGGGCACCTGTTTGGGAAGGGAATGTCATTTTTGCCTTGCAAAAAAATTAAGCACACCTGACACACTGCTGAGAAATTTCATGTCAGAAAGCTAGTTTGGTGTAGTGGTTAGAGTCGAGCATGGGTAGGCAAAGTAAGGCCCGGGGGCCAGATCTGTCCCAATCGCCTTCTAAATCTGGCCCACAGAAGTATGTTTTTACATGAGTAGAATGTGTGCTTTTATTTAAAATGCATCTCTGGGTTATTTGTGGGACATAGGAATTTGTTCATTATTATTTTTCAAAATATAGTCCGGCCCACCACAAGGTCTGAGGGACAGTTTGCTGACCCCTAGGTTAGAGTGTAGGAACCGGGATACCAGGGTTCAAATCCTCATTTGGCCATGAAGCTTACAAGATGACTCTGGGCCCGTCACAATCACTCAACCTAACTTGGGTTGTTGTAAGGATAATATGGAGAGGGGGAGATCCATGGACACTACCTTAGAGGGGAGGTGTTCTGTAAGTGCAGTAATAAGTGAATAAAGCTACAGGCAGGGGGGCAAGGGAAAGGTGGTCTGCAGCTAGGCTCATTGTCAACACCTGGCAACTTCAAGCTACTGGTGGTGGTGCAGTGTTCTGGCAGGGCCCACATGCTCCAGAATGGACATAGGGCCCCTGTGCTGAGTGGACCAGAGGAAGCTGCCTCACACCAAGTCAGACCATGGGTCCATAGAGCTCAGTACTGTCTATATCTGCCTGCAGAATTTGTAATCCAAAACATCTAGAGGGCACCAGCCTGGTCTACACTGACAGTCAGCGGCTCTCCAGGGCTTCTAGACTATAGACACTCTTAGCCCTGCCTGGGACCATTTGCATGTCAAGCAGACGCCCTTCCCCTGTGAGCTATGTGTAGCTATAAACTATATTTCCCTGGTTATGGGCACTGTGTCTCTCCTTCTCCCGCATAAAGGCAACTTTAGATCCAACTATGTAGGACAATTGCCAGCTAGTCACTAGTACCGTGTTTCTCATATTATAAGACATGTCTTATATTTATTTTTTCCTCAAAAAAACACACTATGGCTTATTTTCAGGGGGTGTCTTATTTTTTTCCTTCTCCTCCTGCCGCGGCCGGCATTGCTGCTGCGCCTATCACTATGTCTTATTTTCGGGGTATGGCTTATATTCCTTGAATGCTTAAAAATCCTGCTATGGCTTATTTTATGGGTATGTCTTAAAATATGAGAAACAGGGTATTCCTTTGAAATGTGGGGCTTGTCCACATTTCTGATTGTTCCATGTACAGGTACAGGTGCTTTCTAGGCATGGGTCTGAGTGGTTTTTTGTTTGCCCCACTGATTCCGCCAGGAAAACTCACTTTTTAGAGTTGAATCAGAGCAAACGCCAATCTATGAAAAACCTTACTGCCAATTGGTTCAATTCAGCGATAAAGGTATATTTTTCATGAGGGAAAGGGTTAGGACAAGAGGAATTCTGGATGAGCCTTCCATCTGGCTTGCAGAACCAAACTGGGGGAGGACCATAGCTCAGTGCTAGAGCCTCTTCCTTGTATGCAGAAAGCCCCGGGTTCAATCCCCAACATCTCCAGGTAGGGCTGGAAGAGAACCCTGCCTGAAACCCTGGACAGCTCCTGTCAGTCAGTGACCAGCCTTTCTCAACATTTGGTACCCAGATGTTGTTGGGCTACAACTCCCATCATCCATGACAACCGGTCCAGCTAGCTAGGGATGATGGGAGTTGTAGTCCAACAGCAACTGGCGGCCCAAGGTTGAGAAAGGCTGGTATAGACAATACTGAGCTAGATGGACAAAATATCTGAATCAGTTTAAGACATCTTCCTCTGTTTCAAAGGCACCTATGGGCTAGATATGCCTCTGATCTGCTCTTGAGTTGTGATAATAATAATAATAATAATAATAATAATAATAATAATAATAATAATAATAATTTATTATTTATACCCCGTCCATCTGGCTGGGTTTCCCCAGCCACTCTGGGCGGCTTCCAACAGAAAAATAAAACACAGTGATCTATTAAACATTAAAAGCCTCCCTAAACAGGGCTGCCTTCAGATGTCTTCTAAAAGTCTGGTAGTTGTTTTTCTCTTTGACATCTGATGGGAGGGTGTTCCACAGGGCAGGCGCCACCACCGAGAAGGCCCTCTTTCTAGTTCCATGCAACTTGGCTTCTCGCAATGAGGGAACCACCAGAAGGCCCTCGGTGCTGGACCTCAGTGTCCGGGCAGAATGATGGAGGTGGAGACGCTCCTTCAGGTATACTGGACCGAGGCCATTTAGGGCTTTAAAGGTCAGCACCAACACTTTAAATTGTGCTTGGAAACGTACTGGGAGCCAATGTAGATCTTTCAAGATCGGTGTTATGTGGTCTTGGCGGCCGTTCCCAGTCTCCAGTCTAGCTGCCGCATTCTGGATTAGTTGTAGTTTCCGAGTCACCTTCAAAGGTAGCCCCACGTAGAGTGCATTGCAGTAGTCCAAGCAAGAGATAACTAAAGCATACACCACTCTGGATGAGACAGTCTGCAGGCAGGTAGGCTCTCAGCCTGTGTACCTGATGGAGCTGATAGACAGCTGCCCTGGACACAGAATTGACCTGTCCCTCCATGGACAGCTGTGAGTCCAAAATGACTCCCAGTCTGCGCACCTGGTCCTTCAGGGGTACAGTTACCCCATTCAGAACCAGGGAGTCCTCCACACCTGCCTGCCTCCTGTCCCCCACAAACAGTACTTCTGTCTTGTCAGGATTCAACCTCAATCTGTTAGCCGACATCCATCCTCCAACCGCCTCCAGGCACTCACACAGGACCTTCACTGCCTTCACTGGTTCTGATTTGAAAGATAGGTAGAGCTGGGTAGATCCGCATACTGATGAACACCCAGCCCAAACCCCCTGATGATCTCTCCCAGCGGCTGTATGTAGATGTTAATAAGCATTTATTAAAAAGTAGATGTAACAGCTTTCCTTCTATTCTGTTTAGCAACCAGCCAAGCCACTTTTTATCCTGAAATCTCTGCCTGATATCTCTTGTGAAGGTGCTGGACATGTTCGTGATTCCCTTATGCTGTTGGGCTGCTTCCAAAGTAGGCGTAGGCTTCTCCCCATAAACACAAAGGTCAGGGCAAAAGATTCAATGCACCTGACACCCAAAAGCCACACGGGGACTGTGCTAAACGCCATCCTGATTTCTTCTTATCCTAACTTGGGTCTGGCAGGATTGGTTTTCCAAAGGGACGCACGCTGAACATTAAAGCAACTCAAATGCTCGAGACATCTGTTTTCAGGGAGAAAATGAGCTTTCCCTTGAGTGTCCAATTTAGTATTTTGGTAGATAATTTGCAGCTTTCGATGCACAGACAACGTTGAGGCGTCTCATACTGCCCTGATGCTAAGGTTAACTCATTTATCCTGGCACAGTTGGTACCCAAAAATGGATTCAAAGAGTCGCTTTTGTGCATTTCACCCATTTGCTTTTCTTCTGGGAAGCAACCAGCATGTTGGATAGCACTGAAGGGCTTAAAGATAAGGTGGGATAAAACAGGAGGCATGAATAAAATAAGAAAGATAAATGTGCTTTAGATGTTAGTCTCCCAAATCCACTTTTCAGCTTGGTGCAGCGCAAACAGAAAGCAGTTACAACCTACGAAGATACTGTAATGAGAGAACCTACTGCCTGAATCTATTTATTGTTGCAAGGCTAGCAGGTAGCATCGTCTCATGAAAAGAATGCCATGATATCTTGCATGTGATCCTGCCTTGAATAGCCTTAAAAATCATTAAGAGACAGGTTTCATTCCTGGTTATTTAATCTGCAGGGCACAGTTGGATTTTTACTTCTTCTTCTTTTACCAAAAGGGAACACTGATCCTTTACTTTCTAAAGCTTATTACCTTGCTGATTGTGGGACCTACCTGTTGTTGTTGTTGTTGTTGTTGCTGCTGCTGCTCTGGTGGTGGTGGTGGTGGTTGTGTGGTGGTGGTGGTTGTGTGGTGGTGGTGGTTGACATTAATTACAAGAGAGGTGATTAGCAATGGGGAAGGGTGTGTAACATTGAGCGGCACCCCAGTCCCAGCCCATTCACTCGGATGTTGTCATGTGGTGACGATATCCATCTGGATGATGAAGAGTGGGGGGGGGCTCCAGCTGAGGACCCCCCTAGGGAAGCCACAGAGGAACAAGGCTGAGATCCAGCGGTATGGTGGTGGGACACAGAAGACAGGTCAGAGGAGGGAGGAAGCTGGGAGTGGAAGACACAGGAGGCTTGAGTGAACAAGAAGATGCAGAGGCAGTGAGCTCTCCAAGGACAGAACTGGCTGCAGAGGGAGGCACTTAAAGCTCAGAATCTGAAGGAGAGGACAGAGAGGGGCCAGGGGCTGTGATGGTTCGCAGCAGCTGCCTGATCCCTTTGCATGGAGCTCCCCTCCTCTTTTGACTCTGATGTCTTGCAGAGTGTCAGAGAAGCCCAAGAGAAGTTGCTGGAGTTTGTGTCTGCTTGGCAAGACATCCAGAAGTGGAGAGCTAGGAGGAAGAGAAGATACCCAGAGCCAGTCTTGGCAATGTCTTCATGGAGGCAACAGTCCCTGAGTGATCTCTGTGGTATACTAATTTCCTAAATAAAACAGCTAACTTTACTTCGAGTCTTCTGACCTGTTGATGAGCCTGTTCCCCTGACAGCTCCCTGACACCACCACTGCTGTGGCTTCCATTATCACTGTAGAACTTTTTCAAGGGCCCACATATAGGAAGCGCAGGAGCACCCAACGCCTTTGCCCAGTGGGAGTCTCATGTGCTCGTGAGTGGTGCGCCATCTAAGGGCCAATCTGCCTTTCGATGCAGGAGCCTCTAATTTGACCACAGAGAACAAAATGCTGAACGTAGAAGCTGAACACAGAAGCTGTTTTTGCGCCTGCTCCTTTGATCATTTGGTTATTTACTGCAATTTGCTTTGTAATTATTGCTTGGGAGGAAAAGGGATCCATCATTTCTGAATGCCAGTTCTAACTGCAGCCGGCGCGGAGTCAAAGATGCTGTTCTGGCTTCAGTTTTCCCCCTGCGGCTGATGGACTTCTCTTTCCAAAGTAGGACACTTCTATCTGATGGCATTAACCATAAAAAACCCCATTTCAAGCCGACGATATCCTGAAGGACAACGGCTCATTTCATTTCTTATCAAGAAATCAGGCAGATCCGTCATATTTCCCGAATCAAATGACATTTTCAGGAAAATTCATTTGAACCAAAAATGAGGTTTCCTCTCCACAGACTCCAATTAGTTTAAAAATGGGTTTTCCCTGATGAAAATTCTTGAAATAACTGAGCTGTGTAAGGGAAAAATCAATATGTCTATATATGTATATAGATATATATGTACACATGCGGCCAAGATATCCCATCAAGCTACATAAATCTTTAATTTTGGCCATCAGTTTTAATAGTAAAATACCCAGTGGCCTTTTCCTGCTATCCATCCATTCCCCCCCCCCCTTTTCTCTCTTTCCATTCCCATTGCTCTAGCTATTCCTGCGAGAGACCACTCACTCATTTGCTTCCTAAGTACACAAAATTAGCTGCTTATCTGTTGATCTTCTTACATGAGCCTTTAAGAATCTTTCCTCTCTGCATGTGTGTCCAAGGCCGCTTCTGCCTTCAGAGGAAGGCTGGGTAAAATCCTATCCTCTTGTCCTTCCCTTAACGTACTCATAGGGGGCGAGAGCCTAATTAAATTGCTCTCAAAGACAAGAAGGGATGAATTTCCTTCTTCCTTTCTCCCTTGTCACCCATTTAAGTCAGCTGAGATTCATTCACTGCGCTTTACTTATGTTCCAAAAAAAGAGAAGGGGGGGGGGAATGGGAAGACAAATGAAGGCAGAACATTATAAGGGAAGAAAAGTGGGGGGTAATTAAAAAGAGAGGGAATAAACGTACTTGAGAGTGCAGTGCAAAATTTGGGACCAAACCAAACAAGATCAAGTGAGTGTTATATTCAGCATGAAAAAGGAAAGGGTTGTTTTTAACGGACCGTCTAATGGGGCTTTGGAGTAATTTTTTGCATTCATTTTAACAGGACCCAAATCCCCATAAGGCTTAAAAGAGCAGGCTATTTTAAACAGATTGATCTGTATTCTCCAACTGCTTCCAGTTGGCTTCACAGCTAGTGAGGGATGGGGAAATTTGCATCCTTCATCCTTTACCCCAAAATCGGGCTGCCCTCCTTGTAAAAGCAAGGTATACACCACATATCCAATCTGCCCCTTCTCATCTGATCCCCCCCTTTTTTCCTTAGCTCCCCTGGGCATTTCATATGATCTCTTCCCAAATCTTCCAAAACACTTGAGGGTTTTCTTTTTTTCAAAATCTTTATGAAAGACACAGGAAGCTTTCCAAAAAGTGTTTTTCTGTCAAGAAGGATTGTGAAGCAGTTCTGGGGCCAAAAGAGAGAGAGGAAGCCCAAAACAAAAACCAATTGCTCCTTGTCTTATAGACCTTTTCCCTCCCTTCCCATTCCAGCTTGAGACTACACCTTTGCTATAGGCCTGATTTCCCCCTCTCGTCCTGATCCTCTCTCTGTCTCTTCTCTCCTTTCCTTCTCCCTTGTTAAGATTAATGAGGGAGGCTTGGGAAATTAAGCATGAACCTGGCCTGTTAATGCAGCGCTGCTGAGGGATGCATGTGCATGTGTGTGTGTGTGTGTGTGTGTGTGTGTGTGTGAAGTGGTGTTGGTGGAAGGCGGAGACGAGGAAGACAAGGTGGTCCCTTTGGCTCGACAGCTATCGATTGCCGTGTGAGGGTCACTGGGAAGACAGCACCGCGGCAACACTTCTGAGGGAGCAGGGAGCCTGCCTGTTTGGGGAGGAAGTCGTGTCTGTTCAGGGAATGCCTGGGCTCCGCCAAACACCACCGGTCCCCTGTGTGAGCCGAAGGCCCAACGAAGGCCTAGGAAGAGCCGAGCAATTAGCCTTTGAAGGTCATCGTGCAAACTTGTTGTTGTGGATTCTCTTTTCTCCCCTCCCTTCCCTTTCTTCCTATTCCCTCCCTCCCTCCTTACTCAAACACACCTCTCTCTCTTTTCCAATATGGTATCACCAGACTCTCCTCCTCCATCATCACCCAAGCCCCAAAACACATCTGAGGAATCCGTTCAATTAAATCTCTCGCAGCTCCACCTGGCTCCTGAGTGAAAGGTCAGTGGAGTCTGGGAAGGAGAGAAAAGCACGAGGAGGAGGAGGAGGAGGAGGAGGAGGAGGAGGAGGAGGACTCTGTTCTGTTTGTGCTGCTCCTGCCTCCATCTCTCTATATCTCGCTCTCTCTTGTGCTCACCCTCCCTCCCTCCAACCCTCCCCCCTTCCCCTCTTTTCTTCTTTAATGATACCCAATGGTCAATCACTCCCCAGCAGTGCTGGAGATGCCCCGAAGCATCATTGTGGTCGGGAGCGATCGATCAGGTTCCTTAAAAAAGAGAGAGATGATAATGATAACCCGTGGACATAATGTCAGCGCGTTTGCTGTGCCTCTTGGAGGCCGCTCACCTCTCCGCCTGCCAGGGCCTACAAGAAGCTTGGAGGAGCCCGAGAAAGTCTTTCCCCCCCACTGTGCCCACTTAGCCCTGCCTTAAAGACAGCTAATTAGACCGAGAGCTCCTCGGTCTGTTTACACTGGTGGGGTGGGGGGTTATGTGCGGAGGAAAAAGTATGTGTGATAGAGAGAGAGTATAGCAATACGCATGGCCCCAAATCCTCCATGTGCAACAGGATTCTTCCAAGTTCTCTGAATATACAGAGATGCACACATTGTTCAAAAGGCACTATGTGAGTGGCTACAGGACTATCAACACCCCAGAAGTCCCTTGTTCAGCAGCTTATAGTAGGCATCCCCAAACTGTGGCCCTCCAGATGTTTTGGCCTACAACTCCCATGATCCCTAGCTAACAGGACCAGTGGTCAGGGATGATGGGAATTGTAGTCCAAAACATCTGGAGGGCCGAAGTTTGGGGGTGCCTGGCTTATAGCATCAGATCACCGGTCCAGGGGCAAACGTTGGTAATCTTTTGTAATATGGCACCCTGTCTGAGGCCCAGATTTGGTGCCCCCAAATAGATCTTCTCAATTATGGATCTGTGCCCCCTCAGCTCAGTGTCCTGTATGGGGGAATCGCCTGCACCACCCTAAATCCAGGGCTGACCGGTCCCTCTAGTTCAGTATTGTCTAAATTGGCTGGCTGGAGTCTTCACAGTTTCCGAGAGGGAGTCTGTCTCAGCCCTTCCTGGAAATTTCCAAGAGTTCCTAGAGCTGTAGAGTTGGAAGGGACCATGTCAGACATCTAGACCGACACCCTCAATACAGGTATCTTTTGTCCAGTGTGGGGCTCAAACCCACACCCTGAGATTAAGAAATGCTGGGGATTGAACCTGGGACATGCAAAGCACTGAGCTTTGGCTCTTTCCCCAGCCATGAAATCTTTCATTACATCAGAGACATCACCTTGCCGACAAAGGACTATATAGTTAAAGCTATGGTTTTCCCAGTAGTGATGTATGCAAGTGAGAGCTGGACCATAAAGAAGGCTAATCGCCGAAGAATTGATGCTTTTGAATTATGGTGCTGGAGGAGACTCTTGAGAGTCCCATGGACTGCAAGAAGATCAAACCTATCCATTCTGAAGGAAATCAGCCCTGAGTGCTCACTAGAAGGACAGATCCTGAAGCTGAGGCTCCAATACTTTGGCCACCTCATGAGAAGAGAAGACTCCCTGGAAAAGACCCTGATGTTGGGAAAGATGGAGGGCACAAGGAGAAGGGGACAACGGAGCATGAGCTGGTTGGGCAGTGTTCTCAAAGCTATGAACATGAGTCTGACCAAACTGCGGGAGGCAGTGGAAGACAGGAGTGCCTGCTGTGCTCTGGTCCATGGGGTCACGAAGAGTCGGACATGACTAAACAACAACAACATCATGATCAAGCAAAGTCTTCACTATCTGCTTAATGCCCATCGTCAGATCATCAGTCTGGGGCATCAGGTCTGGCATCAGCACGAAGTGTACTGTGACACCTACCAGAACCCCAGCGCGCTACCAGGGCATACTGTGGATACCTGCCCTTTAAAGAACATTCTCCCCCTCCCCCAATGTACTATCACTCCAAGGCATACTGTGGGAAATCAGAATGGTACCCCATATGACAGGGGTGGGGAACCTGTGGCCGGTTGTGGGGATTCCCGGTGAAGCCCTGCACTTCTACAGGGAGGACAGGGCCATCTTAAGCCCATCCAGTGCCCTGGCGCTTAGGTCCCTCCAGCGCCCCCCTCCAGAGCCTCTCCAAGGGCCCGGGAGTGCCAAGCGGACCGCAGCAGCAGCAGGAGGCCACCTCCGAGGACTCCGCGCTGCACCTCCTTCTCGTTTCCCCAGCACTGGGTTCCGCTCAGTCAAGCTTTGCCACCAGCGCGCACACCGCGGGACCAGCAAGAGCTGCTTGGGCGCTGTGCGCGCGCTGGTGGCGAAGTTCGACTGAGCAGAACCCAGCGCTGGGGAAATGAGGAGGAGGCGCAGGCAGCGCGGAGTCCTCGGAGAAGGAGAGAGAAGCGGCGCAGCCTCTCAGCTCGTGGAGCGCAGTCCTGGTCACATCGCCGGAACCCTGTGCTCACTTGGCGCCCTTCCAGCGCCCTCCAGCGCCCGGCACCGTGGTTCTCTGTGCCACTAGCCTCTATGGCTAGGATGGGCCTGAGGGAGGCCCAGCGAGTCGCTCCACCACCATGGACATATATCGTGATATATTGAGATATTGTGATATTTAGCTGGTGATATATCATGATATTGAAAACCCTGACTATTAGCCATGCTACTTGATGGGAGTTGGAGTCCAACAACATCTGTAGGGCCACAGGTTCCCCATTCCTACAGTAATGAAAAGTGAAATGTGTGTTACCGCCCCCACCCTAAATCCATATTTCACCCTCAATTGGAAGATATTGCTGCAATTACGTAGACTATCATCGGGAGGGGGGGTGTTCTGATTTTGCTAGCATTAGAATGACGTTCCCCTCAATACTATAGTCCCTCTTATGTAAAGACATTGATTTGGGATGTTGAGTGTGCATGTGTATGTGTGTCTATGTATCCATGGGTTTGCTTCTTACACTCTAGCCAATCCAGCACAAATAACTTCCATGGCCCCCTCCCACAACAGCCCAGATTTTTCTATTGCCGTTTTATTTTCTGCATCATTTGATGAGCAAAGCTTCCATTTTCCTCGGCTCCTATTAAACTATTTGATGGTGCCTTTTATTTTGTGTTATAATTGGGAAAGCAATCATGTGATAAATGCACATTTGTTGTGAAATAAAACAAGCAATGAGGAAAACACCCAGATCATATTGTCGGAGAAAGTAGTGATCGACTTTTGAAAAGGGGGTGTTTCCTCTAAATGCCCGCTTATTCACGGAGCCTCTGTAAACAACGACATCTCTTTGTAGAATGTTAAACTTCTTGGGATGAAAAAAAAGAGAACAAAATAATCATCATTTATATACTGCTTTTAGTGTCCAAAGTGTTCCCCCCAATTTTCTCATCAATGCTTACAAAAGGCTAGACATCTGAAGGTAGCCCTGTTTAGGGACGTTTTTAATGTTTGATGTTTTTCCTTATTTTTAATATTCAGTTAGGAGCCGCCCAGAATGGTTGGGGCAACCCAGTCAGATGGGCAGCATACAAATAATAAAATTAATAGTAGTAGTAGCAGTAGTATTGCTGACTCCCACAAATTGCTGATGGACCTGAATGCAGATGGCAGCTCAGTGAGGTTGTGGGCAGAGACGAAATTTAAACCGGTGGCTTCTCTGGTCAGAGTTCATTCTCTCAGCTGCTTTGCTAAAGCAGGTCTCAAATCAGTCTTAGATAAATACTGATCTTTTGATTGCTCCTACAATGAATAATTAGCAAAATAATGCAGCAAAGAGCTTGTCATGCTTCTGGACACAGTTGAGTCAGCAGGACTCCATTTCAGGGACACTAACAGGTCTAGATTGCAGAAGAGCATTTTGCATGCCACCCAGAGGAAGAGGATTTAACAACCACCCACCCTGATTGATCTGAGGATGTGACTTTATTGCCATAATCAGCTGGGGGCACTTTTAGATCGATTGGCCCAGGGAAATTCACATCCACATAGAGAAAAGCACTATTTGACAGGCTTCCCCAATCTGGCACCCTTCAGATGCTGTGACCTGCAACTCCTAGCATCCCTGATGATTAGCTATTCTGGTAGTCCAAAATATATGCAGGGCTCCACCATCACTGCTTTTGAAAGATGATGGGCAGGAGAAGACCTATATAGGAAGAAGAAGAAGAAGAAGAAGAAGAAGAAGAAGAAGAAGAAGAAGAAGAAGAAGAAGAAGAAGAAGAAGAAGAAGAAGAAGAAGAAGAAGAAGAAGAAGAAGAGGAAGAATTAATTGTTCAACAATCAGGGGAAGGAGAGCAGGAAATTAGATTCTTTGCCTTTCAATTAGCGTATTAAGACCGCTTTGCTATGTACAAATCCCCTTCTTCATGACTTGGGTTAAACAGACAGCTCCGAAAATGCACTGAATGGAATCAGCCGGATGATGTACAACTCTAACCTTTTCTCTATTAAATGGAAACAAATGGGCCTTCTTGTGATGCATCGCTGATCACCCTCAATGGCTCGTTGTATTTCTAAATACTGTCATGTAACAGTTCTGCAAGGGTTCTTGGAGGAATTAAAAAACATAATCTGCATTGGCGGAAAGGTAAGTTCACTGCTGGGCTTGAGAATGAGCAAGAGGTTGGATGCCAACTCTTGCCCTTAAAGATGTGCCAAGGGAGGGAAATGACACCCCCCCACACACACACACCAGTTATTTCATTTCATTTACTTATTTAAAATGTTTATACCTCACCTTCCTGATTCACAGATTCAGCAAGGCGGCTAAGAGAATGCATAAAACTGCATTCATAATGGTGGTTGTCTTCAAAAATAGATGGGGGGAAATAGGCCCACCTACTCTCGTCTCTCTCCCCCTGGATCAGGAGATGTGGCTGTTGTGGGGGGCATCTGGTCACGCCTCCTCAAAAAATGCACCCAGGGGCAGACACACGCCCGCCCTCCCCCACGCTATGCCACTGCTTTCCCCTGACTAATGACACATCTCGCTTGCCTGGAAAGACAAGAGGTTTTGCATAGAAACCTTGTTTTTTGTAATGAATGCTGCTGTTACACATCAGACCCTATGAAGGTAAGAGTCACACCTGCTGCTCCACCCCCTTTGCCTCTGGCCCCACCAACCACTGACATGTGGCAATTTTGCCTATGATGCTCAATGCAGCACTCAGGTTGAAAAAGTGCTCCCCACCACTGGTCTAGCAAATCACACAGCAACATGCCTGGAGTTTTGCGCTCAATAAGTTGATTGTACTAGCCAAAGGCCATGACCAAACCATACAAACACAGGCAATATAAAATATAAAACAAAACCTCTGCTTAAACAACCAGAACCATGTATTGCAAGCAAGACTATAAATGAGGAGCCATGTCTGGAGTTCATTTATCCAGTTCTTCAGTCTAAGCTTTTTCTGCTACAAAGACCTTGGTCTGTATCCAAAGCCGTGTGAGTGATGTTCTTCTCACACGGCAAGACTTCTCCTTCCTCTCCTCTCCCCACACCCTGCTCCCCAGATCTGCCCCCAGAGGGACCCGCAACACTCTGGGGCAGATTTTGAGTGGTGGCTGCAGGGGAGCAGAGAAGAGTGACATTGCACAAGCGTAAGTCTGTCGCGTGAGCTGAACAGCAACGCTGAATACAAGCCTCGGATTTTAACATGGCTATTTTCTGTGCCACTTCAAAGCAACGTAGCTATAGGAGATCTAGCAAGGCAATGCACCTGGAAGACACTGGGTTTTTTTTATGGACCCTCGATGTATATCTGATTGGAAATGCAACCGCTGAATAAAAAGGAAGCCCCAAAGAGCTGCAATGATTCCACCGCTGATGCATGAAGATGCAACCCCATAATTCAATCTCTGATTGCACCCTTAAGAAATCATGTTGAATTTCCCAACAGGTAAGCATCTTGACAAATCCTCATGAGCACGATGAAGGCTGATAGCAGCCGTAACACAAAGAGTTATACAGCAGATAACATCCTGGATATATCAAGGGTTTGATCTAGATTTGTTGCACACTCTCATTCCGCAGAAGAGGCTCACGTTTTCTAGTACAAACACTTATCAGTTATATCGCAATACATACAATAATTCTAGGAGGGAGGGGGAAATGTACTACAAATAAGTTGTCAGATAGCGAGCAGCACATAAAATACTTTGCAGTTATAAATGTGGTCTTCTGCCAAACAAATTCATGAACTGTCAGTGTAATCCTGAGCTGGGCTGGGATGCTAGATAGTGGAGTGAGTTCATGTTTCAGACCGCATGCAGCTATTCCACAGGAGGACCTATATTGCAGGTTCCTCCAGACATTGTTGACGACAACTGCCATCATCCCTGACCATGTTATTTGGAGCTGATGGGATTTGGAGTCCAACCATGTCCAGGAGGCTATAGGTTATCTATTTCTGCTATTTAAAGATGTGGCAGATCCCCTCTACATTAACTCAATTCATAATTGGGCTTTGAAAGTTGAACTATTTCCTTTAAAAAACAAACAAACTGGGAATGGCTTGGTTAATTCTGAACCGAAGTTTCTCAGGCTGGAGCCTGTGGTCACCCTGATGAGATCACCGTGAGCGGACTGGAGCCCTCCTTCTGCCACCAGCACTGCCAGGGCAACAGTCAGGTAAGTAAGTGAGGGTGGAAGAGAATAAATGGAGTTTGAAGGCTGAGAGGTGTGTGTAGGAGGCAGAATGGAAGGAGAGGACTTGGATTCATTTCTGGCTAGGATTAAAATCGAAGCCAGAGAAGAACTCCTGGGTCATAATACTTGTTTCCATATAAAAACTCTAGAATTATGAGGCACCAGAACTTCTTTTCTGTTTCTCAGAATTGTGAGGTCTGACAGCATCTTTAGACCTGCATCTTGGGACAATAAAAAGGACCTGCCTTTCCTCTGGGGCATTTTCTGTTTGTGTGTAGTCCATAGCTGCCAAGTACCCCGTTTTCCCCGGGAAACCCCTGTATTTTCTTACCGTTTCCCACAGGTATCCCGAATGGCAAAATACCCCGTATTCCCCCAGATTACGAAACTCCTGCTGGCGGCCATGTTCTTCTGGTGCCATACCGGCACCAGAAGTCGCTTCTACGCACTTCCGGACATACGTAGAAGTGACTTCTGGCGCTGTGGACATTTTGGAAATGGGCAGAGCGGCATCGGAAGTCGTTTCTATGCAAGTGCGTAGAAGCGACTTCCGGTGCCACGGCGCTGCTGATCCTGGATTTTTCAATCTTGAACTTGGCAGCTACAGTGTAGTCATGCCCAGAAGGGAGAACAAGAGCTGACCTCTTGCATGACATCCATTTGCCATGCAGCAAGAGCAAGGGTCATAACAGAAGAATGTTCCCTCAAGGTTTGCTTCTTGTGAGTTCCACAAATTAACAATACACTTTGTGAAAGGCGCTTATTCTACATAAGGAGGTTCATATCTTTTTGTAACCCCAAATGCTTGCTTGCGGTTTTGCAGTGACAACGAAAGCAATTTTCATTTGGGAATATGATGCTATGCCATTTGCTTTCCCACAGGGGAGGGCTATGTGTGACCATATTCACACCACACATGTCAAGCCTTGTAAAACCACTTTAAACAGTCACAGCTTCCCTCTTATAATAATAGGAGCTGTGGTTCGTTACGTGTGCTGTTAGGAGGCCACTATTCCCCTCACTAAGCTACAGTTCCCAGAGTGGTTTCACGTTCAATCCTTCTTCCCAGGAAACTCTGGAATTGAAATAACTACCAGACTTTTAGAGGACATCTGAAGGCAGCCCTGTTTAGGGAAGCTTTTAATCTTTAAGAAATTAGTGTATTTTAATATTTCTGTTGGAAGCCACCCAGAGTGGCTGGGGAAACCCAGCCAGATGGGCGGGGTATAAATAATAAATTGTTGTTGTTGTTGTTGTTGTTGTTGTTGTTGTTGTTGTTGTTGTTGTGCTGGGTGAGAAACGGGGGTCTACTAACAACCATCAGCACCCTTAATGAACTCTAACTCCCTTAATGAACTATAGCTCCCAGAATTCAGGGGGGGGGGAGCCATGATTATTTACAGTATGACCATAGCGCTTTAAATGTATAGTTTGAATGTGGCCATTATCCAGGCTCTGTGTATTTCCAAGCAGATCTATCCTTCACTTTTTATTAAAACTTCAGCAAAGCTTAACAGTTAGCAAAACTATAGAGCTCTTCCAGCTATTGTAACAGGAGTCCCGGGAGACTATGTCCCAGGAATCTTAGTGAAATTCTGCCAGTTGTTTACCATCTGGTTCACCTACCCTTCCTTCCCCATTCCATCCCTCGCATCTCCAGACATTTCACCGATCCTGTGGAAGAGTTTCCGCAGAGTTGCTAGGAGTCTGCCTCCCAGCTACAGTACACCTTGACGTGCCGAAAGAGACAGGGAAGGGCCTTGCAACGACGAGCCCAATCTTTACGAATCTCTCCTCTTCCTTATTCGGTCCTGTTAAATCTGTAGTTTGCAATGGCCTCGGGGAGCAAAGGGCTCAGAGCCAGTGTCCTTGTCAGGATCAATAGAGTAAGTGATTGAGTAAACACCCCCAGGTTGGGGGGGGGGGGTTGGATGCCTGTGGGCAACTCGCCACTAAACCCAGGAACGGAGGCTGCAAGTAAACAAATAAATAAATGAAAACGAAGGACAGTCAGGTCTATAATTTGTTGCAGATTAATTCTTGTTTGCCTGCTTGCTTCTTCTTCTTTTTTTAAAAAAAATCAAGAATATTCCCCCATCCCCCCCAAAATATTGTTCTTGTAAGCCTCTGACTAGCTGGAGGGTGTTGTTTATATTCTTCATTGAGGACGCTCCCTGATGCTTTTTCTTTGCCAGCAGCATAGTACGGGAAAAACACCAAGCAAACACGCTTCTCCCCAAACCATTCGGAATATTCTGCAGAAAGCGCTCACTCTCCTATGGAATGCAAGACAACAACGCTGAAAGGACAGTGAATGAATGCACCCCCAATGTTTTGCAAACTGAATAGTTCGTAAACTATTCAGTTTACGAACTCTGCAAAACCGGAAGTAGTGTTCCGGTTTGCGAACTTTACCTTAGTCTGTGAACAGAAGCCGAACAGTGGAAGGGCACCACCAGCGGGAGGCCTCATTAGGGAAAGCATGCCTCAGTTTAAGAACAGATTAGGTTCAAGAACGGACTTCAGGAACAGACTAAGTCAGGCATCCCCAAACTTCAGCCCTCCAGATGTTTTGGACTACAATTCCCATCATCCCTGACCACTGGTTCTGTTAGCTAGGGATCATGGGAGTTGTAAGCCAAAACATCTGGAGGGCTGCAGTTTGGGGATGCCTGGATTAAGTTCATAAACCGAGGTACCACTACATTCTACATACTACATTCACACAATTTCCCAGCTGAGGCTCACCAGCCTTGGAAAGCTCGGTATATAACATTCCCTTCCTCCCATCGCCTAAGAAAACAAGAGAAACCTGCTGGATCAGGCCAATGGACCCATCTAGTCCAGCCTCGTGTTCTCACAGTGGCCAGCCAGTTGCCTATGGAAAGGCCACAAGCAGTACTTGAATGCAACAACATTCTTCCCACTGGTGACTCTGAGCAACAGGTTTTCAGAAGCTTTGCTGCCTCTGAGTCACACAGCGCTGGATACACATTAGAGTCTCACTCGCACATTGGGACTTCCTCTGCTTTATGCTGCATGCCCCCCAAAAATTATCTGGAGGGTCCCCCAATCTTTTGGAACAGATTTTGAGGATGTTTGGAGAGCTGCAGGGGAGAGGAGCAGGGCGCCATGTCGCAAAAGTCTGGTGCATGAGTAGAACATCAAGACTGGTTATTAGGGTGATGACTATTTTACAACCTCATTTCCCTGTATCATAATTTGATGAACTTTCACGAAAGATTAGATAAAATCTTACTTTCAAAGAGCTTTGATAAAAAATTCTCACGCACAAAATGATTTTTTAAAAAATTATTTATCAGTTTTTTGACCATTTTTGAAGTCACTGTAAGCAGATATAAAATATAACCCAAGCTTTAGAGTCACATATATACAACATTATATAGGGTCATCAAACACACAAGGAAGCTTTTTTTAGCTGCAGTAACAGTATAGACGCCGCTAGAGGATGATGTTGTGCAAACACTCCTGTAGGTTCTTTTTCCAGCATGTCCGGCAGGGTCTGCTGGCTGAGTTTTGAGGTCCCAAAAAGGGGCGTTTACCTTGCGCAGGTGTGACATTTGTATACCCTATGTTGCTAAGAACACTCCCCATTGTGGAATGTGGTGTGTCCAAATTTGATAAGAAATATATATAGAATTGTTAATACAATTTTATGAAATGGTAAAACGGCATACAAAATAATTAAAAACGGTTTGTGCGTAACCTTTTTAAATATTTCAATGGAATATACCTCATTTTAGTCATTAATAGGCAAAGGTTCATCCATTTGTGCTACAGGAAATAATTTTTGAGGGAAAAAATGAATGTCATCACCCTACTGGTAATATATAACCCATTGTTGTTGAATCTCATTGTTGTTAATGCTTTTGATGACAGTACTCACTAGTATGGAGTATTAGCCCTCCTTTCGTTGCTGTCCATGGCAGCCATTTTGTGCTGACACTCATGACACTTTTACCCCAAAATGAGTATCCAGACTTCATTTTTTTTTTACCCTCAGAAAGCTCTTAGTATTAGTATTGATATTGATATTATTTTCAAATGGCTTGGGAACAGGTGATGAGTGAAGTTTTGGTGAACATTTGCACACAGGGAGAAAAGAGATTTAGCTCCAAATTCTGTACCTCCACCACCAGAGGCAACCTCAACACATCCACTGGCCCTCAGAAAACATTGGCCAATTGTCGCATGAGTGCAAAGAATTGAACAGGCCAATGATTCTTAAATTCTAGTCTGGCTGGGCTTACAGCTCTGCCTCTGCTCTTTATCTCCAGCTGCTAAATTCCATTAAGAGACAAGCTAAAAATACACTAAACCATTTCCTAGACTTATTTTTTCCCCTCTCTCTCTCTTCCTTATTTGAACAGTTGCCACCAATGCCACACAGATGCGATGGAGGATGAATAATGGGACCTAGAGGCAGAGGACATGATCTCAAGCAAAAGAGGTTAAAGTGGTTTGGGGTTCAAGATTTTCTTAGGGTGCAGGGCAGACACAGGGAAAAATTGGATGAGATATGGGGGCAGTTTTCTAAAAGCGTGCCGATCCTTTTACTGCCTTCTCTCCTGAACCCCCAAATGTCATGTAAATACATTTCACATTTGATGCAAGGGGGGAAAATGCTACGAAGAGAGAAGAGTTTAAAGATGTCACCATGCACAAGACCCTGGCACATTATATCAATTCAGATGATGTTATGACAACAATTAAAGGCGTTTTGGCCTCAGCAAGGATTTCTAGCCGGTTGAAAAGGTCTCTGCCTTAGGTTTTTGTATTATATGAATACAATCTCTGTTGAATCTCTCTTGTTTTCTGTACTGTTTTTACAACTATTTTTAGCTGTTTTATCTTATGTCTAAATATCTCATTGAGACATACGTAAAAGGTGCTTCACTTTATTTATTTATTTATTTATTTATTTATTTATTTATACAAACAAAGCTGAAACACATATTTGAAATATTAGCACCTGGGTGGGAGACTGAGCAGACATACAGGTCACCTGGTCAATCTTCCCCATGATGGGGAGATGTCTTATATTTCTAGGTAAATTTTATTGATTCAAAATGCATAGCATGTGCAATTTTTAGGCAAATGTTGGCCCCCTTTTCTCCTTTTTCTTTTCGTGATGCATTTCATTCTTTACTGGCGGGTGCAATACATATCTGGCCATCTGGAGGACAGTAGGCTTCCCATCTCTGGTTTAAAGGATGGTGGGTGCTGACCATCACACTCTAGTAATAGGACATGCCTGGCTTCTTTACACAAGGGAGAAATTCAATTCAATTTGGATTTACAGGTGAACTTACCTAATCTGCACTTTCTGAACCAAAATGCAGCCACCCTTCAAAATTTGCACTCCTCCAAATTTTGCAAGGCCAAGTAACGTGTGCGAATATGTATATGCTAGGCTAACGTGCACATATAAATGTACATATTATTGAGGACAGCATAGAGAAGTGCATTCCATTGGGGAAACTGTTTTGGCAAAAATGTGTAGATTAGGCAAGACTGCATGCAGAAAGTGTATCTATTGGAAGAAATTTGAACTAAAACGCAAATGAATTTTCACACAAACCGATGTACAAAGTTGTTTAAGTGAGAAACTGAGAGAACAGCAAATTGATATACTGTATATTCCTGTGTATAAGACTACTTTTTAACCCAGGAAAATCTACTCAAAAGTCAGGGGTCGTCTTATACGCCGGGTCGTATTTCTTATATGGCAAGTACATCCCAAACTCTCTACAGTCATACCTCAGTTTAAGTATGCTTCGGTTTGAGTACTTTCAGTTTAAGTACTCCGCGGACTCGTCTGGAACGGATTAATCCACTTTCCATTACTTTCAATGGGAAAGTTCGCTTCAGGTTAAGTACGCTTCAGGTTAAGTACAGACTTCCGGAACCAATTGTGTACTTAAACCGAGGTACCAGTGTATTTTAACTGGAAAAGTTGGGGGTCGTCTTATATGCCCAGTTGTCCTATACGCCAGAATATACGGCACTTGCCCATCCCTTTGCTCCAGGCAGGCACTCTCTGGGATTGCAGACAGAGGTCTTTTTTCCCCATCACCTCTCACCTCAGCCTTTTAACTTGACAAGGACTGAACCTAAAGATAAAGCACATGATCTGTCACAGAGCTATGCTTTCCTGTGCTGCTTCCTCTGGGGTTGCTCCTATCACAGAAATAGAAGGGGTTGTTGGTTTTCCTTGTTTTCCATGTTGTTGGTTTTCCTTCCTTCCATAACGCACAAGGATCACACCTTTCCCACCCATGGGGTGGAAAGAATATTGCAAGAATGTACAAGGATGAGGATCTTTCTGTTATTCCATGCAGCACCACAGGAGCAACTACAGAGATAGCAGCCACCCCACCAACCCAGGGCCCTTCTAAAGGAGGCTGTTACCCAGGCACACATCGAGGGAAGATCTCTCTGTTCTTTCAGGGTGGTATTTATCATTTGCCAATTATAAAGTTGTCATTTCACAGATTTACCGAGGAGAGGGAGGAGAGGGGGGAACATGACTAGCTAAAAGTGAGGTAAACATGCTTACGATTATTAGCTTGGAAGTGCCTGATAATTGTTGAAGGCCTTGGGCAACAACAAAGCCCAAATCTGCGGCCATCACTGCACATCTTGTCTTAACTTGTCTTTGTTAGTGCAAGTGAAAAGGTTAATGCTGTTCTTTCCCGTCAACACAGAATGAAGCAAGGTGGCACCTTTGAAATCTAAACTAACCCACCGTGCGGCTGATGTGAGTGCTGGGAGAATTGTATTATTTGCAACATTTTTTTCTAAAGGAATATGAATGGCAATTAACCATGCGCTGGCATATTATATGGTAAAGATGCGGGTGGGGGAGGAAGGAATAACAGATTGCTTTTAGTATGCTTAGCACAGGGTAAGCTTCACTGCTGTCTGCAAACAGCATATTGAGATGTCTCCATCACAGACTAGCCATACGGGCTTCATCTTGCTGCTTAAAATGGATGCCAAGAGAAAGGACACAATAAGGACAGCCTGGCTGGCGTTTTGTAAAGGAATGGAGATTTATTTAAAGAAGGAGAAATAAGATCCCTTCTTCTTCGAAACCAACTCAAAAGTGGCATATTGCACTGACTAAGCCCTGTTTTTCACACAGGAGCTCACGAACGAGGCTCCATGTGATGAGAAGGCTCCGGGTGACTGTACCAGCTAGTGTTTCCACCACCTGCTGTAGCAACCTGCAGCGATCCCCTTCCAACCCTGTCTCAGCACCGCTGCCACCCACTCTCTTGCTTGCTCGCTCAATCTCCTTCTAAGAACACCAGCTACTTCTTGGATTCTGAGAAGCAGAAAGCAATGAGGAAGTCGTGGTGAGAAGCTAGGTGTAGCCAGTAGCAGGAAGAGAGAGCAAGTGAAGAAGCAGGAGACCACGTGGTGGAGCAGACAGAGTTGTTGGGAGTGTCTGTTAACCAATAGGAGGCCAGGAAGTGGCAAAGCTGAGTGGCATTTGTTGGAAAGTTGGTTGGTTGCTGGTGAGCCCCTCTAGGGGCACCAACACTGAAAAGGCCCTGTCTAGGGACCACCAGCTCACTTCATTATGCAGTAAAAACTGGAGAAGGGTCACTGCAGACTGGGAATGTATATATGGGTGAAGTGGTCCTTCAGAAAACCTGGCTACAATACATTAAGGGCTTTTAAGGTTAACACCAGCACTTTGAATTGACCCAGAAATGGATTGTGAGCCAATGCAGGTGACAAACCACTGGTATGATGCATTGTGGTATCTATCACTCCTCATCAATAAACATGGGAACTCGATTGGTTAGCTGATCTCCACCAGCCGCACTCTTGGCACTTCACAAGAGACTCGGAGGGTGGGGCCACCCGCCAATGGCAGCAGGTGATTGACAGGTTTGTTTCTCCACCTATCTGTCAAACTTGGCCCACAAGGGTAGGGACAGAAAAGGATCTGGCCTGCCGGGCCAAGAAGGTTCCCCACCCCTGACCGAGGCGTCTTTCCCTTGGGGGCTAGTGGCTCATTGCACCAGGGCGTCGGCCTCTCCGGGGCACCCCAGCATTGGCGGGGCGCAATGAGCCACTAAGCCCTATGGCTCTGCCACCACCACCTCCTCTTCCTCAGGTGCGGGAATCCCCTCAGCCATTGCCCGCCAAGCTGCTGTCACCTGAGGGAGTGGCTGTGGCGGGAGTGGCTCCCAAGGGGCTCCTCCATGTCACCGGTGCCCGCCGCCCCACCACCACCACTCTCGGGGCACAGGCGGCAGCGTGGCAACTACCTCCTGCTCCTCGGCCCACTAAGCAGCAGTGAGAGCACCGGCAGCGGGCTGTAGTCAGGCATCCCCAATGGCGCCCTCCGCCCCAGGCCTGCAGAGGCTTGGCTGCCTTTCCCCCGGGGTCCTTAAGGAAAGCCCTGGGAAGCGGCCTCCCCGGAGCCTCGCAGGGCAGAGCGGAACTGACAACAGGACCCACAACTCCTGCCTCTCGCTCCGAGATGGCTGGCCGCGTCTCTCCGAGCCGGCACCGGGCGTAACACAGGTGGGTAAGCGTACCGGAGAGGCGGCCGAAACGGGGAAGGAGAGAGGGTATTTGGGGAGCCGCCGCAGTGGGGAGATGCTGGCCACCCCCTACCACGACCCAGGGAAATGTGGGGGGTGGGGTGGGGGCGCCGGAGGGATCCTTGCATCATGGTGCCAGATAAGCTTAAGACGGCCCTGACCCCTGAGAAAGAACATCACTTGTTGGGCTGGGGCTCCTTGCCCTAAGGGAACTAGAGTACAAAATTTACAAGGAGGGAAACCAACAAAGTCAGCATATGGAGGGATGAATGTGAGCAAGTCCCAGTGATGTACATTTAGGTTTTGTTTCATCTGGGCTGGAAACTAGGAGGACAACGTACATTCTTCTCCCAAAGTAAAATGAGTTTTGAAGAGGTTTTTCAAAGGAAGGTAGATGGCATCTGGGTTGCAGTATAAATGGGAGCTGTGTGCAAACAGTCTTCAAATTTCTCACCCTATTTGAGTGTCAAGAAACAAGGGGAACCACTTCACCAAATGTCTCCAGGGGGAGGAGAGAATCTACTACAGTTTCTTGGGGGTTGATGGTTGCAAATGATCTCCATTACTCTGTAACTGAAGCACAGGATCAGATCGGTCCCCTCCTAGTAAGGTATTGCTATTGATGTCTTTTCACAAAAATAACTTGCATTTCCTCTTACTATCTGATCTACACTGCAGAGCTCTTGACAGCACTCAAAATCTTTATTAATCAAAGCAGAGATGGTTGCCGTAGTCTGAGTTGGAGTATAATCCTTAAGATTCAGTCCCCCCTCAAAAGAAGTTGGGGGGGGGGAGCTGGTGATAGCTTGCCTGACAACAGGGTAAACAGATTATTGTGTTATTGCTGGCTGATTGCCGGAGTTATTTTGGAGCTCTATAATTCATTTAAAGAGATTTTTGACATTTATGAAATGACTTCCATAATCAACTGACAGTGCAATATCCTATAATTGTTCAATTAAAAATGACTACTAGTGCATTCATTTATTAGCAGAATCAGATAATTGTCTTGCCACTAAAGAGTACTTCACACATTTTGCCCATCAACTGGAAATGTTTGAGTAGAAATCTGTGACACAAGAGCCAAAGTCCTGGGGATTTTTTTTAGTATTATTATTATTATTATTATTATTATTATTATTATTATTATTCCTCTTTCTCCAAGTGAAGGTGTAATTATTACAGACCTCCGTAGTAAATACAGCTCGATGCAATACTGTTTTCCTGAAATTGATTGGGTGTGTGCAGATGCCAGATGATGCAACAGACATGAATTTGATTCCCCCACTAAGACAGCTGAAGTTCATGCCATCATAGAGCTGGTCACTGGCAAGCAATGCAACTAAAGCAGAGCTCTGGTGGCATAACTCCTAGTTTTTATCTATCATTTCCCCTTTCCCCTGGATAGAACTTATTATTACCTAGGGTAAAGTGGCTCCAAATGGCTGCACTGATAAATCAGTTTCTTAAGAGGGTGGCCCTCTGGGATCTCATAACCTCCAAGTTCTTTACACTAAAACTTGAAAGCTGAGCACATACTGTGGTGGCCTAGAAGGATATCCCAAGAGCTTCCATTCAGCCCTGATCCCCCGAAGGAATGCCAATGGCAGTGGAGGAGTTCCCTTGCACTCTTGTGGCCCAGCGACATTTCTGTTTTATTTATTTAAGGAACTTACACTCCACTTTCTTTGTCTCAAAGCAGCTTACGAAACATGCAACACACAGCATACATCAAAACGTCAGAATTAGAAACAATAGAACATTTATTCGTAGTGCAAAGGCATCCTGCAAGAAAACTGTTTTAATCTAATGTCTGAAGCTTAGCAAGGATAGTTACTGCCTGATTTCTAATGGAAGGGAGTTCCACTTATTTGGACACACTACAATGAAAGCTTAACTCTTTGTTGGAATGAGTCATGCTTCTGGTCCATGGCAGTGCTCCAAGAGATGATCTCAGTGATCAGCTTGGGGTGTACATGGTAAGGAAGCCCTTAACATACTCCAGATCCAAGCCTCATCAGGGGAAAAGGCAGGGAAGAAGGAAGGAAGGAAGGAAGGAAGGAAGGAAGGAAGGAAGGAAGGAAGGAAGGAAGGAAGGGAGGGAGGGAGGGAGGGAGGGAGGGAGGGAGGGAGGGAGGGAGGGAGGAAGGAAGGAAGGAAGGAAGGAAGGAAGGAAGGAAGGAAGGAAGGAAGGAAGGAAGGAGGAAGGAAGGAAGGAAGGAAGGAAGGAAGTTGTCCATTGCTTTGTACATTAGTACAAGAACTTTGAACCTGGTTCGGGAACAGACAAGAGGCCAACACAGGTCTTTAACTGCAGTGTCATCTGCCGGCAGTAGACTACGGTATTCTCATCACCAGGGAACTTAGTTGAAGCTTCTCTGTGGTTGTCATCGATTGTTCTAGTCCAGGCATCCCCAAACTGTGGCCCTCCAGATGTTTTGGCCTACAACTCTCATGATCCCTAGCTAACAGGACCAGTGGTCAGGGATGATGGGGATTGTAATCCAAAACATCTGGAGGGCCAAAGTTTGGGGATGCCTGTTCTAGTCCTTCCCTCTGGACTCCATCTTCTGCATGACAGCTCTTCAGATATACACAGACTGCTTTCTTGTGTTGCCATAGTCTTCTCTTTTCCAAGCTCAACATACTCAACTGCTGCAACTCATAGAACTTGGTGTTGTATCTAGTGCTAGTACTCAAGAGTAAATCCATTGAAATTAATGGACACAACTAACTTAGGTTCGTTACTTTCAGTGGTTCTACTCTGTGTATAACTTATTGAATGTATATCCTGTCCTTCCTCTCCAAGGAGCCCAGGGGAGCAAACAGATACACAATTTAAAAACAAAGCAAAACATTCATTAAAAAACCCAAAAAACCTTCAATTAAAAACATCTAAAAGGAGTTACAGTTGAACACAGTTTTCCATCCAAAGGTCTCAAGGTTGCCAGGAACAATATTCTTCAGCCACCAATTGTCTGTGTAAGGAGGAATGTTTTCAAATTCCTCCTGAAAGTTAAAGAATGATGGAGACAGGTGCATGTCACTAGGGAGGACCTGCCACAACCAGGGAGCCACCACTGGAAAAGCTCTGTCACGGGTCAGCACCAACTGGGTGACTAGTCCCTAGCTGGATGCAACCCTTGGTTTACGGACCCAGCTGTTGTCCTCTCAACACACTCCATGTGGCCAATGTCCTTCTTAAAATATGCTGCTCAGAATTGGGCACATGAAATTGTGCTTAGTGTTTGCTGCTCAAAGGAGGCAAGGAGGCAATGAATTGGGGAGGGGAGGGCTGGATATGGTAAACATGAAGGCATTGCATCACATGTGGTGAAGATGTTGGTCAGTGACAGCTCTGCATCCTCACATCTAGGTAAGCCGTGAGAGCGATAAGCAGGTCCCAAGGTTGGTCAGAGAAACCTCTTCTTAAGGCAGAGCTTCTCTTTGAAGCAACAGATTTTAAGTAGCGTTATCACAAACCATCTGCTACGTACAATCATAAATCAATATCCCATTAAATTATCAGAAAACCAAGAAGGTAAAGAGATGGTGAAGAAGAAGAAATGGTAAGCAAATCACTGCAAAAGCAAGCGCTGCCTGCTACCCCTTCACAGCTTTGTGTGTGTGTGTGTGTGTGTGTTTAATTATCTTTCTGTTTCTAAGGACAACCTTCCAGAATTCTTGGCTGAAGTTCATAATTTACATTCAGATAATGATAATTAAAGAAATCCAGTGCAAAGTCACCAGATGGAAGATAATGCTTAATTTGTGGTTGCTACAGCAGAGCATTTAATAATATGGTGTTTCAGATTTTCAGTGAGGCTTCAGTCCTCCTCTTTTCTCTCCATAAAACTCTCTGGTACACAACCGTCATTTTTTATCGTTGTGGCGACATTGTCAGCAGTAGAGGCTGGTGTGGTGGGGCAGCACTCTGGAGACACCCTCCTAGTTCTGGTGTCACCAGAGCTCACCTGAATGGTTCCGGGGTGAGGCAGAGTGCTGGTGAGGGCAGGGCTGTGTGGGCATACTGGCAAACCCAGTCTCGTGTTTCTGCTGATGTGCCACACAGTCCTCAGCTCGTTGCCTCCCTCTCCTGCCCCAGCTCTAGTCATGCTGGTGTTGGGTGGGTGGTTCTGTAGCTCTGCAACACCACACCAGCCTGACAGCATCAGAATAATCAGAATTTTAGATACACACAGGTCTTGCTTTCCGAAAACAACGTGTTCCCAGGAAATCATTCATTAGGTGAGCGTTTGCACAATGAGGTGACAATTTCCCTTATTTCCTATAGAAACATTTCTAATCCATGGTCTCTCCCCTTGCCCACTGTGGTGAGATACACCGGTAAAGGGCCCCCGGACGTTTAACGGTCTATTGACCCAGTACCTCCCTCGCCTATATTCTTCCCTTGTTGCCACCAACCAGTAAGTCTGTGTACTGGTACACAAATAATGGATTCCAGTCAGATGAAAAGTAAACCAATCAAATAAGTTTATTTATCTGATGATCTTACAAGCATATAAATTCTTATTGGTTTCTCAAGTACTTTTCCTTAAACTTAACCTTTAGTATTAGTCCCCCCCCCCCTTTTCCTCCCTGACTGAAGTTCCCTTCTTATTACTCTTTCAGATTCTGCACCACAGCTCACCTCACTAGCTTCTCTAACCCTCTCTCTATCTCAAAATCCTCTCCACCTCTCTCATCAACTCAACTCCCCTTCTGACTGACTGCTTCTCCTTATATACCTCTGCTTCTGCCTGGAGAGCTCCCATTGGCCATTTACCTCCCTTGCAACTTAACTCTTGCTAGACCCCTAGAGGTGAAACGCCACACCCACCACCATGGTTTCTTCCTAAAATGGCTGCACCCAACCAGCAAAAGAGAGACAAAAGAAAAACTGATTTGTCTGAGAGCTCCGATCTCTTCTGCTCTCTGATTTGTCCAATCTTAACTCCCCACTGCTTCTCTCCATGGTTTCTGCCCCAAAATGGCTACTATTGACCAACAAAGCACAAACAATTAAGGACGTGGGCAAACTCAAGACTGTTTGGATATCTGAATCTGCCATGTTTGGGCATAATTCTTTCTGTTCTGTTCTGATATCTGATTCTTTTGCATAGCGAACAGTCAGAAAACAGGACCTGCATGTGCACTAAAGTGATCGTTTTCTTGGGTTATATTGTCCTCGTCAACCATTAGCCCAGCTCATTAGCCCAGCGGATGAAACAACATAGCTAACCCCCAACCTAGAGTTGTGTGAGATATAGAATTTCCCTGTATAAACAATTGCATACTATAAACCAGGGGTGGGCACAGGGCCTCCAACAGATGGGTAAAATGGCAATATCTCTCCCTTTTTTTAATGTTTAATATACTTTATTAAGATTTAAGATTAAAATACAATCCACACATACTCAAAGATCGCAATCATACCAAACAAAATCAAATATACAAAGTCATATAAGTCATACCATACAGATCATACGAAACCATAAAGATTGTAATATACAAAATCATATAGATTGTGTAGTAATAAGAAGGGGAGAAAAAGAAAAAGAAAAAAGAGGGGGGGATAAGAGCAGGGAGTGAAGTAGGAAGGAGAGAAAAGAAGAAAGGAGGAAGAAGCAAAAGGTAGAGAAAAGAAAGGCAGATGAGAGGGAATTAGAGGAGAAAGAGAAGAGAGAGAGAGAAAGAAAGAAGAGACATACATTTATTTCAACATTCTCATCCAAAAACAATCAATAAGAATATCATCTAAATTCCTTAATAATCTCAATCTAATACCCTTATTTCTCCCACTGAAGACTCCCACTTACCCCTATTCTCAGGTTTCTCTAGATATTATTTCCTATTACTGCATTCCCCAATAAGAATAATTCAGTACGCATGTCCAATATCATTTTCTTAACATATCAAATCAATAACATTTAAATTATAAAGTAAAATAAAATAAGATAATAAATCTCTCCTTCCCCTCAACACCATATGTTTTGTTTTCCTTTAACTCAATACGGGGTACTAGAAGTAGACCCAAGACTTTATCATTGGGCACTGTCCCCTCATGTATTCCCCAAACTTATCCCAATTTTGTTGAAATTTTTTTTTTGAATATCCTCTAATTAAATTAGTCAAATTGTCTAGATCCAAATAACTTAATAATTTCTCCTGCCATTCCGTTATGCTGGGTATTTCTTTCTGCTTCCAATAGGATGCGATCAGAGTTCTCGCCGCTGCTGTTGCGTATAAGAACAATGTCTCATCCTGTGGTTTGATTGTGCTATCTGTAATCCCCAGCAGAAAGGATTCAGGACTTTTCTTTATGTTGTATCTAAATATTTTTTTCATTTCTTCAAAGACTTGATTCCAGAATTTTTTAATTCCTTCACAGTGCCACCATGCATGTATGTACGTCCCCGTTTCCCCCCTGCATTTCCAACATAAATTGTCTCTGGTCTTGTACATCTTGTGGATTTTAACAGGGGTTAAGTGCCACCTATAGAACATTTTGACCATGTTCTCTCTGACTCCCTCTGAGGCTGTAAATTTCCATGTTGTTTTCCATAAGCGTTCCCATTGATCAACTTGTATGTTTTTTCCTATGTCAATGGCCCATTTTGTCATCGTCTCCTTACCCAATTCATCTTTGGTTTCCCATTCTAACAGCACATTATACATCTTTGAAATAATTTTGATTTCTGGTTGTACTAAATTTTTTTCCAATAAGGAAGGTTCTACCAAAAAGCCTAATTTTTTTTGTGTTCTTTAAATTTACTATGAATTTGGTGATATTGATACCATCCATTTAATTGGTGTTTTATTTCCCCGTAGTCCTTAAGTTTAATTTCTCCTTCTCTGTCCTCTAATAAGTCCCTGTAGCTCCCCCGATTTTCCCCTGAATTTAATTTTTTGACTGTGATTATTTCTATTGGTGATACCCACCTGGGGGTTTTAGGCTCCAACAATCTTTTATATTTAGTCCAAATTTTTAAAAGAGATCTTTTAATTACATGATTGTTGAAGTCCTTATGTACTCTGACCTTATCTTCCACCAGGTAGGCATGCCATCCAAATTTATTCCCCACCCCTTCCAAATCCAGTAATTTATTATTTTCCAATTTAATCCAATCTTTCAACCACACAAAACCTGCCGCATCATGATAGAGATTGAGATCGGGCAATGCCAGGCCTCCTCTTCCTTTAGTATCAATCAAGAGTTTATACTTTATTCTAGCGGGTTTGTGTTTCCATATAAATTTCATCAGATCTTTCTTCCATTGTTGGAAAATATTATTTCCTGTACCTAAAATCGGGATCATCTGGAACAGAAAAATCATTTTAGGGAGTATGTTCATTTTTACGGCCGCGATTCTACCAAGCAGTGACAAATTTAATCGTTCCCAATTTTCCAGATCCTTTTTTATTTCTTTCCAAATTCTACAATAATTATCCTTTATTAGATTGTTTGTGTTGTTGGTTATCCAAATCCCAAGATATTTTGCTTTTTCCACCACCTTTAGCCCCACTTTCCCTTCTAATTGAGAAATCTCCTGTTTTGTTAGATTTTTGGTTAACATATTTGTCTTATTGATATTTAATTTGAAACCCGATAATTTCCCATAATCATTTATTACTTTCAAAACATGGGGGATACTTTCTGTCGGTTCCTCAATTGTAATGATAATATCATCTGCGAATGCTTTTGTTTTATAGACATTTTCTCCAATTTTAATTCCTTTGACTTCCTCCTCTTTTCTTAAGTTTTCCAATAAAAACTCAAGACTCAATATAAACAAAAGTGGAGACAGAGGGCAGCCTTGCCTGGTACCTCTTTGGATGTTTATCTCTCCCGAAATTTCATTATTTATTATTAGTTTAGCTGTTTGGGTCTTGTAGATTGCCCCTATTCCGTTGTTCATTTTTTCTCCAAATCCGAGGAAGTTCACACATTTTTTCATAAACACCCACGATACTCTGTCGAAGGCCTTTTCGGCGTCCAACAGTAAAAATGCAGCTTTTTTATCGATTTTTACACTAAGATATTCCAATAGATTAATAACATTTCTTAAATTTTCATGCATATATCTTTTTGGTAAAAAGCCCGACTGGTCTTTATTTATTACTTTCCCTAATTCCTGCTTCATTCTGTTAGCCAATAGGTTCGCAAATATTTTATAATCATTATTAAGTAAGGAGATCGGTCTAAAATTTTTGATTTGGGTGTTATCTGTTCCTTGCTTAGGTATTACTGCTATATAAGCCTCTTCCCATGTTTTGGGGATTTCACCATAATCAATGATTTTGTTCATCAGTATCCTCATAGGATCTAACAAATTTTTTTCAAACTTTTTATAATAAAGAGCTGAGAGCCCATCTGTTCCCGGTGATTTTCCTATTTTTGCTGTCCGAATTACCTTTTGTACTTCCAGGGATGAAAAGGGTTCATTCAATACATTTAGTCTTTCTTTGTCTAATTTTTTTAAATTGGAATCCTGTAAATATCTTTCTATTTCTCCTTCGTCTACCTCCTCTTCCTTATATAATTTTGCGTAAAATTGGACAAAAGAATCCCTGATTTCCTTGGGTTCTGTTATAACCTTCCCTTCCTGTGTTAATTTGTCTATCACTCTTTCTTTCTGTTTTTTCTTCAATTGCCATGCTAAATATCGGCCTGCCTTATTTGAGAGTTCAAAACTTCTTTGTTTTAAAAATCTTATTTTATTCTCAATTTCCTTATCTAATAATTTAGAAATTTGGTCTTTCAATAATTTTATAGCTCTATTTATTTCCTCCTTCTTTTGTGTCTTAGCCTTCCCTAATTCTGCTTCCTTCTTTGTTATTTCTTTTAACAAGGTGTCCAATTTTTTCTCTTTTTCTTGTCTTTTCCAGCTACCTTGGCTGATAAAAAAACCCCTGGTCACCGCCTTTCCTGCATCCCACACTACATTTACTGATGTCCCTCGGTTTAAATTTTCCTCAAAGTACTCTTTTAACACCTTTTCCGCCTTTTTTATTATATCTTCATCTTCTAATAAGGATTCATTTAATCTCCACCGTCTGGTTATCCGGTCATTCCCTTTTAATTCCATTAAAATTGGGTTGTGGTCCGACAGACATTTAGGCAGGATTTCGATTTTTTTACATCTCATTGCTAATTCTCTAGAAGTCCAGATTAAATCAATTCTACTTTCAGTGTCGTTTGGGTGGGAATAGTATGTGTATTGTTTCTCAAGGGGGTGTTTGTATCTCCACATGTCTCGTAAATCCAATTTTCCAATCATGTTAAAAAAAGTTTGGGGTAACTTCCCTTCTTTTTTCCCTACACCTTTACTCAGTTTATCCATCTCTGGGGAGACCACCCCGTTGAAATCTCCAAGTAGGATGATTTTTTGATCTATAAAATCCAATAATATTTCTTCTAATTTTTGATAGAATTCTGTTTTATTTTCATTAGGTGCGTAGAGTCCCACCACTATTATCTTTTCTGCTTTCCCTTGGATTTTCACCATGATAATTCTTCCTTCAGTATCTTTATAAATTTGTTCCGGATTCAATTTCGCGTTCACATATAATACGACCCCTCTTTTTTTAACTACATCCGAAGATATAAACTCCTCCCCCAGATTTTTCTTCACTAGTAGTCTGCGGTGTCTTTTGGTGATATGTGTTTCTTGTAAACAAGTTACGTCAGGTTTCCTTTTGCCCAGTAGATGTTCAACTCTATTCCTTTTCGTCTTATTATTAAGGCCATTGACATTCCATGTAATAAATCTTAAATCCATTTTTGGGCTAATAAAATCTTTATTCTATCTTTATTAAATCTCCTCGTTTGGGAGTAAGAGAGAATTTTAAATTGACGGGCAAAACAACGAAGAGCGAGAGAGAGAGAGTTGGCTTAAGAGAGCAGATCACTAAAGAGGAAAAAAATTAGAAAGAATAATAAAAAAACGAAAAATATCAAAAATGGTCACAAATTTCTGCATACAGTTATAATGATCACTTACTATACTAGAGCTAGATGTATCTTAAACAGAGTAGGTATCTTCCTTATTTATCATTTATTAAGTTTCCTTATTCTTCTTCGCTTTCTGAACTATGTTTATCCCCTTTAGCTTCTTTCTTGTCTCCCGGTTTCCCTCCCCCCCCCCAGAAACTTTTCATATTTCCTCCAGAACTTCTCTGCGTCTAATCCTGTGGTCAACTTTCTCTTGATTTGCTTGTAGGTGAAAGTAATTCCTTCAGGAAATTCCCATTTAAAATAGATGTCATTCTTCTTTAGTGCCTCAGTCAGGAAGTTATATTTTGACCTTTTTTTCAATAGTCTTGGTGGTATCTCTCTCATGATTGCTATTTCTCTATCGTCTATTTTCAGTTTTTGGGTTTTCTTGCGTATCATAATTTTGTCTCTCAGTATCCTTGAGTTCAAAAAGACTAAGCAGTCACCTGGCCAATTATTCGCACGGGCTTGTTTCGATCTCAACCTGAATGCTTTATCCAGGCATATAGAAATGTCCTCCTCCTGCAGGTCCATCCACTGCGCCAGGGCTGTAATGATGACATTCTCTATATTTTCATCTGCTTTTTCCTTCAATCCTCTGAACCTCAGGGTCAAATCATTTTGTTTTAATTCTTGCATCGCAAGAGCATCTAGTAGTGCTTCCTGACTGTCTTTTAGTTTTTGTATTTCTTCCCTCATTTTTTCTTGACTTCTCCTATTTTCTCTACCTTCCTCTGCATGCTTTTTAGCCACTTCTTCCTGCTTGTTTAACCTTGCTGTTAAGTTCTGGATTTCACTTTCCATTTCTTTATTTTTCTCTTGTAAGTCCATGACATGTTTGTCCAAATTCTCAATCGCTTTGGTATTCTCTTCTGTCTTTTTCCAATTTTCTTCAATTCTATTCCCCATCTTATCCATCTTGTCATTCAATGAGTCCATCTTTTCTGTAAGGTCTGTCTTTAACCCAAGAATCAGTTCCTTTATGTCCAGCGTATCCGAATCCATGTTTGATCCTCTTCTTTGGGTACCAGCCGGCGTAATCGCGAGTTGATTCTTGAGTCTTTTATTCTCTCCCATTCTTACGTAGTGTAGAGTATTTCCCCAAAGCTTTAAAATTCAAAGTTGTAAGAGTCCTTTTTCCTCGACTTCAAAGTGGAAAGAAGTTTATTTTCAACCTTAACATTTGAGGGGGGGGGAGGTAAGTTCTTACGCTGGTATCATATCTCTACCGCTAAAGTCAAGGGGGAGACTGGATACAAGTCAGAGAGGGGTTAAATCCACTTTCCCATACAGGACAGGAGTGTGAAGAGTATGGGCTGGTATGGGCTGTCACTAGATGTCGCTCTTTCCTTATTTTTCCTCCCCTTCTCCCAGCCTTTTTCTTATAGTCTGCCACTCTTCACTTTCTTCTTCCTGCTTCTTGTATCACTAGCTTCCGTTTCTCAGTGACTCAGCAATTTCTCACCGCCATTAATCTCTTTTGCTGCCGTTTTTCTGTTGTGGTTACCCCCTTCTGGCAGCCTCCAATGTCCCTCACAGTGGTTCAAAGTTTAGTTTTCCTTCCCTCCCCTTTTATCAATTCAGTCCTTCTTTTGTAGCCCCCTCTATTAATCTACTCCGTCCAGCACTCTCTCCTCCTCACTTCTTGTCTCCTCTCACCGCCCCTCGCTCTGCCTTCTTGTCTCTTTGTATCTCTCTTAGCGTTTCTTTGTATTTCTTTGTAGCAGTTCGTATAGGAAGAACCACCCCTCGCGCTCCCCTATTATCCCGCTACTCACAGTCTTTGCGTTTGTCACCTCGTCCCTTCCCCAGCAAGTGGGTACATCCAGACCAGGCGTTGCGGGGGGGGGTCAGTTCCTTCTTTTCTTAGGGCTCTGCAATTATTATAGTCCCATATCTCTTTTTTTTAAAGCAGTTCACAAGTCCTCTAAAGATAGGGGTAAGCTCCGTTTGCAGTCCTCCCCAGTTTCCGCTTGCCAGTCGCTTTGAATTAGTTCAGCAGAGAACTTGGCAAAATAAGTTTCGGTTAAAAAACTATAGGAATAAAAACTGTACTTCCTCTGCTCTTAGGGTGCTTTTCTTTGCGTTGAAATGCTGTCGCTATTCCGTGCTCCGTCCTGAGGCAGCTTTTAGAGGGGCGGACATTTTCTAAGCGCCGGGGCTTGATTTCTCTTTCAAGTTTTAAATGTTTCCCTGCCCTTTCTTCTAGCGCCGCTTTTCGTCTCAGGACCCTGAAATTTTCCTTCAAGGTTTTTGAGGCTCCGTTGCCTTCGGAGACCCCCTGAACCCCTCTAAAATTGGATCGCCACGAGCGCCTGCAGCGATCCCGACGCAGCTTCGGTAGCGAGCAACCCGGAAGTCCTAGTCAAAATGGCAATATCTCAAGGACCACCTTTTCCCATATGAACCACCCAGACTGATCATCACTTTTCTTTGTCTCCTCCACAACACAACTGGAGGGCAGAACATGAGTTTGGGCCTTTTCTGTGGTGGTTCTCCCTTTATGGAATGTTCTCCCCAGGGAGGCTCACTTGGCACCACCATTATATATCTTTGGCCTTTGGCCTTTAGTGATCTGTGGCCATTGAGAAGTGGGTGGGATGTTTTTAATATATTTCTATTTCCTCCTGGTTTAAATGTATCTATGTGGGGTATGTTCTATGTTTGTTTGTAAGTTGCTTTGGGCTGCCCTGGACAAGATACAGTGACTGACAACTTTAATAAACAAAAATACATTAAAAAATCTATAGAAATGTTTGGATTTTTGGAAGCCCAAGCAGGGACTCTGGAGTTCTAGCTTCCGTTAAAAACCCCAGTAAGTTCCTACATGCTTTAGATCAGGCATCCCCAAACTGCGGCCCTCCAGATGTTTTGGCCTACAACTCCCATGATCCCTAGTTAACAGGACCAGTGGTCAGGGATGATGGGAATTGTAGTCCAAAACATCTGGAGGGCCGAAGTTTGGGGGTGCCTGCTTTATATCAATATATATATACCAAAATGTGAAACCCCACTCGCATGCCTCACACACAATTTCTATGAATTGAGCTAACCTGGTTGGTGGTCTCTACCCTATAGGGATTTAGTCAATGAGTTATGTCAGCAGTGTAGTTGGCAAGTTACCTTTTTGGACATCACCAGGCACAGCTAGGAATTTCTAGGGCCGCCCGTTTCTGTGCTTCACCCTCATTGCTGCCGGGCATTGCATATAATGGTGTGCATATCATATGAGTTGTGTGAGTTCATGGCTTTCAGCAGCAGCACCTATACTGGGGATCTTTTATCAGGTGGAGGGCTGCAGCCCTCCAGGATGTCACTTTGGTGGGTGGGGCCAGAGGCAAAAGTGGGCGGAGCAATCAGTGTACATTTTACCTTTGTGCATTAGGCTAGTTTCTATGCATACTCTCTCATGAACAGCCCTCTCTATCCTCCATCCAGACCAACAAGAGGCAGTGTTAGAGTTCAAGGACACATTCCAGCCGGGGGGGGGGGTATTCAAGGAGGGTGCAAAGTAGGGCTGATGCAGGATGTGGCCTAGGAAGAGTTCTGGGGGCAGATCAAAAGGGACGAGGGGGTACATTCAACAATTTGGGTTAGAGGCTCCTTTGTTGTTTAGTCGTTTAGTCGTGTCCGACTCTTCGTGACCCCATGGACCATAGCACGCCAGGCACTCCTGTCTTGCACTGCCTCCCGCAGTTTGGTCAAACTCATGTTCGTAGCTTCGAGAACACTGTCCAACCATCTCGTCCTCTGTCGTCCCCTTCTCCTAGTGCCCTCCATCTTTCCCAACATCAGGGTCTTTTCCAAGGATTCTTCTCTTCTCATGAGGTGGCCAAAGTATTGGAGCCTCAGCTTCACGATCTGTCCTTCCAGGGAGCACTCAGGGCTGATTTCCTTAAGAATGGATAGGTTTGATCTTCTAGCAGTCCATGGGACTCTCAAGAGTCTCCTCCAGCACCATAATTCAAAAGCATCAATTCTTCGACGATCAGCCTTCTTTATGGTCCAGCTCTCACTTCCATACATCACTACTGGGAAAACCATAGCTTTAACTATACGGACCTTTGTCGGCAAGGTGATGTCTCTGCTTTTTAAGATGCTGTCTAGGTTTGTCATTGCTTTTCTCCCAAGAAGCAGGCGTCTTTTAATTTCGTGACTGCTGTCACCATCTGCAATGATCAAGGAGCCCAAGAAAGTAAAATCTCTCACTGCCTCCATTTCTTCCCCTTCTATTTGCCAGGAGGTGATGGGACCAGTGGCCATGATCTTGGTTTTTTTGATGTTGAGCTTCAGACCATATTTTGCGCTCTCCTCTTTCACCCTCATTAAAAGGTTCTTTAATTCCTCCTCGCTTTCTGCCATCAAGGTTGTGTCATCTGCATATCTGAGGTTGTTGATATTTCTTCCGGCAATCTTAATTCCGGCTTGGGATTCATCTAGTCCAGCCTTTCGCATGATGAATTCTGCATATAAGTTAAATAAGCAGGGAGACAATATACAACCTTGTCGTACTCCTTTCCCAATTTTGAACCAATCAGTTGTTCCATATCCAGTTCTAACTGTAGCTTCTTGTCCCACATAGAGATTTCTCAGGAGACAGATGAGGTGATCAGGCACTCCCATTTCTTTAAGAACTTGCCATAGTTTGCTGTGGTCGACACAGTCGAAGGCTTTTGCATAGTCAATGAAGCAGAAGTAGACGTTTTTCTGGAACTCTCTAGCTTTCTCCATAATCCAGCGCATGTTTGCTATTTGGTCTCTGGTTCCTCTGCCCTTTCGAAATCCAGCTTGCACTTCTGGGAGTTCTCGGTCCACATACTGCCTAAGCCTGCCTTGTAGAATTTTAAGCATAACCTTGCTAGCGTGTGAAATGAGCGCAATTGTGCAGTAGTTGGAGCATTCTTTGGCACTGCCCTTCTTTGGAATTGGGATGTAGACTGATCTTCTCCAATCCTCTGGCCATTGCTGAGTTTTCCAAACTTGCTGGCATATTGGGTGTAGCACCTTAACAGCATCATCTTTTAAAATTTTAAATAGTTCAGCTGGAATATCATCACTTCCACTGGCCTTGTTATTAGCAGTGCTTTCTAAGGCCCATTTGACTTCACTCTCCAAGATGTCTGGCTCAAGGTCAGCAACCACACTACCTGGGGTGTACGAGACCTCCATATCTTTCTGGTATAATTCCTCTGTGTATTCCTGCCACCTCTTCTTGATGTCTTCTGCTTCTGTTAGGTCCTTACCACTTTTGTCCTTGATTATGGTAATCTTTGTACGAAATGTTCCTTTCATATCTCCAATTTTCTTGAACAGATCTCTGGTTTTCCCCATTCTATTGTTTTCCTCTATTTCTTTGCATTGCTCATTTAAGAAGACCCTCTTGTCTCTCCTTGCTGTTTTTTGGAAATCTGCATTCAGTTTCCTGTATCTTTCCCTATCTCCCTTGCATTTTGCTTGCCTCCTCTCTTCCGCTATTTGTAAGGCCTCGTTGGATAGCCATTTTGCTTTCTTGCATTTCCTTTTCCTTGGGATGGTTTTCGTTGCTGCCTCCTGTATAATGTTACGAGCCTCCATCCATAGTTCTTCAGGCACTCTGTCCACCAAATCTAAATCCTTAAACCTGTTCCTCACTTCCACTGTGTATTCATAAGGGATTTGATTCAGATTGTATCTTACTGGCCCAGTGCTTTTTCCTACTTTCTTCAGTTTAAGCTGGAATTTTGCTATAAGAAGCTGATGATCTGAGTTACAGTCAGCTCCAGGTCTTGTTTTTGCTGACTGTATAGAGCTTCTCCATCTTTGGCTGCAGAGAATATAATCAATCTGATTTCGATGCTGCCCATTTGGTGATATCCATGTGTAGAGTCGTCTCTTGTGTTGTTGGAAGAGAGTGTTTGTGATGACCAGCTTGTTCTCTTGACAGAACTCTATTAGCCTTTGCCCTGCTTCATTTTGAACTCCAAGGCCAAACTTGCCAGTTGTTCCTTTTATCTCTTGATTCCCTACTTTAGCATTCCAATCCCCTGTAATGAGAAGAACATCCTTCTTTGGTGTCATTTCTAGAAGTTGTTGTAGGTCTTCATAGAATTGGTCAATTTCACTTTCTTCAGCACCGGTAGTTGGTGCATAAACTTGGATTACTGTGATGTTAAAAGGTCTGCCTTGGATTCGTATCGAGATCATTCTGTCATTTTTGAGATTGCATCCCATTACAGCTTTTGCCACTCTTTTGTTGACTATGAGGGCCACTCCATTTCTGCTACAGGATTCTTGCCCACAGTAGTAGATATGATAGTCACCCGAACTGAATTCGCCCATTCCCTTCCATTTTAGTTCACTGATGCCCAGGATGTCGATATTTATTCTTGTCATCTCATTTTTGACCACATCCAGCTTACCTCCACTCATGGTTCTTACATTCCAGGTTCCTATGCAATATTTTTCTTTACAGCATCGGACTTTCCTTTCGCTTCCAGGCATATCCGCAACTGAGCATCCTTTCGGCTTTGGCCCAGCCGCTTCATCAGCTCTGAATCTACTTGTACTTGTCCTCCGCTCTTCCTCAGTAGCATGTTGGACGCCTTCCGACCTGAGGGGCTCATCTTCCAGCGTCATAACTTTTATATGCCTGTTGTCTTTGTCCATGGAGTTTTCTTGGCAGGGATACTGGAGTGGCTTGCCAGTTCCTTCTCCAGGTGGATCACGTTTAGTCAAAACTCTCCACTATGACCTGTCCATCTTGGGTGGCCCTGCATGGCATAGCTCATAGCTTCTCCGAGTTATTCAAGCCCCTTCGCCACGACAAGGCATTGATCCATGAAGGGGAGAGGCTCCTTACCGCTGCTTTAAATCTATCCAGGAAGGGAGATATATGTGCAAGGAACCAACTTCTATGCATAGTTTATCTTGATGGATTAGGAAACCATTTACACAGACTGGATGTGGTTGCAGATTTAGATTCAGGTCTGCATCACAATGCACATTTGGATTCTAGCCATTGTTTGAGCCCTGCATATGTGATGTGTGCATTTTCATCCACATTGGCATACAAAGAGGAGGCGAAGACACATTGTCAACTACTGCCATCAGCTACATGTGCATTGCTGTTCCCACCTATTTGGGATCTTTAACCAGAAGCATTTAGAAAGTCTACATTTTGATGCTTTTTTTGGGGGGGGGGAATCCACGTGCTAGGAAGTTTTAGCTACCATAGATTTTAAAGCTGTCATTTTAATAACTATTTTTGAATTTGGTCTTACTGAATGCTGAGTTGCTGCTGCTGCTTTCAGACTGCAGAGGAAATATAATTGATTTGGGATTTCCCACAGTTTGCATTGTGTATCCTTTTCATTCCAGATAATTTGGGGGTGGGGGTTAGTATAGGTTAGACCAGGGGTAGTCAACCTTTTTATACCTACTGCCCACTAATGCAAATTAAATGCAAATTAATGCAAATTAATTAATTAATTAATTAATGCAAATTAATGCAAATTAATGGTAAAATTTCCTTACCGCCCACCAGTGCTCAATGGAAGGAGGATTCAGCTTCTGCCATAGAACCCCCTACCACCCACCTAGAATCCTGAAAGTGGGCGGTAGGGACCAGGTTGACAACCTCTGGGTTAGACAAATCCATAGAAAATAAATTAACATGTCCACTGAGGTCCAGTGTCGAGGGCCTTCTGGCGGTTCCCTCATTGTGAGAAGCGAAGCTGCAGGGAACCAGGCAAAGGGCCTTCTTGGTAGTGGCACCTGCCCTGTGGATCACTCTCCCATCAGATGTCAAGGAAATAAACAACTCTCTGATGTTTAGAAGACATCTGAAGGCAGCCCTGTTTAGGGAAGTGTTTAATGACTGATGTTTTAATGTATTTTTAATCATAGAATCATAGAATCGTAGAGTTGGAAGAGACCACAAGGGCCAGGAAACACCGTCAAAGCATTCTTGACATATGCCTGTCAAGCCTCTGCTTAAAGACCTCCAAAGAAGGAGACTCCACCACACTCCTTGGTAGCAAATTCCACTGCCAAACAGCTCTTACTGTCAGGAAGTTCTTCCTAATGTTTAGGTGGAATCTTCTTTCTTGTGGTTTGAATCCATTGCTCCGTGTCCGCTTCTCTGGAGCAGCAGAAAACAACCTTTCTCCCTCCTCTATATGACATCCTTTTATATATTTGAACATGGCTATCATATCACCCCTTAACCTTCTCTTCTCCAGGCTAAACATACCCAGCTCCCTAAGCCGTTCCTCATAAGGCATCGTTTCCAGGCCTTTTTGGAAGCCGCCCAGATGGGCGGGGTATAAATAATAAATTATTATTATTATAGATTATTATTATTATTATGCAAATTAGTTATGTGATTTTACCACAATGGAGATGGAGACAAACAGTGCAATTTTGGGTTGAAGTCAGACTGCGGCCAAATGAAAACAGTGTTTTGCTGGTGACACCGGGCAGAACAGGAAACGATGGCTTCTTACATCCATAGTGGAGACTCGTTGAAAAAGGTGCTAACCTTGCCTGTTCTTTGTTATTTTTATCTCTTTTTTTTAAAAAAAAAGTAAGGGAGGGAGAAATGTTGTGCATTTGGTGTTGCTTTAAAGATTTGTTCCGGGACCCATTTCTCTTCTGTGTGGTCTGGATTTGAAGGAAGTCTTTTGATAAAGACGGCCCTGGCAGCTGGGTGATAAATATGATTTCCTTAACCTGCCTGGCGTTCTCAGCCACCTGCGACTGCAGCCTGCCCGCCTGTTGGAAGCAGCTCATTAACTTCCCCGGAGCTTCCCAGGAGTTTCCCTCCCCCTTGTTTTCGTTCACCTTGGGTGTTTGCGGCCTCCTTCCCGAACGGTTGACTCCACGAGGAGGCCGCTTTGGCTCCAGAAGCAGAGGACGCTCGAGGCGGCAACCTCCCTGCTAAGGCTCAAAATCTCGCTTAAACACATTAAGCAGCCCACTTTGGATTGATAGTGCAGTAATTATTCTGCTTCACCCTAAAAACCGTCCTGGGGTAATTGGCACGGAGGAAAATTACCCAGAGTCCTCTGCCACCTGGTAGTTAAGGAATGAATCCAGGGAAAGATAAGTGAAGCAGGGGGAGGGGAGGAAAAAATCGGCACTTATTTGATTTTAATCTCGCCACTTTGCAAGCATTTAAATTGCCTTAATCAGGTGGCTGGCTCCCAGCCTGACTAGTAATCTGTTATCAAATTTGAAACTAGATTCCCCCCCTTTAAATGTCAGTGTAGGCTGAGAATTGAAGTCTATTAACGGTTATGAGCCTCTCTCCTAAAAAACTTCCATAATCTATGTATTAATGATCCCTTTTACAAAGCTGTCAAATATTACTTTATTACAACTATATATTAGTAACAGCTGCGTCGGCACAGGAATAATTATTTATTTATCCGTGTGTGCGTGTGCGTATGTGCGCTCGTGTGTTTGTAGACGGAGGGGACATCGCCGCACAACTAAAATGCACAAACAAAATGTACACAGAGATACATAGACAACGTCAACAATCCGAACACAGAAACCCCATTTTTCTGAGACAATAACCAGTGTATGGAATAACCTTGATAAATGTAATTGAATTTTTTTCCCTCAGATAAGATTAACTAGTGGTAATTGTGAATGGGAAAGGCCTGACCCTCTACAAATGAGATGTACGACGAGCTGGAAATAATCAATTTCCCCCCTTCTTTTTCATCTCTCTCTTCCCCCCCACCCCCAGCTTATACAAAAATGGGTAGAAAGAGAGAAAGAAGGAGACTGAAGCAGTAATTTGGGCCTATGCAGAATGAAACAATTTATGGCCTGGTTTTTTTGGGTTTTTTGTTTTTTTGTTTTTGGCCTGCACTGATTATCTCCCTATCTTCTCATTGTGTCTAATTGTGCTGAGCTTGGTTTAAAATGAGATCAACGCAATTAAACCCCAGTAGGCTTAATTAAGGGAGGGACTTAATGCTTTACAAAACAAAACAAAAAAGTGGGGGCGGGAGAAGAGGGGGGGATTCATGCTTTGGGCAAACGTACAATATATTTTAGTTTTAAAACCCCCACAACCTTGATTAAACTTCCCCAGATTTTGCCTTCAAACATGCCACTTTTTCAAAAATGCTTTCAGACGTTTATTATACTAGTTGACAGTTCTTGTGGTGTTTTTTTTAAGGTTCTTTTTTGCATTTCTATTTAAATCCTCTTATGAATATCACATAGGAAAGAAACAGGCTTGCTGTTCAGAAAAGTTCCCGCAATCCTGCTTTTATAAGTTACTAGCTACCCGACCACGCATTGCTGTGGCTCAGTCTGTTAAATGGACCCTCAGAGTCCCCCTTCAGACTCCCCTTACCTTCAGAGTCCCCCTTCATTTTGTTGAAATGTTTTACGTGTGTTCTGTTTACACAGGCTCATCCCTGTGACTCCCCCCACCCTGTTCTGACCCATGACCTGAAACACTGCCCAACACAAACACAGTCCTGAGCCAGATGTTCCCTTCTTCAGTGGCTTCCTGATGGCCAGCATGACGTGTGCTCCAGCTGTTAGACTTGAGCAACGGCTAGATCCCTACCCTATAGCATACCCTCCAACTTTTTTCTGATGAAAAGAGGAATGTCCTATTTCATAATAGTATTAATAATCATCATTTTACTAATTATACTCCGCCCATCTCACTGGGTTGCCCCCAGCCACTCTGGGCAGCTTCCAACATATATAAAAGCATTAAAAAATTAAACATTGAAAACCCTCCCTATACAGGGGGCGCCTTCAGATGGCATGGGGGTCGGATATATCCTCCAACATTTCTCTGATGAAAGTAGAGATGTCCTACCACACTCGCCAACATTTTTCAACAAAAATAGGGACGTCCTCGGGAAAAGCGGGACATTCCAGGATCAAATCAGAAACCAGGATGGCTTCTGTAAATCTAGGACTGTCCCTGGAAAATAGGGACACTTGGAGGGTCTGCCATGGAAGGAAAACAAACCAGCTGATGCCACACATTGCGTCTGAATTATCCGTCTTGAATGCATTTATGGAGAAATTAGTTCAACTGAACTTTTACACATCCTGAGCTGTGTAACCAAGAATGTGGATGGGGGCAAAGTAGCTCCTTTTTGAGCATTGGATTGGACTGAGGAATCTGCTGACATCAAGGCTGGTGCCTGGGATTCTGAGCAGGGCCAGACCTGCTTCTGGTGACAAAGCAAGACAAATGGGCAGAAGAAATGCTGCAGGGAGCCAAAGGAAAATCCTTGGCCACAAAATACCGCCCCCCCCCAAATCCTTGCTGCAGATAGGACTGCTCCTATCGCTAGTTAGACACAGGGATGGCTGAGAAATTCAGTTTGCAAATTTAAAGGTGCGCCAACCCTAATGCACACTTCCCAAAAGAAAATATGAAAACAGCCATCCTTTGAAATTCACACTTCGCCGGATTTTGCAATGCAGTTCTCCAGCCAAGTCATGTGTACAAAAATGCACATCCCGGATTAAAGGGCACGTACAAATGCATATATTCATGAAACTTACAAAAATGCATTCATTTAGGGGAAATCGCTTTGCACAAATGTTTGCATTAAGCAAGACTGCAGACAAACGTGTGCATTAGGAGAAGTTTGCATTAAAATGCTGATTAATTTTCATGGGGACTTTTCACACACACACAAACACACACACACACACACACAGAGAGAGAGTGAGAGAGAGAGAGAGAGAGAGAGAGAGAGAGAGAGAGAGAGAGAGAGAGAGAGAGAGAGGTGGAAATGTGAAGAAAGGAAGAATGAGGGAAGAACTGAAATTGACAGATTTCCTATGTGTAACTAATAGATGCTACTGCAAGCTACTGTTAAAAACAGCAAACCTGGGTCTCTTTCCCCTCCTCCCACCTCAGCATCTTGTGGTCCTCAACATGTGATGCCACGTCATGTCGGGAGCCCCACATGCAAATAAATAGAAGCCACCAAGGAAGATGTATGGAAGTGAGAGCTGGACCATCAAGAAGGCTGATCGCCGAAGAATTGATGCTTTTGAATTATGGTGCTGGAGGAGACTCTTGAGAGTCCCATGGACTGCAAGAAGATCAAACCTATCCATTCTGAAGCAAATCAGCCCTGAGTGCTCACTGGAAGGGCAGGTCCTGAAGCTGAGGCTCCAATACTTGGGCCACCTCATGAGAAGAGAAGACGCCCTGGAAAAGACCCTCATGTTGGGAAAGATGGAGGGCACAAAGAGAAGGGGATGACAGAAGACGAGATGGTTGGACAGTGTTCTCGAAGCCACCAATGTGAGTCTGACCAAACTGCAGGAGGCAGTGGAAGACAGGAGTGCCTGGCGTGCTCTGGTCCATGGGGTCACGAAGAGTCGGACACGGCTAAATGACTAAACAACCAAGGAAGATGTGTAGGGTGATGACCCAAGAGTGTCATGATGTCACATTGGATATTGAGCGCTAACATCTATTCCTTGCCTTGTATTGGGGCACTACTGTTCTAGAAAGTGATCCTTGAGCCCTACCACTTTCCATCTCGATTGAAAGAAGTCTCAGGGTAACCTGATATCACTATTCCCTTTGTTGGGTCTTGCATAGGTTCTGAGACAGACTTTTCTCTCTGTCTTTTTTTTTTTTTAAGAAACATAAAAATCTCCCAACAATGAAATTAATCAGAAAGTACAAAAGAAAAGCAGCTGGCAACCTTCTACTGAATAATGCAAAAATGTGCTGATTTAAATTACGTGTCAGCCTTAATGTATTGTCTACACAGTAAATAGAATATATGCACACATATGGGTATACAGTCAGCTCATCATATTTCATTGTCTATAAAGTAAGTACTTTAATTCAAGGTAAAGGGGAATATATGAAATTTGAATACTTGAAGACTTCCTCATTATGGGTGTCGCCAAATCACATAGCAGGAGGGAAAAAAATCTGCACCATGAGAAATTGATATGCTTTAATAATAATATAAAAAATTTAAGAAGGGGAAAGTGCGGAATAAAATGAGGAGCTGGCGATGGGAACTTTTTATCTTATTTTGCAAGAAGTTATCAACAGATCCAGTCAAAAATCTGTGCCAGTACCACCGCCTCGACATACTAAGTATATAATTAGTCATTGAGATCAAATATAATAAGGGAAAGAAGTTACATCTCCTTCGTTGTGGTACTCATTAAAAAAAGCAAGATTCTCTAAAAAGGGATTACATGAAAGAAATGATAGGGGGCGCTTGCTCACAATATCCCTTCTTCCTGCATAGCCTTAGCAAGATGGTGGTAATCCAGAGGAAAGCATCTAATTGTTTATTTATCCCTTTCTTTTCAAACCCAATTAGCTAAAAATAGGTCTGCTTGCTGGTTCAAGGAATTTGAGCCAATTAACTCCCTTGCTTTTAAACAGCTAATCAATTAATACACCGAACAATAAATCACTAAAAACAGCCCATCAAAATGCAGGCTGCATACAGCTAGACTCAACTTGGGTGATGCCAGGCACATAGCAGGGCCAGGCGTATGTGAAGCACTATAGAGTGGTGGGCGGGAGTGGTGCGCCCCCTCTCTGGTTTGGTACACAGCTAGTTTTCATCCTGCAGGTGTGAACTGGGAACCAATTGTCTTGGGCTCAGAGATTGGCTGAGGTCAAAATAGCTTGGGGGAGGACAGTTTGGGTGCAGGGGAAGCGTGGGTGGGAAACGGGTTCACATATTGTCTAGTTTGGTCCATGGGACTATTGTCATGGACTGGCTGGATGCTGGGGAGTAGTGGGAGCATAGCTGCCAAGTTCCAGCCTGAGAAATAAGGGACTGGAGCAGAAGTAGCTGACCGGAAGTAGCGCTGCCGCCATTTTGGAACTGGGTGGAGCATGCTCGGAAGCTACTTTTGATGCTGCTCTGCCCTGTTCCAAAATGGCCGCTGCACCAGAAGTCGCGCTGAAGCCATTTTGGAACTGGGCAAAGCAGCATCAAAAGTCGCTTCTGAGCATGCTCCGCCAAGTTCCAAAATGGCCGCCGCGCCAGAATAAACCGGGGAAAAACCAAAAAAATCCGTTTTTTCGGCTGGGGACAGCTGGAAAAACGGGGGTTTCCCGGGGAATACGGGAGACTTGGCAGCTATGAGTGGGAGGCACCAGCTGGGGAACCTCCAAGGCATGAAGGCTCAGAGCTACGAGCACCAAGTATGGGGAGCTGTGGGGTCCAAGGCCCCCCCATTTCTAAATCAGAGGGTCAGCCCCCCCTGAAGTTCTGTGGCGGTGTGCGCATGCAATGTCAGCATGCCACAGGGTGTGCTAACATCATGTGTGCATGCCTCAGGGCACACTGAGGTAAAAATATGTATATTTGTTTTAAAAATGTGTTTATTTGTAATATATATATATATATATATATATATATATATATATATATATATATAATCCATGTGTATATTGGGCTAAAGTGCATACAAAACTGTGTGTAGTGAAAGAAATCTGAAGTGAAATACTGTATGGATGGATTTTCCTGAGGGCTTTAAAAAAGGCAATCACAATCTAAGATGGAAATGTGGAGAGATGAATTCAAGATTGGAAAATTGAGAAACTGAGAGACACCGAAACCAACAGATTCAGACTCCCCTGGCTTGGGAGGGTGGTGGCCCCCCAGCCATGCACATAGCAAGAGTTCCAGACCACAAGTGCAACGCAGCATGTGATGGTGTGAAGAAAAGAGCAGCCCTTCTGGAACCTGGGACTGCTTCATGTTGCTTCACAGTAAGACAAGCCCTGATTGTTCTCTCCACTGTATAAAAGAGGCATATATTTTTTTTTAGATCCTCTGAAATTGCCTGAATGAGGAGATGCGCAAATAGTTTCACAAGGGACAGCTCCACTTCACACCAAGATCATGGCCATTGGTTCAATCACCTCCTGGCAAATAGAAGGGGAAGAAATGGAGGTAGTGAGAGATTTTACTTTCTTGGGCTCCTTGATCACTGTAGATGGTGACAGCAGTCACGAAATTAAAAGACGCCTGCTTCTTGGGAGAAAAGCAATGACAAACCTAGACAGCATCTTAAAAAGCAGAGACATCACCTTGCCTACAAAGGTCCGTATAGTTAAAGCTATGGTTTTCCCAGTAGTGATGTATGGAAGTGAGAGCTGGACCATAAAGAAGGCTGATCACCGAAGAATTGATGCTTTTGAATTATGGTGCTGGAGGAGACTCTTGAGAGTCCCATGGACTGCAGGAAGATCAAACCTATCCATTCTGAAGGAAATCAGCACTGAGTGCTCACTGGAAGGACAGATCCTGAAGCTGAGGCTCCAATACTTTGGCCACCTCATGAGAAGAGAAGACTCCCTGGAAAAGACCCTGATGTTGGGGAAGATGGAGGGCACCAGGAGAAGGGGACGACAGAGGATTGAAATGGTTGGACAGTGTTCTCGAAGCTACGAACATGAGTCTGACCAAACTGCGGGAGGCAGTGCAAGACAGGAGTGCCTGGCGTGCTCTGGTCCATGGGGTCACGAAGAGTCGGACATGACTAAACGACTAAACAACAACAAACAAGACAAGCCCTGATTGTTCTCTCCACTGTATAAAAGAGGCATATTTTTTAGATCCTCTGAAATTGCCTGAATGAGGAGATGCGCAAATAGTTTCACAAGGGACAGCTCCACTTCACACTGGATTGATAATTGTAAATGCATTATATGTTTACTGAAAGAATGCATTTATTAATCCAACTAATTAGCCGATGAATGCCTCCAAAGTAATTTGCTTTCTACTCGGAGAGATCCTAGCAACCTGTCCCCACAGCCATACATCCTTGAGAGCAAGCAAGAGCCTCGCGTACTTTATTTCTCAGTCTTTGACAACCTTTATTATTTCGTTTATCTGCTATTCATAGTGAGATGTAAACATCTTACTTCCCAGTGCGATCATATCAACAGCGGGTCAGTTTAAAATATTGGGAATCAATACGTTATAAAACATCAGGCAGTACTAAAAAAAAAAGAGAGGAAGGAAAAATGCAGGGCAGGGCAAATGGACTGGATGTCAAACTAAACAGAAAAACAATCCAACTGTTAAAAATGTAATAAGATAATAAATAAAAGACAGGGATTTATTTTCTGCTAAGGATTCTGAATCCAAAGAACGGTTTGACAAGTGATTGGCGCACCTAGCTTTCAGGTACCAAAGTGCATAAACCTCCCACGCTTGGGGGGGGGTCGATTTTGGCCATCTTCTTTCATACCCTCTGACTCTTAGTGTGTCCTGACATCTAGAAATTAAGCTGATGGAACTATTTTCTGGGAGGGTTCTAATATTGGCTCTGCCTTGGTTTCAGAGAATGTGGCAGGTTATATCAATGGGAAGAGTGGTTACTTATTGCACTGCCTCTTTCATTTACAATGCCCTTAACAACTGGGTTCCCAGGACACCTTAGAGACCACCTGATCCCTTAGATCCCTGCCCAATCAATGAGGGTTTCAGGGGAGTCACTGTTAGTTGTCCCCCATTGCTTGATTGCGTGGCTCGAATCCACCAGGAGCTGTGCATTCAAATATTGGGGGCCCAATTTTATAGAGATTCCTTCCAGTTGAGGCTAGACAGGCTCTCTTCCTGTTGAACATCTGGTACCCACTGAAGGCTTGTTTTTATTCCAACAGGCAATTTAACTGGTCTGATTTTAACTGATTTTTTTACCTTTGCTGTATCGTATTTCTTGTACACAGCTTGGAGACCATTGTAGTTAAGCACTATATCAATTGTTTAAATAAAAATAAATAAAAAGCAAATCAAGTGAACTGATGCTTCCATCTTATAGTTTTGACTCATTTTTACTTTTCCACTATACTTTTTGTTTATTGTGCACTGCTTAGAGATGATTGCAGTTAAGTGGCATGTACAAAATTGCAAAAAGAGGAAACACATCGCCAGAAAAAAGATGACATGATACACAGATTTGCATAAAAGTTTGTATGCTAATACAGACACACACACATACACATTTATACTTTATTACTAGAATTCCTATAAAAATGTTGATGTCAAAAAAAAGAAAAATGGAACAACAAAGCATGCCACAATGATGGAGAAGTGGGTGGCAGATTCTCCAGGAACCTGCTTATTGAGCATTCCTCCTGATGTGCTTATACAAAGCCTAGGTAAAGGTAAAGGGACCCCTGACCGTTAGGTCCAGTCGCGGACGACTCTGGGGTTGTGACGCTCATCTCGCGTTATTGGCCAAGGGAGCCGGCGTACAACTTCCGGGTCATGTGGCCAGCATGACTAAGCCACTTCTGGCGAACCAGAGCAGCACACGGAAACACCGTTTACCTTCCCGTTGTAGCGGTTCCTATTGATCTAATTGCACTTTGACGTGCTTTCGAACTGCTAGGTTGGCAGGAGCTGGGACCAAGCAACAGGAGCTCACCCCGTTGTGGGGATTCGAACCGCCGACCTTCTGATCGGCAAGCCCTAGGCACTGTGGTTTAGCCCACAGCGCCACCCGCGTCCCCAAAGCCCACACACAATTAAAACCATGCCTGGTATTTACTGAGCGTTCATTCTGAAGTGTTTGCAGAGCTGTTATACAACAAGGACTCATCCTGATTTGCTTGTGATGTGTTTATGTCTTCCTGTTAATCATTCACTCATCCCACACTTTTCTATGCACCTTCTCTTCACTTTCCTAACTACAAAGAAAAGTCCACCAGGGTGACAAGAATGCTTTTATCCTCTTTAATTTCCAGTACTGTATGTGATTGTATCCCTCCCTCAATACCCAATACTGATCATTGCAAGACTCCACTTTCAACATCCCTCCATTGGGAGAAGTGCCCGTTCATTCCTATTATCTCCTTCCTGTTCTTTAACCAGCTGCTTCTATATGACTGCTGTGCTTACTTGTTTATTGAAGGACTTTGTCAAAAGCATTTTGAAAGTCTAAGTACACAATGCCAACTGGATCACCTCTCTGTGTATGTTTGGTGACTCTCTCAAAGAACTATAAAAGGTTAGTGAGACAAGACCTGTCCTTGCATGCTGCTTATACTTCAGCAACCCTTGTTCTTATATATGTATGGAAAGGTAAAGGTAAAGGGACCCCTGACCATTAGGTCCAGTCGTGACCGACTCTGGGGTTGCGCGCTCATCTCGCATTATTGGCCGAGGGAGCCGGCGTATAGCTTCCAGGTCATGTGGCCAGCATGGCAAAGCTGCTTCTGGAGAACCAGAGCAGCGCACGGAAACGCCGTTTACCTTCCCGCTGTAGCGGTTCCTATTTATCTACTTGCATTTTGACGTGCTTTCGAACTGCTAGGTTGGCAGGAGCTGGGACCAAGCAACGGGAGCTCACCCCGTCACAGGGATTCGAACCGCCAACCTTCTGATCAGCAAGCCCTAGGCTCAGTGGTTTAACCACAGCGCCACCTGGGTCCCTCATATATGTATGGTAAAGCTGTTAAATAACTCTCCAAGTTGCTTAAGGCAATGATAAGTTTCCCTTGCCTCTTGTTGGTCTTCTAGTAGATCACCAGGGATTTCCGACTCCCACTTATTTAAGTGTAGCAACAACTTTTAAAAAGGAAAGGAAAAAGACTGGTAATCAAAAGAAACTTGAGGTAAAACCTGAAATATGTTTTTGTGTGAAAAGACTGTGAGCTCAGTTCTGGAGCTAACAACAAACGGCTGAGTTGAGATGCACTTACAGGTACCCTATTTTTTAAATTCAAAATGCATGTCTGCCTTTCTTTCTTAGCCACTATTTTGTACTTGGCTCCAGTTTGCAGACCTCAACTTTCTAAAAAAGAAAAAGAAAAAAAGAAAGGACATCGCTTAAGCTTCAAGTCTGTCCACCCCTGAAGAGATGGTTCCTTACTAATAAGTCCCAGGACCTCCCTCTGCAATGGCGGGGCAGCCAGGGCTTGGCATTTGTAAGACAGAAGGTAAATTTCATGGAATGGCAGAATATTCGTGATACACCAACGAGACCCTCCAGAAAAGGAGATGTCCTTGAGCTTTAAGCAAACTGTGTGAAATTATTGTCTCCAATAATTTTCCCAACACCTCTGTCACTGCACACATTTGCAAGAGCAATCAGCCTGCTTAAGTCTAAACCATTGCCTCTCATAATTATGAATCAGAGACCTGAGTGTATTCCATTTTTGTGCTAGCGCTAAGCAATGGAGCACTGCACAAATACACACACACACACACACACACACACACACACACACACACACACACTCCCTTTGTTCTCTTTGCTGAGATAAGCCTGTACATATTGGGCCCAAGGGAGACAAACTAGCAATGGAAACAAAAGCAAGTGGAGTTCATACATCACTAGGCCAGAATTGATCTTCTGCCCCTTGACTCATTCTTCTTGGTTAGAGACTGCATGAAAGGGCAGAGGACAAACCTGGGCAGTATTTTTCTCATTCCAAGACCTTTGTTTTCTTGGTTTCATACTCTTTTACTTGTACCATTGTCCATTTGATGATACTACCATCGTCGTCGTCATCATCATCATCATCATCATCATCATCATCATGAGATTCTATCCTTTGAACAAATGTAATTGGTGAAACCTCCCCAGCCATTGGCCAATAACAATGGTCCATCACTGACTTCTGAGATAGGGATGTAGAAGCTTCTTTACACTGAGCCAGACCACTGGTCAATCCATCTCAGCACTGACTACACTGACTGGCAGCAGCTCTCCAGGTTTTCAGGTAGGGTCTTCTCCCAGCCCTACCTGGAGCAGAGGAGGATTGAACCTGGGACCTTCAGCAAGGCAGATGCTCTACCACTGTCCCACAGTCCATCCCAAAGCAAAGCAGATGTTGAATGTCTCTTCTTCTCCAATAGGGCCACCCTTCCTAGCCTATTCTGGTTCCATTGACTCACCTGTGCAGGTGAGCGTCGAGCTGGTAGTGTGACCGGGGAGCTGTTGCACCAGGCACTTCAGACCACCAGATAATGCACATAATAAAATACCAGGACATTAAACATCTGACTGCAGAACTGACTTCCATGATTCTTCGATGCCGTAATTGCAAGCTTTATTTCTTATCACCAGAGGGGGGGGGAGGGATGCATCTCGAGGAAATGTACAATTTGCTCTATTTATGGAGACAGCTCCAATTCACTTTTTATATGTTTTCAACAACAACAAAATCCTATTTTTTTTACCATTGCTGACCAGTGCAAATTCATGCTCACTAATGTTTATAAAATACCACATTAATGTTTGATACTGAATCCAAATGCAAGCACTGCATCATCTAACAGATAGGAGCATGATGAAATCTGTCTTGAGGCTGTCACTGAGCTGCCTTTGACAACGGCCGGTTCTGGTAAATGCTGGAGAGACACAAGCATTTGTTCAACCCCCTTAGTCACTTCTCTGAGCTCTTCCTTCATTTGCACAGCAACTTAGCCTTTTTGTAATAAAAACAAAAAAACAAAAACACGTATAAAAAGTAATACTGCTTTCTTTTTTCTTTTTACTGTAGTTTTCATGTTTCTGAACTAGGTAGGTCTAAAAAACACACACAACCCAAGCCATATAAATGAATGGAGTGGGCACCAAATTTTGTATAAAGCACTCTCCCTCCTTCTCCCTCCCTCCCTCTCTCTCTCTCTCTCTCTCTCTCTCTCTCTCTCTCTCTCTATATATATATATATATATATATACACTGAGGTAAATTTGGAGGTCTAGCATCTAAGGCATTTCAAGGGAAAGAGAAAGAGTTTGATAAGACAAGCAACATTTGCCAATAGGCTTTTGTACATTCCTTTTTTGACAACATTTGTCAAGTGTTTTTTGACAGCACGGACAAGACCCACTTCCATTGTCACTTTTTATAGCTACGCCCCTACAAAGTGCTGTACCAAGGAATGAGTGACAAGGTCCTTGATCATTGGGAAACCAGCAGAGAGTGGCCTGCTGAATTTCACTTGGGAAGGGAGTTCAAGAGCTTGGGTGCCATCTGCATGAAGATTTTCCTAGGAACGAACCACAAAATTCCAGATTTTCAAACATTTCAAATCCAACTTACATTTTTTTAAATACGCAAGGGCAAAGCATAGCTCATGTGAGGGGGGCCCCTGAATGTGGCCCTCTGGCCCTCTCTATTGGACCCTTTGAAGTCTCCCAAGGCCACACCTCCTCTCCTCAAGCCACATCCCTCACCAGCCTTGCCTCATACTCTCCTTGAGCATCTTTGCCTGGTTGGAATGCATCCCGACACTCACATTTGTCTGGATGCAGGATAAAAATATTTGTGAGAGATAGGAATGAATCCACTGTACACAGATAAAATTTGTATCCATTGTTCTGCTTACTTTTGCCTCTGGCCCTGCCCAACTCTGACAAATTGGCCCTTTAGAAAGAAGTTGGACGTACCAGGGATTCTTCAGCCATGATTCCTGCATTGCAGGAGATTGGCCTGGATGAGGTCCCTTCTGACTCTCCAACTCTATGATTCTAGACAGATCTTCCCTCTCATGGTGAGAAGTTATGAAGTGAAGCCTGCCCATATGGGGATGCTGGGAGCAGAGATGACCAGACATGTCCAGATGAATTTGATTATCTAGACCCAGTTCAGTCTGGCTTCAGATCTGGCTACAGCACCAAAATGGCCTTGGTCACCCTTATTGATTATCTTTATTCGAATAGGGACGGGGGGGGGGGAAGAGTGACCTTGCTGGTTCTCAATCTTTTGGCAGCCTTTGATACCATTGACCATGAAAGGAGGTGGGGGTGGGTGGGTACCATATCGTGAAGATTCCTCTTTCAGCTGCAGAACTAATGCCAAAGAATAGACTTGTGAGCCTTCTATTCCTCCCCTTGGAATTTAGGCTAGAGCAGGCATCCCCAAACTTCAACCCTCCAGATGTTTTGGACTACAATTCCCATCATCCCTGATGTTAGCTAGGGATCATGGGAGTTGTAGGCCAAAACATCTGGAGGGCCACAGTTTGGGGATGCCTGGGCTAGAGGATTCCACAGTGAGCTATCTTGCCCCCATTGCTCTTTGACTTCTATAAGAAATCACCCAGAGATTTGAAGCCTGATGTCACCAGTTTTCAAATGACACCCAACACTCGTTCTCCATTCCATTTAAATCAGGAGAGGCTGCTGAGGTATCTGATCAATGCTCAGAAGCAGTGAAGGGCTGGATGAGGGCCAAGACAGAGGCTGATTCCTGGCACAATAGAGGTTCTGTTGACGAGTGATTTCCAGCTCTGGGAGTCTGGTAGGTAGCTTGGAGTTGCGGTTCCTCTATAGCAGGCATCCCCAAACTTCGGCCCTCCAGATGTTTTGGACTACAATTACCATCTTCCCTGACCACTGGTCCTGCTAGCTAGGAATCATGGGAGTTGTAGGCCAAAACATCTGGAGGGCCACAGTTTGGGGATGCCTGCTATAGAGGATAAAGTTTGCAGCCTGGAGGTTTTCTTGATGGCACTTCTTGGATTGGGATTGCTTATGATTTCTTATTTTTAATGGACAGTTTACCACCTTGGGAGCCTTCAGAATGAAGCGTGATTTATAAACTAATAATAATAATAATAATAATAATAATAATAATAATAATAATAAATAATATATGGAGGGCCACATATTCTCCCTGCCTTCGAACACCTACACTCCTGTGTATTAAAATAACAGCACTTTTAGACCTGCAGACAGCTTCACATTATGGAGGCGGGGGGGGGGAGAGAGAGAGAGAAAACATATATTATTCTCCCCAATGAAACTAAGACTAGGGCATCTCACCCCCTCCTGGCTTTTCTATATATGTGTGAGCATTTCTGAGAAGTGGGATTAAAGAGAAACCTGCAGGCATATTAATAAATAAACTTCACATGGTGTTAGATATTAAGTAAACATACAGCTAAATATTTCTCCAGGGGGGCCATGATCTTATAACCTGTGGACTTCTAATTTGGTTACCTGTGACATGTGGTTCCTGCTCCTGGGGTTTTGCAATAGATTAATTTTGGATTTTTTTTAAAAAAAATGTTTCATCCATACTTGCTTGCCATAAGCTTGTGTTCTGGCAAAAAAACAAGATGAGCAGCTTGATCTTAGAGATGGGCTTAAATTGCAGCAACACAGCCAGTGATTTGGCTGTGAAGACTAATGGTCAAACTGGACATGACACAGCAAACTGGGAAGAAGGGTCTCCCACAGGTGGTTTTTTTTTTTTTAAGTGTTGATGGCAGCCCTGCGCATGTGAGAGCATTCATATCTTTGGATTGTGGTATTTTGCCCACTAGGAATGTCAGAGGATTCCAACAAAAATTGCCAGAGGTTGCTTATTCATGCAATCAGTGTTTGCTGTTATTGCTTTCAGTCTGCAAATAATACTTAATACTTAAATGATTACATCTTGTGTTGTGGTTCCTTTGCATTGAAATGAATTGAGTGTAGTAACACAATGGCAGCAAAATATGTATACCTCACATTAATTCTATAAATTACCCATGTTACATACTTTCCTCACAGTAGTCACCAAGACAAATAATGATAAATAATGTGAGCTCAGGCAGATGACAAACTGCAGCAGAAAGGAAACAGTGCTGCATACAACAAATAAAAGGAATGCAAAATGATGCCTTCCTATATCCCTTCTGTCACAGAGCAAGTCAGTCAGTAAATCACACAGTTCAAAGTTGCCAATAACGCTTTATTGGCAAAAACCACAATTCTCACAGACTTGGTTGAGTATCAGGCCTAATGAGCACAGCAACTCATTCTCTGTAGGTCTTACTCCATGAAACCAGTTACCAAGACTAAAGGTCACCACCTCTCCACAGCTGTCTATGTCTCCTCCTCTCCAGGGCTATTTTCCAAGCAATCAGAGACTGCGTCTACATGAGGCCTGTCACTGTTGTGTGTCACTCCTGGTTCTGAGAGAGGGGAGCTTGTTACAGCTAGAGGGGGAGACACCCATTACTCTTCACCAGCCTGGCTCATCTCTGCCTCTTGACCTCCCTCCTCCCACTTGTCTGCTTCTTCAGCTTCTGCCTCTGATTCAGGACTTCTCTCTGCCTCAGACTCTCCCAGCTCACTAAGCCCTGCTACCACTTCAGCTTCCAACACCTCCTCTTCCCCGTCTTCTGACTCTGACTACTCATCATTGTCCCACAACTACTCCCCGGGCTCCATGCCTACTTCCCTTGGGGATTCCCCAGCTGGCTCCTCCCACAATGCTACAATTGCAACTGATACAGTAAAATCAAACATAATAAAACCAAAGAGCACAGAGCAGAAATATTGAAACATTCAACAGAGAAGCCAACTCTTTCAAATCAAAGCCAAACCAAAATCTAATACAGCAAAGGAGACATTTTGCGTTTGAAGAACAGTTGTTTCCAAATTACCATGTACGTTGCCTTGTTTTATAGAGGCATGTTTTTAAAAAAATGTAAAGAAAGCTGACGAAACCTAGATGTTAGCAACAGTAGCTTTGCTTGTTCCCAGGGATGAATGATCTACCTTTGGTGTGTGTGTGTGTGTGTGTGTGTGTGTGAGAGAGAGAGAGAGAGAGAGAGAGAGAGAGAGAGAGAGAGAGAGAGAGAGAGAGAGAGAGAGAGAGGGAGGAGTGTATTATTTCCTGCCCAAGCCTTGTAAGAAGTGTTAAAAATGCTTTTAAAAAAATAGATGAGATATAAATGTATACATGACAGAATCAATTTTTCTTTTAGCTGAAGGGCATAATATACAGCAGTGTGTCTCCTGCTGCTGAAAGGAAATTATGGTATGACTTGGGAACATCATTCTCCCACCTGAAAAAATGAAGCGTTTCAAAAGAGAGAGAGAGAGAAAGCTCAACAAACAGGACACTGAAAGCTGTGAGTGCGTGCTAAAAAGCAGCTCCTTGTCTAATATATGTTTCAATGTGAGCCAAGACAGATAGAAGCAAATGCTACATTGACATATGGTGAATACTGACGACCATTTACAAAACGTTATGTTAATACAAAATTATTGCCATTGTTACTACGTTTGCATCCCAGTTTAAAGGAAAGCTTAGCAGATGGGGCTGGAGACATGAATTCTGCACAGGTGGGATGTAGCCACATCCATTGCTCTGCCTACTTTTTGCCTCTGGTCCACCCATCTCCGTTATATGGCCCCCTGGAAGGGCGCTCACAAGAGAATGCAACCCTTGGGGTGAAAAATCATTCCCTGTCCCAGCTCTAGAATCTGGGTCACAGTCTCAGTTTATGCAGAGTGATGGGGAGGCATTCACTGGGTTCAGTCCGGGGCTCCAGAACACACTCCAGTCCAGGACGCTTTGCAAAGCGGCAAAGCTGTATAGCTGACAGACAAGGGCTCCAAGTGAGGACCCATCCCTCAGTGGCAGAGCAAATGCCCTGCATGCAGAACTGTGTGGAATCGCCTCTTCTAGGCTGGCAAAAGAGCTCGTAAGTCAGCAAGGCACACCAGCTGTTGCAACAGATTTCTGCCCACCCAGGCATTTGACTGCTGAAATAGAGGAGGGTGGGAAGGTTGGGGGAGAATTGAAATTATTGTGGGGGCATTTGATTGTACTTAAATGCATTCAGATGTTTAAATATATATATTTAGATACAAGCAAATCATGGGTGTTCAGCCCCATCCCGCCTATTACAGCCCTGTCCCACTCCATCCCGCCCCTGCCCCACCTGTCAGGGCCCCAATAAGGAAAGTGAGAGGTATTTGATTCAACTCACATTTAAAGGAGAACCTACTTAATTTGCACTTTCCGAAACAATTTGCAAACTGAAGCACAGTCATCCTTCTAAAATTGCACTGCTCTGAATTTTGCAACACAGTTCTCCAGCCAGGTACGAATGGATCAGAGGGAAATTTGATTTACCGGTAGTTTGCATTTCAAGGTGAACATACTCAACCCACACTTTCTGGAACAATAACAAATACCCAAATACAGTCATATTTCAAAATCTGCACTTCTACGAATTTTTCAGTGCAGTTCTCCAGCCAAGGAATGTGTCCAATAATGCATATAATGGGATAAAATGTGCATATAAATGCATATGTCAAAATAATATTAAAACTATATTCTATTGGAGGAACCACTTTGCTAAAATGAGAATATTAGGCAAAAAAATGTGCGTAATAGAAGAAATTTGCACCAAAATACTGATGAATTTTCTTGAAAACCTCTATAAAAAGTCACAAACTGATGTGAAAATTGTTTTTGTTGTTATCATTAATGTATTAATCACCTTCTATACAAGCATACAAATAGACATTCATGACAAAGACCAATTTTTCATACCCAGTTAGTAGTTTTTCTGTCTTTTAATGGCATTGCAATCATTTCATGTTTCATGGTGCACTGTGTTGTTCTTAAGCTGTTCTTGTTTCTCTGTGCCATGAGCATGAAACACAGAGAAACAAAATACATCTTACTACTCCTGAATATTTTGTGGGGAGCACTGGTGAGTCAAAGACAGTAACAAGTATAATTCCAAGTACATCATACCAAAGTTTGTGTGTTTCCAATTGTAACGCTGGGTAATATAGTGTTGGCCCTTGTCTCTCAACAGAAGATTGAAGGCAACGTGAAAAAGATCTTAACATTTCTGCAAAGCTCAGATGCACAGGGGGAACTTTGCAGTTGAGGTTTATCTACAGCTAGCAGGTATAATAATGGTCTCGTTCAGTGCTGCGATTCCTTTAGCGTTTCCAGAGACAATGCAAGAGAAATAAAATTTAATGAATCTCCAAAGCAGCACTTCCTTGACTTATTACATTAGCAGGACCTCTCATCTGATTGGGACTTTTGAGAGAAATGCAGAATTCATTAAAGCAATTTACTTTATAATGGGAGATGGCTAAGATAGATCCCTACTAATGAGATGAAGAGCATTAATTAAATAAATGGTAGAGTGGAAGTGAACTGTTTTGCTCGAAACCTGGCAAATAACCCTCTCCAGCTATGCCGCAAAACTTCAGGATTTATCAGCTAGTAAATGTTCAAGTTTCTTCACAGTATGGGTTTCTACTTTGTCTCAAAGTCCAAAGTGGTTACAGTAGTTAAAGCTGCAGCTTATATGGTGGTATCTTGGAAGTCGAACAGAATCCGTTCCGGAAGTCTGTTTGACTTCCAAAACATTCGGAAACCAAGGCACAGCATCTGATTGGCTGCAGGAAGCTCCTGCAGCCAATCGGAAGCCAAGGAAGCCATGTTGGACATTTGGGTTCCAAAGAACGTTTGCAAACCGGAACACTCACTTCTGGGTTTGTGGTGTTCAGGAGCCAAAACGTTCGACTCACAAGGCATTCACGAACCAAGGTACAACTGTTTGGGTAAAGGCAAAGCACAGAGCACCTGCTTTGCATGCAAGTAGTTCCAAGTTCAATCCCTGGAATCTCCAGATAGGTTAGGGAATGGCCATCATCTGGAACCCTGGAGAGCCACTACCAGGCAGTGTAGTCAATACTGAGACAGATGGACCAGTGATTTGACTTAGTGCAATAAGGCAGATCTTTATGTTCAAATGCTCCTCTTCCCAACTAATCTCTTTTCCTTTTCTACAATGTCTGCTAGACAAGGACTACAGCTTGTATTCAACTAATGTTTACTCAGAGAATACCCACTGAAATTAACAGACTTAATCCTGTCCATTAATTTCAGAAAGTCTACTCTGAGCAATAGCTAGTTGACTACAACCCTGTTTGACTGCTGATAGCTATAGATCACTTGGGGAGCCATTGTGGGGGTTAAAAATACTTTAAATAAGTACAGTTGTACCTTGGTTGTCGAATGCCCTGGAACTTGAACGTTTTGGCTCACAAGTGCCACAAACCCAGAAGTGATTGTTCTGGTTTGAAAACGTTCTTTTGGAACCCGAACTTCCAATGGGGCTTCTGAATGGCTGCAGGAGGTTCTGTGAGGAGTCACAGGTTCCTACAGCCAATCAGAAGCTGCGATTTGGTTTTTGAACATTTTGGACCTCAAACGGACTTTCGGAACATATTCCAAGGTATGACTGTAAATGCAATTTGGACGTATTTAAGTTGTTAAATTTAAATATCCCCTTTGTCCATGTATTGGATATAGTGGTGTTTTGCGAAATTCTGTGTGTGTTTTAAAGAAGAGTATATCAAGAACAGAATATGCCCCAGGGTGTTCTCTAGTACTCGGGGGTTTCTCTGCAGCCAAACCAAGTTTAGGTTCCCCCCAAGCTAGAGAGTTTTTAAAGCCACAGCTCTATAGCTTGCAGTGGTGCACTGGGGATTGCCAGGAGATATGTATTTATACCACATTAAGCCCTGTGATTAAATAGAGGACTCAAAGGTTGCATGCCTACAAGGCCTTTTTGCTAGTACTTGATTCCATGAGTGGAAGGCTATTTTCCTGCTTTGAACTAAACTCTATTATCATTAATGAGCATTGCAGGCGCATTGGCAGGGAATATAAACAAAGTGCAGCGCAGACAGTTTGCAAATTTCCAGTCTGCCGTTTTACCTTGCAACCGCCATCCTTTCCTGCACAAAGCACCAAAATAAAAATAGCAACACAAATTACCACATATATGGAGAAGTCTTAGATGACAGAGGAAAGGCGGAGGGGGCATTATGGGGCCAGTATACAAATAATTACAGCACTTTGATATGCAAAAGTGGGAGCGAGTGGACTCACAAGCACAGCCCCTATCCGATACAAAAGCTCAACGTTGGGCTAGCACTTTCCGTAAAAGAATGAATCGTGGCATGACCGATAACATTCAACAATTGCTCCGATGTATGGCCAAAAAAACCAATTTGCCCCCATGTTGCTTTTCCAATTCAGCTGGGTGGTTCATCTGTGTAAGGAAGTGCACCGTCCCGGTCACAAAGGGAAAGGAACTGTTCTTCCCTGCCCCGCTCTAATATGTAGAGTTCGGAGAGAGGCAGAGATAGAGGGGCAGGAGAGGAGAAAGAAAGAATTATCGGGGAGATTTCTCCCACCTCAAAGCCATGCCTACAGGAAGGCAGCTCGCAACTAAAGTCCAAAAAAGGCCGGCACCTGCTATGACTCTGCTTCATTAGAGGTTCCGCAAAGGAGAAGCCGAGGATCCATTTTGCTTTTCCCTTGCTTTATTGATGATATCACGGCTGCATTAATGGAATCTTTACACTCTACTGGTATACTACGAATTTATCTACAATGCATTCGGTTATTGGGTAGGCTGCAGATATATGGCCTCTGTGCATGGGGGGGGGGGAGAAAGATGACAATGTATTTTTGAACAAAAAAACCACATTCCTTCCCTTGCTGATATCCATAAAGGAAGGCAAAAAATAAGTTTAAGACATCCTAAGACAATATAGAACTCTCGCAGCAAACTAGGAATTGGCTTAGAATCCAGGGCAGGGAGGCGATTGGGCGATGTCATTAGAAGCTGGCCAGTGACATTTACCCTATTTTGGTTTTCCATTTCGGTTCCGTTCTGAGTGTTTTTATTCCGAATTGCATTTTGTAATGCATTGTTTGTGTGAACTGTCCAGAGAACTTCAGCGAGTGGGTGGGCATACAGATGTATGCATTAAACATGCATCTATAATAGATGAATTAATAGATGTAATAAATGTAACAGATCTAATGTCAGTATGCTTTTTATTATGTTTGCATCATTGAAGTTCTGTAATGTGTTTTTAATGCACACCACCTTGGGACCTTTTGATAAAGTATGATGTATAAATTGAATAAAGAATAATAATAATTAATTAATAAACAACAATTATAAACTCTTAAGAATTCTATTCCATTTCTGCATCGATCGACCTGAAGTTCTTTCGAAATACATATTTAAATTTGAAGAAGTGTAAAATCTGTCGTGTAGCTACATTCTGATCCACACATTTAAGCAGAAGGCATGGAGTGGAACATTTCGTATCAGATTTCACAAAGAGTGCTTCCAGATGGATGTTTATTGTGGGATCAACGATCCGCACACAGGCATGTTTTTTCACAGCATCCACACAATATTGTGGACATCAAAATGCCAGCCTGTATTCCCCCGTCCATTTAATGTGGATTCACCCTGTCCACAAAAAAACACAATGAGTTAAGAAGGAAAGCGGTTTTGCCAGTGATCTGTTGTGATATCTGAGTGACCAGTTTGTAGTATTAAGCCCTTACCTGGAAGCATTCAAAGATCAAATTCCTCCCAGGCATCTGCCTTTAGTAAAACAGATAAAATAGCATGCGTTCCCTAAGGCAATGGGTTCCAACATTTCAATACAATGGTATGACTGATAACATTCAACAATTGCTCCGATGTATGGTCAGCAGTGTGATGCAGCAGCTAAAAAAGCCAATGCAATTCCGGGCTGCATCAATAGGAGTATAGCATCTAGATCGAGGGAAGTAATAGTACCACTGTATTCTGCTCTGGTCAGACCTCACCTGGAGTACTGTGTCCAGTTCTGGGCACCACAGTTCAAGAAGGATACTGACAAGCTGGAACGTGTCCAGAAGAGGGCAACGAAAATGGTCAAAGGCCTGGAAACAATGCCTTATGAGGAACGGCTTAGGGAGCTGGGTATGTTTAGCCTGGAGAAGAGAAGGTTAAGGGGTGATATGATAGCCATGTTCAAATATATAAAAGGATGTCATATAGAGGAGGGAGAAAGGTTGTTTTCTGCTGCTCCAGAGAAGCGGACACTACAAGAAAGAAGATTCCACCTAAACATTAGAAAGAACTTCCTGACAGTAAGAGCTGTTCGGCAGTGGAATTTGCTACCAAGGAGTGTGGTGGAGTCTCCTTCTTTGGAGGTCTTTAAGCAGAGGCTTGACAGGCATATGTCAAGAATGCTTTGATGGTGTTTCCTGCTCGGCAGGGGGTTGGATTGGATGGCTCTACGATTCTATGATTCTATGGTATTCTGCAAGGTGCCTTCCTTCCATCATGGAATCCAAGGTGGTCTACATGAGCTTCTCAAGTGGTCTCCCATCCAGGCACTGACCAGACCTGCATAGCTTCATCAAGATGATAGCCACATTGTGTGTGTGTGTGTGTGTGTGTGTGTGTGCGCGCGCGCGCGCAAGCACACACACGTGCGCCTATGTGCTTTGAACGTGCAAGGTAAATGGAGCACGTCTTTGCTTATCTCTTACAGCTGTACCTTTCTGAAAAACAATCAAGCAAACAAACTATGTCAAGAGAGCTCACATGTACAACCTGAATAAATCAAGCAAAACACACACCTTCTTCCTAAGTCATTCAGCCATCATAGCTGATGGCAATTGAACAACTGTGAACATCCACCTAACAGAGGCACTGGAGCTGGCCACTGCAGGAGGAGATGGAAGCAGTGAAAGAAAATGCCAGGTGGAAAAAGAGGCCCATCTAGAAGCACCCTCAGGCAAGAACACAATGATTTAACCAGATCCAGCTACATGCATGTGTTGCAATGGCCGAGTCCAATTTCTACTACAGCATTCGTTTAATTAGAGTTGTAAGAAGTATGGCAGAACAATTCAAACCTCATTTGCACCATGGTAGAATGGGAAGGTGTGTATCTCCTTTCCATTGGCTTCCCACTGGTGTAGTGATCTGCCTTTGCTCTCAAAGGCTTTAGTCCCAAACACTTATATGAATGATGCAATGTTTGGGGATCTGTTTGACAGAGCTTTCACTGCATTCAATACAGATATATGTTTTGCAGTTCCAGAACAAAAAACTAAAGGAGCAGCTCTCCAGGTTCTCAGCTGGATATTGACTAGTATAATTATTTTATTTTAGTTATGGGTAGGTAGCCGTGTTCGTCTGACATAGTCAAAACAAAATAAAAAAATTCCTTCCAGCAGCACCTTAGAAACCAACTAAGTTTGTCATTGGTATGAGCTTTCGTGTGCATGCACACTTCTTCAGATACCCATTTTATTTTATTTTATTTATTCATTCATACCCCGCTCATCTGGCTGGGTTTCCCCAGCCACTCTGGGCAGCTTCCAACAAAGATTAAAAATACATTAAAACATCAGTCATTAAAAACTTCCCTAAACAGGACTTACATCACTGCTACCACTTCTCCCTCTAATTCTTCAACTATATTGGATTTTTTTAAAGGGGGGGGGGAAACCTTGCAATTTAAAGTTATTTAAACTTTTTAGCGGTTTGCTGCACAAAAAGCTCTCCAAGAGACTTATAACGTATTTCAAACATAAGCGTAAGTAAAATACATTATAATATAGAAACATTTATATTACACATCACACCAGAAATGCATGCAGTTCCTTAAAAATACACAAAGTAATCCCATCAATAAGATGCCAGTGAAGGTGCCAATCTACAAAAAATGCAAACTGTTCAACTGCTTATTCCGAAACGTCTATTCCGGATGCACTGTCCTTTTGAGACTTTGGAGAGACAACTTCCTTTGAGAGACAGTTTGGCGTTCCTCGCTATTCATTGGTTGTTTGGATTTTTGTTTGACTCTTGACATATATAACAACTTGCAGTTACTTGTATATTTTGTGAGATGTGTTGTATGATATATACAGTCATACCTCGGTTTAAGTACGCCTTGGTTTGAGTATTTTCAGTTTAAATACTCCGCAGACCTGTCTGGAATGGATTAATCCACTTTCCATTACTTTCAAAGGGAAAGTTCACTTCAGGTTAAGTATGCTTCAGGTTAAGCACAGACTTCCGGAACCAATTGTTGTCACGGTCTGGTCGGCGGGAGGTAGCAGGCCCGCCTGAGGACGTGAGGACCGGGGGCAAGATGGTGGTGTGGAAGCAGGAACGGGGTCTGGATGGTGCAGGGCTGAGGGTCCAGCAGCAGGCAGTCGCAGGGTCAAGGAACCGAAGGTTAGGAAGCAGGGCGTCACGGAGGCGAGGGCCCGAGGGTCAAGGAGCAAGGCGGAGGCGAAAGTCTGGGAGTCGAGGAGCAAGGCATCGGCAAGGTGAAGGTCCAAGGGTCGAGGAGCAAGGCGAAGGATCAAGGAACAGGAGGCCAGATGCAACAAGGCAGGGATCGCGTTGCTGTGGCAAAGAGCTGAAGGGAAATGCTGAGCTTTTATCCCTCCCAGATCTTGCCACCAGGTGCAGTGAGTTATCAAGTGGCCTCACCTGAGTGGCCACTCCTTGCTTCTCCAGCACAAGCTGAGGCAGGCCCCCAGGGCCGTCTTAAGCATATCCGGTGCCGTGGTGCGAAGATCCCTCCGGCGCCCCCCCCCATTTCCCAGACCCAGAGTTGTTGACCTTTTTTAGGAAGGGGGAGTCCAGAGGGGAGCTTGCCCCACATTCCCTACAGGGGGCGGGCAGTCACGTGGGGCACACAGTTTGGCCCAAAGACCAGAGAACTTCCCGCTCCCGAGTCTTTAGAGCCCGGCAGCAAGCTGAGGTCGATGTAGAAGGGGGGGCCCCGTGCTCTGGAGGGTGAACGGCTCTCCTCCTCTTTGGCTCACCTGCCGGGTGGGTGGGCTCTGGCCATGCTCTCCGTGGAGCCTTCATGGTCCAGGGCACAGGCAGCGCTGAGCGCGGCAGCCAGGAGCTCCATGCGAGGCGGCAAAAGTGACAGATTTAGAGTTTCAGAACCAGCCAGACTCCTGCCTAGAGTGGCAGCAGGCGCATGCCTGTTATGCAGGGGGTTGGACTAGATGACCCTCATGGTCGCAGAGTTTCCCAGTCTATTCGACAAGTTCCATAAAGTCCACCATCTTCATTTGCAAATCATTTATATTTGGTAAATCTTGACTCTTCCAGTTCTTCGCAAGTAATAGCCTCTACACTTGAAGCTTCTGAACCGTTTTTCTGAGTCAGCTTCACATAAAATGCATTGCAATAGTCCAGTCTTGAGTTTATCAGAGCGTATATTACTGCAGCCAAGTTATTTCCATTCAAATAGGGTTGTAGTTGGGTCATCAGCCTAAATTGATGGAAGGCACTCCATGCCACGGAGGACACCTCTTCCTCAAGTGACAGTAATGGATTCAGGAGAGCACCCTAACTATAAACCTACTCCTTCAGAGTGAGTGTGACTCCATCTAGAGCAGGCTGTACACCACTCAGTCAGAAAGAAGCATCATCTTCAAACAGCATCTTAGTCTTGTCTGGGTTAAGCTTTGGTTTATAAGGTGAAGGATGGATGAATACACATGCAAACATATATTTTACACTTTAATGTGCTTTTAACAAAAGTCAAGCACAAAGAGAGCAGCGTGGAAGATGAAACAATATTCAATTTGTTTACAGAAATCTGTATACAGTATGTTGTGAAGACTAAATCACATCACAGGTCAAGAACTCGCTCTATTCACCGGTAATATATTATGCCTATCTTCATCCTACTAAGTGGCACTGAACTCATTATAACTCATAAACGTTCTTAAGATCAAAAACAAAAGTTGGAAATTAGTAGAGATTTTGATAATTGAAACTTGGCCAAATGGACTGTGGAATATTGCAATGGGAGGGGAAACTAACCTTTGCATTAAAACTGGTGAAAGGAAAAGTTAAACTGATGGATTTCTTTGTGGTTTGACACCTGATTCTGCACAGAAACTGACTCCGTCTCAGGCTTTTCTTCAATTATGGGATAAAGCCTAATGTTCTCCTAGAATACAAAAGGATCTAATGTTCTTTTGATTGCGTTTGGATAGGTGAAATGGAAATGCTGTAACTTCAGACACCAAGTGTATCTTCTGGGGTGGAGTGTAGAAAGATTCTGCTTATTTATGTTTGACTTTAATTTCTGTGTTACTTGTGCATCTTATTTCCCATACTGATGTATCACAATTTTATGTTTGCAATCTTTCATTCTTCTGTAAGCTTAAAACTGTCACAATAAAAATATGCAAGGGAAAGAGGACAAATGTTCTTAAGATCATGCTGCAAAGCAGCTTCCCGCTTCCTGTTGCAATCCAAATGTTGGGCAGGAAGTCTCATTCTTACTGATCATTGGGCCATGCTGGCCTCTGCTGATAGGACATCTCATCCACCAACATCTAGAGGCACTCATTTGGGGAACCGTGCAAGGAAGAGCCTTATGTAAGAAAAAGAGCAGGAGGAACTCCCATCAGTTTCAATATCACCTTTGCAAAGCCGTTCCATGGGAATCCAAAGAGGTATTTTGACATGGCAGTTTAGTATTTTGCAGAGGGTGGTGCTTGCAATGGACGGTTTCCCCATTGCCGTAGCACAGAGGAGTCACAAATTGAGCGGGGAGCTCACGAGATGAAAGCAATCTTATTGCTACAGGGTGACAAAAGTGGATAAAGCTACTGGGAGCAGAGGACTGGAAGAGGCATTTTTCAAGATGAGTAGAAAGCAATGGTAGGCAGGCAGGAGCTGTGAGTTACAACCTATAAGAACATAAGAAGAGCCTGTTGGATCAGCCTGATGGCCCATCTAGTCTGAGATACTGTACTCACAGTGGCCAACCAGCTGGAAACCTGCAAGCTGGACCCAAGCGCAAGAGCACTCTTCCCTCTTTGATTTCCAGTAACTGGTATCCAAAAGGATTAACATATCTGACTATGGAGGCAGACCAATAGCCATTATGACTTGATGGGTGCTGGGAGGTCAATGGCTGGGTGAGGATTGGGAGGAAGAGAGGTTAGGATTTGGAGGTTCACCGGGGGGGGGGGATGAGGGTGGGAAGAAGCCTTTGGTGATGCAACAATATCCAATTTTGCTCAGCACAAATCCAAGCTACGTTGCAACTTTGGAGGACAATTCCAGACTGATGGGAAAGTTCAGCCATCACCCTAGTATGGATTCACTTTAGGATGTGGCGGAAACTTGTGATGTTAGGAGGGTGAACCTTCTGAAGTTTACCTTGGATTCACTTGGAAATTACCCGAGACCCTCCACACATACATGTTCCTGGTAATTTTTTTGAAGCAAGCCCATCCAAAGGTCCACCCCAGGCATCATTTACCCCTCAGTGGGAAGTAAGTCATCTCCACAAGCCCATTTCAATTTCACTAGGGGCTATAACGAGCCTTGGGCCTGACTTCTAATCAGGGCCCTGTTGAAAAGCCCCTTCCTTCAAGCCTTTTGCTAATACATTTCTGATATTGGAATTTAAGGCATTTCAGAGACAGAACTCATCTAATGTTCTGAAGGATCTCATGAGGTTCACCTGACAAGAGAGCTTCCTTTAGTTCCTGGATAGAATTTCTTTACACACCAATCTTTTTTTTTAAAAAAAAAAACTTTTAAAAAAGCAAAACAACAACAACAACAACGTACACAAGCACACACACACTCCTCAAGAGTGGTTATTTCTACAGCCACATGTTCCGTAAGGTGGAATAAAACAACATGAAGAGGATCTTATTGGGATGAAACTAATTCCGCTCTCTCCTTCTTCATCCTGCTCACACACAAAAACAAAGAAACCAAGACCCTTTGGGTGCATCAAGACATCTGAGCCTTTTAACTTTGTGAAAATCTGTTTAGATAGCTCACTTGGAGGGCAGATTTATGTCCAGAAAATTTGGAGTTGCTTACAAAAAGGATGAGAGTAATTTATTTTCCTGTTACTGGTCTGCCACATGAATGAGATAAGATCAGCTAAAATATTCAAGAGAAGCCAGCCATTCCTCACAAGTTCTCCCTCTGTCCCCCACCTCTTTCCCTTTTCCCTCTTTGAGACCAGTTACCTATTTAACTCCATCCTGTCAATTAAGCTGGAAGAAGTGGAGGGGGGGAGGGAAGGCAAAGAACTAATTAGGCAACTGTGTAATTTTAATTAGCTGTTTTGATAATTAAACTAATTAGTTCCCCTGTGTTTCCACAATATGTGGTGGACTGGTTTTGATACCGCGGCTTCAGAGTTCCATTCCATTAGTTAATTAGTCACTTTTGCATTAGAAAGCTTTATTAATGGCCTTAATTTGCAGTTGAAATGAGAAATCTGCTGTCAATAATTTGGATAATTGCCTACTGTTTGATTATAAAGTACAAAAGTAGCAGCACACCATTACATATGCAAATCCCAAGGGTTATTTCCTGGACGCTTAGGTTTCTTGATCTACATTTCATCCTCTCTCGGTTTCTGGGTGTGTTTTTTCTTGACCCTGTTTGCGGGGGGGGGGGGAGAGGATCCAGCTTATTAAAGAGACTAAGGCCCGCTTCCCCCCCCCTCTCTTGTCCTGTACTCTGTGCTTGCTTGTGCCTGCAATTGTTCAAGTTATTGCTTGCTTTGTACCTAATTAGTGTCCTTGGATTTAAATGAACAGCTCTGTATACACCTCTAGCTCCTGCAGCCATGTTTGTGCATTGAATAATTGATTCTACTCTGCTAATCAGATAGGGACATAATGAGCCAGTTTAATTAAATGGGGATCTAACCTGGTGAACACTGGGAAAATATTTGCTCATTTACTTAGTAAAAGGCCACAGTTGCTTTTTCACTGGATGGAAAGAGAAGGTGACGGAAAGTAAAGCCAGCCCTGGGAAGGAGGAAGAGGGGGGTAAGCAGAAACACTCGGTCGGTTGTCTATCCCTAACAAATCAAGCTACTTGAATAGCCAAAGCAAAGGGGAAATTTTTCACATGCATGCCACACAGACACAAGAAAGGCTTAATCAAAGGGCCAGGAAATGGTGAAACTGCTGACGGGTTCTCCCTGTCTCCCCTAAAGGTGTCAGCATCGCTTCCCTGCTATGCTCTAAGAGACAGGTTGCCTGGTCCTACCGCCCTCTGTGATTTACAGAAAGAATTTTGCAACCCACTCGGCTGCCATTTGGTTCCCGCGTTAACTCCATAAGGTAAGTCTCCGTTAAGTCACAGCTTATATCTGCAGCGGTAGCAGAAGGAGGGGGGTGAGGGGAAGCAGTGGGGCGGGGGGAGAACTTGTCTTTGGGTGCTTAAGCGCTTTTGTCTCTGGGTCAAAGTATTGCAGTCCTGCAGCAGGCAGCCCTGTTTATCAGAACCTCTGGGGAGCATTGCAGAGGGTGAGGTGGGGGGGATGATGGGATCAATGGGAAATGTTATTTACTTTGGGCTAGTTCTGCCTGCCGCTGCATGGGAAAGCTTGGATTTTGGATAATGGGGGCTCTGCTGTGTTCCTGTTTCCCAACAATACTTCACAGGGAACTCTCTCATTGGCTTGCATGAGAACTTCCTGTCTTGTTGGATTGGTCTCTTGGGAGGAAATTACATGGACAAAGTGCATGGGATTGTCACTGCAAATAGCGGTGCCTAAGAAATATCTAAATCAGTGTCCCTCAACCTAGCTCCTTCTGGGTGCTGTTGGACCAAAACTCCCATGCATTGCAGAGGGTTGAACTACCCTTTGAGTCCCTTCCAACACCACAATTCCATAATTCTATCCCTGGCTATGCTGGGTAATGCTGGTGGTAACTGCAGTCCAAAATATCTGGAGGGCACCAGTTGGAGAAGGCTGGTCTGGATAAACTTTTTTCTTTCCATGGATTGGATCCAGACTAAGTCCTTTATTCCCACTGAAATCAATCATTCTAAAACATGACTTAGTCTAGACTCTAGACCCAACCCAATCTGAGTTTCCTTACACTTGCTTGAGTCAAGCAAGAATGTGAAGCCTAGTTGAGGAGCTGCATTTTCAGACTCCTGTCAGGGCACAGTAAAATGAACTGGACATTACAGGGGAGGGAGATTCGACAGAGGGCTTCTGTTTTCTGCAGAAGTTCTGTACTCTTTGTTATGTGTAGCTCCACCCTAAGTCCACCACCAGATGTTCGTTCAAGGCAGAAAAGGCAACACAGCAGGCTGGAGTCAGTGCCAATGTTTCTGCTGGTGAATGTACGTGGAAACATTTCATACCGATCTTCCAGGTCCAGTGCGCAGAAAACCAGGGAAGGACCACAACTGAGTGGCAGGACAGAGACTTTGCATGCTAAAGGTCTCAGGTTCAACCTACAGCATATCCATGTAGATCTAGGAGCTCTTCCACCATCCAGGGCAGATGATGCTGATTTAGATGCATCGATGGTGTCCTTCAATGTAAGGTAGCTTCCTATAAGGAGAGAGGCAGGTCTACCATAGATCCCCAAAAGCTGGCTTGACTGTGTGATTTGAATGAGTGCTCCCAAAATAGTGGGAAGGGGGAGAGAATCTGTGTCGGCATGTTGTTGTTTTAAGGTGTGCTCACCTGCAATTTTAGGCTCAAGGTCAGAACACATCAAGGGAGAAGGCAGAACTCCTTGTGGGGGCATGACTTCGGATGGGTTTCTTTTAATCCTCAAGTCACCTAGGCAATTGGCAGATGGATCCCCGAATCCTTGAAAGATGATACCTAAATGTTTCCAGCTTACAACTGATGGGAGCAATAATAATTCTGCCTTCTTAAACGCAGACGGGGGTGGGGGAGAAAAAAACTCTTTGGAATGGGAAGATGATTACAGTCTTTAGATGCTGGGGGGGGGGCGGAAATTACCCACATTTCCCAAATGACAGTTTAAGTGAAACATAGAGCATTGAGTACACAATCGGGAGGGGTGGGTGGGGAGGCAAAAGCAAGTTCCATTTAAAGGAGAGAGAGAGAGAGAGAGAGAGAGAGAGAGAGAGAGAGAGAGAGAGAGAGAGAGAGAGAGAGAGAGTCTATAAATATATAGATATATGTATAGACATATGTAATGATATGTATACTATTCCAATTGCTCATCAAACTAACTTTACCTGGAGGGGCCAAGTCCCGGAATCAACATGGTTCCCATCTGCTGGTGTGTTCTAGGATGAAATAGCATATTGACCCTGAATCCATACTCAATGTAAAAAGCAATTGTTATTCTGCCACTGTAACACCTTGTTGCCAATGGCGATGTAATTAAAGCAGTGAGGACTCATTTTCCATCCTTATCTCTTAAGCTCGTCTGAATCAGAAATTGTTTGTCTGTGGTAACTGAGGGGGGGGGGGAAATGTACCACCAGGCTGTATGTTTATTTATGAATTTGGAAGAGCTTGTGTGTGTGTGTGTGTGTGTGTGAACGTGTGTAAAACAGACTTTCCTTATCCTCTATTTTCTACCCTTGCACCCATGTGTATGCGATTTTTCTATCTCTATCTCTCTCTTACATACAGAGGGAGAGGGAGAGAGATCCCTATATAAAGATATATGGCCAAACCAGCACGGATGCACACTCGCAGTTTAAATTTTGTACTCACCCCCTTTTCTCCTCTATTAAAATTCCGAATGGCTAAGAGGATTTTCTCAATTTAGTCATACTTTTAATCTTCGCTGAAATGAGTGATGACTTCTTATAATAAAAAGTTGACAGGCTTACATTGCGCACCGGTGGATTAGTTTCCCTTGGTGATGAGGTTTTCTTTTGTACGCCGTGTGTCTGTTTGATGGAGGTTTAACAGAAAGCATTTTGGCAGAAATTGGATGCAGCAGGGATCATCTGGAGATGGCTGCTGTTCGATATTAACTGCACACAGTAACTTTTTTTCCCTTCTTCTTCTTAGCACTTCCACCACTAACTCCCCCCCCCCAGCCCCCACCCTCCCCTCTTCCTTTGCCAGGTGACAGAAGCAGCCAAAATATAATCTTCCCTCCCCTCCCTTTCTATTCAGAAAATAAAATAAAGGGGGAAAGGAGATGGGTTAATTCAAAGATTAAATTATCCATGCCCATTTTGGTTGAACTTCGAATATATTTATTTTGGAGTATTATTGAATGAAGGCATCGGCAAGACATTCACTGCAGAAAGACATGAAAAAGAACACACCTAGGCTTGTGGGTTGTTGTTGTTTTTTGTAACAGCAAATAATACTCTTTGATCCCCCCCCGTCTTAATGGCGAATGGGGATGTGTTTTCTGGGGGGGGGCATCTTAAAATACCACAAAGTAGAGATCCTTAAGCAGTGCTTCATATTCCCTTTGAGCAAAGCTTCCTACATCACAATTAATTTGGGTTGTGATGTTTTCAATGACCAGTGGTTGTCAACCGAGTATCTCAGTTACATTGTCTAGCAATATATTAGGTTCCTTTTGCTAACACACAGGTCTATTTCTCATATACAAGTGCATCTTCTGAGAACTCGTGGTGTGTGGGTGTGTATGTGTGATTGAACCACAGGTTGAACTTGTGGGCTCACAATGCCCTTGCTTAACCAACCTGACAATTATCTTCCCATAGTTGCAGACTTGGTGTGTGCCATGCGTGCGCGCACACACAAAAAATTCTCCTGACATATGTTACATGGTGCATGATGAGTGGTACTTTGTATATATAGTAACATGATTTTTCACCTTGAAAGATGGAGAGATGACACAAATGGGACCATATGTAATGTGAGGGATGGGAAACCTGTATCCCCTCTACATGTCGCAGTACGTACTCCAGTTTTCATAAATGCATCACCTCTGTGTGTGGGCCAAGTAATGAGACAAATCAGGATGATTTGGGATCAGTAGCCACCATCCACAACCTGCCTTAGGCCCCCCAATGAACCTTCATGTTATTCTGTCACTCCGTATACATACTTTTACATACTGTTTACATACTTCTATAACTTTACAGCTCTTTGTTTCCGTATGTATTTCATGTATTTCTAGGTCCACAGACTTCACAGGAAGTGAGGCTGTCTAAAATGTTGCCTGTGGAGTAGCTCTGGTTTGCTGCTCTTTTTGTTGTTAAAGCACAGCAGTGAATGATTTATTTATGTATTTTTTTAAGTTAAAAGCTTCATTTAAGATTTTTTTTATAAAAAAAAACAAAAAAAACACCACTACATTGCCCTATTTTGACAACAGCAAAACCAACCCAGAGTTCAACATTTTGGTGTAATTTTTCCTAATATACACATTTTTCAATGGAGCATTGACCAATACTCAATTCTGTAATATTCCTTAATAGAATGCATTTTTGTATGTTATTTTACCTAATATATGCATTTATATGCACATTTTACACACACACACACACACACACACACACACACACTGTTGTGCACATTGTGCACATTTACTTGGTTGGGGAACTTTACTGCAAAATGTGAATTTTGATGGATTCTTTGTGTTTGTATATCGTTTGAGAAAGTGTGAATTAGCTAAGTTCACTTTTAAATGTGAAATGGATTTCTCCTCCATCCCTAGTTGCATGGCATGTCCAATTCTATTGCCAACAGAGAAATACTCAGAGCCTACCAAGTAATCAAAATGTATGTGTCTTCAAAACTTTCATTAAAATGGTCAATAGGTCACCAAAGGGGGGGGGGAATGGATGCAATGTGCCCTTAATAAAGATCAGAAGGGTTTAATGTGCCTTTACCTCTGTGTGCGAGACAGCAAGCACTGACATTCTTGCCTTCCTTGTCAAGTTTCAAGAACATGCAATCCTTAATTTAAACACTCAAGAGATCTTTGGAGCTTGTCAGTCTAGTTAATCAAGCCCTCTTTTGTCCCTATTTTAAAGAAAATCTGACTTTCTTTAAAGACTTTTTAAAAGCACAGCCCTTGATTGCCCAAACAAGTTATGTTCCAGGGGGATGAAATAATCCAATAACATCTTTTATCTGCTTTTATCTATTTCATTTGCTTGTGTTTCTGCATGCTTAGATATGACTGAAGCATTGTTCGTTCAAAAAAGGGACTGGAGCCATCAACATTTCTAAGTAGACCACATCTTTAATTGGGAGAATATTCAAGTAGAGCTTCCATGGCTTAATAGGGAGGATGGAGATTGAAAGGTATATAATATTTTAAAAGTCAGTCCGACTGCCATTATGTCGCTGTAACAAACAAGAAAATCTCAATGGTAGCCTTTGCTTCTAACTGTGAGTTGTAGCTCAGATTTTTCGATCTCACATATCCTTCAGTATCTCAAGGACTGCCTCCCCCCATATAAATCATTCTGGACCCTACGATCATCTGTGGCCCTTCTTCACGTGCCTCCTCCACGTGAGGTTCAGAGGGTGGCAACATGAGAACAGACCTTCTCTGTAGTGGCTCCCCATTTATGAAATGCTCTCTGCAGGGAGGTTCACCTGGCAACTTCACTACATATATTTAGGTGCCCGGGGAAAATGCTCCTCTTCAATCAAGTGTCCCTATTTTCCAATCCTGTATAGGGAAGTGTTCTTTTTTTAATGTTTAACGGAATGGGACATCCCTATTTTCATTGGATAAATGTTAGAGGGTATATGTCTGTGGAAGTGGAGGTTATTGTACTGTTATTTTTGGTTTAATTATTTACCTGTGTTTTAACTTACATTGTTATTCTGTGAACTGCCCTGAGATCTTTTGACAAAGGGCGGTATATAAATTTAATAAATAATATCTTCAAATGGGACCTCTATTGAGGTTTGGGCAATAATCCAGTTTTATTTCCATTTCATTGATTCATTAAGCAGCCTATAGGTCAGGGAAGGGAACCTCTGGCCCTGCAGATGGACTCCAACTCCTTGAACGTTGGCCATGTTTTTCTGGGACAGCTGAGACCCGAGATCTAACAACACCTGGGAAAGGCCTACACTCCCTGCCTACACTCAGTCCATCGAGTGCCAGTGCCAGTTTTGTGACATCTGTAATTCACAACCAGTGAGATGACACACTGCCACTGGCCCCCTGGCCTTTCCACCCAAAGTTTTGGTGGTTTAGGTGTAAGCATGGGTAGTAGATGTAGGTAGGTGTGGGCATCTGTTTGTGAACAGGATGCTGGAGTAGATGGACCATTGGCCTGATCCTTCATGTTCCACTGGCAAAATGAGTAAACCAGTGCATGTCAGGGCCATGCGGAGAGCAGGACCTGAGCCATTACATCCTTTGCTTCCTCAACATGGCTCAGGAACTGGTGTGACTATACAGGTATGTTATCTCTGCAGCAGGGGTTACCTACAGCAGAAGGAATTAAGGAAGAGGTGCCCCCTACATCCCACCCTGCCCGCTGTGAAACATCATAGCAGTGGAAGTAGTGGTTGCTTTGCCAGTGGGTCCCACACCTCACCTTGAGTGAATGCCACAGGAGAGAACTTCCATTCAATTCACACTTAAATAATAATAATAATAATATCTTTCGGATGTCGAGACATTCGTAAGCATGCGGCCATTACCCCCATTCGTATGTCGAAAAATTCGGCTGTCGAGTCGTTCGTAAGTCGAGGTACCACTGTAATAAAAAATAATATAAATACGTTAGAAAGGATTTATTTTAAAGGCATCGGCAGAAGATCAGTGAATACACTGCAGCCTATGAAATAGATGAATGTAATGATATAAAAGCAAAATCAACAGCACATTATTCACGAATAAGCCTTGGGGAAGGGGGAAACGAGGAGAAGTATATGAAAATAATGGTTGTAGGGGAAAAACAAAATAGACTATGGATATGCAACTTAACTTAGGAACGTTCCACTGAGAAACAATATGCAATTTAACTTTTATGAACAACTATTATGGCATGCAGATGAGACTTGCATCCAGGTAAGGGCATATCAGATTTCAGCCCAAGTGTCTCTTGACAGCCTCAAAGCAGCTTTCTAATAGATGTCCTTCATTCCAATGGGATTACTTTTAAGATCTCTGATGGCCTCAAATGCAGACAAACCTGTAAAGGAAGGGACTATCTCTTTTATGTCACGGGTGAAGCATATACAGGGCAACACAGCTGTCCGACTGCACACAGAGAGTTATTTGAAGTTTAGGATATTACAGCCTGAAGATTCCTGGTGAGTTTTCCTGACATTTCTCTCTGTAATGCTCACTACTCAGTTTGGCAAATATTACCTTTATATTTGACCTTCGAGCCACCTTTGACTCAACCTGCTTCTCTCCGGAAGTCCACACAAAATGATCTCACTGTAAACAGAGCCTTTCCCTAAGCAAAGCACAACAGCCCAAGTCCTTTTATTCACTCAACCCAAAGAGGAAAAATGCAGGTAATGAAACCCCGCAAATTACCTCAGAACTTACAGGAAGTTGGCATCTTCTTTGGTTGCTGTGGGTTTCCACCAAAATGTTGCCTAAAGTGAAATTTAGAACTGATTTGATTTGGGCCTCCACCCTTGTATGAACTTCACCTGATGAACCTCAAAGGAAGCCAAGCGATATTTTGTAATGAAGCAAAATGTCACAGCTAAGTTCGAGGTATCCTTCAACAGTTTTTTTACCAGAATTCAAAATAGTTTTGAGAAAGTCAGCAAAAATTCTCATAGGGTGGGGAAGATATTAAGGCAGAATTTGTTGTTGCTGAGTAGTCTTCATCAGAGATCAACCACAGGTCACACCTGTATTAGGCTCTTCAGAGCACAAATAGGAGAAGAGAAACTACAGTTTTACTGAGATTCAGATTATTCCCTGTGGGCTGAAAGGAAGTGTGAGGGCGCTCAAAGGTTTGCATGTTCTAACCCAGGCTTCCTCAACCTTGGGCCTCCAGAGGTTTTGAGACTACAATTCCCATCATCCCTGACCACTGGTCCTGCTAGCTAGGGATCATGGGAGTTGTAGGCCAAAAACGTCTAGAGGGCCGAGATTGAGGAAGCCTGGTCTAACCCAGGCATCCCCAAACTGCAGCCCTCCAGATGTTTTGGCCTACAACTCCCATGATCCCTAGCTAACAGGACCAGTGGTTGGGGATGATTGGAATTGTAGTCCAAAACATCTGGAGGGCTGAAGTTTGGGGGTGCCTGGTCTAACCCATACAGGGCCCTTTCTCACGTATGTCAGTGACTGCTGACCACTGCCCCATGTGGTGAGCCATGTAACTATAGCCTCTCAGGGACATGGTGTGATTCTGCCCACCCAGGCTGGTCGTTGTTTCCTCCTGAAGTACATAAAGATTTCATTTTCCAGCTTCCCTTTGCTCATGTAATGGACTTTAGTCCATCTTGCATCTCTGTGCTTGCTCCTTATTCTCAGAAGTGAAATCTGAATGCATGTGAATGATTGATTATGCAGTCGTAAAATAGTAACATCCATGATGCAGTGCAACTTCGAATGAAACGTTTGTGTGAAAACTTTGAAACCTTCTGCTTCATGTAAGGAACTGCCAAATGGACAGACAAGCAACTGCTGCCCACCAACATTTGAACTGGCAGCTAGGTTTTCTGCTGATATGCCCTGCTCAAGACAAGAGCAGAGCCACAAAGTAGAATCCAGCGAGTTTTTGCACGTGTCATTATGCTCGTAGGAAATGTGTTGAAAGAAATGCCGCTTAGCACTGTGGCCTGTAATTCCATTACCTGAATACACGTGCCCCTTGCAAGCAAGATTTTTGTCAACAGGAATAAAGATGTTCTCCAGAAGATGTTGGGCAACCAACAACCGAAAATGAATGAAGAACAGACCATTTTGAATCACCTTGCACAGATCTATTTGCACCTGCTCTCAAAGTCACTGGATAAAAGTCACTTAGAGGGATGCTTGCAATGTGTCATTGGCTGCAGCTTCCAGTGTCACTTTGGCCACAAGAACCCAGGAGTTTATTAGATAGAAAAGACTGAGAGATGAAAAAACGGGCAGTAATGGAGCTTGTTTAGCTCCTGCCTTTCATTTCCCATTGGACATGCACTTTGTAAGAGATGGTGGCTGCCATCTCAGCAAGGGAAAGGTGGTTTTTGTTTTGTTTTTAGGCTTAAAGCTAGTTGTGGGCTGCTTCTCCACCCATCCCACTAGAGAAGATTTTCCTAAAACAAAAGAGGCCGCCGCCGCCACCCCACACACACATTGCACAACTCCTTTGTTTGGGGAGGAATCAGTTTGCCTTATCTTAGTCTCATCCAAAGGGGATTCCAGTACATTGAAGCCTTCTATCGGAATTTGGTAGATAGGAGCTAAGGAAGATATCTTATATCTAGCTCAGCATTGTTCACTTTGACTGGCAATGGCTCTCCAGGGTTTCAGGCAATGGAAATGAAAGAAAGGGCACATCCCTCAGTCTCTTCAAAAATAAGGGAACTACAGCAAAAAGACAACAGCCCAAACCTGCACCCCACCTGAAAAGTATCGTGAAGAGGAGGCCACACAAATGATCTGGAAACCAAGCCTTTGGAACAGTAGCGGGAGTTGGTTATGTTGAGCCTGTATGAGAGGACATATGATGGAGCAAGCTTCTTTTATTCTGCTCCTGAGAGTAGGACATGAACAGATGGCTTCAAATTGCAGTAAAGTAGATTCCGACTAAACATTAGGAAGAACTTACCGATGGTGAGAGGGGTTCAACTGTGTAACAGACCACGTCAGAAACTGGTGGATTCTCCACTGGAGATTTTTTAAAACAGAAGTTGGATGGCCACCTGCCAGGGGTTCTTTAGCTGTGATTTCTGCATTGCAGGGATTTGGGCTAGATGACCCTTTGGGTCCCTTCCAACTCTATATAATACAAAACATTTCATGGAGGGAACAACCCATGCAGCACTAAAACAAAACAGTAGAGTGCATGGGTGCTGACTCAGCAGTTTCTGGTATGGCAAGCCAATATGCTACACCACCCATGAGAATTTAACCAACATTTCTGTCCTTTCATTTCTCATTAACTGATGGAGAACGGTGGGTTGTTGGGTTTTTTAGGGGGAAGACATTTTGGGCAATTCCTCATACTGAGCATATTTGTCTATCTCAGGGGTGGCTTTCAGTCTGCAGAGGAAATGTACTTGATTTGGGATTTCCCACAGTTTGCATTGTGTATCCTTTGCATTCCAGATAATTTGGGGGTGGGGGTTAGTATAGGTTAGACCAGGGGTAGTCAACCTTTCTATACCTAGCACCCACTAATGCATCTTTCTGGATGGTAAAATTTCCTTACCGCCCACCAGTGCTCAATGGAAGGAGGATCCAGCTTACGCTGTAGAACCCCTACTGCCCACCTAGAATCCTGAAACGCCCACTAGTGGGCAGTAGGGACTGGGTTGACAACCCCTGGCCTATCTAATCCAATTTTACCTACTCTGGCTGGCAGGGTCTTTCCAAGACGTTGGGGGTCTTGTCTAGAGATGCCAGGAATTGACCCAGTGACCTTAACTGTGTAAAGCAGATGCTCTCCTGCTCAGCTGTGATCCTTTCCCTGATTTTCATTTTCAGTTCAACTGTTTCCCTTTCCTTTCTTTGGAGAAAAAGAAATCCCCTTTAAAATACATTCGTCTTTTCTCCATAGTTTCCAAATATCTGGAAATTCTGGATCCAATTGATGACTAAGGACCAGTGGAAGTTAGTGTATTAGTGCTACTGGGATACTGCCCCACCATCCTCAGTCTGCCCTCATCCAGCCTCCACCTGCCTGTCCTCTTACTTACAACTAGCCCAGAAGGTGGCAGTGGTGGTCAGATTCCTCCTCCTTAATCCCAGAGCATGGAGTTCTAGAATCAATTGGTTCTGCCTGCCATTGGCTCTGGCTCCCACTAGTGTTAGCCTCCCTGTCTTCTACCCTACCAGCCCCAATAAGCACCAGCCACCACTGCTAAGGGCATTACTGCAAGTTGACTCGAATAGTAACAGAAAAATGACTCTGAGCTACATTGCATACAGCATTCTTTATTCCTCTCCTCCTAGTTATACTATAAACATATCCCACTTCTTTCTTACTCAGCCACCTGTGTGTGTGTGTGCGCGCGCGCGCGCACGCACACCCTCTCTTTATTGGTGCCAGAAGGTTTGGATGCATGCTTTTAAATATCTTTAAAGTTTCCTGCTGGTAAGCAAAGGCTCCCTTGGCACTTTTAAGTAATACAGGAACACAGAAATGCCTCATAATGTGATCCCACACCCACCCAGACCAATGATAGAATCAAGGTTAATTGCATGTGGTTTGAGGAAGACCCATAGTTGGAGAGAAGAGGAGGGGAGGGGAAATGCTTTGTTATATTTTAAATTGACAAGGATCTCTTTTTTTAACAGGGAGAGGGGGGAGGTGATTGCATGAGCTTTGCCCAAACTATTGAGGAAGGGGAAACTTCTGAAGGCTGATTCAGCATTGCTGTGGCTTCTCACCTGGGTCTAAACTCTACGGTAGAACAAGCAGTGCTGGGGGAAAGACTGGGTAGTTCCTGGGGACCCAAGACAAACAGAGCCACACACAATCACCACCTGGTTGTCTTAACAGTGTTCTTATTTCCACTTTGCACAGAGTTCTGAGAAGATCAGGCACACAAACAGAATTTCCAGTTTGCATACCCTATCTCTCCTCTACTCAAGGTAAAACTTGGCCAGAGACTCAAAATGGACCTTGAGGGTCATAGAATATATATTTCCAGTTGTTTTTTAAAAAAGTATTACATGGTATAATGTATTCATTTTAGTTTGGGCCAATGAAACACAGGAGCACTGCCAGGAATTGTAGGAGGATGAAGAGGGAGAAATTGCTGTTCTCCTCTTACTTCATCATCTCAGGGGTTTTCACACATTACATTCAATGGCTGTAAAAAAAAATTGTGTACGCAAATGGGTGATCTGTGCAAATCAACAAGTGTACAGTCTTTTGTATGAACACTCACGTTTGGGTAGATGCCAAGTGTGAATGTACAATGTGTGAACAGTGCTCGTCTGTGTCCCTCCCTGCGGTCTTCAGCTCTCCGTTTACTCTTGCTCACCCCATCTACTGAAACCAAATCTTCCTGCTCCCAACTCCCCCTCTGCCACCCCATCTCCCCCATCATTTTGCTCCTCCTGCTTTCTCCCACCAGAGGTTCCCATCCAGCATCTCCTGCTCTGTCTTCTCCCACCTACTGACCTCCCTTGCTCCGCCTTGTCTTGTCTCGCCTTCTTCCAGCTCCCTTCTCGCCTCATTTTGTGGAAGGAAAATAGAACTTAATCAGCAAAGATGAGAGTTGATGCCAGACTCTTAAGACAGCCTTGTTGGGTGGAAGGGCTGCAACTCAGTGGGACAGCATCTGCTTTACATGTAGAAGGCCCCAAGTTCAATCCCGGGCATCTCCAGGTACAGCTGGGAGAGAACCTTGTCTGAAATCCTGGAAGATCACTGCCAGTTAGCGCGGAAATGTGGAAGCCCCTGAGAACACCTAGTTTTCAAAGGCCCCTCAACCCCTGGAACCAGCCTTGCATGGAAAACAATATCCAGATGATTGGAGGTGGCAAGGCCCCAAAGGGCTTGAAATGTAAGGGAAAGCGGTTGTAGTCGTTGATGATTCCCTCTCCCCGTAAAGCTCCCTGCACACACCACACCGCAAGAGCAAAATCTGCCCTGGAGGTTTGGTGGAGCCTTTGGAACAGTGTGGGAGGAAGTTCAAGGTTGCTTCTGGAGGTAACTCCAAATAGGATTTTGATCCGTTTTCTACTGACGAGAGGTGCCACTGGATTAATGAAGGATAGGGCTATTGACGGCTCTGTTCTCCTTCCCATGTCAGAGGCAATACACCTCTAAACACCACTTGCTGGGGATCACAATTTAGGGCTTAGGGTAGCTCAAGGTCATGGGTTCAAGCCTCACATTGGGCAAAAGATTCCTGTGTTGCACGGGGCTGGACTTCGTGACCCTTGTGGTCCGTTCCAACTCTACTCAGGAGTCCAGTCCCCAGCTTGATACCACAGTGAGCATAGTTAATTGAAAAGGATGATTTATTGTCAAAACAAACAGATACTCTAACTCTGGATGGCTTTAACACAGCCTCCGCCATCATCAATCAAGATCGCCCTTCTGAAGCCTGCTTGCAGTGAGACCAGAAGCAACGGAACTTTCTCTTCATACGTCTTCTGTTTTGCTTCCTATCTTGCAGTCCTCTCATTCGTCGAGACTTCGGAGAGATTGGGTCAGCTCCCTCCTCTTCCCCATTCTCTGAGAGGCTGTCTCTTAACTCCTTCCCGCTTGTTAGTGCTTCCAGCGAGCTTTGACTGCGTTCTAGCTTGCTCTCCACCATTTCCTTATCAGCTGGCATTCCAAGCGGCAGAGGAGTTGGCACTAGCCGGTGCTCATCCTGCACGGCAGTTAACCCTCTCTGTTCCTGACTGCTTTCTTCATTTGGCAGCAACCCTTCCCTGAGAGCTGGCTGCAAACCTTCCCTGGGCGCTGATTCATTCATGACACTCTACTCCACTGTTGGAACAGAATGCTGGACTCAGATGTTCTTACCAGGGGGCGCCATGTCAACGGAGGGTCACCAATCTGACACGAGCCCAGCTGTTTGTGCCGAATGCGGAAGGAGAAAGGAAGCAAGCAAAAAGTGGCTTTCAGCACTGATTCCTCCACTCAGGGCTGCCTGGAAAGGGAGGCAGACAAGTTCCACCTATAAAAGCTGCCTGCCAAGAACCGCGAAAGGCCAGCTGCGTCAATGAGCCCTTACCAGTGCAGAAAAAAGACCTTCCAATGTTCCCTCAACATCCCTGTGGTAATAAAGAGAAGGCCGTTTTGCAGCACAGCGGCATGTAAGACAGCATTGTCAGCTATAGTTTATTTAACGCGCGAGGCCTGGAACAGGAAAATAATGACTTTAATAAAATTTACTATTGACTTCGTAGGCTAAAATCTTACTGTCATCGGGAACCAGGCAGGGGGGGAGGGGAACCCCTACATCGAAGCCCTTCACTTAAATATATTCCTTTAATATTTCAAAGCAAGTTGTGGCGCTTCCTTCTTCTCTTTTTAATATACTTGCTTCTTCAAAAAAAAAGATTCTGTAGTGGGGTGGAAATTAGTATTTTTAATAGAAAGCTGGAATTGCTTACATAAGGGGAAAGCTGGTAATGACCTATGACACTGTCTGTAGAAAAGCAACATTTGAAGGAACCGGAAAAGCAGTTAATCCAATTCCTTGAAAAGCTGCAGAAAGCAATGTCACCAATGAATGATTTATAAATTACCGAATGTCCTTCTCATCTGGCGGATATCTTTTAATCTTAGACTGTAGTGTTTTTCCCCCCCGTCAGAGTGAACTCCAAAGAGCCTGCTGGGGAGATAGACAGAATTTGCGAAAAACCACATTAACAAGGTTAGGGTCGTGTCAGAGTTTTCGGTGGGGAACGGGAACTCCTTCGGCAGCACCGGGGGGGGGGAGGGGGGCAGGGAGGAGCAGACTGCATATAACATAATTTTATTTTCCAGCCAATTTGATTAAATGCTCTCTAGATTGCTGACCGCGCGTGAAAGAGGTCAAGCCTGAAATATATGAAAAAAGGCAGAAAGCTTCTCTGTCTTTTAAATGCGTAGTTAAAAGAAACTGTGCTTTAAAAAAAAAACTTAAGTTTTCTAACAACGTACGACAGTTCAATTTAGAGGTGAAACCTTTTAATAAAAGCTCGTGAAATGAATGCTTCAGTTTATGAACTCTGTTTGTGTTTCCCAGCGGAGTGCTTAGCATCATGAAGTCAACGATTTCATTCTTTACCACAGCTGAGCAACATCAAGGAGAGTCCAGGGCTTTGTACTTGAAAATATCCAGTTTACCCTCTCCCTCCCTAAATATATATAGGGAAATCTGTATTCTGAATTAATATGTTTTCCTCTTTATTTTATTTTTTAAAAATATATGCTGTTGTGCACTAATTTACATTGCAGATAGTTAATTAAAACTGAATAAGCCTATTCCATGGGGGATTTTAATGCAGACTCCAGGGTCCAGAAACAGTATTGTGAGTGCAATCAGTTAAGGCCTTATCCCAAAACAGTGCATTATCTTTTCTGAGAGGTTGGCACCCCTTGCAGCAAAAACTCAAATATATTTGATGGGTTGAATTTGACCGCCTCACACAAGGAGATTTGTTTTTGATTAGGGTGAGATTTTACCAAAGAATACAGGACTTCTAGCTGCTCTGTAAATTAAAATGGTTGTCTACCTACCACTGCCACCACTAGGGTCCACCAAAAGGGGGCCCATCAGAGTATAGTGGTACCTTGGTTCTCAAATGCCTTGGTTCCCAAACCCGGAAAACCCGGAAATAAGTGTTCTGGTTTTCGAACGTTTTTCGGAAGCCGAACATCAGATGCGGCTGTTGGCTATTGTTTCTGGGGCACCTGCACCAATCAGAAGCTGTGCCTTGGTTTTCGAACATTTCGGAAGTCAAACGCACTTCTGGAATGGATTAAGTTTGGTGCTTTTGTTTCTGCTATTTATTTTGCATTTTTGTTTTTGAGGTTTTCCCCGCCCGGTTACAGTAATTTGTTTTTTGTGACTGTGTGGATGATAGTCGACAAAACTGTCTTATTTATTTTTATAGTACAGTACATTGATTATTGCTTTCATTTTATGGATCAATGGTCACATTAGATAGTAAAAATCATGTTAAATTGCTGTTTTAGAAGTTGATTTTAAAAGTCTGGAACGGATTAATCTGTTTTGCATTACTTTCTATGAGAAAGCGTGCCTTGGTTTTGGAACGCTTTGGTTTTGGAACAGACTTCCGGAATGGATTAAGTTTGAGAACCAAGGTACCACTGTAAACTCTGGTGAGGGCCTCCTTAAAATGTGGAGCCACCCTATTTCAGAGTGCATAGTTTAGGCAGATCAGAGAATTAATTGTTTCTCTGTACAGAATGTGAATGTTCCCAATGAAGAATGAAACTCTCTTTTAAGTGTGGAGTAAATATCACCCTGTCTCTAATTATTGTTATTAGTATTTTTAATATTGTTTATTTCCTATGGGTGGCTTCCAAAAAAATTACAAGAAACAGCAACAACATTAAACATTAAATGCTTCCTGAAACAGGGCTGCCTTCAGAAGCCTACAAAAAAATTGACATCTGACGGGAGGGCATTCCACAGGGTGGGTGTGACAACCAAAAAGCCCTTCTAAGAAGCCCTTCTGCCTGCTTCCCCGTAGTTTCACTGAGGGAACTGCCCAAAGGCCCTCGGAGCCAGTGGCGGAGCATATGCCCATGCTGCCCAGGGCGGGCGCGTTCCCAAGGGGCGCGGAGGGTGCCCTCCCAGACGCGGGGTAGCTGTGCACACACACACCAATCCCACTTTCTTCCTCTCCCCTTCCTCTCCCCTGCCTCCTTCCCATCCTCTCCCCTTCCTGCCTGCCTCCTCCAGCTGGGAGCATGGGGCAATGGTGGACCTCTCTCTTCTGACTCCTATGCCTACCGCCAGCTGTCAAGGAAAGGGGGAGCTACTGCGCAGCGCTCCCAGCTGGAGGAGGCAGGCAGGCAGGGGAGAGGATGGGAAGGAGGCAGGCGAGCGGGAAGGGGAGAGGAAGGAACCGACAAAGCGGCACAGCAGCTCCCCCCTTCCCCTGACGGCTCATGGTAGGTGGGGGAGTCCGAGTCATGGTTGGGCAGCGCACTGAATGTCACCCGCACTGAGGGATGACACCCGGAGCGGTGTGCCTCCCTGCACCCACCTTCCTCTGCCAGTGCTCGGAGCTGGACCTCGGGCAGAACAATGTGGGTGGAGACGCTCCTTCAGGTATACAAGGCCGAGGCTTCAAAGGTCAACACCAACACTTTGAATTGCTCTCAGAAATATACGGAAAACTAGTGTAGATCCTTTAGGGCCAGTGTTATATGGTCCTAGCGACCGCTCCCAGTCACTGGTCTAGCTCGTTTAAACATCAATGGCTACCCCCAAAGACTCCAGGCAATTGTAGTTTCTAATTTGTGCTGAGAGCCCGTATTTGCCTTCCACAGCTACAATTCCCTGGAAAGGGGGATTGATTGTTAAACCCATCTGGGAACTGTGAGGGGAATGGGGGCATCCTTCAACCCCCACCCAGTTCTCAGGATTGCTCAGGGGAAGCCACAACTGTTAAAATGGTATAACAAGTGCTTTAGATATATGACACAGGTGTGACCACTGTGATGCACGCTTCCCTTCTCCTGCTCCACAATGGAGGTGGAAAATACGCCATGTGAGAATATCAAGTTATAGATGGGGGAGGGAGAGAACTTAACTTTGGGATACTGTTCTTGGCAGTAATCCCATTTTGGTCCACAGTCTGAAGTTGCCTCATGAAGGACATAAGAAACGGCCAATAGCCCATCTAGTCCAGCATCCTGTTCTCACAGTGGCTGAAGAGTTGATGTATCGTGTTTCCATCATCAGAAATGCTTAAACTTTGTTGAATGAAAAGAAAACTTGGAGCTGGCTTCACAAATCAAGGTCAATTCTGGGTTCAGATTTATTTCCAAGGCAAATGGGAAAATGAGGCCCTCAGATTTGTGACTCATCGACCCCTAACAAAATCCTCTTTAAACCTTTTTTTTAAAAAAAAACACACACGGACGCACAAACAAATATATCTATTTATATATATGGATTCATATAATGCGAGCTGAGAACACTGATTCATTAAATTCCTCCCTGGGGCCCTCGAAACTTCAGTCATCTTGTTATACGCTCAAGGGACACATGAGAGGGGCAGGGGGCGGGAAGCAAACATTTCCGAGAAGGCTGTTTATCCAATGTTTAAGGGTCGGGTTTGTTCTGTGCTATGCCCATTACCGTTCTGTTACTTCGTGCTCGGAGATTTGATAAAGAAATTAGCGCACAGAGCTACAACGTACAGATATCACCTCTGTTGCCCCTGGAATACTGAAGAATTGCTGCATAGCAAAAGCTCATTGATAAGGTATGTAAATACCATTAGGCTATTTCCAGCCTGGAGCTGTGTAACCCCATTTTAGAGCAGAGGAAGAGATAGAAAAGAGTTAAGCTTGTGTGTATCTCCGCACAAAAAGACCTTGGGGGAAGGAGTTGATCCAGGAAGTGTAGGTTCTGACAACCACACTTGCTCCAAAATCCAAAGTAGTAGTTGCATTATGATTATGATTATGATTATTACTATTGGGACGCGGGTGGCGCTGTAGCCTAAACCACTGAGCCATTTGGGCTTGCCGATCGGAAGGTTGGCAGTTCGAATCCCGCAATGGAGTGAGCTCCCATTGCTCTGTCCTAGCTCTCCCAACCTAGCAGTTCGAAAGCAGGGCAGTGCAAGTAAATAGGTACACTGTGGCAGGAAGGTAAACGGTGTTTCCCTGCGTTCTGGTTTACGTCTCGGTGTTCATAGAATCATAGAGTTGGAAGAGACCACAAGGGCCATCCAGTCCGACCCCCTGCCAAGCAGGAAACACCATCAAAGCATTCTTGACATATGGCTGTTCCACTGCACCAGAAGCGGTTTAGCCATGCTGGCCACATGACCCAGAAAGCTGTCTCTGGACAAACACTGGCTCCCTCAGGCTGAAAGCGAGATGAGCACCGCAACCCCATTGTCACCTTTGACTGGACTTAACCATCCAGGGGTCCTTTACCTTAACTTTACCTATATTATCATTATTATTATTATTATTATTTTACAGCATTTCTACACCACTTAATATATTAAAAGTATCCCTGAGTGGTGTGCATAAAACTGAAGCAGCAACAGACAACTTAAACAAAAATATTACAAAAAATATATACAGTTACATTTAAAAGTGTTACGTTAATACAAAGTTAATAACATATATAAATCAATATCCATTCATTTTCCTTCTGCACACCTTCCCTCTGAGCCTCGGGGCTCTCACACAGGGTCCAAACAAACTCTTCTTTTTTAGTTTTTGATTTATATTTTTCAAATTTATACATTTCATTAGTTTTACCATCAATTTCACATTTCAAAATTTTGACTTCCTTCCCCTTCTTTCTGCAGTTGCTGAAATTAATTTTTTAAAAAATATCTTCTGCATATCCAAGTTCATTTAACTTGCTCATTTATTTATCTACTGTAAATATATACTCCTTTTTTACATTAATCCTGCTAATGTTTTTATCTGTAGATACAATTTATCTGTAAATATTCAACAAACCATTTCCATTCTTTTATAAAAAGTTTTTTATCTTGATTTCTTTACACTTTGGGGCCGATAACATTCTTGCAGCTGTAGTAGCATACATAAATAAATTTCTGTACAATTAAGTAGTTCTGTTCCTATAATTCCCAAAAGAAAAGTTTCTGTTGTCGTTGTTGTTGTTTTGTTGTTGTTGTTGTTGTTGTTGTTATTAAAGTTATTTTAAACATCCTTTTCAATTCATTGTATATCATTTCCCAAACAAACTCTGAGCTCACCCACAATGAGAAGAGATCCTGGAAGCAGAAAGCATCACCCTAATCTCTCACTCTAGACTTCTTCTTTTATGGGCAGGCCCAAGGTGGGTGGTGCGTCCTCTGGCTGCCCACGTAAAGGTAAAGGTAAAGGGACCCCTGACCATTAGGTCCAGTTGTGACCGACTCTGGGGTTGCGCACTCATCTCACACTATTGGCCGAGGGAGCCGGCGTATAGCTTCCAGGTCATGTGGCCAGCATGACAAAGCCGCTTCTGGCAAACCAGAGCAGCACATGGAAATGCTGTTTACCTTCCCGCTATAGCAGTTCCTATTTATCTACTTGTATTTTGATGTGCTTTCGAGCTGCTAGGTTGGCAGGAGCTGGGACCAAGCAATGAGAGTTCACCCCATCACAGGGATTCGAACCGCCAACCTTCTGATCGGCAAGCCCTAGGCTCAGTGGTTTAGCCCACAGCGCCACCTGGGTCCCTCTGGCTGCCCACAGCTGTATCCAATTCAGCTGCATTCTCCTCACCTAGTTCCAGGTGCGGCCGGTTTCTTGTGCCCGCAGGCCTAAAATGGTCGGTGGCTCTTGGGTTAGATGATACTGAGCTCCATGGACCAATGGTCTGACTTGGTATAATGTAGCTTCATCTAGTCCCTTTCCCATGTCCAGGGGTGTCTTACCCATAGAGGCTAGTGGCGCCGGGCGCCAGGGCGCCAAGTTCTGGAGGGCACCAGGGAAGGGGCGGAGGCTCAACACGGCACCTCCCGGCATCAGCTCACCACCCTTGCCCGCCTCCACCATGCCACCGTGCCACCGTGGCACGAAGCATCCAGCTGAGCCAGGAGGCACCGTGTCCAGCCTCTGCCTCTTCCCCACCGGAGGAGCTGCCCTCCAGCCTCTGCCCGCCTCCTCCAGCCCTGCTGGCAGTGCCATCCTCCCTAAAAAACTCTGGGAAACAGGAGGGGTGCCGGAGGGAGCTTTGCACCATGGCGCTGGATATGCTTAGGACAGCCCTGCCCATGTCATTGTTGCCACATCATTTTTTTTGTGCCAGCGGTTATTATGGATGCTGCTACAGCAGCTGTCTCCTTCATAACCGGCTAGTAAATTTGAAATAAGTCATTCCACTCGTGCTTTACGGTCTCATGGTCCAAACTTTAATGCTTACACTTATTTGCCTGCTGCTTAAAAAGGAAAGGAAAGCAGGTAATTCCAGCATTTTGAGATCTTATTTCCCTTTGTATCCATCCGTCAGAAAAATAAAAATTATGCCCCAGGTTCCATCAAAGTTATGTTGCGGCGCTCAGAAGTGTGTAACTCAGAAACAGAATAAGCTGTTTTAAGGAGTTATTGACGCCAACATTAAATTTACAATTATTCATAAAACGAAAGCCATTTGAAGAATTCCCCATGCTGAGCACATACAAAATAGTTTGCCGCACATAAGAAGTTTCGTTTATTAATAGCTCGCTCGCTCTTTTCCCAGTATCTCATTCCAACAAAGTAAACTTTCTCCTCCAAGGGGACGAAGCATCAAAAGGATGCTGCATATCCTGGTAGTTTATTCACCATTGTAAAAAAACAAACCCAAAATATAATTTAATAAAATGAAACCACCTGCTAAGAGCAAGAACAGCAGTGCTGTTACTGTCCCAAATATAGGACAAAAGAAACCTTAGACACACATGGGATGGCAGTAATTTCTGTGTATCATTTAATTTATGTTATTTTGTTTGGGGCAACATCTTTATTGGGCCAACCTAAATGTTACAAAAAAAGAGAGGGAAGTTGCAAGCTTTTGAGTGGCCCAGAACTATCTAGCATCTTTCATGGGACACCAAACTAGAGCCACCATTGACGGCTTTTAAAGAGCCATGAAGACAGTCTCTTTACTCCAATCTTTAGCAAACTAATTCCACCAGGGTTGAAAAGTTTGTATGGTGGCCAGGTTGCCATAATTTGTGCGCTTTGTTAACTGCAGTGGGGTGTGTGGGGTGTTAAGGGAGGGGTACTACCTCTGGTGGGGGACACGCCGTGCTCCTTCTGGGGCGATCTGTCCACCTTATGGTCCCCACCCTGCACTCAGCTCTCACCTGTGCCTCCTAGAAGCTGTCAGGCTTCAGCTCATTGAGCAGATGAGACCAATCGTGGGTCCAATGGTCAAGAAGGCAGGTACTGAATGTGTTGTAGAGGGAAGTGAGGAACAGATGGGGCTCACCAACCTGGGAAGGTAGCTCATTTAGGAGAAGGAAAAAATAAAGAAAAATTAGAAAGGCAGGGGGCCTTGCTGGGCCCTAAGAGAGAGTGCCTTAGTGTGCTGCGATGCCCCTACACCCCATTCAGGATCCTGTGTATTCTGACTGGGAGCAGCCTTCATTTGCTATCTGACTTTTTAAACTGAAAATGGCCTGGATTGAATCCATGATTTTTTGGCATGCAGAGTATTTGCTCAATGGCTCCTCCCTGATATCTTTATAAGGATCCTGTGATCTGTGGCCACAACTCCCATAATCACTGGCCACTGGCCATGTTGACTGGAGCGGATAGGAGTTGCAGTCCAGCAACATGATCTGGAGGGCCACAAGTCCCCCAGCCTCTGTGGTCCAGCTGTGTGCCATCGTTATGGGATGTCCCTTTCCTCACGAGAATTTGCTTTTCTAATCACTATAAACTGAAGTCAGGTGGATCTTCAGCATCAATTTGGGGTGGAATTCAGCATACCGCTAAGGACGTTGTACCACCAACGCAAGCAACTTCTGCTTGGCAGATAGAGCAATCACCTCTTTCCTTCTCTCATGTGCTGTTTTTGGAAGTTCTCCTGACTCTCCTGAGCAGATTTGGGGGAAGGAAAAGGGGGCTGGAGAGAAATGAAAGCCCCATTGCACTAGTGAGACTTCTTGTGGTGGCTTTCGTGAGTGCAACAAGTTAGTCAAAATCCAACCCTTGGATTCCTGAGACTTATTATTATTATTATTATTATTATTATTATTATTATTATTATTATTATTACTCCAGTTCTGGGCAGCCATTCCAGGGATTGTCTAATAACCCAGTATTCTCCAACAGAATTCCCTCCCCTTTTCCCCAATCTCATTATTCAAATGATGGAGCCAAGGCATAAATTATTGTGGCACAAGTTTTGTTTTTGTTTTGTGTTTAAAAAAACCTTTCAGCACAAAAAGTGCATTCGTTTTTGTTTTTTCCCATTAAAGTCTTGTTCCTTGCCTGGTAACAAAGGAACAAAAGCATAAGAGTGATGGTAATGATGCAATGCATTGATAGTCATTTAACCCCACCCCCACCCCCCGGTTGCTTATATTACTGAAAATATTAGGGCCAGTTCTTCCCCACTAAAATGTATGGCAGATATTACATGCAAGAGCTGAAGTAAAGTGGGTCAGAAAAGGCATATCATTTGACAATGAGCAGTTGAATAATAGTCGTTTAGTCGTCTTAGTCATGTCTGACTCTCTGTGACCCCATGAATCTAAGCATGCCTTGGAAATTTCTTCTCAAAGCTTCTCCTTTTTAATGTCCATGGAGTTTTCATGGCAAAAATACTGGAGTGGGTTGCCAGTTCCTTCTCCAGGTGGAGAATTAAACTCTCGCCTATGACCTGTCCATCTTGGGTGGCCCTGCATGGCATAGCTCATAACTTCTTGGAGTTATTCAAGCCCCTTCGCCATGACAAGGCAGTGATCCATGAAGGGGAGTTGAATAATAACCACTTGTAATAACCATGTTCTTAAACGAAGGATCACTTGACTATAATATATCATATGTGTGTTTACTCTAAATTCCATGAAGTTGAGTGAGAAGGACTCCCAGGTAGGTGAGCCCAGGACCACAGCATTGCAGTGCAACCCTATCCAGGCTTCCTCAGATGTAAGCCCCACTGTGTCTGCAGGAATTCCAGTTAAGCATGCATAAGATTGCAGCGCTGAGCCCATATGCTCTGGTGGTTCAAGTGTCAGATTCAAATTCCCGTAAGACGCTGCAGCTCCCTGGGTAAGCTAGGCCAGTCAGTGTCTTTCAACCTAACCTACCTCACAGGGTTCTTGTGCACCTCCGCAAGCTCCTTAAAGAAAAGGTGGGATAGAAATAATTTTAAAAGTTGGCTGCAATCCCATTTATCTGGGGGGTTAGCCTCAATGGAGAGTGGGGCACACTTCCAAGTCCATGCACAGGACTGAACTTAGCAAACCCAATTTCCCCCACAGCTACACATTTTCAAAGGAGTTTTGCCACATCGTAGAATCGTAGAGTTGGAAGGGACTCCAAGTGTCATCTAGTCCAATGCAGGAACCAACAACCAAAACTGTATTCTTGACTTTCTCTGTAGCTGTCTGTCCCCCCTGATTTGATTTAAGGAGGTGGATTTTTTCTTTGGCTAAAGACATACTAAAAAACATTGCCATCCTCAGTAGCAGACCGTGTGGTGGGTTGGAGGTGCCTACCTGAGCCCAAGCAGGTGAGCAGCTGCTTAACGAGAGGGGTAGGCAACCTCAGGCCCATGGGCCGGATGCGGCCCAATCGCTGCCTCAATCTGGCCCACGGACAGTCGGGAATCAGCGTGTTTTTACATGAGTAGAATGTGTGCTTTTATTTAAACTGCATCTCTGGGTTATTTGTGGGGCCTGCCTGGTGTTTTTACATGAGTAGAATGTGTGATTTTATTTAAAATGCATCTCTGGGTTATTTGTGGGGCATAGGAAATTCGTTCATTTCCACCCAAAAAATATAGTTCAGCCCACCACATGGTTTGAGGGACGGTGGACTGGCCCACGGCTGAAAAAAGTTGCTGACCCCTGGCTTAATGGAATGGTGAGGAGGGTAGCCTGGGGCAAATATCGTGGTGGCCACCAATTGACCTGGCTTGGAAAGAGGATTAGACCAATTCAGAGTGGATAAGGCTATCAATGGCTACTAGCCAGCCACTGTCAAGCCTCTGAATACCTCCGCTGGGAATCGAATGTCGGGAGAACACTGTTGCACTCAGGTCTTGCTTGCAGGCTTTCTATAAGCATCGGTAGTCCACTGTGAGAACAGGATGATGGACTAGATGGGCCATTGGCCTGATCCAGCAGGACTCTTCTTGTGTTCTTAAGTTCCTTGAGAGAGCTAAATTTCCGGGAAGTGCTGACTGCTGGTGCTTCTCACTTAAGCACTGCCTTTGAAAAAGCAGGGGAACAGAATACAGCAGGAGAAGCAACAGGATTCCTTTTTTCACTGACACGCTGCCATCCTCCTCTCTGTCTCTGTCTCCTTCCAAGCTGTTTCCTAAGAGTTGTGAATCAGAAAACAATTTAATTCTAAGAATTCTAAGTCATTCTAAGATTTCCTAGGTTTGATTAGAGGATCAATTTATAAGTAGGCATTCCGTGTCGGTCTCCCTCATACATATTTGCACAAACACACACACAAGCCTAAATGAATTTTCAAAAACTTCTAAAATACTCTTGCCAGATTCTGGACTCTCCAATGGATTAATCTGAAAAACAACTAGGGACTCAATTTAGACTTTCCTGGCAGCCTGCAAGAGAAACACGTCAAACTCAAGAGTTTTACTTTATTGAAGACCCTCTTAGGAGGCTATCAAGAAAGCAATGTGTCTGCCTAGTAGCCAAAGATCAGTGGGAGGTAATATTTAGTTTATTAATGTGCCGTTTGATCCCGCCCCCCTTCTGTAGTGTTGGTGCCTAGCATAAAACTGGGACTCTTGCTGCAATTTTGCGTGCTTTTTAAAAAAAATAAAGATAATCTTTGAAACATGAATAAAACTTAACAAGATCTAGCCTTATATTGAAATGCATTTGAGTCCCTCCCAAGCTCCCAGGATTATTCAAGAGAAACAGTTGACTTCTATGCCAGAATGCTTGAGTAAATGGTTCCCTGCTTGGGTAAAATAGCACATCTTTTCATTTCAGAAAAAAAAGACTCTTCCGCACTAGAGTCAAGGTTAATTTTGAAACAACCCTTCACTTTCAAGGCAACTGTATTTATTAGTAAGAGTCTATATTCAACAATAGAGGGGTTTTCAATGGAAGCCTGACAATGCAGGTAAGGCATCTAGAGAATTGAATCATAAATAGAGGATGGACTGTTGACTGACAGGGCTTTTCAAAATGAAAACATTGTGGCAAAATGAGGCAACTTTTAGCCCCATTCTCCTTCCGATAAATCAGGGGGAAATTACAGAAGCGGCATGCAGAACAGGCTGGTGCTGTGAATCATGCTTTGCCATTATGTCCCCTTCAATTTATTTTATTGGCAATTTGAGGCTGTATTGCTGGGAAATGAGTGTACATTGGCTGGACTAAACAACAGCCCTTCACACCTTTGTCTGCCCAGCCCTGTTCTTCCAGTAGGGATGGGGAAATGTGTCAATTTCAGCTTCTCTCACTTTCTCATTTTCCCACTCTTCAGTTCAGTTCTTCACATTCCCATATCACTTTGCAATGTTTTTTCCAAAAATAATGAAAATTCAGCAACATTTCAGTGTGAATTTCTCACAATATACACATTTTTGTATGCATTTTTTGCCTTATACCCATCCCCCCTCCAGTATAATGCATTTCTCCATGATATTTCCACTAATTTCCACTAATATGCATTGTATGGAGGATATTTCCACTAATTGTATAGTGGATATTTCCAGTAATATGCATTGTATGCACATGTTACTACAGTATATGCATATTTGTCCACATTCCTTGGTACTGCACTGGAAAATTCAAGGAATGTCTGTGTTTCAGTTCTTGTTTTGTTTCAGAAAGTGCAAATTAGGTAGGTTCACCTTTAAATGCCAACCAAGTAAAATCCACCCCGTCCCTAGTTGGTAGCTGTTGCTAACACTGGTTGAGCAGGCACGAGAACTTGGCCAAACAGCCTGTGCACATTGGAACAAGACCAGCAACTCCACTGCATGGATAGGTGGGTGAGTTTCATTTTAGGATGATAGTGACAAGAATGGCCTTCATGGCAGCAATGAGGAAACTGGGACCTTCCAGATACTTCCAGATACTCATGATGTACAACTCCCATCATCCTTGGCCATTAGCCACACTGGCCAATGGGAGTTGAAATCCAGCAACATCTAGAAGGACATAGGTTCTCCACCTCTGCCTTACACCTGGCTTGAGAGCAGTAAATGTGAAAAGGACCTAGGAGTCTTGGTAGAGCACAGACTTGACATGAGTCAGCAGTGTGATGCAGCAGCTAAAAAAGCCAATGCAATTCTGGGCTGCATCAATAGGAGTATAGCATCTAGATCTAGGGAAGTAATAGTACCACTGTATTCTGCTCTGGTCAGACCTCACCTGGAGTAATGTGTCCAGTTCTGGGCACCACAGTTCAAGAAGGATACTGACAAGCTGGAACGTGTCCAGAAGAGGGCAACCAAAATGGTCAAAGGCCTGGAAACGATGCCTTATGAGGAACGGCTTAGGGAGCTGGGTATGTTTAGCCTGGAGAAGAGAAGGTTAAGGGGTGATATGATAGCCATGTTCAAATATATGAAAGGATGTCATATGGAGGAGGGAGAAAGATTGTTTTCTGCTGCTCCAGAGAAGCGGACACGGAGCAATGGATTCAAACTTCAAGAAAGAAGATTCCACCTAAACATTAGGAAGAACTTCCTGACAGTAAGAGCTGTTCGGCAGTGGAATTTGCTACCAAGGAGTGTGGTGGAGTCTCCTTCTTTGGAGGCCTTTAAGCAGAGGCTTGACAGCCATATGTCAAGAATGCTTTGATGGTGTTTCCTGTTTGGCAGGGGGTTGGACTGGATGGCCCTTGTGGTCTCTTCCAACTCTATGATTCTATGATTCCTGTCTAGGCAGTGACCAGATTCAGATCATTCAGATCTCTTTTTCAGCACATGAGTCCTTCTTCACATCGTCGCCTCGCCTCCCCCATTTGTTATATCCCCTCTTTTAGTGAACAGAAAAGGTTATTTTCTGTATCTGTTTTGATCTGTTACTCTAGTGCCTTTCAGACACTGGTAGACTCTAACTCACATAAGCCCTTGCCAGGATGGGCAATGGTCAGAGATGATGGTACGTACACACCAGAGGGCACCGTGTTGACTACCCCTATAATAGGTTTTCTTATCACCCTGCTTCTTGATGAGGTGTCTCAGTCTCCAAAACCTTCTCTGAAGTCTCGCTGACACTTTGTACTGTGGGTGTTTCATTTGTTCTGTCTCGAGACTTTAACTTGTCTGTCCATCTGATACAGGTACATCTACATTCTACATTCTCTCATCCATCACTAGCTCAAGCCTTTTCGTGCACTGCTGATCTCTTCGGTCCCCCCTCCCCCCGTAGACAGCTGCATCATTAGAATGAACCCAATATGATCTGGGGGGGGGGGTCATGTGTTGCTCAGACAGTTTTCACCCTGCATTTCGACAGATGGTAACTGGATCTGTTTTGGTTTTTTTATTTCTGAACGTTCGACATCTGGTGCAAAAACTGCACCGGTGCTTTAATTTGGAGCACACATGCCTGGCCAATAAACACTTTTTGGTGGGCGGGGGGGGGGGAACCTTGTGAGTCAATTCCCAGATGACTCACAAGTAGGGTAGTAACTATTCATTGTTCCTTTCCATAGACCTTCTGGTACCAACAACAGTCATTAAAACAAAAATACCATCCAGTTCACTTAGGCCAGTGTTTCCCAACCTTGTGCCTCCAGATGTTTTCGGACTACAATTCCCATCATTCCTGACCACTGGTCTTGCTAGCTAGGGATGATGGGAGTTGTAGTCCCAAAACATCTGGAGGCACAAGGTTGGGAAACACTGACTTAGGCAACCAAAGCCTTGTGCACACTTACCAGCAAGTTCCATTGAGCAGAATACAACTTACTTCAGCGTAAGCAGACATACACTCACATTGTTCATTCCTCTATAATTCCAGTGAACATGGGTGTTCTCTAGGTTCTGCTTACCTATCTGACAAGTCACTGCATCTTACCAGGGTAAGGCAGGGCAGGGCAATGGTGAGATTCGGGCTGTGTAGAGACACTAGCAGACCCATCCAGCACTCTCGCCAGTGAGACCATGCAGACCCAGACCCATCCGAGTATTACCTAATTCACACTTTCTGAAACAATAACAAGTACTGGAACACAATCATCCTTCCAATTTGCACTTTTATGAATTTTTCAGTGCAGTTCTCCAGCCAAATAAGGTATATCTGTTCCCCGTAGTATACACTATGGGGAAACATACAAAAATATTTATATATTAGTGAAAATAACATACAAAAATGCACTTTATAAGGGAAAGCTGCTTTGCAAGAATTTGTATATTAGGCAGATATGTCTAAGGAGCAAAGTGACTTACAAAGAATTCTAGGAATAATCATTTATCTAGCAAAGTTTGCACCGAGCATAGCAGAAGTGATAACCCCATTAAGAGGGTTTTAAGCCCCAAATACTGAGTTTTATTGGATACCAATTCATGAAATAGCATCCTAGCAATCAAAAGCCCCTGTTGGCTACTTGATGCAAAACCATCTTGATGCAAAAGAATTAGTAAACACTGTGCTTCTGGGTGCCACTTTTACAAGATATACTGTAGTTGCATTAAGGCTTGCCTGTCGCAAAATTCTCTTGCACACAAGTAAGCAGTACGTGGACCACTCTTCAGTAATAGATAATTTTAATTTTTTTAAATAAAAAAAATCCTGGTACATGCTGTTGGAATTCATTTTAACTCTTGTGAGTCATCCAAATCCACCTTTTCCCTCTTCAATATGCAAGGTTTCCTTACATCCCATAGTGCTCTGTCATTCAGTGAGGTCAGTGCGAGGTCAAAAAAGCTTCTATTGGGAATTGTGTGCAGAAGAAAATCCTATAATCTGAGAAGTCCTCTCTCATCCTTACCTTTTAAGATTCCCTAATACCGCTCCTTCCCCATCCCTTTCTGGTCATGGTTGTTAATTGCCATCGATCGCATACCCTATTGCATATAGATAATCTTAATGAAGTTGTGCTCTTCCAGCTACACCAAAGGCAACTAACACATTTCTTGGTGTGTAGACGGAATACAATATACATACAAATAGTTTCTGAGATGGGAATTGGGCCAACCTGATTCACAACTTGTAAGCTGCTACAAAAAGTTAGATCCGGCTAAGTGGGAAGACACATTATATCTTTTTTTTAAAGGTCTGAGCCAATCATAAGATTCTATTATCTGTTTTGGTGGGAGTTTTCCAATCTTATGTACTCTTGAGGGCACAAGGAGAAGGGGACGACAGAGGACGAGATGGTTGGACAGTGTTCTCGAAGCTATGAACATGAGTTTGACCAAACTGCGGGAGGCAGTGGAAGACCGGAGTGCTGGAGTGCTCTGGTCCATGGGGTCACAAAGAGATGGACAGGACTAAACAACTAAACGGGACGCGGGTGGCGCTGTGGTCTAAACCACAGAGCCTAGGGCTGGCCAATCGGAAGGCTGGTGGTTCAAATCCCCGCGACGGGGTGAGCTCCCATTGCTCGGTCCCAGCTCCTGCCCACCTAGCAGTTCGAAAGCACATCAAAGTGCAAGTAGATAAATAGGTACCGCTACAGCAGGAAGGTAAACGGCGTTTCTGTGCGCTGCTCTGGTTTGCCAGAAGCGGCTTAGTCATGCTGGCCACATGACCTGGAAGCTGTCTGCGGACAAACGCCGGCTCCCTCGGCCTATAGAGCGAGATGAGCACCACAACCCCAGAGTCATCTGCAACTGGACCTAATGGTCAGGGGTATCTTTACCTTTTTAAACGACTAAACAACATGTACTCTAACCTGGGGATAGGCTTGTGTGTCATTTCTTTGGTGTGGTATCACCTTTGTTTTGGAACTCCCAACTTACTGACATTAAGGCAGGGGGCTCTCCCTATGCTTTAAATGTCTGCTGAATTTTTTTCAGCTAGTGCTCTTCACACCTCCATTGCATTTGCTCTAACTGTGCCATCCAAGTCCATCTGAATCCGAGAGATTTTGTCCCTAAAGCACTTCACAGAGTCATTACAGCAGGCCTCAAGAGGCCATGTGTATGGGCCTTTCATGACCAAGGCCCATACACAACAGGGGCAGAGAAGTAAGCTTTCTTCACTGCCACCATCACCACATGGTATGCCAGCCTGAGTAGACCAGGGATAGGGAGCCTATGGCCCTCTAGATGTTGATGGCCCTCCAGATGTTGACACGAGCCAACATGGCCAGGGTCAAGGATCATGGGAGCTGCAGTCCTACATTACCCAGAGGGTCTGAGGAGTAGACAGACCAAGCTATAAGGGAGCTTCCTATGTTGCCTGCAGCTGAGAGACCGGTTTGTACTAGATGGTCCTTTGGCCTTTGTTAACTTTCTGATTCTGTGAACTGTAACATTTTCTTACTAGCTCATTTCCATCCATTGCCTCTTTCTTTGCCTCTTTGACACATAATACCCTTTAGCCTATTAATCTAAGTCTAGGATACCCACAGGATGCTAAACTAATTAAGCCTAGCATCTTGTAACTGCTGGTGGGTTATAAGCTCAAAAGTATGTAGCAACACATGGCAGTGTGGCCCTGGCATGCGCCCATGCTTCATTTCGCCTTGACCTTTCAGCTGATACCCAATAGAGAAAGGATCAGTCTTTCCATATGGCAGAAGCCTCATTTACTAATATGCTAGCCTCCTGAGTCACTGCTG